>NC_139916.1:18351589-19689089 GCF_963514095.1 Eutrigla gurnardus | reverse complement strand
GTATATTACTTTTAAGTATATCATATTATAAATTATTGATTTGTTATGAATGAACGTTTAACTAGATAATGTAATTGGCAGTTGTTGTTCTTGGGACTCTGAGGGGAAAAAAACTAGCTTTTGATTTCTTTTAGCTCTCTCCATGCAGGTACTGTAGATAATCGGTATGAAGCCTTCCTTCTTAAATGTTCCTTGTAAAGTTTTTTATAAACATACTAGTTATAGAACAATGCTCTAATCAGGGCTCCTCCCCGTAATGACAGCTGGTGGCAATAATGTGCCATCGAGTGCGAAGGTAGATATTGCATGTCCGTCATGCAGGTAATGTATTCAATGTGTTTATGGGAAGATATGGGGTGAAAATGTCACACTGGAAACACATAAACCAAGCAATAGGGCAGTTCCTTTGTTGTAATATCAGAATATGTATTTTCAATGATGGTTAATGCTAATGTACATGTTTTTGTCAATTCAAAGGTCATGGTTTTTGCAAAGAACCAGTCTGAGAAGGAAATTGATGAGATGCATTCAAATTACAGTAAGTGATTTATTTTTGGAACTCTAACTTTGAATCTGTTGACACCTCAGGGCTTTGAATCATCAAGCTGGGAGCTAAAAACCAGTGTGAGCAAAGGTCAACTGATTTGCATAACATATTCTGTTGGAGGTGCATATGAATACAGGGTAAAAACAGGCATTATACTGTCGGCGCCTGCATGCAAGGAAATATACTGTATAGTCAGAATTCTGCATTTATAGTACAGTAGCTTAGCAGAAAGAAAAGCAAAAGGCCATTTGTATTAGACAATTATCTTCTAGTTTGAAAAAAATACTTTGCAATGTTTTCAAAACCAACAAAAGAGGCCCACAAAATTCTATATTCCTTCATGTATCCTTTTCTCTCTTTCTTATAGCCAGGGTACTCCCTTATATTAAATCATGCAAGAAGCCTGGGGATACGTTTGTTTTAAAGCCAAGGTTGTCCTAAAGTATGATGAAAGGTACATCCCCTCCCATTTATTGCAAGCAGAACAATGCAGCACACAAACTTCTATCTCGGAATGTTTGTTTTCTTCTGCAATAGATGTATCAGAAAAGGCTTAAAGATTAGATACAAGGACATAATGACAGCCCATTACATGTCTTTAGCCCAATCGGTGCATTAAGTTTTTCAATTTCTAGGCAGCTAGTTCAGTAAGAAAATCAGACCTGCATTTTGCTTGAGAGGTAATGTCAATTTCGAGGTATTGATGCATGGTTATAGAGTGAAGTAGTAGGGACTGGAAACTGGAGAGGTAATATTCACAAGATTGCATACTTTTGTGTCTCCCAACAAAAATCAATCTGATTTTGCATATTCAGTGTGTTGCCCAGCCGTAATCTCAAGCATACTTTATTCAGTCGAGAAGCCCACCATTAGGAGCCAGCCTCATAAAGCTTCCACGGCATATCTTGCTGTTTCTTCGGTGAGTAATTTAGCAACAAGGGATGAAATGAATATGTAAAACTGATGAGATTTTTTCCTGTGAGTAAATAATACTGAAGACATTTTTTATATTTATGAATTCTTAGGGTTTCTTGCCTATTTAATTGTCCAGGTCTCGACCAGAGGTCTAATTTCTAACCTTGGCATACGAACAGATCAGGCCCCGAAAGAGGCGTACGCCACTTCCCCTGCAAAAGTTGTGATTTATGAAACAAACTTGTGGGGAATTTGGGCGCCTGTATGGAAACTCTCAACCATGGGTAATCCAATCATGGAGGCAGAGGAAACTGGCGACACGCATGGCGAGGTGGTAAAATGAAGCCAGATTGTAGAACTCAAATGTGAGAGGAATCATTTATGTATAATGACTCCTCTCACAAATTCGATTTCATTTTAACTCGCACATTACTGATAGATCCACTTTATTGTTAACATTTAAAACCAGGCTTTGAATTGCAAAATATATAAACTTAAGTTCAAATCTCAAATCACAATCTGCTACCTGCACCCTGCAGTCAGCTGTGGAAAGCACTGGAGCTGATGAAATCATGATTATCAGTGATACAAATCCAACATAACAGCATTAAAAAAATGGAAAAACAGAGCATTAGTAGTTTTCAATATATCTTCCAATACTGTGCATATATCACAAAGTACAATTTGAGTTTTCCTGTAATTCTTGCGTTAAAGTCGCTGCCGTGAACATGACTTTACTCATGAATTCATTATTTATCCGATAATTACAGACGCAATACTGCATACAGACAACAGAAATATGTATACAGACAACAGAAATCAGGTATCCAATATCAAAGCACTCTCTGTTTGGACACAGCTGATGAATACGGGCAATAAATATTACATATGAGGCTGATATTTCCACGAATGATTTGGGATTTATGAAAGGATAGTGGTGGGCACTGGCAGACTTACGATAAATCACAATATCTGTTTGCTTATGTACATTTCCTCATTTCGGCATACACAAACATTAAGTGTGAATCCTATGCCCTGTTTTATTAAAAAAAAGGACCCCAGGTCTGTGTTTCTATCCTCACGGCAGAGGTCAGGAAAAACAGCAACATTAGAGAACCGTATCTCAAGTTGTGTTGTCATGGTTGAACGAGATAAAAAGTTGGAAATAACTCTGCAGCGCTAACTTGAAAAGTGGTTGAAATGGATGTGACTCACAGAAGGCAGGGCTCTATAAATAGCTGCACTGCTGCGATAACTCTTGATTTATCAGAGGAGGATGTGGATGACTCACTCTGCCAGCTCTGGTAATGGTGAATGAGCAGAAAGGAAGGTGAAAGCAGCACACACCCTTGCACACACTGAATCCGCCAGGTGCTTGCAGCCTTTAATCTGTCACAATCTTTTAATAATAATACAATCAGTAGCTGGTTACGTAGAAAACATTTTCATAACCCAGAATTACTGCAGGGAAAATCCTGGAAATCCTGCTTCGTGATACCAGAACCTGATAAGTTTCATCCCTAAGTGCCCTTCCTAAATGAAAAAAAAAGATGTTGTGACTGGAGTAACAATGGCCATTGTTATAGTTTTTCCACTATCCAGCAATATTAAAAAGACAATGTTAACCCATTGCATTTTGCAATGCCTGGAGTCGAATTTCAAGCTATGTGTACTAGTGCTTTCATTCGACATATTAAATCATGTTTTCTGTTAAATGAACATGGTGCCTAAGATGTTAGTGTCATGTGTAACCCCCAAAATGCACCACTGTGTAGATCATAAAACACGCTTTAGCTCATGAAGGTATCAGTAACCAGGCTGAGGTAGCAGAGTTGTTGCATGTGTATATCACACTAGTGTTGATTGCAGTGTTTTGGCTTCAATATTTTCTATTTTCTCATTTGTCTCCTCTCCTGTCTTCCTATGTATGAACATCACAGAAATGTATTTTCAATGAGTTTTTGGCCGCAGTAGTAAAAGGATTTTGTTGCCACACTGATCTCACCTTAGAGGATGTGATGTTTCACTTCAAATAGAAACGTGCATTGATTAAACCACGTTTCCAAATCTATTCAACCTTTCAAGGTTGGGAATTGTCATTTCCAAGTCAGAATATGAATCTGATTTGCCTGATATTGTTGCCTGACAAAGAGAAATGAGGCTGCATTCATTATAAATATTAAAACATGTTTTTCTCAAAAACCATTATGTAGAGTAGCCTGTTTGTTGGTGGTTGTTGCTTTGCATCATTTTCTTTAATGCACCACTATGGCCACTTTACATTATTAACAATTTTATAACCTTCACTTTAAAGGACATGATGCAGTGATGCATCAAACTCATTGACTAGCGCTGTTTACTACAGATACTGTTGCAACATTAAAATTCTGTCCTTTATAAAGCTAATTCACCATACTTTGTTGCATGCAGGGAAACAGCACAGCAGCGACTTTTCCCGCCTGATTGCCCAGGTTCGGTGTCGCCTAGAAACCACCAGGAAGACTCGTATCAAACAGGAAGTCATTGAGGAAGGAGAGGGTGAACAGAAAACACACTCTGCAGGTATTGTAACATGTATTTCATATTTCTGCGCTGCTCTCTTCTTCCTGGGTGTCTGACACAATGTTGTACTGTATATTCTTGCCTCCTCCAGATCAAGTTGCAGAATCAAAAAGCTGCTCGGTGGTGACTGTAGACGATGGAGAATCTGACGAGGAGTCATCTAAGAGAAGGATTGAATTGTCATCCAGCCCCACTCACAGTGACGTGTCTATCAGCAGGTGAGCCCTAAATAATAATTAACTTACAGTAGGTGACACCCTCAACACTTGTTAGTGGTCTGTCCTTTTCACGCTACAGTCAGTAAGATTCTTGCTTTTGTCTTTTTTTCCAGTTTGAATACATCATATTAGTTACAGTGTGAGAATAATAATAAAAGAGGGGTTTGGACCTTGGACACTTCTCTAAAATCTTTTGAAAAGGCAATGCTCCCTTTTGTAACTCTTACAGTTGAAAATCCTTGATATCGCTGACTATTTTCATTTCAGGAATATTTTCATGCCTCTGGCGTGGCATTCTCAGGACAGCATTATAATATCATGTGATTCATTTCATATTTGATTAGTATTTCGTATAAGCTCTATCATGGTTATGTCAATTATTGTGGAAACTCAATCTTAGATAATTGCATTCAGATGTAAACACGTCGGAAAAAAGGAAACATCCTGCTTTTCATGGAAAACGGTCTCCAAAAAGCTTGTCCGTATCTTTACTTAACTAAATATGGCCCAACTCTTAATACTTCAAATAAAAATACACTTCCTCACATTAAACCTTTTAATTATGATATAGAATAGAAGTGAAAGTTCCACATGGTAATCCATAAACTAGAAAATATTCTGCACATTGATTATCATTATCAAAAGCTACCACACCTCCTTAAAATTAGATTTTTTTATTAGCATGTGTTCAGTTATTAAACACTGGTGCTCATATGTTCATATTCAAAATGTTCCATCACTCACATCAGATTTATTCACTCAATTGTAATCTGATTGATAAAAGATAAATCTTATTGTTTTACATTGTAAACATGAAATGACAGTGGGAGCTTACTTGCATGACGTCTTTTCAATGGCCGTTCATTGGTGGAAATGCTTTCAAGCATTTCCAACCTATGTTATCCTGTTCGGCCATTTTGTTTATTATTATTCTTCCGTACGTTTTTTGGCCGTCTCTAGCTTCTGCATACTTTCAGCTACAAAAACCATTCAACTATCAAAATGTTCAGCTTTTTCAGCTCTTTTGTGCTGATTTTCAACCTTTTTTCTGCCTTTCATACTTTTTCATATATCAGCCTTTTCCATATTTTTTTTTCAATGCATTCCTATGCAGATCAGCCTAAAAACCTCTTTAACATCCTCATCTTTGAACTCCGACTAGTTTCACATACTTCCTACAAGACTTTGAACTATTCAATTCTTATTCAGTTTTTTGATATCTTTTACAGTTTTTCTATAATCACAGTTTATGTTTTATGGTTTTTTCAGACCTCATCAGAGTTTATAATGGGTGTGTATTGCGCGTGCTAGAGTGGGTGACATCATCGCTTAGAGTGTGAGAGCAGCCCAAGACACTTCAGCTTTTTTTTCTTTCCAAACTCCTCCCGGCCACAATTTTCACTCTACAGAGGTGATATTTTCCAATTTTGTAGACAAACTTGTCCTGTCTCTCACAATGTGATCAAAAACTCTGTGAGATTTACAGAATTTGAACTAGCAACCTCTAAGCGCGGCCACGTCGGTTTTTCTCCCCATTGACTTACAATACTAATTGAGAAACAGATTTTCAAAGAAACCTGAAATGAGCAGCATTTCTAACTCGCCCTAGTGTCCACATTTCTGAGACTAGGAAAAAATAAAAGTGATCAGTGTCCCTACTACTGATACTTCCTCCACTACTTTTAGTAGTAACACAGCTTTCACACGGGAAGGGCATCGGCAAAACTTTCTGGAGGACAAGAATGCCGGCGCTGCTAGTGTAACCCAGAGGTAACTACAGTTACTTGCTGCATGTAATCGCTTCAGGTCTGTTTTTGGGTACGTTGCCCTTTAAGCACCGCGTTACGGCAGTTTTTACGACAGCCACCTGGTTTCCGCCCCTAGTGGGAATCGCGGGCTCAGAGGGATGTAGTGAAGCTGCAGCCGAACACGTTGCTTCTCCGATATAGACTCTTATTACTGTAGTGTTTCCATTAGCGACGGTCGTCACCCCCTTGACCATTCTTCAGGCAAACACTATTAGACATTCATACATCAACATAAATAAAAAGAGAGCTCTCTATTTTTTTTTTGCTGGCCAGCCATTTATTTTTATTTTGAAAGGACAATTGAAAGACTCTTTTATAAAACACCTGATTGGTGATTATTTTTATTTTATTTTATATATTTATGGGGTAAATACTCCCTGAACCGAAGGACTATTAACTCAGACAGAGCATTCAAGTGTTTTTTCCTTTTCTATCAAAGGGAATATTTTAACTTCATTTATTTTTATATATAAAGTGAATGTTCTTATAACTGCCACGTCGCTTCTTCTTCTTCTTCTTCTTCTTCTTCTTCTTCTTCTTCTTCTTCTTCTTATGCTGCGCCCGGCCGCGCTCCGTGGCAAGACGGCCACCAGGCACTCGCTGACAGGCCCTCCCTCTGGGCCTGGCTCCAGACGGGAGCTCCGGGCTTCCTCCAGGCTGGGTCACTCCTCTTCTTCCTAGGTTATTCATGGGAGTCTTTTGAACCATTCTTAGTCTGGCCCCTCACCTGAGACCAATTTGCCATGGGAAACCCCACCAGGAGCACAAAGCTCCAGACAACACAGGCCTCAGGGTCATAGGGACACACAAACCTCTCCACCGCGTTAAGGTGATGGTTCCCGGAAAGGTTTTTTTTTTTGGTTGTGGGAAACCGGAGCACCCGGAGTAAAACCCACAGGGGAGGGGATAATATGGGAGGGGTTGAGGAGATATTTAATTTGGCCACCCTTTTTTTATAATTATATATAGCTGTATTTTTTTACAGCATATATTATTTTCTGAATTATAAATTTAGGGCCAAATTAGGACACAGCACCAGTTCAACGTCTTTTGCGCAGACCGATGCTGTGTCGGAACCTCTTGAAGAGAGATTTCTTCTTCTTCGGGGGCTGCACCTCCTCTGGCAGCTCCACCCAAGGAAGACTCTGCTCGAGGCTTTTGACCTGGAGCTCAGTCACCAGTTGGTCGGGTGAGGTCTGGTGCAGCTCCTCAGCTCCCTGAAGAGCACCACCATTCACAACCTCGATGTCTTCTGGTTCCTTCGCCAGCTCCTGGTCCAGGGTCCTCTGCTGGAGTTCTGCCTTTAGCTGAGATAATTCAGCTCGGAGGTCCTTGTTGTCCTCCTCGGCAGTCTGGAGGTCATCTGAGAGCTGCTGGTTGGTGGAGACCTGTTTTCTCAGGGCCTCCATCGCCTGCTCCACGTTTGAGCTCCTCAGTGAGGTTCACCCTAATGCTGATCTCTTCAGCATTGATTCGCTGCTGCTCAAGCAGCAAAGGTTTTTTTTTTTGGTTGTGGGAAACCGGAGCACCCACAGGGGAGGGGGTAATATGGGAGGGGATGAGGAGATATTTAATTTGGGGCCAAATTGTTTTTTTTCTAGTGGGGGGAAACGGGCGCTCCCGGAGAAAACCCACACGACACAGTACAATTCACTGTGCCGCCCTTTTTTTTACAATAATATATAGCTGTATTTTTTTACAGCATATATTATTTTCCGAATTATAAATTTAGGGCCAAATTAGGACACAGCACCAGTTCAACGCCTTTTGCGCAGACCGATGCTGTGTCGGAACCTCTTGAAAAGAGATTTCTTCTTCTTGGGGGGCTGCACCTCCTCTGGCAGCTCCACACAAGGAAGACTCTGCTCGAGGCTTTCGACCTGGAGCTCAGTCACCAGTTGGTCGGGTGAGGTCTGGTGCAGCTCCTCAGCTCCCTGAAGATCAGCACCATTCACAGCCTCGATGTCTTCTGGTTCCTTCGCCAGCTCCTGGGTCCTCTGCTGGAGTTCTGCCTTTAGCTGAGATAATTCAGCTCGGAGGTCCTTGTTGTCCTCCTCAGCAGTCTGGAGGTCATCTGAGAGCTGCTGGTTGGTTGAGACCTGTTTTATCAGGGCCTCCTTCACCAGCTCCTGGTTCAGGGTCCTCTCCTGGAGATCTGCCTTTAGCTGAACGAATTCAGCTCGGAGGTCTTTGTTGTCCTCCTCAGCAGTCTGGAGGTCATTTGATAGCTGATGGTTGGTGGAGACCTGTTTTATCAGGGCCTCCTTCGCCAGCTCCTGGTCCAGGGTCTTTTCAGATAAATCAGCTTGGAGGTCCTTGTTGTCCTCCGTGGCGGTCTGGAGGTCATTTACCAACTGCTGGTTGGCGGACGCTTGTTTTATCAGGGCCTCTTTCGCGAGGTCATGGCGCAGAGTACTCTGATCAAGCTCTTCTTGCAGATGAACTAGTTGATATCTGAGGCCTTGGGCGACCTTGACCTCAGCCTGGAGATTAATGGTTGTCTCCAGGTTGATTGAGGCCTGTACTTTCAAGTACTCCAATTCCTCCTCCTTTTCAAAGTTCTCCTGCCTGAGGCTCTGGATAGCCTTCTCCTGCTGTTCAAACTTTTCCTTAAGGATTAAATGAGACACCTTGAGGTCCTCATGCTCCCTCTGAAGATCTTTCTTCTTCTTTATCTTCACGGTGCAATGGACTGCAGAGGCGATCTCCATTTTATTCAGAGTCTCTGGCTCACTTGCCTTCTTGAGCATCTCCAGTTCGCCACGGATGGCCTTGCCCCGATTGATGTGCATTTCCTTCAGGGTCTTTTGCCGTTTGAGCTCCTCAGTGAGCCCCATCCTAATGCCGTACTCTTCAGCGTTGATTCGCTTCTGCTCACGCAGTTGCTCACGCAGCTGGTTGATGGTCTCCTGAGGGGTCAGTTGGACACGAGTCCTGCTGTTTCCCTGCTGCATCTTGGCTGCAGGAATGATACCGTTTACAAGACGGTACAATGTAAACTGGCTTTTGCCGATGAACAGATGGACGAGAAGAGCAGACTGGTGGAGACAGCCCGCTCCAGATGTAAAAGTTCTGTCACTATCTGTTTGAACGTAGATGAAATTTCGTTCCTCTCACAAAGTTGCAAAAAGTTCAAAATATCACTATCTATTCACTCTCAATCACTATCGCTCTCTCTCTCTCTCCAAACTCCAAAAACTCCACGATGAGTTCTGGTCGCTGCTTGTATTTATACAGTCCAGGGTCACGTGATGTCACCAGTCATCAAAGACATCAAAGCACATTGTACATTCCAAAATGAAAAAAAAAGAAAAGAACTTTCAGGTTGCCATAGTAACCGCTGCCCTTAAACATGTGTACATTGTTTTTTTGTTTTTTCATCGACTTCAGCACCCCAAAAGTTCGCCATACTTTAACTTCCAAACGTGATTAAACGTTTAAAACGTTCACAAGTACTACTACTACTGCTACTACTAGCCTACTACTGATACTATGTCCACTACTTGTAATAGTACTACTACTAATACTACTACTACTAGCCTACTACTGATACTATGTCCACTACTTGTAATAGTACTACTACTAATACTACTACTACTAGCCTACTACTGATACTACCTCCACTACTTGTAGTAGTACTAGTACTACTACTACTACTACTACTTCTACTACTAGCCTACTACTGATACTTCCTCCACTACTTGTAGTAGTACTACTACTACTACTACTTCTTCTACTACTGATACTACGTCCACTACTTGAACTTGTACTAGTACTACTACTGATACTATGTCCACTACTTGTAATAGTACTACTACTACTACTACTAGCCTACTACTGATACTACCTCCACTACTTGTAGTAGTACTACTACTACTACTACTACTTCTACTACTGATACTACGTCCACTACTTGAACTTTTACTCGTACTACTACTCCTTTTGCTACTAGCCTACTACTGATACCATGTCCACTTCTTGTACTAGTACTAGTACTACTTCTAGTTTACTACTAATACTACCTCCACTACTTATAATAGTACTAGGACTACTACTACTAGTACTTCTACTACTACTACTAATACTACTAATACTTGTACTAATATTACTAGTACTACTGCTAATACTACTGCTACTATTAATACTACTAATACTTGTACTAATATTACTAGTACTAGTAGTACTTCTACTTCTACTACTACTAATACTACTAATACTTGTACTAATATTACTAGTACTACTGCTAATACTACTGCTACTACTAATACTACTTTTACTAATACTACTAGTATTACTGCTACTACTACTACTACTACTACTACTACTGATACTACTCCTACTACTTCTATTAGTACCCTACTAATACTACAAACAAAAAGAACATTCAAATATTAAAATGTTCAGCTCTTTAAGGACATTTCAACGTGTCTTCAACATTTTTTTCCCTTTCATATTCTTTTCAAATATTCAGGTTTTTCATATTTGTTCAGCTATTTAGCTTATTTCATACATTTGCAGATATTAAGCTTTGTTAATATTATTTTCAAATATTGAGCTTTTTTCATAATTTTGCACATATTCAGCTTTTTCATACTTTTCACATATTCAGCTTTTTGAATATTCTCTTCAGCTATTCAGATTTTCAAACTTTTTGCATATTCAGCTTTTTTTAATATTCTCTTCAAATATTCAGCTTTTTCATGCTTTTGCACTTATTCAGCTTTTTAAATATTTTCTTCAAATATTCTGCTTTTTTAATATTTTCTTCAAATATTCAGCTTTGTTTTCAGTGTTGCTTCAGCATTAAAGCATTTCCACGTATTTCCGCAGGAAATACATTTTCTAGTTCTTTATAAAAAGGTATGCAGCTGCCTCTTCTAAAGAATGATAAAGAGGATTTCAGTTTGAACCTTGAAGATTCGTTATCACTTGCTGTCATGCCACATAAGCTTTGTACATCCTTTCACAGCATGTATATTCCCCTCCTACAGTACTATCCCCTAACGTTGTACTCGACACTACTTGACACTACAGGGGGATAAATCCTGTTACTGGAAGAGGAATATTACTACAGTTTACTTTGCACTTTTTAATGGTTTATTTACTTCAAATCCTAAGGTTGTAGAGCTGTCAATGTTCCTCTATAATCCTATTCGAATTTCATTCCATACACAGGCTTATACCGTAGGTTGCCAATGCCATTATTGTCAATGTGGTTGTTTTACTTCCTGTCCACTAGAGGGTGTTCCAAAAATATTACCAATAATTATGTTGAATTACCAACAGCTGAGAGCTTTCTAGATAAGTTATAATTAAGAAAGTAAGACAACCACATTGCTGTTCTCCCGGGGACGCTGTGTCCCCGTTGCCATGGTTACGCCCTCCTCGTCTCACCGGCAGCTCTACTTTCACTTTCTCACGTTATTTATTTATTCATTCATTCATTCCTAAAAGGAACCTCAACGTCCCGTTTTATTACTGCTCTGGTTTCCCGAGACTGTCGATATTTAATAAACTCTTGCAGAAGTGGTGGTGCCAGGCCATGTAGTACTTTTATAAAACAAGCAGATAGAGGAGAATTTACAGAAATTATCCAAACTTAATAAAGTACATCCTACATCCTTCCAAAATAAGCCGATGGAGACGCGGGTCGAGCAGTAAGCAGTATGAATGCATCTTTGTCATAACTGCATCGCTTCTCGAGGTCCGTCGATATCTTTGTTTCATCAGACTTCATGAGTCAAAAACAACCGTTTATAGAAAAAAAGAAAAAGGAAAAAAAATTGCTAAATTTCAGCATTCGAATAGTACCGATTTTCTTTTACTATTCTATCTACTATATTGGGGGGGGGGTTTAGCTCAGGAGGTAGAGCGGGTTGGCTGATAACCGCAAGATTGCCGGTTCGATCCCCGGCTCCTCCTAGCTGAGTGCCTGGTGTCCCTGAGCAAGACAACTCACCCTAATTGCTCCTGACGAGCTGGCTGTCGCCCTGCGTGGTTGACTCCGCCGTCGGTGTGTGAATGTGTGTATGAATGGGTGAATGTCAGTCATTACTGTAAAGCGCTATATAAATGAGGCCATTTATTCAAATTATACCGGTATTCGATTCCAGAAGCTCATTCAAACACCCCTATAAGGTTGTTTGTTGCATTTTTTAATTAAATAATTCAACAAAATCTTTGGGGTAAATATCCCGTATGTGAATCAGAATATTGTGCACTAGTTAACACATGCAATTTTACATTTGGAAAGCCCAGATTTACAAACAGTCTCTACAACTTAGCATGTATGAACAGCATTAATGTTATGTAATGTGTGCAGCCTGAGCACAATCATAGCTTTGAGTATAATTGCAAACATTAAAGATGACTTCTCTAAATAAAGCCTAGCAACCGAAACCTACATCTGGGATTCAGTAACTTTTACAAGCTCCTTTTCCACCCCATTACACTTAATATTGATAGATATCTGCCTGTGCTGTCAACAGCATGCATCACGAATCAGGCATCCCTTTTTTATGTTAGTCAGAACAGAAGTTATGACTTTTAATCCCAAATCCAGGCCTCTCTGCCTTCTTTGTCAATATCATAAATGGTGATTTGGCTGTGCTCTCAACACTTTATTTAAGTGTGAATGTCGCTTGTTTTAAGTGCAATCTACAGGAATCAAATGTTTTAAAAGCAGATGTAAACAGATTGTCAAAAAAAAAAAGGATATCGTTAAAGCATTTAGAATCTAGCCCTGCAACACTGATGTGCCCTGTGACTGTCCTTCCTCCTTCTTATATAAGCTTTTATAAGGTCAAGGGAAATTAAGTTGTTTCAGCACATCTGTGCCCAGCTCCTCAGGTATCATCAGTTAATTAGTTGCCCTCGGCACACTGCAACTGTGGCAATGATGCGGTCGTCATTGTGACAGCTGGATGTTACAACAAGTTAAAACTAAAAAGCTTCTCTTTAACAATGACTACATTCAGCATCTTGCATTCTATATTATGAAAGTTTTTCAATAGTGGTTGTGGATGGTGGCTTTACAAATCCAATCCATTTAGGCTAAATACCCATTACTATATGATATATATTCATGAAGTACCAGCAATGAAGTAAGGGTTTTATTCACAAAGATGAAGTTTGAGCTTGTAGCCGAGGGGTGCTAAGAAAAAAATAGAATCCATTTTAATTTCAGAAGCATTTTGGAAGGTGACTATCTAGCTGCTGGGCACCACTGAATAAATTATATTCCCTTTTGTCTTACAAGGAAACAAGAAATGTGTGTGTACGGCTGAAAACAATGTACTTAGAGTCAAAATACAGCAGCTCTCATGGGGAAACCCCATCTCTAGCAGTTATGACAGCCATTTCTTTTTTGTTTAATTAGAGGAAATGTCTTCAAATTTGGCACAAATGTCCAACTGGACTCAAGCAGAAACTAATTATATTTTGGTGGTCAAAGGTCAAGGTCACTGTGACCCCGTGTCCTTCTCATTCTTGTGAGTGCGGTATCTCAGGGACTCATTGTGAGTGAATTTCTTTAAATTTGGCACAAACATCTACTTGGACTCAGAGATTAACTGATTACATTTTGGAGTTCAGTAATCCAATCCTTGTGACCTCATAAAACCCATTTATTTTGCCATAAATCATGAATTCGTATGCAAATGATGATCATTTCAAACAGTTGTGTAATACATGTTTTATAAAGTGCTGACATTTTGAACAGAACACGGCAACATGACTGTGAAAGTACTTTTTTTCCTACAATTTATTTTTAATTGTAGGGAGTAAAAGTAAAAAGTTGCCTGGAAATTCTACTTAAGTACAGTAACAAAGTATTTGTACTGTGTACCATACGATCCCAGGTCCCCTCTTCCACCCAAACCTGCTGTTTAGGGATTCATGGGAACTAGCTGTGGTAGCTCAGGGTCAAACTTCAAGTACGTCTCTTCAAATAAATGAGGATGTCCTGCTTGTATTAACCTGCATGCTGTGCATCGAGTATCACATTTTGGTTTGATAGATGGTGGGTCGAAGGTTAGATTGCTTTTCAGGGCACATCCTGTTGTTTCTCTGTTTCTTAGTCAAGTAAGGACTCATGTTCCCCTTCATCTCCCTCTTTCTCCCATTACAGTTCTATTTCAGATGTCTTTGGTCCAGAGCCTGCCAGACACCCAGAGTAAGTGATTCTGCTGTCATTGCTGCTGTCAAGAAAAGTCATTTAATGCCACCATTAATGCTCGGAGTGCTACGCAATCTATTTGCCATCCCAAATAATAGCATGTTTGTGATGATGCATAGATTGGATGTCAACACACACACAAGTTGAATTAGTTTCGCATTGAGAAAATCAAGCTCCAGTGGAATTACCAATTCTTGAGTAGTGTTTGAAGTCATCAAGTGAAATAAAGACATTAGGGCTGCAACTAACAATCATTTCCATTGTCGATTAATCTGTTAATTCTTTTTTCTATTAATTGTTCAGTTGTTTGGTCCATAAAATTGTGAAAAATGTCCCAAAGCCCAAGATGATGTCCTCAAATGTTTTGTTTTGTCTGCAATTTTAAGATGTTCAGGTTACTGTCCTACAATTAAGACATCATTATTGTACAATTGTTGTCCAACTAGCAAAATAGAAGCATGATATTTTCCTATACAAAGCAATCTTTCTCCCTGTGTCTTCTAGCTTTGCGTTCGGTCTGACTTGCATTCAGGTGAAATTTATGTTGATATAGGTCTGAAAATGGTATGTGGTTATTTTTTAGATATTTCCACAATGGATCTCATAGAAATAATGCATCCACACCCTGCCATTGCTTTTCACAAAGCTGACTACTATTTTGTTGAGAGGCACTTAATTCAGGCCCCAAGACACAATAAAGCAAGAAGAGCAGCTGAACTTGCTTGTTATCAAATTGCACTCAAATTGTTGGCAACAGTTTTTCTTGTAGTTCATTTCCCTGAGCTCCTGGTGATCGATTAGGCAACTGAACACGCCTGGAAAGATGATTTCATCCAATTAAACTGTTTGTCAGTTATGTCAGCAACAAACCTTTTCATCCAGGGATAATGGTGGTCATATTTCAAACCAGTCATTGCTGCTACAAGTAGGCTGAATATTGAGACCCAGTATTGTTTGCTTTCTGTATGGTTTTATCCTCTTCCTTTTTCTCGATCATTTTGGTGCTTTAATGGTGCAATAAGACGGCAACACATAGCTCTGCAACCCAGGGGACTCGCATAAACAGCAGCACTGGCCCGGGGCTCATTTACTTGCGGACTGTGACCTCAGACAGAGGAGCATTGCATCGTCTTAGTTTGGACAAAATGAAACAATGAAGAATAAAAATATATATATTTCCACACACATGCACACTAAATGGATGCAAAAGTTTTCATCGTAATATATGAACAGTTACTCTTTTTTTAAATTGTCAAACAATGCTGCTAAACTATCACTTTATTCTTTGACAGGTTAATCAAGTTAAGATTTAACATTGTTATTGTACTGTGATGTATGAGGATGATAAGCGAATAACATCTGTTCCAAGGACATTTCCCATTTAGAAAGCGTTGCTTCTACTGTTGGGTTTGGAGTCTCAGTGTGGAAGTACATTTTCTTTCCATCAGGCAGGGCTTTACCTCCAGCCATTGCCAGAATCTGGCAATGATGCCAATTTAATTGTTGATTGTTTTAGTCCTAATCCACACTTTGCAGAGAGGCAAACTGCCTGCTTACAAGTAATCCCCTATACTTGGTTGACTCCCCATCCTCCCCACATGTGGACTTCTGACCCAAATTCCAGTGCTGGAATTTTGTTTTTCCAGTCCATCCAGTCAAGATAAAGAGGCAGCGGACCTTGTCACTGGCTGGAGGGTAATATACATCCGTAGTATAATCAGCTAAAAAAAAAGAAAAGCCCTTCATGTGAAGCTTTAAGTGGTTCCACATGGAAGATGCTGTGGGTTCATATTATCTCAACATTTCTTATGGAGGAGATCTCGGTGTGAGCTGTGGAGTCCAGAGTCCACCAGGGCTCACACCGTAGCAAACGTTATTGATGTGGCGCTAGGTAATCCACAATGGGAATGCAGCTTATTTAGTGGCATTAAGTGCTCGATCTAGATGTATTCCTCTGACAACGGTATGGTTTCTTTCAGAATAAAAACAGAAGTGTAGCGTGTAGTATATTTTCTTTGTATACCAACTGAATTTGAAAAAAAAAAACAGATTAGATTGTCTGAGAATTTTTTTGTTTTGTTTTATAAATACCATGTAAAGTTAAATGCAAAAGCATATGTATGATTGAGGGCTTACAACATGGCGACGGCTGAGCAGGCTAGCAGCTAATGGCTCTAACAGCACGAACAGTGCAAACAATGGCAACAGGGCTGACCGTTTTTAGCTGAGGGGAAGCCAGAGGGAGGGTGCAGGCGGCGTTCTCAGCTCTATTTGCCATATGAGGGAAGCGAAATGCAATGCGGCGGCCATGAGCGAGCTAGTGAGGCGCGCTCACTTTCATTAACATGCACTAAAAGGCACGCACGGCTGGCCCAGGCTATGTAAACAAAGCGTGTGTTTGATGCTAATTAAGGCGCTGAATGTCGAATAGAGAACCTCTAAGTAGACACTCTAAGTCCATTCGGTGTGTCTATAAGGAGCATTGCATTTAACCTTCATACATAGTCAGGAACAGGACAGGCTGTAAGTACATATACTAAAGCTGTGTATGTACTATTATATTGTTTGTGTCAAGGACCGAATGACACAGTTATTTCAAAAAAGCCCATCATACTGCTATTGCTCTGTTACTAAACCTACATGAGACTCCTAGTGAGCTTGTTTTTATTATTGTAGTCCGTTTGTCCTTTATTGTTGCATCTGAGTGACTTAATAAAAAATATGTTATCCTGATTTAAGTTCATAGTAGATTTGCCATCAACAGTGACTTTCTCATTATTGTCAACATATGTGAGCAGGCGGTTGTCTCGTTTGAAGTGACTTGACCCACTTGACCCAGTGTGAGCACAGAAGATGTACGTGTAGGGTCTGTTAGTCTACGTCTGTGTAGAAAGACCAATCAACTTGTGAAGTGTGATTTAACAAGATTAATAAAAATGTGTCTCTCCATCTAAGTTGACCTAACTTTGGCAAACAATTGACTTTGGGCCTCTAAAAAAGGAGAATAAGTCCCAAAATGTAATCTGTTTTGCCTGACCCCCTCCATATTCATTGTACACACAATGTTATATCAGTGATTTGTATTGATGTGAGCAACCACTTGGTCCATTGTAATGAATTTGCTGGAGGGGCATCAGGAAGCCTGTTGCTCAAGATGGAGTCAATATAAATTAGAATCACTTCAGCAGAATAATAATGAAGTATGAATACTCTCCGGCTGTGCACCTGCCTCCATTTCCTGTTATTTTAATTGCAGTCTGCAGCATTTATGTTCTCTCACAGTAAAGGTGTTCTGGTATTAATTGACTGTATGAACTGTTAGTTACAATAGAGACAACTGCTGGCAAACAGGCCTTCATTTGAACTTCTCATTGACCACAAACATGAGTATTTTGGTAGACTTGATTTGCCAACATGCTAATGATTTAAGGAATCTGTGTCAGAAAAATAATGTCATTTTAGAAGGGATTTATTTTCAAGCTTATCCCCACTGTCTCAAATGTGGGTTTTTCTCAAGATGCACAGCAGGCTGGCAGGAAAGAAGAAGGCAATTTAAAGAAGACTATTATAGATTGATTAAAATAATATGTGGTCTTTTTGCCTCTGGGGCCGATAGCTGATGCATATTATTCCAGAAATGAACATCGTGGTAGGTAGGTGATTTGCTGCTGGAAGTCTTTATCAAATTGATTGCTTGTGTGTAAAAACTAAGCAGCTAGTGTAAACTAAGTGTATACGATTTAGCAGCAGTTTACTAATGATACTAATCACCGTAACTTTAATTTAACATATTTCAGTTTTCCATTCACAAAAGACTAAAAGGTCATCTGTGCAAATGTTCTTTCATAGAGACTCAGAGAGGACCTTCCAAAAGCAAACATCCAGCGCGAGAGGAGACTACGTGACTTCATCGCCCACCAGTAGAAAACGACGGCGTAAGACGTAAGGAGAGATGGTGGAACGGGAAGGAGAGAGAGAGAGGAAGAGATCTCTCGCCCACCATATACCAATATACCAATCAACTATTGACCGACGTTCAAGCTCAACAAGAACAAGAATCTTTATGCACAATCCTGGTTTGCATTTCATTTTTCCGATTTTCTGAAGTTGATCTGTTCAGTGTGTCGCACTACATTTTGTATTTTTATGTTTTTTTCTTAATTATTTTCCTCATCTTAATTGTATTTCTTTCATGTTTGCCGTTAGAACGGAAATAAACCTGAAATGGCATTCAGTTGTTTTGCATTCAAACACTTTTTGGGTTCCAAAATTCATAGTCCATGTCATCACTAATAGATTTTGACATTTTTGTACACTGCTTGTGAAGCCAAACTTTCGGACTTTGTCACTGTAGTGGAACGTTTGAAGCAGCTGTATGAATGATCTCCAAAAAATTTGTAAAAATGCACTTTATCCACCAAATAGCTGGATGTTGGTTTTCTATCTTATCACCTTCCATCTTCAAATTATCCCTCAGATATTTTCCTAACTCAGATTAGGAAGTCGGTCACATAGGATTCGTCTATAATTTTCAATTTCAGACCATGCAACAAATCTGTAGCTTTCAAATTGACTGTTTTCTTTGAAAGAAAATTATCCGTGTTCAGTTTAAATCAAGACACCCGATGCTCGTAGAAACCCCAGGTCAAAGCAAGCCAGAGTGTAAACACTTAAGGAGGGGGGTGTTTATGTGTGCGTGCATGGGAGAGTGGGCAGAACACATTTGGGAGCTGCGCTTGATTGAAAACAGAGCTCGCCTGGAGCCTGCGGTCCGAAGCACGGTGCTTCTGACTCTGTTTTCTCTCCTTTCAGACAAAGCAGGGACGTACTGACATTGCTGGACTCATAATAAAGTGACATGCTCGTTAATACCTCAGATCACATTGCATCCTTGCTCATTTCCTATACAACCATGCTGTTTTTCTCCGGTTAAATTAGCAGGGAATCCACAGGAGAGGTTTGATTGGCTCCTGATCTCTACCTTCATTTGGAATGCAGTGAAGCAGGCGGGGATATCACTGATTCAACACACACACACACACCGAACTACGAGGACTGCACTTTGTTTGTCTGTGTCTGGGTGGCAATGTTGAAGGGGATGCCCAATGCAAGGTGAAACTGCATTTAAATCTCATAAATCATGACATTCATCCACGCTGGTCCTAATCTAGGTTTGCTCATATTCCAAATGCCCTTTACAGCTGTGACAGCCTTTTGTAACCATGCAAACCTCCTAAGAAAGGATAACCAATCTGAATGTCATGGTGAGAGTTAGGAAATCAAGAGTAGCAGACTTTCTTGTATTCACCCTCAGGATCGAGTGTCCTGTTTGAACTTCCCTGCCCCTGCTTACAGCTCGCATTAAACTGAGCACCGAGAAGGAAACGGTAACTGTGTTAACAGCCCTCTAGTGGTTAAAATAATTTTGTCCCCCTTAAATATTTAAGCGTTTCTGCCAATGGATTGACTCATTTCTTTTTATCCAGGAATTAACCAGAGGCTTTAAGGGTTGCCCACAGTAATTGAGAAATGTCCTTTATAAAAACGTTTGACGTGTGAATGATAGAAATGGCAATAAAATGAAAAGCTCCTCTCATTCCAGTGGATTTTAGTTTACATTTCAATCTATTTTGTTACTCAAAGAAAAAAAAAGAAAAAAGCAATCCATGAAAGATGGAGTTATGTCGTTTCCTTATGAAGTAGCCATGCTAATGTAGCTTCTTTGGCATCAGCACATCTTGCACATTCCATTGGGGATTTGTGATGACAAAACAAGCACTTGAGAATCAACTTCAGATTTCAAATCACTAAGAAACCATAAATTGATTGTTTATTATTACATAAAACAGACCCAAACTGGCTCTTTCAGCAAAAATGAACAATGTACATCTGGACCATGTTAGTAGAACCATACTTTCACAGCAATCTGTGAGCAAATAGCTGAAATCCTGAATCGAGTGTGACGTTGATGTTTCACAATAAGTCTTGAGCTGAGCCTAGTATGGAGCAAAGGTCATCCCAACAAGTCAAATCACACGATACAGGGACATGGACTTGTTCTGTTAACAGTCACCATAAACTTGATTGAAATGTGCCTTATTGTATTACATGCATGCCTTGTTGTATTTTAGTATTTTGTAAAGTTCAGCCATGTCCCCAGACCCCAGCATTGACATTTGTGATTACAATTGTTACCATAATGGATAGGAATGATGACCTAAACTACATAAAACAACACTGTGAAATGAAGGGAGTTTTCCATTTGGGGATTAATTTTCATGTTGATGATTAAATTAGTGCAACAGTATTACTTTTAAACTTGTGACGCATCCAAACCTTCACTTTGTAGAAAGATCTAATCTGGTCAAGATGACGGCCTATATCTCCTTCAAAATGATTGAACTTTGTTTATATGATCATTATTAAGTTTAGTATGAAATATGATTGAGTGTGTGTGCGTATTTAAGTAAAGCAGTTTCCAAACAACAGGGCTGTGATTGTTGTCTTCCTTAATTATAAAGGGAATGATTAAAACCATGGTAAATAAACTGTTTAGACGAAACGCCAGCAGCACCGGCAACATCATGATAGACTCAAAGACTCTGTAAGAGACAAATGTAAAGATGAGCCCATCTCTCACTAAACCATGTGTCCATAATAAACACTAGCAACACTTGTTATTTGGGAGAGTGGATTGATCCGTTCACATTCCTGTTCTACGTGCATTTTTATATTTTCTGTGATTATTTTGGAAGCACCCACAGCACCTTTAGTGTGCTGACGTTGGCTACTATTGAGCTTCTTGGCTGCTCCCAGCATACTTTAGCATCCAGCAGGTTTTTAATGGCATTTGATATGCTGGACACTTTCAAGATTAACTTGAATGTAGGCCTACCTGCTTTAATTTTTGCCATTGGTAACTCTAATGAAAGACTTCAGAACGCTCCTGAGAGTGCTTTGTCTTGTGTGATAAGTGTGAGCAGTTTGATAGAGAACTGCAAGTCCTGTTCAATCCCTCATTTCCTTTTCCGGAACAACAGCAGACTTAAGTTTATGATTAAACACATTGCTGTTGAAAGGATAAATAGACTGACGGACTAAATTACAGTCATTTACAATGTGAATAGACCTGTCTGAAAGTCTAAAACTAGCCTGTATTTTTTTGTAGCTTGTTGAAACGGTAGTTATAAAAGTTGGGACAGTTTGTCTGTGCAGTAATTATTAATTTGTATTTGTATTAAAGTATGCCAAAGAATTTACAGGCGTCTTGTTGTCAAAGCTCAATAAGTGACTACGAGTGTGGTTTTTGGCATGTTAAACTTTATCAGACATCTAAACGGTGTATTGCTTTGAGGAATAAGTTATAGAGAATCTGAGTCCACACAGCCTTGTAATCTCAGCCTAAACCGTTTTGACATGGTGACCTCGTTGAAGGATTTGAAAACCCATTTCATCAGTAGAATTCTGTTTTCCCAGTTAAATATAAAACAGTCATTGCATCACACAACTTGGATCCATGCGTTACATTACTGTACCAGATGGGTGCATGACAATTAAGCTAATCGCTCGGTAAGAGGAGAATTCCATCTTTGGTGCAGTTGAAATTATTTAATGCGCGCTGACAGATGCTGGATTCAATATGGGGCAAATGCATAATATGTCCATGATATGGTGGAATAAACTTGTTGTTGCACATTCCTAAGAACAGTTCTGACTTCCCTTTCAGGAGTGTCTGTCAGCGTAACATATCATGATGCCATGCTGTAACTTAAAACACACATGTTAAACAGAGTGGAATGGATATTTTAACACGTATTGTTACGTATTTAAGAAACAGATATTTGCATAAAATAAAACAAAATCCTTTGTAGTTGTGCAGTGAGATCCCTTAGAATGATTTTAAGTGATCTTCGTCATTTGTGCTTGTCCTAAACGGGGATTAATTCAGCATTCGATGTGATTACATTGTGAATAAAAAGAATGAGTTGAGCGCTGGGATAAAGCAGTGATTCAGTAATACTAGTATTCATTTTGCTAAATAGAATTATGACATTGACATCATTAAAGTGCTATTCTTGGCAAATTAAAACAATCTTGTAGATTTTCCAAGCCCTCCTTTGTATTTCCGAGGCAGTGTACTGTATCTGCTCAATAGTCTTGTGATTATTTGAAAATGTTCCCATCTGGGAGACGTTTTCTGACTCGAATTGCAAACTACATTTGTCTTCACGGCGTCTTTGACTTTGAGAGGTGTGAATGGGGCGCTCAGCAGCAGGCTGGGAGGAGGGGGGTGGAAAAAGTGAACAAACATCTTGCAGCACTGAAGTGTCATGAACCTCCCTGCAGGGAAACAGCAAGACCTGCTCAGTGGAAGGCGTGACACAGGCAGATGAGAGGTTAACGAGAACGGAAATACATTTTCACCAAGGCTTTTTTTTTTGTCAATGAAATGGGATCAGTTTTTACCCTTTTATAATCTTACATAATTTTAAATGAAATCTTACAGTACATTACACCTTCCAGACGAATGTATTAAGTTCACATCGAGTGCAATCAAAGCTCTTCTTCTGTCCTGTGAAAACATTCTCCAAACATCTTTCATTCTTTAACGGTTTATTTATATTAAAGGGAGCACTACTGCTTATGTGAATCAAGTTGTGTAACCCCTTTTGTGCGACATTAGCTGCGTAATATCACCCAAATCTCAGACCACACTGTTGCCTGTTGAATTGCATTCTGGGTAATTTAGGCAGCAGGTTTTGACAAGGAAGAGGAATGCGTGGAATAAAAAATAAGATATCCTTTCTCCTGCTGCATCGACATTTATCTCTTATCTTTTAAACTGTCTGTAAAGAGTTTGACAGTGTTGCTAAATCACTGGAGAACTGTCGAAGTATGTGGGGACATTCTCATCCATTAAACGGAAGGCTATAGAAAATAGATAATAATAATAAACTGAACTCACATAGCATATTTCTGGACTGGGTTACAACATTCTTTTTTATTAAAATATGCATAGGATCTTTAGAGCACCACAAGCCACCAGTAAGTTAGTATTGGAATTGAAATGAAACAGACACGTTTTATAATCTATGCTGGAGAACATTTACAGGTGATGATCACAAACCCCATTCATCTTCTCTCCAGCGTAGAGTGAATAATAATTTGTCACACTGTTGGTTTTTCCTGTGTGGCTTAAAGGACTCGTCTTTATTGCAGCACTCTAAATCTATTTGTGCATTGCTATATTGCTCCAGTAAAGGACCACAGAATACACTTCTCTGTACCTTTGCACTATTCCAGCGTAATCTGTGGAATGCACTTCATCAACTTCCATCCTGTTCTCATACGTGGAGTAGAAATTCAATTATGTTTGAATTGTCCCAGGTCAAAGCACATCCTGATCATTTTAGCTGGTTATTTAAGTTAGATTGATAGTAACTGGGAACACGGTGTAACAGAGCCATAGAAGGCAGCGGACTGAGTCTGCAGCATCTCATGGGTGAAATTCTTGAAGTCTTATCTCACCAAGAGAGAAAACATCTACACAGGAGGTTAACTAGAGGGAGAACTGTCCCTCGGTGTAAAAAACCACCATATTCTGTTGATTACGTAAGATCTCCATTCATCTGAGCTATCTCTGTGAAATAATATGTCAACTAAAAATAGAGAAATAACCACAGGACTTTGGATAATCTGCCCTGGTGCTACTGCCAATCCCTTGATTGAATTGTTAATAACTCAACTGCATATATATATATATATATATATATATATATATATGTAACGTACTGTTCTGTTCACGTGGGCTGCAGTTGAGTAGTTGGATGTTCCTCAGGCTTATCGTTAATGTTCACTATGCTCCATATAGAATATGCCACATCGTTACAAGTTTCAGTTACTGGACTGAGTTTCAAAAAGACTTCAAAAAGTGGAATTGGACATTTTCATTTCTCTCCCTGCCTTGCAGGTCCCTATTGCAGACACATATTCTGGCATACATTCAGCTGTTTCTCAGAAAGTAGATCTCAGCCAGCACTTTGATATTGTATAAAGTTTCTCTTTTCTCGCCTTCTCTCCCATGTTTTTGACTGTTTTGCTGGCTGACAGAGCCGGTTTTGCAAAAGTTAAGAATAAAAAGAAGTTAAATCAATACATATTTGGGAAACAGCAAGCAATTTAAAACATCAGACCAACCATGCATGCGCTCCAGTGCTTTACACCTTCTGGGTGAATTTAATTTGATCATTTTTATCTCTCGGTTCCACTTGCTGACTAAACCATATCTTGTCTTCATGATGGCATTTTTCACGTTTGTGAAGTTACTGCAGTGAACAGTTACACATGCAGTTCCAAACACTCAAATTAAATTACATCAACACAAAAAGTTTCCCCTTGAGT
Organism: Eutrigla gurnardus; assembly: GCF_963514095.1. Taxonomy (NCBI): domain Eukaryota; kingdom Metazoa; phylum Chordata; class Actinopteri; order Perciformes; family Triglidae; genus Eutrigla; species Eutrigla gurnardus. The sequence goes on along the minus strand of NC_139916.1, from coordinate 19,664,462 downwards.
AAAGGATGAGCCATCGATGCATTTTCATTATGAAATAGTAGTGTTGCCAGGAATAATGAAAGTATTTGGCAAAAAATACTTCTAACTAAAAAAACAGTTCTAGCATGGCAGAATCCTCTTCCATTAGTATTATAGCTGATGTATTGCTGCTGATATCTTGTGCTATTTTTGCTATGTGTTTTGGCGTCTTCTTGCTTTTTTTCTTCCTCGGACATTTGTCAGGCTTGGCTGCTCATGATAACAACTCAATTATTTCTATTTATTCTGAACTAACTGTTGTTGCATCTGAACATAAGCATACTTCTTGTGTGTGAGTTATTCATGATAAAAATCACATGCAGCTGTGTATTTCAAATATGAGGCTGGTTTAAAAAATTGTGTATGTGGGATTTTGTGTTTTTAAAAAGGAGAGATTTGTTTCCTGATAAGTGTCCTGTGTGGATTTCAACCCATGTTGTTATTGTTGCAGCCAAAGAGCCGCCCTGTCAATCTGAGCTGAAGTGATGCAACAGCGTTTCAGCAGTGGTGACTCATCGCTGATGTTGCGACAATGTCAGCACGACTGAATACGTTTAACTTAAATCGAAAAGTAAAAACATGAACTGTCTTTGAAGGTGTGCGATTTGTTACAGTCTGCGTTGGTAAATGTCAGAGAAACCATTTATTTTAGAGCAGGGGTGTTTTTTAGAAGCCTCTTGCATAACACTTGTACTCACAGTACTTTAGTTAGTCTTCTGCATTGCGATCCCTGTCTATCACATTATTGTAGGGATTAAGACCTGAGGTGAGGCGTGCTGCACCCACGCAGGTCTCCCTGCATTTCAAAGACGCGTCAAAAGCAACGTTGCTGTGGCAGGAAACACGGCTGTCCTTCAAGAGGGCAAGATTTAATTTGCTTCCCTCTCATCTGCCGATATGCAGATATGTGTGCTTGTTTGGTGGAGTATCAGCGGGGTGATACATCTCTTAGCTGCTGTGAATAAACTCCACACAAGGTTGACAGTCAGTTATTTCAGGAGGAATGATTGCGAGGTGTTTTCAAGCAGGATTGGCAGACTGAGGAAGAGACTGTATACTGCACTGTATTCCTAGACTGCACTGACAGTCATTTTATGAACTTGTGTACTTTCATTCTAAGGGTGTTTCACCCTGACGTGTCCCTGAATGATCTCCCTCAGAGTGTGAAATAGAGAGGGAGTATGTGTTTTGATAGAGCCGCACTTTCTGTTGTCAGGGGGATTGTAAATAGAACAACAAGGGGGGGGACAATTTGAAACATTGTGCGTGTAATCTTTTCAATGGCTTGTAAATGAAATGGTTCCTCGGAGACGGCACAGTGTTCATGTTCTGTCAAATCTATTATCTAAAATGGGCCTGTCACTGGGGACAACTCCATACGGTAATCATTTGTAATATGACATTGCAACTGTCCGGCGTGTTGTTGACTGCACTCTATCTGCTGCCTCATTTGGCTGTGGGGAAGCACGTTTTAACATAGTGACGGATGCTTCAGGATAACGGGTGTCATTTATATTGACAGAATACTCTTAGGTGCTGCCTTAAACTGACTACCACATTCTTCATGTGGTGCTGAGCCTCTATATACATCTAATAACATATTCCTCTTCCAATGAGGTGCAATGAAGTGTGGCGTTTCGACCATCATTTCTCCACTGCCGAATCTGTCTCGACTAAACTTTTGCAGCGCATACATAATGTATCTCTATGTTCACATTTTAATTGCCTTCTTCTGCTCATCCAACATCATTCGCTCGCAAACTTCATGGAAAAAAATGAATGAAGGACATCTTAGTTAATCTGGAGCCAAAATACAAATCTGGAACTGCGATGCTATTGTTATTCCTTTACTCTCCTAAAACTGATAACCCGTAGTTCACAGTTGAATAAGCTCGTGCAAAAGCAAGGCAGGCTAATTGACTTTGTGTTGAGTATGGTAAATGTGAAATGGCAGAATAATAATTTATTTCTCTAAGCATTAAATCTTTTTTTTTTTTTTTCAAATTGACTTCATTTGCATAGTGTAATTCTTGCAAGCTATGGCTAAAGCAGCTGCCTTTGTAGTAGTTTGGCTGTAACATTTGGATTTAGTGCAGTGGAATAGCATGCTGTGGGCTTTCTGGATGGACATTTTTTGTATCTGTTCCTACTCTGTAATATGAGTCAGTCCCTCTCTGTGGCAAGGAGCCTTTGAACTGAGAGGCTGAATAGAAATGACCTGGAGGAACACAGTTCGCTTGCCATGCAATCCATGACCTCAGTAACTGCACGTCCTGTCGGTCATGCTGCGTATGAAGCTATGGAAGTTAACAAGTTTTAATTATGTAATTTATATAATCTGAAGGAAAAATGTGATTATTATTATTATTGTTTTAGTAATATTACACATAATTAGCATACTTTGTAACATGAAAAGACAGAGCACATCAGAGGAAATCTATGTCTGTTGCATTTCTGTCTGTCTCCTTCAACATGACTGACAGAGCTTCCCCCTTGATAAGGTGTGATTCAAATTTTACATATTCTCTATCTATTCTAATGTATTAATTAAAACTGCGTGGACCGCAATTTAATGCTTTTGATTGATTTGACATTTAATATTCTTAATTAAAAATTATTAATTGAAACAGAAAGGGGGGAAAAATGATATGAAGTCATTAGGAACAATAGAATAGATGAATTTTGACAAAGTATGTATAGTATGCCTCTGGGGGTCTGCGAGGACCCCTGTTGGTTGGATGAGGGTCAAAGACTCAGACTCTATAGGGTCCTTCCTGCACTCATTCCTCCCTCCTCAGTAAATTTGCACAACCATATGTATCTGCCTTCTGCGATCCAAAAAGCATTGCTATGTGTGCCTCCTTTTATGGCCGGAGGCATTCGGCTTTTCGGGGTGTCCGTTTTAGGTATCTGTACGTCCGTCCGTCCATCCCATTCTCATGAACATGATATGTCAGGAACGCCTGGAGAGAATATCTTCAAATTTGGCGAAAACATCTAATTGGACACCAGGATGAACTGATTAGATCTTTTGGGTCAAAGGTCAAGGTCACCTTAAGCTCACATCCGCCCCATTCTCATGGAAGCAATAACTCCGAAACGCCTGAAGGAAAATGTCATTACATCCGTCACAAACGCCCACTTGGACTCAAGGGTGAACTGATATGAATTTGGGACTCAAAGATCAAAGGTCACGGTGACCTCAAAAAAACATGTCCATAAAATGATAATAACATAATGACATTTTGGACTGACATGGATGCAAGCTGCAACTCGACTGGTGGGCATACAACTGTAATAGTTCTGTAATAATTCTAGTTCTAGTGAGTTGTCATGGGCTGTTCCACAGATTCTGTCATTTGCCTTGTTGTTTGGTTAGTGTAATATTTTGGAAAATCAAGTTCAATTCTATTTTATTTATAGTGTCATATCACAACTCAAGTAATCCCAGGACACTTCACATAGAACTAGAACACTCATCATTTACAAAATCAATTAATTTCAGTTATGAAAATGTAAGATGTTCTCAAGCAGAAGGAGGAAAGATTCAGAAATGCAGAATGTAAAAAAGGAAAAGCTTAAAATTCTACTCCATTCAGAGCAGGAAGAATCACTTTGAGTCCTGCTATCCACTCTCCACACGAGATAGTATCTTAACCCCCGGTGGAACCAATTAGGACCACATTGCCCCTTGCCTGGAAGTTTTTTCCATTCCCAGATGGCAATTCCAAACCAAGTCAATATGTCAAACGTACAAACAAAACAGCCAAGACGGTGAGATTATCTGACTTCAGACTGGCCACCGTGCCTCTCACAGTTTGTTGAGGGGAATCTTTCTTTAATCGAGACACTGTTGACTTAGCTGAGAGTTGATAGAGACGTGGTGCACATTTTTTGGCCCATAGCATGACTCCTTTTTCAGAGACTATGCCAAGAGGACTTTAGTTCCCTTCTGTCCATATCACTCAGGTTATTGTATTGAACTGAGATGCTGTGCTCTCCCTTTAGGGACTGGTGTCTGTGTATGCTAGAGTTCTGTGTTTACATGCTTAGGATAGATGACATCAGCCCGTCTTCGTACAGCCAGGCCCAACACCACGGCAGTAATGGAATAGCTTCCAAATTAGCACTGCTCATCCATCACAGCAGGCTCAGCGGAACATTGTGACCTTACTATTTTCAACAAAATGAATGACCAGTTATGGATAGAAAGGACCGTTTCATCCACACGAGGAAGACATGGACCAGATATATCTGCTTTGTCTTACATTGACAGAAACCACCAATCCCCCATTGTTTATCCACCTTTGGGAAAGAATGAGTTGATAACAAATTCATAAAAAATTACATTTCTTTTGATAAAAAGTCAAACACGTTTATTTTTACAGGCTCTTTGAGGGAGAAACATTTTCCACTCATCATGTTAGCTTGTTTATGAATATTCTCCATCATTCTCCTATCTGAAGGTTGTTTCATAGACATTAGTACAATGTTCCTGGAATTAATTGTCACACAATTTAATAATACGTGATCTTATTCGAGGCATACTTCCATTGTTTTTACAGTGACTTAATTTAGCTAACAAGCCACAAATCAGATAAAGGATCAAGATGTTTTATGAAATCATTAGGAAGAAATCTACTTTGTGGTCCCCCCGGGCATCTCCACTAATATAGTTAGCTGAAAAATATGGAGGCCGTCTGATGAGAGCGGCTGAGCTCACACCTCTGCATGAAAGCAGGCCCATAATGCATTAAGGTCGAGATGGGAAAACACTGCTCCGATAATTCTCCATCAAACATTGTCGTCACCGGTTCACGCTGTTATAAATGACAGTGATTGAATGTGTTGCCATGGTCAGTGTGTTCGCTACCCTCCGTGATTTCCTCCTGTCAACTTGTGTTGCTTCTAAATTAGTTGGACTCATATTATCGGCGATGATGTCCGTCCACTATATATGTTCACTGTGACTGCAGCTGAGATCCTTAGCATGGATAAGACAGGAAATGATCTCACAAATAAAATCAAATACAGTTACTGCTCTGTGTTCCAGAAGCAGGAGACACCCATCAGCCGGCATGAAAAACACAAGCTGAGGTGCTTTAGAGGTCGACAAACTCGATTCAACCTTATAGGTTGTGTACTATCAGCAACGTGGATGTGGAAGTAGCCAGACTAGTGAGAAACATACTGACTTAACTCTGAATAAATATATATTCCTCATTAAATTTTCTACAAACTAACCTTGAGAATCACTCTGAGCTCCACCAACTGAATTAATTGTGTCCTTGTAAAGTAGTGGCATCATCACTCACTACTACATGCAAGGTCTAAACTGGATGCAAATGTCTACAGAGATCGCTACTTTTTTGGTTGGAATATCTCTGAGGCTGTACAAAGCTACTTTGTTGTACTGAAAAACTACATTAGTGATTAACGTTTTGTGGTATATATTAGCGACCAGATACAAAGCTTTTAGTTGCTAGACTTAAAGGACCAGTGTGTAGGATTTAGTAGCATCTCGCGGTGAGGTTTCTAGATGCCAGACTGGAACCACCTGAATACACGCTCCCCTCCCTTTCCAAGCATGTAGAAGAACCTACGCTAGCCTTCAGGTGCCAGTTTCGCCACCAAATTCAAACTACCACTTCAACATAAAAACACAAAATCCCCTCTCTAGAGCCAGTGTTTGGTTGGTCCATTCTACTGGGCTACTGTTGAAACATGCCAGTGCAACACAGTGGACTCTGTGGAAGAGGACCCGCCCCCTTTATAGATACGAACGGCTCATGTTAGCTCACACAAGCACAACTGTTATTTTACTGTGTCCAAGCCGCAGCCTCCGAGGCTGAGAAATGAAGCCAATGCAAACTGCAGTTCATCAAATGGCCACTTGAGGCGGGCTCCCAAAGCCAGTCAAACCCCATAGACCTCAGTGTTAAAAAGACTTTACGGCAGAAATAAACATGTTCACACCGTGGTACAATAAATGTTTAAATTATATGAAGGCTTAAAGTCATGCATAATTAAGGGTGTGGCCACAGGTTGGTGCCGTAACAGCCGCTAGCTGTCTGCTATGTCGCGTCAGATGTTGCTGAACTTAACCCCACGGCTGTGTTTGAGGTGTTGGTGTCTTTTGGAGAATATTGGTGTTTGTTCCCGAAAACCTTGATATTTTCTAAAAGAGAGCCATGTTTCTGAGCTCATACGATGAATGAAGTTATAATGTGTTTGAGCCCTTTTATAATTTGTATTTTCTCATCTGCAATAGAAAATAATGGGAGGGAGGAAATTTCTATGAAATTCGTCGCTGGCACACCAACCCTGGTTATTTGGACTTAATGGAAAACTCCACACTAATGCAGAGTGAGCGTAATCCTCAGTCTTCCTACTAATGGGGTGATAAAGGACTGATTTATAAGCTAAGTTTAACTTGACAAGAGGATTATTTTTTTGTTTCAACTATATTGGATTATTAACCACTAATTCCATACTCTTTGGTGTTGGGCAGGATCATGAGCAGAAGTTCAATTAAATGATTGTCACCCGCTGTCTAACAATAACTTCATTATTCCCAGACTGACTGTTGAAGCATGAAGTTGGAAACCTGGATGAAAAGTATCTGCAGGAACACACTCCTTGTGAGACACAACCATCGACATTAACCTAATGCTTGTCCCTCTTATTTCCTCTTATTTTCTACTATATCTTTATAATGATGGACACAAAATGTAAAGTCAAAGCTGCACTGATCAATTATTTAGATGACCATCATGAAAAGACAGAGACATTTACATGTTAGAGGACTATAAGTAGCTGTAAATATTGATGAATTTGTATTGATGTTAATTGTTTTGGATATTCACAATTCTTGTGTGATTTGTTTCTGTCTTTATGCCCTCATATGAGTTTATTTTGTTTATTTTATTAATTGTATTTTATTTATCTATAACACCACATAGGTCAGCACCACTCTTCTGCCATGAAAAACCCTATTGCGTCCCTCACAGTGTTCAACTGTCTGTGATGTGATGTGTTCTGCAGAAGAAAATATTTTGGAATGATATTGATTTTTTTTCCTGCAGGTAGTGAAAAATATGTCCTATATAGCATCTCAGAGTCAATTTTCACAAAACAATAGTGCTATTTGTGTTGGGGTGTTTGAGCTCATGTCAGAAAATGATAAGCCCGTGTTGTTTGTTGCCTTGTTGTCTCGCAAACACCTAAGCCACGTAGCTGCCTGTAGCTCAGGGAGCTGATTGGTCCGTGCTCTAGCTCACCGGGCACAGAAGCTTTACTCGAAGCAGCCAAGATGGATTTTCTTGTGATACGTATTTGTGTGATCTGAGTATCTCACAAGAATCCTGCTGCCGTGCATGAAAGGTGAGCACAAGGCTACTTTTTCATCGGCCATCACATAACTCTGAGCTACCTCTTTATAACAACAATCTATAATATAAAAAGCTACATATTAACACACATTACAACAACAGAAAACATAGATGATAGCAGCTAAGACAGGCCACTACCTAAATGTCGGAATTGTCACTGTAGGAATTAGCCCTGCTGCTAGTGAGCTTTTCCTCACTCACAGCCCTTATACACTTACTTTGTTTAAGTCACTGCATCTCCCCACAGAACACCACGGCTGACTTTCAGCCTGCATTCAAGTTTCTTCTTTCAATCATGTTGAAACAGAGCAGCTTGTATTGGTAAGGAGAGCAATGGCTTAGAAGATTGCAGAGTGATTGAATACCCGTGTGTGTGTGTGTGTGTGTGTGTGTGTGTGTGTGTGTGTGTGTGTGTGTGTGTGTGTGTGTGTGTGTGTGTGTGTGTGTGTGTCTGTGTCTGTGTCTGTGTCTGTGTGTGTGTGTGTCTGTGTCTGTGTGTGTGTGTGTGTGTGTGTGTAAGGCTCTGCCCTCGGTGAAACAAGGAGATCAGAGGAAAGAAAAGCAATGGCTGCTTATGTTCTGTCACTGCAAAATCATCCGCATCGTGATGCTTCTTAAAAATGAAGACAGTTCCACACAGATTTTGGCCAGAAATGTACAGCTTCATCCTCGTCTAACATTCACATTTTTTATATATTACACAACTGTCACACTGTAAATTGTGAAGAATTACACTTCCGGGCATAGTTACAGAATATTATTAGAAATATTGTTAGTTATTTGAAAATTAATTTAAATTCATTCCTTTAGCATCTGTGTCACATGTTAAAATTTCACATGAACACAAAGGCTAACATTGAGCACAGCTGACCCTGTCAACTTAAAACCAGAATGTGTAGGTGGAAGATTTCCCTCGTAGAAGGTAGGTTTTATGGTATGTCTTATAGGGCTGTATGATTTCCCTGATGCGGAAAACGTGGACGTTATTGCGGAATCTGACAATGAAAACGGAATCAACTGTAAAACGCGGAATTTTGTGAAATTTGTCAAAATCTAGATACAATTTATTAAAAATTATGTTTTCTCTAACATTATAAGTGTTTGTCACCGCACCTAAGCCCAAAGAGAAGAAAGAAAAACACGTTGTCAAGACTCTACTGTGTTTTAGTGAAAAGTCGGGGTATATTGTGACTCCTCCATAAATTATTGCACATACACTTGCATATTTATCTCTGAATGACAAGGAATTAGAATTAGAACTAATGTTTCTTCAGTAAATGTATTAATCTTGATTCATCAACCACATGATTAGACACAATTTGATGGGAAAATGCTCTAAAATTGTAAAACATTAAAATGGAAAATACAGAATTTGGAAAAATTTAAACGGAAAACATGGAATTTGGAAAAAAATGAAATGGAATCTGAAAAAAATTCAAGCAGATTTCATAGGGCCCTATGTAACTTACTATTTGCAAGTTTTTCATCGGGATATTGATTTACTTGCTTAGTTTGGTTCGTTTTATACATCTACATATTCTTATTTTTGTAAGAAGAAGTGGGTGTTACAGTAATTGTTATTCAAGATATGCGTGAGCTTGAACCTTTTAGATTTACCATTGGTGGAGTTAGCACTTCACTTAAAAATGCACAAGCACATTCCCCAGACGTCAGCACGGTGGGTTTACTGATGGCAGCTTCCAAAGTGGTTTTTGAAATGCCTGTGATAAAGTGGCTGGTGGCTGGTGGCAGAATTAATCTGACGTGAATTATATTTGAAATGAGAGCCACAGGCCTGTCGCTGGACACATATCAGGGTCAAGGAGGCAGTTTTTTTTAAGACTATGTAGTCATACCATCGACTGAAAACCCCCAGTGCTCATGCACCTGACAACACACACACACACCCACACACGCACACATATAAGCAACAGTCCAATGGCCAGCTGCAACAAGTGTTTTTGGAGTTAATGGTCCGAGCGGAGACAAGCTACCGGTACTTCAAAGAGCTCTCATTTTCCTCCCTCACGTACAGCTCTGTGCCAAGTCTCCTAGTCTTCAATCCAAAGTCCAATAAACCAATATCCCTTATCATGGGTCTCAGGCAGAATGATATAGAAAAGCAACACTTCTATTTTCTAAGGCTTTACACAAGATGTCCTTATCAGATAACTCCAGTCATTATCTTTTTATCATGATTTATTTTTAATCATACAAAGCAGTTGATTTTTAGTCTTTCCTTTGTAGAATGTGTTCCATTTGTGTTTTCCTCCCCTTTGTCCACTTTTTACCCATAAATCACATAACATACAACGGTGTATGCTAAATGAAAGATGTTTTTTTTTAATTGGACGTAAGACTGATCATATAATAAGTTCCTTACAGTCAATTCAGTCTGTTATATGTCACATGATTACAGCAACAATTTAAGTATTATAACAAAATGACAGGCGGGACATTGTTACGGAAGCCCAGAGAGGCAAGTGAGACAAAAATAATACTTCTGGTGATCCATTTTCTAAGTCTGATCTAAATTGTTCTCTTACATGTTCATAATTACAAACAAAGGATTTGCTTAGATAATTATAATACAATTAAAACTCTACTGGAAGAAAACATGCTTTTAGTCCTATTTTTAGAACATGGTGTAGTAGTGTACTTCTGCCTCTTGTGGTTGAAATTGGTATTGCAGCAACAAACGTCGCCTGTTTTCACAAAAAATAACTTAGAGAAATTATCCTTAAGGCTTTCTTCCAATTATTATATTTTCCAATGTATCTTTATGTAGTTCCACATCTCTGTCCAGTAATTGTTTATTGCATACTAGCTGCTTCAGCACAAAGTATGCATGCAGTAAAAGCTGCTTTATCTCAAAAAAGCACCACGGTGGACGATTTTTAAGGCAAGCTTGTTTACTGGTGGTGTGGCGGGCTCATTTGATGATTCAGAAAGTCTGAGAGATGTGAGACTGACTCTGCTATTCACTTCATACATCCATAAGAGACCTGAATGTCAAATTGGCGCTCTGATTTATTGTCAATATGTCCACTGCTCTAAAAATGATGTCCTTGTGGCTGTAGTGCTTCAACTATCCACGTAAACTGCTGCCTATTAGCCAACATCATCTGTCCTTGGATTTCCATTCGTTTCAAGGTAAACATTGTACAATAATGTACACATAATTTATATATATATTGTGAGGTGAAACATCTAGTGCTTTAGCAAATCGTTGCAGAATATGATGCAGAATGATCAAACAACAGCTGTAACCTGACATGCAGAACAATTCTGTAAGTGCACTTCGACAACAGCATCATCCTTCAATATAAATCCATATAATCTGGACTATTAGGACAGGGATGTCTTGTCTTACTGCATCCTTTATTTAAATGTATGTACACAAATGTGTTCACAAGTCGACAGCCATGCAGCTGTACTGAATTTGCTTTGCACTTAATGTTAACACATCTTACTTTGGCATTGAAACTCACACTTAATAGGTCACTGCTTGCATAACCAAAAATAATCAGGTAACTTTAGGCTTTAGGAAACTGATTTCAGCGCGACAGAACATGCAGCACAGCGTGTTCTGTACATGTGTTATCCATTGTGAAGTGCTGATTTATCACATCAATAAAAGCAACATGAAGAGAAATACAGTTTACTGGTCATAAAGTATGATAAGCCCAATGGCCAGGCTTTTATAAACTAGGACATTATGAATGTGGGAAAACTCAATTACGTTTATCTGACATGACCTCAGCTCATAATGAAAAGTGATTCACACGTCTGATCATTATGTTCAAGTTTCCAGTCTTCACCACTGTGTGGCATGAGCCATCTGCAGCCATCCATTTGTTTCTTTTTCTTTTTTTTCAGCAAACAAGCCAAATATTATTTATGTGTAGGCACGCTGGCTCAACAATGAGTGTTCTGTCCCACAAACATTAAAACCAGCATTAGGTAAGAGGCATTGTTGAGTTGTTTGCTTTAAGTCCGTTCACGATCCACCGCTACGTCCTGGCTAAATGCCATCCATGGGGCAAACCCACACATAAACAACTTTTCCAGACGCACCACAGGAAGCCTTATCCTGTTATTGTTTTTGGGAGCAGATGTCTCAGATCCTGACTTTAAAAAAAAACAAAAAACGGCCAATCAGAAACTCAGGAAGCCCCTGTAATCAAACGGGACATTCTCTCAGAAGTGAGGTCCACCTGAAGAACTCTGCAAGCAATATTGTTTAGCACGTTTGAAAGTTACAACTCCATGCTTCGAGTGAAATATGTCTCGAGCTGGTGTGATGTATGACTTAATTTCGCCTGTTTGCCCTTGCTTCAATCTTACAAGCCTCTGAAACATAATCACAGGAAGCGCCAACACCCTCTCCTCTGTGAGGCCGGTGGCTCATCCTTGTGCTTTAAGTGACCTGAGAACACAGGGTAAAAATCATGCACCCGTTCAGCAAGGAATGACAGCATTGTCCTGTACCCTAACGCGTCGGCCTACTTTTTACATGCCCCTCATGACACGATCACCCAGAGAAAAATGGCAGGCTGAGAACTTTCTACACCGGGTGATTACATAAGCAGCAGGAGCCAAAAGTATTAGCGTGCAGATCCTTTGTATCATACTTCATCAGGGGCTTGAGCCTGAACCTTGTCTCTAATTAGATCTGTCATCTCAAAGCCCAATATCTGTGGGAATGGCAGAGAACCGCTGAGCAACTGGAATCAGGAGTGGGGGGTGTGCAGGATAGATGTGCTGCACAGGTTTTACCTGGCTGGAGAAGAAAGGGGAAATATTAATATGTTCCCATAATACTGCACGTGATTACCAGCAAAGCACAGGGAAGTAATCAGTGGTTAAAAGAAGCCTTTTGCCAGTGTTTACTGTGTTCAATGTCCACAACCAATTTAATACCAAATATCCTTTTAACAGCAGCTGTCCCAGTTCCATATCAGCTGGTTGACTGGATAAACAACAGACATCTGTTAACTCATAATAACTTACCCTAAAAAAAACACCTGCATGCCTTCTAGATCATAATTGCGAACAAGTGGAAGTCTTCCATTATGTCTTTTGTATTTTAAAAGTTCTCAATTCAGAGCATATGTATTGCCTCCACAGTGCTCTCAACATGGTGACAATAATGGCAAGAGAGTATTGCTACAGTGATATAAGTAATATTAATGTTACATATCTTTGACCACGATGATCCCTGGAGTCATATGGAATTATTAAATGACATGTTTGCGGACTTACTTTGCCATCTTCCGCCTCATCGCTCTGAAGTGGGCTGGACAATTATATAAATCCCTTTCAATTTTTTTTGAAGATTTTCTCTGGTAATGTCATTAATAACAGGAAAACCTCAAGTGCTGTTTTTTCCATCTGTAATCTCTCTTACTTTCCCTCTGTTTCCATGACAGTTAGCGCTCACCACTAGCAACCTGGACTTCTCTCAGCCTTGTCATCTTCATTTGTTCTCATCACGGCAGGACGAAGCTCTCTACCATTACTGCTCTCTACTTTAGCATTCGAGTCTGAGAGGCTTCTACTATCCTTTCAAGCCGTCAGCAGAAAACGTTAAGCCAGACCTCATGCTGTCAAGCCGTTCATTTAAATTGACAATGCCTCACATGCGAGTTACGTCCGTCAGCAGCACTTCATTTGGCCTTTTTTTTCCGCTGACCCCCATTATTAGATCTATAAATCACACCCTAATTTGACACTATGCCTGTCTCCAGTTTCAGAGGCTCTTTCCCCCCAAATAGGAGAGTCCAGAGTGATCCTCGAACAGATGAAAGCTGAGTGCTCAGTTGTTCCGTGAACTCCTGAAATCATGCACTTTTAAGGCTGTCACCAGGAATCTGCCCTCAAAAGCACATAGATTTCTCTTGGTGGACAACTTTTATACCAAATTCATCAAAAACACCCATTTATGTTTTTCTGTGTGATACTTTGAGCTTCAGAGTAAACATTGCACCAGTTGTGCACTCCAACATTAGACTGTTCAGTAATCGGCGGCTTCATTCGGAGGAATGTTGGATATGGGACACACCTTGCCAGCTTGTTATGACATATTTAGTCTAGAAACACAGACTTTGGGGGGATCCAGCACCTGAAAGCTGGGTAAAGCTTATTTCTAACAATAACGTCATCTTTCACATTGTGTACATCTCCCATCACGTACTCACTTCATGCTCCAGACACTCATCAAATGGTCCCAGTCAATCTTCTCTTGCAAATCCCCTAAAAACCTTGAGCACCGTCTGACTCTTCTCTTTTTCACAACCATAAAACTACAGAAAACACATGCTTTGTTTCACATTCTACACCTTCCACTAAATGAACTCATCGATCCAGTAAGTATTTTCTGCTGAATTGTACCAATGTTCAAGCAAACGTTCCTATTTTTAGCGCTGACATTGTTCGATTGGGACAATTGCTGTTATTTTCATAATTTACCATCTTGCCTCTTCTCTAAACAGTTTCATTTTAAATCCACGTCACATCGTTCGAATGAATGTATCATAATTGGTATTTTCCCCTTGTCCTCTTAAATTCCAGTCAGCACTAAATCATCTTCATGTCACTGCTTTAAATTCCAATGGATCTGCAGCTTTTTCCAAAAACCCAAAGCCACAAAAAGGAGGGAACAACTCTCAGAAGCCTTTTCCCACAGGGGTTTGCAAGTGCTGGAAATATAAAGAGCCGCACAGTAGCAGACAATGCTCACTTTTCAGTACTTGTAGCTGTGTTTAATAAATCATATAATACAGTAATATACAGTATAATACAGTAAGTTTAGCTTTAGTACTTTTTAATGGTCATGTGAGTTTCACATATCTACATGTTTTATACCTTTATTCCATACTGTTATAAAGATATAAAACCAAATCCAGTTAGTGTTACATGGGGATTCCTCTAAAATCCTTTTTGTTATTTCCTGTCAAGTTTCATTAAAGGCGCTATATGTATGAATGTGGCCAAAAACGATACTACACTCAAATTCAAAACACTGCGGCAAGTCATTTCCCGCCTCAAATGTTTTCAGAAACATGCTTTAGTGTGTTGTTTAACTGTAAAATGAGATCGTTTGTGGCCCGGCCGCCATGTTGGAAACGGCAGAGCGAAACCCAAGTCCCGCCCACTTCGCAGGACGTCTATCCAATTGATCCAACTTGAACACAGAACCGCCCACTCGCCGGTTCGTGCGGCGGTCCGTTGCGTCCACATCCGTCGCTGCCGGAGTTGGTGTGTCTGTACCATTACTCATTTTGATCGTAGAAACAAACGTTAGCAGCACAGCTCGTAACAGGACAGTGCTAATGCTGCTAGCGTTAGCTTTGCTGCTAACATTTGTTTCTATGATCGAAATGAATAACGTTGTTACTCGACAGTTCAAAGTATTCGAAATGTCCATCCCCGTCAAGCTGTGATGCTAACTTAGTTAGCCAAGCTCAACTTACCTGTCTAGGAGAAGAGTAGCCAATCCTGCATCCGATTTCAAATTCCTCTCAGCTTTCAACTGTCTCCACCGTTCTAATGCATCCCCTATATAGACCCTCGCTTTGCCTCGGTTTTTATCTTGGCGTTTTTGTGAATCTTAATGACCTCTTTTGGGTTTCGTTGCCTCTGCCATTGTAGCTCAGTCGAAACTGGCAACCCGTGGTTGCTCGGCAGCTGAGACTCTACTGACTGCAATGATTTGTAGACGCTGGTGGGTGGCGCCACGTGCCAAAACATGTTTTCAAAACATAAACATGATTTGCGGTCCGCAAAATAATTTTTTTAATGTGAATATTTTGGCTGTACTGTTGTTGTTGGTGAGTTCAGTATGTTATATGATCATTATTCCTGAGTCTCTATGACATATTAGGATGATTTTACGGCCAGTTGCTTTAGATTTCTTACATATTTAATTCAGGAATTTCTGCATTGTGCTCATGTATCTTGATTTTCATGTTGTTAAAACTCTTGAGTAATGCTTGTCAATCACCATCAGCAATGAAGTAATTATAATCACATCATTTAAGTACTCCGATGCAGCATTGCACTCAACTGAGAAGGAAGAAATATGTGTTCAGAGGAATCACTGGAATGTAGCACTGGGACATGAACATGGGCATCGCACAAAATCGCCAGTAAAAGTTTCAGCAGCATATGTTTGTTTTTTTCCCCAAGTGTATGAGGGGAACACGCTTTGTCTTTTATATTAACCCGATGTCCAGCGTTGCAAAGGAAGGACAAAACAGAATAACACCGAGGGGCTCTCTCTGGTGTCATTAGAGCAAAAGTAATTCCTACAACAAATCATTTTTCACGTCTTCTTGGACTGTTTCCTTTAATCCTCAGTGCGTCAACAAGGTTTTCCCAAAGCTCAAAGCAACCGAGTCATGAACTTTGTCTAAAATGCCTTTTGCTACGGGCAGTAAAAAACACATGCTGACAGCAGTGTGAAAACATGGCACGTGTGTGCAGAGCTTTCTCTCTCCTCCAGAAAAGGCTTATGGCTCAAACATTTTATCTGACAACAAATAAACTTGTTCTCTCAATTATAATCAGTAGATCAGATTGTGTTGCCTCGATGATGTCGCACTATTAAATCTGTTTCCTCTCAAACCTCGGTTTGGTAGAACTGCCGACAAATTGGTTCAGTCTTTTTTGTTGTTGTCCTTTTTGGGTTGTTGAGCAGGCAATGGAAGAGGAACTCTATGTGTGTGATTTTCAAGCACTTCCCCTCACAAATTCATGTTCAGAATGACATTAGCCTGTGACCTTATATATTTAAACTCAAGCCTGAACCTCAGAGGGCGATTATACGAATGAGCGTGCCTATTAAACAACTATAATACAACACTGAAGTCAGATTACATCTAGGACTTATTTCAAATCAAATACAATGTTTAGTCTCATTTGCTCCCCAGACATAAGCACATATGAAACTATTTTATAATGACGTGCTTTCTCCGGATCATCAGCTTCATAATAGTGTCTAACGAGAAGGGGTCTCTGACTCAGAGCATATGTGGGGGTTCGCTCCGTGGAGAGGATTGGTGCTCTGAGGTGCAGAGCAGCACTGGGTGGGTGCTGCTGGGTGGCTCACATCGTCTCCTGGTGGCGGGGATGAGTAACACTATTTGCTGTTCTCACTGAACCGGGGACAGATATATAACTGGGGCTTGAGTGCTGTAGTGCTGGTCATTCCGATTCTTAACAGACATGATTTTGGACCTTTGGATTTCTGGATTTTCATTTTCATTTTTGTTGCATTCTTGTAATGTTTAAAGTCCCAGAGTTTTATTTTTATTTTTAAAGTGAATATAGATTTCTGCTCGACAGCCTGCTACTCTGGAGTTTGGTTTTGTCTACGATATGATCAGTGAGGTGCGCGTATTTTAGAGCCCAGTCCCGCTGTCTTGTGCGTCCACTTCGTGGATTTCTACACTTTAAGTTTACTTTTCTTTTCATCCATGTTTCACATCAGCTGAAATGTTTTCAAGGTCCTTCGGTTATTTGAAAATGTGGACGATTGGCGTTCAGCCAATCCTCGTTCGTCACTGAAGGATCATGTTCTGAGCCTCATCACACCACACACCCTTCTGACTGGACACCTGTAAGGACTCACGGAAGACTTTGCCACTCAAGGAGCTTTAAATGACTCTTTTGGTTGCATGACTGCGCAAACCCCGACGCATCCGCAGACCAAGTGGCCACGGCAATGGAGAGCGTTTCCAACGAAAGTGACTTGTGGCCGTTGAGCCAATCGTGGCGGAACTCGAGTCTCGTTAACGGCACCGGCTGGTTGAACCAGACGAACCCTCTGAAGCGCAACGAGGAGGTGGCGAAGGTGGAGGTGGCCGTGCTGGCGCTGGTGCTGTTTCTGGCGCTGGCGGGGAACCTGTGCGTCCTGCTGGCCATCCACACCACCAAGCACAGCCAGTCGCGCATGTATTACTTCATGAAGCACCTGAGCATCGCCGATCTGGTCGTAGCGATATTTCAAGTTCTGCCTCAACTTATCTGGGACATCACGTTTCGTTTCTACGGACCCGACATCCTGTGCAGGTTGGTGAAATACCTGCAGGTGGTCGGGATGTTCGCCTCCACCTACATGCTGGTTCTGATGTCGGTAGACAGGTGTCTGGCCATCTGCCAGCCCCTCCGTTCTCTGCACAAGAGAAAAGACCGTTTCTATGTCGTCTGCTCGTGGGTGCTGAGCCTGCTGTTCAGCATCCCGCAGATGTTCATCTTCTCCCTGATCGAGGTCGGCTCGGCCGGGTCAGGAGTCTACGACTGCTGGGGCGACTTCGTGAAGCCCTGGGGAGCCAAAGCGTACATCACGTGGATGAGCCTGAGCATATACATCATTCCCGTGGCGATACTGAGCATTTGCTACGGCTTGATAAGCTTCAAGATATGGCAAAACTTTAGACTGAAGACCAGGCGCGAGCAGTGCATAAGTCTGACCCCCAAAACCTCCAAATGCAACACACTGGCGCGCGTGAGCAGCGTGAAGCTCATCTCCAAGGCGAAGATCACGACTGTGAAAATGACTTTTGTGATCGTCGTGGCGTACATCGTCTGCTGGACCCCCTTTTTCTCGGTTCAGATGTGGTCCGCGTGGGACCCAGCAGCGCCCCGCGAGGGTAGGTCTACATTTCAAGTTGAATATCACGGTGATTGTGCGCCAAAGCTGATGCAAATAATGTCACTATGCACCAGAAACATTCTGTAACACTCAAACACACCAGGGCACCGACATGTTTCTATCCTTGTGCGCATTTGGAAATGAATGATCTGATTAACTGCTATCTCTCTCACTGTGCGAATCGGTGCTCTTTACGCACGAGGATGCCTTTTTTTTATCCAGTTGGATCAAACTGAGACAACAAAAACACAATTTTAAAGATGGATTATTGTGTGTTCCTCACTAAGATGGACCAGGCATCGGCTTTATGGCCGGTCTCTGCTGTTTTAGTGTCAATTTACGCAGAACTGAGGACAGACTTCAGTGTCTGAGCTGAAGATCTGAGCTATAATATACGCACGCGTGTGTGTGTGCGTGTTGAAACACATTATAAAAAGATGCTGCTGTTTCCAAATTGACTGATTGGTCTTACACTAGACAACTAATCTTACTAATCTCAAGTTTTCAGATGGCGTTTGTGGGAAAATAGAATGCGTTTTCTAATTATGCCTAATTATGTCAAATTCTTAAATGATGCATAATGTAATACCCGTTATGTGGTAAATGAAAACTAGTGAGGGCCTTTAAGTACAAAACCTGATTTTCCAAGTTTCCCTCGACCCCCCTCACGATGCAGAGACGGCCTGACGACTAATCATTAATCATTAGTGTGCAGGGGGCGCATTGGAGTCAGTCGATGACATTCAACCGCAATAGCCCACTAAGCAGCCGTGGTTTGTACGTGGTCCCTATATCCATCGATCCGCTGGGCCATAGCCACACCCACCTAGTAACAGCAGATCTAATATGCCAATTACTTCCACTGTGCCTCCTTCCATAATGTCATTGGATTTAGATAGAACTATAGGGAAAGGCACCGTTTAAGAAATAACCTTTTGAAATGTTAAGATGTGTTTCATATAAAAGCTATAATATGTGTAGCCTATATTAAAGACATTGTAATCCAGAGAAGTGAAGAGCAAATCTGTTTAGAGCTTTTAAAATGAAGACTGTAAAATATGTCTTCATCTTTTCAAATACAATACAAAAGCTGTTTTCCAAACAGTTCCCATGCCTTATAACTTTACTGTATTTCCTCAACCAAAGAGAGAGAAGAGAAACATGTTATACAAAAACAGAATGAAATGAGTGGAGGGTAAACAGACTTTGGTGTTTCAGGCTTGAGTCTTGCGTTTTGCTTCTGTGGGTTTATGTACAAGTTTCCAGCTGACTGCTTGTGTGTCGCTGTCATCCTCGTCAAACTGCTTTCACCACAGCTACATACACTTGGGAGCTAAACCGGTGCAAAATACACTTCATTCAGTTCTGATTCAACACTGAGGAAGTGTGTTTTGCTCTGATGCTGCACCTCACAGCAATATTCAAGGTTACAGTAGCCAGAAACAGAGCAACAAAAGTGCTCCAGCCCTTCATTTTCGGTGTGTGGCTCAGTGCAGGGAGGAGGTAAGTGTCTGATGGCTGTCGTCCACGTGACTGTTGCTGAAAAAGGCCAGAATTGGCAATGACACGTGCCGTGTTTATTTACAAAAGATAGGCTGGAGTGTCATCTGCGTGTGTGTGCAAATAAAGTTTCCATTAGAGTCAGCAACGAAAGCCCAGGCCGCACAGCTTAGAACAGAAAGGCCTTCCTAAGGGAAGAACCACATGGCAAAGTGTTGCAAACACTCATGATGTAAACAAACCGGACCTATCAGAACTATTAGGTAAAATGTTGTTGTAGTAATGTAGTCAGTTTAGAAGAGCCAACAGTTTGTAAGAATGCATTAAGAATTCTAGCTGTTGGGCTGCTGAATCCGGTCTGTCCCTTTAACAGTTTGTGTTGAGGTGAAAGATTAGCAGCCAGCGAGGAGCAAACTAATAACGTGTCACTGCTGATTATGAGGTGACCTGCAGAACTGTAGCAAATATTTAGATAGCAGCTATCTCAAACCAATATTGTGATATTACATGCTGTTAACAGTCTTCTTTATTATTCAAATGGTATACATACATAACATGAAAAGATTATGAGAGGACTCCAGTTATATTTCTATGGTGCAGGAAAAAAATCAGCCATTGTGCCAGCGTGTTTGTGAGTGAGAGCCATCGTGGATAATGAGTACAATACGTAGGTAAATGCCTAATAAAGACATCTGTTTGTCCAATTTTCATCATCAAACGAGATGACGCTTCAACATAAATGGATGTTATAAATAATGGTGGCTGTCTGTCTTTAATAGGCCACTCAGCAGAGAGTCCTACCCTGGTCCCCCATTACTAAAGTAATCATGTCTTCTGTGTTGAATGACTCATAATATCCTGCTGCAATCAACACGATGCATCATTTATGACAGAGGTTCTCAAAGTGGGGTCCCACATTTGGTCCAGTGGTGATAAGCGCACACTGTTTGAAATTTCAACCCTTAAATACGATGTCCATATTGAACCTATCGGTGTATTTTTTTTAGATGCATGAACAAAAAGTCAAATTACTTCATCCCTCAAAGTTCCACCAAAACTAGATTTACTGTGAAGACAAGACGTTTACCATTTTCAGCACCCTATTAGACTTATCGATATGATTTTTGGAAATGTCAATGTCCTATTCATCTCAGCTTTGTGACATCAGCTGTGTCTGTGATTAAGTATTGGACAGCCAAACAGATTTCATTATGTAAAGGGCAGAAACACCTTCAGGATAAACTCAGACTCTGACACAAGCTCCCAAAAACAAATCTTTGAGCTCCAACGTCCTGCTCCTGTCAGCCTGGTGTCCTCGGAGGCTGACTCACACTCCGTGTGCTATTGATTTGCATCAAGTACATTTACATTTACATTTAGGTCATTTAGCAGACGCTTTTGTCCAAAGCGACTTACAATAAGTACATTTGTCAAAAGAAGGAAACAAGGAAACCACAACGAATCATTGCCTATAAAGTAAGAGCTAAAAATAGAACAAGTGTTAGATCCTCATCTGAGTAAACTAGTAGTTCAAGAGCAACAGTGCTACGATCAGAGTGCTATAGGTAAGTGTTTTTTTTTTGGGGGGGGGGGGGGTGTTAGTGGGTCATGCTAGTCGAGGTGAAGTACTTGATGGACAGGAAGACCAACGATCAATTTCAAGTTTTAGTTTAGTTTCTCTGGCATCAGTGTACACCACAGAGGGCAGGTAGTTGGGATTACCGTGGGACATGCTTGGAGTGGATTTCATAGACTCTTACCAATTCTAGAGGTAATATGTGCCTCGTCATATCTGTGGACTACAACACCTGTTGGGTTGACCCTTTGCGGAAAGCACCTGCAGAGTTAATGTCTAAAGAACTCACCCAGGAAATCCTCACCAGGTGAGTCCCAGATTACATCCTCTTGAACCAGGGACCCAAGTTTGTCTTTGCAGTGTTCAAAGAGACTTGTAATACAAGGAACCTGAGACAAAAAAAGGACTTCCACATATCACGTGCAAACTAACCCCACAGAGAGAACCAACTGGACATTCAAACCATGATGCTGAAACGCCTATGTTTGATTTGCACTCAACTTTGCTGTGCATGAAACCGCAGGTGTCACACCTACAGAACTCAATCTGGGCAGGACCATCAGAGAGGCCCGTTGATGTGGGATCCTTCTGCAATTTCACTAGGCAACAAAAACAAATATGAAACTTCAGGAACTCAAAGAGAAAGACTAAGAAAGTCTGGATAAGGGACCCCTCAGACAACGACAAAACTACGACTTGCTGTATGTTCCACTCCTTGCTCTAAAGCTGAAAAAACCTTACTGGAAATTTGGCACCCAAATTATCGTGACAGCATTGGAGATCTTTTGTTTATTGTCTTTAACAGAGATCTCTTATTGATTTTGTATGGGGAAGAGGATTTACTTGTATGGGGAAGAACTAAACTGAACCAGCGGAATTCATGTTGTGTTTATTGCTCAATCCCCGAAACAAGATGTTGAACTTTAGACTCTTTATTTTTGACCTATATTATTTTGGGGCTTGCCTGAAAAGGACTGCTTTTCTTTTTTTTTGTCACTGTGATCGTTTGCTTGAGAACTGTGTACATTTGGTCTGGTGGTTTAGGGAAATTGGATCATGACTGACTGTATGGTACACTGGTTGAGGTATAACTGTAGGGGATTACCCTTAAAAGAACTCAAACACCCCAAGCAAGGCAATGAAAGGCAAAGAAAGACCTCAAATATCATAATACATATCACTTAATGTAAATATGAAAATCACTACAATGCTTGTTTAGCTTCAGGGGATCAATGATCCACAGTTTAAGAGTCTATTGGGGCGGCTCAGTATCAGCCTTGACAGTCAGACAGATGGACCACCCATGGGAATGATATCGTGTGATTCATTCTTCTTCTTTCAAAGACGCAGTCAGCTAATTCAGTAATGACTGATTGGTAGTTCCTCCCATCATTCAAATAAGATCAAGGCTCTGCTCTGGTCCACCCTGATAAGGACCAACAATTGGTTGGTCGACTCCAATCAAGCATATTCCTCCATCCATGTCAGCAGCATTATACAGTATATCGCAGCAGGTTGATGCATGGCTTGTTTTATAATTTTGCCATATCAGCTAGTAAACTAACATGTTTCATGTTTACAGTTTGTAGAATGTTTCATAAAATTAGCTTTTTTTTTGTTTAGGTTCAAATATAGTTTCTTCATTTTTCTGAAAGATTACAATGCAGCAGTTATCCAAAGGTAGATGATACAATACGACATGATAGGAGTGTAATTAAATGATCTGTACCGTAAACTCATGTTTTCATCTCATGAATCAAATCATTAATGGCTGATGATGAATTATTTTCAATCATGCGAGTGACAGCCGTGCCCTTACAGAGATCATTTACGCTGAACCATTTGGTTCGGGCTCGGGATCTGTCATTAGAGACAACATGAGAAGGGCAGCCACGCAGACCGATTAGCAATCAGTGAGAAGAGGTTAAATACGGGATACAAGACAATAACATGAATCCGAACCTCATTTGCCAAATGTCACTTGGATAGTGGAGTTGACGAGCATAAATGTCATCCACTGTGCCACTGTGGATGACATCGCCACGCTGCTGTGTGAGGAACATTTTCACCAACAAATTTCAAACCGGGATTTGCTTTGTTTTAAATAAAAATGTGTACTTTATCGCTTGTTTGAAAAGGTTGCAATTTGAAATAATGTTGTGTTTATTTCTCACTCTTGACCTGCAAGTACTATGAAACTCTTTCTCCATCTCTGATTTCAAAGACAAATAATCCCATATCAGTAGGTTGTAATTTATGATTTAACTGGTTCTATATTAGCAGAAAATGGCAAATTGGTGACGGGAAACAAGACTATACAAGTCTATAGACTTGCTAGCTGCTATGTGAGGCTGTAGCTAACGTCAGCATGCTAACATGCTGATATTTCACAGGTCATGTTAGATACGTTAACGCACTGAGAGTCAGTTTCCTGTATCTGTGTCATGTGGGTCAGCAAGGAGGTTAAACCATTTGTGTCTCGGGTCCAATAGAAGACAGGAAGTGTGTACCACTGCATAGCCCCCCCCCCCCCCCCCCCCCCCCCCCCCCCCCCAATAAATAAATAAATAAACTCCCGTACTGACTTTTAACAGCTTGACATGTTGCAGTCTGGACCATAGTGGCAGATTGACTGATCAAGCAACATAGCCATCCCTACAACCACGTCACGTCTAAACCGTCAATCTGCAACTTATTTGAATCAAAACTTTCGCAAAGAAAACAAGCAGCTGGTTGGTTTTTGTTGTCACGCCACCGTAACTTTCCTCTCTCTCTTGTCTCCTGCAGCCATGCCCTTCATCATCTCCATGCTGCTGGCCAGCCTCAACAGCTGCTGTAACCCCTGGATCTACATGTGCTTCGCCGGGCATCTGTTCCAAGATCTGAGGCAGAACTTCCTGTGCTGCTCCACTCACTACCTCAAGTCATCCCAGTGCCGCTGTGAGCGCGACTTCGACTCCAGTCACAAGAGCAACTCCTCAACCTTCGCCATTAAGAGCACTAGCAGTCAGAGGAGCATTACACAGACTTCCACCACATGAGTAGGCCCGCTTCTCCCCCTTGTCTCTTTCCCGTCCTGCCTGTCACCACATGCCGCCGCCCATAATATATTCATCTATTCTACTCCTTCAGCTACCTCTCGCCCTGCGATGTGTTGCTGTTCCCCTGAAGGGGAAAAAACAACAAAATCTTTATTCTTTTTTGAACAGTACTTATCAGTGTAACATGGAAATGATATTGTGAAATAGAAATGTACATACATAATATTATTAAGGGTGTGATATGTTATTTACAAAGAGATGGACGTTAATGATGGACCAGGCTGAGTAATCTTTATTTTTTTCAGTTTTTATATTATTCTTGTTCAAGTTGTACAGTATGTATTTGCATATGTTTAGTGCAGAGTAAAAAAAAGAGAGAATATTTTGAAGCAGTGTCAAACCTTGCAACCACGCTATTGAATCAGTTGTTGTCACCAAAAGACACCAACGCTTGTGAATCCTGTTCGTCTGTGTTATGAAGAAATTGCTCACCTGTTATAAATATTGTGTACCACGTTGTTCATATTCTTGGCAGAGGATTTTATACATGTCAGCTGTTACTTGATGTATTATTAGATGTGAGATATCATTGCTGTCACTGGTCAAGATAAAAAGCTTGAAAAATAAATAAAGTGTGAAAGCAGCACAAATGACGACTTTATTCTTCACACCTTGCTGATACTCATTAGATCTCCTGTTGCCTCCTTGGCATGGTTGTTGAAAGTGTTCAGAGGGGGGGTTTGTTGATACTGAATCATTTAATTGCAAAAGTTTGGCAGCACATTGAAACTTTATACTTCCTGTCCAGCAACAGGACGTTTCATGAACAAAAATGTGTTACTGGGTTGAGATCTGGAGACTGCAGAGCAGGAGTGACTCATTTTTCTGTATATATCTCATAATTATAGCACATAATTATCTTTGTCAATAATGAGGAGTGACCTGAATACAAAAAGAAGCAACTCTATTATCCAGCTCATCCTGGTGTGTTTTATCACTCTCCTACTTTACTCTGTTCTTGGGATATGTACAGTATACAGTATGGGATATATGAAACTAGTTTCATTAAGAAGATAGGTTACAAACTCTATACCCTCTACTTATGGTTATTACCAGACTATTCAACTACATTACACTGCAAAGGGGTTGCTTTGATTGTATTACTATGTGCCTTACATGAATAATTGATTAACTTAAATGATCTTATTAAAGTAATATTCATAGTTATAAATATGTGGAGTTTGTTTCCCTTAGCCTTGATAACTTGATTTTCATTAAATAAATATGCAGCAGTGGAAAATATATCAGGAGAAATCATGAAAAACATGAATCCATTAAAGGCAACAATTGGCACTAAAATCTTGCATCAAAGACCTTTGCTATGCATTTCATGACCAAAGGTTATGAGTATGTTATGACAATAAGCATAGAGGGCAGTATATGAAATACATTTTTTTAGTAATCGCACAAGTTTAATGAATCCTTTACAGAAAGCAGAAATTAGATACATTTGTGAATCATTTATTGCATTTTGGTTGTGTTTTTATTCATATCCATATTCACAGCCTCTGTAGGTTTTGGCAAATAAATCACTCTTGCTTGTCCATTACACTGCTTTCTGCTGTTACACATTCTAACTGTGCATTTCCTCACACAATTAAGAAAAAATGAGCTGTCCAGGAACACGCACACTGCGGTTATAAACAAAGAAGGGTGTGGTGACTCTGAATCATCACCATCTCAGACACCACATAAAGACACGACAGCAACCTCTAGTGGGTCGCTGCAGGTTGATTGGAGTTGACAAAAAATATCACTGAAACACAATTAAGAGAATCTTAAAACGTATTTCTTATAATGTAATGGAATCACAAAAATAATGTACTTTCAGTCAAACACCGAACCAGTGGTGCAATATGGTTATTATAAGGACAGTTTCATTGATTGTAAAGCATCTTTAGGTTCGTTTCAGCCCATGTAGAGTGAACCTTTCCTTACTGCAGGTGCACAATAGCAGCAAAGATATCATACTTCTCTACATAATTACATTGGGGTCTTATAGAGAGGTTTTCACTGTACTCCATCAGTAGTTATATTCCTACTTGTTGACTGAAATGTGCGGTTAAGAATGTTTAATATGCCACTTATCAGATAAACATATACAATAATTCTATTAGTTACTGTGGAGTCATCAGAAATTACAAAATAATTCTGTAGAGAAAACATTTTCAATCCCTTTTTTATGGTTAAATCTTAACGTAACTTTTAAGAATGGCCAAATGTACTGTAATGCAGCATTGTCCACAGGTGCAGCACTGTTTGTTGGGGAGTTAATTTAATTCGTTGTGCATGAGTAGCTGTTGTCTTTGGCTTTTGTGATACAAAAAAAATGAGGGCATACAGATCCTCGTCATGGCAAGCAGTCCTCTTCTCCCTCAGCGAGGAGCACTGGGCCCTCAGGAGTGCCAGGCTGTCACCAAACAACGCCGCCTGCTGCAGCTGTCGCAGAGCTTCTGGTGGCAGAGGCACACCGGACATGTCGGGTCAGGGGACTGAGAATGGCTGGGTGGGGAACAGCATGTTATGAAAGGGTAGGAGGAGTATCAGGGAGTAAGCAAGATACCAGGACTGAGCTTCGGGTGTATAAAAAGATACGGCACTTCATCCGACCATACTATAAACACTGGCGTGTGAGTTCTTAGACTCTTTGCGCAATACAACACGCACACTGCTGAAGACCTTTCCCAGGGCTTCGAAGAAGGGATCACAGAAGGTCTGGATGCAGAGAGAGTAGATGCGGCTGATGCACTGTGACTCAATCAGACAGCTCTTGATGCAGGGAACCACAGCCCAGATGTGGCAGAAGGAGATGCATGCGAACAGGAAGCCCCAGAGCAGAGCAATGGGGATGCCGAAGACAGCGGACAAGATGCGGTAGCACCAATACTTGGACACAGTGAAGGTGTGTAGCTGAGCTTCCACACACCGTCCAGGCTGTGTGTACCATCGGGTTCTGCGATGACGTCCTCAAAGTCCACCTAAGAGGACATTTAAAAGAGACTTTGATCAGAAAGTGCACACAAAGCTGTGTTAGGGTCACATCATAGAGAAAGGGTTTTGGAGTGGTTTTTAATGCTGGATCTAAATCACCCTAAATGGTCTATTCCAACCACACTTTTTTAAGAATCAAAGTTCAACTCATAAAATACAACATAGCAGCTGTACAATGGTTCAATCTGTTCCCAGTCTTCAATTTGTCACCTGATCCTTTGGAAAGGCTCCGTCCCATTTGAAGCTGAGAATCAGCTATTAAATTCCTTGACATGACATCATCATAGTCGCATCGTAACGAGTCCGTTTCCCGTCGAGACATCAGCCTGAGATCATCCTCTGAATAAATGGCTCCACAAGGTATGCCATACTTCACCTCAAACTCAGCAAAAGTCCCCCAAAGCTGGCAAATAACTAACTAATTAGGTATTCATTTATTTATATATAGTAAGTATTTCTTTACTGGTAAGGCAAGGAGAAAAAAGTTATGTGAGAAGAAAATGATTGCATGGATAAGTAATGTAAATCTAAAAATCGTTCCGAACTGAGCCTGATGACACTAAACATGCTCTACTCATAACTGATCAAATGTTTCACTGACCATGTTTACATGAACCCCCTTCAAGTCAAACAAAACATAATCTGAATGTTTTTTTCGGTCCACGATAACATGGCAACAATCGCTAATAAACAGTAGTCGAACCTTAATAAACCACAGCGGCACAGTGTATCAGTTTCACACCCTTCTACCCCATTCCCAAAATAAACTTTGGGTTCTGCACAGGCAACTGAAATAGCTCTTGGTCTATTTAAAGATTTCCCAGACCTGTATAATAACCTGTTTGCCTGTCTTCTTTCCTATACCACTTGTATTTATTCTTCTCCCTCTGCTTCAAAGACAAGGTTATGTTGTTAATCCTCCCTGTGACAGGGCGGTGTCTCCGTGCTGCACAAACCTTCACCACGTCTTCATTGATCTGCTTGGGATCTCTGTTAATCAGATCAATTTCCTTGGTGTGGCTGTCCTTCACGAACTTCTCCTCGCTGGTGTTGGTGTTGTACTGGTACTGATCCGCCATGGTGGGCCTTGCAGGTCGTGGACGGGAGACGGGGAGAACGAACCTTCCTGGATCAAACTGCACGGAGCCGCTTCGGTTCACTTCTAAACCCCTGTATCACCACTGTGACGCTCCCTCTGGCATGCCAGAGGACAGCTGCTGCAGACATCCTGGTAAAAATGGAGGCCTGACCCCCACCATAGGCGCACGCACACACACCCACACACGCACACACACACACAGTAGGCGCACACACAATGTAATGCACACAGACAGAAAAGGCATGCCTTAAAGGAGAACCCAGAGCTGTGTCACATTTCACATAAGGTTGTGGGGCTAACATGGGCAGGGTTTACACAGTGGCACGAACTTCCACCACACAGTGAGGCACTACGCACAAACCCTCCGGCCCTGACTTAAGGTGGGACACGGTGTTTTGCGTCACAATACTGAACTTAATTTGAAAAGCTAAATTGCACAACAGAAGACAGACAAAAATGATACTCAATGTCACCGTCAGTACAAGGATAGTACTACTCTGTAATGTTATTGTAGATTTACAATCTTACCTTAATTTGTCATTCGGGAGGAGGGATATGAGTCACATTGAAATACACTTTACCGAAGCAGGATTTATCAGCTCACCACCTTCATCGTGCTAAACGATGTAAGTCAGGTGGTGAGGTGGTTTGTAGATATCGCCTTATTTGTTGACATGAAGCCAGTTTGAAAAAAACTCTACCGTACCTCTTGTCTCACTGTAATCAGTTGACTTACACTCTATGGAGTAGTAATATTGTGTTGCAATGAGAACTAACTTGTTAAGAGAAATGGGCCTATATTGCATGTTAATATATTTGCAAATGCGTTATGTTTAATAAAGTGTTTGAAGTGTATACATGTCCTAGTGGTGCACAATAGAGAGAGTTCACACAAGGAGGCTCTTATTCCAGTTATTTCTGGTTTTAGCAAAGGCCAAACATTAAATCTAATAGTCCCCCAAAATAAACTCTGATTCAGTCTTCCTGCAGCCGTGCAGTTGTTGCTATCAGTCATCGCTTTCTATATCAGCAGGTCGCATAAACATTCAGCACGGTGCTGCCAATAAGAGGGGGAAGAGGAGGCGGTACCTATGAAACCCGGTGCAAGGGTCTCGCAGCACCCCGAGCACTCTGCTGCTATGTAACTCAGTCAGTCAGTGGGGTGTAAGAACAGTACAGGAAGCGTGACTTGGCTGCATGGGTTGGCATTTTTGCCCTGATTCCCTGGTGGCAGAGGCAGGGAGGGTGGGGTGGAATGGGATCTGAGTGCATGTGATAGAGAGCAATTAGAGGAGTATGGAGAGAGTTGAGACCAGTTAGACATGGAGGCAGGGGGACAGAAATAGCTCAGTGAAGAGTGGTGGTGGGCATACCTATGCCTCTATGCGTGTCAATGCAATAAGATGAGGCTGCACTGGCTGCTGTCTTTCATTTAATGTAGACACACCAGGCTCTCACACCTATATTTAGAGTCTTATAGAATGTAATAGGAGTGGGAATAAACGGGGGCTACTTTCATGGTCAGGGCTGTTTTACTAGACACATGGTGCTACAAAATGACATACTATCTCCTATACATTTCAAATATCTTATTACTTACCTCAGTTTCTGAGAGCAATCCTTTGTCACAGGTTTTTTATTCATTTTTATTTATTTTTTTTGTTAAATCATCAATCCAATTTGGGAAAACACTTGGCGAGAGTTAGATGAGAAAATTTTCATTGGTCATTATTGGTATTGATCTTAGCAACAACATGTCGAACCCCTTATTATATTGACTTAGCCTGTCTGATATTACTATTTCTGAACTCAATGTAATGTGAACACCTCACTAAGAGAAAGCATAAAGTACTTTATAACAGTCTGACAATACTTACATGTTATCGTATAAATTAGCTCTGTAACTCGACTCCAGTTAGTGCAAGTTACACAGTATAGTCTACATTTATTTTGTATTTAAATTAATAAATTAATATTACAGTTTTTCTCAGTCGCTTTGGTGCTTTTCTCACATCACTATTAGCATCTGCACAGCAGTTAGTGCATTTCTCAAAACAATTAGTGCAAACTGCAAAACCTAGTGGATAACCTGCAAAATCACGTCACTTGCTCAAAATGGAGAGTCCATTCCTCAAAAGCAAGTATTCATGTCAATGAAACTGCCAGTGTCATCAAAATGAAAGTTTTGACACCATTGTTTATGAACAAGATATTCAAATGGCTTTGTCATGTTTTCATTATGACAGTTTATTCTCTCACTGTTTTCCAATGCAAAAAAAAAGTTAGAACACGGTGACGCTACCTGAAAATGCTCAAGACAGCAGTATACACACTGGTACAGCCATTTGAAAACTACAGTAAAGTTACGCATCGCTGTAGTTAGGGGAGTAAGTGAGTACAAGACACTGAATACGTACGTTTCACATTTTTACTGTATATGCTCTTTGTAATTTTACAGCATTGTGCAAAAGAAAAATACACTACAGTCACTTATTTAGAACAAACATAATAAACTTTTTGGTAGAGCTTCAGTTCACAGTGGTCCAACATTTGGTTCACCCTCCGACCAGCCTCAGCCATCGTGAGGCCATGATTGACAACATGGTCCACAACTGTAGCCCTAATTTCATTAGGAATCTGCCGATGTATTTGGCCTCTTCTCCCTCTTCCCCTGTTTTGTAGAAATGGTCCACACTATATGTCCTGCTCGGTTCATATACGCTTGCCAAGTGAGGGTTCATGGGATTCATCCTGACTGACTGTGAATGAGTGGCTTGTCATTGGTTACAACTAATACTTCACACACCTCCTCGTGAGTGAAAGCTGAAGTTCACCTGAGAGCAATTCTTCAATTTAGGAGACATTTCCAGGGGAAAAAATGATAAAGAAAGGTATAAAATTTGCTTGACAGAATTTGATAACTAGTTCAAGAATTTTGTATGTAATGACTCAAGCAATGAAATGAAGACTATTAGTTTTATTGGGAACGACTATTCAAGTAAGTATGGTTAATTTTGACTGACATGACATAAGCAAATGATAATGTTATAAAACAGCAGAGACTTGTATGAAAGCAACTGATACATGTCCAAAAGCATTTGCAATTTGTTCAGAGGAAGTAGATGCACACAAATGACTAAATGTTGTGGAGGTTGAACTAATAGTTCTGAGAATTTTCTGATCTGAGAAAAGAATCAAAGCGACTGAGAAAAACTGTAATGTCCTGTAACCGAGTAGACAATTGGGTCCTGTGAAATTATTTTCTTTCCAATATTTTTTCAAATATTACCTCATTTAAACAATGTGTCAGTCAGGGTCGTTTTGCACAGACTTTCTTACTATTGGCTATATCAGGCAATGCAGGCTTCCAATTGGACAAGAGAAAGAAGTTCCATCCCCTCCACATAGAAGTTCATTCTAGTTTGATGGTACCGAGTAAGAGAAACACAGAACAGATTGACATGGATGAGTTTGAAAGAAGCAGCAGTAATGAGCAAGTGAAGAAAAGGCAGAAGAGACAAAGAAAAGGACATCTCAAGTTGCAGTGATGAGAGTGAGAATGAAAGAGAAATCCACTTGACTGGAATAAAATTGCCTGGGAATAAAGACAGACCTGAAGTTCTGTCTGAACTGAAGTAGATGTATGGTCAGTGCGGTCAACCAAGTGTCATGTTTACCAGTTAATAGAAGAACGCCAGTAAAAGCATGATGGGAAAACTGCCCAAAGAGAAGAAAGAGATAAAGGCATGAAGTCCAGGAGAAGGCAGGCAGCTAGGAGAGGAAAGATTCAAGATTAAGGGAGAACCAATCAGGTCGGGAGCATGGTGAATATTGTTTGTGTAATGATAACGCTAAGTTCTCAGCATTTCTGGTCACGGTGATCAACTGTGCTGCTGAAAGGAAATTTGAGAACACTGAATTGATGGATGCTGTGTGAAAGTTTTGGGATAGTGTGAGAATTACTGAGGAGGAAGTGCATGGGCTGATGAGCGACACTTTTGGACCCTTTTAGAGCCTAGATTGATAAAGAGAGAGGCCAGATCCCAATGTCCCAGTAAGGCCTTAAGCACCAAACCCTCAGGATCTCAACTGGCATCACCTGGTTAATGGTTGAGTGTGAGAGGCTGTAGGCTTATTTAGCATGAAGACCAACGGGACAGTGCTTGACATGTCACGTTAAACATTTTATCTACAATTTTGAGTTTTGAGTTACATTTTTTTCTGCTTAGTTTGAATGTCAATTCAGCAATTGTCAAATAATCTATTTAGCTTTTTAGTTGAGCAAAATAAAAAGAAAGGCTTGACGAATACGAGGTGTGTCATATAGCCCAACTCCTCTGTGTGTTATGTTCCATATTAAATCCTTCATGTAAATGTTGACAGAGAGAAGAGACGCTGGATGAAGCAATGTGCCCGTTAATTACACTAAAACACAGTAGAGACTCTCAACAACTTGTTTTTTTTTAATTCTCTTTTGGCTTTGATTCAACCACTGGCTTACCTTTTTTCAATGCCTTTGGGCAACGCTATGATTTGTGGTTTAATTCCCTCATGCAAAGTCTGCAGAAATTCACGGAAAGTGTGAATAGAGGACTCAAAATGTCTGCGAGAGCCTCAAATTCGTGATGATTTGACTGTGGGACTGCCCTAAACCCTCTCTCCTCAAAGTCTGTAAATTCCTGAATTGGTCTTCGGCAACTTGAGAAGTTATTTCTTCTATTGCGTCTTATTTTTAATCCAACAGAGGGCGGTCATGCAACTTTTGGAATACAAACCGCCTCTAAAACCACAGAGGAAGAGAAACAAGAACCCTAGACTGAGTGCTACTCTATAACCGAATTAAACCAACGTTAAATCAAGTGTTTTGGAGATAATTGTGTTAATGAGTGTAAA
This sequence comes from Eutrigla gurnardus, assembly GCF_963514095.1. Lineage (NCBI taxonomy): Eukaryota > Metazoa > Chordata > Actinopteri > Perciformes > Triglidae > Eutrigla > Eutrigla gurnardus. The sequence goes on along the minus strand of NC_139916.1, from coordinate 19,631,236 downwards.
GCACACCGTGATTTGAGGACTTGTGGGCTAGGAGTTAATCACGTTTGGCTGCATATTGGTGAGGTTACCCTCGTTGGGCTAGCTCGGCGGCTAACTGTTAGCTGTTGCGCCACAGAAACATCTTTCTTGCTGTGAACTTGATGTTGTATTTACTGCTGTGATTCTGGGAGTGTTTAAGCGGCATATTTCTGCATTGACAACCCGGTATAAAATATGAGTCATAGCGCAAATCTTTTACTTGGTGCTGGATTTTTTTAGCATTATGCTATGTACAGGTGCAGCTAGGTTGCTAGTTATACTATGGCAGTGCTAATAAGAATTTGCAGTATGTTTGAAAGATGACTTAAACGTACATGACTTAAGGATATGCACACCTAAACTAAAACCGTGAAATACGAGGCATGCATGATGTTGTATGATTCATCCATCCATCCATCCATTTTCTACCGCTTATCCTGTATTTAGGGTCGCGGGGGGGCTTGTATGATTCAAAAGGAAATAATGTTACAAACACCAATTTTATGGTTAAAACGTTTAATAATCAAAATTCATGGTGAATTGAATTGAAAATGAATTCATGATTGATGTAGGGATAAAACATTACACATGAGCGACCCTGTACAGTTAAAAAAAAAGGAGGAGGAGGAGGAGGAGGAGGACAGGGAGCAAGATGTGGGAGAAACAGTTCGATTTTGGATTTTCTTTGACGAAGGAGATGGTGAGCAATCCTTGGACATTCTTCTCATTACTTGATGGAACGTGCAGTGCAAACTGAGACTGACTTGACATGCCTAAATAATCTGAATTTAGCTCGATGAACTGACCACAACAAAGGAACAGAGTTGAACTTAAATGAACGGAGCAGATATGGAACTGTTACACTTCGGAGACAGAATGCATCGCAACTGCATGTTATGGAACCAGTTTCATGTGATTTATATTATGTGTCCACACTGTTAAAATATTTATTGTTGCATTGACTGCATCATGTATGGTATGCATCGGTTAATTAACATGAATTCTAGGTTTGGAGGGGAAACCTTTACATTTGTGCTTTCTGCTGAAGTTTCAAAGTGGTTTTAGTTGAAAGTACCCCGTGGCTCCAGTTGTTTGTCATTCATCATTTTCATCATCATTCATTATCCTATACTACTGACTTCGATACTGGGGTTGCATCAATCATTTATTGAATTTCACTAATTATAATGTCTTTACATCAATATCATGAATTTGTCATGAGTGCCTTTCTCAAATATGTACACTTCCAGAGACTGGATGTGACGTGTCTTGTTGGTCTCTTTTGCCCTCTGGATCTCTGTGTTTGCATAATTTTGTGATTTCATTACAATGGTTTATACAGATTCTCCTACTGTTTTTTCTGTAGTTGTGCATTCAATACTTTCAGTATCATTTATCCCACATATTCGATCAACACATGCTTATTCAGGCCCTAGATTAGTCATGCATCATCATCATCATTACAAAAGGGACACATGTCAGATAGGCTTGGGTGACATTCCACCGGGGTACGGTATATGTCGGGGTTAGGGAAGCCAACTTAAAAGCAGTTTCAGACAGGACACACCGCCGCAATCTCCGTGGCGAGGTCCGTCACACACACACACCAGGATCGGCGTCATGGAGCTCCCCGTGGTCTCAGAGCGAGGACATGAGCAGGCTTGAAAAGCAGACAAAAAAGTACTGAAAACTTTTCAATTCAGAATCTGTGCATCATCTGATAGCCTTTTCTGGTCAGCCTTTGTATAGGCTACTGCTCAAACTATTAAGAACGAATATCAGCTGATTGGGAACAAACATCAGCTGATTGGTCGTTGCACCCGCACCTGTAACCTGATAAAAATCCGGCAATTAACTTAAGCCAAGACGTTTACAACACAAAACATTTACATTAACAAATTCAAACTGGATGGCCCATCGAAATGCAGTGGCAAAGATCATTGACTCAATGGAGCGCTGGAGTAAAAGTGCCTCTTTTATGTCATTTGGGGTTTTTGTGATCAATAATGCAAAATAATCACACAGCTATGATGCAGATTATAAATAACTTGTTTGGACTTTGTATGCTAATCTCTAACGACTAGCTGTCCATCTACATTTTAACCAACATTAATATACGGTGTTTTTTCTATCTGCCTTCATCTTTTGCCAGATGGATGTTGATCCGACCACAGCTCTTTCCAATGCTGTTAAATAAGGGGCTGATGAGAATGTTCAGGATGCTGCCCCACACAGTCTGAATCCAGTGCATGTTGATGAGAAGGAGCCGCACACTGGGCATGATTAACCTGGAGAGACATGAGCTCATATCATTGATAAAACAGAACTTCTTCAACACTGTTCACAACTGTTCTCATTGGAGGGAAACATGTATGGGAGAGAGTTTGAGTTAATATAATTCAACTAACTACTAAACATTCCTTATTTATAAGAAACACTTTTAGCAGTTGACTGTTAGTCTATCTTATGTCAGTGTGACAACAGGCCTACCAGATGTGAAGGCAGCTGAGCACAGCAAAGAGGATGCCTGCCGCCAGTGAGACCGGCACTGCCAGAAGGAGGGAGATGAGGCGGTAGATCCACAGTCTGGACACCTCAAACAAGGCGTGACTCCACAACCACACTTTATCAAAGCTCCGCACCGAGGGAGGTTCGGCAATCACGTCCTCAAACGTGACCTCAAGACACACACAGACACTGTAAGTGATTTCTAGCTTTTCAAGCATGTAGGTGTGGATGCTATATATGACAAAATCTTGGCATGCAGACTAGAGGTGGGAGAAATAGTCGATTCTATGATGCATCGCGATGCTTTGTTGAACGATTCTGCATCGATGCAGGAAAGTCTATAATGGATCCTATTTTTTGTAGCACATCAACTGTATCACACAAATAGTTATTGGTTTGAAAGATTTGAAGGAAACATTCTCATTATATTTCAATCCAAAAATCCATCGTGATGCATCGAGAATCGTTTAATAATCCAATTGTGACCCTCTGAATGTAATCGTGAGGTGACTGACGATTCCTACCACTAATGCAGACTGAGAATCATGAGTAATGCAAACAATTAAACTACAATGAGCTGTTTTTTTAATTGCAAACAAAAGAATCATCAGTCATACTTTGCATTGGTGGATCAATGACAGGGGCTCAAATGGAGCTGTGTTATTACGTTGGTAGACTTTTATTATATACAGTCATGGGCCTAGATAAACATTTCTACTGAAAAAGCTTTTTTCTAAATTGCATTTATCCTCATCATCATGACTCGTCTCCAAAAAGAAATCAATGCAAAAACATATATACATACATGCATACACAAGATGATTGTTTGAGTTACACGTGGGTCAGTGGAGACCGAAGGAGTGGAATGAAGAGCATCTACCGCAGGTTTGTTTCTTTTACTGACCTGTCAAGTTTTGTTTCTCCAGACAGAAACTACATATCTCTGATTAACGTCTGTGCTGTGAGTTCACTTATGTGTGTTTTATGTCAATTAAACCTCAGTGACAGTGCACACGTGTTACCTTAAGACTCTTGTTGACTCCTTTTGGATCCCTGTTGTAAATTGGAGGCCTTGCATCACTGTGGGTGGAATTCAGATCTTCAGAATCTACCTCCACTCTGACTTCCATCAGTTCCACTGCTGGTCTTGTGTCTTTTAATCTCCCGTCCTCCATTTCCACTAAGTTGAGCTGTCTCCGGTCTCTGTTGATGCCTCAGGGCATGTCATTGGAAATATGGAGGATGAGCAGGGCGTAGCAGGACAGCTCTGCTGGCTTGTCACTGACACCCAGGTGGAACATAGTGGACTGCTGACTGCTTTGCTCCTTGTCGAGGAATGTCTTTATTGGCTTTTAAAGGCTTGTCTTTAGTGACATTGTCCGTCTGACACACTGTCTCATTCAGACCTGCATGAGAAATGGCCGGCGGCCATCGCTCGTCAACCTTCACTTCCTCCTTAAATATTGATGGAGTGAAGATGATAGTATTTGAGTACAGCCATGGTCATTAAGTCCCAGCATGAAGGCAGAGTGGCAGTACTGATCCATTAAGAACAGAGTTCTTGGCACTTTCTACAGGTTTATCCATGCAGGAATGTATTTAGGAATATGAGCAACACCTCCTAATGATGTACTAAACTTATGTGATTAAGATCTTAACCTGCATGAGCAGTATTTTGGTCCCACAGCACTCGCATACAGTATTATCACCTCATAAAGTTGATATGAACTTGTTAGCAAACTGTTGCTTATTTACACAACCAGCAGATACAAATATGATTAAACCAGCTGAGCTCAGCTTTGTGAAGGCCAAACCCGCATGCAGCTTTGATTTTGGCGGTTGAGCTGCTTCTTTCTGTTCTGTTCTGGATCCTGGATGTTACATTTTATTTTTTTGTGATCAAATTTTTTTATTGATTAACTGAGATTATCAAGATACAACACATATTTTACATAACAAAACATAACAAAACAAATGCAAACTGCAAAATTGCTTAAATCATAAAAGCCGCCAAATTAACCAAAAAAACTTAAGCCAATACATTAACTAAAAAAAAATAAAACAGACAAAACAAACAAAAGGTGTGCCACCTTCCCTCCCCCCACCCACCCATCCAGAAGTCACACACAATTGTATGGAGGGAAACTCTACGACCACACATTCACCTATACAGGGAACAAAAATAACTAGCCATAATCAGGATATGATCATTTTAATAACTCCTTTAGTGAGTTGGCCACAGCCCGCCAACTATTCAAAATGGATTCTTTTGCACCATTGATTCTGGCAGTCGACATCTCCATGAATACAACATCTAAAAAAGTGAGAATCCAATGCTTGAAGGCAAGAGAGTGGGGAGGCTTCCACCGCAACGCAATCAGCTTCTTAGCAGCTGTGATACCAGCAAGTACTAATCGCCCTGCAGCCCTCGACAGACCCATCCCAGATAAGTAATTCAGTAACAGAACAGGAACTGTCACTGGGATAGTTACAGATATCAAGTCTGATAGATGTTACATTTTATATGACATAGTGTACTATGCCTATTTTATGACATACTGTACTTTTTTTTACAGTTTTAAAGCATACTATTCTACAACTTTTTCGGACAACATGCTCGACTCAGTCCACCCCCACTGCTGCACACGGTGCTGTTCACTGGTTTATTCAACGGTTATTAGTATTGAACATGTCCAGGTTGCACCACATTCAATACTGCTCGTTCTTGGGTTTTCAGCAATACACCCGCGAAGAAGATCAGATGTTGTTCTCGATATATGCCAAGGACATACACACATAAAGAGCCTAATAGTTTGATATAGTGCCTAGTGCCTTCTTTAGTTAGATTAGTAGAGTATTGTTTGGCTTTTCAACAAACATAGATTATTATATCATCAAAGTTCTCCACATGTTTTTGTGAGACCAGGAGTGTTTAATCTCACAACACTGACCCTCACTCGGCAGGCACACAAACAAACAGCAAGCAGTCTCATACAACATCTGCCCTGCCGTCTTATCAGTCAACTACTGAACACTCACATTGCATCAGTTATATTGCAAGTAACTGTAAAGTTTTATAGATTAAACCAGATTCTGTTTTTTCCCCAAACAAGTGATTTTTATTTGATCCAACAGTATTTAACATATTGACAAAAAAGTACTGACACAATGTTTACCCATGAATATGAAATGGATTTATAATAAAAACAAGTGTAAAATATATTTAAAATATGTAAAATAATATAACTATTTTTAAAATGTAAAAAGGTAAAGTGTTTGAAGCTAAGAGGATGGAATGTGTAAAAAGAGATCACTGTAAAAGAACAGGTGATGTAAAGAGATAATAATCAAAAAGCAGAAGCCGTATGACTCCACAATCTTATGTACACTTACTGTAGAAGCACTCGCATTGTGAAAACCGTGTGACCATGTTGAAAGTTCCAAACAACCTTCTTGTTAGAAATGTCCAAACAAAGAGGAGGGATGAGAATTCACTGTTATATAGCACACTCTGTTGGCCATGGTTTGTTCTTTAGTTTTTAAAAAAATCATAATTTCTTTTTTTTTGTATAACTGATCGTTAAATCAGCTGCATTTTCCTCTTACACATGCCCAAATCCCAGAGGCAGCATACTGCAGCGTACTGTAGTCTGATGAGATGATGATTTATGCCGTGTCTGGAAACCCTGGTGATGAAGAGCCCTTGTTATTGTGTCGTGATTGTGTCTGTAGATCCGCTACTTAACAGATGCTAATTTAGGTTACATCTGGCGCATCTCCTTATTTGTGTGTAGAATCACAATATTCATTTAAAAATGATCATTCATGGAAAAAACTAAGTATGCTTTTGAACCAGCGGAAGACAAATGTAAGCACTGGTTACATTTGCTGGTTTGGTGAAACAAAGTATACTTTTCATCAAAATTTCTACAACTCTGGAAGCTTAAATGAAACTGATCGTTTTTATGGTGAAGTTTATTTGTCACAATGATGTATGTTCTGCAGTATTCATATTGTCAAGCTCCAAATGTAATGAGGCGTGATGAAGTATTTCAAACATCCATCACAGATGTCTTTGGAGTCTGTAGGTCACAGGTGTGTTGTATCATAATTAGGGCTGTAGACGACAGAAAGTCATTATTTTAAGTTTCTATTGAGGTTTTTGGATGCAGCCTTGAATGTCTGTCGTTATATTTTATGACTCTATTGATCAAAAAACTCCCTCACACTGTCCTCCTCACTTGCCCTCTAGTATTGTTGAACGTAGTTAATATGCACATTCCAACTTACAGGTGTGCAAATGTTTTGCTCATTTCATGAGCCAAGAAAAGTAAAAAAAAAAAAAAAGTAATTTATTTTAATGAATATGACAGTTGCCAGTTTTGTTTGATTGCTCCTAGACCGCCCGTTAAAGCAAGCGTGTCCTTTGTCTATAATGACTGCAGTGAATCTGTTTAAAAGGCTAAACACCAGCAAATATGGATTGAAGCAGAATATTTGTTAGGTCATAACTTTTTCCAAATTTTGGAAATGGGTAAATCTATTTTTTTCATTAACTTTTGACTTTTAAACTTTAAGCTCTGGATTTAATGGCAGTGTTGGAATCACACGAGTCTGAAACAATCCCAGGCAGCCGCTGTGTGAGATACACAGATACATGGGCATTCAGTGCATGAATGCTGCAATGTGGACATTTTTTGTAGATTTCAGCACACTTGTAATGCACTGCAGAAGCATTGATGTTAGGTCTTGTAATGTTTATATATTGGGATGGCACACAGATATTGGTAGATACTCGAAGGTGCAACTTTTTATACTAGACTGTAGTCTGATTTTTGAAAGCACTTTATAAAGGGTTGAAGATCAGACTGTTTGTATTATGCTTAAACAAATTAGCCAAAGAAAATTAAGGAGTCAATACATTTGGAAGCAATAAGCTTGTCAATGAGATAATAATCTGGTGTTACCTGACTAACAACTTAAATCTTGGAGTGTGATTGTAAAGTCCTTCAGACAGGTCACAAGAGACTGTTATCACTTCATTTTTGTAGTCATTGATATTTGGTTTTACAAATGCTACATTCAGATCGAGTTGATTTTTGTTGTGAAGTCCTGAATTCTGAGACACCAGATAAATAATGTAAAAGTTGCCCAGCTGGTCATACTGTTTAATGGCTTGACACTTATCAGGATAAAATGAACGACAGAAACACACACACATGTGTATGGATAATAAAGCCTCACAGCCTGTTTCTGTGCTGTGAGTTGTGTTTACTCCAGTTAGTGACAACCACACAGCAATATATATATATATATATATATATATATATATATTATTCGCCGCCACGGCCGCTGTTTGTGAAAGACAAATGCAAACAGCAAAGGCCATAAAACTGCACTTTGTTCCCACTCCCAGAGCATTATCAATGCCCAGTAGTGATTGCCATTGTAAATTCACTATCTCCGCCTTACCGTTCACAGGCACTATTATAGCAGTCCATATGGACTTGTGTTACCCTATCCTGAACCTCTATTCACATGTTAATCAGCCTCTATCTGAACTTCTAGGCCATGTGTAATCAGCAGGCATGTGAACGCAGGCATAAACTCGAATTAGTAGATCAATCAATCAGAATCTGAAGCTAAAGCATTCATCCTAAAGGTGCTCGTTGCTATGTGAGTCACAGGCTCACTCAATTTCCATGACGACAGGGGCAGATGACGTTCACCATCTATCAGCGTATCTGTTGCACGCAGGAAATCTGGGGGATTCTCTCTCAGATTCATGAGAGCTTGGCACACGGCACACACAAAAAGGATACAGAGGGACCAACTCATGTTTATATGGAATTTCTTATTAAATAAAACATTTCCATTATGACCTTGTTATAGTAGTTACATTCCAAACAATCCCATTTGTAAACATTCTCTGCAAACATGAAATTCAGACCAATTGTAATGTGAATGAAAAATATGCACAGGGGGACATTTATCATTATTTCAGTGTCTCGTGTGTACAACCTTAACATCTTGACCTAAAATGAGAAAGCAGACCTGCATTAGACAGTAAAAGGTGCTGGGCGTAATACTGGGTAAGATGTACAATATTTAAAGGATAGGGTCCCATTTCAAATGTAAAACACTTTCTGAAAAATATTCATATGTGCATAGAAAGTGGTGAGTTTCTGTAGTTCCACACTGACCATCAACGGATTAATGTGGTGGAGGACAAAATTCACAGTCATTGTTCCATTTGTTGATTATAATATAAGATGGACGAATTATCCAAATTCTCCAAATTGTGGATTTTTGCACAGAACAATGACAGAGGACAAAATCCACAATCACCTACATGAAAGAAGTATAGGTTGGGAGAATGATTACAGTGACCAATAATCATTTAAATGTAAATATGGGCATGTCAGTATTGTTTTAAGGGAAATGAATGTGATCTATCCTTTTAAAAAAGGCTCGCTATCAAAAAATAAACACATGGCCTATGGATTAGCACTACGGTCCATAAGTTACATTTGTCAACGTCTAAGCATGCTCCTCAGGTATTTGTCCAGGAATCTTTATCCCGTTGTCCATAGTGTTTCTGGGACAGGAGTTGGAATAGCTGGATGTGGTTTCAGCTGTGCTGCTGGTTCTCTGGATGAACTGGAGGAAGTTCTCCTGAAGAGAGCCCTCATGGCTGGACGTCCCAAACTCCGCTGGCTGGGTCAAGCAGCAGCGCCGAAACTTTACCAGCTCTTCTCTTATCTGCCTGTTTAACAGGCCATAAAAGAACGGGTTAACTGCAAAGGAGGAGTAGGCCAGCCAGGTGACCGCCTCCTCTACGTCCCCGGGACTGTGCATGGAGCCAGTCAGAGACATATGCAGGTGGAAGACGAAGTAGGGCAGCCAACAAACAAAGAACTGACCCACGATGAATACCAAAGTAAGGGCAGCCTTTCCTCCACTGAAGGCCTTCTCTGGAGATAGTCTTTGGGGCAGAGTACGGTTGGTGGTGATCATCGTGGTCTGGCTGTTGATGGAGTCTGAACGATTCTTAGCAGGGCTCACGTTTGTCCACGTTGGCACGGCGGGGACGTGCTGCATGGCTGCGGAGCGAGCTACCTTGTACACAGCACAGTAAACGGCAAAGATGACCACCGCAGGAACCAGGAAGCAAACCACACTGAAGAGCACAGCAAATACATTTCTTAGACGACTGTGGCTCGCATGGAGAGAGCAGTGAGCCGCAGCAATGGAGCTGTGGTGTCCATAAGCTGGCCATCCAAACAGAGTGACCAAAGCTAAGAGGGCCGACTTGACCCAGATCAGGAGCATGACACCAATGGCAAGGTTGATGGTCATCTTGACTTCGTAGCGCATGGGGTGTACAATATAGAAGTAACGCTCCACACTGATGGCCGTGATGGTTAGAATGGAGAGACAGATGAGGAAGACGTTGAGGAAGATGTAAACCTGACACTCCAGAACCGTGAACACCACGGTGCCAAAGAACGCCGAGCTGGATATGATGCCCAAAGGCATGAGGAGGATGGCGCACAGCAGGTCCACTGCACAGAGGTGACACACGAAAGCAAACCTCTTGAGGTGAGGAGCGCGGGCAATGGCCACCATCACACCGGTGTTGGCCAACAAAGCGATGAGGTTAAGGGTCACCATGCAGAACAGCCCAAAAAGGTCTTTGATCTGCGACTGGGAGCTTGTGACGACGCCCAGCTCGGCAGGAACCGTAGGAATCCATAGGGCGGTGGTGAGATTTGTCACTGAGTGATGTGGTGCGGAGGCTATCATGGGACCGGTCTTGTCAGCCATCATTCATTCAAAACCTCCATTTGCATTTCAGATGTCTTCGTATGTGAACGCCCTGTGTTGGGAAGACAGAAAGCATTTATCTATCCAGTTAAAACAACAACAATGTCGACATAATAGATTACCTGACTGATCATTTTGTTCATATGATGATTGAAAAAAGATTTCATTAAATGTTCTTATTTCTAATTGGAGACATGTAAACAGTTGCTTGCATGTTTTAAGTGTAAACAGATAAAACTGTGGGTTTAAAAAAACGTTTACAGTAAAACACAGCAATGATTAGCCTTGTTTACGTGAAATTAGTATTCATATGCCTGAGGGCTGTTTGACTCTGATGTCAAAGTTGTTGTGAGGATAAAGAAGCAATGACATGCCTCATTAGTCTTAAGATGTTAGCTAGTTACTGCAGTAAAATATATTTGTTTGTTGATATTTCCCTGGTGAATTCTCTCTTTAGGCACTTCATGAAGAAGGAGTAGCAAGCCGATGTGATATACAACCAAAGGACAGTTTTATGAGTGATGAAGTGCTAATATGCATGTTAGTTTTTGTTGGACAAATGGGGGAAAAAAGTAATGTGATGTTATAAATCCATTATTATTGGAGAAATGCAATTCCATCTTTTCTGAGTGACAAGTTAAAAGGCAATTAAAGCTTTAGCTGGCTAAAGGCCACACTCTGAACACAGTGCGAATGCAGTTACAAGACACACATTTCTACCATTTTACACTTTGTCGATTCCTGGCAATAATTTGGGGAAAGTCTGTTTTTTTTTAAATGTGAATACCTGGCATTCATCCTATCCTACCTAGTATGCAATGGTGTGCTTAAAGCATATCATTTGGTCATTGAAAGTTAAATTAGGCAAAATGAGTAAAGCATTAAAAAAACAACACGGATTATAAATAAAATTACTTACCCATGATCCTCTCTGTGTTTATGTGGTAGAGTTCTGACCAAACGGGTTCACCAGGTGTTTGACAAAGCTGTTGAAATGTGTTGAGATACAGTAGGCACAACCCACCTGTATTAGATTATTTTTTTTTAAGTAAAATAGTCAGTCCTGCATCTGTAAATCCATTCCATCATGTCCAGTTAATTCAGAGCCTGAGGTTAAGTTTTCCTGTTGACAGGCTCCAGAGATCCAGACTTATCACTTATGTAGATCTCCAGTTAAAGAGCTATTGATCACTGATCCATAATGATTTTACATAGTCAATGATGCTTCCTCTCCGCACCCCTCCTTCATAGCGCTGTCCTCCGCTGTGTATGGCAGTGACTGTCACACATTGTCTTCTGTTTGATTCTTTTTTCTTTTTTTTTCCTTTTTCGCTTTCAAATAGACACTTGCTTCACTGTCCCCCTTTCAGAGCCCAGTGTTCCCTGGGTCCTAAACTCAACCATGTTAGAGGTATAAGAAGTATAAAAACAATGGAACTGCTACTGAGTGGAGGGAATTACTTTAATAGTCACACAAAGTATAAACAGGCATATATATAAAATATAATATGTGTTTACGTGTGTATTTTAAGTATCTACAGCCCAAATCAAGAAATGCTTACCACAAGTAATGGGGAAGAGAAGCCAGAGTGAGTCGGTGTCACAAGGAGCAGAAGAGATCCACCAGGGGGCAATAAGGGCGCAGAAGGGGCCAAAAGGCAGTTTTGACTAGGGGAATATCCCCATGCATGTTGCTCTTAGTACAGAAGGGGGCGCTCTCATCCTTAGGAATGAAGAAGAGGATCACCTGAGTACGAAGTCTCCTCGTCTTTGTCACACTAATTAGAGTTCTGGAGCACCTCTGAAGGACAGAACAAACTGGACATCAGGAAATGTCAGGAAAGAGTCGTTATGATATTCCAAAACTGGCAACGTTAATGATGATGGACTTTGCCAGTAACAGATTGTAACAATTGCCAACTTCAACTCACTCAACAATGCTGACTCCAGTTCCATTTCCTTATGCAAATATTTAAATCTCTTATGGTTTTAGAGTTCAATTATTATTCATATAATTATTTAAGGGCTCCTTTCTGAACTCTCAAGGTCACCTTAATTTATGTTAAGTAAGTTCTAACATTGTTTTGCTATTTTTGTAAACATTTTAAACAATATATTGATTTAATTTGTTTATGAACTATTTATTACAATGATGTTTTAGGATTTGTATTATATACTATACTATGAAGTTTTTTTTATGACATACAACACTGACTTTTTTTATGACAAACTTTGGATGACTTTCTATATACATAGTCATAGTATGCCAAAAAAAAGTCATAGTATATAGCATGCTGAAAAACGTAATAGTATAGCATGTCAAAAAAGTTAAAAAATATTATAGTATAGCATGTCAAAAAGGACACCTTAATAAACATACATAAAAGCAACAAATATAATAGTAGGAGAAGTAAAATCAAGTAGTAAGTAAAAATAAGTCAAAACATTTAATTCGATGAAATGAAGGTGGATTTGGTGAAAGTTATGTCTGGTATGCTAATCCAAACAGATGTGTTTTAAATTGTGATTTGAGCTGATGAAGTTGATGAATGTGAGGTGGGAGAGAGTTCCAAAGACGAGGGGAGGGGCAGTTGAAGGCTCTATGTGTCAAAACACATAGTATAGCATGTCAAAAAAGTCAAAAGTCATAGTATAGCATGTTAAAAAATGTAATATTACAGAAAAAGTAAAAAAAAAACCCTGCCAGTATAGCATGTTAAAAAAAGTCATAGTATAGTATGTAGAAAATAAACATTAAAAAGAGAGTATAGTAAGTCAAAAAAGTCATAGTAGGCCTATAGCATTTGGAAAAAGTAATTAAGAAGTCACAGTATACAATGTCGAAAAAAGTAATGTAAAAAGGCATAGTTTAGTGTGTCAAAAAATCATAATATAGCATGTAAAATAAAGTCATAGTACAGCATGTCGAAAAAAGTATGTGTATATTATGTCAAAAAGTCATTGTAAAGTATGTAGGAAAAAAGTAATAAAAAAACAATTTATGACATCCAGCACCAAATTGAGAAACATACTGGAAACTGTAATACTGGAAAACATCTACAATGGCAAGACCAAGTTGTCAACATAAAAAAAAAAAACACATTCTAACAGGTTGGTTTGGGACTTTATTTTATCAATTAATCACAGGTTCAAATAAGGTCTTAGTGCAAAAATGCAGCGGCAATTACATTCAGAAGAGAGTTGCTCATTACTGTACTGCATATGGAGGCATTTGTATTATAGATTATAGGAAAACTAGATTAATGAAGCTATTCATGATCTACATGTTACATTACTTTGCATAGTAGAGAAACTTCTTTCTGCGTCTTTCTTTAAATATATATTATTTATGCCTGTGCTTGAACATAAGCCACAAATTGCACTTTATACTTCATAGTGCAAACATATCTATGCATAGTATAATGTAGAATATACTTTACTTTACTTCTGTTGTACTATATAACATCCGTCCAAATGTCATTAACTGCAAAGGCATGCTGTAAAGTCCTACATAGCAAAGACATTATCTCTCTGAGGGTCAGGTTTAAATAAGCATTACCGATGGAATTAAGAATTGCAGTATGTAAAAAGTAAGCTACGCAAACTAGAATATCATTTGCAAACAAATATTTAAAGAATGTAATGCAAATATTAATTCCATGGCCAGGAGGAGATAAAAAAAATCTTGAGATGTGTTACAGCAGAAGTGCAGTCTATCACACTCAGGCCCGTTTAACGGTGTGCAAAAAATAATAGCTCATAAGTAATTTATTATTCATGATAGGGACATTTGCACAATGACAGCAGTGTTATTATAAGAAAACAAGATAGCCAAGCTTTCAATGAAGCGCCTTCAGAGCGGGGATGTGGAACATTTCTCTTTCAGAGGAGCTGCTTCTCTCCTTGAGTTACTGCATGTGAAGCTCCAGCAGGTAGCGAAGGCGACACTGGCTCTCTTTGTAGATGAGATATTCACTGTTGCCGAAGTGGCTTCCTGCAAACTGGGGCTGACTTATGGGCTTACCCTGAGGCACAGCAATGGTCTTCCCCTCCAGGGTGATGACGATGTCCTTGGATGGATCTGAAAACTCAGGGGGGTTAACCACTTCACCGCACAATATCGGGAGAACAGGTATCATTTATCATTTATTTTATCGTGCGAGTTGAAGAAGTGCGGTACCTGGCTCCACTGATCCTCGCGCCACCACGCTATCATAGCCTGCAGGGGCCTTCTTCAAGGAGCAGTTGTCTTTAGTGATGGTATGTTCTTTACCGAGAGCTACCTCGCTCAAAAACATCACTCCGGTGTTTTTAGAGGTGCGCACTGAAAATGTATGGCAGAAGAGTGGGGTGTTTCAAACACCAAACGATTGTTATGATTGCAATCAATTCCATTCACATCGACACGATCCCTGTTTAATCGTAGAGCCTCACCGTAACCTGCAGACTTGCTGTTTTCAGACGCAAAATAGATGCCCCGCCCGACCCGGCCCCCTGAATGGGGCATTATCCTCAGACCGCTCTTCAGGATCGCCGCCACCACCGCGATGTTGGTGCCATGCCACAGCAGGCGGCGGTTCTCCAGACCATCGCTCTCGCTAAACCGCTCTCCCTGCAATGTGCAATGTAAGCGTGAGGGTCACAGGACTTCAGTCTCCTGCATCACGTCAACAAGACTGAAACCAGGTCCTACCTCTGTCTCTCGATCCACTTCCCAAACGTTGACGATTTTTGGTTTACGGTAGCCATCTGAAGTCGCTTTCAGGTATTTATCAATGATCTTTAAGTGAGAAACAGTTACTATTGGTGGTCAGGAGGACAACATGCTTTATTTTTACTGAACCATATCATCACTAGACATAGCACCTTGAATGTCTCGGTATCCTTGTCCATTATCGTGAGGCTGCATTTGAGAGAATTGTAGTCCCGGTCCAGAGGATGAGGAACCGTTTCTATCGTCACCTCCTGAGCCTTTTCTGTCTCTGACTTCAGAGTCTGGGCGAGCTCGATATCCGCCAGCACCTTCACAGAGCATGTCAAACCAGAGGGACGTCACGGGGGAGAAAACGTCAACAAAGACAGCTCAGTCCATGAAGAAAAACTCACCATAAGCATCTCTTTCTTCTTATCCACGATCTCTTTGTCATCGATCGTTGGCGGTCTGCTCCGGCCAAAGTTGTGCGGGATGGTGGTGAAGAACTTTGAGGAAAGTTCTTCCAGACCTGTTTTTCTGCTTTTCTGGTTCAAGGCTGCCTCAATCTCCTCCAACACTTCAAAGCCCTTTGCAATCTGAACCTTACTGAGCTTCCCCAAAGGCATCTTCTTGATATCTGCGTAACATCCACACACAAAACTACAAATCAGACTAGTTCTCTTTGTTTTTGCTAAGAAAAGGCATCTCACACTGTACTTTGCTTGCTTTGAGGTGCAAATTGTTACTTCAATTACTTCCAAATATTAGAAAAACACGTTAGCAGAGCTGAAGACATGGAGCAGCTATGTTCAAACGCTGTGATGAGGGGGAGCATTGTGTAAATGCAGACTTCACTCCCTCTTTGTAGCAATGGTCAATCATTTACACGTCACATTCTGCACTCTGTGAAGTTTCAACATTTCGTAGCAACACTGAAATCAAGATAAAATTTCAAAAGAGTGCAGAGATGTTTTGTTTGTCAGCCAGTGACAGCAGTTAAAGAGCCTCAATTGTCATAAAAGATATTCATTTCACTTTAATAAAGGTGTAAATTAACCATAATATTACACATTTAAGAAGCTGGAGTCAGAGAATCTTGACTTTTATTCTTAAAAAATGACTCCCAGCCGGGTAATCGATTATCAAAATAGTTGCCGATTAATTTAATATCCGACAACTAATCGATTCATCTCTGTAGCTCTAATCCCATTTAGTGCAACAGGCCCAACATGTGGGTCAAAGAAGTGTGTATAGGCTGCACAAACCTGTTTTGTATTGAATGGTTGGTAAACTGAGTCACACCCACCTAGGTTCATACATTCCATCGCCTCCTTGAACATGTCGTTGCTGAAAATGAGTTCTATGAGCTTCTTGGTGGAGGTGTCGAGGGTGCAAGGTTCCACCTTATTAGGGACTGTGACGCTCTTCCCATCGACCGTGTCCACCTGCAATATCAAGAAGTACAGCCGGTGAGATTTCCATAGTTTTCCTCTGATGAAGTCTGTCATGAGTGGTGGTAACTGACTCATTAAGTAATTCACATTAAATGAGATTTACGTGACCTTGACCTCAGCATCCTGGTCTCCATCCACCTCGATCAGGGTGTACTTCCCAGAGTGAGACACGAAATCCGACCGATCACTCCAGTTGTTCTTGGTCTTGTCCTTAAACTTTTTCTCAAAGTCCTTGACAGCCTTCTCAAGCGTATCAAAGTCGTTAAGTTTGGATTGTCCCCCTTCCCCCTGAATTCAGATTAGAGATGAGGCAATCAGGGGTAACTTGCTTTATGTAACAGGATGAAACGCACTAAGCTGTACAAGCTGTCAGAATCTGGCCTCACCCCAGTGTTCAAATTACTAAAGAATAAAGTATACTAGAATAAAAGTGACTAAAGAATATAAATAAGATATAATGAACGAGCATATAAGCAGGCCATTTAGGAGGAATCTGTTGCAGGACGAACTTACCACTCGACCCCATCTGTTCCATGTGTAGTAACCGTTGTCGTCTTTAATAACTTGAATGGCATAAAACTTGTTATTGTTGTGCCCAATGTTGGTCTGATTGAGCATGCAGTCGTAGTCCTCGTGGACCTGGTGGAGACAATTCAGGACCGCTTTCAAATTCTGTTTCCCCCCCTTAAATATGATTTAATGTAACAACAAATACATCTTTCTTACCTCTCCAGAGGATGAGAATGGGCAGTTCTCATCCACTTTCCTCCTGCCCTTTACCTGTGGCCCTGCAGCCAGAAGGGCCTCTTTAGCAGTGGTGAAGGCATCCTTGGGCTGCGGGGTCTCGGGCTCCTGTTTCACCTTCTTCTTGCCACCTGCCTTGGCAGCAGTAGCAGCTCTTCTCTTTGGTGCCATGGCCGTGGATGAAGTACCTGGAAACAGAAACTTGCCATCTTGGTCATCACAACCCGGACAAGTTCAGACATGCCCGCACTGAGCAGCTAACCCTGTCCTCCTCCAAACAAATACCGTGTATTTACTGAGTTACTACTATATACTGCCACGGCTAGTAGCAAGTCACCATAGTGCAACTGTAGCTCTGCTTTGTTTTGGAACAAGGCAGCATAAAATAGTCCCTCCCTCCGCCCTCCACTACTAGTGCAGAAGACGACCTGCGTGTCCCTCCGCTGTCACTCACCGTGTAACTTTACAGAGCGTCAGCCGGGAGATAGAAAAGTTACTGTCTCCTCGCAGGTGGAGCTGTCACCGGTGTGACTGCAGGCTAAACTGTCTCCCTCGGATTTACGGGAAGTTTACAGTCTTTACAGTCAGAGGAAGAGGTGGAGCTCTACTGCATCCTGGATTGTCTTTTCTCGCTGCTGCGGCTGCTGGGACCGCTACCGCCACCTAGCGGTTTCCAGTAGGTATGGTTCTCTCAAAACATGCAAAATAATAACAATAACAACAATAGCCCTATAATAATAATAACAACAATAATAATAGCCTAATAATAATAATTATAACAATAATAGCCCAATAATAATCATAATAATAACAGCCTAATTCTATTAATTATAATAGCATTGTAATAATAATAATAGTGTATTATTATTATTATTATTATTATTGACTATTTGTTCTCCCCTTGCCGCTCAGACAGTTTCTTTCTTTACAAATGTTAACATTAACGAAAAATCAAATCTTGTCCAAGCAGGTCAACAACCTCTAGTATAGACTGTTATAATAGCTTCACAGTTGATATTAAGGTATATGTCACATTATATTTATTACATTATATTTGATATTTTTTTAGGATACGTTTATTGTGCTCGTTAATTCTCACAGGGCCAAAGTTGGCTACAAATTTAATCCACCGTTCTCAGAACTAACTAAGCTCCTTAATATTACACTTATTGTGCTGTTTAAAGTGGATCTTTAGCCATTACATATCCTATACAGGTTTCATTTGTAAATATATTATACACATAGGCTATAATAGACTTTCTTTACACACAAGCTGATGTTTCTGTTCTTACAATCACAGCAAGGAGTTGTTGCATACGTGCTGTACCTGGTTTATATAATAACTCATTTGTGATTTGATGATGGCCACTGAGCAGATCTAATAAGACAATGCTCTGATTATCTGTTCACTTCCTCCATATGCAAATCCTCTATTCACAGCTGGCCCCGGGGCTGCCTACATGCTGCAACGTGCAAGATTAAATCAACAATCTGAACATAAGATGGCAGTGTTAACTCACAAATACTGTACGGGTCTATTTTCCAAGGCATCTGCCTCGTGTACACAGTGGCACTGACTGCTTCATGTATCCTCGGATAGCTTCGGTGGATTTTCCTCCCAAATCAGCAGATGATGATATTTGTGCTGGTAAATTTCGTGTAGAGACTGTTTGCTTTTGGCAGATGGTGTTGGTTGAGGCTGATAAATATTAGACAGCTCAGATTTGAAACCCAAAGTCATGAATTTTGAAGAAATCTAAATTGTACTTATTCCCCATAAATTCTAAGTTTATGCATGGCTTTCTTTTGAGGGCTGTGGCTCAGGAGGTAGAGCGGGACTTCCACTCATCACACAGTTGACCCCTGTCTCCTTCTGTCCACATGTTGAAGTGCCCTTGAGCAAGAAGTCCAAATTTGCTCCCAGTGGCCAAGGCCAGCCCCTTGGATGACAGCTCTGTCATTGTATGAGTGGAGTGAACGGGTGAATGAGAGGCAAAGTGGAAAGTGCTCGGTGCTTTGACGTTGAAAATTACAATTTGTGTGGTTAATTAAGCACATTACAGTAATTTATTTGTTTGCAGTATCAGACAGGTGTAAATGACATGTGACCTTGTGACAGCGTGACATGTGCAGGTTATTAAGATGACACGGTTTAGTACATTTTTTAATATACTATCCGCTGGAATATGAATCTCATGATGATGTGCAAATAAATAGTCAGACTATGTGATTTTGGTATTAATAAAAAACACATTTTATTTACATAAATTACAAGAAAGCACAAACTGGTTCACCAAAATCTACATTAAAAACGTCTTGTATATATTACATTTAACAGATTTACTATAATTTACTCCATTGTTGCAAGTAGAATCTTCAATAAAAACAAGGGCTATATGCGACTTTATTGGCATCTCATTTTTACATCGCTACAAGTCAAAGAACATAGTCAAATAATTGGAACATTGTACTCACAGCACTTCGAGGACAACAAAGTCAGGACGATCGTCTGTATGACCTCTTTAATATCTGAGACACCTGATTCAGGACTAGTGATTATAACTGTTTACACTGTTTGGCAAAGGAACCCAGCTGAGCTTCACAAGGAGGATGTCGTGGAGTCCACCACCTCTCGTCCGTTACACACTGTTGGAACAACATTGGAGGCTGATGCTGCAAAACATGAGAAAAAGTTCTTCTTAAGATTAATATTATATTATTATTATGGTATTACATGTTGGGGGACAGGCTAGAAACAGTCATTAGACCAATAAGTCCTTGTACTAAAAACCCTAAAAATCCGACATGAAGCCGACACAATGCCATCCCTGAAGGACATTGGAGAAACATCATGTTCTGAGCTTTGAACAAGACTTTACTCCGATATGTGTCTCGTATACAATTTAACACCTGCATTTTTTGATTTGGTCTATGTTCGCTCTGAAAGCACGATGAAATCCACAAGACTGCAGTGTTTCGTCGCTCTGACTGTCAGCATTCTCTGTGAAAGCCACAACCACCAGAAGACTTTAAAAGCTGCACTTCTATGAGCAGCTTTAAAGTTTGAAAAGTTTACTAAAAGCTCCTCAATGTTTTAAACACTGACTCTATATTTCATATGTTCTATCTACATTTGTATTATATTTGTTTGGTTTCTCATGACACTGAGAAGGTGTGTGTGTGTGTGTGTGTGTGTGTGTGTGTGTGTGCGTGTGTGTACACCCCCATATTTGTGCACAACTGTGTGTGATGTGCTGCTGTGTGTCATAATCTTTGTTATTATATAGTTGTGTCTGTCTGGAACATGCCGTCCTGTTGACGTGCGGATGCTTTAATTGTGACCTGCCAAGGGACTGCAGATGGAAATGAGCAACAGAGCTACATAAAGCAAGAGTGTAATAATGAAGTGATGAATTAAAAGAAGTGAAGTGAACTCATGTGACACTTATGTTTCCATAAACTGACATATGCATAAAGGTAAAGGTGTTAGAGGTGTGACAGAAGGGAGGCGTCATAAAGCTTTAACAGTAGTTGTGAATCATGTGATAAGTGGATTACTTTGTCGGGCAATGAGCTAACAGCTACAATGATGTTGTATATCAGGTGATACCTTGAGAGAAACTGGAGCCGGGGCCGGTGGTGACGCTGAAGCGGGTAGTGGCCACTCTGAGGGTGCTGACATTCTTCTGCGGCTGGAACAGGATGATGTGGACCTTGGGAGCAAAGAGGCAGCCCAACACCACCGACCCGCTCAGACTGACGGAGATGCACATGGTAGTGGTCTGCACCTGAGGGAGGAGAGGGGAGACATTCACAGGTGTTACTCAGCGGTTTGAGTTCACTTTTTATGTAACAGAAAGGCAAATACATTTCTAAATTGCAAAAATGTTGAGAGAAAAGCACCTTTTCATTTCACACCAAATCCAGTATTAATCTAAGTTTGTGCCCCAGTGTCAATATTGATATTTTTCAGTGGTATCTTTTTGGTATTAAAAATAACGTTCTGAAGGGAAGGTTGAAAACAACCAGAAATTGTTAAATGATATCTACTCTTGTGGAATCACACAAGCATCAGGTTGAGTACCGTGTTGCTCTACAAGAACAGAAGAAAAGAAAAGATTATATTATGTTTCATGATTCAGAATCGATGCTAAGTGCAGCAGAGGAGGAAGGAGGAGGATCACCTGGGACTGCTAAAGAAAGGTGTTAAGCGGACTGCTAATTTGTTTGTCAATCAAGTGCTTAACCCTCCTTTCTCCTCGCACTTCGCCCACATCTTGCCATGTGTCATCAGTCTACTCCTTCATTTCCAATCTCTGCACAGTATTTTTCTCTTCCCATGACATGATACCCGGCCCAGCGTCATGTCGCTTGTGGCAGGTGCATCCCATTTTCACCAGGCAGAGCAGGTGTGTGCTTTCGCCCTGAATACAAATGTTGGTATTAAAAGAAAGTGGCTACCAAGCGTTGCGCTGTGCACACACGCTGTTCTGAAACAAAGAGAACAAAGAAAGAGAACAAGATAATAGCAAATATACCGTCATCAGGTGAGGCAGGGGTGTAGGTAACACAAAGTCAGTTTAACCTATTTAATAGTGTGAATCATCTTATATTGTTTGTCAATTACTGTAATAGTATCCAACAAGGGATGATGGATTGGATAGTGTACCATGTAACTAATTGCAACATCACTGAAATGATCTCTTTATCTTGACCTGTATTGGATCGTGGAATTAATTCGTCATTAAAATTCCCCTCATGTCACCTCTGAAATACACACAGATCCTGGGTTGAGAAGCAAATTCACAAAAACCGAACATTACCACTACACATTACTGTATATCTGAGCTGTTTACTGTATCTGGATACATGGAATAAGGGACATAAAGTGACAGTTTACACCTAATGATGTGAGAAATAGCAAGGCTAGAATGTCCTCTAGTTAATTCAGAAATAGTTTTGAATAAAACGGGACGGGGCAGCATAGGAATGACCTGTTAAGTGGTTTTAATAATTCACAGGATGTTGCTTTGGAAGAGCGGAGGACAGGGAATATGCCTTCGCAGTTATATTTCTTCAGATGTCTTCAGGATGTGAAGCATGGCTGCTACGCTTTCTGCTTCTCCCTGTTCACTCTTGTTTTCTTTGTTTTGGTTGTTGTTGTTTTTTTGTTTTTTTTTACCTTTGAAGGCGTTATATTATCTCACCTGCTGCTGCTCCAGATAAATATAATGTCAGGTGTTTTCAGGCAGCTTTATTCCTCCAGAGAGCCTCGGCGGAGATGAGATTATTTTATTGGGATTGTGCTGTACGTATATTGAAAAGCTTTATTGGAACAGCCAAAATAATTGACATGACATTGTATGCGATTTGCTGAGATGTTACAAGTGGAATGGTGTTGTTCAGTAATTAGACATAATCGAGATATTGTACCAGTGTAATGGAATATCCTAATGCTATGTTGCTGGATTTGTTCCTGGGATTCTTCTAAGGCCTGAACATTCTGTATAGAGGGACTTCCTGGTGCAACTCTTCTGTTCTCTATCAAGTGTGCATAAGATAACGCCATCAATGAGCTCTCAAGCAGAGACGGAGGACTTGCATAGTCAATACTCAGTCAAAGGAGTTTAACTGGGCTTAATAATGATTTAGGAACGGTTCGTTTCCAGACAGATTTGATCAGGATGTGTTAATGTAACAGGCAGCGGTTGTAAAGATCACAGCTGCAACACTTTGCTGTCTTCGTGCCGTCTGTAGCCGTCAGTGTTTTCAT
The DNA here is from genome assembly GCF_963514095.1 of Eutrigla gurnardus. Lineage (NCBI taxonomy): Eukaryota > Metazoa > Chordata > Actinopteri > Perciformes > Triglidae > Eutrigla > Eutrigla gurnardus. The sequence goes on along the minus strand of NC_139916.1, from coordinate 19,608,219 downwards.
AGAAGTGCTGGTGTGTTTAATCAGTTGTGTTTACTGCCGAGACGAGATGACCAGCGCTGGCATGGGAGGAGGGCCCTCTCCCTCAGGCTGTGTAGAACATCTTCAATATTTCATATGGTAATCAAATGTGTTATTCATGGCACTGTAGTATTAAGTTTTAACATTTTATGCCAGGCCACCATCAAATCTGTATGCGTTATTCAGGTGGAGGTTTTTGGATCAGACTGTGAAAAACAATTTGAGAATCGATGTAAAACTAGGAGAACATGAGTAATGTGTCCCTGCCTGTGAAAAAAGACGACGGCGCACCGAGTCAGTTGCTTCAGGAATTATTTATCGGTCAAAAGAGAGTTCTCTGCCTCTGACTGATGAACGCTCTCCGGCCTTGAATGTCTCGTGTCGCCTAGAGGGGCCTGGAGGAAGGGTTCCTCTGAGCCTCGCCGGAGTCCCAGGACAGAGGGCACAGCTGGGACTCAGCATCCTGGTCTTTCACACTCCATTCCACACAGCTACGCACAGGGACACACACGGGGACGTTCAGTCCCGCCTTCCCATGTCTCTGCAGAGGCAGCTGTGTCGGGGGATTCCTCTGTCTATTTTTCCCGTCTGCCTCTCGCTCGGTGCACGCCGCTGACGTCCCACAGGAGTGAAAGCCCACGACTCAGGACACCCTTTTCTCTGAAGTTCTGTCAATTCACTGTACAGTATGTTCCTGTGTTTACCGGCAGGGTCAGAGGCTGGGAGCCATTTATCTCGTCGGCCCTCATTTTGCTTTGTTAACTTTACAACACACTGTCTATCCAATGTTTTATCCCTCATAAATGAATCAGCGTGGATTGGCACTTTATCTGAGGGTTAGATGTGACATCTTAAAAAAACCTAGAATACATTTTTTCAAAACCGTACGTGAATAATATCACCAGCTGGGTTTTGTTGTGGGGAGACTAAGATGTTTGTCTCTTCTCAATGACTCGAGCATCCATATTTTATCATTTACTCTCACTTCATTAATATTTAAACTTTAAAGGTAAGTAAGGCTGTTAAAGTTCTCATCTTGGGGAGCACCTGACAACCCTAAGTATGCAGGTATTTATGAAGTATCAAACCAATGTAGTAATATGGAAAATATATATTAAGAGCCAAAGGCTGAGTCAATACTAGCCTAAATTTGTCTGGGATTTCATGCATGTAAAATCCAAATTCAAACTGGACAAAAATGTTATAAAAAAGTTAGGAAAGTATAAAGTCACATTTCGCTCATGAAATACATATAACTAAACTCACCCTGTAGTCACTGGCAGTGACGTAGAAAATCGGCTGGAACGCGAGCCAGATGATGCAGGTGGTGTACATGGTGAACCCGATGAACTTGGCCTCGTTGAAATTTTCGGGGCATTTGCGGGTCTTGAAGGCGTAGACCGTGCAGAGGATGATGAGTACGCAGTTGTAGGTGAGGGACATGAGCATGCTGGAGTCCTTGCTGTTGCACTTGAGGGTGACCACGTCTCGCCTCTCTGGGCTCACTTCCTTTCTCACCCCAGGGGTCTCCACCAGCAGCCAGACCACCACCATTACCAGCTGGCAGGAGATCAGGGCACCGCAGATGGCGACCTGGGATGCCGGGCTGATGAATCGAGGCCGCTGTGCTCCATCCTTCACCCCGCTGAAGATCCGAGCGATGCGATTGGTCTTGGTAAGGAGGGCCGAGTAGCACACGGCGAACGAGGTGCCTAAGCCCAGCCGACGCAGCGTGCACACCGCGGTGGACGGTTTGGCGATGTAGATGAAGGTCATGCTATAACACATTAACACTCCCAGCAGGAGGATGTAGGAGAGCTCACGGCCACTGGCCTTCACCACGGGTGTCTCATTGTGTTTAAGGAAGAGGCTGACGACGAAGAGCGTACACATAATCCCCAGGAAGGAAATGGTGACGGGCCCGATGGCCCAGGCATCTTCCCAGCGGATGTACTCCTCAGGCAGATCATAGCAGCCTGTCAGGTTGTCCAGGGGCCACCGTCCAAAGCTGCAGTCAGCACAGGTGAACTCATCCTGCAAATACTGGTAGGACTGACAGGGGATGCAGATCCAGCAGCACACGTCTCCGGGCTGCATGCTTTTCACCTCGTTCTTCCTGCAGGGGTCACTACACTGGGAGGTCGGCACAACCTGGCCACCCCAGGGGATCAGGCTGGTGTTCAGGGTCAGACTCTGAGCCCAGTAGCCCACATTACGGTAGACGTAGCGTCCGTCTTCTTTGTGGTAGTGGAAAATATTGTAACGGCCGAGGCTGTCCCCAAAGGCATCAAAGCGGACAACGTTGGCCGTGTCTGGCGGACGAAATGGTGCTGAAAGTGAAAAGAAAACAAGAGTGTGTTAGAAAATAAAAAGGTGTAATGGGGTCATTGTTTGGAAAGTTTCTAGAACGGTGCATTCATCTCTTTGGTTATTGTGCCTCTCAGCTGACGTTTTATTTCTCTCACGGTACAAACTGAACAGCCATTGAGAGGGTAAACAGACACAAATGGTCAATTTACATGATGAAAACCACAGGTTGGGTCGTTTCCTCTGATGGAAACCTACATTGAACACTGGAGAGGAACTTCCAGACAGATGGCACATCGGATAAAAGAATCTTCCTTGAACTCAAAGCTGACATAAACCAGCATTTTCAAAGTGTTAGAAATCACCTCTCATTATCTAATATTGATTGACTTCGATAGAAACAGCAATGCCAGCTGTCTGCCTAGCTGCTTGTGTAATAGTGTACTAAGGGCTGTCTATCGGTTGTTTCATAACGCTGAATTTGCTGATCATTTTCTCAATGAATTGATAAATAGTTGTGTCCATAGAATTTGGAAAAATGGCAAAAAAAAAATCATATTCTCATAGTTGAAAGATGACATTCAAATTTACTATAATATGTGTAAAAGAAAAATATCAAATCCTTACATTTAAAGGAAAACACCACCGCATTTCCATACTGAACTATGTTCTGCTCTGATCTTAGACGAGGTGATACATACCTCCCTCTCCTCTGTGCGTGCACTCAATGGCTCTTGCGCGCACTCCGCGCAGCGCTAATTTGCTAGCATGTAGCTTGTCCCAGTATATTCCTTAGGATCCAAAGGGGGGTGAAGTTAGAAGCGACCAAGCACTTCCACGTTGTCCCTATTTAAATACGGTTACGTGAGTAGTTACACAACCCAAGTTTGGTTACACAAAATGAAACATGCCAATTTTTCTAAGGGGATAACAAGGATAACTATATAGTATGGCGGAATAACAACTGGAAGCACTTCGACGTCGGCGCAGTAATATCATCACTCAAAACATGACGGGACTATATACCTTCTGCTTGTTTTCACAACCCTGTACGATGCACGTTATAACCATGATGTTTGATTGTTCACAAACTATCTTACTACAACCTGATGCTTCCTCAACTGTACAAACTACTACAGCTGGTGCAGGCGACGGCGTGCAGGTCACGTAGGTTCTATTGACGGAAGTAAGAGGGGGAGCGGAGTGATGATATTACTGCGCCGATGTCGAAGTGCTTCCAGTTGTTATTCCGCCATACTATATAGTTTTCCTTGTTATCCGCTTAGAACAATTGGCATGTTTCATTTTGTGTAACCAAACTTGGGTCGTGTAACTACTCACGTAACCGTATTTAAATAGGGACAACGTGGAAGTGCTTGGTCGCTTCTAACTTCACCCCCCTTTGGATCCTAAGGAATATACTAGGACAAGCTACATGCTAGCAAATTAGCGTTGCGCGGAGTGCGCGCAAGAGCCATTGAGTGCACGCACAGATGAGAGGGAGGTATGTATCACCTCGTCTAAGATCAGAGCAGAACATAGTTCAGTATGGAAATGCGGTGGTGTTTTCCTTTAAGAAGCTGAAACGAGTGAGTTTGGTTAAAATATTGTAGTTGCCATTCATTTTCTTGTCGATCAACTGAGTAATTATTTATTCTGTTCTAATAATATTTGCATTTTTAAATTGTAAAATGTAATGATTTCCTAAGTTTATTAATAATAATAATAATAATAATAATAAATATAAATGAATGTACACAAAATCTATTATTTTATTAATAATAATCTATAGATATTTAAATGTGTAGTTGGTGGTTCCCCTGTTTCTCTGTGTGTTCTCCTTCCCTTTTAGTCATATCTGTAGAAGGGACTGACTCATGTTAGACCTCTTTTCTTATTTTAAGTGTCTGGAAAGTAACATTTTGTTCTTCTCTTTACAAACTTTGAAGAGCAGAAAAGCACAGCTGGATGAGAGAACACTGGTCCACTTCTAGTCCCCATCAATGAAAATGTCAGTATTTCCATAAATCAAACTTTGGCAAATGAAAGTGAGAGCATCGCTGGGTCTGACGTTTGTGACGTGTGGATCTGTTGATGCAAATATTTGTTTTGTGTTGCAGCTTTGAGCTGACAAGCAGAAAACAAGCCATGTTTGTGTGATCAATATCTGCAATGTTCAAAATGATCAGTCATTTTTCTAGTCACAGTTATTCAAGATGCATGAAAAATAAAAAAGGAGCCTTCAAGCACAACAGCGAGGAAATAGTATCGTCTTTGCAAATGGAATCCTAACAGAGCTTATCTGCAGCTGCATGTCGTGTACAAACATGTAGAATTACTCTTAATTAATTAATTACGCACTTATTCAACATATTATTAGTACAATGAATCTAAACTGACATAACCTAATTTGGCAGCCTGAGTGCACTTGAGAAAATCAAGGCTTATAGACAGAAATCATCTGTTAAGAAACATTGTTGTATCACTGCAGGAGGGTTTCACTCACCCTCAAACTTGACCTTGAGAATGTAGTCCCTGTAAAACTTCCTGCCGTTGCCGGGTTTGAGAGCTTCACACACCTTGGTGGAGTTGGGGCACAAGGCCTGCCTCATGTTGTGCAAGGCAGCAGCCATTGCAAAGACGGCATTCACGACGAACATGATCTTGGACTCCGGCTGGAACGGGACCTCTCGGAGTGAGTGCTTCCCGCAGCCCAGGTCGTGGAGGCTGCATTGGAACTGGTTTTCCCAGAACTCTCGGAACCAGGGGTTGCGGGTGTTGTTGTACGGGTGCAGGCCAGTGAAGTAGTCGTTAAACTGGGGGATCGGGTAGGAAGCCAGCTCGATGGTGAACGCCCCGTCGGCCACGGCCTCGCTGCCCCTCACCACGCTCTCCTGCGCCCCCCAGCCGTCACTCGCCACCCAGGTGAAGGTGACGTTCATGCGGTTGGCTGCCACCAGCAGCTCGCGGGCGTCTTCGCTGCGCGTGAACAGGATGACCACCTTGGCGTTGGACTTCTGCTGCAGGGAGCGGATCACGTTCTCGTAGCTCCAGCGACTCATGGAGCGGCCCACCTTGGCCGAAGTGGCGATGCAGATCTGGCGGGCGCGGGCCTCCTGCTGGAAGGCGTCGATGCCGGTCTCACCGTAGTCCCCTTCCGATGCCACCGTGGATACGTAAGTCCAGTTGAAGTAGCGTAGGATCTCTGCCATGGCCTTGGCCTGGTAGAAGTCGGGGGGTACGGTGCGGGCGAAGTAGTCATAGCGGCTCTTGTCGCTGAGCTTGGCACTAGTGGAAGCATAGCTGATCTGAGGGATTTGAAAGAGTCGCAAGAGGTTGGCCACCTGAAACGAGTGGAAGACATGTTGGAATCAGTCCTCCCGCCCTATCCATCGACCATCATTAAGGGGGTTGTTAATATGCATATCCTCCTACCATGATGGAATAGTTGGAATTAATTGAAAACAGTTCACACAGAAAACATCCCCCCTGCCAACTGTGGGCTTTTTTAAATTCCTCATCATTAAATAAATACATAAAACTGGCTACAAAGTGTGTTTTTCCCCTGCAGATGCAATTAGTGTAACCATATTCAGTCTCTAATTTCTTCTCTGGATCCCTGCTGGGTTTCACAACTTCACTCTCCTGCTGCTGACTGAATGGCGAGATCCTGCGTTTAACAATGATTGGGGTTGCCTGTCTACCCTCGTCTTCTCTGATCCGTCAACAATGTGAACACATATGAGCACAGAGGACTGAGTGGCTACAGGTTTATGGATAGAATTTACTGTACTACACAAATGAACACATTCCCTGAAAGGTCTTGCTCCGCTGTGATGAGAAGAGAGAAGGAAGCAGGCCGACAGACAGTGTTTGAAGGCACAGATTGGGAAGTGAAAAGGAGTCAAAGTATCAACGAATCTCGACTGTGTAATCGTTTTTGTCAGTGATGTGCAGAAGCAGCTTTCGCTTCAAATCTGGTTGACTTTAACGCCGACTCTCTCACCGGCACACTCGAGGGACAACGTCTTGAATGCCAATAAGGAATTCCTGAGAAAGTCAAAGAGGATTCACATTCAAATGTATCCACTGTGCATTTAATTCATTTGTCCATTATTGTAGCCAGAAAGCTTGTTTCACAACTCAAATAGACCAGAACCTTCACACAGGGAAGTGATGTTTTAGTGGTATAATAAAAAAAAATATGAGGCAATTCCATTTTCTCTCCTTTACCCAAAGAATGTATGAATAAATACAAAGTATGCCGTCTTATATCTTTACTGACTCTTGACAACGGGCCATCAGTTTTAACAAATTATGGTATTTTTGGGCTATATTCCTTTGACATACATCAGAGTGGAAATTGGTTTAGAACATTTGAATACTAAATCGCGTAACATGAAAATGCTCATAGTTCATATTCTGATTTCACTCTAAGAGAGCTGGTGGGCTGCTGCCAGCTGTTTAACCACATGTTGAGAAAAGGCTGTCAAGGCAGTTAAAGGAGGGGGGGCCGTTATATGTAGAGATCCGGTTATTAGCCTGTCTGCATAATCAGGGTTTCTCCAGCTGACCTTAAAATCTCAGGGGGAAGCAACCTTTGAACTGATATGGAATGCTCACTCGTGTGTTTCAACGATCTAGATTTCTCTTTTTTCGTTCAGCTGCCACAGCTGGTCAGAAATAGCTCTAATATGGAACTGGTTTGGTCAGTCACTCTTAATTGTGCTGTTGCATTTAATTTTTTTGTGAAAAAATGTTCTCTCATTAATTTCAATTAATCTAGGGGTCTGAAATCAATTTAATTGGCTCATATAATATTAATCTCTATGTTCCTGCAGAATAACAACGATCCTGTGATTAATATGGATTGAGGCACATCACACAAGACTAGAAAAGATACAAAGATACATACTAATCAATGAAGTGTGGGTTTTTCCTGTTTGACTTGACCCATCTGTTCATCTGGCACATTTGACAAATATGTTAGCTGTCTTCATATTTCTTCTGTCTTCTTTCACATCAAGTAATTCTGCATCAACATGTGGTTAAACAGCTGGTAGCAGCCCACCGGCTCTCTTAGAGTGAAATCAGAATATGAACTATGAGCATTTTCATGTTACGCGATTTAGTATTCAAAAGTTCTAAACCAATTTCCACTCTGATACGTCCTCATGAGGGTTTTCTCTATAATTCCCTTTGTTTGCATATGAATCCTTTACACCACAAAAGCAATTGTTTTAATATTGAGGCGAGGCATCGTCTTGGATTCATTTGTGTGAACTCTGAGTGAACTCATCTAGTCTTTGTTTCAACCCCCGCAAATATGTCACGTAACAAACATTCAACAACTCTCAGTAGAAACTGTAATAGAAAAATGGATTAGAATATTGTGATTTTTTATTGACTGAAAATTCTTCAGATGCAGATTCAAAATGCATTAAAATATAACACTATATGTATTTACACTATATTTCTCTGCTAATAAGGGAATTTGTTGACTGGTTCATTTAATCATCATGTAATGCCGACTGCATTTTGTTTGATCTCGTCAGGGATGTGCAACATGAATTCAGAAAATAGGAAGCAGTATGTTTGAACTCTGCCCAGAGAGGAGGAAAGTACTCAGTTAAAAACTGCTCATCAGAAATACCTTTCTATTAACAGTACATTTGACAGATATGTATCCCTGATATAAAGTCAAAATCTACTGTATGCAGAAACTAGATCTTTGGTAAAAGTAGTAATGTGTAGAAGTATTCTGGTATAAGTCTTCAAAATCTTACAAATAAAATTATTTAAAAAAGATAATACCCAAAAGTAAATATAAGTATTGATATTGTTTACTTTGAGCATTGAGCAGTTTAATCTGTGATAATACATCATCATGTATTAGTTGTTATATTTTGTTTTAATAATGTGAAGTTATCAGATAAATATAGTGGAGTAAAAAGAACAATATTTGCCTCTTAGATGTAGAGGAGCGTAAGGAGGTATGAGGTAAATATGTCAAAATTATTACTTAAATAACTTGAGCAAATGTACTTACATTCCACCACAGAAACCAGCTGCTAGAGTTTCACCTTAATAGATTTGAAGAGACATTGAAACACACAACTAGATCTGTTACTGGTATAGATCATGCAGTTTCTGCTCGAGGATGATTAGTTAGACAGATGGTCCGTTGCTGTTCTAACACAAAGGCAAGTGAGAAAGGCTGCAGCCACAGGGAAGAGCCTGCATGTGATTCTTAAGGTCTTAACAATCTCAGAAGGTCAAGTCTTTCTCCACAAAGAATGCACAGAACACGTGTACTGTAGGTGTGTTAACATATCAGAAGAGGAACAACTTCCCATTAAACATTCAAAGCACAAAGACTAGACAAAGGGAATTGTGTTCTAATATGAGCATCTTCTCAGCACAGGCATAAAAGTTCAAATATTTATATATTTCAGCCAATTTTGCTGAAATGTGCCCATGTTCACAGTAGTGAATGAGTAATTCCTCTTTAGGGAATATGTAGGGAGCTATATGCCAGTTTAATAAGCCACTTACACGTGGTTTATGAAGGTTATAAAGCAAAGTGGCAGGCATGTCATCAATACAAAAGGGCTTACTGGAAATCATTATATAGATGCTCACATGGCTTATGAAAAGCCAAGACCCTTCCAGCTGCTAAAGCCTGTGACTGACACATTATGTGTGTAGATATTATTTAAAATGATGAGGAGGCAGATATGATCAAGACAGTGACCATGTTTTTCTTTTCCCACCACATGTCATTTGCATAGGCTTATTTTATTTTATTTTTTATTTTTTGAAGACCTGGAGCTTAATATACTAGAAAGCAAGAGGAACAGAAGAGAAATAGATGTGCAATGCTTTCAGGGCTTCTGTGGGAAGTTTATATCCTGCAAATGTTGGGAGATGTGTCTTTCTCTTGAAGGAGGCTGTGAGAATGTTTTTGTTGGTCCTTCATTGCAACAGAATTCAGTTTGTGTTCACAGCAACATGCATCACCTTCTCTGCTGTTACTCTACAGAAAAGTCATGTAAGATACTTGAGAAACTGTAGTTAAAGTAGTAATGTTTAGTAAGTATAGTTATTTCATCTGCCAACAGTCAACGTTGTACAATATTGGTTACGACAAAAGGCATTAATATTACATGTCATAGCAACCTGTAACATCTATTCGTAAGATATGGTGTCTGTTACATATTTATATATCAGAACATGTTTAGTTTCAGATTATTTTATTGTTAAAAGCCATAGTTCTCCTTCCACACATTGATATTTGATTCTTTCATAAGACTAAACTGCAAGTCAACAGTTACTATCAGCCACATGATATGGCCTGCACAGTATCATGCATGCAGCTATAGGGATCATCCTGCATCAGAGCAGCACCTTATTTAATTAAGAACATTAAGAAGTGGCCCGGTGTGGCTTTGCACACTAGGCCGCTCAGTAATCTGAGCGGATTACAGCGAAAGTGGTTTCCTTTCAAGCAATGAGAGCATAAAGGACCTGTTCATGCATTTGACACAGAGACACCGAGTAACATGATGTTCTTTTCAGCTGTTGGACTGTTTTGTACAGGCGGCCCGAAGGCGCCAACTAACACCGTGAGCCAGAATTATTCAGACTGCCCATGTGAAATGCCAAAATACTGTTGTACAACACGTCATAGAAGCTATTTATAAAAACTTTTAAAAAAGTCCACACATCTGTATACCTCAAGAAGATTGCCAACATAGTGGTTACGTTTAAAGATATGTGTTTTACAAATGCCAGAAGTGTAGAAATGACTGATATAGTTGATTGAACATTTTCTTTCTTTCAATATGCCTTGATGCTTTGCACAATGCCATCACGAAGCATTCAAGAAAAACAAAGAATTAAGGAACGGCATCGCCATATGGGGCAATAATCAAATAAGAGAGATACACAGAAAATAAGAGACTAAGAGAGTGTCCTGGTCCAGGATACATCAGGCCTACTTTGTAGAGATGTCATGATTTTTTCTACATGAAAAGCCCATCTGCTCTTCCCAGAAGACTGTCTCAGTGTGCTGCTACAGCAATAACACTGTATTCCCAGAGCAGCGGTCCTTAGCTCCACTCAGGATCACACATGCACAGCCCACTGCAGCGGCCTCAACCTCACATGCAAAAGCACATACATGAGCAGCGGACATGCATGCACATACAGCACAGTGTGCATCGTTTAGCATGCACCGGATCCTTATTAGTTCATTTCTTATGATTTAGTTGCTTGGCAACAGCTTTAACAGGGTGGAAATGTGAACTGTTGGCTACCTAGAGCAAGGATGTTTTTTGATCAAGTCCTGCCCCCTCATCCTGCCAGATAATATGAATCTCCTTTATGCTGCAGTTGTCTTTCAAAGCCCTGAGAGTCATTCACCCGTTCAGATTACAAGACGTGTTAAACTGTGCTTCCATTCATTTACCGAGTCATTAACGCAGTTTAAAGATGCACCTCCATTCATTTAATTTCTTGTCTTTAATCAGTTCTGTTCTGTCATACAAACCTCACAGGCATGCTTAGTGTGATCATTAGAACAACCTGTTCAAATTGATTTAATGAGTTTTAATTTAATCTAAAATCTTGCTCATAACCTGTTACATTCTATGTCAACAACAAATCCGCAAACCCTACAAACCAAATGTGGGTTCTGCTGACTTTATGCCATACTGCTGTCGATACCTGATATCCGATATCTGTGCGGTGGTCATGATACGCATTTCAACTGCACAAATAGTGGGTTAACTGCCAAACCACTGAATAATCCAATCACATTTGAATTATTTACGATTTGAAGAGCACGTTCTTTACTTTTACCCATGAATAATGCATTTCCACTGCATGGCTTTACTGATACGTTTCATCAGTATTGTTCTCTCGGGCATGAATTCTGTCATGTGCGTGTGTCCATGTTTAAATCCTTTGTATGACTCATGTATGCTCCAGAGATTGGCACCGTCTACCTGCAGATGAAGACAATTCTATAAATAAGGTTGTTTGTGGGGGGGGGGAAAAAAAATTAGATTCTTGAGCCTGCCGAAAGCCCATAAATTTACCTTATTATTCTGCTCACGAGGTTTGGTCTGCAAATGTCAAGCAAGTGTGTTCATATCAGAATCTATATCTTTAAATCCCAGCATCCATCCCTGTGTGTGTCTTCTTCCATCTCATTTATCACTAGAAAATTATCACATCTCAGATGGAGCGCTAAAATATTCCATGAAATTCACAGAGACGCGGTTACATGCTAAGAGATTTCATGCAACCTGGAAGCAGACAGAGATTTGTGTGCACTGCTTTGATAAATCAGATTGGTTCCAGAAATGTCATCAGTGAGTGGTTTTTGAGTTTTTGACATTCCAGGGGTGTTGTAATGCATCTTAGTGATCATGATGTTTCTCCTGGGGGGGAGCTCTCCTATAAGTGAGTCATATTTAGCAGCGCAGACTGCTGTAGGGGGAAGAAACGTGAAGTCCCTTGCATGTATTAATCACAAGCAAGCCCTGAGGCTTGATGTTCCTGGACTGTAATTGTGGAGTATAATACATCTCTGATTAACCCACGCTTGTAGGACAATGAGAAGTAATAAGTAATAATGTTCCCTCTATAATGCAGCTATATTCAGAAAAGTTCATATGCTTGATGCAGCCCTGACAGTGTTTTGAAGATTAAAGCTTGCTTTGAGTACACTACAATATTGCTAAATATGTACTGTAGGGAGATATGTGTCTTCTCTGTGCTGCATTCATTCACACATGAATGATGCTGCTGAATGTACCGAACATGTCATCACAAGGTCCTTACTCTCTTTGTGCTGATAACCTGCTGTTTAGATAGACTCAACACTAGGAACACGTAAATATTTCGACAGGCAGATTCATCGGCGTCTTCCCTGCGACTGTTTAAGATGCAGGCTTTGATTGTCAAATGGTTCACGATGACTCTCTCCATCTCTTTTCCCTGTCTCAGTGTTTCTGTGAAACAGGATCTGTCCTACGATCCCTCCACATCCTCTGCGTGCAGCCACGCCGCTGCCAAACCACCAGACAGTCCGGCAGCAGCCGCAGATGGGGGGGAAGACAAGACTTCGCTTGTGAGAGCGTCATAGAACTTCGCCTCCACACTTAACTCAATCTGTGTGCATGATACGCCAGCACGGCTAGGCCTGGAGCCAAACCCGCCCCTGTATCTGCCATTATCACACCACAACACCGGGCAGCGCTCCTCCATTGTGAACACTTTTAGACAGCACTCAGCGTCCTCAGCACCTGTCCGTTCACCGCGTCCCACCATGTCACCATGGCAATAAGGGGTCTTTATACTAACACTGTTAGTTGTCTTGTAACTGCCTTGCCTTTGGGGTGAAATACACACATCTGACTTAGCCGCCTGCCGCTCACACAGAAGGGCAAGTAGCCTTTCACACAGCCAGTTCCCCCAAAGGTCTGACTGGTTATACATTACACACAAACCAGGCAGAATGAAAGGACAAAAACAGTATGTGGAGATGGTATCTGCATAGCAACAACCAACGGCAACACAGAAATGTCACACATTAACATGCCCCAAATGCAGCTTTGTTTAATGGCATTGGCCCCCGAAAATACAGATACACCGAGTCTTGTTTTCAAAGGGCACATTATACACGGAAAATGTTTAAAATAAAAAAAAAAATGAGAGTTTCGGAGACTGAGTGTAGTTGACTTTAATGATAAGATGCTCACCAACAAGCCAAGAGAACAAATCTGGAGCTAGCACACTTCATAATGGAACCGTATTCAAATAAAGCAGATTATTTATGGTGAGAAAAGGGACTGCACTGCTGCTGATGAGGAAGATTCACGAAGAAGCTAGGGCAGACCTCAGGCTTGTAATAGTACATCCATAAATTACCACAAGACAAGGGCACTCTCTGAGGAGCCCCAGATGCCGGGTTTCACTAAAATTACAGCTCGTTTATCAAATCCTTTATTTCCAAACTGTCCTTTCCACCAGGAATCCCAATAAAGGTGCTCTGAATCCTCCTCGTACATCCCCTCCCAGAGGCTCTCGACTACCTGGATAATGTATCATTGCACTGTGCTGTATGTTCGGCATCGGGTTTTGTCAGCATGGGGACGGAAACATTTGGTTGACAGAAAACAGGTATTGGAATATGGAAACTAACATACTTGTCATAGTGCATTTTCTCATTTGAATTAAAGTAGATATATCAATTTATTTTCAACACACTGTATGGCAGCAGATAGACACTGAAGCAGCTATTCACTGTGGCTGTGCTGGCCACTGTTTTCTACAAATCACTACTAAATGATGGAAGGATGCCACCACCAGTCCATTGTCCCGTAGTGTCCACATGGGGAAGCTGCTCACAACAGACTGCCGATGAGCTGAAGCCAGTTATTATTTCTGGATGAAAGCAGAGGTTCGTTTGTGTCTTCAAAACAAGTAGCTATCTGGAGCTCCACGCCTCGAGTGAGGTGAGCCATACCCTTCATCCAGGACAGCGGGCACGGCCCTCTGGATGACTGAGCCGGAGAGACGATGATGAGTTTAGGTTAATGCTTTAAGGCATGGATTTCCGTGGGTATTTGGCGTTCTCATTTCCATGTGACACCACAGTGCCTTTTTTCACAATGACTTGAAAATTACACTGATGCTGCAGCCACCTCACAGCTGAACATTTGGAGATCCAATTAGCAGAACTTTCATCGCGTCGGCTTGAGCGAGCCGAAAACGAGCGCCCGCTGCCGAGAGTAATCATGCCATCACTAGTCATCCTGTCAACCCGTCCCGAGCGCAACATCTGTAGCACGTCAGCCTCTGACAGGAACGCTGTCGAAGTGTGAATTACCCGGGAAAGAGAAAGAGATCTTCTAAATTAGATCAGCCGAGCATATGGGCCGCACAGGTAAACAAATCCTCCTTGCGGAACCGATACTCATTAAGTCCCTGTGTTAACATCTCACAAGGGGTAATTGCACATGGTACTTAAGTCTAAATGGACAGTTATATTACCATCCATCATACTCTGGCTGTTGCTTGTACTCCCTCCTCTCTCTCTCTCTCTCTCTCTCTCTCTCTCTCTCTGTCTCTCTGTCTCTCTCTCTCTCTCTGGCCTGCAGTGGCCTTTGATAGTGGAGTGCACCTTTTATGAATGCGCTGTCTGATGAAATTAATGTAGCTTTTCACCAACTCATTTTCACGGCATGACACAAAGATGATCTTCAACGGCAAATTAAAACTTAATTACTCTCTTACTCACTGCAGATGCAGTGCAGACAGCAGCCGCCCACTCAGTTGATGTGTTTTCATTAGTTCCTACCTGAATGGAGACGTCGCTGTAGGAGCCTCCGATGACCCCGGAGATCGCCAGAGGGAGGTTGTCGTGGATGGCGTAGGAGCCGTCGGGGCACGTGTACTCGCTGTCGTCCACTTTGGTGAGGGAGGCCCTGACGAACTCCAGAGACTGCTCGAGAGCGTAGGTGTCCTTAGAGCAAGTGTCCAGTATGTGAGCTCCCAGTCTGATCCCAGGCAGAATGCGCTCGTCCTTGTTGATTTCATCCAGGGCGAGCAGCATGGCCTCCAGTCTCTGGATCCCCCGCTGAGCGTTGATCTTCCCACAGTCCTCCACCCCCTCGCCCTTCTGGTGCACAGGGAACAGGCCGCCAATCATCAAATCTCCTTCCAGCGTGATCTCCCTCTTGGAGTCAGTGTTAAAACCTACCTCGGGCAAACCCTGGGGAGCCTGCGCAAATAGAGACACACATAAGCACAGCAGGCTGAGGTGGGAGAGCCAGAGGGGTCGGGGCACGGGGCGCACCCCCAACACAGGGGATCTCCCCAATGACATGTCCCTGGGCAAAGCAAGGGCACCGTCCCGCCTGTGGTTCTTTGGCGTCCGGTTGGCTTTTGATCACTCTGAAGAAAAGGAACAGTAATGGCGCTGCAGCACCAGATCTCAGAGCACCAGTGTTTTTATTCTGACAGAGGCCATTTACAGCATCAGCCCCATCCTCTTCATCCTTCTCTTCTTCAGAGTTTTTGGGTAGATTACAGCCTGCAGATCAAACAGAGAGAAAGTCAGTCAGTTCAGCCTTTGAGGTGGAATACAACGATCCCTTTGTCTCACACACATCACGTCTGTCACAAACAGACTTGTCCTATGGAAATATCTGACATCATCTGCACAAGTGATTAATCATCTGCATGTTTTGATGCTTATTGACGATGGCCGTGATATGAAGGACAGAACAAAATTAAAGACGGGTTAATTATTAGTAGCCACCATGCAGCGGAGTTCACTGAGGACAACAGAAACATCCTTCAAATGGTTTTCTCATGTTTTCAGGCAGCACACGGTCAAGCCTTCACCGTGAGAGGTTTCATTTCAAGTATGCGTGTGTGTGTTTTATTATGAAACTCCCTTCTGTTTCATTGTCTGACTGACCTCAAGTAACGTCCCTTCTCAGGCAGATGATTGTACAACTCTTTTATAATCACATGTGCACATGCTCCTGTACACCGAAAGTCTACAGAGATAAGAAATCATGTCCCCAAGGATTGTGTGTCAAATCACATTAACTACTCACACAGTCTTACAACAACAGGATTTAAGCAAAAAAACAAAATACAAAATAAAAAATCCCAATGTGAGCACTTCTCCTCTCCCCGCTAAATAACATGTTAGTAAAATAAATGTGACTCATTCTGAGAAAAACAGCACATTTGATGTTTCAAGATTCAGCAACTTCAATTTTAGAGTTCAGCCCGGTCCTTGGGTTATAAAGGTATTTACTGTTTGTCTTAATTTAAACTAATACACAGTTGATTCTGCAAGGTCGGAGGTGGGAGTCAGTGAAATATGGATTCCCTTGATCGAGAAAAAGATTTCTTATGTACTACCACTTATTGTATATATATATATATATTGTCTTTGAGGCGTAGAGAGAATATATTATATATCTTTATTATATATATATATATAATAAAGATATATAATAAGTCTTTATTATATATATATATATATATATATATATATATATATATATATATATATATATATATATATATATATACATACATACATACATCAAAACAGTAGAAATGAGTCCATACAATATCTGAATATCTTGAATAGCACTCCTACTCATAAATTAGTGGCTAAATTAGATTCTCACTTGAAAAAAACAACACACAATGCATCACATTCAAAGATTGATCCAAAACCTCCTATTAAATCAGAAACAAACGTCCTCCTTCACTTTGTAAATGTATGGATCAGTGTGATAATATTCTCCGGTTGTCATAAATCTGGCATGAATACTGTAGATGAGTCATGTCCTGATGTAAAAACACCGCATACTGATGAGGTTCATCTATGGATTTCCAACAGAAGAGACGGAGGGTTATTGTTTAGTCCCGATGTCGGTCCCCACAAACCCCAGAGGCCCAATTAGGCAGAGTGTTGCCTGAGTGTGGGAGAAGTTTATCCGAGTGAATTATTGAGCCAGATTGGTTCGTCTCACATACACTGTTTCAACAAGTCAAGCAGGCTGACAAGCAGTAATTAACCGTATTGATGAAAGATTATGAAACCAGAGCAGGCGGATATTAAAACTCATATTTCTTTCTGTTCCAAAGGACTGACTTACCTATTAAAAAAAAACATATAGCTCTCAACAGAAGTCAGACCACATTCTTTGGGTTTTTACTCCGTTTCCCTCACCCCCACTCTCTCCCTCTCCCTCCCTGCTGTTTCCATGGAAACTTGCCAGTAGATGGAGAGGGTGAAGAGGAAGTGGAAGACAGACCAGGACAAGTAGGCCAGTCTGACCATGCATGATGCTCGGTCCTGTGGGAAAACTGGGAGACCTACACTGTGAACCGACCGAACGGATCCGACTCCAGTCAGAGCTTCTCTTTCGTGTTCCGCCTCTTCAACACATGGACAACCCTCTGTTTCAAACTGCTAATGTGTTGAGGTATTGCTTTAATATCTTGTCTTTTTTTTTTAACCATTACTATTCTTACTTGTCCAGCAGCGGTTTGTGGAAGACAATTATAGCCTCAGAGATGCTTCGAGTGCAAACAATGCAGCCTTTTAATAACAAATAAGATATTTGATATTTTTCCTTTTTTCTTCCACACAATATAAGTTTGTGCTAAGCCAACTTTGTCAACAAGTGAAAGTCTAACAGCATGTGCACATCGGACAAATCACTTCTACTTACACTGCATACAAAGGCAAGTGCAGGCAGGTGAATGGATACAGCTGTGGAAGTTGAATAAATGTGTTTATTTTGAACATAATTCTGCAGAGAGAGAGAGAGAGAAAACAGCATCAATAACACCAATGAAGCACTTAAGCACACAGACTCAGGAGGGAATGGTGACAAAAGGATTTCTGGCTGACACATTGTCAGTCTCCTTCCCGATCCTGCATTCCCACCGGACACCTCCATCTCACCACTGGACTCTCTAGTTCTCTGTCTCTGTCTCTCTCTGTCCCTCTCTCTCTCTGTCCCTCTCTCTCTCTGTGTATCTTTGTTCACTCCAATATCCAACCCGTTACAAAAGCATTCACACTCCTCTTGGAAAACCATTAAATATAATGATGTCATTGCAAAGTCACAAGCAGTAAAGGTTTATCGCCTCCATTTGACACATTTTTTTATGAAGATTATTGCAAAACAATTCATACATTATGTAGGCCACAAGTTTATAAAAAAATTGATACTGCTCGATAAGCTTAGCTCAACATAAAGAATGATGAGGAAATGTCTAACCTGGATCTGTAATTGTAACACAATTTGCCGACCAGCACCTCTAAATCTCACTAATTAAACACATTTTGTTTTTTTCTTTACATGAAAGGGAAATATTTCGGTCACTTCCTGAGAGTCCTGTTCCTGGCCAATATCCCAGGGACACCACAGTGTTTTCACACCCTGAGGCATCAATCAATGAGCAGCAAAATGTTTAAAAAAAATGGGTGACAGATGCTATGAGCAATATTTACAATTTAGATAATATCCCACCCAGGATTCTGTCAACACGTTAACTTCAAAGAAGAAACATGCCTCTCATTTTCCTCTCTCCTCCTATGCAGCCATCTCTGTTTCCTTCTTCACCAGATGGCCTTTTTAATTCAAGAGCACGAAGCCTGCCAGCCTCCTACACAAACTCTCTCGAACCAGACTGTGTGAAGGAATGGGGGGAGTGGATGCCGACCGAAAAAAATACAGGGGGAAAAAAAAAGATAGCAGATGTGAGAGGGTATAGGGAGGGGGGTAGAAGTGTGGGCAGTCAGTGAAAAGGGGGATAAAGGTGGAGTTTGAGAAAAGATGCTATCCAGGCTGGTTTTTTATGACACTCATTTGCCCCCAGGAGTGGAGTGCAGCATTAATATGGTAATATCCCCCCAGGCGATAGCACGTGTTGAAGAGTGGAGGTCATTCACTGTATATGCAGCCCTGGGCCTGGATGAGCATGGTTGGAGATCCCCAGTGGAATGACTTTGACGCTGGCTAAGAGGAAGCGCAGGTAATCAGGGAGTCAGGCTTCCCTAAAATCACATTTCCAGCCAACAAAGAGAATGGTCCTGGGTGGGGGAAGACTGGAAATGGTCTGCTAATGGGAAAGAAGGTCCAAGAGCGCACACGCACTTACACGCTCCAGCACATATTACAGAGCACAAACAAGCACCTGTTACACATGAAAGTCTGCAATAGTTTGATTCTAGATTCTAGATTCCAGAACAAACATTATGTTACTTAAAGCTTAAAGCGAAAATGTTCATTTTAAAAGACAGCATGATTTTTGAATCCAGTCTAATTAATGTTGAACTGAAAGATTGACCGGATCAATGATGTCCGCTGAAGTTACATCACTGAAACATTGAAATGTCTCCCAAAAAACCAACTGCTGACCTTTTTTCTGATAAGGTCATTTATACAAGTAGTAGCGAGGAGTCTCTTGAAGTTTGAATATCGGCATTTTACTGCGTTATTTTGAGCAGCGCCAATTAAGCAGACGGGAATCAATCAAGAGGAGGAGCATCACTGGAAGGGTTTGCTGTCGCACGATCAGTGGAGACAGTCAGTGAATGAAAAACAAACCTCACATTCAGTCACACAATCCACCTCATTCTATATATGCTTTTATGCTCACATCCCCCTCATCCATCTCCTTCTCTCACTCCACCTGTAAAGGGGAAATCCCTCGCACGTGTTCAATGGTGGCTTCGCCTCCCAGGAGCCCCATTCTGCCTCCCTCATCAAACATTCATCCTCTTTCTTTGTCTCTCGGAGATCATTACTGCCAGCCCTGTGATTGGCCGTAACACAGTGATGGATGTATATGGTGCTTTTGTTTCAGAGGTTTTTATTGTATCTTTGCATTATTCATCATCACACCATCACACTGGTGAATTAACGTGGCGAGGAACACCAGGGTCTTTTATTTTGGGGGGGGGTCATTATAAGTGCTGCTCCCGGACTGACAATAAACATTAGTGAAGGGATTCAAGTTATTGAGATTGGAGCTCACGTTTAGCTTTTCTATGTTTTAAAATGTAAAAATCAAGTAAAATAACAATATCCAACAGCTGTATTGGTTGTTAAATGAATGTTTCGATTTCTCTTAGATGAGTTCTTGCCTCAACAAGATTATTTTTTTATTGCATTCAGGCGTATTTGCATTTAGAGGAATATCACCATGCAAGTGATTTTCCCACCTGTATTTCAGAGATCCTTTGTATTCACCGCCCTCTTTCTTGCAGACATTATCTCTTTTTAAAAAGCTGTTTGCTAATGCAGACATCGATTTTGGAACCTCAACATTTCTGTTGATACGATTGAGAGACTTGCAAACAAAAGTGTATACTTTAAAGGTTGTCTATATGATATTCAGAGTATTAACACAGCGTCAAACAACTATTTGTAATGTGGTAATCTGCTACCTGAGCAGAGAATTAAGTCACTTTCCCTCTGTGTGTGTTGTAGTCGGAGCTTCTCTTTGCTCTACACTGTCCTCGTTCGGCACATCAGCCGCCCTAACCGACCGGCATTACATGGAAGCGTAGCGCCAACCCCTCAACCTCCGCTAAACTCTGTTAGCTCTGTCAGCTCTTTTACTGTCATCGTTTGTTAGCGCTGTTAGCACTTTTAACTACCAGGCGTTTCCGTATTTAAGCTGTGTGGAGGCAATAGATATGCTCTGAATTTTTAATTTAGCATGAAAATTAAATTGTGTAAGAGTTTTACACACTGGCTGATTTGCTTTATCAGGATGCATGGTTGCATAATCATATGACTGAACATTCATCCATCATATAAGATAGATAAGATACGATGCCAAGAATGACAAAGAGTAACTCAAGGTTGAGAAATGCGGTACTGAAACCTCACAACAATGAGCCAGAACGCTGATACAAAATGAGGTGCTTGTAGGTTAGGCGTAATACTTGAATGCAGTGGTTATCAACGGGGGTCGGGAGCCCTAATAGGTCACAAGATGAATCTAGTGTATATGAAGAAAAAAACTAAATCTTAGACTTTTCCATATTTGCTTCTTTCTTTTGGAATACTGTAATTTTTCCCTTTCAGCCCCTGAAGATCTCACTGTGGAAAGCAATCCAATTGGACTGATCAGACAACAAGGAGATATTGTTTTGTATTAAAGGTTCTCGTTATGATATCCAGTGCATTGATATAGTAACTGATATGTAAATATATAAAGGAGTGTGTATTTACCTGAGTAGAGTTTTTAGTTTGAATTCAGTTTAAATTCAGCCTCCACCACTTTTGATGGTTCAAGCCACTTTTAACATAAAAAAAGGAATCTATCCAAGGCAGAGACAAACATATTGTATATTTACAATGAATGGCAAATTCCTCTGGATTCCTCTGAACAGTGGGTGCTAAGTCATTTTCAGCATGGACATTTCTTAGACAGTGGTGGAAACCACACATCCGCGGTTAATCCACATATGTAAACGCTGTTCAATGTCCTGAATAATTTCGATTAACTACTCTTTGGAGTGCCACTAATCCTGTTAGTATTCCTGAAGTCAGGGTGTATTTCAGTAGGAGTTAGAAGCAGAAGAAATCAACAACAGTTGATCATTCCTCACAATTGAAATGATTGATACAACTGACCTAGGACTCACTTAGGAACACATCACACACACACGAAGAATGTATAATAAGAATGAGCCATTTACAGTCAGTGCAGCAGTAAAATTCAATCTGGGTGTCATGAGCACATCATTAATTAATTCTCTTCTTGAGTAAGTCTATACTTAAATCTTTCTACTCGAGTAGGAATCTGCTGAAGGTTCAATGTTTTATTCTCAGTTTAACATGCGGTTTAACCATCGGGACTGCATCATGAGTGAATGGTTTTGTATGTTTGAACTGAAATTAAATGTTTAGGGGGAAAAACTAAAATACGGCCATACAACACGCTGACAACATTTCTGCTCATCTGTCTATGTTAAATCAGGTCCAGGACTCTTTTTCTATCATGTCATTTCTTAACTTTCGTTGTCATAATAATGGTAATAATAATAATTATCATTATCATTATTAATATAAATAATAATATTTGTTATTTTATTATTATTATTATTATTGATGGAACCAGAGTGATTCCTCATACAGATATTGAGTAGTTAATACAACCCACATTCAGCCCCTTTGAAAACTCTTTGCTTGGATTGCTGTAATAACAGAATTCCCTTAAGATACATCCACATTCATTGAACATATCTGAGTAAAAGAAATTCCTGCTTGGGTTTCTCTTTCCAGATATTGAGCTATTTGGCATTGTTTGTTCCCAAACTCTTAACATGCGTATGGTGACTCCACACCCAGTCATTAACAGGGTTCAGCCTCTGAACGCGAGTCCTCTCAGCATCAGGTCTGAAGTAACAGGTGAGGCAGACCACAATAAGGAGGGAGCAAAGGTCAGACGGTCTCACCTGCTCCTGCTACGGTGTTTGTGGATTCAGATGATGGCAGTGGAGTGTGGTCTTCTTCACTCAGCTATGAGCTGAACCATTTACTGCAATCAACATCTTCAGCATCACATCATTTCAGATTCTCACCCCTCGAGGAGTACAGTACGGGGATGCTTAATGTAAAAGCTCATATATTAATGGTTATTTAAAGGCTTTCTGTCCATTAATTATTTCTGTGTTTTGAGTGAACTGATTGCACTCCATTCTGAGGGGGTTTCCACTGTGTTGTATCTGCTGAACATGCAGCACAAATGCCCCTGGGGACCGGAGGAAGCATCCACAGAACATCTTCCCTTATAATGACTTTGTCCAGCATTAGCGTCTCTAAATATTTGCGCCTTGGGGTGTTCATGTATATTCCTAGTGTGTTTGAACATGTATTTTAAACTCCAGATGATATGATAATCCAACAATTACACGGAATTGCTCCATCTACAAGCAGTATCTCACCATCGGCACGCAAATTCAAACAGTATGATGTTAATCTGCGCTGATGTGGTTCTATCATTTATTTTATTGCGGTATGAAAACACAATGATGATACATTATAGCCTACATTTTCTGACTATCCTGAAATATAGAAATGATATCGACAATGGAAACCGAAGGAAACTGAACTGTGTGCGGGGAGATGATTTTCTTCTTCCTAACACCATGTGGCACACAAACTAATTCTCTAAGTTTTAGACTTTCAAATCGACTTCCTCAGTAATGTTCCGCACTTTTTTTTTAACATACAACGTGAGTTGCCAGATCGGAGGTATGGTTGCTGCTGTGTGCTGCGGGCTGCGGCGCTGTTAGTTGGTCAGCAGCCGCGCACATGTGGATGTGCAGCGAGGAGACATGGCTGCCGCCGGAGATGTGTTGTGATACACAAACAGCAGGTATAATGGGTATAATTGTTTTCTTTATAGTAATACATTTTAAAAAGCTGGTAATGTAACCTATGATCATTATACGACAAACGTTCAATTTAAAATACGAATATTACCAGAAAAGGACAAATTACGCACACATGCATTCCTTCACCCCCTTCGTTTTTAGATTAAACCAATATTTAAGGATGTAAACTACAAAAATAAAAGGAGAGGACAACTCTTCAACTAATTCAAACCTGAATCCATGAGATGTCCTTCTCTATAAACCAGCTCATAAAAGTTCACACATAAAAATGCACCTTCAGGGGCGCGCGCACACACACACACTCACACACACACACACACACACACACACACACACACACACACACACACACACACACACACACACACACGCGCGCACACGCACACACCTCTTACCTGCAGGGTTCCTTAGTTTCCAGCGTCGCCGTGGGAGGAATGGATCTTGCGAACCCAAAGCATATCCCTGGCAGCAGTGTTGAGTTGTTAAGCCTAGAACCAGCGTGGATGTGAACTACAGTGCTGGAAGAATGAATGTATGAATGAAGCAGGCGAGTGTGTCGCTGCATGAAGTTTGAAACGCGTGCAGCTGAGCCGCCAAGAGCTGTCCGTGGTGCTGAAAAAAGAGGGGGGGAAGGAGAGAGAAAAAAAAAAACACAACGACGAGTTTGCCCGGATACCTGGAGGTCTGATCCTGCTGCCAGTGTTTAAAAAATCACATTTCCTAAACAAAAGCAACTGACGCCCAATGCATTGTTCTGCTGGGGGGAAAGGGCGTGCGCATCAGCTGAAGAAATATACATTTAAAGAGCAATCTCGGAAAAAGTGTGACGTTTATGAGCCTGATAGGATGCCGGGTTTGGATCCGTCGCGGCTAGAAACCCTGCAATCGGACACGAAGTTAAAATTCTACCTGTTACTCGACGCTGTGCAAAATCTTCAGGAAACTGATTTTGAAAAGAAAGAAAAAAAGCGATCTTGCTGCAGAGGAGCCAGCAATCTGGGAGAGCCTCAACTCTCAGAAGGGTCGGACACCTGGAAAGAGGCGCGGTTGCTTCCCACGTGAGCAGTCCTGGAGATAGTGCGCCTCGCCGCAGAACATGAACATTATGTCATTTAGAACCCAATGTTAGCCGCTTTCTTCTAGTTTATAAGCTGTTGGATCTGACGTGGAGGCGCTTTAAGAGTCGCTCCCTATTCGTTCCAGCGGTCAGGAGAGGGCTACTGTCGATTATGTCAACGCTTCTTTAGAGACCGGTCATCTTCAGGAGGTGGAAATCTTATTTGGGATCCGCAAACAAGTTGTGACACGGCGCGATCGAGTGTGAGCTCAGTCCCAGATGGCACCGCGATGCGCGCAGGAGGGGAGACAGGCGCTTCTAGAAGGGGGAGCGGCGACCCTTCCCTCTGAGAGAGCAGCTTCAGACACGCAACGGTCGAGCACCCAAACGAGCCCCCTCCCCATCTCTGTCCACGTGCAATGTAATGAGATTAATAATTAACATCATGGGAAAGGCAATCATCCCCTCCCAAAGCTGCACGACACCCCTGTGGGTTTGCAATTAATTAAATCAGGTGCTGACCCAGTGTGACATCGCGAGTCTCTTCCAGGCTGATTTGTTTTTGCCTTTGGACAAAGGTTGGCACCTGGATTCAAACTTGGAAGTGCAACAGACGTGCGGTGCAGGGCATCTGTCCCCGCAGACTGATCACACCTGTGGAGGCATGCAGCTACACACCTCACCGTCTAACCCTCACAGACTTCTCCCATGGTCCGAGGATGGAACCTTAGGGCGACATGTCCATTTTCAAAGGACTGTGAGCAGAAACACAAGTTAGAAGTAGGGTCTTGGTGCCTCAGTCCAAATCAGAGAACAGCTTCAATAAAGATTCTCCAAATGGGTTTCCAACAATCACCATTCTTCCAAAAGATAGGCCTATGATGATTTGTCACCTACAGTGTATCGTATGCTATCGCGGGCTGTGTTCTTTTCTGTGCCTTGAAAGGTCTACAAAAGCCTGGCCAATATTGAGTTTACAGATATTTGAGACACAGTAAGATAAGATACAGAATGGTTGGTCGATGTTCGCCTTTCAACATGTAACAAACATACACTCAACAAAAATATAAACGCAACACTTTTGTTTTTGCTCCCATTTTTCATGAGATGGACTTAAAGATCTAAAATTCATTCCAGATACACAATATTACCATTTCTCTCAAACATTGTTCACAAATCAGTCTAAATGTGTGATAGTGAGCACTTCTGCTTTGCTGAGATAATCCATCCCACCTCACAGGTGTGCCACATCAAGATGCTGATCTGACATCATGATTAGTGCACAGGTGTGCCTTAGACTGTCCACAATAAAAGGCCACCCTGAAATGTGCATTTTTTTGCTTTATTGGGGGTCTGGGGACTCAGAACCAGTCAGTATCTGGTGTGACCACCATTTGCCTCATGCAGTGCAACACATCTTCTTCGCATAGAGTTTATCAGATTGTCAATTGTGGCCTGTGGAATGTTGGTCCACTCCTCTTCAATGGCTGTGCGAAGTTGCTGGATATTAGTGGGAACTGGTACACGCTGTCGTATACGCCGGTCAAGCACATCCCAAACATGCTCAATGGGTGACATGTCCAGTGAGTATGCTGGCCATGCAAGAACTGGGACATTTTCAGCTTCCAAGAATTGTGTACAGATCCTTGCAACATGGGGCCGTGCATTATCTTGCTGAAACATGAGGTGATGTTCATGGATGTATGGCACAACAATGGGCCTCAGGATCTCATCACGGTATCTCTGTGCATTCAAAATGCCATCAATAAAATGCACCTGTGTACTTCGTCCATAACAAATGCCTGCCCATACCATAACCCCACCACCACCATGGGCCACTCGATCCAAAACATTGACATCAGCAAAGCGCTCACCCACACGACGCCACACGCGCTGTCTGCCATCTGCCCTGAACAATGTAAACCGAGATTCATCCGTGAAGAGAACACCTCTCCAACGTGCCAGACGCCATCGAATGTGAGCATTTGCCCACTCAAGTCTGTTACGGCGACGAGCTGGAGTCAGGTCAAGACCCCGATGAGGACGACGAGCATGCAGTTGAGCTTCCCTGAGACGGTTTCTGACAGTTTGTGCAGAAATTGTTTGGTTATGCAAACCAATTGTTTCAGCAGCTGTCTGAGTGGCTGGTCTCAGACGATCTTGGAGGTGAACCTGCTGGATGTGGAGGTCCTGGGCTGGTGTGGTTACACGTGGTCTGCGGTTGTGAGGCCGGTTGGATGTACTGCCATATTCTCTGAAACGCCTTTGGAGACGGCTTATGGTGGAGAAATGAACATTCAATGCACGAGCAACAGATCTGGTTGACATTCCTGCTGTCAGCATGCCAATTGCACGCTCCCTCAATGCTTGTGGCATCTGTGGCATTTTGCTGTGAGACAAAACTGCACATTTCAGAGTGGCCTTTTATTGTGGGCAGTATAAGGTACACCTGTGCACTAATCATGATGTCAGATCAGCATCTTGATGTGGCACACCTGTGAGGTGGGATGGATTATCTCAGCAAAGCAGAAGTGCTCACTATCACACATTTAGACAGATTTGTGAACAATGTTTTCTGAGAAATGGTAATATTGTGTATCTGGAATGAATTTTAGATCTTTAAGTCCATCTCATGAAAAATGGGAGCAAAAACAAAAGTGTTGCGTTTATATTTTTGTTGAGTGTATGACATGCTGGACATTTTGCAGGTGATAAATACAACTTGTTCTCTGGTGCACAAACTATGTAACCAAGAGAGTTTAGAATCACCTCAAAAGTATCATTTGATAGATCTGTATAATGTGCGATAAACCAATATCCACCATTACGTTGGCCTCTGCAGGACAAGGACGATTCCTCTCTGGTTGATGGTGTATTCATCAGTGAAATGAATGTGCGTACTGTGGTGTTGGACATGACTGAGAACATTTGTGCTTATAGGTCACAATGCTCATTAGGGAACCCTGGCTATGTGTCCGTCAAACATCAATAGACTGTTGGAGGCTATTCTTCCTCTTTTGGTGTATTCACAGCTAATTAAATAATGCGGCACAAATGCCAGACCTCTCATTCAAACACTGCTCTGATTAACTCCTACTAAGGTGACAGGATTTAGATGAATAACATTGTGTAATAATGTTTCAAGAGTGTTTGTGCTTCCCAAAAGGCTCCCGCATTTGTATTATTTTGTGCGCGTTGAGGGGAACTTGCTCCCTCATGAAAATCTTAAAACAGCTTTGCATTGATTTTTCTCAACTGAAAGATAAATTAAGCCACGTTTTCTCCTCAGCGGCAAAAGGCAGTCGTTACAATGTGAAAGCATGAAAGCAGTGTTTAAGAGAGAGCTTTATAAGTTATTAGGTGCTAACTTCTAAACATTTGTTATATTTTACATGAAATGAGTAAGAATTGTCCTCAGAGTAGAGCCATGGATAGATAGATAGAATAAGGGTTGTATGATTGCTGTGTGCAACACGATCTATGCAGAACCCATTCCTGCCAACTTCACTTTTAGTTTGAAAATGTTTAATACAGACCGAAAGACACAACCATGGTAATGTGCTGTACATTACTTCCAATGCCTCACAGCACCAACAACTTCAACCTACGAACATATTACAGCTAGTACCTGGAATAAAGGGGATTTTGGCTACAAACAGAACTGTAGAGTTGTTCAAAAAACAGACTATAGAAGAGAACATTACGTTAAAAAACTTAAGCAATTATCTGAGCACAGTTCGACAATAAAATGTTCTGTACACTTCTGTATCCGTGGGGGAAAGTTTACTTCTTTGAATTGCATTTTAAATCCTGGTGACTTGGAGGCTTCAGTGAAGCAAACACAAACTTTCCCCTGTGTGATAGAAATTGTTCAAAGTAGGAACAAAAATAATAACACAGTGAAATAGGTCCATCAAAAATGTCCACCCCATTAGCTCCTCCACACTCTCACTCCATCGTTATTGTATATTTTAGACACCAAAGTCGGGCAATGCACATCAACACTTTACATAACAATTCTCAATACATGACCTTGAAAGTGGGAAAACTGTGACACGTGGGCAAAAAGACGCCACGTGATGATCCAGGATAGCTGGCGTCGGTGTCTTTCCTTGTGTGATTTCAGATCTGAACCGGAATGTTGGAGGATTCACACAGGATTACGATTCGAAATGAAACAGAGTCGAACAAATCTTGCCTTTCATTTGCTGCACATTATGTGAAAATGAGAAAATTAGTTTTACTCAAGAAGACGTCACCGAACGGGGGCCGTCTGTTGTTCTATCCTGACAAGTTTAATTATAGGATCGGGAATCATTTTTAAAAAATGAGAACAAAAAAGTACAGGCTTCAAAAAGGGAATTAGAAGGCGCAGAAATACGACATGTTGGTCATGGCATGAACAGATTTAGATCCACCAACAAGATTACATGACAGATAACCAGCAACAACTGAGAAACTCTCTAGCATGCCAGTGTTACATGGCCTCATCGCTTATCTCTTCAGCATCCTCCCTACTCATCTCCATCCCCCAAGGCTTTCTTCTTCTCAGCCACCAGTTCAACTGCTTCTCGAGCTCCGTCTTCAGCCTCAGGGACCTCCGCCTCCTCCTCATCTCCCTTCTCTTCCCTCTCCTCCCCCGCCTCCTGCTCCTCCTGATCCATGTCAAGCTCTTCAAAGGATGAGCCGCTGCCCATGGACTCGTTTGAGCCTCGCTCGCTGTTGTCCCTGTGCTTAATGTCTTCATTTGCATCCATTACGTCCCTCAGAGGCAGGGAAGATGCCAGGGAGGCGGCGGTGGAAGCAGCGAGGGATGTCTCTCTGCTGTCCCAGGGCACGCCGCCGCTCACTGAGCTCACATCACTGTGGGAGTCTGCACCTGCAGCAGAACGGGAAAAGAGACACAGAGAAAACAGGCTCTGTGAGCGTGCGAAAGCAAAATTACAGGCATGGAAGACTCAATTAGTGTGAGCTACAGGTGTGCTGATTTATTAGAAGCTAATTTAGTTTCCCTCGGTGGGGCCATAAAGACGTTATACTACCACCATAATACTGAAGAGCACATGAGAAATAATTGTTTTAATAGCATATAACGGTTACTGGACCTGACAAATGTTTACCATACATTAGAGATATGCTTGGAAAAGTCAGTCATGAACCTAAATGTTGGACAAATTAACATTTTGACCTGAAAATGGAGCCGAATGAAGAGTCAAAAGATGTGCAACAATTCATCCTGTGGGACAAACGTTATAAGGACGTTCTAAGCCAACTGTACATCCCTTACACACAACCCTATCCAGAACTCATTTACATGTTTCACTAAAAAACAAAAAAAGTCAAAATAATAAACAGAGCCCTGCGCTAGCATGGCTTTAAAAAGAACCCATTATTTTCATATGGAAACAAAGGTTAAAGATACGGAAACCAATATTAACATTATGCTTCGTAATCATCCTCATTAAAGATGATGCAAGGGTGTAAAGAGGTGTGTATATGCATTTTCATTCTCTGCCATCCTTTGATCCCAAACTTCTGATTGACTTAAAATTCACCGGAACTGCATTTTTCAGTAAGTTTATTATAATGACACCAACCGCACTGCCCTCGGCTTGAACCTGGTTATTAAAGCTCATCAGGAGTCTGCGTGCCAGCTGAGCTCAGATCAAATAGATTATTGTTCTTGACGAGAGATAAGATAATTCATATAAACTCAAAAGCGAGTCATATGTTAGCAGCGTTTTCTTGCATCTAATGTTTTGTCATGTATCGCGCTACGAGAGCCAACTAGAGCTCTGCAGAGAGAGAACGTTGTTCTGCTGCAGTCTGCAGCACATAACACATATCTGAAATAATCATGAACAAGGAACATTAGCGTAATTGATGGAGATTTCCTCACCCACATGATCAGCCTGCTAAAGCTTTCAGCCTAAACCGGATTCTAATTGGCCTTTGATCTATGCTTCTCTGTTGCTGGACAGCCGTTCATTGTCTCTTACTGCTGTTATTTTTAAGTGTTCGTTCGTAGCAAACCAGAAGTTAAATGCTGTAATGTTCCGAGTAGAAACACAGTCAGTGAAAGCCTGCTATGTGAACATTTTGCAGGTTGAAGTTGAAGGTTGAACGAAATGAAGGTTCATAAAAATAAAAAACCCAGCACTGAGTGTAAGATAGAAAAACTGAAACAAGGGAGACAAATGAAAGCTGTGAGGATTTTGTCGCTCATACTGCCTTAATAGGAATCGAGACTTATAAATGTAAGAGACATATCACATCTCCCACCTACACAACAAATATTACTGAGCAAGATTTCTACAGTTGGTGCTCCAGAAGAGACTTCAGAGGCAGGAGAAAATAATATGTTCTAAAACCCGTTCTGCAAAAAGCAGATTTAAAAACTCGATCCCATCGCTGGGGTAAAGCTTTTCCAATTTTGCCTTTTATTGTACTTTGGTCTCTCCTGTTCTTGTGCAATATACTCACGTTTTCAATATTTTTATATCTTATTAGATTTCAAATGAACAACTTTAATATAAAAATATCTTCCACAAATAAACCTGCCTTGAGTTGACTTGATTATCCCAAAGGACTTTAAAACGCTATTGTCCAAGATATTTTCCAGCTGCTTTCACACTCCAAATAAATCTCATCCACACATCAAAGTGTGTTTGCAGTAAATGTGTCATCTGGGACCCAAATACAATAAACAGGGAGTCTCTGAGCTCCTCGCAGAGGTCTGTCTTTCCTTTTCATTCATTTGAATCTCAGCATCACTCAACAATCTAATTATCACATCCGGCAGATATGATCCTGTCTGCAGAATATATGGGAAGGCAATTTTGCTTATTTATAACATCTATTTATGGGCCTGTTGATTAGCTCGCAGGTCCATATAAATCCACTGGGAACGGTCTTTGGTGGAACAGGTTTGGTGTGAATGTGACTGACATGCATTGCTTTAAAAATGCGTACAGATGGAGTGTAGGTTGTGATCTATATTTCATTTGCATGTTGCAGTAAAATAACTTTTCCAGATGGATTGACTTTACAAAACACAGGATTTTACAGGAAATAATGGATCTATTTAAGGTAATTGGGAGGACAGCA
The DNA here is from genome assembly GCF_963514095.1 of Eutrigla gurnardus. NCBI lineage: Eukaryota > Metazoa > Chordata > Actinopteri > Perciformes > Triglidae > Eutrigla > Eutrigla gurnardus. The sequence goes on along the minus strand of NC_139916.1, from coordinate 19,576,759 downwards.
CCCTGTGGAAGAGTCCCAACACACCGGACAACTTTCACCCCCTCTGCAACTGCAAGCAAGGGAAATTGGTACCCTGGTTGAAGCCAGCTGTGCCTCTGAAAGTCTTTTAGATAACATTTGCCTAAATTAGTTGCTAAATTGGGCCCATTGGGATTATTAGCAGCGAATCAAGGTCTTGTTCTTCCAACTGTTTGGAACAGAGGAGAGGCTTTCTAAGGAGGTAATTAGAGACAGATAGGGCTGAGGCATGCTGCGAGTTTGGAGATTTGCAGTTGAAGGAGAGAAAAATGTGAAAATAAAATGTATACAGAGACGTTAATGGGTAATGCAGTAAATGGATCTTCTTGTTTACAAATTAGGGCTGGGGGGGAAGAAGCATTTAAGGATATGCACATGCACTGAAGCATATGTATGGCATAGTAAACAATGTGTTTCTCAGAAAACAAGCCATTGGTATCAATCCAAGTTAAGCGCACCTTTTGATGACGATGCAATTAAAAGGGCATCAGTCAAACCTCAAATAAACACAATGTGGAAAACATGATGTTTCTGGGAGTGCAGACTTCCACCAGTCAAATCAGTTCCAAATCTCAAAAGGTTCTTCCCTGTTTAACTCCTTTCCACCAAGAGGATCACCAACGTTTCCACTGCTGTTTATTGCATTTCGCTTGCATTAATAGGCAGCCCCTCGGCCAAGTGTAACCTTTTTATAATATTTGAATTTTTAAGTAAAGGCTCTTCTATTCTTTGTCAATGGGGCTAAAGGGTTCAATGCATCACATTGACTCAAAGTCATCATCTGATGGTAAGTAATACATCCCACAATTACCACGCATGTGTAACTACACAGTGATTAAAAACAAATAAACACAAATGAAGTAAAAGCAGACCAATTTCAAATTAAGTTTACAAGCCTGCCATATTTTGTAAGGCTGTACCTGAGTTGATTCCAACAAGTCCCCTGTGGCTTTCTGTGATGAACATTGTATCATCGACCGGCCATCAGCGGTCCAAAAGGTATAAAAATTAAGCCAACTGGCCTGTTTTTCACTGAGGCTGCTTTGTGTCCTCAAAAGATTAACAAGCATCTCGCAGGTGCTGCTGTGATCATCCGATTATAAGTGTTTTCATTTTGTCGCTGCGCTCGCTTGCTCTCAGCGTGCTGTGATGGTAGAATGTGGACATATGTCCGGGCACAGACAGTTTATGGTCAAAGCAGTCTATAATGGGGACAGTGGAGTTGAGGGATGAAACGTCTAAAGCAATCTCCCAGGTGCTGGTGCAGGATTTTCACCGCTGACTTGCCAGACAAAGCTTAGCTCCACTGATTGATCCGTCTCTGATTTAGAAAGTTCAGCTATGTCTGGAAGCATGAACACACACACACACACACACACACACACACACACACACACACACACACACACACACACACACACACACACACACACACACACACACACACACACACACACACACACACACACACACAGTCTCCTAGCTAGCTCTGAGCCCTAAAACTCCTGTAATACATCAATACATAATCAAAAACACATGGATATATAGCAGCAATGGTGTAGGACCACTGCACACAAATACTCATACACTCCCACACTTGCCTTGTAGTTGTTGTTGCTGTAGTTATACACATAATACCTAAGCTGATGAACACACATCTCAAAAATAAACTTTTTTTCACAGTTGAAAAAGAAATCTCATCTAAAGACATTAAAAAAAAACACACAATATACAGTAAAGCTATATGAAGTCTGATAAAAATAACACCTTGCAATAGAATCTACATTGTGACCCCAAAAGCTTGTTTATCAAATGCTCCTCCTTTGGAATATTAAGATTCCATGTGATGAAGGTGGATTTATTTATTTCCTGTTTTCCTGCATAGATGAGAGCACTGATACACACCTCCATCACAGCAGATGTTTGCCTGACTATTCCTGAAACTTGGATTATGCTGCATCAGCTGTTAATGCTCATGTCATACCCTTTCTGGACTCTGTATCTGGGCTTCGCTTTATCGGATTCTCCAGTATAATTGAACCAACAAGCATGAATACATTTTGTGTCTTATAATATAGCAGAAGCATTATGAAAGTTATGAGCTCTTCTGAACAACAATCAGCATTTTTTGCCTGAAGCACCACTTCCATTAAAAGCTTGTGACAAACAATGAAATGTGTTCAGCAAAAGTAGTGCATTTATTCAAATTTCCAAACTGTAAAATGATGGGTGGGTTAATAAAAGAAAACAACTGTGTGTGTTTTTTAATCTGAATTGTGACAGTTAAATGCTTTCTAGCACTTTAGTTCATTCTTTAATTTTCTAATTTCTTAGAAAAGCGAGACAAAACTTGATCTTATTCTCGTGATACTGACAACCCAATTTAAAGTTGTGAATCACCTCGACTCTCAGTTCAGCAGCATGTTGGTGACACCGCAGCCTTTCATTTGTGCCGTTACGGTCTGAAGAAAGGCTTTTACATGTCTCAGGCAACGCCACTCTTCTTCCACGGTGACCCCAATCTGAACATGACAAAGAGCGGTAGACATGTACGGATCACATAAGACCTTCTTCCTGACGCAGCTCCCACATCCAACCTGCGTTTACAAGGGATGGAACATGATCCGAGCTTGAGGTAGAAAGCACCTGATGTAAATCCGTCCACCTCCACCCACTCTGTCCCATTGAACCAACCATGTTCTTCCTCGAGTGATTTGTGCAATGACAGAGTCAATACTGCCACGGGTCCGGCCTACAAGTCCAGTTTGAAAGAGTAATAGCAAGGGAGAAGCCAGTGCGCTCCAAGACACATACTTGCAGTGACAGAACAATTACAAAGTCTTATATATCACATGTCCTCGGTGATCAAGGGCAGGAGGGAGTCAGTGCCGTGTCAGACCAAATCAAATTCACCACATATTTCTTCTATGTTTGCTTCTAACTGACACAAGCTATAGTCTCAACAGAGCAGAAACTCGTGTCTCTATTCACACGCTTCATTAGACTGCAATTAGATTACACAACAACAACAACAACAAAACTAATTGAAATGTGATGAATCTTTTTACTCCTTGAAACTTTTTTGTTTTCAATAAAACAGACATTACTTTTAGTATCTGGAATTATGTTCTTTGGGAGAGTTTTATGGCTGAGGCTGTCAATTATGTCCTGATGAAGTGATCACAACACGGCTTGTTTGTGATGACTCAAACTCACCAGATGTATACTGTTGCCATAAGTCTGCCATTGGCCACCACTGCAACATCCTGTGTTTAGTCGGCCAAGACCATTAGTTTAATTAAATACAAACAAGCTGTAAAGTGTTTTCCCCCTATACCAGAATGATAGATGTGCAGGGAGACCTTTCTTCTGGGCTGACAAAGTACTGTGGAGGTAGGTAAGGCTATGTTAGACTAAGTTGGATGAAAAACATTACCTGTAATATCAGTTCCTCTGTCCTCGTCAGAGTCGTCTTCTTTAACATCCGTTTTAACCTCCTCCTTCATCTCTGGAACGAAGAAGTCTGTCTGGCGAGACAGTGGAACCATATAGTTGATGACATCTGTGCTGCAGATCTCAATAGTGGGAAATGCACACAGCTTCCTCTCCTGTGGAAGAGAGGGACAGTTAGATGTGTAATATGAGACATTGTTACACAGTTTGTACTATATAGTAGTGCATTCAAAACCCTCTCATTAAGAAGGTGTTAATATGTCATAATTATATTGTGCTGGGATTGAATAAAAAATGTGTTTGTGCAAGTATGGACTATGTAGATGACTGTGATGGTCTTAGATGGTCAGAATGCCTCAGACAAGCAGTCGACTCGATATGTAGCTTTAAAATGTCTTCACTTTGCTGACCTTACCCTATGTCTTTGGCACATTAATATGAATACACTCAACCATGCAAGTCCATTAAATTTGCATTACCACCACATCTAAGTGTCTACACTTGCACCCTCCTGTGGTGTGTGCAGAAAAGGGAAAGTTTATAAATATTATACCATATTTTCTCTAAAGAGGGCATTAGCCTTGCATAATTTTGCTTTATGCTTTTATATAGTCCACAAGGGATTGCAGAGACGTGAGGTCTCCAATGGGCTGGCAGAGAGCAGCAGGAGGAGGCCTCGGTGAGCTGTACAGGCCAGTTCCGGCTATGATCGCTCGCAAAATGGCACATCAATGTTTTAGCATGAGATACTATGCAGGAGAGTGGATTCAATTTAAGCAATAAAGGGTATGTTAACAGATAGATAACACCTTACTATGGAATATAGCTGCCTTTACTGGAGAGTTTAGGCGTACGCTGGTCTGCCCCTCGTCTGAATTTCATAAATGCATCATCATCTATAAATTGAAGTGAATGTACAGACTTGCAATTTTGCCATGGTTGTGCGACAAATATTGCTATTCTGGGCTTTCCTGAGAGGGCGAAAACATGTTGGATGGTCTCACACCAGTCAGTCACCTGACTCATTTTCCTCTGGGTCAGCGTGATCTAGGCTGATTGATTGGTTTTAATTTAATTCTCTTCAAAATAAGACTGTAGGAGCTGGTATGAATCACCTGCCACACACGAGGGCCCCAGCCCCGGAGCTGCCTAAGCAAATGAGTACCCATCTCCTTGAACCTGCTCCGGTAATGAGCAGGGGAATAGACAAAACAGTCACCAATATACTGCAGACACACACACAACACACACAACACACACACACACACACACACACAACACACACACACACACACACACACACACACACACACACACACACACACACACACACACACACACACACACACACACACACACACACACACACACACACACACACACACACACACACACACACACACACACACCCCATCGTCCAGGGAGGATGAACTTGTCATGAAATCACCTCATATCAGGTGTTTTTAGACCGGAGGAATCTTTTCACAGTTCTAAGAATCCTCCTTTTAATTGTGCCTACACGGCAAGAACTCGGAACGATTCTTGTTCTTAGAAAAGCTTGTTTAGCTCCTATTTCAGAGAAGGTACTCTCCCACCACAAGAGCAACCGTGAATCATGTTGAACCATGACTGGTTGAACACAATAGCCAATGCAGCACCAGCAACTGAGCATTAAACACACACACACACAACAAAAACACAGACAACAACTCCTAATGAAATAAATGGAAGATTAAGGGACCACATGACAGTGAAGTCCAGAAGTTAACTTGTTCAAGAGCACAAAACACTCATCTAAAGAAGTGCACAAACCAAGTCACATCTACAACTGCATCCCTCTGGTACATCCTCTTCAGTATTTTAGTTTACAATATTTTCAGTGAAATGCCATTTCAAGTTTAAGTGACAACACAGTTTAACAATTTTTGATAAATCGTGTTGTTCTGTTCATGTGATCTGCAGGCCACATTGTTGTTTACATTCAATTGGAGGACTACAGTATACTTTTAAAGGAAAATATCTTTAATTTTGTGATTCTTTCATTTCTATATTGGCGGCATTTACATTCATTAGTATTATTCGATGGATCAGTGAAGGTCTTTTTCCTCAGGAAGCTATATTTGCATCACAATAGACATGTTTGATGTGTTATGTCTTAACCATCAGAGACTTGTGCTTCTACAAGAACATCTCTAAGCTAATAATTACTTCCTGAGCTGCTGAGGTATTTTGCAAAATCAAGCAAAAGATCTCATTCTCACCTTCCATCCAAACTGAGGCTCTCGCACTCTTTAAACAACGTCACATGCTTCTACCGTCGACTTACTGTGAATTTGTCATTGGACTAACTCAAAAGCCTGGTGTGTCTTTAATTTTGATGGGCCCTGATGCAGAAGGGCCCTGATTTGGGAATGGGTGGACTCCACATGACTAGTGGGTTCTTACTTATCACATTGTTAACATGACGAATTGATTCAAAATGGATGGTTATTAATGCATATTTGACCAAACTCCAATTTAAACAAACTTTTATAAGAAATGACAGAATCAATTTTGAAGTAGGGATATTATAATGAATTCCTTTCTTTTGAGTATATACATACATTTTATGAACTTATTTGCTACATTCATTTTTCTGCAACAAATTTAAGAAAGGGTATTCATCAAATTATCGAACTGCTAAAAAATCCATAATTAAACAATGATAAGCAGATCAGAGGAGGTCTCATCGTTGAAAGGTAATCCATATTTCCTTTCACCAGGGAAATGAATAAAGAAATAGCAGATAGATTAACCCCCCCATCACAGTCAAAACTCACTCCTGCATGTTTTAATTATGCGACAAGCTAGATGTTCCATTTCCTCCCGGTGCCCTTTTCTGACCTGAGCCTCGACTGTCTGATTGGGAGCCATCTATATCCCTGCAGCTCATCATGGAGTCAACATGCATCCACTTAAACTGTGTCTGTGTCCGGGAGCTGCTGGGTTTGAATGAAATCTGTTCTCCTGCAGGATACGGAGGCGGAGGAGTTTGAAATGTCTAAAAACAGGTCAGCCGTGCCTCCCCATTGCCTCAGAGTAGATTCATTCACACTCATTCACACTTCTCTCATCAATGATCAACCATCCCCGACGAAGAACCTGCAAGTGAACAACCAGCTGGTATCAGCACCATTAAACAACAGAGCATCACCTGGTCCTAACCTTATAGTGGTTATACAATGAGTCACTTACTGTCCTGGCCCTGCTCTCTACGTTATGCAACCTCACTCTTAATAATTATTGACCTTGCAACTGATGTGTTTTGTCTTTTAAACATTGTACATTTAAGTTGGTGTTGAATAAGTGATTGATGGAGAATACATGATCCTATTTTCATACAAAATATCCTTCACTCCATTTCCTCATGCAAATCATACTGCCCTTTTATATGAAGAGAGTATTACCAAACCAATTGTGTAGCAAAAAAATGAAAATGACGTTGGATTTTTTTTTCGAAATTATGTGAATAAAGCTTTACGCGTGTGCAGGTTTTAAAGGTCCCATATTATGAAAAACACGTTTTCTCTGGATACACTACGGACTGCTTCAGTAACGAGGGTCAGTACAAAGCTGGCTTTGCCTCGACACTGACCCTCATAAAAGGATCTGTCCCAACCATACGGGACCCAGCAACTTCACCTGAGCCACATAGGCGAGCCATAGCGATACATCCATGTAAACATTGGCGCATGCTGCCGCTAATGTAAGCGGCATCTATCCAAGTAGGCGATGACAGACGGTCCTCATTAGCATTTAAAGGTGCAGGCACAGAAACTGCCTGTTCTCAGGAGAGCTCATTTGAGCAACTTTTAGACAGCTGAAATTCAGGACCACGGATGGGTTTTGGGCAATGCATATAGAAAACAGTGTTGTTGGACCTCCGACAGCTGTGTGAAATTGATGAAAAACAGCATAATATGGCACCATTAATTTCAACCAAAAACAACCCTTGATTAGACTACGGTATGTGGTTAGAGCCTCTCTGTGTAGGAATGCATCCTAATTAGAGTTTACTGAATCTTGATGGTAAAAGCACCACTTGAAATATCTTTAATCTGTGTCGCTTTCTTTGACTATATGTCAGGTTTGATCCTGCAAGATGGACTCGTTTGAATTGCTATCTAACCATGAAGTTTGGTAAAAAAAAAAAAAAAAAAAGATAAATTCCTTATCTTGTAAAATGGACAGCACCTCTGAAAATGACCTGAGAACACTTCAGAAGGATTGTCCTCGACTTTGAGTTGCTACAATCATGCCTAACTAAGGAACAATGTGTGATGTCCTAGCCATAGCCTCTTTGTTTTCACACCTTTTTTTATTTGAATCTATTGGATAGACAAAAAAAGGAAAGTATTTACAGAATATCAGAAGGGGTTTATGAGAAAGAGGTGAGGAATTAATCAAGCAAGCAAATGTGCTGGAGTCATATAACGGACCGAAGGACACAGGTTATCAGCTCTGTTGAAATGTCCTTGAAGAAACTGAATCTCTCGCACCTTCAGGGTATGACTCTCTAGTTGACCTTTTACCTTCAGTGGAAGATACAAGCAGTAATTTCCCACTAAATCAATAAAGGTGTCACCTTTTTTTTTTTTACTATTACTGCTCACCCAGCTGTCTCACAGGAATACTGTAGCACACCTGTAATAAGAACAATCCAAATGGACTTCATCATCTTCACATGTCTCAAACAGCAGTTCAAAAATGCAACCAAATTAAATCAGACCACTAAGAGATGAAGAAAAACTTTTAAAAAAGTTGTGCAAACTCATTGTTATGTATGGGCAACTTGTACCTAAACATAATAGGATTTTCTGTCCATGAAAGCAAATTGTTTTAAGGAAGAAATTAGTGTTGCTAAAGGCACTTTGTTTAATTGGTTAGTTCATTAAATGGTGATGCAACTAGGAATGTTATTAGGAATGCTCAGTATTGTCTTGAAAAAGGGGTATGTGTGTGAGATTGTGTGTGTGTGAGATTGTGTGTGTGTGTGTGTGTGTGTGTGTGTGTGTGTGTGTGTGTGTGTGTGTGTGTGTGTGTGTGTGTGTGAGATTGTGTGTGTGTGTGTGTGTGTGTGTGTGTGGGGGGGGGGGGGGGGTAGTCTCATGGGGCTTTATAGTGTCTTTGACCTCTCTGGCAGCTGCTCCAATAGAAACACCAATAAGAGGAAAGTAAACCTAACAACACCCCTGGAGCTTGATTTACTGCATCACTTAACTAACCCTCCAATATGGCCACGGAGTAACTGGGCCATAAGTACAGCAGAAGGACTCGGTACTGATGCCATATACAGTATTTCAACCTTTCATATATGAAATACATCCCGTCCTATCCGTTCTACTGAACAACACTGATGCAAAAAATCTGTCACTTCCAGATGTGGCTTGAAAGACACAACATAAAAGGAATCATTTTCAAAGATCTGTGCATTGCCGTCGTTCGTCTTTTCAAGTCTCATCCCTCTATTTTCAGCGCGGTGGCTGTACTGGCTGATGGCCAGAAAACCAGCAACGGGAGATGATGGAGAATCTCACTCTCAAGGGGCCACCAGTCTTGCAATGTCGAGGAGCACACCACAGGAAATATCAAGAGGTCTGACTGACATTTTACCTCTGTTCTGTGTGTTTTCAGAGATGCACTGAATTCTGAGGCATGGATAAAACACAAACAGTGTATGCTGACAGGTGGATGAGCTACTGGCAGTGTACCCTGGATCCTTCTTCCCGAGTCCATTGTGTTAGTCAGTTCTTTTGTTATTATTCCAGAGGATAAACACAGATGTAAAGTTGCATCACATAGTAATATTAACAGAATCAAATTAGAGAACATTTGAATCTCTTTATTAATGGTATCCATCAACTGTTTGTGTCAATCTCTCAAAACAGAGACTAAAGTGCTTTATTTTGCACTACTGTTTTGCATGATTGTTCAACACAATACATACAGGAATAAATAACAGAAGAAAAATAAATAAATACGCATCACCCTCCAAAAACCTGCAAGATACTCCAGGTTACAGTAAGTGAAAGGCTAACACTCATTTGTTTCAACTATAAACACACCACCATGCCATTCACTCCTTTTAGGTTCATTACTCTCTCCACCAACGCATAAAACTCAGCTGGACACTGAAGGTCCTGTGGAGTTGTCTCGGAGATGTAAGAAGGTATTCAAGCAAACTCAGAAAATTACTAACTTAAACAGAAGTAGGCAAGGCAGGAGGAAGAAACATGTAGGCAACAAAAAGACAAATTAGAAAACTTCGCCTTTAGAAAACTAGAAAAATCACATCCCGGAGGAGACAATAAGAAGGGTAAGACTGCATTGGGCAGTAAGGGATGGTGTTTAGAGGTCCTGTTTCATATCCAGAAGGTCATTGATCATGATCAGGTCAGACAGACAATACAACCTCTAATTGGTCTGTTAGTAAACCTGAAAAAGAGCGACAACCAGGAAACGTGCAACGTTTAGCTCCACAAATACTTGCCCTATTTTGCACAAAAGCTCATCCTCCCATTTATCTCAGTGTTGTCATTGCCTAAAGCAAAGTCAGCACAGCCTGCTTCTCTCTCAAAGTCAAGGGTCGAAACTGAAATACCACAAAAAGGGGATTCCCATAACTTTGTACAGTGGAAAATACAGTAAAAGGGGAAAATACCTCATGAACCAATGCAACACATTTCAAATGTTTCTATTTATTACTGAAAAAAGTGAAAATAAAAAAGTTAAATGCTTCTAGACCAGAACTCCTAGACCAATCAGTCCTGGTCTTTAACCTGATGCTATGAGGCCAAAAGGTAACCACTGTGTCAATTAGTTCATGCTGCATCCGTACTGTTCAAATTCATCACTAATTCAAATCATCACTTAAAGAAGAAGGTGATGAGGTAACATGAAGGAAAATATGCACACCCAAAAATTAAATTACAACTCATTACAGGTTGAAAATACCTAAAAGATCATCCAAGGGTGGATTTCTCATTTAAATGTCCTTGACTATCATTTCAAGAAACTACTGATCCTACTATGGAAAAAAGGTGTAATCAGGGACAGCACACTTCCCCCCTCAGGGGAAATATGGTTAGATATGGCTGAGGAGCGGTGGTGAATAATGAAACCAAGACAGGATGTTCATTCAGCCCTGTGTTCAAAGTGACAGAGCCTCCGACGGGCATGGACCCAAGGAAAGATAAAGAAAGTCCCCAGCTACAGTATAGGGTGTAAACCAACCACACAACTATTTATAGGTGGATGATTTCTCACCCGGGTCCCAAGGCACACAAAAAAGAAAATTAATACAAAAGCTGGGCGACACATGGTGACAATCCCCTGTGTTCTCTCTCTCCCGTGGTCTATTTACTCCCACTGCACCATTACAGCCACACAGTCCACCCTCCTAACACCCACTATAACCTCCTCTTCCCCTTCCTATCTGTGGAAAGAGACAAAAACCCTACTTCACACCTCAGTAGAGGTGTCCAATTCAGACTCTCCCTTATGGTCACACACATCCCGGAGACCGGAAGAGTGTCTTTTCATCCTGCCAGCAGTGGGGCTATTTTTGGCACCCGTCTCGGCGAGCCCAGGCCTCCTCCGACTTGCTTTCCAGACCTCCGAGCTGGAGGAGCAAGGCAGGGTGATGGGTTTATTGCAATCTCTCCATGGCCCCATGCAATCAAAAAGCAGAAACACTTGATGAGCCTCAAGTATAGTGACTCTTTTAGCAGCTGCTGTGGTCTCCAGCGGTCTTCCACGATTGATCTGGTGGACTTGCGAGAGGCAATAAAAGTAGCTGGCCTCCCAACTATTGCAAACTACTATAAGACGGTGAACCTGCTGAACATCAGCATCTTGTTATTGTGAGAATGTAGTACAGTACAGTGCAGTGTTATCTCTTTAATAAATAAAACATTCAGACATACTGGAAAAAATACAATGGAAAGCCAATCCAGGTACCAAGTTCTTACTTGTAAACTCAATTAAAAGGACTGTTAATTAAAAAATACTACATACTATCATAGAATGAAATATGTTCCACATGTAAATTGATATTGGTATTATATAGCTGGTTATATATAGCTTTCTTTCCTCTCTTTTCCTTTCCCCATAGTGCCATCAGAGTAATTATTTCCCTGTCTGAAGCCTTTGTTCTGTAATACCCAATTTTTTACATTTTAAATTGGGTTCCCATTTACACGATGTTTTAGGAAATCAGTTTATTACAGAAAAACAACAATTACCAGTTTCCTTGAGTGCCTGTAAACACACTGAGTGAGATGCAGAGTTCCTTGGGAGCTTTAAATGTAGCCTTCCAGGAGGAAACTTAATGTGCCTTTAAGGCCTGAAGTAAACACTCACTAAGAAGCAAACAGTGCGTTTACAGCAGCTGTGAGATTTCCTTCTGAAAAGTGATTCAACAGAAAGCACGGGGCCATTAAGAAAGCCATTGGGAGGTTTGCAGTCAATTAGTCCCGGCCATTAAAGCGTCAAAATTCAGTGAACCATTGCGTGGAAAGGAGGATATGGGAATACGTGAATATGAATAGTGATACGTCTTTAAACAGGCAGACAGATTCCCTGCTCTAATTGAGATCTTAATCTGGGAGTCTAATGTTAGAGATTTCCACATCTCTATACTAATTAGATGCAATTAGAAGGAAGAGATTTGGACAGTGGCTGTGTGATGGACAAGGACTGGACTGTTCTTTTGTCCTGCAGGCTCCTCGTGTACAGAGCACCTTAAATATATTCAACATAATGAGTCCTCTACACGGCTGCGGGTTCTTTGCACGAAAATACCAGGAAGTGGGACTAGTGGGGCTGAGAAATTATTAGTGAATTATTTCTGAACTGTCAAGTGAAGCTTCATTTTGCAGAGGTGGTATAATTGTTCATTTTCAGCGTGTATAATGGAGCTTACAAAAACAAAGAGAGGCAAGCACAGTCAATCAATTTCTATACGAGTATGGACATAATTAAAGGTAATGAAAGGCAGCAGCAGCAGAAGAAGTAAATTGGGTCCAAATATAGGAAAAGGTGTGATTAATGTAATAAGTTCTGTCTGGTATTTTGCAGAAATGGCCAAATAATGAAATGACGGGGCCCATTATGACAAAGAACTGGAAGTAAAAGAAAAGACCTGCACAGAATAGAAAATACATAACAGGTGACGAATATCACTCCTTCCAAACAACGAATTGCATAATCAATAGAGGAAAAAAGAATTATTTTGATCATGCTTCACTTCATCTATTGTCCTTCACAAAGCGCTAGCCAGCTTGGCCTTGTAGCCGTCGAAATAAGCCATCAGGCATTCTACCACCTCTCTATGAATAAACCATAGCCACCCATCCTTGGCATTCACACAGGAAGAGGGCAGCTCAAAGCACACATGTGACCGTGGCCAACACACTAAATTAAATGCAACTGACAGGGATACAACAAAAAGACCACTCTTGAATCTCAATTTTCTCTTCAAATATTCTATTCATTTACATTAAAGTAAAAGAAAAGTAGAATATTTGCTTGTTTCAATATTTAATCAATGTCATGTTTCTTTTACATTTACATTGTAATACATTTTAACAGCACCATTACTTAAAATTTAAAAACAATTCTCGATGCCTTTTGCATCCTTTTATGGCCATTCACATTTCCCCATGATACAGTCTGACATATTTGGTGTCTTTGGTAGCCTTGTCTCCCTCCTCGAGCATACAATTGAGATAACATGCTGTGCGTTTGAACAAGACAGCTTGCTTTTCTAAAAAGCCCTGCCACACAGATTGGTGACCGGTAGGACTAATAGTCACAAGTTCCAGCTTTTCCACTTAACAGTAAAGTCCCTGTCTTCCTGCTTTTTGCCATTCTTCCCCTTCACTCCTTTAGCTGGGCCTGAGGGTGATTGAAAAGCCCCAGAGCAGAACACTAAGACCTCAAAAGCCTAGAAAACTGAATCAAGGACAGGGGTGGAGAACTAAGCATTGCACAGGCCCTGCCGGGTCATGTTGATCAAGAGAAGAACTCTGGCTCTCAGTGGACCATGTACCTGCCATTAAGTGAGAAAAACATTGTGATTTGGTCTAAGAGCAAAGTATTGATGGGGAAAGACTCCTAAAACCTAATCCCTTATTTGGTTGTTTAACACCTCTTTTGAGTAAACTATGCCCTGAATGTGTAGCTTCACGACAAACACAGTGGGTTCAAACATGTGGCTGAAGCCTGAATGTTAAGCTACATAATTCTGCCGATAGTTTCCTGCTGTACACGCCTTTCTATACTCTAGAATAGGACACTCATCAGAACACATAGTCCTCAAAGCATTAGTATTAATTATGTTTGATTCTTTCAATTAACCCCTGTAAACTACACATAATGCCAACCGAGCAGCGATCAAGGCAAACAAGCTTCGCTTCCATGACCACAATTGGTGCAAGTGGAACAGAAAGGAGAAAACAGGAAACCGGGACTGATCTTCCGACTAATGGCATGTTTTTAAGAGGTACCAAAGATAACAATTTGTTTCAGCTCCACGCCTCCACATCCCCAAAGACCAGGAGAAAAACACAGGGAGGGGTGATCTGGTGTCAGCTCCAAGACTGGGTTAAAGTCGCAGCTCGCTATAGCCCTGCTGCTGTCCACGGGGCAAGAGCCATGTTTAAATCACACTATTAGAGCTCTGTCAGTTTGGAACAACGGCAGCCTAATGGTTACAATTAACAGTCCCTTCTGCTGACAGAGCTCCGATCTGAATGCCCCCTCTGTGCTCCTCTGAGCCTGATCCTGCGCTAATGACTGTGTTTTATGGATGCAGTGAATGAGAGACCCGGACCAAAAGATGGAGCAGGAAGGTGAAGAATACAGGAAGAAGAGATTTACAGAGGGAATAAAGGGATACATCTAATACTAGCTTTGAGGAAATAACAGAGAATGTGACTCTTAGGTATAAATAGTGTGCTGTGATGTACTGTATATATTAGTATATATATTGCAGGTTTGAAGCACAATTACATTATAAGAAAAATATAAGAGAAAAATATGCAATAAGTTTGTTGCAATGAAAAACAATGAAGACATTTTTTCTCAGTAAAAACTATTTTAACAAAAGCCCTATTTGATCTATTGGCTATTGATTTAATATTGGATATGGTGAATAAATATCAAGACCTTTAAAAAGCATATGTTTTTAGGAAATGAAGCCCATGGATCCAAGGGAAAAGTGCAACAAACACCATCCTTACAGCATCCTTTCAATGCTTTCATCTACTTATTTCACTCCACTCCTCTTCCTCTCAATCAAAACACAATCTGTGGAAGAGGCTTCTTCAGTCACTTCACTAAGTTTGGAGTTTGTTTAACTTCTAATTAAAATAAGACATTTGTTTTGTGTTCAGTTTTTCTATGGAATGGTTATGATCATTTTTCAGTATACAGTTGTAATGTTGAAGTCTAAATGATGAAGGAAATTGTTTGCCTTTGGTTTCTGCTGCTTTAGTTATTTAGATGTTCTGAATAACGCTTGCAGGGATATTGGCAATCCGGGGCAGACGGGCCATCTGGAGGAGAGGGAGTTTTCCTGGTGGATCGGTCGGCCGTTGGGCTGCTGATGAGTCTAGCTACACCAATATAAAATTCAGCAACAAAATGTCTCATGTTGTTTGATCCTTCATTAGGCTGAACGGCTGAACGGCTCGTACACGTGAGTCTGAACTCACATCTCACGAGCCCATCTCCCTTTGCCAACTTTACTTTAGTACATTCTGCCCCCCAAAACATCCAGCTGACATTGAAATTAGTGTGTATCTGGGTTACACCAACAAGTATTCCTTTTTATACCCGATTCATTCACGCTTTAACTCTAAATCATGTCACACCAAAGTTTAAAAGTAGCTGAAAGCAAAGATTCACTCTAAATCTCTCTTTAAACATCAGTTTTGTTTTGTTGTGTTTTGTTTTCTTTTATTCACGGTGACCCTGAAAGCTCAACGCACTGCAAATTAAGAAAACACATTCAAAAAGGAAAAAAGCATCTCCACCAACTAAAGTAATGTGTGACAGCAGGTGGAAGGAAGGACCTGCCGTAACTCTCCTTCACACCGCGGGTAAAGGAGCTGTTCATATAACCTGCATGAAGCCTCACTGGACATTTTAGCGTGTTGCCAAGTATATGTTTTAGTGTCTCGTCAAGTTGGCGAATGTTTT
Source organism: Eutrigla gurnardus (assembly GCF_963514095.1). Lineage (NCBI taxonomy): Eukaryota > Metazoa > Chordata > Actinopteri > Perciformes > Triglidae > Eutrigla > Eutrigla gurnardus. Next base: position 19,561,045 of record NC_139916.1, on the reverse strand, counting down.
CTAAATGCTTAAGCTCTCGGGGCCACGGTAGTTTTCAAAATTGAATTCTGTTGCACCGAAGACAATTTGAAATCTGATCTAGAATTGACTTTAAACTTAGATGGAAGAGGTTTAACTTTGAAAATTGCTTATCGTCTATTTGACACAGACGATGGCTACCGATCGACAAAATAAAGTTCTTATGTATCAGTATATTAATCCATCTATGGCCAGGAGCTTAACATTTCCATAATACATTTGGGGGTTTAATGTAAAATGCATGTAGATGGCAAATAACCTCCTACCCTTTTGTAATTAATGTACACTACTTTTCAAACTCTTGTCTCTATAGAGCACATCACCTTGCTCCAGAGGACACTTAAGTCTGACCCATATGCCTTCCTGAGGCCCATTCCATTTAATATGGCCTCACTTCACCGAGTCTAAATTGCTATTTAGATAGCTAAGAAATTCCTCATAAAAAAAACCCTCATGTTAGAGGGGAAAAAACCCTCCATTAGCACGTCTCCTTTCCTTCATTATATCTGTCCATCAATCCGAAGTGTCTCTCCAGCTACGGTCACTCCTCTCCTGATATAGTCATTATAGGCTGTCCCTGGAGGTAAAACTTTCACTTCAAACACCTTTCACCTGCCAGCCTCTCTTGAAATGCACGGAGCTTTCTCCGTTTCTCCATTTTACATATGCACAGGCTTTTACGACACTAAAGCTATACATCAAAGATATTGCTTTGTACTCTGCCTCTTAATGGGTTTTTTGTCGATTTCAGGGGAAATCTTTCTAGTCTTCTGGTGTATTCATACTGTCCTTTATATTGATGCTGCTGCATTTCTTCAAAATGTAATAATAGTCAGCATTTTACTGATGCAGAGGCAGTTTTCTAACTTACAACCACCCAGGAGACCCAACCCCAGTCCCAGTGACACCGGTGAGATGAACGTTTGTCCATTAAGTGCTGTGCTGCCACATTGGATATGGCCTTGTCATCTTGGAGACATTTTATTTTCCGGTCCTTCCGTGTGCACATCCTAACTTGTCAACAAATTCCTAATTGGATCGTAGGGTGCCCCAGGAATCCAGACAGGTCTATATGTCAGCAGCAAAGTTGCTTTCAATCAAGATCAAATACCACCAGCCCTGAGAGGATCTGCTCAGTTCAACACCAGCTAGACCACACAAATGGCATGCATTATTTAGTCTTCAAGATTTTGGATACTGCAAACAAAAGAGAATCAATACATTGGCTCTACCTGGCAGAATGTATATATACAGCAGTTAAGTGTGTGCAGGCTTTGGTAGTCCACCTTTTAAATCAAATAAACGGAAACATAAGTTTCACTGTAAGAGAACTCCAAAGAGAGATAAACGTGCATCTTGACAGGTACAGTTTTTTTTATGATTTTCTCCTGGTGCTGACAGGAACATAACTGATGAACTCGTCAATACTTTCAATGCAGCACATGACACCGACTTCAGCCTGACAGTCGTACTTAAAACACTGCAGCACAGAAATGTGAGCAACACCGTAGAGCTCTGCAGCCCACAACAAGATGTGTTGTGAGTGACAGCAGTTCGGAAGCACGTTCAAAAAAATACAAAAGTAGGACATGTGCAAGACTAGGCAACGCACCGCTGGAGTATGCTTCACTGCAGATGTCGAAAGTTCTTGTGTGTGTTTTACCAGTCGAAAGAAATCTCAATACTTTTAATGAGGAAGTCATCATTAGAGCACAATGTGGTACACTACGTATAGGATGAGGTAAAGGAGGGAAACTTTAAAGAAAGAGAATAATTGTTTTGGGGAAACTGCTAGAGTTCAGATTGCACCATCTTTCATACCCTTATATTTTATCAGAGTTAGAGGTGCAACAATCATCAATGTCAGTCTAGCTTCTAAAACAGATCTTAAACTACAGGACCCGCACTATTCTCACCCTGGTTGTCTCACCGGGCTGAGACAGCTAGGTACTCCGACCTGTCAGCTGTCTGCCAACATCCCGTTATGTGGTTTAGTCAGCTATGTTTTACCTCAGCTTTGGCCAGCTGATTTGAATGAGCTTGTTTCCAGGGCAACCGCCTCTGCCAAAGATTCCCCCTCTCTGTTTTCCATGGAGCCCGGATACTTTGATAATCTGAGGGATTGCAGACGACGTAGGGGGAGTGTGGAGTAGCTGCCAACTGTCTTTTGAAGCACAGGAGTTTTCTCAATAGAGCAAAATGAGAAAAGAAGAAGAGAGCCGCTGTGTGTTATTGAGATGCCATGTTTCTGTCCCCCGCTGATGTGTAAGAGGTGTATTCTTTCCATTAAAAACATACAATCCACAGTAACGTCTTCATGTTTTTATCAATGTTTTAGAAGCCTGCGATGTTTAATGAGAAAACATACATTTCTGATTATCCCAATATTCCATCCACTGAATGGATTGGAGAGCTATCAAACAAACACTCAAGAACCATGAAAAAAGCAGTTTGATTTTCTCTTTTTATTATAGCAAGTGTTTTGTATGTGGATTACCACGTAATTGCTCCACTGTTTCTGTTTTTAACAAAAAAGTAAGAACAGTGACCCAAATTAAAGCTGATCCCTGCTGGATGTGTCCAATCTCCATATCAATAATTACCATAAATTTGACCATTCAGCAATTAAAGAGATATAAGATAGATTCCTAATCTTGTTTTGCTAAAAATGTTTAGTTTTTTATGGAAACATTTCTTTGCAGGTACAAGACACAGCTATGTGTTCTGCTTATGAGGGATTTTGAGGACGTGCCTGTGTTCTAGGAGCAACTTTTGACTCAATGTTTTGTATAATATAGTTTTGTATTCATTATCCTCCAGCAAAGAGAAGATCCCTACTGTGGATGTTATTCCTAAAAAATGGGAATATATTTATAGAGTATCTATTAAACCCAGGTTACAAGGATATCATCGGTTTGGCTAATGGTTTCATCCACAGTTTCTCTCAAAAAATAAATGTTGCCCCTGAGTCAACTTCCTCATGTTAATAGGATTTGTGACAGATATGAAAATTATGTTAAAAATGCCAGTAACATGATGAAACGTTTTAGAGATGATTCAAGGCTGGCTGCCAAAAATGAAACAAAATAAGACCAGGAAATGCAGTAAATTCGCCCACTAACCAACGGACTGGACTCAGTGTCACATGTATAAGATTAAGTCAAAGTCTTCCTTTAATAGAGGGTACAATTTCTATATATTGGCATTGAATTCAAGCATAAAAATAGAAACTTCTTGAAATTGAGAGTGCTATTATACCGTGTTATTCTGTGGATACAACTGAAATAAAAAGAGATATTAAATCACAAAGTGATGTAATTTATGTGACGTGAAACTTTGGTGTAAACTATAAGCAAAAGTGCTCATTTAAATCCATGCATCATTACACTACATCTACTAAAGTAAACAGAAAACATACGGCCTAGCTGCCAATGGGTAGAGACACAGAACATTTACATATATGGAAATGAATCGGGGAAAGAAGGGAAATGTAAATCTGTTCGTGGTCTCCACATAAAACAGAGAAACAATTTATCTTCATTTTCAGCCAAATATGAAAAAGTTCCCCAGACAGGAGAATATGGAGAACAATAAGCTTCGAGGGGGTCTCTGGGGACAGTGGATCCATATGAAAGTATTCCACATAGCCGAGGCTGTGCTGGTGACAGGAGGGAGATGAATGACGGCGCCCAAATGGTTCTGTTCTCCCCAGTAAGCAAAGTGATGGCGTTATGTCACTGCTAATGTTAATGTTAATGTACATCGAGCAGGGAGCCTCCTCGATCGCAGATCAGCGTCAGATTAAAACTGTCAGATGAAGTAACGAGAGATATGACATGCATGAACACGCACGCATGCTAAGTTGCAACATGAGGAACATCTGAAACAAACTCAACTTCCCACTCAGTGTGTAACGGTTCCAACAAAACTATTTATAGTGGATTCTCTCCAATTAGCAGACATGTGCAAAAGCAAAGCAACCCACACACACAGTATAGATTCAAACCCTTTCTATGTTTAATTTTATCAGTTCACCAGCTTCTGTCTCATGAAGTACTGATACATATTAAGTAATAATGAAAATACATGCCTGTTGATCAGAATTCATCAACATTACAACTGACTCACTGGCTTCATCACATAAAAATACTAGGTTAAATTAATGAGTTATAAAAACAAGTACATGTTGAAGAAAAAGTCAACTTTATTTCAGTCTTTTTAAGTCTAAAATCCTCTTTTTTTGTGAAAAATGCACGGTGACATTAAGTTGAAACTAACATAAGGCTTCAGCCAAATGAAGCTGGTATCTTCCATGTCGTCTCAAAAAAAAACCTCCAGATAAGGAGAAATATTGATATACTTTACTAAAATCTCATTGGCTTTTTGTCAAGGTAACCAGTGTGATGCCACCTTTCAGGTTTGTCCCAAAAATACATCCTCCCTGCAGCACTCTATTGCTTTATTTGCCATGTTTATGAACAGTTTGCCTAACGAATCAGCATTTTCAGATACAATCACAATGTGGGCAGAATAGAGACAGCAAGAACGCATTTTTCCACCAGGTGTGAATGCAAAGGGCCGTCAGTTATTATCCAGACACTGAATACAGATCACATGATTATACCCGATGCAAATGGGGCCTGGAGTGAATGGATTTAATACAAAACAAGGACTCTATTTTGTCTCTCCCCCATCTCTAACAGCAGAAAAGAACATCTTTGGGGTATAATTTGCACAGGAGGGATGATTACAGCAGACAATAACACTTTCAAGACTATCCTTAAGTCATATCTGTATTGTTTACCAAGTTGAACTGTGACACATACTCTGGGTCTCATCTGTATGTTATCCACTTCATTTCAGATCTGCCCTAGCTGTCATCGTCCCTGATCTGCAGTACGGCTCACTGGTGTCCTGCTGCAAAGTGTGTCTGCTCCTTCAGGCTTGAATACTGTAGGTTCGCGACATGCCAGAAACCACACATATAAGAAGCCACACACACTCACACACACACGTACAGAGAGAGAGAGAGAGAGAGAGAGAGAGAGAGAGAGAGAGAGAGAGAGAGAGAGAGAGAGAGAGAGAGAGAGAGAGAGAGGGAGAGAGAGAGAGAGAGAGAGAGAGAACCAGAGGAGGAGGTCTTAGCAGTCTACATGGGAAAAAACGCGCTCTTCACTACTCTGCTCATGCGGTACTCTTCATTGCACTTGGGTGCATCCCATCACCTCCTGCCATCCTGCTCAGCAAACCACTCAGTGCCATGGAGATTGTTATGGTATTCCACACCCTGCCCTGCTCTGCCTCATTCCTCTGAGCGACGGCTTCTTGAATGGCATTAATAAATTGAATCGCCCTGTTAGCTGTCTTCACTCCAGTTCACAGAGGAACAAGCACTCAGTCGGCATTTGTGAGGGACCCTGGGTCAAAAGGGGAGGTTTGTCTGAAGCTTTTTTTATCAGCTGTAAAATGCCCACTGCCCAGCACACGCCTGCCCTGTACACTACCTTTGTTTCTTATTACACTGCTGCATATATAGAAGATGGAGAAATGTCAATAAGGCTTTATGTAGTTGTTGGCATATAACCCAGCTTTTATTACAACTGTATAATGAACAGCAAGACCTGATTGTTTGCCTTTCAGAGGAGATGTCCTAAACTCTAGTTCACTCACTTCATCTCCCAGTATCAGTTCAATCATCCATGTTCCTGAAAGGCTGCTGCTGGCAGACGTCTTTAAAGCACTTCCATTTTTATTCATCGCCATCCCACGTTTAGAACATGACATGTAGCCTACGTGTGTGGGCAAGCTCATCCTACTTTATAGGTGATGGACCAAATGTGAAAACATCGATTTTAATCATTTGTCTCTCGGAGGGCTCACAGAGCTGTTTGGCACTTTGACATCATTTCTGTGCAACGTTAACCTTTCCTCCCGCTCCTAATTTCCCAGCCCCTGCAGACAAACAAGAAAATTGCCCAAGAGTGGGCATGGGAGGGGAAGACAGGCCAATAAGGACACATGCAGTGCTCGCGAAAGAAGATCTATGAGGAAAGTGAAGGGCAGAGGGGGTGGAGAGGGATGTGTCTCAGACTGCTGATCCACTACCTGTGGCATGTTGAATGTTAAAATACAACATCCACCCCTAGGATGAAAAGCCCTCCCTCCTCCCACTCTCATCCCCTAGCTAAATGATTTAACATCGGTGCCGAGTCCTACTTAAAGGAACATACAAGTCTTCTTTTTTGCACACATCTTAAATACATATTAAATTGGATGTTATCCCTCGGCTAATTGATGTTGCATGGCTTATCGTGGTGTATTTTGAGGCATCGTTTCAGTCAAATTAGGTGTTAGAAGTATCAGCAGTAATAAAAAATGTATACTACCAGAGAAAATAAGCTGAGCGACATCATATTGATATAGGGAGCGGTTTGATTGATTGTTTGTCAGCAGGATTACGGAAAAACTACTGGCCTGATTTTTGTGAAACTTGGTTGAAGGGTGTATCGTCGGTCAAGGAAGAACCCAGTGGGTTTGGAGCTGATTTAAATCACTGGGTTGATGCAGACATTATTTTTCACTTATTGAAAGTGCCCTAACAGAGGTCTCTGCTCTCCGAGTGCCCTGCTGGTAATAACAGTGGAGATGAGGACGGCATATGTTTGACGGTGTGTGCCTCTCACAAACACAGTGGGTGTGAAAGTATTGCAAGCTACTGTTCCAAAACCTCTTTGAATAAAAAATTAAAGGTAACAAAAGTACCCCGCTGTTTGATAGAGCCACTAAACCCCTCATGGCCAAGGCCTGTCCCCCAGCTGGACGATACTACTGACCGCTACACGCCTGGGCTTTGATAGTGGAGCTGTAGCGGTGAAAGGTGAAAGATGAAGCACGGCTTTCATAGTCCTCTCAGGAACAAAGGCCATCTTTGCAAGTTGCGATACATGGTGACACATTACAATGGTACTCAGCATCAAACATGGTGCACACACCTCATTAGAAAGCATTAAATAGCACACTCATATGCTTTTGTGATTTCAAGCTCGTTCTTCATCGTCTATTTTGACATATATTACACAGCCATTCGCCATATTCTTAGGGCAAGCTGGCATAACTAAACAGAACCAAGGATCTTTCTTTGAACAGAACATGCTTTCACGGCACAGATTTTCTATTTACTGTGTGTCTGGATGCTGCTAAAGATCCGTGAAGAATGAAGAAATGCATAAACCATGATGGGAGCTGCTGCATTGTCTGAACAGAGGATCTACAGGCAGTGCAGGTATGAGAGCTGTCAGTCTGTGATGCCACTGTGGGATTGGGTCTCAGCCATGCTAATGTGGCATTTGGGTTCAGAAGTAAATGTGACAGGAGTTAATGGGAGTGGACAGGGGACAGGCAGGACCCTTAGTATCACTGTGGTACCCAGCCCTTCTTTTCTCTCACCCATCTCCTATGAGGTCAATCTGAATTAGAACACAGAACGCAGATTAATCCATACGCACATGCCAATCATCCTCTGATGTAATCAGCCTATGATGCAGAACTGATCAATGAAATGGATGGAAAGTTACTCCTGGATTGATACTTTTTAAAGGTACCCTACACCTGTACCTTAAGTGTGAAAATGCACCAATAAAAGAGAAGAAAACTACAAACTAATGTAAAGAAAATAAGTTTCAAAACCTAAAAAAAGCATTTGCAACTGTTTTTTTTTCCCCATAGGAAAAGCATTGAAATTAAATGAAATTAAATTAAACATTGACCATTATTTGATTCAAATAATAGGATGTTGTAACCACTGCAAGTGTCTTATTACCCCGGCTAAATTCAAGCCGTCTGCGTTTTCTGAGAACATATGGACCAATCAGCCACAGGGGTTGGATGAATAATGCTTGGGCACTGAAACTATTATTGATCACATTGCTGCGTGTGTTCTCTCCAGACATCTAACTCTCTTGCATTCTCTATTCCTGCTCAGCCTATGGCCACATTAATCCCAATCTGCAATAGCTGCCGTAACACAGATTGCATTAGCTACTGAGTGATCAAATTAGGCAACAGCACGCTTACCCGCCTCCGCAATCAGTGGCACTTTCCGATGGAGACAACTACACGCTTACAATCAATTTGCTACCCTAATTTAATCAAGCGGCTCACACGCATATCGGAGCTCCATTTATTTCTTGTACACTCGGTGACGAGTTCTATACAGCTAAACAATGACGGACACACACACAGGCAAACATTGACACCCACAAGCAAACACACACACTTATAGTGATGTGAATGGACGTACATGCAGAACCCCTTATTTCAACATTCATATCCACACATATCCTCATGCTTCACAACATCCACAAAGAAACAAATGTGCCTGCTGCCTCTCCCAGGAACGTGCTGCCTTCTTGTCAGGAGATGGTTAAGATGTAGAGCAGCAAAAAGAGAACAGGCAGAAAATGACGTTGTCGCTGTCTCATAATCAACACCATTCCTCAGCTTCACAAACAGGTGTGAAGCAAGAGCAGCTCTACCTTGGAACAGGCAGTGAACATCCCACAATATCAGTGAATAAAACAGTGATACCCGACCCCCCATTCTTTCAAAAGACACATTTAAAATAAATACGAAATCATACAACCACTGTGTAACTGGAGCATCATTAAATTGATGCTAAGGGGTTATTTCATTTTTTTAAACCAATTTGTACACAGTATTTGTTTTCCCACATCCAAAAGTTATTGTTTTTCCTACTGCAATGAAAAAGCCACACTTCACTTAGTTAACAAGTAAACAATCCTGTCTGAGCACAGCTCGGAAAAATGAAGACTGTAGAAAACGAGAACTAAATGAGCGATTGAATATGCAAAAGAGCCTGTGATAAAACAAACAAATGCAGTGTGTCTCTGCGACGCACATGATGTCTTTAATTTTAGATTTTCACCTTGATAGTATTGATTTGAACCAATACTTTTAATATCCAAAACAAACACAGATAAATGCACACTAAATGCACACATCGAAGATAATGAGCCGTATTACCATTGACATGTAAAATCCAAATGTCTTCAGTCTTTGATCATTAATCAACCACATGGATCTACAACATTCATCCCACAGGGAGAGAGTAAACAGAATCAATATTTGTACCCATGAAGCATTTCTCCAGGCTCCACAGTGCAAACCACTGATGTCTCATCTCTTTTAATGAGGGATGGCTCACCAGGCATCTGTTACACATAGATTGTTCCCACTGCAGCTCTAGGCTGCTGCTAGCTAGAATGTCACCAAGAGTACGTATGCAGTCCACAGAAAGATGCAAGAAGGGGCCGGAAACGTTAAAGCCGAACATTCACCTACATGGAGTTCGTACACAGTAAAGGTGCAAGAAGTGCTTCTCACATAGCCCTGTTATGCATCATTTATACTTATCTTACAAAGTGCACAGGGTCGTCCAAGATGCCAGTCTAGACCCACTTACAGAATATTTACAGGTTACAGGTCCTGCCTAAATCTCTCAGTGTAAATTTGAAGTAATAGTTTGATATTTTTGGAAAATACACCTGTCAGCTTTTTTGTCAAGTAACTCCTGATGCGAAGATTATAGAGAGGTGGTCAACAAAATGTACTATTTTGGCAGTGAGTATTTACACTTGATCTCATACAAGGCAAAAATATAATTAAATTACACAAAATAATAATGGCTGGTGCTCCAAGTTCAAGTATGGAAATAAATTAACTGTCAACACTGGTCTACAAAATTGTGCTGTTGGTAAATTCAGCCAACGGTTTTAGCTGCAGAACCAATGGTGTTTAAATGATAGGAAGCACATTACGTATGGCAACACTAGTACATATTCTGGTTGCTGATGGGTTATTTCGCCTGCAAGTTTAGCAGCAAACAGGCTTTCAAAGCAGGCCAACATGGGAAATTAGACAAATGTGATCATAAATATGTCGTTATATATTTGTAGAATATGAAATGAGTCTCAGCACCTAGTTTCTCAAGTGGCTGGTGAAATCCAAACTGAAACATGACCCAGCTGTCTGGGTACTTTTTGTGTAAAGTGTGCATGTTCCCTTTGTCTGTATGAGTTTTCCTCAGCTTCTGAAGTTAGGTGAACTGGGAACTAAATTGTCTGTAGGTGCGAATGTGAGTGTAAATGTGTATATATGTGCGATGTGATTGACAAGTTCCCTGGACAGGATGCATTGAGCCTCTCACCTGCCAGTGTTAGAGCTATTCCCTTTAATGGGACTAGCTAATCCCTTGCACATAATATCGTCTCATTTATCCCAATTTGCCTGCAGTCATGCTGTCATTCACACAGCATGGTCACAGTGGGATCCCCATACATTTTTCTTTTTCGCTCAGTTCATTTGCAACTATGAGCTAATGTCGAGTATGGCAAATAAGAAATGACGGAAATTAATTGGAGTATTAGAGCAGTATTTCTGTTAAGGAATATAGTAGGCTACATGTAATTTCACCCACCTCAATGTGTGTTAATATCCTACGCCAGGAGAATAATGCAAATGCTTGTGTGTGTCTGAGTGACTGTGCACCCCTCTGTCTGTCCACATCTAATCTTATATTCTGCAGCAAACTGCATAATATGGGTGCCCAGATATGGTTTCATGCTCGAGAACCTTGACACTCTTTTTTTCAAAACACCTTTTATTGTCTGTTTTATAACACCAATGATTTATTATTATTTTTATTATTATTATTTTATTCCCAATATGTAAATAGTACAAGGCTTCCTGATTGCTATTTAACAAATTATTTGCACAACATAATATAGAAATGAAGATTTTGAGGAAGCAAAATAATATTGAAGAAAAAAATAAAATAAAATAGCCTGCTGGCTCCTCACACCCGGTCAGTAGGGGCTACACGTGATAACGGAGTGCATCGCCAACCTTAGCCCATTACTCTGGTCCATGAGAAACGTTTTTTTTTTTTTTTTACCAATAAAAGTTTTCTCATTTTTACTGTTTTGGTAAACAAACTGGTGATGAGTACCACCACTCAGCCGCTGCTACACAGGCAGACAGCTTGGCGAGGATCATTTTTGGCAAGATTGTATAAAACCGATTGCCTGCACACAATGCTGCTTGTTTTTGAGTTTGAATGACGTTACCCTGCCTTCCTTTCTAGCCGGGGGGCTGTATTCATTCAATCACACAGTACAGCAGTGGTCACTGCAGACACACCTGGCGGAGATCTACACGACTGTACTACCGAGTGCATTTTTATGTTTTTAGTAAGCCTTAGAGAGAGAAGGGTTGCCTATTAACTACATAATAGCACAGACAAACAAACAAAGTCATACACCGACAAATAAACACGTAGTGAATATAAAAGAGGATGATAGTCCTTAGCAAACACCTGCTTAATTAATTGGACAAACTGCTCTCTGAAGAATACAGACTCCCAATCACTGGCTGCTAACGAATGCCCACTACAGTTCATTAAAGGCTTAAATTACCACTGCACCCTGGATTGCCTACACCAGAATCATCATTGGAAAATCAATAAGACTTACCTAGACAGGTGTATTTCTAAGATCCGATGTTGTTACAGCAGGGCCACAGTTTTGGAAACCAATCTGCCAGAGATGGGACCACCAATCCAACACCACAAACTATAGGTCACAAAGTTCAACAACAAAAATGCCGTGAAGAGATGTCTATATAGCTTCCCTGAGGACTTCTATTTGTCCCATTAAATAGAACAGGGAGGTTGAAGCCATTTCCTTTCTCATGAAGGGCGAGATTGGACAACAGGTTCTAAAGTAACATGGATTGTGAAGCCGTCTGGGACAGAGAGGACACAGTGGCAGAAAAATCTGACGATTAATTTCACGTGAGACAACACAGCATCTACTGCAAGACCTTTCCCTCTTTCAACTTCTTTGATTCCCTCTTAGATGCCAGAGCAGCAAGGCACTCATGCTGCACCGAGGAAGTGGCCACAGTTCACCAATGAGGACAAAAGAGATGAAAGCTCAGGCTTGATCGTTAGGTATTCAGTGTTTGCTCTCAATTACAGTAAAGAAATACGCTTCACATGATTCAATACTGCATTCAGATCTTTAAAAAAATCCTTATTTCCTTATTGTACAAAGCGTGGGCCCAGTTTGTGATGCACTCTTGATATTATTCCTGCTCTGTTGCTGGGGAGTTGGAGGTTCAGCTTCAGATCAGGATGCAATTGTCTTTTTCTCAGAAAATAGTCAAAAATAATGTAAGGTTATTTTTTTATATTACCATGGTCCTCTGATGGAACAAGAAAGTATCTCCCTGTCGTATCGCCCTCATTACTGTGAGCAATAAAGCTTGTAACCTACCTGTCAACTGCAGAGCCACGTGATAGGAGGGCTTCTGCTGTAATTGGGCGGTCTCTGACATAACATCTGTGTTATCAAGCATCGGTACTAAAAAGTAATTACTTATACCCTTAAATAAAGAACAAAGTAGTTCATTTGTAGATAAACAAATACATAGTATAATTACAGAAATAACTTTTGATGTAAACAGAGAGAATGATGCCAGACAAGAACCACAGTATCTTTGTTGAACAAGTTGCAGTTACACAGCATCCAGCATGATGTGACCAGATTATTACCACTTTTGCCACATAAACACAGCATGCCCCATCTCCCCACATATTATACTCATCCCTGCTGTTGGTACAAAAGATCCCAAGGGCTAGTTTGTGTCTGTTTGGCTACTTTGCATAAGCCCTGCATTTTAGTATGCATCCACTGGAGAACAAACACACAGAGGAAGAGGTCTAAAGCATAACAACAGCTATAAACATCAGGAGACAGAAAAGCAATACTTGTTCCACACATTTTAGGAAATGTCAACAGCTGATCTGTTTCAACTACCCCTGTTCTTCTCCTGTGTCTCCAAAGCCAGAGGGGTTGTGGATTAGCTGCCGTATGGTCCACCCAGAGGGGTCGTTCTCAGTAATCTGGCATCTATTTAATATTTGCTCACCCACGGTGGCAAGGCAGTGTGGCCTTTTCACTGCGTGACAGCCAGAGAGGTTGCTAGAGGATAGGACATGTTCCAGAGGATAATGTGCTTCTGACCTAGTGGTTGGGTCTACTTGTGAGATGGAGATCCAGGCTTGACCAACAGCTGTGGGAAAATATAGAGACCTTTGATTGAAGTGAGAATTGTGGCCGTGGAGCAGACTTGGAGGGAATGAAAAATACAGCATGGCACCGACACAGGTACACGGCTTGGTTATTTTAAGATGGCATCTTGTAAGGGATGCACGAGTGCTTAGTTACTATGTGATGGCCATTGACACTCATTTTGTCAAACTCTTCCGAACAATTATCTGATGCCATGGACAATGTGCAAACATCAAGACAGACCGACACTGACAGAAATAATTCCACAGTAAAAAAAAAAGGGAACTAGTTGCAAATCTATTGTATTCATTTTCTAAATAATAGTGTTTCATGTATACAACCATACAAATCCACAAAACAACCGTACATGTCCTTAATCTTTTATGTATCTAATAATGTTGTGTTCCAACCTGAAATTAAACTTGACGACTTTCGTTTCTTCTATATGAGCCCACTACGGTTGGCCATCATAAATATGGTAAATGTGCCTAATATGAGATTGGGAGCATTTCAATTTCCTCTCAGGTTGATGCTGAATGTTAACAGCCTAATTGCTGTCTCATGGCAAGTTTTCACGTTAATTTTTTAGTTTTAAAGGTTAATTAAATATGAACATACCGTCGGTTGAGCAAGCTAGTGATTGAATGAAGAGAAGGACCGGCTTTAGTGAGAACGGAGCTGTGAATCAGCTATTTTCTGATTGTTTTACAGCAGTTACGTTCTAAAACATGTCCACACTTCATCAAAAACCTGCATGCTTCATGCTGGCCTGTCTGCTCTCTCTATGTCTGTTTGTGGCTCTGCTCGGTCACGGAAGAAGCACACAGCAGAGGAGAGAGGGAGTAACACATACACAAGGAAAAACATGCTCTTTGCTGATGCCCAGAAGGGTCCCGAACACAGCAAAATAAGAACAAAAGAGAAAATTCAGGCAGAGGGCAGGATCTCTGATACAGACACCACCACACACTTCTAGTCAGTTGAAAGTGATTCATTTTTTATCTGTCTATACATTTTTTATTTAGGAAATAGTTGCATTTTATCCCTTTAAGTATAATGCTGCTTTGCCAAAGTGTTGCATTGTATTAATTGGTTCAAAAATAATTAGCATGTCACACCTTTTCTGCATGTCACACCCCCTCTCTCTCCTAAGTTTCCGATCTATCCACTGCTAATGAAGGTGTTTATGCCTCAAAAAATCTTTAAAAAAAACAAAAATATGAACATCATGTGCTTAGTTTCACATCACCCACTATTTAGAAAGTTGTGCACACGGTTCATAGAATTTAAAATACTTTCCTGCACCACTGTCGTAGAGAGCGTCTTCTTTCCACAAGCTGTCCAACTCATCTCCGTACTCTTTTGTTTTTTCTTGTGTAGCATAAAGGGACCACAATTTGCATTTCATTATGCATTATGCATGTTATAGATTGGCCAAAATAAAAGGGCTCCTCACTCTGCACCTTAACATGTCCACAGAGCAGCCTGCCTCAAATGAGTGTACTGCCTCAAGGACCTCTTGTAAAGACAATGATGCAAAGGTAAGCCTAATCTTTACAAACCCACTCTTCCACAGTCTGCCACTTCAAATGGACAGATTAGACTGAGCTCCATTTTCCTATGAAGAAAGGCTGTGAACCTCTGGTTAAAAGGCCAACATGTCCTCACCAACTTAGCTGGATGTAATAAACTGGAATCAAGTCAATACAACAAGCTACTTTTTCATCAAACACAATTTTGTGAGAAGATGAGTGTGCAGATGGTAATAGTGCTTCTAAAGGACTGTCCATCCCGTAGTTCTGCCATCTGACCTTGTCAATTTGCAACACACTCCCTTTGACTTTGTTTCGCACTCATGCTGCAATTCTCCATGCAGATGAAAGCGAACATGCCTGCACATTCAAATAGACCAGTATTGGTTGCCAGGCCAGAGCACGGTTTTTAATCTCAGAAAGAAAAAGGACCGAGCTGAATATCGAGCAACCACGATGTGTTATGCATTTATTTATAACGCGAGTAGCAGCTATAAAGCACATTTTTAAATTACCAGAAGTTCAAGGACAATTTAAAACCTTCATATGCACAAAATACCTGTACGCGGGACATGCAGTTTTCGATCAAAAAACATGAATACACCATGCCTTAGAGACCATTTTTTCCCATGGCAACCATTATTCACGTATCAATAGGTGAGGATGAGAGGGTCAAAAAAAATGTAAAAAGGCCGATTTAACACCCAGTCGAATGGGAACAGCATGCGCAAAACACAGTGGAGAAGGTGGACGGAAATACACATAGGTCACAAATATGAGAGTGAAAACACTACCTGAGTGAGCTCACAAGACAGAATCTAATTGGCAGCATGGTGTGTGATGCCCAGCTGGAGTTTCAGAGGGAAGAGCATCCCAGGGCCGGAAAGGGAAACAGGAATCAATAAGAACACCACCAACGCTTCTGCCTGCTATCAACCTCACTTACTGCATCGCTTGACTGTCACTAAGAATAAGAGCCTCAGACCAACACTCACAGAATGATTAAAGCCTGGGACTGCTTGAATGTTGATCTTGAAAGGTGCAACTAAATCAATTGGTTAAAGGAACATTTTGGGAAACATGCTCATTTGGTTTCTTGGAAAGAATTAGATGAGCGGATCAATAGCACTCTCGTGTCTGTATGCTAAACATGAGATCACATCCAGCAGTGTATATCCTTCTCTCACTATTTCTATTTGTTTATACAAACAACGAAATGTTGTGGTTTTACAGGAAGTCACACGCTGCGATTACTTGTTGTCCTGGTGCTTTGACTAGATCCAGACTAGTTTGCTCCCCCCATTTCCAGCCTATGTTCTAATCCCAAAAAAATGTAGTTGCCTATTGGATTTTGCTCAACCAGACAGACACAAACTCAAGGAAGCAAATAAGAGTGTTTCCCAAAACGTCAAACTGTCAAACTGTTGGACAATTCTATTTCCCTGGAAACTCTTCAAGTTGTTGAAGCTGAAGTGGAAGTTGTCGTCATTGAGTAGTGGTAGTAGTAGTAGTAGTAGTAGTAGTAGTAGTAGTAGTAGTAGTAGTAGTAATATTGTTATTCAGTTTCTCCAGATTGTAAATAATTGAGAACATAAACAGATTTCAGCAAATTTAAGAACTGCGTTTTTAGACTCATCTTACAGTCACATTTAAAAACCAATATTAAAACAATTTGCATATTAGTTAGCCAGATTAGTAAAGTCCAGTGGCGGAGGACATTTCCTGATCCTTTTAGATTTAATTGTATAGCACAATTAAAAAAATACAATTCCAAATGTAAAAATATAGGAAGCAACCACTTTGATGCACACAGAGGTTCAAAGATGAATAATACGTTGTCATGGGAGAAAGACACCTGAGTAGCTCATCGTTAAGGGTGCTATATAGCCAACAGTAAACTATAGACAAAAGAGCTGACAAAGCTAAATATTTAAAGAGTACTGCACATCTGTGATGACGCCGTTGGTCAGGACGCTGTTATCAGCTGTAACCTGCATATGAGAAGAGTGCAGAGCGGCAGCTGTGAGCTATAAAAAAATCACGTGTGGTCAGCATAGCAAAGAACCACTCCATTATCTGCTCAGACGTTACCTCAATAGGTTGCTATATTACTGCTCTGAATCTAGGTGAGGTTTAAGTTAACCAAGGGCAAAGGCTCTGTATGACAAACAGATAATAACTGATAATGGCTGCAGCAATTAAAAGCAGGTATTATATGAAGAGGCCCAGAGTGTACAAAGGCCCTCAGCACATCTTAGCCCCATTCTTTGTAAGAAAAGGGGAAAAAAAGTGATGAAACTGCCATGAGCGTCATTGGTTTCTAAATATAGCCTTGTGCATCTATAACCAAGTGTTTCCTCCTCAGACTTTCAGGGCAGAGAGAAGCGATAACAAGGCATATTAAATGTAAACACACGATGCGAGGAACTGCGGGTCAGAGGCTGCCTCCACCTCTGGACTGCCCCTTTCTGTGGTGTTAAGGTTATTATTTTTGAAAGCCCTCAAAAAAGCGTTAACCAATAAAAAATGTAATGGAGGAAACAATGCTGTGGAATGACAGCATTAATAATTAAGGAGACGTATCGCACTCTCACCACAACCTGCATTCTTAAGCACACAGACACAAAAGCGCAGACGGCCGTGTGTCTCCTCCGACTCAAATTTTCACCATAGGCTCCCAAGCAATCAGCCACCCGGAGGCATGCTCGCTCACGAACGCACACTTCACTTATTTAATCTCATTTTGCTTTCTGCGCTTTGATGCCACCGCAGCCACAACCTCTGCCATTCTGCACCGTCCCACGCAGAAATCCCTGAACAGAGAGCAGTTAAAGGCGCCAGCGCCCTGAGCCCTGTAGGTATAAAAGATGTAGAATACCATCATGCCACCTCCCACCGCCCCCACTTCCCCTTTGGGCCGGTTTAGAGTTTTCATTGCTGGACAAAAAGGAGCTGAATGTAGAACTGTGTAAAACCTCATTATGCCTGATGATACTGCAGACAATCTGGACCAATGATGCTGCACTCTATGGTCTCCTGGTAGAATGAGTGCCTCAGGGTTAACATGGTGTCACCGGGCAGGAAAAAAGGAAGTTAATGAAGTTAATGTTTAAGAAGTTCAAAGGGATAATTATAGTCTCTATGTTTTGGGGGGATTTTTTTCTATTTTTCCCAGGTGAGACAAACGCCAGCTTTTTCATTGCTTGCAGTTTGACTGCACCATATGCCAACAATCTCTTTGATTCCACAGATATCCATAAGTGAGCTAAGATAAGCTTCATTTTACATAGAGAAATGCAAAAAAGTCCATCTTTTTCCCCTTAACTGTGTCTTGCTAAGCCCCCTCTCTTCTGCTGAAAACAACCAGCATCCATCTAAAATAATTAGAAAAAGAAAGCCTATTTCTATTTCTATTAGCATATCGCATTAGGTGGGAAAGGCAGGACTAAAAGGAAGAAAACACAATGTCTGGACAATGCCTCAAATAATCCTGAATAGATAATTAGACACACTTGTATAGTCAGAGGCTTCTGTGGGTGGGGTGTCAAAATGCTATAGAACAAAGCCAAAAACAGAGTTGTGATCTGCAAAACAATTAATTCCTCAAACTTCTACCTGAACTCAACGCTGTCTGCGAGATGACAGAGAGAAGACCTATAATATAAAGCATTATGTTCAGAAATGCTGGGATGTGAGACGGTGAGTGGGCGGATTCCTTCACCTGACTTTGACAGGAAAATAATTGGCTTTATAACCACGTAACATGATTCAGGGTTATTATTAATAAATGGTCTGCGTTTATGTGCGTTTCCGTGGGTGGGTGTTTGGTGGAGACTCAGTGAGACACAACTGCGCTACAATGGATGGTGCAAGCACAGTTGTTTTACAGGAGTGTCCCGATTCCCCATTCACTATCCTGCTGGTTGACTGGCAGACAGCAGTTTATCAGCTGCACACACATGGTGTATGACACAATGACTGGCAGAAAGACAGACAGAAAAAGAGGATGCAATATAGTAAAACATGTATTTTCCAGAAACCAAGGATATCCCGATTTGTTGAGAGAAACATTAATATAAAATTGAATACAACAATAACTCCATAGTTCATAATTCATTTCAGAACCATCGAACCAGAGCGAAGGGCATCTCAGTTGTTGTTGTTGTTGTTGTTTACTTGGTGGGTACACATGAAATCAGCCCAGTTCCACTGGCTAACCCCTAATCAAGCTATTACATGAAATATAGATGCTGTGGACAGGCATATCACATTTTCTATATTTAATTCAACAAATAATAACATCAAAGAAGTTTTAGAGGAGTGGCTGGTGAATCATGAGCAGGATGGAGGCGAGGAATCAAAACTTTGCAAAGGTAAAGCATGAATTTACAGAAAAAGTTGGAAAACAGACACGATCGCCTCCATTTTTGCTTGCTAATCACATATAAATGCAAATAACAAGCTCAACCTCTCCACAGTGGGAGATAGATGACGGTAATGAGATATTTATCTTGATGATAAACTGTATCACAGGCCAGGAGTTTCTAATGGTTTAGTTCCATGAGGATTGATGCAGCATGCTTGAGAACACCCACTTGCTTACCACCGTCTAAATTCCCTTTGGAGAAGGAAGTTGAAGATGTCGGACGTGGGCATGGGACGGTAGGAAAGATTCATGCCATGATTATCCTGGTTGAAATAATTGCGATTCACAATGCTATCCCGATAGTTATCAAAATATACTTAAAACTCTTAAAATGTAACTCACACATCAAATCCTTTTTCTTTTTATTAAGAAAAAATATTTTCATTGCTTCACAAATTAGACATCTTGTTTTTTAAACATCCTTTTTTTGTGAAAAACAATCAAATAATCTTAAATAAGAGGATCATAAATCATAAGGGTTCCCTGCATTAAAAAAATAATAAATATGATCAAGCTAGACAGCTATATCAAGTCACTGATGATATTTACAATTATCCCGATAATGTAAATTCACCACAATCAATGTGAGTGTTTTTAATCATGATCCATGATAAAAATCTTATATCATCCCCTCCCTAGTCAGACATTCCCAGTTCACCCTGACTGCACGTTCCATGTCATCGGGAACGTCCAGCTGCTTCCTCTGTTACCAAAACCCAAATTTGATGGGAGGTATATTTGATGATAGTTGATCACCAGTCTTTGCCCTAAAGTTTCCTAGTCTGAGGTGAACTAAGAAGTGTAAATGAAGACCCACTGGAAGTAAACCATGCACTGGAGTCCCCTAAGCAGAAGGATTTAGTCTTCAGGTGTCACTAAGGTGCCCTAAGACTGCAACAAGACTCCAAATAGCTGCTGCACACAAATCAGAGCCATCCTCACTGACACACCACACAGAGGCAAATTTCAATTTCAGCTTCACTTGATGCAGAATCGGCAAAGAAACAAGCGCTGAATTCACCGAACATTGTGGGTGGGGGGCTCAAATGGTAACTAAATCGACAAAAACAGGAAATTGTGCTTAAATGCTGATACAGAGTGAAGTTTTTTCCAACCCTGTGTTTGTGTGCTGAAACTGTGCTGTGTTTTGTCAGCACAGCTTCTAATTTCTCCTCCTCCTGAAATAACATATTTCTCCTATAAACACAATGTGAGTAACCATACAGGGAAACAATAGATAGAATACATCCCATTCATACAATTGTGGAATATAAACACATGAAATTCTAGGGGTTCATAGATCTACATTTGAATTGCCGTGGGATCTGCGAGGGAAACAAAACTGTGAAATGAGGGGGGAAATTATAATACTTTCATGATGCTTGAAGCTTGATTCACATAAATGGATTACTAAATGGGATGGGAGCTATCAGTTTCTCATCTCGGTTCTGCAGCTCACAGTGGCTGTTAGGAGTTTTGTCTGACACAGCCACCAAAATAACACAAACAGTGATTGTTTGCTTTCATTCTTTCCGGTCCTGAGAAGGTGTTTTCACAAAGATTAAACAGGGGCTTGACCAAATCCTTTAATTTAGCGTTAAAGCCACTTCCTTTATCTGTTCATATTTCCTTCTTTCACTTTGAGCTTTTTAATGAGGAGGTGATACAATCCCAAGCATCCTGCGAGCATACCCATCTACCCACCCATCAACTCACCCATTCACTCACCCACACACTCATTCACTCACTCACTGCTTTCATTTAGAGCGACATGGATACACAGCTACTAAGCACAAATTACCAAGATCTCAGACAACCTACTGTCCAACAAATTCATTGATATCCTCTCATTATTAACAGCACATTAAAACACACCAGGAATAAAGACAATGAACACATATCATCTACTTTTGATCTTTTAAACTACAATTATACCTCTGTGTGTTTGTGTGTGTGTGCGTGTGTGTTTGTGTGTGTGCGCGCTTGCATGTGTGTGTGTGTGTTTTAGCTTATGTTTTGTGCACAGGAGAGATAAGGCAAGGTAAGCTGGTGTGGAGATGAGGCTGTTGAACTGGTTAGAAAGCATTCAAGTGAAAAAAAGCACAGTTATGCACCTGGTCTCTGATAAGTGCTATAGGAGGCCGGGAGGTATATCAGAGTGTCTGAGAAAACATGTTGAAGACTGGGCACGGGGCCAAACTGTAAGGCCACCAGCCAACAGTCTGGCCTCCACAGTCTGGCACTGATTTGACCTAGAATTTAAAGCTTAAATCTGCCCTAACCAATACTTTTATACAAACCATTGGCCAAACAACTAGGGAACAGTGTCATGGTGACAAACTCCAACTGTTTAGCATGGTGATACAGAGTCATGTAATAATTCCTTTTGATGCAATGCATTTTAGTGTAATTGAGGAAATAATGGTGGTCCGCCCACAGCTTTACTCTTTTAGTTCAGTCTCAACCTTCTCTTCGCCCTTGTTTCAAGCTGCAAACTGTTAACAGCTCTGATGAAGCTAAGCGTACCCACCAAACGCGATGAACGCGATTGAAACGCGCGACAAATGAAATCGCGTCGCGCTAGACGCTCCAGTTTTGACGCCGGTCCAATATGCCAAAAAACGCCTCATCGCGGCATCGCGTCATCGCGTCGAGCTCGCCCAAACAACAACATTTCTTCCGCCATTTCATTCTCTCGTCGATCATGGCTGAGATAACCACCATCGCTGCACTGTATCTACTCTGGAGAAGTTCCCAGCTTCGTCTGCGGGCTAGGCGCCGACGTCGGTTCTGGGTGCATGCTACCCTACGGAGGCGGCGTGAGCTCGCCGAGTTCCACCGTCTCCTGCAGGAGCTGCGCCTGGACGACGGCCGGTTCCAGCGGTACTTCAGGCTGACTGTTGCCCAGTTTGAAGACCTGCTAACCAGGGTACAGGACCGGGAGGTTTAGCTGCTGCTCTGCCCAGAACTGGTGCTTCATAGCCGGCCATAAGCCCCAGTGATAAACAATCGCAAAAAAAAGGATCTCTGTGTGTGAAAGAGCTGGGATTGATATGTATGTATGTGTGTGTGTGTGCGCGCGCGTGCGTGCGCCCCCCAACTTTGATTATGGGCAATATATAATATAATATAATATATAAATATTGTGGCAAAAAGCGAGGGAACACCAGGACGTCCGTACGTCAGCACGTCGGTGACGATCTCAACGCTGATAGGCTGTCGCGGCGCGTCTTCACGCGAATTCGCCGCAAAAGTTCAATTATTTCAACTCGAGCGATGGCGCGATGGCGCGATGAAGCGATTTTTCGCGTCCATCGCGTCCATCGCGCCGCGCTATCGCGTCCATCGCGTCGCCCGGCGCGATGAAGCGTCTAATCGCGTCTTTGCATTGACTTTACATGTAATCTTGTCGCGCGATGAAGTTTCATCGCGTTTGGTGGGTACGCCCCGCTGCTGCTCACTGCCCAGTGACAAACGGCCCCCAGTAAGCTAGCTGGTGAACATAGCATGCATGTAGCATGATAATTCCCTCAGGAGCTGGTGACGACCAAAGCAGAGCTGAAAGTAAATATTGGACTAACATTCGCCAAGTGCCAAAAAAACTCAAACGAATGCTTCTATTGCTCTGTCTACTAGATGTGTTAGCAACCGTTAGCCAACACACGGCTACTAAATAAGCCATATCTACTAAATACAATAATAATATTACTTAATAACTAATATAACTTTCCCCAAGTGGTCACAAAAAAATGTCAAACAATATATTTGTACGTTTAATATTCACTGTGTGTTAGGGGTGTGAATCTTTGGCTTCACAGTGATTCGATTAACGATACAGTAGTTTGCGATTTGATTGAAGGACGATTTTTTTGTTGTTGTTGTAACGATTCGATTCAATTCGATTCGATTCTGTAAACCACGATTCGATTCAGTAACTTGTAACCAAAATTCTATATCCATGAAATAATGCAAGTGAGACTATCTGTATTCTTCTGAAAGCTGAAAAATAACATATTTATTCTATAAAAAAGGAAACCTTCATAATATTTTATGCTGAATACAAAAATGTAATTAACATATGCTCGGTTATTTTTAACATTTTTCAATAGACTACATGCTGGCAGGGGAGAGAGTGTCTTAAACGTATTAAAACATTAATCATAAGTAAGAATCACGATTCATCCGATTAAATGCATTTATATCGATTATTGGTGAAGCCAAAACGATTCATTCTATTTATTTATTTATTTATTTTAGCAGATTGATTTAGTGGAATCTATAGGACTGACAATCGATTCATCGATTAATCGAATAAATCGTTACACCTCTACTGTGTGTACATAAATTATCATAATTGTCATAGGTGTATTAAAATCTACTGGATCCACAGTAGATACCAAGTGCAAAGCTACGTCACGAGTGTCTGGCTTGCTTTGAAAGTCCCTTATGCTATAAACCTACTCAATTAATCATACATGCAGTATATGGGAACACATTTCTAGCACATTCACATACCACCCTCAAACCAAGCCTCTCTAAACCATGCTCCATTATTCATGAGCCTCACGGTAGCCGGTATGCATAGTACACTCGCCACTCCACAACTCAAATCGATTGGATGTTAGTGTGTTATTAGGCCATCTACTGTACAGGAGCAGCTCTTTAACAACCTGTCATTGCACTCAGGTCAATTGATTGACTGCGACAAGCACTTCTGCCTCACAGCGGCGTGAGGGAGTAAAATCGTATGCTTTCCCACAGTGACATCAGCTCGCTGGACAGACAGAGCTTCACGCTGAAAAAAGATGCACACTTACACTGGCCAGGGTTATGTAACATTGGTGCCTAAAAGGGCATACTACCACATTTTTACACTGAGGGATGCTATTGCTATGCCTTCAGATCGTTTAGTCTGTGTCAGTGCACACATAAGAGTTCATCCTGCCCTCTGACGTCGGGTGTTACACTGTGCATAGTGCCGCAGAGACCAGACTGCTAACAAGATAAGATGGACGGTAAATAATGATGAGCTGAGGATTACAATGAGTAGATCACGACTGATATCTGTGGTGTAAAAATGTATAAAGCGTGCCCATCATCCTCATGAGAGCGGCTCTAATTGTGAACCAAACATCACACATTTGAACCTTGATTTTGTGATAATTTGTTTCCGTGTCGTTTTTCTTTTATGGGGGGTGGTAAGCCTACACCCCCAGTGGTTGGTTGACCTCCCTGCAGGGTCATGAGATGTGGGTGTAACACCCCCAGGGCAGGCGAAAAAGAAGCAGCTGGTGACCAAATACATCAAAGGACACACATGGCAGAAAGTATTATGGGGAATTAGCCGCTGTAAAGTGGGACGCAAAAGACAGTGTTGACGTTAATTTTCAGCCCACATTATATATTGTACAGCTATTGTGTTTTCTTTTAAACAATATCCAAACTTTGTCGCCAGTGCCAAGAATATAAGCTCTGTAGTAAAGACACTAAGGGACAAAGCTAGGATGAAGTCAACAGTATAACCAACAGAGACCTTTGAGAACCGGTCTGCCTACTACACACAGGCTATCTTTAGCATGGCTTTGGTATGCTGACAGAGTTGGATGCGGACGATGGACAATGCCATCGCCGGCACCCTTGCATCACTTTTATTTACTATGATCAACACAGACTCAGTAAAACACGAGGCCAATACCTAGCATAATGGCACCCTCACATCCTGATGATTCATGGGTTTTGTGCAAGAGACTCAAAACCTGCAGTTAGCTGATAAAACACAAAAAGGTTTGCAGAACTAGAGAGGAATACCAATGGATTTCAGCATTCAAAGGGAACCCTCTCGCCTTCGAACTGCTTTGTGTGAAAACCTGCCTCTGACTATCATGAATATGAGAAAGAAACATTACACCCACAAAAGGTGAAAGGGAGTAAAATCCCGCTTATTTTCTAGAGATAATGGTACATTTTCTGACTAGGAAGTGGACCCTATTACCTCCTGTGAAGAGATGGAAGCTCAAATAAACAGATGGGTAGATGTGCAAGCACGCACGTGCATGCACTCACACACAAACACTCGTGGCGCATTATTCATGCAGTGGGGTGCCCCAAAATGTATCCGTGTGTGTAAATGTCATCAGTAAATGTCAGTAGCTTTTTGAGGCCTGTCCTGAGGACATGGAGCCCAGCATATGGGCCCTGGGACTCAGGCACATCTTCATTTCCTACTACTTCATCTATTCTTAATCTACTTTAAAGACCTCATCTGCTCATGTGATGAATTAAACAACACGAGTGGGGGGTCTTTTGACAAGCAGACAGCAACAAAAAAAGGAGGACAGTTATGTTCACGAGATGATGGCCATCCACTATACTAAAAAGAAGAGAAAAGAAGAAAACTCCTGTCAACGATAGCATAAACTTGTCTATTTGGAAGAAGGTTACGAAATAAGTATTATAGAGAAAAACTGTTAAAAAAATTTGAGACATCCTGGAAACACTGGAGACACGCACACTGCTTAAACCTTTACACCTGTGTTTCTAACGGATCCTTTTTTTTTATAAGAACAGGCGTGAATCCTGAATAATTAACTACAGCTTTAACTCCTTTAATGTGGCTAAAGGAGCCTCAGGGATTAAAAGGTATATCCACATCGTCTTCATATAATCTCATATTTTCTGTACCTCGATGTAGGAAGCGAGCCTGGGGTAGACCCTGTAGGGTCCCAGCACGTGAGACAGAGGGGTGGTGCAGGGGAAGCTGGTGGTCACAGCATGGCTCACTTCAGGCAGAGAAAACACCTTGAAGCCGAACTTCTCATACATCTTCTGCAGTTCTTCATCGGGCTTCTCTTCACCCTCACACAGGACGCTGCCCACCACGTAGCGGCATTTCTCTGCTGGCCTCTGAGGGGACAGAGAGAGGATATTACCAGTGAGTCAAAATGAGTCACACCAGTAGAAACTCGTTTATTCAACAATCGAACAGGGCAAGGTAATGCCCTCTGTTGGAGGAACAATATGAGATTTTTCATGTACTTATATTGTATTTAACTGTAGCACATTTCTGTAAGATTCAAGACAGATAAATATTGATCTATTGCATATTTATTATATTTCATTTTCTTATAAACAAGGACATGCAATTTGTAAAGGCATAAAAACAAAATACTCTAAGACACACTCAAAGACTTCTGCAATATGTCAAACTTTTCATCCATATTTATTTCAGAATCAAAAAGCCAATAAATTAAAATGATGAAAAATGACTACACAAAAATAACTGAACTCTCCGTTTCATTAATGACGCATGTACAGACGACCAATCTGTTCTTTCATGTGTCATTATGTTAACCCATAATTATTCATAACAATAGCAAGAAGGCTCAGAGCAAAGATGTAACCCGTGTGTCACTGGTGCTGTAATGCTGCACGTGTGTAGAAAAAAAAATAGAAGTTGTTTGATTTAAACTTGTGGAGACGTTGCACCATCGCATAGTTTTAAGTGTCCCAGAACATGGAGCTGCCAGTTCTGGTAAACATCCCAGAGCTCCAACAGCCAGGTCACATATGTGGCAGTTCAAAATTGTATCTGACTGCACATCATGTTAGTCAAGTGTGGCTGACATGGTCACTTGTTTTGTACACCATGCTCTTTGCAAAAATATATAATTTAAAAAATATTAATAATACTTGTTCTCTTGCTGGAAGAAATTAAGCAAAGATTATATGTAGAATAAAAATAGGCATCCGAAGCCTCTACTGTGTTCCATTCACTTCTGTACAGAATAAAAATAAAAGTAAATGTCATGTTGACACAACCACAGGCGAACAGAATCTTCACTGTGACAGATTGCCCAATTCAAGCAAATTTTGTCTCTGCAAGTTGAATTTTATATTGCTTTTAGAATTGGGAACCAGTGGCGGCCTGGAAGGCAAGATAAATACATTTTGAATCCCCAAAAAGTAAAAATAGTATATGTAATCTGTACCAAATGAGATGAAACAGAGGGGAAAAGCCTGGTGTGGTCCTTTAAGACTTGCTACTGGTTTGTGCTCTGTGACAGTGGCCGTCTGCAAAGAGCTGGCACTGAGAGAGCACAGATGGGAGTCAGCAACACTCATCTTCATGTCCCTGGCATCCTAGCTCAATTATCACATCTAACTGCCACAACCTTCTCTTCTTTTCCTTCTCATTTCTCACATTCAGGGTTATTTTTGACTGTGTTGCTACTACCCTGCACTGCTCTGACTGCCCTACTTTGTTCATACAGCAGTTTTTGCACCGTAACTCAGCGTTGCTGGCTCCCGGTGAGACTCCCCGGCTGAGATTAATCTCTTTGAGCAGCCCGAACCTAACCCTCAGTGCTTCTTAACGTCTGCATCATGTAGGTAATAATAATGACTGACACTGCCTGTTGAGCATGAACAGATCATCTTTACTGTCACCTGACAGAGCCCCTTGCCACCCCAATAGTGAGTCAGAGAACACAGATCGCCTGCTTTTGACATGGAATTATGCATTGAAGGCAGCACGAGATACATTGGATCTATTTACACCGAAGCAATGAGTCATTGCAAATACAGGAAGTCACAATGGCTGTGTTAAAACTGTCTGAGTAAGTCAATACAGCAATGTGACATTGAAGATGTATCTATTTTAAGGCCTCGTACCATATAAAAAATTATATCTTTAAAAAAAACATGAGTTTTAAGAAAGATCTATTTGACAAAATCATTATTGAAAGCAGAAATCATTTTAATATAATTATATTCTATTATAATTATTATATTTCTATATAATTATAATTATTATATAGATAATTATTATATAATATACCAATTATATATACCAATCCATATTTAGAGCAGCTGGGTGGTTTCTTCTACAGGAACCTTTCAAAAGAACGTTTTTAGGTACTTTGTTAGTACTTTGTGATGTCCCAGGAACTATTAGGAAAGGATTTGCAGTGTGGCATCTACATTTGTCAACACTCAAATTACCTGTAAAAAAAACCCTCATCCTTAGCTGTACTTGTACTTGTACGTTTAGTGCTATTTAGCAAATGTTATTATACTAAGATGGTGGATAATATATTCATTAAACCTGCTAAACCTTATTGCATTACACAACTATCACTTTAAGGGGAGAAATGTGCCATTCGACAGGGGAGCAGCTTTTGAAAGCAGCAAGTACAAGCTCTTTCATTAGTTGGTCATGTGATCAATCGCCATTGTTTTAATTCACTCGTTGATAGAAAGTATGATAAAAGAAAATTAAATAGATGCAAATGTTAGGGAGCAACTTTAAATTAATATTCCATCACCATAGCAACATATCGTAATTTCTTTTTGACATACTGCCATTCCATCGTACTGTTTGTCCGTTTTCCACGGTTTGTTTTCTGCTGTCTACAAGGTGTTGTCCATCTGCCGACTACCAGCTGCCTGATTCCATGTGAATGCAGCATTAAGTTCAGCCTCAAAAATCCCACTTATTCTTGTTGACATCATGATATGTCAAATACATTGCTCTTCATAGAAGTACATCTTGAATACATTTAATGAAGAAAATGTTATAATAACAATCATTTTGTAAAACAATAATGAATATGGTCATACACACACACACACACACACACACACACACACACACACACACACACACACACACACACACACACACACACACACACACACACACACACACACACACACACACACACACACACACACACACACACACACACACACACACACAAATATACTGAAATTTCCCTCAGCCCTATGAAATATTGACATTTGGCCTTTTTTTAAACAATGAAATTGTACTTTATACAGTTTCATCTAAAGAGGTGCAGGGGTTGGTCAGCATTGTGCCCTTTGCTACACATCACATTACTCCTGTACACAGCTACTCTTGTCGACACTAGTGGTCTATGATAAGACAACAACAATAACCGTTCAACACAGAGGGGGTAACAACTGTCCTTCCACGGCCGTTCTTCAGTATCTAACCATCTCGCCATCACTCATGCTCTCTGCGCTGATAGACTACAGTGTGTTAGCCAAACCAGCAGTTCACTAATGATATCATCCAGGACTCTAGCTATCATTCACATCCCACACAGTGGCAAGAACAAACAGCAGCTCACTGCATCTCATCTCTGCTTCCCTCCAGATAACACACCCCAGAGACTACAGGCAATTAGGAAAGAGAAGAGCACCACGCCATGTACTTGACTTGCATTGTCTTCCCCACCAACGTTGTTTTGTTTGTGTCTGAAATTCTAACACCAACAAAAGGAAGACATTCTCAGACACTGGGCAGCAGCACTCTGAAGGCAGCTGCTGCCAAAAGCTATATTTTGGAAAACAGCTTGGGATTTAATTTCCTGCAGGTAGTTGAGGAAAGCCCACTGTGGCTTTTGATTGACCTGGGTGAGAAGAAGAGAGTGTGATAATGGTGGAGGTTTTACCTCTGTAACTGAACACTGATGTTTGGTTTTTATGCCCAGCTGCAGAAAACCAGTTAACAGTGACTCGTAAACACTGAATATATATTGAAGCTACCTGCAAGATTAACACAAACGTTTAATTCCATCTGACAACGTCTCCGCTGATTTCATGAAGGCAAACACAAATTTCCCAAAGCTAGGGAAGTTCATTAAATCAGGGGGGAAAAAAAGACATTTACAGCAAACTTTAGTCGAGGTCATGGCCCATGGGACTCCAAGAGGTCTTCCCACACAAATGGTGCCATTCCCATCGCTACCAGATTCCTTTAAGCTAGGTCTCCAAGGGCCTGTTGGGAAAGAAAGTAATTTCAAAAGCAATTCTTTGCTTGAGGGTACAAGGGCCTTTTTTTGATGGATGGGAGCACTCCAACAATAAAAACAAAAAAGTTATGGCTGACAGAGGTAATTCTTTATCAGCAGACACATAATGAGGATTTACTCTTTCCTCCTCTTAGCCCTGCATGTCTTCCCTCCTGGCTATCAGCACTTGTGATGCATCGGTTGGAGTAAAAGTGTCGGCCCCGTGTACAAACGGTCATTTCTGAAGCGTTGGCTGATTGGGGAGGACAGCAGCTAAGCAGGCAAGCGGCCAACACTCTGCATTTACTGTAAAGACAGGGTCGTAATGAGTATACAATACTCTGCCTGACCGAGGACCATCTCCACGCTCATTAAAAAACACAACTGCCAAGCCACTGATCAACAAAATAGGGGGCTAAATTAGCAGAGTGGAAGCGATTAAAATTGCACAGCAGAGCAAAACATCAGCTCCCTCTTTAAACCAACTATATAAACTAAGTGAAGGCAACACAGCAGCATTGCTGTGAGTCAGGAAAAAAGTAATGACATGTGAGTTTACTTTTCTTTTTTTACAAGCCGACTTGTAGCATGCAATTCATAAACTTAGAAAGTTTCGTTGAGATTAAGAAATTAACACAAAAACATCACATTTGCCCTTCATGCTCTTGTTTTCAAACTGGGCTAACCATCATACCAGAATGGAGTTAAAAGGCTGTGATTGTACAAGGGTCCTTCACTGCATTGTAGTCAATAAATCTGCAAATGTAGGGCTCGTCTGGACTCCAACCCCATCTTCACATCAACATCTGCAGTGAAGCACGACAAGCAGCAAATGCGGCATTCATAAAGGACACATTAAGTCTGTGAAAAGCATGTAATGACCCCAAAAGTTCCACAGTCCGATTGCATCGGATAAATGTATCACCCCAACCACACATCACTGCCTTTGCTGGACAGCTCTCTCTATCTGTCCAGCAGTTTGCAGTATAATTATATTTCTGTATCTGGAGCACAGAGAAGGATGGTGTTTAGGGCACTTCCAAGAACAAGCGAAGAACCTGTCACAAGTGAAGGAAGAAGACAGAGGACTGCGGGATAAGCAATCTCTCAACAAGAGCCGTCTTTTCCCTCAGTCTGTCAGAGCGATAACCCGTCTCAGCTGATTGGAAAACCGTTCGCCCTCCCACAGGCGGATGAGGCAGCGGAGACAAAGTCACCAGGAGGGAAATTGAAACTAATAGGGCTGCGGAGCATTGGGCCCACAGGTATGCTGTGATGGGTTGTTTGCAGCTGAATTAATGGAGTGGCAATTGCAGTGAAGCAAGTATGCTCACCCAAACAAATGCAGTTAAAGCAAAGCGACGCTTTGGGATTTGTCGCACTGATTGAGACGACATCACGCCACTTGAATGTGCCACCGCGTGCCATGATTGGGAAAATAATATGAGAAGTTGTGAAAGTATGGCGCTTAACCACCCAAATCAGATTATATATATCAACTGCAGTGATGAAGCATGGGCCCCAATGGCACCTTGAGTTGGGACCCAGTGGAAATCTTTTTTCTTTGGTCTCTCTCTCTCTCGTTCTCGTTTTCTCCTTTACCAAGTGCAGCTCTGTGCCTTTAGGCTTTGCTCAGACTTAGCTGGTAATTACACATGGCATCCTGGGAGTTCTGGCATGTATAATTACTGGCGTGGATAAGCAGCCTGCTGGAGGCAGGTTTTTTCCTTTTGCCACAATCACTGAGTTGGTTCACCACTCCTCGGCCAGCTGGACATAGTGTGGCACTTCTCCAGCCAGATGTCACAGAGCAGGCACATAATCTTCTCTAATAGGAGACGTGAATGAATTCCTCCCTCCTCTGCCTCAGCTCACTTCCTCCTAATGTTCGACTCTCGTCCTCCACCTCCTTGCCTTCTGTGGAGCAGCTCTGATAAATATTCAGCCATGTAATCCAATATCTTGCGTATCATAACACGGGGTGAAGAGCCAATACATGTCACAGGATTGATGGCGCAGAGGATGTCGAGGCCTTCTTCACCATCTTGTTTCACTGACTAATCCTAGCATGTCAGCATGTAGACTGATGTCTTCCTTTCTACAGTTTGTGAGGAACAGATCAAAATGGCATCCTAAAACAACAGTTGTGTTCCCGGGCGACAAAAAGAAGCTCCCCGTTTAATAGATTCGGTCTGGATTTCTGCCTTCTCGTTTTTTGCAGTCTCTCACTCAGTGTAGAGATGTCCATAAACATTAATGCGGTGCTTTACTATAGGGAGTGCCTGCATGTCCACAATCTTGCATAATATTGACTTGAAGACCTGTGGGACCAGACTTCAGAGTATCAGCGTATTTATTTCTCATTTTATATCCACCTTTAAAAGCAGCAGCTCCTCGCCAGAAGCCCCCCTTTCATGTTGTTGCCGTCGACAGACAGACAAGCAGCAGTAAAATGCTAATAAATTTGACTGGGAGTGCAGTGATGCTCGGCGCTCTGATCTGAAATTCCGATTGATGAATTGGAGCACTGCAAGGCTCTCAAGGTGAGTCAGACTCCTACCAATTTATACCCCCTCTTCCAAGGCAGTTCAACATCTCGCCTCATCTCTCATTGCCACTACCATATAAGTCTACACATGACATTTCATTTTCTCCTACTTGTAATGGGGAGCCACAAGTAGGTTTGCTTCAGATGCTAATGCCAAGTTGAAATTCAGCAGATCAGAGGATAAACCAAACAGCAGCTCTAGTTCAGCCCTGATAAAGACACAACGTGTTATCAGTGTCAGAGGCATTAGCTGCATCACCGTACCAATAATGGACAGACCCCAGCAGACAGCATTTAAATAAATAGTCTATCCATATATTTGTACTACCTACTAATTCCATCAAGATAAAGAAGATGAGATGGATTCTTACTCTCCGTTGGTCTCTGAGCATTCACTGCTGTCTGTCCACTCTATGAATTTTGCTCACGGGCAGGCTGCCTGTTGATTTTTTACTCCTTGCACTTCAACAACATAACAAAGGGCTACAAACCACAAATTCAATGAGTTGGCCCGTTCTTTATCCGGACTGGGAATCATTCAATTCTTATGTCAAAGCCGCATTACAGCAGAACCTAAGGCAACTCTGCCTTGAATTGTTAGGTGAGTTTAAAGTGAAATCCCCAGCGTTGTGAGTCACTTTCCAGTTAGCTCCGCACAGCCAGACCTATCAGACAGTGCTGTGTCAACACTAAAGGAAGGTCTGGCTTCACATAGTATTATTCTAGTATTGCGGGGGGGGATGCTTTGGCTTGTTTGTATTTCTTTAAAGGGACGGTGTGTATATTCACCTGAAAAAAGGAGTTTACCTTAGAATGAAGCTTTTATATAATTTATGAGCGGGTTCTCATCACCGTGGTGGCTGCCATATTTCTACAGTAGCCCAGCCTAGACAGCGCCATTCATGTTTGCACATTTTCACCTTGGCCACTGTAGCTGCTCTGCATGCATGCATTCAGTTGGTTGCAATCTGTAATGATTTATGACATTATGATGTCACCACATCACCTTGAGCAGCACTAAGCACAGGATGCATTGACTGCTCTTGCAAAATACACTACTTAAAGGGAACATTTAATCATCCCAGTTTGACACCACGTCAGTTAAACTTCAGATATATCAATCTGTCCATTCAGGAAGTCATTGTAAATCAATTTCACCGGCTTCGGTGCAAATGAAAGTGACAACAGGTGCAAGAGAGAAGCAAAAGCAACCAAAAAAAAGGGACTTTTATTACTCTCTCCTCATCCTTCCTGACTGATTCTTCTCTAGTTTTGTGTTCTGCTAGTGTCCTTGTCACTACTTGTAGCATTAGGCGCTACCGGCAACCCAATCAGGTTCACAGGTAGTCCGGCTCCTTTTGCCGTGTCTCCCAGCACAGTCTCAAGAGCCTGGAGGAGATACCAGGCTGTTAGACGAGGAAAGCTGGACAGGCCGTAGGAGGGCTCGGCACAGTGCAGCTCGAGTGGCATTCACCAGAGAACACCAGAATTGGCAGGTCTGCTATTGGCACCCGTTCTCTTCACAGAGGAGAGCAACAAATTATGCAATGTACAAGAGTAAAGATTTTCTACTTGAATAGGTCGTTCATCAAGATCGGATGTGTGATTTAAGTGTTCCCTTCATTTTTTAGAGCAGAGGAGATAGCAGCCATATCGAGGAGGGGGAGGAGAATGCCCGCAAAAATAGGCAACCAATGGAAGTCTCACTGTTTACATCCAGTGAGTCAGACTGTTGTTCGGTTGACTAACCCGTAGCCAAACTGCTCGACTGTTCAGCCCCTCGGGCTTTTGTGATAATAAATTATGGCAAATATGAGTACACATGCAAACACACACATGCATGACATGATTTAGTGCTAATTAGTGTTACAGCAAATGCTTCAAGTGAGTTAGGTGAGGATGTCCACCAACCACTGCAAGCAGAGCAGACCAGTGAAATCAAACAGTCCACTCTCTGACACTCTCTCACAGCTGTCCAGAGAGATGTCGGACTCCCCAAGCCTACAGTATGAAGCCACAATAACAGAAGCCTGCTCTCTTCACAGCCAGTCATTAACGTGATCCATTGTTGTGGTTCATTCTGAGTGCTAGTCCTCGGGACACAAGGATCTATCAGCTTTTATTGTAGTCATCAAACAGGGATTATATTACAAATTGAATGTGAGGTGAATGCAAATGAACTCGGAAAGCCACAAGAGTAGTGTCACAGTGACCAATTCATGCACAGTCACTTTCCTGGATTTGACGTACTCAATATACAATATTCTATGATGAAATCCACATTTGACTGAATGTATTATATGAGGCTGAGTCACATTACTTGGAGCCATGGTAATAAAATGCAATATAAAGATCAGTGTGGTTTTGAGGATGCGCCTAAGTCCCACAAAACCCATTCGGATGCTAACCCTGCCATCTGGTGGCTGTTGTGCGCAGGAAGCAAACAGGCTTATAATGTTAGTACAGGGTAGAGGATGTGGTACCAAGTATACTCACTAATTAATAATATTTTCTGATTAAATGCTCCAATGCAACAAGCTTAGATGTGGCTTTTACTGATTTAATGGAGAAATGTCAGAGCCGTTTTAGTGGTTCATGAATACTTCTCAGTATTCTGATTTAATTAACATTTGTTAGTTGCTGTTTATACTGGATGCAGAGGCAACCTTAAGTATTGAGGTCAAGTGTAAACACAAGCAAGCTGCAAATTCCACTGTGAGTCATGAAAATGTAGCAACAAGTGTTGACTTCCCCTTAAAACGTATTTATTCTTTAATTAGTGTATTAGCGTCTTGGGCCGAGTCCCTTAAAAACAAGTATTAACATTTACTTGACATTCCATATCAGCCAAAGTTCAGCCAAATGGCATCTCTCTCATTTTGAGTTAACTCGTATGGCTGGTGGTGAGTAATCAGACTTTTGACCTTTGTAAACAAAGGTCAACAAACTCTCATGTCCCAAGACAAACATTGGAAACAGCAAGCAGTTACGATTTGCTGCTTCAGTGATAGAATGCCAGTCAAGATTTTAGAGCATATACTGTAAGCCTCCATCACTCGATCTATGCTTTAATTCATTATAACATGTAAAAATGTTTGAGCATGAGACTGACTTATTCTTTTGAATCGGTAGACAAAGTTTTTTTAACTAACTTTTCTAGTTCTGTAGGTCTAGAACTCAAAGGCTGATTGAATATTTGGCTTCTGAACTTGAATGATTAAGTTAATGAAATATATCACCACAAGGAAGTTAGAACTCCATACATTTCAGATTATTTCAAAATAGAAACAGACCCCGGGACTGATTCATGAATTCTGTACAGAAATCTAATTGCCCTGCAGAGACTTCTGAACACTCTACAATGGGCCCTTATGAACCAGACTCTCCATAAACTCTGAGAACAGCAAAAAAAGTTTTAAAAGCTTGTCAATGAGCCTCCTGCCACAACTTTCCACTGGTATGACTCACAGTTTCCACTAAAAGCCTTTACTTAAAGAAGGACAGCATGCTACAGAGAACTGGCAGGGGTAAACAGAAAGACAAACTCAAAGTGCTGCAGTGTGCCGCATTCTTTATTCCAAAGGGTAAAGGATAAATGGTCCTGCGTTTATAGTGCTTCTTTCTCGTCCTCCAACCACTCAAAGCTTTACACTGCATGTCAACATTCGTACACTGATGGCGGAGGCTGCCATGCGAGGTGCCATCTGCTCATCAGGATCTAAACTAACACATTCACACACTGATGGCACAGTAAAGAGCAATGTGGGGTTAAATATCTTGACTAAGGACACTTCTTCATGCAGGCTAAGGAGCAGAGGATCGAACTGCTGGTCTTTCAATAAAAACAGGGACCCTGCTCTATCTCTGAGCCACAGCTGCCACATCAGAAGGAACCAGAACTCATATTAACAATTGACTTAATAATACTAACTAACCATAGTTATATATGTACTGTATGCACCTTGTCAACTATTCAGACTGAGTAAGTGTGAGCATTTGGCTGATGTGCCAAAAGACGCTATTTTTCCATACTGTCATCTGACTCATCACTTAAAAGTCAGCCGAAACAATATAAACTTAGCTTGGAGCTAATTAAAAGCAAACAATGCTGTACTGTTCATTTTGTTGAGTCATGAATCAAGCTATGAACAGGCAATATTCTGCCTTAAAATGTTAGTACTCTCCCTGCATCAGTCTGGAACAATAAACATTCCCGTGTCACAAGCAGCTGTTGTGAGGACATTTCTTGTTGACTAAAAACACAACATGTGATGAATGACTGGATGTGAAATGAGACAACAGCAGATCTCAGCTGAGGAATGAGCCATCTAGCCTACACCAAAATACATTTGGGTTGGGATTAGGATCAGAATGACAAAAGGAGATTAATAACTTCTCGCATCTGGAGTGTGATTGTAACTTCATAACCATTTAGACTCAAAAGGTAGAGACCCACAGACATGTTCTCATCAGACACATGTGAAGAGGCTGTGTTTGCCCTTCTAGTTTGGATAAGAGGAGGCACCCTGGCCCCACTGATGACATGGGGGGAAAGTATCAACAGTGCAACGTGGCATTAAACAGCTGACTGGTTTCATCATCCAGGCTCAGTTCCTTCAAAAGGCCGCTTGTACATTTAACCCCTGAGCCATACCTGCTAAATTACAGTGAAATCAAGTTGTACTGCACATCACATCCATGTCAAATCTCCAAGACCTTCAGACAAGGACATTGCTCAGAAGATAAGACAACCCCGCAAGGTATTTAAAACCTTGTGCAACTTTAAAAAGCTAAACAATAAGATGCTTGTTCAATAATTGCTGTACGGAGAGTTAAGGAGCAACAATTTTGATAACATTTTAGTTATTTTAGTCCTTTTTAAAGCACAAATGCAAAAACGGCTGCTGGGTTGCGCTTCTCAAAAGTGACAAATCGGCTGCATTTCTTTGTCACATGGGACAGTAACCAAATATATGTTGGTTTTAAACTAATAGCTGGACAAAAGAAGCCACTTAAACATGCCAACTTGGCCTCTATAGCCAATTTTACATTACAGGAATGTAGCTGAGTACACTACAACTCATAACAACATAGAACTTTCACAACTCATTAGATCCCAACTAAAATTCTTAAATTCAAAGTTTTAAATTAAACATATCACCCCCTTCCTGTGACCTTTATGACTCTGGTCAGGTCAAACAAAGCGTATCTCAGCAACTTGTAACATGTTATCAGGGAACAGAGTACATTGTTTTTTTGGTTATGTCATGAGGTCACAGTGCTCTGTGGTTGAGTCCTGGGGGCCTCACCTGCTTGGGGTCATCGTAGAAGACACCGACGGTGCTCAGCTGTGGTCCGATACTGCAGCTCTCCGTGTAGGCTGCACCGCAGTCCTTGTACGATCCCTCTCTGAACTTATAGGCGATGGTAACATTTCTGACAGGTGGTGGCCCGGTCTTTATAATCACGTCACTCAGTAGTCCCGAGTACAGCAGGAAGCCACCCACCGTCGCAACCAAACACAACAGAAGCACGACCAACAGAAACACCAGGATTAAGTCAGACATCGTTTCTCCTCAAAACGGTGAAGCTCCAGCCAATGTAATTAGCAAATATCCAGCAAGGCTAAAACACGTCCTCCTCCGGGTCACACACACACCGAGACTGGTCCAGTAGCTTCAAACGATAACACAAACAGTGTAGCTATTCACGAAACGGGGTCAACTTTGGCCTCAACAGTCGCAAAGACCCGTCAGGGAAGAGGAAACACTCGTTCAAGTTGACAGAAAAGGCAGTTTGTTTGTGGTGTTTCCGCAAACACGGAACATGCTTCCTGGATGGACCATTCTCGTCCACAGAGGAGGGGTGGCTGGAAAGGTTTTTTTTAATTCAATGTTTCGCATATATTAATCACACAGTTGAAACATAAAGTGTATATATATTAACTTATAATATATAAATACCCCTCCTCTTGATTAACGTGAGATATGGTTAGTGCGTACAGCATATGGTTTTACGGCAAAAAAAAAACCTCGTTTCATTACGATGGTTCAACCCAAGCATTGTGTGCAGAAAAATAGTAGCGCCGTAATAAAAATCGGTGGATAATCGAGTTTTCATTCCGATATTTTGTCCCTTCACGGATTCTCCTGCTCTATACATTATGTGAGGGATTATTTTCCGTGCTATCAGACAGTTTTCCGTGTTGCTTGTTGTGACGGAAGAGTCAAACTGTTCAATTAGTTCAGAACACATTCTGTAAACATGTTAGGACAGAATCAGGATTGTAGTCACATTTAATTGGTCACTAATTAAGTGACCAATTAAATGTGACTACAAAGTAACTATATCTAACTGAGGTGACTCCCCAACATAAGTGGTGTGACAGACTTTCAAAGCAAACATGACAGCTTTCATTGCTCGCTGCAAAATGTTCAAAGCTGAGTGATGTTAAATCTGCCTGACGAGATTTAAAGCTGCATTAATATACGGTTGACCACTAGGGGGCAGAAAACTACTAAGCATGCTGTTGGATACACAGCTGCAAGTATATTAGGCCTATTGGTGTATACAATAGAACTGATTGATTGGAACATATGGCCAATATACTGGCCAACAATTTTCAAATTCACAATTAAAATACCGGTATGTTCAATCACAATGGGATTTGTTCATTGAATCTAAATATCATGCCAAGTACATAAGAGAATTACATAAAAATAGACTAATAGAGCTTGTTTATATATATATTTTAAAAGAAGTGCCAAGGAAGGAACTCCCTGAACCCCCAGTTGAGGTTTGGTTTAAGGCCTAAATGTAATGTGTTTATTAACTGGGCCCGGCTTCTTGTTACAGAGCAAAAGTGGCCCCTGGGCAATCTAAGTTGAGTTTCTGCAGAGGTCCTCCCTGTTGTACTCAGGACCAGGACCTGAGCAAGGATCTGAGCTGGACTGAGTCCAATATATTTTATGTGTAATTATGGCTTCGACCCAAATCGATCATGTTGTGCATCTTAATCATCATGTGAGAGAAATGGGATATATGATGCCAGAGTCAGACAGACTCTTTTCAACAACAACTGAATAAAACAGCTAGAGATATTGATGAGTTTACTCAAGCTTTTCATGTAATACTATGATTGTGAGATGCATTGCGTACATTTGTTTTTATAAATTGTGACTTTTGTGTACAGAGTTTGAATCATCTTTCAAATCCTATTAAAACTTGTTCAAAAATGAGTCTGCAGGAGGTATTAAAGATATAACTTGACTTTATTTAAAACTGAAGGTCATCAGTGTCGTCCATCTTTATGGGATTTTGTGTCAATGTTCTTATATTGATGACAAATCAGACTGAAATAATCTCTCAACAACATATATTTGACTTTGTAAGCAAACAAACACAATAAAGCATGTAGCACATCATTAACGAACCCTGCCTTATTATTAGGCATTTCTTTTATCTTTAACAGCAAAAGAAAACATGTTGAAGCACATACACATTTAATACATTCAGAAAGTGAAAAAGACACAAAAATGCAATTGGCATTTGAAACCTCAAAAAAGGAAATCCCAAAATGGGGGTGGGGCCGGAAAAAAAGTGAAGAGTTTAATGGTCAGTTAGTCGGAGTCATCAGTAATATCATCTTGATCCACATCTTCCTTTCCGTTCACAATCTTACTTTCCTCAGAGTCCGACTCCAGGGCCTGATGACAAGCACATGAGAAACATTATGCAAACATGTTGTGCGGAGTATCATTTGGGAGAAACTACATAACACAGGGTCTTGGAAGTGACACCATATCAACGTATATATAGTATCCATATAAAGTCTGGAAATAACAAGTACCTCATCCTCCGACTGGTCCTGAGGCAGCAGTGAACGTTGCTCCTCCTCCTCCTCCTCTTCCTCTTCACTTCCTTGTGACTGCTGGGAAAGAATCTCTTCACCCTGTAGCATATAGTTTGTGTTTGTGTTAGTGAATGACTCAAATATGAACAGAGACATACTAGGACTTCAATAATGTTGTACCTTCAGGTTGCGATTCTTCAAATTGCCAATCCAAAACGCCTCCTGGCAGTTGTTGAGTGTCAGCATGGCCTTCACTCTGTAAACAAACAGCTCGAGGCTCTTCTTTAAGGCTGGCACATGGTTGGTCAGGCTGGTGTCCTGGTGAATCTGAGCGCCAACACATAATGACAAGGCTACGAAGTTAGAGAACACCAGAGCAGAGGTCTTCAATATTTACAGGCCAAGGGTCCCCAAGGCTTATAGTGACCCGGTGGAGGGCCGCCCTATTACATATCTTATATAATTGTGTTCCTTATTAAACCGGGCCAATAACAATGTGTAGTGCAGCCTTTAGTGCCAGGTGTAACAATACTTTGTAACTATGTATGTATACAGTGCTAATACATTAAAATAATAATTGCTGCCAGATTCATATTTTAATTCTATTTTGGCATTTCTACATTATAATTTCTCAGCATAATATTAAACAAATAGAAA
This sequence comes from Eutrigla gurnardus, assembly GCF_963514095.1. Lineage (NCBI taxonomy): Eukaryota > Metazoa > Chordata > Actinopteri > Perciformes > Triglidae > Eutrigla > Eutrigla gurnardus. Next base: position 19,520,047 of record NC_139916.1, on the reverse strand, counting down.
GATTTACATTTGCTTAATATAGTTTGTATTCATGTTAAGGTGTATTTTTGGACATATTTCAATTTTAGGAAGAAAAATAGTTTGGGATCAAATCATTTCGGGACCCCTTGCAGTAACTCTGAGGACCTCCTAGGGGTCTGAGGATGAACATGTTTGCTGTGTTTCTCGAGTTCCGCACGACTATAATGTACTTCTGTGTTGGTAGATTTGGCATCAGAACATGCAACAAGACGTCTCCATCTAAAGAAATACAAAAATGAAAATGCGTTGTGATCTGTAGCTACCTTAGAATATCCACACATGTGATGGAGCTGCCGGGTGCTGAGCTGGAAGGTTTTTAGCAGGCTCTGGACATCCTCCTTAAAAAGACAATGCATCATGTTGCATGTTTTTATACAACAACCCAGAATGTTTTTTTTCTGTGCTCAGCGGTTTTCCAGTGCAAACCAACTTTTGAATTGTACAGGGAAGCAGAAGAAGTAAACATGCACTTATAAAGATATAAAGCAAATTATACACATTACAAATTATATCTTCTGAAGGTCTGGGCTTGTATTTTAACATCTATTTGTCTAAATAAGCAACGGCATTAGGAGATTACATTGTTAAGGAGTTAATTAGTAGTCTATAAAAGATGATTGACTTTTGCTTGTATTAAACCAGGAATACGGCTAATTTCATTGAGTAAAGTGTACTTTATTTGTTTGTTGTTTGCCCGTCATGGTCAGCTATTAAAGACTACTGTCTATTTTTCAAAGGTCATTCTCACATACAATTTCACAGACAAATGTTTAGCTTAATATGACATTTACAAGCTGTATTAGGCGACAAAATGCGTCATGCGTACCATGTGCCTTTTGAAACTGTTGTCCAGTAGCGGCATCCCCAACTTCAGAAAAGACTCCAGGAAAAGTCGGCCATACTACCAAAAACATCATTGTAACCAGTTAGTGGAAAGTCACAGCAGTTTCACCCGAATGTGACTTTTTTTTTTCAGCGAACACAACCAACTCACCTTTAGGCAAACATTGAGCACCGGCCTGGAATCAAACGACTGGCGGAACAGATCAGAGGTCAAATACAGGAGCAGATGAGACTGAACTTAAAACACATTTGTTGAAGACTAACACATACATAAAAGATTAGGTGGGACAAAAGTGATGAGATTAAATGATAAAAACCATAAAAGTCGCATGTCTAACTTAAACTGAAATATGCTAAAACGAATCAAGTTCCGTTCTTGGCTGAATGCTGGGAATAGATTATGTCATAAATCAGTAAAAAATTAAATAAAAACAACATTCATAGATGCGAACAAACCTTAACAAGGTTGACCAGGATATGGAAATCTCTGACAGCCAGGCTCCATGTCAGCAGCTTCTCACTCTGAGCCTTGAAGGAGGTGAAATGTTTTTATAGTGAAAACAAACACAATATGATCTCACTTGCGTGAATTATATGAAAAAAGGCAGTTGAGGAGAAACTAACAATTACTTGTGTGCAAAAATAAACTACAGGCTAATCTCAGCTCACAGAATTTGAACAAATCAGCATTCACAAATGTTTAAGAGTGTCATGTTTTGATTTGCCGGTTGAAGTAGATGCAGCAGTGTTTTGTGGCTCTAATAACAGAGCTCCTGTATACAAGAGAACCTAGTGGCTGACCTCAGAGCTGTCACCCATTTTGCTAGCAGGAATCTTCCTGGTGGCCTTTTCCAGCACTGCCATCAACACTTTGTAGAACACCAGGAATGTTTGTCTGGAAAAAAGAGAAAAAGGGATGAAATAATCAACAACTAAACAATAGCCATATGGAGACACTGCTGAGGACTTTGCTCTGAGACAACCGAGCACAACGAACTGCTGGAGACGAGGCTCTACCTGTTGAGAGTGGGCCACGATGCAGAGCTCTCATCTTTTGATGCTTGGAGGAGCTCAGGAATTCCCTTTTCAGCTATTTCCTCCACAGCCTTCAGAACATCAGCGACACGCTCCAGGTAAATTCTGCAGAGAGCAGAAAGACAAACGATAACACACAATCTGTGCTTTATGTATGTGTGAACGCTTCGAGGTGAGTCATAACATGTAACTATGAAAAATGGAGAACAAAAAGAACACTTAATTCATTTAGTGAGCGTCGTTCTGTGGTGGTCACACCATGTCATTTGTAAAATATGACAGTTATTGGCAACATGATTTTTAATTATTACAAAATTTCAACAGGGCGTTTCCACGTTGCAACCTAGTGTTACTTTATGGCCATCATATATACACCGATCCCAATATACAGCATGTGTGATGAACTAAACTCCGTTGCCAGTGTATCAGTACAAGCTACCTCTGGTTGGTTTCTGTACATTTTGCATGTAAATGTTCTTGACATGCAGACTCACCTCAGGAGAGTCTGAAGGGCTTCATTGAATTTGTTCCCTCGCTCATTCCCTCCGCTGGCTGTCAACCAGGCTTGACTCAGGAACTGTTTCGCGAGGGAAGCTTGGAAGAAAAATCAGAAATGTATCATCATGGTTTATTGGATAGCAGACACGTTGATTTAGGGCTTAAGTCGAGACTGACCGGTCTGCTCTCTGTAGGCAGCAGGGTTCCCTCCCTTCTCTGACACAGTGGACAGAAGCTGGAGGAGACACAGGGCTGTGCTGAGGCTTGGCATTGTGCTGCGGAAGTTCACTAGGTACTCAAAGCAGTGCCTAAACAGAGCGAACCGGGGGGGAAATATACATTTGATTCCATGAAAAACTACAAAAAATAGCACATGACGTTATCAGACAATTCTGACAGTAAGAGCTCCTTTTAGAACAAACTGTAAATGTCCCTTTGCTACAGTATATTAAACAATACATGCATCTCTATTGTGTTGTAAAGAGTTGTTCTTTATTCACTTATTTGGAGAATTGTGCCGTTTTAAATGTTATGTTTTTAACAGAGGTCACCAAATACAATTGAATGTGATAAAGAAATAGATCAATAAATAAATACTAAAAAAACATAATATATAGTAATGTATACTGTGCTGCTCTTCGTCATCATCATCACCACCACTCACTTTACAAGCTGCTCCAGGGTCATTTCAGCACTCCCCTCTTTAAGTCGTTCGGCCATCACTCCAAGCGCCTTCTTCAGTAAGCTTCGTTGTCCAGGCTGGCTGAATCCAGACCTGCAGGTACAAAGAGAAGATTTCAGAGACAAAACGAAACCAGAGCCAGACACGTGGACTCTTCCAAAGGCACTCTGACATTTCATAGAGTTATTTTAAAGAGCAGGTCCTCCTCACCAGCTGAAGGTGGTGTTCAGGACCTGCAGGAGCAGCTGGTAGCCTGATGACATCAGCAGGTGCTGCTGGACATCCGTGGCAGGTCCGTCCACAACGCCGTCGTTCTCAGACAGCAGTGTCTGTGGAAATAATGCACAATTGTGTACAAGCACTGAGCAAACCTTTTAGAGATAACTGGACAAAAAGAGATTAGGTCTTCATTCACACCTGCAGGGGTTTTACCTGAAAATAGTTGTGGCAGTTCTCCAGGTGTGAGCAGAGGGCAGGCAGCAGCTGGACGCAGCAGGAAGCAATATCCTTAGAGTTCCTCTGTTGGAGATGGGAGAATCCAACGCTCTTATCGCTCTTTCCCTGCACAAGAAAATACGTCATTAAGTTTTGTCTCATAAGCCTGCATATTCCTTTAGACGGATTCAGAAAATGTACTTTCTCCAGAACTCTAAGAAAACAAAAATGAATATTGAAAACTGTCGTTCCCCAGACATTGTTAAACAGGTCTAAGACCTGCACACACTCACAAGTAGTGAGCTTTCATAACTTGTCTGATCTGCATTAGCTAACTTTTTGTTGTACCTTGAAGAAAGGAGGTCTCTTGGCAGGGGCAGCTGTCAGACTGAACTCCACTTTGCGAAGCATATCCTCCAGCAGGAACACCAGCTCAGCAGGACCCAGCAGAACCTCCTCCCGCACCTCATTCACAGATGAATAGTGGAGGAGATGTAACAACAACCTTTGTATTGATATATGTGGTGCATATGTTTGTGCAATAGATTAAAGCGGCATAAAAACATTCCGTTCATGAGAACCTGAATTAATCCCCATACTTTCAAAAATGGATGTCAGATTTCAGAATGAGATTTCAGAAGCAAGACTTGATTAAATACAATATCAGATGACAGTCTGAACAAGGCCCAGACATAAAAACATGGGAAAAAAACATGATATTAAAAAATAATTTAAAAAATCAATAATTTCATAAAAAATCCTATAAAAGGCCTACCCTCTTTCAAAAGAAAACTTCCTATTTCTTACCTTGGTGTGAAGATCAGAGTCTAGAAGTGAGCGGGACAGCAAGCCACACTGCAGCACACTAAGCACCTCTATGTCCAGCTCCCTAAAAAAGGGTCTGTAGGAAACCAGGCTGACACCTGGCCGGATCTCTTTCTCTTTCTCTTTTTCCGGCTGCTCCTTTAACACAAGGAGAATAACATTTGAACTTTTGTTACATTAAAAAAAAAGAGATTAATACAAGAGGTCACGGTTTACCTGCTGAGTTTTTTGTGCTTCAGTCGTCTCCTCAAGCTGAGAGCTGCCCTCTGAGGAACTCTTCCCCGGGGCCTTCCTCTTCTTTCCCGTTCCATCTAAAATCACATACGTGAGTTAGACAGTTATGTAACTTTTTATACCCTTATTCAGAGAGATTGGTTACCTTTCTTTGCCTTATTCACAGAAGCAGCAGAACTAAGTGCAACCCCATCTGTGCTCTCTCCATCGAAGTTGGCAACAGGTGGAACAAAGCCGGGTGTGTCTGAAACAGAGGAAAATATACATTATTTCAAAAACCTTAACACTACGTGGCATAATGATAGCTTTTGATATACCCAGTATGGATGGATGAAACCTCACCTGCCAAAGCACTCTCCAACAGTGTTTGAAGGTATGTGATGTTCTGCAGACGGGTCATCACTTTCATCTTCATATCAGTTTCTTTTTGTCCACAGAATGCGTTGACGACCTATCAGAAAACAGCAGTAAGACACTGCTTTAGTCCCATATGTTGCCTACTTTTCAGAAAAGTTTTGCAAAAAAACTCAACCACATGCAGTGACCTCTCTGAACCAGTTGATGGTGTGAAACAGCAAAGTACAGAGGAACTCCCTCTCAGCTTTTGACAGGCTCTGCATTTTCTCTACAACATCCATGTCTGTCAGGATCAGAGGGCAGCCTGCATTCCAGCAAACAGAAACACACGGACACAAATACGTTTACAACCACAGAGATGAGAACAAACTGGTTTCCAGGAGACGTGTGTTATTTTCCACTTCCTCACCCAGCAGGCCGTCGATGTCCTCCAGGTCTCCCTGGTGTTGTTTCTGTTCACAGAGTCTCAGGAGGCGGAAAAATGGAGACAGGCAGAGAGGAGACACTCGCCTGCCCCCGCAAAAATACATAGAGGGACAGGTCAAACACGTCGCTGTTTACGTTGCATGTTTGTAAGCTGCTACAAAATAAAAATTGTTAATATGACTCTACTGCCAGTGAAATACATGATTTGTTTGGAGGTGGTGAGAGTGGGTTGACTCACTTGTGTGCTTTCTCGGTTTGACTCTGCTGCTCCCCTTTATTCTGGATGTCGTTGGCCAGTACAGGCAGCAGGTTGATGGCAATGTGTCCCGGACTATCCTCCTCCAGGTTGTACATCTCACGGGGCGGAAAGGGAAAGGGACTGAGATAGGCAGACAGGAAGGTTTAATGACAGCAGGAATACCTCCATGTTAAAACGAGTGAATTCTTATGCGGCCGGCTGTCCATCACTAACCCAGAGATTTCAGGCCCGAGATCCACCACAAAGTCGTTCTGGAAGTCATCCAGGACACTCCCTGCAATGTTTTCCTGTTGTTAGGAGAGTAACATAACCGGAATTTTTAGTCATGCCTTTGTGGCGTCTTACATTAGATGCATGTCAAAAAGATTATAAATGAGGCGATAGTAGGAGCTATTAAGATAGGACGTATGGTAAACATACCTGCACCTGTGGGTCCAGAGTAGAGCTCAGGACCAGGTTGGCCATTTCATCATAGTACAGAGCTGCAGCCTCAGGTGAACTTTCACTGCTGGACTTCACCAGCTCCAACAGGGCTGTCACCTGCAATAAGAGAAACACGCAGACATAAAGATAAAGACCAGACACCTTCAGTTACAATCACTGTACTCTGGCAGGTGGAACAGGAATGGAAATAATCAAATCTTAACTCATAATAATAAAGTGCCTTATTATAGTTTGTGTCAGGAGGATTTCTTTTTACTGATATGATGTTCTTGTTGACATTTTCCACAGTGAGGTTTAGTTACTGAAGAGAAAACTCGTAGCTGAATCAAGACACCGACTCTGTACATGAGTCAGCAGTTTGAGCACAGGCTCACAGCCACATAATGAAGGATCATTTATTTACTCCAAATAGTGCCCTGAGACGGTACTGACCCTACCCAAACCCCCCTCGGTAGCAAATGGACATTACATAAAAGGTGGACATATGTTTGGCTATGCAAAATTACGAGGCAAGGGATATTGAAATAAAAATAAACAAAAGAAATATCCTTGCAACACACGCATTCTTTGCATTTTAATAGCTAATATGTACCTGTCTGAGTGTCTCCTGGGGTAATGAACCATTCTGTGACTCCTTCACTTTAAGCCTGGGGGGGGGGGGGGGGGGGGGGGGGGGGGGGGGCAGAGAGTGTGATCAAGACAAAGTGCCAGAACAAACAAGGAAAATGTGGCTTACACCTGTGAGTAACACCCTTTACCTGACGGCCCCCATGCTGCCTACAATCATGACGGCACCAATGATGCCAATACGCTTGTACTTGGGCACGGTGCTGGAAAGCTGTTTGCGGATCACTATGTGCATGTCATCCTGAGGGGAGAGAGCCAGGTCAGCAGGTGTGAGGATGACAACAAATGGCAGCACAGCCAATGGGCGAAAAGGACTGAATCATCTTGTGAACGTGCACCTGGATGTGAGATCCCTGCTGCTGTTGCCCGAAGGCCAGTCGGCTCAAAAGGTGGAAGAGTCTGCGGATCTGCTGGGGTGTGAGGTTGTCCATGTAGTCTAAGATTCCCTGAATCAAACATTATTCTCAGTTAAAACCTAAACCAAACACTTTGATACAAAACCTTTGTAAGAAAGCCACATGTCGCTCTGCTAGCTCAGATTCCACTTCTACCTCGCTAGGAATGACGTTTTCTTTTCAAGAGGTGTGATTGGTTGATCCAGAAAGACTAAATCAATTCTAAGTGACAATGGGCATAGAATGGACAGCGAAATCGATTAATTATGAATATAATATTATGTAACGAACATGTCTGTTGACTAAATTGTAAGCCATAGGCCTACTTTAAAATAAGTATGCAATGTTTGAAAACACAGGTAGACTTTTCACATTCTGACAGTTGATCGTTTATGTTACCATGCTGGTAATTTCAGTACTTTATTATGATTTATTAACAGGGGAAAATGTCTCAACTTCCATCAGTTTCAGTGATTACTAACCAGTATATATAGTAGCGACATCGGCCGGCATGTAAATCTACAAACCAGCGAACACTGTTGAATTTTACACTTTTTTGTGCTTTGATCACTTTCATTTCTGGCGCTATTGTGTTGGGTGCAGAATGCACTTCTATTGAGATGGACCACAAAGATTATCCTGCACCATCTAATCTGTAGCGCTTCATTATCTCATTCAGCGTTTGAGAATATTTCTCCGATCTTTGTCTTTCTACTATTTTCACCTATGCTTCAGAAACTCTTATGTCTCTTAAAAGTCCTCCCCACTCCTGCACTACAGTATTATCACCTTAGGAGCTCTCTTAAGGGCTAAGGTGCTTTGTGAATCACTTTTATCTTCATCTTGTCTAAACTGTAAGGAAAAATTCTAAGAAAACATAGGCATAATACTAAGAATTATTAGGCTTTATGAATATGGCCTCAAATTTGTAAAACGTGATCCTGATTCTGCAGAGTTGCAAGATTCTGCAAGTTTTCCTTGAGGTCCTGAGTCCTTGAGTAATTTATACATTTTCAAACTTTGGATATATGGATAATTTCCTTACCTTGACAAAAACTGCATACAGGGCCATTTTTGTGGGTTTTTCCGTTACAAGGCCGCAGAGCAGCTCCAGAGCCATGTCCACCTCCCCACCCACACCACTGCACACATGGGTCACCAAAGAGCCCACCACCTCCTATAAAACATAATCCAGGATGGAATTAAAATGACACAGGTGCAATAAAACCCCAAAAAGATCAATTTGCATATGCACAATTTAAAAAGGCCAAACGCACCTGTTGGCAGTAAGAGTCAAATGCTATGAATGAGTGTCGGTACATGTGTCCACCGAAAGGCACCACACAGGGGTCAGGGGAGCGCAACAAACTCTGAGCCAGAGCCAGGATGGACGGGAAATAGCCTCTCATGACCTAGAGCATCATCATGAATGAATTAACATTAACATTAATTATAGAGTATAGAAAGATAAAATTCTCTGTGCTCCTGACATTATATTTAAACGTTTATACATCTGCGGACTGACCCACCTGAGCGTAGTCCCTGAAGGTCTTCTGGAGCAGAGCCTCCTGGATCAGTCCAGTCCTCACTTTCAACTTCAGCACCCTCTCCGCCGCCCGACGGCTCTGGTTGGCATTGATGGAGTGGAGGATGAACAGCACCAGCAGATCTATTACCTGACATGGCACGGCACATGTTAACGAGAGACAGCGTCACATTCCCACACACACGTAAACATGACACATAAAAATACATCTCTTACATGATTTTAAAATGCCAAACTTTGTGACTGGTTTTGATGATAACACTATGGTTTATGCTAATATATAATAGAAAGCCAGACTTACAACTGCTGTCAAAATTTATAGATTCTTTTTTTTTTTTTTACAATTTTTCTTAATTTTATAGACCTGGATTTTATAGACATTTAGACTACATTTACACTAAACAATTTATGAGGGGATACCCTGAACTCACCTTGTGGCCCTCCTCTTCGTCCACGGATTCTATTGACTAATGAAAAACAACACATGTTCAGAAAGAAACACTGAAATTGAGAAGAAGTCTTTATCAATAAATGAATGGAAGAGGGCTTGAATACTGAATTCATTTCCCACCTTGATCCAAGCCTCAGATATCATTTTTTGGAATCTCACTGCTGACTTGATGCCATCCAATATCAATGCAACGCTGTCCTGGCTGCTGCCAGCTGCTGCTGTGGAAGTGGACCTGTTCCAAAATCACATTAGATTAAATTTACAAGAATAAAGTTGTATCAAAATCCTACTGGCCTACTTCAAACAGATTCCTGAATAAATATTATTGGCAGGTGTGGCTGAGAGTTGTCTTACGCTGCTGATCCTTTGCTCTTCATGCAGCTCTGGGAGGCCTGCAGCACAGGAGGGAGGACACACTGCTCCAACTCCAGCTTTTTACGAAGATTACACACCACCTACACACAGGAAAAACACACATGCCACATTTTTTAATTAAATGTAAGAGACATAAAGAGCACAATGACTACCTTGTGTTTTAAAAATGCAAAAAGAGGTGGACGTGACTCTGAGATCTGACCTCGTATGCGTCAGAGGCCGAGACCGAATGCAGGATAAACTTGACCACCACAGGTAGGTCCTCCAGTTGCACAGCAGCCAAAGTGGCCATAACGGCTCCACGGACCTGATGGAGAGTTACAGGTAACAACACAGCAACATTCACTTGGCCTTTAATAATTCACCAAAATAAGTGCGAGAATCTGTGTGTGTGTTACCTCAGTGAGTAGTGAGGAAGTGAGGTTCAGACTGGAGAGGGCATCCAGGATGGGCACAGTCAACTGAGTGTTCTCTTGGAGTAAAGAGCTACAGAGTACGGGGATGAAAATGGTAGTAAGTAAAACCAGCAACCGTGAAACCACACATCAGGACCAGAGATCTGTAGATTCACTGGACATACTTGAGCTCTCTGGCTATATCGTTGTGCTGGGAGTCTTCCAGTATCTCCGGCAGGCTGGTAATGATGTCACGCTGAACCTCCACTGGCGCTACTGACACCAGCTCCATGAGCTTCGCTGCCAACGACTGCAATAACAGGTCACAAAGAGGGGAGAAATGAACACATCACCATCTAGACATGAGGGAGGAACCCGTGATTGTAGGTCTGATGGAGCAGGTCTGGAAAAATAACAACTTAGAGGCTGGAACCAGCCCGACATACAGTCCATGCAACCTATCATCATAGAAATGACTACCTTGCTGTCCACAATTCGGTCGAGCCATTTCAGCTGGTTAACAATTGTGTGAGGAATACTGAGTCCTCCATCACCAGTGCTGGGAGGGACAGAACAAGACAACGATGATGAGACAACGTCAAAAAGTGTCAAATGCTAAAATGCTGTAAAGTGACGAAATACTGACCTATCGAACATAAATTCAGGAAGTTTCTCGAGCAATGTGTTAATGATGAAGGTCTATATGGAAAAAGAAAAGAAGATTTTCCTGTGAGACCTTATTGTTAAAAGGTCAAAGGTAAAGCAGTTGTCTTTGGAAGAATCTATGCAGAGAATCTGACCTGCAGCATCTCAATCCCCAACAACATGCGTAGCAGGCTTTCCTGGAACGAGCTGACACAACTGCAACACAGATGAAAACATGTCAGCATGTCACACCATACCGGCAACTTCCCACACAGGTTTGGTCTTGGTGGTAACTGTGCATTGTGTGTGTTTGTAACAGTCACCCGGAGTCTCCATCAGACAACCGTGGGACACATGGAAGAAGGCAGTTCCTAAAGCGCTCAGTGTCCTCAATATGGGACTCCAGTCCAGCAGTGAATTCCTGTACAATCTGAGCAAAGACATTTCAGTGAAACGTAATAATAATGATAATGAGGATTTTGTGAAGGGGTGGTGTACAGCCTGTACTCACCCCGGGGTATCTGGGACTCTTCTGGAGTTGTTTCTGTATCCTCTTTTGGAAAACTACTTGGTCGACGGCTAAAGGGGAAACCATAAAGGACAAGAAAAATCAGAAGTTACCTCATTTTTAAACCTAATTTCATGGTTTGTTTTGAAACTGGGACGGAGTTCATGTTTACCGATCTCATTGGATGTGCCACCTTGTTTCAACGTGACACCAGCCTCACGAAGGAAGACTCCAAATACACTTTGGTTTGTCTCTTCTGGAGGAGGGTCCTTTGATTGGCGGCCGGTGTTGCGACTCTTCTTTGCCTCTACGGAGAGAAGTGAATCAAACTTTACAGAGGGGAGCGGGACATGGTGTTTGGTGTGTTGGTGAGATCACATCAGTGTGACGTCATGCAGTGGTCCTGTCAGATGATGTCATACTCATGTGACACTGATTTTACTCTGCTCTCTAGGAAACCCCATAGAGACGCATAGCTATAAAAACTGTGATGTTACTTTCAATAAAACAACTTACTAGTGGTCGTAGTTGTTCCCTCTCCCTTGTCCACAGAGGGGCGCCGCTTTTTACGCATCATCTGATGAAACAAGGGGACAGAATGTGTTTGTTAGCTAACGTTAGAGAGCAGGCTAGCATCAACGGTAGCTAACCACCAAACGGTTTGTTAAAACAAAGTGAATGTCACAGGGACCCTACGACGCAACAGCAAATTAACCGACTGTAGTGAGAGTATTAGGTAGTCCAAGGATGCAATAACTAACAGACACGACGCACTTTAAGTAGGAGACGTTGTATCGACATTATATGAGAAATGCTAGAAGAGAGACATACGTTTTAATAGACGAATCGATCCACAGACGAGCAAACTACAAAACAAACTTCCGCGCCAAAGACATTTGCACGTCATCAACCAGTTAGGGACCATCATCCGGGAGTGTATGAACAGAGAGCGGTAGCTATGAATAATCCCTCGTCTGAGAACAACCACATAAGTGACTTTATATCAACTACTTTTAAACAATTATATATGTTTTGGATACCTTTGTTTTGGATACCTTTGCTTTATAAAATTGGTCTTTAACGCGGTCCGTCGTTCAACACTATAACTGCTACAGCACGTTCTAGACGGTCTCTAACTTTCTAGCATACGGCGGCGTGTTTATAGAAACACCGTGTCCGTTGTTGGGCGGGGTTAGACCTCTGTCGGCGTGAACGGACAGACTCTCTTTCTGGGATACGCCATGGAGGGAAACATGCGCAACACCAGAGCGCAGTACCGGTTCATCTAGCTCGAAGAGTGTACTTTTACGTCGAGCGGTTTCACTGCCTTCACTTCCCTTTTCGCCTCGCTTGGTTTACAACAGTAATACAACAGTAATAACGTTAGCCCAATTCCAATTATTTCGTCACGTTTCATTGCATCTGCGGAGAATTCCCACCAGAAAAACTGAAAATACACAAAATAGCTAAAAATGACGAAATTAAATATTAATGACAAGACAACATTGTAATTTACCGAATTAAAGTTATGAAATAGGATGTTAAATTGAGAGACTAAATTCATGTTATGATATGTATAATTATATAAGCGGCTTGGTCAAAGTGTTGACTGGTGTCTCTCTACTTCATATTAATCTGATGTCCGTGGGAACGTTCAAATCGCGTCCGACGGGCTGCAGGGTGTGAACTATTTTGACAGCTAATACAAGATCTTTGACCATATTCAGCGACGTTTGCTCAAGGAGACTTGAAGAGAAGACAAGAGTGACAGAGTCGGAAGGGAAGGCATCAGTGTCACTTTGAGTAAAGGGAATCGGTATCGAGAATGGCTGCGAAATTCTACGACCTATCGGCCAAACTGTTGACCGGAGAACCATTTAATTTCTCCTCTCTGAAGGGCAAAGTAGTCCTCATCGAGAATGTGGCGTCTCTCTGAGGTACGACCACCAGGGATTACACCCAGATGAACGAGCTCCACGAGCGGTACGCCGGCAAGGGGCTCGTTATCCTGGGAGTGCCCTGTAACCAGTTCGGTCACCAGGTGAGGAAATGAACTTTATTGTCACCAACTCTGCTGACTTTTGTTCTTGTTTTCTTTGACACCCAACAGTGATTTTTCTCCAACTTTTACAACTATTGTAAATTATATTTAATTTGTAATTTCCTTAAATGGAAGGATTTTCGTTCCTGTTTTAGACTTGTTTTATACATCCAAGTGGCTTGTTTGAGGTTTAGCTTTGTATTTTTTGTAAGTTGGTGCGTGTATGCTATATAGGGTATGTTTTTTTATGATACATAATAGAAACAAAATCTGGTGCCTCATTTAGTTACTGTAGAGAAGTAGTTTGGCAATAAGTAATGATTATGAAAGAGGAAATTGCGTTACTGTTAGTGGGTTACCAAACACCTAACAAAAAGGCTCTGCTTCAACATTCAATGAACATTGTGTCATTTATTAACACACCTTGTTATGGCTTGTTCAAATAATCAGCAGGAAGCTCAACCGTCTAGGAGAGCAGTTCCTTCTGTTGAAGTGATAAGAATATAGCCTGAGGTAAAACCTGAAAAACCCAAGTCAAACAGTGGGCCAACGACCTGGTAAAATAGTTAAATAGTCATCATATTATGTATTACTCTTTTTTTTTCTCTCAACAATTTAAACCTGAGTGAGGATGGTTGTGTGGTGTTGACATTGTAATGTTGGACAGCTGAACAAGACTTGTTTCAACTCCAAACCTTTATTGTCCATGACAATCTCTGCTGACCACGTCTCACAGAACATTTTCTGTAATACATGTGTATAAGTACTATTGCCATGTCAGTCTTTATCAAGGAAACTTCTTCTAGGGATCTGAACCCGTCTACTTCCTCAAATGTCTATAATCACACATCACCTTCTCATCAACCCATGCAGGAGAACTGCAAGAATGAGGAAATCCTCTCGTCTCTGAAGTATGTCCGTCCTGGAAATGGCTTTGAGCCCAAGTTTCAGCTCCTGGAGAAAGTGGACGTGAACGGGAAAGATGCCCATCCCCTGTTCATGTTCCTGAGGGAGAAGCTCCCGTTCCCCAGCGACGAGCCCGCCGCCCTGATGAATGACCCCAAGTGCATCATCTGGAGCCCAGTCTGCAGGAACGACGTCGCCTGGAACTTTGAGAAGTTCCTCATCGGGCCGGATGGAGTGCCGTTCAAGCGCTACAGCAGGAGGTTCCTCACCAGCGGTATTGAGGGAGACATCAAGAAGCTCCTCAGCCAGGCCAACTAAAGAAGCAGTCCTCCAAAATGTTGTTCACTCATCCCACTCGCAGAAGATGTGTGTCACCATCAGGTCATCAGGGGAAACACCTTTGGGCTCACTGTTTTTCCCTCCACAGCTTCTGTAGATGATGTACAACCTTTCCAGGCCACCTGTGCTCTCATGTACACACCAGCTGCGTTCTGTTCTTTTACTACATGAAGGCATCCTCCGAAGCCAAGCTTGTTGTGAGGGGGTTATCTGATGAAACGTAAAAGGCTGAATGTTTTCAGCTGCATTGTGTGCATGTAAAACACAGCTGTGGTTTCATGTATCAAGAGGACCAATAAATGTATTTTTCCATTTACCTGACTGCCTCTCAGTGAAATTATGGTGTTAAAGGACACAATTAGACCTGTAAAAATAAATGAAAACATGATGTGGCATGAGGGTCCCATATTTAGATTTTTTTTTTTAAACATTTGAATAACTTTTGCAATCCTGTGTTTACAGTGTGAGCACTACTGGAGCTGTGCCAGTGCTACAGATCAGCGTTCATGTCGAAACTAGTCACCATAAAATCAAGGTTGCATCACCTGCCAATAAAAGATAATTCTTTTAATTTTTAATTAATTTTACAATAGCTATTCACAACTACCACAGACATTAAGCCTGCTTTGTTAAGTGTCACAGCTTATTGCAGTATTGTGTATATATATATATTTTTGTGCATGCAATTAGTTCAAACAAACCACCTTGTTGAGACTTCCAGTCTTTATTGTACTTTGAATTCAAATATTTCTGTTAAAAACAAATACTGTAGATATTGGCAATAAGATAAATATGAGGACAAGAATTTATACACCTATTTTCAATAGTGTGATTATTTACATGTTTGAGTTGTTTTTGAGTTTGATTTGGGTAAAACAGGACTTGCTGCATTTGGCAGCTGGATTTTGTTTTCAACAAAGTATCTAAGATTACAAATATGATTTTAAAGCTTTTCTAGGCATAGGCTTAAATTATTATATTTAGGTAGTCATCGCTGAACACCATGGGCAGGACCGACCAGCAAAAAGGGCACTTGGAGACCCTTCATATCAACATGCTGCAATGCAACAAAATGCAGATTTATGCCACAGAACAAGAGTTATAGACCCATTAAGTACTAAATGCCATCTGATTTCACTCCAAGACCCTCAAGAAGACCCTCATGAGTATAAGCTGATGTATTTTATACTCAGTCACATTCATACAGAAACCTATTATAACCTGGGATAATTGTGTGCCTGTGAAGACCCCATGAAGATACAACAACGGGATTCTTCTCTCATCCTACCAACAGAGACAACTCGTTCTTATTTTACTGAACAGCTGAGTGGTGTGCTGCGATTACTGGAAGGAACCTCCAAATGTCTGCACTCAGTGGGAACGCCGTCAAGGTGCTGCTGTCCATCTAGATTGTTCCTAAAGACGACTTCGGGTTTCATGAATAAAAGCACCACTTTTCTACTAGTTTATTTTGCTTCACTCAGTGTGCTTTTAAGATATCAAATAACATAGCCATGTCAATACAGAGCTGCATTAATGTACAAGACTAATTAGGACAAGCCATTTGCAGGTGAGCAAGGGGTCTGATCGGGCAGCAATCATTATATGCTTATAAGACACATTAAAATGATCTGGAAGTGTATGACAGACCATAACCCTTAACACTAAGGCCAAATCATACAATTCTGTCATGTCTAGATACGCCAGGCGCAGGTAGATAATGTACTCATGGAGAATTCAAAGTGCCCCCTTTCAGTCAGGTTGCAGGAATCAAAAGGCCGCTTTTGCATTTGTCATCACAAAAGAGAAAAAAAAGGAAAATTAAAATTGTTAGCAGGGTAGAACTTCTCTCATACGTTTAGGGTCCGACAGACAGCAGAGCCCATTCTGTGCGTCAAAGAACCAAAACCAAACAAAAAGGATGGCTGAACAAGAGCAAGGCCGAAAAGCTGCTTCTGCCACAAATCATGTCAAGACACACAGAACTTAAAACCTTGAAACAAGCCTTCCCCTCTGGTGTTTAGATTGCAACACAGGTCTGGCAGGCACAACTGCCGCCGCGGCAGGATCCCCCATCAGTGATGCACTCTACACAGATGGAATAAGGTCACAGGACTCCTTCAACAAGCATGGCATGTATTGTTCTCTGTGCACATCACACTATTAGAGTTTGCATTAATCTGGGCACAGCAAGATTATTAGAGATCAATCCAGGCACAATGCCAGTATACTGCTAATGTCGTAACAGTTGGTACATTTCAGCATAAAAACCTTGGAACGCTTTGGTTGGAACAACATGTGCATTTGGCTTTTTTTTTTTTTCTTAAAATTTTCAGACTGTTGTTATGGGCAACAGGAACATTTGTTTATCTACGCACTTGAGGGCACTTCTAACATTCTGTTCGTCCAGTGAGCAGATCTATATCCATTTTCACTCGTCTTTAGTTCCAGACTAGTAATCTATGCTCAGAAATCAGTAGGCCGGCTGCTGCAGAGAGGAAGCCTCTCAGGTCATTCTACTGACAAGGCTGTTGGCTCTAGTTGACAACATACGAGACAGAAAGCAAACAAAATATGGGGAAGGTGGGGTTAATAATGTTACGTCAGTGGAGTCCTTTGTCACTAAAGTAGCTTTGTGTGTGCGTCCAAGTGTCTCTATTTGCCATATGTGTTTCAGTGCGTGTCCCTTTGCATCAGGGCTCCTCAGTTTGTGTCCATGTGGTCATCAGCTGCTTCTGGGGCTCCTCCCAGTGAGGCCGAAGGCTGAGGTTTGGAGGAGACTTCCTCATCTCTGCGCTGATAGAACAGCACATAGGCTGCTTTAGTCTGCATGGGGCAACAAGGATAGGATTACACCACACAAATGGGGACAGGTGACACCAAGGAACGAAAGCCAAGAAGGCTGAGGGCTTAGCTTCATCAAACACCGGTACAGGATACCTGTATACAGAAGATTTATGAATATTAAAGAGTCAAAACTAACCACAATCTGGTCCTCTGAGGCAGAGGCGACACTGCTGTCATCAAAGTAATACCACTTTCCATCCACTTTATTCTTGCCATAGGCTGTGTCTGTGAGAGGGAAGTGTTAAAAAAGCTATTCAGTTCATTTGTTTATCCAGGAAGAGAAACAACCATTTCACTCACACCACAAGCAAATGCAAAAAAAAAAGACTTGACAATGAGTTCACAGAGAACAAAGATGTGTGAGGCTCATATGAAAATGTAACCGATTGGTTAGTGCCCATGGAGACACTGTAAACATGTTCAGCAGACCATCCGTTAACACTTACTGTGTGCATGTTTATAGACTACCAAAGAACTAGAGCAGTTTCATGTTAAAATGGGTTATTTACAGCTCTTTGTGGTATGTTGATGTGGAGTGATATTGGCCTGTGATTTCCACTCAAGAAGAAGGTAAAGTGTTATTCAAGAGATTGAAATGACGACAAAGTCGAAAAATGAAGAGTGACTTACAGTGACCCCCTCCCATTCCTCCATAGTGGTTTGATACAGCGATGAGGTCATATACGTAGGGGGCAGCCTTAGGGTCACAGACAAACTCCGACATGTCCAGATCCCTAACAAAGGAAAGAGGGATTCTCTTAACATCACATTACATGTCAAACAGATGGGCCTACTGTAGGTTTAAGTCAACCTGAGCGAGCATGACTCGGCTGTTTTTAAAAGCAGAATCCCATTAACATTTTCTCCGCCTCCTTCTGGTTTCTAGTCAATCAAGTTCCTCAGCAGAGGTCATTATGTGCAGCACACACAGTCCCAAGAGTGATACAGGAAGTTGCAGCTTGTACTGGGCCGACTGAAAACAGGTTCATGACTCATGCAGAGCTCAAAGGCTACTCTGCAGATAAGGACAGTAAGGACAGAGGTGTAATTCTTCTTTGGCGTATGACCTCAGGTCCCTGAGGTAAGAGTCCATTTCCTGAAGATACAATACATGCATTGTTCTGCGAGTTTCAGGCCACAGCTCCCCCTGGTGTAAAGGTGTGTTCACACCAAACACGCAACAAAATAATGTTCATGAGCAACACTGGCTGCATGCATACCTGATGGGAAAGTCCACCACTGTGTCCAGCTTGTCCCTCCAACACCGGTTGTAGGAGAACCTCTTTAGATGAACTACCAGAATGCGAGGCAGCGACCACAAGTCAAACTTTTTTGTGGCCTGTTGGTGTTTCTTACATGTTGGACAATACCTGCATTAAAAAAAAGATCATATTCATATAACACAGATAAGAAACTAAATTGGAGGTTCGACACTGAACTAAGCTGAATCCTTACCATGGATCGTGTTCTCCAAGTGTCTCCATGGTCGTGAAGAGCTCAATGCTTTCCCTCAGAGCCACCGTGGCTTTCTTCTTTTGGGCCTGCAGCATACTCTCGTGCTTCTCATAGGCCTACGCACAGTTTTCACACAAATATAAATAGACTGATAGCATACATGGTCACAGGACTTATAATGAATATTAACCTACTGACCTCTGCTTCCTGTTCATCATAGCACAGTTTCTTTGACTCAGTGTCCCAGTCGATGGCCACAGTGGAATGTGCTGCAGAGAAGAGGACGTAGGAGAGGCTGTGTCAACACAAAGCGGCTTTGAATAATAAAACTAACATTGTAGTTGCGAGGTCAAATGACTAGCACTGACGATTGAGCTTGAGGACATTTCCATCACAGGGCAGTGGGCTGATGTTAGCGGTTCCATACGAGTTGACTATGCTGAAAGTGAAGAGCTTGGCTGGTGTAGAGCGCTGCTTGGCTGGTGTAGAGCGCTGCTTGGCTGCGTCTCTTTTCGACCCATTTTCCAAGTCGGAGGTCTCGTCTTCCTCCTCTTCGGACTGGCCATTCTCTGGCTCTGGACTCACCTGATGGTCCATGGCCTCTTCCTCACCTGCACAGACAACAAAGAAATCTCATCACTTTACAGTTTTTGCGTTGGCTGATCAATGTTTCCTGACCAACACTGTTAGCTCCGTACCATCATATAGCCCATTCGTTTCATTGCAGGTCCCTGAGTGGTTGCTGCCGTTACTGGAGCTGGCACTGCATGAGGCCCCGTCCGACGGGGGGCTGCCACAGCCACCCAGGCTGGCATTGAGACTAGACGATGTGGAACATTCAGGAGCCTGGCTGGAGCTGGCAAAGGTTGCTGAGGCTGACGCCCTGCTTTCACTATTAGGGCTCGGGGAATGTTTTACATAGCGTCTGCAACGGAGAACAGAGGAGATTAGTTGTCCAGCAAATACACTCAGAACTCACTTTTTATTAGCAGTAACAACACCGTCATGTGTCCCCTTCCTTGCCATCCACACAGTAGGTCCTTACCCAATTCTCTCTAGGATCTTGTCATAAAGAACATCTGCTATGAGGTTGTGTCTGGGCACAGTGATGAGTAAAGGCTGGCCAAACAGCATGGTGCTTGTGGAACTTCCGGCATGCTTCGAGTGGCGCTCCCTGAAATATACAGGCAGGTTCATCCTCTCACTGTCCTCTTCCTGTACCTCATACCTGCAAAGAACAACACAAACACACATGTTACACACACCCAAACTGAATTAGAAACCACGTACAGCATCCTACTGATGAACCCAGTGTTCAGTCTGTAGTACATATGGCATAGGGCAGTATGCGAGGTCAGGCCTTAAGACATCTCATCTTTTAGTGAACAACAAGACTCACACAAAGATGTCATCCTTTTCCATGATTTGGTTGAGGCCATCATCCCGTCTGTAGATTTTATGAAACCTGTGATTGTACACGTCAGCCACCACCATCTTGACAGAGAAGGAAGTTGCAAAATTAGCATTATTTCAACCCAAGAAAAAGAAACTGTAAAGCTGGCAGTATAAAAAGGAAAATGTTTCTTACATTTTCTGGAGGGAATCCACAGAGTTTGGATAAGGCGCTGCACAGGTCTGTCACTGTACCCAGTTTGGGGACCACCACTCGATACTGTCAGACAAAAGAAAATAAAAGATATTAAAAATCTATCTGTGAGCTGCTTAGTTAAAAGATGGAGCGTTCAGAAACTTCAACAGCTAGTGCAAAGTCAACTGGAATGCTAATATTAGTTACTTGGCAATAATTAGCTTCATTTGTAGTTGTTCCCAATCTAGATGTATATCATTAGAGCACAATTCCAACTCACCTGTGTGGGTCTAGACTGAGGATCTGATCGCACCAGGAAAATCTCCATAGTGCGGTCCTTTTTCATGGGCAGAGGCAGTGTGAGGTAGCAAAATGGGTCAAAGGTGACAGACACCTTGGCGCACTCTGGGCACACCAAAGTGGATTTGAAGAGGCCATGGAAAATATCAACGATAATAGAGTCATTGCGTAAGCGGTGGTTTGTCCAGGCCTCCTTTGCAACAATCTGCAATAAAAAAAAAAAAACTTTCATCAAATGCCATTTTAAAACCTCAGGAAGAAAAAAGAGCAAGGCTATATTGTAAAATAATTCACTGAAGCATTTTCCTCTTCTGTTCCTATAAAACAGCGTAGATCAAAGCACACTATGTGCAGCTTCAAAATAAAACCTGCTATGTCTCGCAGCTCAGTCAGCCTTTGAAATTTAAAGACGTATTAAAATTCATACGTCAAAACAACAACGCCGGGAGTACTGTGAATATAAATATTTAAGCAGCATCGTATTACAGCATCAGACTTGAGTCAAAATAAAATGCTCCTGACAAACAAAATGTCCACAGTCTGAAAACCAGCATCACACCATTTCTGTACCTCGTCTGGACGGCCCTCTGCATCCCTTAGGGCCAGATAAGGCTTCTTCTTGACACGGTTTAGATCTTCATGAAGCCCATCGAGCAGGAAGGCCAGGAGCTCCTGCGAGTCCTGCTGCTGGTAGCCTGAAAACTGGGGGGCAAAACGTCCGACCTGGGTCTGGAAAGAAAAAAGTACATTTGATCAACTTTATAATTCTAAGATTATGAATGGATAATTTTCAATCTGTACACTTTCGCTTCAGCTGGAGTTGTTCATCACAACTCACTTTGAAGGTACGTGGGGCTACATAGCTGCTGCGGCTCAGCCACATCTGCTTTACTAGGTCTGCATAGGCCTCGGCAATCTCGCCTCTCATTCCCAGGGGATTCTCTCGGTTAATCTCTGCCTCATACTGGTCATTGAGGAAGTACTCTGTGAGTGGGGATGCATTGCTCAGGCACTGGAAGAAGACACAATAAAAAAAGGTGGATGATTGTGTGAATAGGAAACAAATAATTATGGCAAATGACTTTCTCTGAATGGAAGTTGTTTTTTACCTGGAGGGCAGAGTTCATGAAGCATGTGTTGCCCAAATTACTGAGACCACACAGGCCAGGCTGCGACTGTGATTCTCTGTAGTTGTAGGAGGAGCTGTATGAATTGTAGCCTCCCAATCTGTTGGAAGAGCAGCTCTGTTATTGTGGGTGTCCAAAGACACTGTGTTTGGGATGAAGTATGAAATATGAAATATGTTGAAACGTGATATTCAAATATGGTACATGGATAAAATATCAGATTGACAAAATTCCCCTTCAAGAGAACACATTAACAACTTATCATGCGTACCTCTCTGAATTGTGAACTAGTAATAACGCTGAGGCTATCCTGAACAAATACATACCCAAAACCTTAATATGACAGGACCCCAGGGCAGTTGGGTGGATTGTAAATATTACTGTTACTTTAAGTGTCAAGCCACCTCTGGAGGTGGTTAGGACTAGCTAAAGAACATGGAAGCCTTTTGAATTAAGTAAAGCCATTCCACCTAGTCAGCACCGGATTCAGATGTTATTACTGCAGTTGCATCTTATTTCCCTTTTGAGCATAATGCCCTGTCCCTGAATACACTGGCAGTGTGAAAAACACATTTGGTGAGCAAGACTTTCTCTGTAACCTTAATTTCTATTATGTATAAACTATTAAAAACTATATTCATTAAAAAACTTATTTGATGTTGAGGTTTGTTCTTGAGTGAGATGGGGCAATATCAGCTACAACTAATGATACTCAATGCAACACCTCTGCAATAATAACTCCCTGCCCACAAACTACATTATATTATGTATTCATCATCAGTCTACCCTCTCCAAATACATAACCAAATAAACTGAAACTCTGAATATATCCATGTCTAATTACACTGCATTTCCCATTGAATTGCACAAAACAGTTAATCAGCAATCCTATTAAGCTCTAGGTAGCACTGAACTTCAGAAAGCAAGCGCCTTAACGCCTCATAACGCCTTTCCCAGCAAGCAAAGCACTTTAATGGACCCATGTTGCAAGAGTACAGTCACAGTGTACTCTTTAATGTTCTTCACCATGCAATATGATTAATACTATTCTGACACTGCACAGGAGTGTATGTACATATTTAATACCAGCCCCTTTTATGTGGGTGTTGCTTTTTCTGGGTGACACAGGTGTTGCATTTGAAAGCAAATACCCGATACAAATTTACAGTGGAATAACTGACAACCATTTAACAAGCAGAAGTCCTATGAAGTAGTGTGCAAGAATCTCCTTTTAAGTTCCTCTACAATACAAGCATGAGAAAATGCAAGTTTCAGCATAACATACTTCTTGGAGATTAAACAACTGAATACCACAGAAGCTGAGGAAGTAACTGATGCAGAAGTACATTAGGTTAAGTTAGCTGGTTAAGTTAGCTGGTGGTTGGTCCAAATCCATGTGATCATAACTGAAAGGTCCTGCACCACATAAAGCACACAGCAAATGTGCAGCAGAGGTATAGGATGACAATCTGTGCATGGGGCAAATAATGAAGGGTAGATAAATAAAGAGAAAAGAAGTCTTGCCTGTTGCCAGAGGAGGTGCTGTTGTTTAGTGGGTAGCCAGGGCTACAGCTGCTGTCTCCATTGGTTACTGTTGAGGAGATACTGGCTGCTGAGTTGGAGGAGAGTTTTGGGGAGGTAGTGAAATTCCTAGATGGGGTTGTACTGGATCTGGTGAGCAAGAGCATTGTTTAGAGAAGCACATTTGTTAAAAAAAATAAATAATAAATTCCCGACCTTAATGAAAACAACAAGCATTTGCTTACTTGGGATGGGAAGCTTGTCTGGGCCACGTGCCATCGTCATTTTTCCGCTCAATCACAAGCACCTGTGTAAAAATAAGCTGAATGAGTGCCAAGCTGGCACAACTGACCTCACAATCCTCAGTGTAACTACCATACAGCTCCACCTCTATGGCACAACATAAACATAACAATATGTTATTGCAGGGCTAATGTATTCTACTGCAATAGACTCTTAAGAGCTCATGTTCTTCTGTACAATGCCTGTAAATTAACTATGTATGCACAGTGAGCACCAGTATGTTACTGGCCAATGGTGTTCAAAAGAAATGAATAACATCACTGATCTGAAGGTTATTTGAATGACATAGCTCTACACTACCTGCCCCTGGAAGAGCCCAGCATCCTGTACAGTGCTGTCTGGCTTGTTCAGCTGCTCGTAGGTGTTGCTCATGTATTTGTTCCAGAGCCGTGTCTCCTTCTCCGATGGGATACTGAACAGCGTCCTCATCTCCTTCTCTATAGTATCTGGAAAGAGTGGATTTGCAAGGCTTGTTTATTATCTTTTGTTTATTAACTTTCCTCCTTATTTGTTTACACAAATCACAGCCATCCTGTTATTTTCAAATACAAAGTTGAATCCATAGAACACTAACATACACCCTCACCTATAGTATCAGCTTTACTGAAATGACGTGTTACAACATTGTCCATGTTGTCATTCTCACACAAGTTCAGCTCCAGCAAAAAGACCTCCACCTTACAGTGCTTGACAAACATGCCATGTTCAACAACCTGAAAAAAGGGAAGAAGACATTTAGGAGTCCAATCCGGAAGTGAATAGTCAAGTAAAAAAATGTTTAAATCGTCACCAGCATTACCTTCCTGACGATAGGTCTCTGGCCCTCAAGGCAGCCATACCAGCTGACAAGCTTATTCCATGCCTCAGTGGGTACAAGGACATAGTCCAGCTCATCTATAAGGTGCTGTTTCAGCTCCTGAGTCTTCTGGTCTTTAAGGCAACAAAAACAAAATAATGACTACAGGCTGAAAACGGCTCTTTAAACCTCTATGTGGGATATGTGCTGTTCTCAAGAGCAAATAATTCAATGTCTCATAGAAGTTTGTTTAAAGATTAAAGTTTTTACCTGAGAACAGGCCGGAGTTATCGATTGGTCCAGGATAGAGGCTACGTTCTCCGACATTGTACATGTCCCAGCTGTCAAACCCAACATACTTCTTCCATTGTTTGAACCACCTGCTGTCTATTAGATACCTAAAACAAATAGGTTGGTAACAGTTAATAACAAACACATCACACTTCCTCAAGACACTTCATCATATCGTCTGAACCTTTAAGACTTGATAAAGCACTTTTTGGTCACCTGCTATGTTCATGATAGCGAGCAAGGACAGAAAAAGAAGAGATGATACAATGTGTGGGGTTTGGAGGGAAAGTGTACAACCTAGAACATTATGCAACAACAAACAGCTTTGGCATTTGCAGATGGATATAGTAACAGCAAGTTAGTTTGACTTAATCTCCTCCCAAGAGAATCTCCTTTAGTTAATAGGCTTGTTAGCAAGCATCCCTATACTAAGACGTTGGAGTCATTTAAACTTTTTTTTTTCCTCTGTAAAGTAAGGTGTATGAGCTTTGCACTTTAACCCGAGGTTAATTTCACAAAGCTATGCAACGTTGTAATTATGCTGGTGGAAAATGATACATTTCAGCATGAGTGATATGGGATAGTGGCATTTAACTACTGTACCATTAAACACTATATGGACAATAACTGACTTTCAACAAATAACGTTTAATGTCTGTCAGCTGCTGAAGCAAGTGGCTTTTAGACGTAATAAATGTGTCATGTTCTGCCCGTAGTTCCCATTTTCATAGAAGGCAAATTGAAATGCTTATCTGAAATTTCTCTGTTGTAAAATCGCATTGCTTAGGTGAAGCCTCTTTAATACACCTAGCTGCATTATGCCCAGGCCCGGATTGTCTTTATGAAATGAAACAATGTTAGCTAACACAGGAAGCTGGCCAGTTGAGAAACCCGTTAGACAACTTCACCATGGCATGTCACCACAAGCAGGTAACGAGATCGCAAAATTATCCCTGCCAACCGGAGCATTTCCTGGACATTAACATTATTAATCTGGCAACGAGCCGGTCTGTATGGCAGGACAACCAACATCTGAATCCAGGGCCTGTTCTACCAGCCTACTAACCACCACATAAGCTAACGTCCATTATCGTGTCACACAACTGGCATTAATGTTTACAAATGAGTCACTTAGCGGGCCATGTTAGTTTGGATATTTATGACCAACGTTAACGGATGTTATATCGGGCACCAAGGAAATAGTTACGTCGGACTTGCTAGCAGCTAGCGTGCTAACTTGTTCAACGTTAGCTGGCCAAAATATCGCTAGCAGGGCAGCTTTCGATTTGAGACTAGCAACCATTGGTGCCGTTAGCTCGCTAGCTTTAGCATGTTAGCATTTCCTGTTTCCCGTTAGCTAACTGACTAGCTAACGCTAGCCTAAACACTCGGGTTGCGCTGACCGTTGCCGATTCTTACCATTCGTCACCCTTCCTTAGAGTTGTTTTCAAAAGTGACCCAATAGTTTGTTTTTGATTTTCGGTCGAAGGTGTTGGCATCTGTGCGGCTACCGGCTCCGAGTCAGAGTCCGCCGCGCCACCCGACTCGGGTCCGCCTCCCTCGGCCATCATGCAGCGAGTGTGTGCTGCCGGTATCGTGAACGCGCGGTTGGAAGAGTCTTCAGAGCGCCGCTCATAGGAAACGTTCTTCCTCTACGGTCGGTCACGTTACACAAGCTAGCGGAGCTGCTGTAGCACTCCAGTGTGACTGCTCTGTCATCACCATTGCCACACCGGTCAGTCACAGAGCAGTCGGATGGCAGAATGTCTTAGGTCAGCAGTGGACCCAAGGGTGCTACTTTACAGAAACATCAGTGTATTATTATGACCTCAGAACATCCTCTGGGGCGGAAACTTCAGCACTGACTGAAGCGGTTTAGTTTACATTACGTCTGCATGTTAATGGAATATTTTTTTCCCCAAACATGTCGGGGTGCATTGGAACAAAGACAAAACTGGGTATTTAGTCAAAACAGGTTTTATGCTGTACAAAACACAGAGGAGTTACTTTACAAAATAAACCAATCTACATACTTCAAAAACACAATATTTCAATCACACAACATTCTCTGCCAACAGCTAAACAGTTGTGGGTCTACTTTCAACTTCAGGCAGCGGATCTATCTCTAACAAAGGAGTCGTTAAAGTTTGTTAAAATATAATTAAATTAACCTCATTCAGACCTGTAAAATGGTATTGTGTCATATGGTTTAAAGATGGTGATACATATGAACATTGAAACAGCTAGTCTGGCTGTGCATGACATAAGAAAAAAAAAGAAGCACAGGTAGTTAATTCTATTACCTAATGACATGATGGCATACAAGTAGCACGCTAATAACTATAATGCATTCCAATGAGCACAAAGCCACTTAATTTCACCCAAACATCTCCTTGTCTCAAAAGAGATGAGACAGCAGCAGAACCAGTGTATTAAGCCATTTCAGATTCTATTGGTAGGACTGGAAATGTAATAATGCATGTGAAAAGACAAGGGACACAAATAAGTGAATGTAAACTTTGCATAACATGAAGGGATCTGTCCCATCTCTGTGGCTTTAACCAAAAAACAAATCCCTGCAATGATCAAAATTCAAATTGAAGGCTCCGAGTAACAGCGACCATCAGAAGATACCAACTGGCAGCTCCTTGCTAAACAGGCCATCAAAGTCCAGCTCTCTGCTCATCAGATCCTCCTCTACACTCTCCAGTGCCCACTGATGGTCTGTCAATTCCAGTGCCTCCCACTCAGCCTGAAATCAAGATCACATCAGATGTCACGCGAACAACCAAGCAAAGCCCCGAACACATTTACGAATCATGCTGAAGCTGCAGTATATACCTTGAAAGCTTTATTTGTATCCGCAGGCATGGCCATGGCGGCGCCACTCATCTGCTCCTGCATGATCCTCGACTGATCCGCACCTGTTGGGATCGAGTCACACAGCCAAAACAATCATCATCTGGGAATCAAAAATAAGCATCTGAATACAAGGCCAGGATGCATCTGTATCTAAAACATCGAATGAAATAAGTCTAAGATGCGCGTGTTGAAATTCAATTATTTTTTTCCTGCTTTTGAAATGAAACGATGTGACAACATCAACATCGTAAAATGTGCTACAATTACCGTTATCTTGGCCTAGAATTAATGAGTACATGCTTCGTAGTCCAAAGACGTTCAGAAAATACCATGAGGCCGAGCTCACCCTAGATGATAAACACACAAACGAGAAGGTCACACATTAGCTGAAGCATTTTGAGATCAATGTGCAGCAACCAATACAATACATGTCTACAGATGTTTGTGTTTTTTCTTGTTTACCAGGAGGCATCCAGTGAGAGCAGCTCGATCCCTTGCTGAAGCATGGGCTTGAAGCGCAGAGTGAGAGGGAAGGGAACCTTAGCTGTGTGAAACAGAAAAAAATGTAACATTCACATATGAACAATATCATACCTGGTAGCATACATTAAAAGTTTTTTTTATGCATGTCATATTCTGCTGCAAGATCATTGCGAGAGTGAGAGGATTACTTGTTACAAATCCTGAAAAGGTCCAGTTGATCCAGCCTCCGATGAGGATCATGGGAAGCACATTTGTGACATTTCCTTTCATCATGTCCGTCAGCATGCTGGGATCTGTGAGGAAGATACAGCAGCAAAATGCACTCAGTGAAGGTCTTGCTGAGGACTTTGTTTATACAGTATATGTAATGAACCACATTAACACTATTTTATAAATACTGCCATAAAGCACAAAGACTTTAACTCTCCCAATGACAGACATTTTTAATTTAACTAACTTACCTGTCATTGGAGAGGGTGGAACAACCTTTCTTTTGGTCTTCTTGAAAAATCCATCTTCTTGATTATTGAAGTAGAACTTCCTCATCAAAAAGGACTAAAACAAGGAGGGATTTTCAGTACTGTGTCGTATGACAATAGAGTGTACATTTATTGGAGATGGATGATGAAATCCCCTACCTGTTTGGGAATGTATTTTCCATTTTCTCTGAGGATTCTGCTCCGAATAAGAACCTGGCTGGATTTGGTGATGAAACAATAGTTATTTACGTGAATTTCCAGTGATTGGTTCATTTATGTTTTAATAGGATCCACCTCACAAGTTTACGTACCTGTCAGAAACCTGTTCTAACGTCAACTTCTTGTCACTTTGAAGCAGAATGGACACATAATGTCGAATCACGCCGACCAGAAAGGTGATGAAGACAATGGGTAACACCACCCAAAGTCGGATATTGGAGTCCAGCAGAAGCTCCGGCTCCGCCATGCAGCCTGGTGGCGTCAAGACGAGAGCGTTCAGTACAGAGAGCAGGCGCGTTTAACGGCGAATACGGCCGTTACTACGGTGGTTATTATGTCTGCTTATTGTGCCTGCTCATAACGCGTAGCTACGTCAAGCCTCGAGCTCACAGACGGACGAGCTGTCAGCCCATGTAGCTGGCTAGCCAGCGTCACTAAGGTAACGTTAATAGTAGGCATACAATCAACGAGATAACGTTAAACAGCACAATCTCAGATGCATTTCACTAACTAATCTAATCCGATCCTCAAGCGAACATCAGCAATTACGTATGAAACTACCGCCGATTAACACAGTTTGCTAGCTTGCTAGCTAATGGTAACGTTAGCCAGCCGGCTACCTTCTTCTCGATGCCCGGGTCACAGTCGGTGGGAGCGGCCGAGTCGTCTCAGCGCTGTCCGGACTTCTTGTAGTGTTTCTTTTTTCCTTCCCCCAACTGCGAGAGACGCGAGGCATACGCTATGTGAGGTAGTTAACAATTAAACATTTAACGGTTCGCATCCACTGCTGCGAGCATCGCGCTGTGGTGTGTTGAGGGATGAAGGCAGATTTCTGCAGCTCGTCCGCATCTCGATGAGACTGCAGCGCCACCCCGCGGTGATGGGGGGAAGTGTCTGCCCAGTGATTCAAAAAAGTATTGGCATCAGGACGCACATTGAATACCATAAAGTACTTAGTATGCAGAGTGGCCCATTTCAGAAAGATATATGTAATATAATTGGATAATTTAATCATTGTTGTGTTCATGTGTACATCACTTTAATGTTGCAGTTGGTAAAGTAGGGGCTTGTATGCTGATCTATCATAATTTATTTTTTGAGTATAGTTTGTATTAATTGTAATCTGCAAAGTAACTAGTAACTAAAGGTATTAAAATAATGCAATGGAGTACACATTACAATATTTCTCTCGTTTCTCACGCATTTTACAGCACAAGATTAACTGTACTTAGTTATTTTCCACTACTGTACAGAACACAGACATTTTATAGGTAACACCAAAGCAGAAAAATTATTAAAATATTTTCAAAATATTTCTTCATTTGCTTCTAAATTTCAAATTCAACAGTTATTTTAAGTTTTATTTGAGGTCAACACAAAGTCATTGTAAATTGTATAGAATTTAAAGCATCTTTATAGTGGTTTCATTGTGCAGACGGAGGAATTATTAAAGGTAGTGAAGAGGCCAATTAACATGCTGATCAGTAATTGCATATAATTAAAGTGCAGAGGGCTAAAGATGATGTCATACTGAAACAAGCAGTAACATGAGTGAAACAGACATATTTAGAAATGAATGATGGCTAGGAAGATCTTGGGAAACAGGAAGCAGCTACTGTGACCAGGTTTAAGAAAAGTATTATGGATTTAAGCATATTTTATTTTCTTTCAAAATATTTGGCACAATATTTTAGAGTATTCAATCTGGCAGGCCTAAGTGCTTATATATGGTAGTCTCACATAGCCAGACCAATTTCTACAGCACTTTGTCAGCAGTTATAGGTTACATACAAGGCAACAGGTTAACAGCCTGAGTAGATTAAGCCCACACCTGCAGTAATACATATTATTGCTCAGATATTACTGCACAGTTGTATATTAATCTGTGATATTTATAATATGTATTATTAAGTACAGTAGATGTTTTGTCTATTCAGTCATTTTCACCTTGATAGAGGATTTTTGTTCACCGTGTCTTCCTGATCAGTAGGTGGCGGTAGTGCGCAACGAATCTGTTTGCTATCAGTCATAAAACAGAAGAAGACTATGCTGCCCGGAAATGGGGAAAGCTGGAAATCTCCTAGACCCCAGTTACCAGCAGATGCGGTCTGGTTATATATATATATAAAAGAAAAACGGTATGTAAAAACGGTGTATTACTTGCATTTGTATTTCGTTTGTTCTGTTAACGTAAACTAAGTAATTAAAGGGTACCTACGCTGACTTTAACGTTAAAGTTAACGCATTTAGCTAAACTGGCCTGTTTGCTACTGTGTTAGCAGGGGCCGCTGCTTGCAGCAGAGTTTTTGCATGAAAATATTTTTCAATCCGGTCTGAGCTTTAAACGAACAGCTTTCTTGTAACTAAACTGAACCTCCATCTGAAAACTATTCTGCCACTCGTTTCTATTGAGGTCTTATCTGTGGCTTGAAGAGTAGTCTGGAAAAATCTGCACATTAGCTACATTAAGTCAAACAAGACATATTACAATACCATGTCAAGGTGTCCTGTTGATATCTATCAGTCTCTGAGCGTCACAATTCAATGGCTAAACAATATTTTTCCCCTTGCAGAGTTGCTTGATCAAGCGTCTCATCTGCATTGAACCATGGGAGCTGATAAAAGGTAAGCTGAACATACTCCAATATAGGACTGGCACATATTCAGTGAATTCCCACTGACCTTCTTCTTCTCTGTTTCAGGCTTAGTCGAGGTGAACGCAGTGGGAGATATGGTTCGGATGGGAGGCGAGACGATCTAGAATGGCAAGAAAGACGGAGTAGAGATGTGGAGAGGGATTATGACCGACGATGGGGTGATGATCGTCACAGAGAACGCTTTGATGAGCGCAGAGACCAGAGTCCAGAGGTGAGTCAATAGAAATACCTCATGTTACTTTCACAGCAGAAAAAAATACAAAACACTAAATCTAATAACATGATTATTTTGTTTTTTGTCTGTAGCAGAGGGGCCGAAAACGGCGCAACAGTGACAGATCTGATGATGAATACGATGGTGACTATCCAGACCAGGACTACAAAATGGACCAGGAAGAGGAGAGCAAGACTATTATGCTGAGGGGTCTCTCTCTTCATGTCACAGAGGATGATGTAAGACCACAAGTCTCACCGATGCTTTTTTGTTTTAACAATAAACACAAAAGACATAGAACACCCAAATACCATTACACAAAATAGCAGAAAGAAAGGCATGGGATTAATTCCTAGAGTTCCTACAAGCAATCCAAAACTGACAGTTTGAAAGTTGACCTGGAGTCGATGTTATGCTCGGTCACACCGGAGATCCCTTTGTGACTGTAAATATGTATAAATTGTAAAAAAAAAATCAGGCAGCTTCTGCATTGATCTGTTTCATTGACCTAAATTCTAAAAACTTGGGCCAGCATGTCAATTTATCTGCCATCAAGCAACTGACTGGGAGGTTTAGTTTTTTTCCTAAGTTCTAACGGTTTTCATCAGGCAGTTTATGGAGTTTTGGAACGTTCAAATTGTTTGAGTGCAACTAATACCAGCTTTTTTGTGACTTTTTGATCGACAAAACAGTAAGAATTCCCAGCAGTTGTAATCAGATGATGTCCCTCTGCCTCAATTCTCCAGATCCGCTCAGCAGTCGAGAAGCTGGAGGGGCCCCAGCCTGTTGATGTTCGCTTGATGAAGAAAAGGACAGGTGAGTGTTGAGTGTCTCGCATTTGCCTCCACCCTCTGTCTTACAACCCACTTCACCTCCTTTTATTGCAATCCCTGAAAAAGAGCCTCATATTACAACTGTCAGAGGATCCTTTAGATGGCCTGGTTTTAATGGTATCGCCAGGTAAGGAGGTAATTGTATGTACTATTCCTGTACCATTTTTGTTAAGGTAAACCTAAATCCACCATCCCCCTGACCTTGTAAGCACCTTTCCCACCTCCGTTTTTGATTTGAATTGGAGTGTACAAGCCCATTGTGAGTTTGAATGTTGCACCAAAGCGTTCTAACTAACACGCCTCCCGTCTATATTTGAATGCTGTCTCTAGGTATAAGCCGTGGTTTCGCCTTCGTGGAGTTTTATCACTTGCAAGATTCTACCCGATGGATGGAGACCAATCAGGTTGCCTCAACAATCACCAAGTTTAGAGTTATTCTTGGAGATTAGAGCCCCAATCAACCGACACATGTCTGTCTGATAATTGAGAGTTGTGCATTATATTTAGATATTTATATAGAGAGCTAAAGCTGTTGGTATGTAGTTCCAGGACTGTATCATAACCTTGGTCACGCAAAACTGAGGTAAATATTTTTGATATCACACGCTTGGCTGATTTTAATTTAGTATACAGCAACTTTTCCAGACATGATAGTCTCTCAACTACTTAGTTTACTGACTGTTGTGAATTCAGTGATGATTCACTGTATAAAGGTTTGATTATGGAAATGCAATGAAACCTTTTGTCTGCTCTGTTACAAATATTAACCAAGACACACTGCAGAACATATTTATGACCTTAAGCTAAGTAGCTTTTTGTCTCTCCTTATGAAAGGAACATGCTTCCTCTTCACAGAGTGGCCCATGTAGTCTTGTTCTGTCCTGACTATCCAGTACATTCTGCTCCAGCTCAGTCACTTGGATATTTTCTCACCTCCATTTAAACTCCGAAGACATGGAGTGGGACATGGACGAGCTGGCAGCACTCCGATCCCAAACACTTAGAACACTTTTTTTTTGTTGTTGTTGAGAACTCATTCCCTCGTACACAGAGCTGCAGCCTTCTCTCTGAACCTCACTCTCTACCTCTGTTCCCTTTTGTTCCCTGAGACACTCTACCTAAGCAGCTAAGAGTGTAAGCCTAGCCACTCTTTCCCGTTCCAGCTGCTCTCACTCTTCTCTTTGAAATGTGAAATAACTGGTGGCTTTTCACTCTGCAGAGCAAGCTGGCGATCCAGGGGAAAAGCATCACGGTGCACTACAGCAACAGGAGACAGAAGTTTGAAAACTGGCTTTGCAATGCAGTGAGTGTCATTTCTGACTAGTTCTTTTAATTTAATTTCACTTTTCCATTTTTCATATTCATTTCTTACCTTATTTTGCCCACGTATTTCTGCCAGGGGTTAGCTTGTCTGCTTCGCTAGCAGCTTTGGGATGCTGAGGGGCAGAGTGCCCATTTGTGGGTGTGTGATGTGTCCTATCCATATGTGCACACACTGACCTGATGGATATTTATTCATAGATATCATTTGTGGAATTTGTATGCAAAATAGTACAACCTGTGGCAACACTTTGTGTGGGCAATGAGTCATTTACATCTAACATCTGGGTCATACACTGTGTAAAAAAAAATAGAGAATACATTTTTAAAATGACACAATATATAGTAAAAAAAGACACCTATGCAGCAGCATACTAGTTTGTTGGTTTCACCTGTAGGAATATTGCAAATATGTAATGGTCAGGTTAGTAGCATGATTGCATACTAATCTGTAAATAAGTCAGTATGGGCACGTGTGTTTCTTTTTCTTTAAAAACAAAAGACTATAACAATGTCATTGGTTTATCAGTGTGGTCTGTACAATTTCCGGAAGAGGCAGAAGTGTTTCCGGTGTGGAGCAGCTAAAGTTGGTGAGTTGCTGTTTTAAGACTAAAAGTACATGTATATATTTTGTTCTTCTATGTAAGTACCTTCCACTGTGTCCTGCACTATCCTGGCACCTACTGATGGTAACCTATGTGTTAATCTGCTTTGTCATTGCTGTGTAAGATGGGGAGTCACCGGGACTAAGTGGTTTAAATGCTGAGTCTCAACAGCCTGGAGATTACAATGGAGACAGTGAGTGTGTTTTTCACCACATATTCAGAATGGTATGTTTCCCCAGTAAACAAACATCTATTCATGAGTACTTTTTTTGTTTACAGCAATCATTTTGAGAAACATTGCCCCTCTTTCAAATGTTGATGGAATTCTGAACATATTGGCCCCCTATGCCAACCTGTCAGCGGGCAACATCCGCCTCATCAAAGACAAGCAAACGGGACAAAACAGAGGCTTTGCCTTTGTTCAGCTCTCGTCTCCATTGGTATGTTATTGCTGTAGTCAATATGTGGTCCTGATATGAGTCAGTATGTTTCTTCTGGGGGAGGCTGACACACGACTATGTCGCATCTCCACTTCCTGTACAGGAGGCTTCTCAGCTGCTCACCATTCTCCAGAGCCTTCAGCCACCTCTAAAACTGGATGGAAAAACCATTGGTGTGGATTATGCCAAGAGTGCCAGGAAGTGAGTCATCTCTCTCTTTCTCACTCTCTCTCACACACACACACACACACACACACACACACACAGTTTGAGTCAACTTTATTAATAGTAAAATGGGACATGGAAGCTCTTATGCATCTGCCCTGTGTGAAGTTATATCCCCACATAGGTTGTCTTTTCTATTAATTAGTTTTGTAGTACACCTATTAAAACACATTCTGCCAGACGGTGCTTATTTGTTCCTGCAGTCATTCAGATACAAGTTTAGTTAAGACAAATAACGGATCCATTTTCATCCTGCATGTGCTGCAAAATTCAGTTTGAACTAATCGCTCTGTGTCTTTTCCAGAGACTCGACACAGTCTGAAGGGATCAGAGCCAGTGCTCTCTCTGTTGCCAGCACAGCCATTGCTGCCGCCCAGTGGTCATCCAGCCAGGTAACGGGGTTTTACTTGTGCTTTTTAGAGTATTGAGTATATTTGAGTATTTTTAAGGGGGGGGGGGGGGTTAAGCAGTAGCCAATCAGCTACGGGGTTCACTGCAGTGACTTCGATGCATATGTGTGGAATAAAGGTTGTCTTGCTGGCTGTATAGGAGGTTATGTGCATCAATTCACAACCACTGACATGTAGAATTAGACATGTATGTTTGCAGATTGGCTCAGTTGCAAATACAACTTGGCATGTTGTTAATTGGGAAGCTGACATTGCTCTCGTCTCTGTATCTTCTTGCAGTTGCAGCAAGGTTCAGGCAACACCTCGGACTACGTTGCTCCTTCAGAGGGCTACGCACAGCAAACACAGGTCGGTTCACAGTTAACTTTGGTTTTGACAATGACTTTAACAAGGAAGACCAGTGATTGATGTCATGTTTTTCTTTCTTTCTGGGATGTAGGGACAGAGCTATCAAGTGTGGCAGCATCCTGAAGCATCGGCTCCCATCATTGGAGATGGATTACTCGGAGGTGTCAAATCACTCAGACTTTCTGACATTTTTATTATTTGTTTTTACTAATGCTGGGATTGCTTATCCAACATCATTATTACCTGTCTTTAGCTGCTCCAGGAATGAACACCATGATCCCTGCAGGTGTGGTCATATCCCAGACTGCTCAGGTTTACCAACCTGTCATTATCAGCCAGCCTGCCTTACAGGTAGTACTCAATTTATAATGGTATTTCTGCTGTTGTGTAGTGGCTACAAAAGTAAATGGTGATATTTTCCCCCTCCCCTCACTCTCAGTCACACCAGTTAGTGAGGGCTGTCGATGCAGCACAACAGATTGCTAGTGTTTGCACTGCAGCACTAGTAACACCAGCAGCTTCCACTGTTGCAGCTGCTGGCTCTGCTGCCCCGACCGCTAACACAACAGGTGAGATTAGTTAGCGGCACATTGGCTCCTCTCTATGTGGATGAATAGATCAACCTTACGTTAATTTTATATGATTTATTCATGTGCCTCTTATTGTATCTGTAGCCGCCCCCGACACCTCCACGTACCAGTATGATGAGGCTTCAGGGTACTATTATGATCCACAGACTGGCCTGTACTACGATCCCAGCAGCCAAGTATGTTCCCTGTGGTCTTTCTCTATGTGCACAATGTATTGCCAAACACTATGCCTTTGTATGTAATTAATTTGATGTTTTCTTGTGCTTGTCATCAATAGTACTACTATAACTCTGAGACTCAGCAGTACCTCTACTGGGACAGCGATAAAGCCACATACGTGCCGGCACCAGCTGAAGGGGACGCGAGCTCAGCCAACAGTTCCTCAGCCGCAAACGGTAAAGAGCCCAAAGAGAAAAAAGAAAAGCCCAAAAGCAAGTCTGCACAGCAGGTAAATGATACTTTTTAATTCTTTTTTGTTTTTATCTATTTATTAAAACGATATCTGAACTGACTGAGTGCAATTGCAGATTGCCAAGGACATGGAGCGTTGGGCAAAAACCTTAAATAAGCAAAAAGAAAGTTTTAAGAGCAGTTTCCAAGGCTTTGGACCGTCCAAGGAGGAAGAACGGAGAGAGTCTGCAGCTGCCGACGCAGGTTTCTTCCTCTTTGAGAAAAAGGTATTTGGTTGTCACCATTACAAGTGTGTTTTGAATTGGATTAGTGTTGAAGCAAACAGTATTAATATACTGAGACGAGGCTAACTGGGAATTCTCATTCATTCAAATTTGTGTTGTGAATTTTTTGTGTGAATTAATTTGTTTTTTGGTTTGGTCTCATGAGCAATTTTTGCTTCTTTCTTTTAGCAAATGGGAGGTTTTGAGATGCCATCTTTTATGGTTGAACCATTCAAGATCGCAGAGCAGGAGACTACAGCTAAGGTTTGTTTCTGCCTTTTGCCTTTTATTTCCTGCACAATCAATAATAAAGATAAATTCAATAACTTTTATGCTTTTTCCTATCACAGAGCAGTCTGGTTGCTGCTTACAACGGAGACAGTGACCCAGAGGAGGGCGGCTCAGATAGAGTAGCGGAGGATGACAGCAAAATAACGGACTGGAATAAGATGGTGTGTCTGCTGTGTCGACGGCAGTTCCCCAACAAGGATGCTCTGCTGCGTCACCAGCAGCTCTCCGACCTCCACAAGGTGAGGACGGTGAGAAACAGCAGGCGTTTAATCTGCAAGGAGCTGTGAATATTCTGGCTGATGCCATCTGTTCAGTGTATGAAGCTTCTACGCAAAATGGCAAGGGCATTATTGATCGATACCGTCTTGAATTAATATTTATGTGTGCATGTGATATATATTTGGCATTTAAAGTTGCTTTCAATTGTTAAAGCAAAACCTGGAAATACACCGAAGATCAAAACTCACAGAAGCAGAGTTGGAGGAGCTGGAGAGGAAAGAAACTGAGGTATTTGGTTAAAATAGAATTTACTCCCGTTCTTTTTCTTTTGTTTTTCCGGATACATTTAATAAAGTTTATTGCTCATTTTAACAGCTGAAATACAGAGACCGAGCTGCGGAGAGAAGGGAGAAGTACGGTGTTCCTGAACCTCCCGCACCAAAGAAGAAATTCTATCAACCGCCAACTCCCACGGTGTAAGTGTAAAGAATGAAAGCTCACTGCGAACATCTGTGAAATGTCATCTTTAACACCTCCCATCATTCACCTTCAACAGAAACTATGAGCAGCCCACCAAAGACGGCCTCACAAGTGACAACATCGGGAACAAAATGTTGCAAGCTATGGGCTGGAAGGAAGGCAAAGGTCTGGGGCGCCACCAACAGGGCATCACCACTCCCATCGCGGTGAGGCAGCCAACACTTATTCTCTTCAAAATAACTTTCTTAACCCTACCAGCTCCTAACAGATGGACTGTGCATGTCAATGCATTTTTTTTTTTTCACTTTCAAAATAATTAGCAGTGTTACCTGAGGACTGGCTGCATCCAATCTGTCTCCTCTAATAACCTTCTTTTCCCTACAGGCCTCATTAAGGACCAAAGGCACAGGCTTGGGCATTAAAGGAAGCTCATATGAACTCTCTGCATCCGACACTTACAAGGATGCAGTTCGTAAGGCCATGTTCGCACGCTTTACTGAGATTGAGTGAACCGGAAGGAGATGAGTCGCCATACCGAACCCTGGAAATCTTAATTTTGTGGCCAAATGATACTGTGAAAAGAAAAACAAGACGCACAGACGAACTGTAATTTTTATCTTCTCTTTGTATATGAAATGTAGTTTTGATTTATATAGCTAGATATTTTATCAATCCAAAATATGTTTTCAGTTGAAACGTGTAAATGTTGTATAATGTTTGTACATATGATAATGTAAACCTGCTGAGGTTTTGTTTCTTTGAAAATCTAAATAAATGTGACGATAAACCCAACATTTTTGCTCAACGATACTTAATCTGAAAAATGTTTTCTTCTTTAGCAAGAAAGAGAAGAATAACATCATGGAAAATGAGCACATTGTTATTAAATGCCCCTACTGAGTTGCAAGTTTATTTCATGGCTCAAAGACTTGCATTTATAGGTTGGTAATTGGAGATTAAATATAAAAGGTTATTATTATGCCTCAGTGACGGCCTTGGCCAGAGGCATTATGTTTCCGGCTTGTCAGTACTTTCATCTGGTTCATTCTCAGGGACGTCTGGAGGGAACTTCTTCAAATTTCAATTACAAACGTCCTTTTGGACTCGAGGATGAACGGATTAGATTTTGGAGGTCATGTTCATGACCTCACAAAACACGTTTTTGGCCTCAAGAATATCATTT
The DNA here is from genome assembly GCF_963514095.1 of Eutrigla gurnardus. Lineage (NCBI taxonomy): Eukaryota > Metazoa > Chordata > Actinopteri > Perciformes > Triglidae > Eutrigla > Eutrigla gurnardus. The sequence continues at coordinate 19,481,000 of NC_139916.1, read as the reverse complement.
CAGCACAAATTAAATAGGATAAAATGACATTTTTGGACACATGGACGTAAACTGCTACGTGACCGGGTCGCAGAGGCATACAATGGCGAGGAGGTAATTCTTGCTAAATGTTTCACTATGTCAGTTATGGTTAGAGTTGCACTTTAAGGAAACATTTTACTGTATCTGTGAGCGTTGTCCTCCAGCCTGGAACCTCTTGTTCTCTGTGCTCTTTTTTTGATACAAAACATCCACAATTGTTAAACTCTAGCCTTGAATATGGAGGCGATCATTTCATTTTGTGCATTTAGGTTCATTATACAAAAGCTGCAATCATCCTGATTCTCTAGTCATCTCTATCTCTCAGTGCCCACTGGATATGTTCACCATTATTTTGTGCCAGACCTTCAATTGACTGCCTTCATATCCTTTTTTCCTGACATGTTTCACCACCAGCTCACTTCAGTGATTTTGAATATGCCCTTCAGAGTCTGTTCATTTGGGCTGATTCCATCTCTACTGTTTCCTGGGGGAACCATGAGGAAAGTGTGTCTATGGTGACACGCAGCAGTGTAGTGTAACTAATTCTTCTCTGTAATCATGCGTCCAGTGCGTGGTTGTTCAGGCCTTTGTTGCTGAAAAGATTCCCACCTGTCTCCTGGGGATGGATCTCTTAGAGGCGGATTTGTAAAATAAGTAGTCAAATTCCACTGTTTGGTTTCGGTGAGGGAGGGATATTATTATAGAGCGTGTCCGTTGTTTTCATGCGTTTTAAATGCAACAATTCACTCTCATTCCCTCCACTAGGGGGCAGTGTCAGAAATTTGTTCAACCTGTCAAATGACAAACTCCTCACCAAAAAACATTCAAATTATGTTCTGATGATGAAAATCTAGTAAGAAAATATTAGTCCCTGAATGATGTTAGATGTATTTAACATGTAGAGTAAATGTATTTTATTTCTGATTTCTTTCTTTAATCTGAGCGCCTTGTATATATAATTGCTTGTCGGATCCAAACTTTTTTCACATCTTGCTGTGATTCTAGTTTTATATCCGTGCTGCTCGTTACATCAGCAGCATCCCTCACACTGCCATGGTGATGTCCCAGCCGCTGCTGGGCACAGAGTGGGGAGGAGGGGCTGGATTAACATCTCTGGCACTGGGTCATAATACGACAGTCCCAATGGTACCGCTTGAGGAATCATCCACATTTGTTTTTTCATGAAGAAATCCTCCCCTTCGCTTCAATTGTGATCTTATGTGTCGTAACAGGTGGCGAAGACGGCCAGGATGCCAGAGCTCCCCCGGGTCTCCACTTGAGTGATGTCCAAAGTGTGCAGCTTAACTCACCCAGTAGTAGCAGAATGACAGCTTTGATCTGCCTGTTGATTAATACTGCGGCTCCAAATGAACTGTGCTCGCTGTCTCACACGGACACTTGTGAATGCCTAGTTTTCAGCATTGGTACTGGCTCAGCTTACTGGAATCTGTGTCAATTGACTAAGCCGTTTTTGCATAACACAATCAGTGGCCACACTGAATAAAACTGAGAGGACGGGGTTGGCATACGTACATCATGTCCCAAAATGTACAGAGAATGTGATATGAAGATGTTTTCAGCAAACGCACTCATTAGTTAGTCCTAGAAACTAGCATCTAACCTCACTGTGCAGGCCATCCCTGCTTTCATCACTGGAGCAGGTCAGATAACTTAAGTAACAGCGTATGCCTCCTCAAATACATTATGCCTTGCTTTTTACAGTTTGTGACTGCAGAGCAACAAATCCAATTACTTTCCATGAAACTCAATCTCGCTGTCAAAGATTGACCCTAGAGGAAAGGAGGCGTTAACTAAAACTAAACTATGGCAAGTTTCTAGACCGGCCCCTGATGGAGGGGAAGCATGAAATGTGGAAATAATTCATGATATGTTGTGTTTCAACATGAGGAGTAGTGACATGGAGAATGGAATATAAAAACAAGATCATGAGGCAAGCTGAAAGGAAATTGTTGACTATACAAGTAGACCCAGACGACAAGGAGAACGTTCTACAAAAGAAATGATCCGACTTCATGATAATTCCACACCATTTGATTGAGTCCTTAACACAAACGATGGCTCTGAGTTAAACCCCATTTAAACAGCGGAGCTTTGTTTGCACTCAGGTGATCCAAAGGGACGTACTGTAGCGTCGTGTTTGTCTACATCTGAAATGTTTGTGTTCTTTTCCTCAGGGATCTAAAAGGAAATACATAGAATACTACAGTTTGTACAAATACATGAGTAAGAGAAGAACCCACACTGGTAATACACGTGTCTCATGCAGGCAAGTCGCTTAAAACTCTGGCCAGCTGTCCAAACAGGACGAGACTGAATTCAATAACTGAAGAACTTATGAGTCGCATTCACACAGGAGTTTAGATAATATTCATAAAATGAGGTATTTCTACTTTATTATTACAAAACATGTTTGGCATGTTGCTCCCATGGCCCCAACTATCTGATACCATCTGTTTGGAGATTAGAAATGTGAGTCTTTTGAGTCTGAATCTTATTAACCAACACAGGGTAGATCTAATGATATGCTGGTTTTTTGTTGTTTTTGACATTGATAATATATAACCTGTTTTAAATGTGCACCCATATTTGGTGGTATTATGCACATTAAATGATATTGACAAGTCATACAGGTCCAATTATTTTTCATTTTTTTATGTATCCTCTTACTATAAGTTTTGTTTTGATATCATCTTATATTTCATGAATGACTATGATTCATCTTCAGGGGACTATGAATGGCATGTTGTTGAGATATTTTAGTCTGGAATAAAGTGGTGGAATAACTGATTCTCATCCGATGAACCATGTCAGCATGGCTATAACTTAGTTAAATGTTTTTTCGTAATTCAATTTTTTTTTTCACTTTAAAATAATACACATAACACAGGACTCACATTAAAGACATAATTACAGCAAATCAATAACTAAACCAAACCACAACAACATCACTAAAAAAGAGCATGGCTACAATTATATATTTTGATAGTGATCTGTAAGCAAATTTAGCTCCAATCAACGATGATTTGATTGCACTATTGATGGATGGAGCAAGGTCCAAATAACACTTCTCACGTATTATATATATTGGTTTATTCGTATTTACCGTGGTAACTGAGGATAATATTATTGACACCAAAATTGTTTTTTAATAAATTCTGAAATGTAAAAGTTTTAGTCCATTTCCAAGGACAATTTTGTTTTGTCATTGCAGTTGACAACATTATATTGCACTGCAACTATACCACATTTTTTATCCAAGAATGGTTTTACTCTGTGTGACCCTGACCTTCTTCTCTCTTTGGGCCTCCATGTTTCAGCTCCCTCCTCTAGGCTGCCCCTTCAGGGAATTCCTCCCACAGAGAGGGATAATGCTCAGGGCTCTCTCTCTCTCTCTCTCTCTGTGTGTGTGTGTGTGTGTGTGTGGTACACTATAGTGCAGCCTCTTTGATGGCCAAAGAGGCGCGGATGGGCAGGTGGCCCGAGTATGTGTTTATGTGTGTAGAGAGGGAACACTTTGTGAACTTCTTCTGTAAAAACTCAGATGATTGAAGTCCGGCGAGAATAACAAACATCATCCCCCTCGTATGACAGATGTCTCCTCTTGATTCTTCGGAAACTCTCTGATTACTCTAGCTTACCGGGTCATTATGTAACCTTTACAGTCGCGGACAATATAGTGTTTTATTTTCAACCGACGTGTCCGCTTGCTTCTGTAAAATCAAAGCGACGATGTTTTCCTAAGTGGTGCCTTCAGTTTCAGGATTTATCACTGTAGTATTAAACACACTTAATCTGCTGATGAAGACAGTGTTTAAAAGTACACAACACAGAGTCCTAAAAGTGGAATCGTAACAGCTGCTGAGATCACCAGATCTATCTCCAGCACCACTGACCATTGAAGATGTGACAGGATTGAAATCTCTGGAAAAAGCTAGTTGGGTTACTCTTGTTAAATCACAAAAAAATATTTCAATTTAAACAATCAGCACATGTACGTTGGTTATGTTGAGGGATAAATGGCAAGGTTATAAAACACTAGACTCAAATAACCAAGCCCACGTGAAGTGAAACTGATGCCGGAGATGTAGAAAACAAATGAAGCAATTAAATGTTGACATATTCGATGTGGATCATATTCTTCTCCCTCTTATTCACTAATGTTATCCCCGTAAACAAACCCGATCAACCGAGCAGGCATGTCATCTTCTTTACACCCACGAACGTCAGTGTCGTCAGCGTTGACTATGAGTCACCACCACGCTGGATTCACAAGGTGTTAATAAACCCTCTAAACTGCATTTAGTCCTATAAGCATCTCACTGAAACCAGCTGCATCTAATCCAAAACCACCTAATTCTCCACTATTTCTTGCTCCAGCGTGTTGCTTTAAAGCCCACGGTGGCATCTCTCCCCCCAAATGATGAACGCACCAGAAGATTTACCCTAATTGAGTTTGATTGCAGCATCTTCCAGCAAGGCTCAGTAAAAAATATACTGAATGGGTTTAGTGGTCTGTGATGAGATCGTTTCTTCCTGTTTCTCCTAATCACGTACGTGGCAGGAGCTGTGGAGCTGTGGAGGATGGACAGCAGGCCGCACATCAAGCACCACACGTGTGAGGGGGGCTCCTTGAGAAAAGACCCTCATTCAACATAGTGTTAAATCTCAATGAGGCCAACTGAGTGAGGATGAGAGAGACATATTGTGTTAGTGTGCAGGATAATAACAGTGTTAAATGAATAAATAGTTGGCTGTTTTATTTTAAGATCTGCCATTGAAACTTTTATGTTTTTACAGTTACCAAATTATGGGCTCTACTGTTATGCAGATTTGCCTGCCCTCCCAGAAGTCACATGCTCCCATTGTTTTCAGAAATCCATTCAGAGCTGTTCAGAAGAATGCGCTGCTTTGTTGATGTTCAGCAGTGTGTGTGTTGCAGTTTGTACAAAGATGACTTATCGCTTTTTAAACAGTGCACTTTGTTTTGGTGAGAGTAAGACAAGGTAAACTGCTTTTGACCAACAAATCATAATGAGTTGTTCTGACAAAAAGACTAAAGGTCCAAAATGACTTTCTTTAAAAGAAAATGGTGTAAATATGTGAAATGTGTAAGTGGCCTTGAATTGATAGAGAGGGAAATGTTATTTCTGCTTGCTCTGTTTATTTTGTATGGATTAGTTACATGGATGTTAGTTTCATAAGGTAAAAAAAAGAATTGGTCAGATCGAGTGTTTCCCAACTAACTGGAAGACACGTGTATTGCATTGCATGTCTTTTTAGATCATCACTATTGTGAAAACATTCTGCCAGCATTCAGCACGAAGACAGAAAGGATGCAGACAGAAATTATTTTCATTTCCTTTTCAAGTGCCTTTCTTCTGCTGACTGAATGACTCAAACGCTACTGGATGGATTGCCATGAAACGTCGTAGAGACACTGTACTCACTCATGCTCCCACCGGACGAAGTGTAATAGATGTCATCTCATGCCATAATCAGATCAAATTTCAGTTTGTCCAATACTTAAGTTGATGAGGACTGATTGCCTGACTAATGACAATCTCATCAGTCTCGGCTGTTCCGGATCGACAGGTTGATCATTTTAGTTCAGTTTGCCTGAGTTATTGATCCATTATCTGACTGAGATTTGTGCGAGTTATATCAAGAAATACCAGGAGCCCAAATGTGCTGTGTATTGATAAATCCACGGCGCTGTCTGTGGTGCTGAAGCAGAAGACGAATTTGTCATTGTGACTTTTTTTTTCTGAGTCTCGCCCTTCTGTCATTTTTTTTCTCTTGCATTCTATGATATTCCCCATAATAGAGCTATTTAGCAAACGTTAGCATGCCAAGATGTGTAACATGGTAAACAATCTGGAATACGTATGTAGTTTGTGCAATTTGTCTCCCATTTCACTGGCTACTTTAATGAATAGGCTCCAGAAAATATGCTGATATATGGATGTCATCTGTGTGGTAAAATGCATTAATTGCTGGCATACTTCATTAGTCATTTAGCTCAGTCTGCTCACTCTGCTCAGTGGTCATCCAACTTGTGTTGCAGACCTTTGCTACACTGGTTACACCTGCTCCTGGCAGTCGTAGACTCCTCTGGAGCGCTACGCATGCTTCACCTTTTGAGCTGACAGATAGGTGAGGCAAGGTGAGAATGATAACACGCACCATAGAAGAAGAGAGGACAGGGGGAGTACACACAGCTGAATCCAAATGCTGCGCCTCCAGAACCATGTGGCCAGATGTCCTTTGTGTTAGCCCTCACCTCCTCATTAGTTAACAGAGCTTAAATTAGCATACCAACATGTGACCGTGCTCTTGAAATAAAACCACAAATGAAAGCACATGCTTGAGAACCTAGTCTTTGAACTGCAGCATAGCCTACATCTGCTGACCTCTGGGATGCACCAGCCACTTTCTCAGCATCTCTGGCCCTTCCCTCGATGGGTTGCCATTCCCCACTGGGTCCACCTCAGAGCAGATGCTGAGCTTATATGTCCCAGAGGTCAAATGTCTCCTGCTTTCCACCAGGTCAAGTTTATTGCCACAGCATCAAAGGGAAGGAAATCGTGGTTGCCGGTTCATTCTGGGGTGAGAGGACAGTATGGTACTTGTGGGAGAAAGTGTATGCCTCAGCTAATAATTGTAAATGCATTGAGGGGGGGATAATGCAGGTTTGCAAATAGGCCTTTTGTATGCACGTGTTTGTATGCAGGTTTCTGTAATGAATGCCTTATAAATGTGTTTGGCTCTACCATACATGCCTACAGACAGTGTTTCACAGTCAACCTGGTCTTATACGCCTTCATGTGTGCGTCTTCCTGGCGGGAGCAGGAGCGGAGGACGGAGGGAAAAATAGACCCCGCAGCAGTGTGACATCAAACCGCGCTACCGACGATGACCTAGAAATGGAGCATCCGTAAGCAAGGCGAGCTTTGGTGGCACAGGCAGCTGTTTACGTAGTTGATTGCGTGTAAAAAAATATGTACTGATTTTTTGGCAACTAATTAAAGGGGAAAACACTCACGTAGGTGAAATAAATGCACCTACGCGGTCGGTTTGTCACCTCGCGATAAACTGACCGTGTCATACGATAAACCCCTGCACACGAAACGCACCACAATCACCGTGCGGCGGCTACATCAGAAGCACCGCGCGGCGGCTCTGTGTTCTAGAACGATTCTAAAGGCGCGTGCCATAATAGGGGCCTCTCGCGTCACCTGCCCGCGCTGGCTTCGCAGCAACAAGCATTTGATTGGGGTCGCTGTGCGTGCGATAGGCGGAACCCGAGCACTCTTCACATCCCACTTTTTTTTTTTTGGAGGAGATTACGAGGACAATTTAGTGGGAGACACATGACGCGAGAGGCAGCTCGGAGGGAAGGCGGACGAACGTAGCCGGACAGAGGCAGGTCGACAGCACGCCGAGGGTCGAGGCAGAGCGCAGCAGCGAGCGGAGGCGACGTCTGTGTGGAGATATTTGGAGTTGTAGGAGGACGCCGGTACTTTCTCCGGTAAGGAGCCGTTTTAACGTCGACGCGTAGCCCCCGTGACGCATTTAAACTTAGCAATGAACGTATTGTTATTGTTTTGTTTTTTTCCCGGAGATGCGGGAACCTGAATGTTAACGGTACATTTGAATCAAAGCGAACGGTCCTCGTGCGCGGTCGTGCATATAAAATAAACGGGGGTTTAAATGCAAAGTAGAAGTCAGGTCGAGAAAACGTTGTTATAAGGGTTTTATTCGAGCGACCGCCACATAACATTTGCACGACAAACCGTGCTGCACTTGCTCTTCGTGTGCAACGTAGTGTTGAGATCCAGTCTGACACACAGACTCCTCTTCTTTTCTTCCGTGCAGCTTAGCAATGATTTGGTACACAACTGGATACGCGTTTACTGAGCTTAGTGTAGAAGCTCTGATTAAAACAGTCATCCCTCTGGTGCCCTGTCATCACCGAGATCAAGTAGATGAGTGAGATCTGGAAGCTCCTCCGTGACCCTGCTTCTTCTTTTTCATGTCTCCGAGTGACCACTGGATGCTCTCGGAACACTCCTACTTTTTACTGCATTTATGGTGCTCGGCGGTAATGACATTGTTTCAGCAATACACGTCTGAGGCATACAGCTGCAAAATGCACTACACAGTTTAAAGCTTCGTGTTTTTTTTTATTGCCTGTCATATTTTTAAGTCGTGCCAGCGCATCATCCACAGCTGGCTCACACCACGTCACAACTCGGCTAAAGGTGCCATCTGGTCCTTATGTCTGGTGATCTTGCCTCGTCTGACAGGCATATAAAGCCTTTTTTTGTTGTTGGTGGAATGCCAGATCTGAGCTGAAAGTGGCCAAAAGCAGCCCTCAAATAGTATACATCATACAGAAATGAAGCATTTGCAAATTGCTTTGGTTTGATTGGTCTAATTTAATGTCAAAACATGTAAGAAATTCATTTTCTAACATGCATGCAATAAAGCAGATTTATCATGAAGGCAGTACACATTATATGCATAAATGCATAAAGTTTAGCAAATGTATTTATGTATCCAGAAAGGTGCAAAACACCTCATAGACTGAATAAATCTTAAAACAGCAGCACGGCTTATGGAGGGACCTGCAGCAGGCAAAGTCCCCAGTCGTTCACTTCCCCATGATGAGTCACTTCAGGGGCTTGAGGGCAGCAGGTGAGACCCTGTGCTAGACTTGACAGTCCGGAGCAGGCGAGACATGAGCTCATGGTCTCTGCTGTTGTAATAGACTGACTCCTCTCTGGCTTGTGGTGGGCATGTGCTGACCCTCTCCAAACCGTGTCCACGAATGAGACCACAGTGCCAACAGACTGATCCAGCCACGGCCGGCATTGTGGCACTCTGAGCTTTGTGGTGTGTGATTAACGTCTGCATTTCTTTCAGACTGTGTCCTTGTACATGTATGAGAGTGAAAGCATGTGTACACACGTGTGTTCGTGCACGTACAATATTGAATTAGAGATTGGAAATAAAGTGTGAAACGAATGTCATTGGCATGCGAGTTGATTACAAAATGTATTGATTGATGAGGAAAGAGGAACAGAGGGGCAAGCGCTATGCTACTAAAGTCACGGCCCTCATTCACAACGGCTATAGAAGCTACATGATTGAAATCCTGGGCAGCATATCAAGATTCACCTTGGTATTACTTCTTCTCTTTCAAGCTTTCAAGACATTTTTATGGATGCCTTATCTTTCTTCAGTATTGGATAAGACACAGATAATAACTAAGTCCCTATTTGATTCCGATCAAAACTCTGTGTCCCATCGTGTTTTTATGCTGCAGCAGGTTATGTTTGCCTGTGCTGCGAGAAGAAAGGAACACCCTGCTGTGAATTGTCGGATGGTATTAAACTATGAAAGGACAGAAGCTTCTCATTGGACTTGAGGTTTTACAGAGATTTGATTTTGGTCTTTCAAAAAGGCAAAATGAAGTATTTTCTTAACTTTGTCCTTTCATTGGTTTCAAAAAGCCAACATCCAAATTATATTTTGTCAGTTTTACAGATGACCTGCTTTGTGTTTTACAAAAACAGGCAAAAAAGGAACGGGATAGAAAACCTAGCCCCTAAGGTATATCTATCCTTTTGAGGGTGTAGAAGAAAATGAGTTACCTCACAGTTTTCATTTAATCTCATCCTAATATTCCTCTGGTCAAGTGTGTCAATTTGATTGTGGTTAACTTTTGTTATTCTGATTAGAGGAAGTATTTCACTTTGATCTTGAGATAAAGACCTTTTGTTTCCCCCCTCCCCAGACCGACTCCGAGAATCTTCACATCTCAGCTATCTCACTTAAGCCCCTTTTAGACACACGTTTCCACCGTAATGGCGGAAAGGCTTGTCAAAATATGGTGTGAACCGCTGCGTTTAGATAGAACTTTGTTTGTGGCGTTTAGCTAGCACCCCGACTTTGCAGAACGAGTGAGACGTCCCACAGAGCGGCCGCGGTCTTATGGACTCATCGGCCATGTGACGTATTCAATGAATGTCGGGAATCTGATTAGTTTGATGCATCAAAACAACTACAAAAGGTGAACTTTTGCTCATCTCGCATATTTACGCGACTCTTCAACTGCAAGCAATGTTGCTGTGAATCATAAACATGTCGAACTGTATAACGGCGGCCTCGTATGAGCAACTTCTGGCGTTTTATCTTCTTCGGATCTACACTGTCAACTTCCCTCTCCACTGATGGTGATTAAATCTCAACTGAACCAGCCATAGAATTGGACCTGAAGAGTTTTTCTTCCACAGGGGCATTCAGGCTCATTTGCTTGTTCCTAGTCATCTTGCAGTATTTCTACAATTTCTAAGTGCAGATTGGTCTATGAAAGAGTTGTGTCACACAAGGTCATATCACATAGAACTCCTCTTAGCAATAGACTGGTATCGTAGGTAGGCGAAAACTGTTATTCCTTCCACACTGTGTCTCAGTCTCACATGTCTTATGGAAACAGCTGCCTTATGATATTGCAACTTCATATTTGCTGAAAAATGTACATGCACTGTTTTATCATAGTGGGACTGCATGCATAATACCATGTTAATCTCAATATTACAGCAGACCCTCAAAGGGTTTGTGTCTATGAGCTCTGAGCAGTTCAATTGAAGAGTTTTTCTTTCCTTATTGCTTAGTTAAGCTTGAATAGATAACACTATACAGGCTAGAAAAGCAGAGTTTACTATTTTTTTAAATTCTCAACAGCCAGGTTGGGAACCACAGCCACAGGTCATTTCTGTCACCTGTCCTGCTCATAAAGAGGTCAGAATAAAGGGCTGCTTGGTGTGTCTCGCTTGTATGGTTTGATTAAATTGCCAAAGATGCTTCGGAACAACGGATAGATGAAAGTCTTACCATTGGGCCACCTTATGCACCTCAACGTCTGAATAGAATCTTCTGAGTCTCAGCTGTATTTTTGCTCATTATCCATCGCTGGCTTATTGTACTCAGAGCAATTCTTGGTTCTATAAGGGATTTGATGCTTAAGCCTCACATTGATCTGCTTACAGTGCCCGCTGTGCTCAGGAGTTAGTAGATTGGGATTTGGACGTCTATGGCGCTGCGGCATGTGACAGTCAGTGGTGCAGCATCTACCATGGTGGTCAGACGGCGTGTGAGTTGCTCTTCCAGCTAGATGAATGCATCGGCCCCCGGGGTGGACTCTCTTTGGCTCTCTTCACATGTGATGAGGAGCAAACAGGAGGGATGGTGCTTTGTTTTAGAGCACGTGGTTGAGAGAAGACAGAGCTGGCATTGAGCAGTGTTGAGGGAGGACAGTGATGTTGAATTAATCATTAAGGTAATTCTTTAGGCGACACATTTGATGATTCAAAGTTCTCTAATGATAACTTATGTTATAGCGACTTGGAAATGTGGGGTTCGAAATATGAATTGGACAAAACAAGACATTTGATGATGTCACCTTGTGCCACAGAATAATGGCATGGGAATTGTTCACTGTTTTCTGACAGACTCACCACTTAATAGTAGTTTGTCTCTCTCCAGAGGGTAGTGTGTTCTGTGTTAATTTTCCAGGTCCTGCAAAGATCCCTCTGGTGCTGGTCTCACTAGTATCTCATTGAACTGCCAAGATATTCCAAATTAACACAGAATGGGAATATTGATCCAGAAAAACTGAACTTGTTGAAATGTTTGCTCACACCTACACCTGTGTCAGCAGCATCATATGATCACTTGTTTGTCAGAAATACTTCCCATATGTATTCATATAGATTCTTACCTAATGCTGAAGAATGTGCAGATGATGTTTGCTTCCACTGTGACATGCAAACTTCTTAATCTGGCAGTGAGCCTACTGGGTCTGCTTCCACTGCTGTATTTGACAGAAGTCTGAGATGAGGCCAAATATGATTTGGCATAACCATGCTAGCATTGTGTCCAGGCCAGCTCTTAACACTCTTACTTATTTATTCAGATAACATGAATGGAGCACATGTGGCATGTGTAAATACCTGTCCTAACACATCCATCCCAGTAATTTACTGCTTGGGTGATCACGCAATGTATTTCTATTGGATCACTTTTCCATAAATTCATAAGTTTTTCGTGTACATGTATGAATATCTAATTTTAATTATAATGCTTCCTGACACTTATGTTTATTTAACAGGGACAATCGGCAGCCATTATACCAGAGTTAGATCGGTACAGAGAATAAACATTGAGTCATACAAAACTAAAAGGACTCAACTTTAAAGGGACGGTGTGTAGGAATTACTCCCATCTAGTGGTTAAATTGTATTTTGCATTCAAACGGTTAAGCCCTGATTATGCTTCCGCGTAATGATCATGCAACGGCCACGCAACGGCCACGCAGTTGCTTGGAGACCTTGATGGTTCTGCGTTGGGTTTACGTGTTGAAATGCAATTCAATGCCACACCGGTAAAGGGCGGTTTTTTGTAAAGACTGACCGACCGACTGAGACTCTTGACGTATATCGTCGTTAGCCTCGTTAAAGCCTATTTGTTTACTTTCCGGCTTTAAACATCCACTATTTTTCTGAAGTTGGTGTTTTATTTCTTTGTGCAAAAGCGACAAGGTGCAAACAATAAAACGAGGTGCAAACAATAAAAGTAGCCTTTTAAAAGTTTAAATGGCGGTGTTTATGAGTGGAAACCGGATAGCGGTATCCAGCGGATGTAGTTAGCGGACCAATCACAGCCAAAGCCGCTGCGTTGGTGTTGCGTCGCCTCGACGCGCGTCTAGGATTTTTGGGAGGTGCACGTCAGGCCCTTGCGTTGGACGTAAGGGGGGTCCGCAAGGACGTAAGGGGTCCGCAAGCCCCCTTGCGTTGTGTCGACGCGGAAGCATAACTTGGGCTTTAGTGCTCTCTAGCGCATCACTTTGTTGCAACTACGGTAGCCGTTATGTACCAAGAAGCTATGACAACATGTCACTCAATACCACTTCACCAGCATTCTTTCAGGTGATGAGTTTGATATTTCAAACAAACGTGTGTGAGCATGTATAAGTAATTACTCCTCGAGCAAGATAGTGATTTATGTTGCCATGTTTCTATTGGTTTATTTTTGGTAGCCTTCCATCACTTCATCCTTCATCTTCCATAGCCTTCCAAACTATGGTTTTGGTCCTTGTAGCTCGTAGTCTATGATATTACGGTGGGAAAGAGGCATCATTTGTGTTTGAAAAACGTTTCACTTCAGATTTATTGATCCCGGAATTTTGAATCTGTGAATATCTTTCCAACTTTACCGAACTCTTTATTTCACCTAATGGCAGGTTATTGCGTAGTGTCACTGGGTCTGCATGGGCCGGACACTTTGCTCTTGTGGGCCTGATTTGGCCCGCGGGCCGCTAATTGGGGATGGCAGGCGTATAGCATCAGCTAACAACCAGACACACAACAAACACAAATGAATGTTACTAAAGTGCATTGGATCCGCTGGATTAATGCATCACGGGCAGATGAAAAAGTCCATACAAGTCCAGGGGGAACAGCGGGATGTGGGTGCACCGGTCCCCAGGATCCGTGCACCACATGCCGAAGAAAAATCAAAAGTCACTTCTCCTGAGCTCCAGGGGATCCTGCATGCGCACACTGCACCCGTCTCACTGATGTGATCTTCTTTCATTCACGCTGGCTCTGAACAAAATCGTGTTTAGGCGTCATGTCACTCCTCGGCGGTTATAGTCTTCAAAATGGCGGAACGACATGGAGGCCTCCTGAGGACTTACCCGTCCAATGTAAATACAGATAAGAAATTCTTTGCTTACGAGGATGAATCAGATTATTGCCAGAGTTAATAATACACTTATGAGGACTAGGGATGTCCCGATCCGATATTTGGATCGGATCGGCCGCCGATATTAGCAAAAAAATGCATATCAATATCGGATCGGCCTGCACGGGAAAATCCTGATCCGGACTCCCGATCCAGTTTTTTTTTCAAAACTCCGATGTAGGTAATCCATTCCAGTTTATTTCAGTTTTTCCCCAAAATCCGGTCCGCGTTTTCCAGCACACCTAGCGACCTGTCCAGCATCCCCTAAACAACAACAAGACGGACTTGTCTGTGCATGTCCCACTAAGAATTTAAAGTTATCGATAAAAATGTCAGCTGTGTGTTTATTTAACACTGTTAAAAATAAACAGGTCAGCTTCTCATTATCAACTATTGTGGATTATTCAAACTAACCTAATTAAGTTGGCCAGTTGTTCTTAAGAGTAAAACCCTTTTCAACATGAGTCTGACAACAAAATAAGTAAATATCTTTAATCTTTGATACATGCTTGGATCGGCCGGTATCGGTATCGGGCGATACTAAAAGCTACAATATCGGTATCGGATCGGAAGTGCCAAAAGCTGGATCGGGATATCCCTAATGAGGACATATTTATGAATGAAGATATTGATTTTAGCTATTATTTAAAATGTTACACACTGTCCCTTTAAAGTTATATCATACCAAAAAAAAAAAAGAAATGTAATACTCATGTCAGTTGAGTTTCCACCTTGATTTCGGCTGTGAACTAGAAAGAGTAAAGCTTGTCTGGTGATGCTGGGTATTGTGTTCTAAAGGTTTGCAGCTCCAATAGAAAAAGCTGACCAGCCACATTCAGTGGACCTATACTCCACTTCAAAGTTGCACTTGGTAGATGCTCTTTGTCATCGGAGTAAAGCAAACTCTTGTCAGCTGGACGGGAAGATTGTGGGTTATTTTGTACATTAAGCAGGCGTTTGCATGGTTGAAAAGGTCAAAAGGTTCTACTTTTTCTTAATACAGTGATGATATTTGTAGGCCGTGATTCCTTGCTTCAAACCATGTATACACATTGTGGGATCATTTTCTCTTAAACTGTGTATCACCCAGTTTTAGATCACACACAAGCTGGCAGCTTGTTATAAAACATGCAGTTGTGCCTATTAAGCAGCTGAGCCCAGTGCAGCTGTTCTGAGGTGATGAGGGGCTGAGATCACATTCAAATAACAAGAATCATTTGGTCTCTATGTACAAGTATGAAAACAGATGTTCGACTGTACTGAATCTTAACCTGTCAAATACCACGAAGCAGCTCATCACCGCAAGAGAAACATAGCATGCGGCATCCTCGCTTTAATTATTTATATCCAAACTAGCGAGAAGTTGAATGATTTCCACTTTTTCATAGTTAAGTCAGCAAGAAATGCACCTGAAATTATACCTTTTTTATACTATGCATCAAACATGCACCAACATCTTATCTCTCTGCCCTTTTGTTTTGTCTCACAGGACATCACTCATATCATCAAGTCCGTTCCAGTAGCTGTTTGTACTGTTTTAAAGAAATCTTTGGACCTCTGTGTTTGGATCCGTTGCTGCTCTCGTGTCCCTTCCCATCTGCGGGGTGTCCAGTGGCAGAGTTGAGCCAGAGTGACAGAAAGTGTTGTGAGGTTCTATAAATAAATCCCATTTGCAGTGAGTCACCAGGCTGTTGCTGCACACAGGAGCATCATGAGACACTAAAGACAATCCGCACTGCCTCATGGCTGGCTTTGTCCTGGGTCCATCACCAGGTTATAGTGCTGACACTTTTGAGTGAGAGAACACCAGGCAGGTCAGGGAACCTGCTAATAGTGGTTTACTGCTATATTAATGCTGTGAATAAATACAGCTCCTTTAATGAAGTACCGTGTCGTAAACACAAACAGAACATGTAGCCGTCCCCATAAAAGGCTTTAATCAGTTTTAAATACATACTCAGTTGTGTTAATCATGGCAACCATTTCCATAACATATGAACCAAAAATAGGCTGCAATTACAACATAAAGAAACTAAATAGCCATGGCGTTCATCAGATGCTCTGCATGCATTTCCAGTGGACTTGCAGATGGTGAAGTGGGCGGATTCTGGACCCAGGCAGCAGACTCTGTTAAGGTGGTAGGGTACTCCGAAACCTTCGATTTGCGGATCAAATTGTGAGTTTTGTACTTTAAGCCACGTTTTCGTCCAAACGAAAAGCATTGTCAGTCTTGGCGTTGACTTGATGTTTGCCTGAAACTCATCAACTTTGGTGACCCTGTCTCTGGAGCCTCTGGCGCATGCCGCCACGTCTCCCCCTTTTTCCTCACACCCGTTGACTTTGATCCCCAGCTCTGGCTCCGCAAAGAAGGATCTGGCTGGCTGATCTCCACAGGACTGCCGAGGCCTCCACGATGCCCAAACCGATGCGCAGCAGGAGGAAGTCACGGCCATACCGGAGAGGCTCCTGGTACTCAGGGAGCCCCCACAAAAAGTGGCATAGAAGTGGCAAGAGGAAAAAGTCGGTCAAACTGACGCGGATCATTGTAGCACAGATCCGCTTTTTGGCTAGTAGTTACGTTAAAACAAGTCAACCAGGTTACACAGCACACTGCACAACTGCATGTCGCCCAATTTAAAATGCCTTTTTAGGATTACCGGTATCTATAAACATTTTCCTTAGATGAAACATTTTATATTATGTGTGGTGATGTGTGTGCATGAAGCCAGACAACTCTTTTTTTTACAGTGTGCCATATACGTCTCACATACGTCATTATCCATCCCTATTATCATAAGGGGATGTAGGTTACTGAGTCATCAAAGGAGATTTGAAGGCAAATTATTGCATTTTTTTCCCTACTCGGAACATACAGAATAATCCCGATTAGACACATTTGACTTGCTGAGATAATACCTCCCACATGACAGTGGATATTTAAATGTGCTACCAAAACCAAGCAGCTACAGGCAGAAAATAAAGTACCAATATGTAATATTTATATAAACAACAACATGGTGTTTTCCATTAATTTCACTGTATTTCTGTGTGTGTGTATGTGTTTGTATTTATTTATATGCATGTTTACCATTGTTCACACCATTGAGTGAAGAACCAGAATAAAGACAGATGCTTGTTAGACGCCTTCGCAAAGTGTTATTATTATACTTATTTCGGGCAGCTGTGGTGCTCACTGACACATGAAGCAGCACTTATACACGGCCTCGAATGCGACATGACATGGGGGTTACAGTGAGGCTATTCACTCCTCTGCAGCTATTTTTGTACAGTGTATGGAGTGACCTGAGTGGTTTGATCCTGATTTCCTGCTTGGAGTGAGATGGGCGCTAATCTCCACTCTATCATCATAACTGTCAGAGGTCCCAAGTCTCAACTCCCTGTTTCACAATAAAATGTTCACTGATAGATCTATTAGCTGCTCATCAGTGGAATCGTGGATATGTGTAATCTCTTAATCTGCAGGAAATCTCTTCCTGTCCATGGACAGAAAGAGAGGATGAAGAATTAGCACTAGATTATTGCCATAAACATTTTTTTTTTAGAATTGCTGTGTTGAGATCAAATGACCTGCACAGAGGTGATGTTGCTGTAGATGAATTAAAGGAAATCCATGGCTTGTTGATTGCATTAAAAACAGCTTAGCTCTTCTTTTAGTGCATCCATAGACCTGGACGTAAGAAAAAAGGAGTGAAAAGCAGTCCATGGTTGTCTGCATGCTGCAGTTTAGTAGATTAACAGTCTCTGAAAATTACAGTGGAGACTCAATTAAGAAAGCTTATGTGGCCAGAGGACTATGAGATGTCATTAATTAGTGACAGTATTACACTTTGAGATTACTCATTGCATTAACCACACACACACACACACACACACACACACACACACACACACACTGGCAAAGACACATTAAATCATTCACAGAATGAACAACGAATGCACACACGCATAGCAATAAGTGGGAATGAATCAGCATGCACTGCGTTATTTGGTTCAGGTATCATTGAAGGAATAACAATCAGTTGAGCTGCATGGCACCATTCGCCTCGTCCTCGTGGGATGACGTCTCTCAGCAGAGTTCATTACGTCAGAGCCGGCGAACTGAGGCGCTCACACTCGCTGTGTGTTGGCAAACAGAGGTGATGTTTTGGACGAGGGCTTGAATAAACACAGCCTCTGCTTTCGCTGTGAAAAGACTAATTTACTCCCACCAAGAGCGTTACAATGTGGCATCGACTCTTGCACAGGATTCAGAAGTTTGCATACCAGTGGGGAGACATTGGATTTCTAATGATGAACGTTTCTATCTCCGTCTGGTTCCTCTGTTGTTTATTCTCATTTTTTCTCTCCTATACACCTTTCTTTAAACAATGCTTCTGTTCTTGAGAAATATAATTACCTATCTATACAATCAGACAGATTGATTATCACCAGTCAGTCACTGTGTTTCATAACGTTACAGGGCAGTTTGGAAAATGAATGGACAAAATAAACGTTATTCTTTTCAAAATCAGAGTAAACTGTAATCACTCATGCAGACAATTTAACATGTGTTTTTTGATGACATCGTGTCTGAAGACTACAGAGCATTTCAGTTTTGCTGAGCATTTCCTTATGGATGCACAAGTTCTCCTTTGTTCATACTACAATGGTGCTATGTTAACTGTTGTTCAAGCCCATAGGGCTGAACTCAATTGCCATTGTGCTTATTCTAATTTTTCCTTCATTTTCTTGGTTATAACAATTAGTGATGGCTTGTTAACACATTTGATCTTCTCATACAGCAGATGGTGGTAGCAATATTTTATTGTTTATATTATAGTTTGACTCTTTGACTCCCATAGGTCTTCATTAATCCATACAGAATGCAAGATCCTTCTACCATATCCACATTTTCAACTGAATCTATTGTTTTGGAATAAATAGCTTTATTTAGAAAATAATACATGACATTAGAATATGTATTTCCGCTGCCAAAATGTTGTCCTACTTTTAAATGAGCATTTCCCCCGCAGCGCTTCAGCCACCTCCTTCTCACCTTCATTTGCTTCAAACTTGGAGGACTGGAGAATAAGCTTTTTAAAAATAAGAGGCTCTGACTGAATGAGTGTGTTTACTTCCAGAGAATTCATGTGTTACCTTTTGTTTGAATATATTGATTGTAGGAGCCACAGCGGTCCAATCAGGTCTACTGTTTCAAACTCCGCTGCCATTGAAGAGGCACCCCTTGTAGCCTTGGACAGCCCATCGAGTATGGTCCCTGAATGGCTCCCCTAAACCTCCTTGTGATTTGTGGACCATCTGAGTGGCAGCGTGGTTCTGTGCAGTGATTTGTCCCACGAGAGGCGCCCTGCCTCTGCCACTGCTGCCGTCAGCAACTCCGCTACAACTGTGCATGAACACAGGATACTGGCATTTGCTGAATTCAAGGTGGCATCTTTTCAACTGGAGCCCAGCGAAATACCTTTTCAGCCTCTCGAGTGGTCTGGTGAACTAGAGCCAAGGGGGCCCCTGCAGTATAATGATGCCTGGCACAATAGTACCACTGTTCTCCAACCCGTTCCCAGGAAACCGCACAACATGTGCCATTGTGCACTGTGCTTTGCTGCCCAACCACGTTGCCCGGCTTTAGCCAGAGACACCGAGAGGCCTGGCTGTGCAGTGGAGCTCACAGCAACGTGGTTGGTAAGACAGGTTCAGAGGACTGCTGGATGGAGACCAAGGTCGATTCATCACCTCACACTGTTTGATGTGTTAAAATAATATTACAAAAAGCTAAGTTTAAAAGGCCAGGCTGTGGAGCGGAAGAAGCCCGAGGGGGGAAAAGGGGACAGCTGAGTGGTTGCCAGGAATGGTAGTACAGACCCTGAGCATTGTTGGTGAGCTGAACCCTCCACAATAAAAGAGGGAACCAAGAGAAAAGTGACAAGCAGAAAAATGAATGCACAAAGAGGACTAGAACTGGTTAGTAGCTGGTCCTAGCTGGTTCTTCTCTTTTTGTGTCAATGCTGGGGGTTCAAATGCCCCCAACGCACTCTTCATTAAAGCCTCCACTGCTGTTTATGCAGCAGAGGAAATTCAGGGCCAACCGGATAGGGGGCTTTACTCAACTGCATCCAGGAGATACATGGCACGGGGGCCTTTCTGGGGCCCCGCATGCCAGCTGGTCAGCTACGACACCACAGCAGGAAACCCAGGAAATAGAGGCCTGACGCAAAGCCCAGTGTGTCACAGTTAACTGAAAGCTCTGCTTCCTCTGAGCGTAGACCTGTCAGCTGATGTGTCAATTATTCATGAGGGTTGCCTATTTATTTTCTAAATGGGGCCAATTTGGTCAGAATCGTCAGTCGTTGTCAGTCCTATTATGCCACAACTACAATATGTCATTTAGTCAATTACTTTAACAGGTCCACAAACAATTTTGAATTCCCATCTTGACATCTCTTTTGTCAACCTCTCCCTGGGCATTCGCAGAGTGATTTGGAGTTCAGTCACATCCCCATTGGGCCTTAAGAGAGATACAGACTCGCTTGGTTACCCTGAGGGTGGCCTCCTTTATCTTCCCACGTGTCTTCGCTTGTTGGAAACTAGGAAATGATAGCATCGCTAGTGCCAATGCACTCAATTTCTGATTGAGTTGGACTTCCTGATAGAATTTAAAAAAAATGTTATCTCCACTTTAAAGCAACGGTTACATCATTTTCAGCAACTATTGAGAGATGTCAAATAAAGTCTGTACATGGTGAGAAGAGGCCTAATCAGCCACAATGAGTATAATCACCTGTGTGGTTATATAGCGGTTTACATGTTCATATTGTATGTTGACTGTGTGTTTGACATTTAAAAATATGTATTCAATATGCCTTCCCCCATTTATTGAACATTGGTTTTAATACGTTATAATGTCCAGTGAAACGCACATATTTCTACATTTTGTGATTTTGAATTTTCAGGGTTTTATCTAATTGCCTCTATCTCTTTCCCCCCCACAGATCCCAGCAAGAAAATAGATACTTCACTCTGAGAGTACCTTTAAAACACAGCCTCCAACGTTGATACATTTCAACTGATTTATTATTACATACACACGGAGGCATAAGAGCAGATATGAGTGAGGATAAACCAGCCGATAATGTGGAAACTGCCCCTGCTGAGGTGAACGCTATTCCTAATGGGAAAGGCCATGAGCCCGGGGAGGAGATCACGGCATCGGCCAAAACACCACCTGCAGAGGCCGGTGAAAAGTGAGTATAATCCTACTTAACACAGTCTTTGTTATCTGTTTAGAATTAGGATAGAATTCAATGCTTGTCATGATACAGGAGTCACGTAATCCTAGTCCATGAGTCAAAAGAACACCCGCCAATTACCGGAGGTCTCACATGTTTTGTCTCCAGCGTCACACGCTGTGTGTTAACAGATCATCGAGTGAAATAGGAAAGATGTCATGTGCAGCTCTGTGCCTGTTTCTTTGGTAATCTTCAGATTCACTCCGGCACAAGGAGAACCTGTCAGTCACTTATAGAGGCAAGATGTCATTTGACTGGAATTCTGTATAAATCAGCTAGAGCTGTTATAAAAAATATTACCTACATGGAAGGCCTCAATACATTAGGGAGGAATATAAAATAGCACAATCCCCGAAAGTTAATACTGTATGTCCAAAAACTGCCTGGTGATGTGCCGTTGAGCAAGACATTTACCTCCCATTTGTTCTCATTTGTGCTGGAGCGAGCTAAATGCCTCATTATCATGTCACTGTTTGTTTTTGTTTCCTTTTCCAATGTAATAGATGGTTTAATTATAATGTCTCTCTGAGATACAGATGATAATTCATAGATGGTCCCTTCACTGCATTACTTGCCTAATTATATAATAACTGAGGGTGTTGTCTCTCCACTTTGTGCTCTCGTTGGGTGATGGATGGCCTCTCTACACTGCTTGTAGGGAAACTGTACCCAACAGTACCCAGAATGCTAGGTATGGTTGTTATGAGGAGCAGAGAATGTGTTTCATATGCAGTGTGCTTTAACTTATTATAAGCTGGAGCCTGTTCTAAAAAGATGAAATTGCATAGTTTGTGACACGTATTGGGTGCTTTTTTTTGTGGTGTGACTTCAAGTTATTTATATATATATATATATATATCTTCCCCCACAGAACTGAGAATACAGAGGCAAACCTCCCAGAGAGCCAGGAGTTCATGGAGGACAAGAAGACCATTCGCTTCACAGATGTAAGTTCATACGCAGCCAGTTGACTATCATGCATCAGATCAGATGATCTAACATGTTTGTTCCTCTGCTCTGTGTTGTATTGGTAATAGTTTGAGGGGAAAACCTCGTTCGGGATGTCTGTCTTCAACCTGGGCAACGCCATCATGGGAAGTGGAATCCTAGGACTGGCATACGCCATGGCCAACACGGGGATCGTCCTGTTTTTGTAAGACATTCAAATGCATTTTAAAACACTTAATGTGTAACTCCATGATTACACAATTGGGAGGATGATGATGTTCACAGAAGTGTTCTCGCTAATTTCTGGTGGTTGATTCTCTGCCTTGAACCAGTGGGTGGATGTACTGTATGTAGAAGGGCTTAACGTATAAAAGCCTCTGCCACAGGATAATGACGCCGTAGTCGACTGTCAGGTTAATCGTTTATATTCTCATGCTCTGTCTTATTTAAATTCACTGGAGATCTTATGACATGTGAGCTGCAGTGAGTGCTCACAGTTGTGCTTTATATGCTATGTGATCACGTGAAAGTGAAATACATAAGACAAATGCAGAACATCACCAGCCCTTAAAGCTTATAGCCGGGCCAGTAGCTTGATTTCAGGAAATACACAAGCTAATGGGCATAGTTTTGACGTTGGCTGGATTCTGCATACTGTGTTGTGGAATATAATTAAAACTTGGTGGTGGTCAAAGCTTTACCCACTCATCAAGGACTTACATGTGTTGCTGAATTTAAAATGTCCCCTTTTTCTCATGAGGTTTCCAGCTGTAAGGTTGATCTGCTCTGTTGATAATCGCACCACCAGAAAGCACTGACAACATCAACACTTTAACCTCCTCGTTCTGTTTTGACACCTCTTCCTGATGGCACTCGATTGTGAGGCGTCTGGTGCAGAAACTGGTATTTTTCTGTGATCGATGAAAGGGCGCTGCAGTAAGTCCCCCAGTATTATATTTATTTAGAAAAATTAGGAGCCGCTGTTTATTTAACTAAGCGTCCCTGAATCCAAATTACAATACAGTGCCCCGGTGAGGGGCCAAGCAATGTTTTGGATGTTTGTATAACTCTCGGCTTGTTTTAAATGGATTTGTAGCCATGATGATAGCTACAAAGCTAGTTTTACTCTCCCTGCCCTAAAATATTGGTCGAGGACCTTATTTGAGCTCTTTTCCAGGGAAGTCATGTCTGCAGGATTGTTTCCTCGTGTTAAAGAAAGCCTCTTATTTTGAGCTGAGTTGTGTGACTGTGGTTTTTCATGTTGTCCAGACTTGCTGAACACCGTGTCACCAAACATCTTAGACAGGAGCTGAAATTAACTCGAGCCTATTAATCTTCATTTAACTGCAATGAATACAAATAGTTACTATATCGCCAACACGCCTACTTGTGTGCAGATTGCTAGTACGTGACTGAATGCAGCAGTGAGTGTATATTTAACCGCTCTGTTCGAGATGAAAGGCTGTGTCTTTGTGTCCATATCTGCATGATCTTCTATGAAACAATAGAGTAGCTACTGAGAAAAACAGATTTCTTTTCGCATTGGACTCCACGCTGGTGATCGCCTCAAAAAACTTTTTTTTAAATATTTTTTTTCTTTCTTTCT
Organism: Eutrigla gurnardus; assembly: GCF_963514095.1. NCBI lineage: Eukaryota > Metazoa > Chordata > Actinopteri > Perciformes > Triglidae > Eutrigla > Eutrigla gurnardus. Next base: position 19,457,288 of record NC_139916.1, on the reverse strand, counting down.
TTCTAAGGTCCTGCTCCTAATGGGGACAAAAGACCAACAATTAAATGACCATGTTTGTTTCTCAAACACAGGGAGCTAAACAAATGCAATATAAATGCCAAGAGCAAAATAACAGACCTGTTGCTTAATATTTGTATTATATGGGTTGTTCTCATTTATCTCCATTGAAAAGGTCGCCTGCTGCAGACATAATCTGTGCATTTAGCCTTGAAGGATTATGAAGGCTTTCATCCATTCCCTTCACTGCACATAAGTCTGTATGAACTGTACCCGTTCCTAATTGAAGTCACAATAGTCACAGTGTTCAGACTGCAGTGAGGTGTGATGTTTGACGTTAAGACAGTTTTTGGACTTGAGAGCCACAATGTGACTCATTCTCTTGAGCAAGATAATTTGTATCTCATGTAACGTTTTGGAATTATGGCCTGATGTTTCGTATCCCACAGTTTTGTTGGTGGGTGCAGAGGCTTCAGCGGGTCAGTGGCCTCCGCCTGGGTAGGAATGCAGCAGTTGGGACGCTGTGAGCAGAGCTACAGTGATCCGAGTGCGTCCGTCTGTCAGCTGATCTGTCCTCCCACTTTCACTGACTTGACGGAATCCTCCAGCGAATTCTTTTACATAGTCTGAAAAAAAAAACAGCAACAAAAAATCTGTTAACTGGCCAAGAGTTGAAGTCGAGTTGAAAGACATGCCTGTCTGGCTTTTCCAAAGGGAGAGAGGAATGAGAGAGTGTGTGTGTGAAAGAGAAAGTTAATGCCGCCAACTGTGACAATAAAAGAGGGAGAAAATAGGAAATGGTTGGAATGAGGTGGACCGGGTCAGAGTAAGTCAGTAGATCATGGACCCATTCACAAAACTTCCTCTTGCTGGAGATTCTCACAAACGTCTAAGAAGGTTTCTTAAGCATCCCCCTTAAAATACGAATCCTCGTAATAGATTGTAACTTGTGCACCTGTTGGGCCAATTTAAACACAGTTGATATAGCAGCTTTTCCCAGTATTATATCAGGTCATTCTACTCTCATCTGTCTATACGAGTGCCAATACTATTGTTCAAATACCTAAATTGAGAAATAAACATTGTGTTCTGCAAAACGTTTTTAAATGAAAGAAGCCAAAGTTAAATGTTAAATGTCATTAACACAAACAGCCATATACTGTATATTTCACATTATCAGTAAATAATGAGTCGAAATTAATTTTTAAGGTTTCATGTGCACATTCAAGAATGCTGATTTTAGGCATCATTATGACCCAGGTTTCTTAGATTTGGAAAATTAGAACATGCTCACATTCTCATCTTGGTTGATTCCTGCAACAGCAGAATATGCTTTTGGAGTGGATTACATTTATTCTAGGAACCAAAAAAAAAAAAAATCCAATGATCAAATTAATCAAAAAGGATAGCAGCTCATCACTGCAGCATAATTGGCCATGATTTGGCAGGCAAAACAGGGATTAGACCCAAATACAGACAGATGAGGAGGCAACAGGATGATGAAAAGCCTACAGTGATCAAGAGTCCAAAGGCAGTGGGTTCAGCAGACAGGTGACAGGCTGACAGGACTGCAGGTGATCTATGTGGAGAGTGGCTAATGAGGGAAATGGCAACAGGTGTTCAGGTGGGAGGGGCCGTCAGTTTGGCAGAACTGGCAACAGAGTGTGAGGGCCTCTGGTGGCCGGTTAGAGGACTGCAGGTCCGGGGAGTGCGAGGAGGGAACATGGGCTGGGGGGAAGTGAGCAGGAGCTGGAGATGGGGTCAGAGAGTCAGGCCAAGCAACACAACACAGACGGGAAGGCCTTGCTGACAAATATGCATGAAGAGAAATAACATGTTCAAATGGAGGATATGTTTGCGAGGTTCAATTGGTAAGGTACCCTCAGATAGTAAAACCTTCACGGTAAATCTGTAGGAAAAGGATGTAGCTCTTACAAATATTACAATAAGATGGCTTAAAAAGGATGTCCCTGCCTATGCTGGCTGGTTGACAATTCTAAGAAGTATAAACATGGAGAGAGTCTTGTCCCTTTTGAAGAGACAAGTCTGTTACTGAGATTGGAAGGAATGACTGTCTTGATTGCAGTGGGTTATCCCACCGCTGACAGACAAAGATGAGAAGATTAATGTTTACAGAGGATTTTCCTCATTCTGTCAATCTCAGCACTGCGTTGGAAATGTTTCTTTTGAAACTGTCCATCTGGTGTGTGTGTGTGTGTGTGTGTGTACTTACTGTGTTAAAGGGCAGAGAGGCTGACAGGGCAGCCTCTTTGGCTCAGCTTGAGTAACAGGGACTCTGTTCCTCCAACACAATCTATGTATGGCCATCCAGAACGTGTATGCCAGTGCTGCAGTTATAAATAGTTTAGTAATTTAACAAATGTGTTGAAAAACACTTGTGATAAAAATGGTGTTTTGCTGGTCAAAGGGGTGGCAGTGATACTCTCAGTCATGTCTGTTGTTGTGTGTCTGTTTCAGAGTGCTTCTGACGGTGGTGGCAGTCCTCTCGTCATATTCCATCCATCTACTGCTAAAGTCATCCGGCATTGTAGGTATGTATGCGGCCTGACTATGCATTTTCTGACTCAAGTATTCAACTTATCTATCGTTGTATTCATTAAAATTCCTCCAGTGCATTTCCATACTATGGGGAAACGTGTGCCCCGGCTGCTTTCCAATCCATTCTCAAATAGCATCAACCATACACAACACATAACAGGACACCGACATCAGATCACTGCCCCGACAAGATTTATTAACAAGGCAGCAATTATAAAGCACCCACAACCTCAACAGAAACACCATCAGTGTAGGTTGTTCTATTATATTATATTATATTCTACTTCAAATGAATTACCACCTTTTGGATTTGCCCACATTGACAGAAAGATTAGATATCTCCTTACAGTCCTAGATCTTGTTAGTGTGGATTTAACACATTGATAAAAATGCTCTTTATTCTGTAATGTGTCGCTCAGGTATTCGTGCCTATGAGCAGCTTGGCTACAGGGCCTTTGGGACTCCGGGGAAGATGGCAGCAGGTATTGCCATCACGCTGCAGAATATTGGAGGTGAAGTCACACTGCCATCTGTCCTCACACTTACACATGCACACGTTTTAAATTGTCTTCTGATTTTTCTGGGGAAATACTTGTCATATTCTTTGATTTTGAGAGGGGAGGCTTGGGATGAGTACTGTATAAGCCTCTGTGTAGTTACATTGTAACTCAATGGTGTATTTGTATCTCCTTTCCACAGCCATGTCCAGTTACCTGTACATAGTCAAGTACGAGTTTCCTCTGGTCATCCAGGCCTTTCTGAAGGTGGATAAACCTGGAGGGTGAGTGGTCAATGCATGACATTTATACTATGCAGTAACACAAGTTATATACTGATTTTTCATAAGAGGAGTACATGTCTGATCAGTATGTAAATTCATCCATATTCCCACCCTTTTTTCTCTGAACTTCAGTCAAAAGAGCATGTTTATGGTTGCAATCCTTAAGATTTCAGTCCTAGCTTTGCCCATGGTCACTGGTCGTAATAGCCAGGATAGTTTTACACAACAGCAAACATCCTTGAGCATCTTACTTAGCCTGGAATACAACTACTGATTGATCTGTTAAAGCTATGGTCTACTCTACCTCTGTGCTCCTCTGAGCTCGTATCTCCCCTCGCAGCCTCCCACCTCCCTCTTATTTTACGAAAATAATTCACCAAAATGTGTTTCTGAAAACATTTTATGCGAGAAATAAGCTATGCAGTTGCTGAATCTGTCTTTATTTTAGATCGACAACGGTCAGTTTAAAAGATTTTCGAGAAATTGTGGGCGGCGGCGCCCCGTCTCTCGAAACTCGCCCGCAACGCGACGGCATTGCACGGCTTCTTACATAGACAATGAACGGGAACATTCCCTCTGGGTATGAACTCAGGCAGGACACCGTTTAGTTTCCCGGTGTGTCCGGGACTTCCACAACACGTACAAAGCAGTAATAGTGTTTATTACGGCCATGAATGATGAAACATTATCGGTGTAAATGCAGCGGGTGCCGGTTGGATTTCTCTCTCACCCCGACTGCAGAACGTCCCCGATCCCAAACTGCTCGGCGATCGCTCGCATGGCTACTATTGGATGAATTTTGGCTCAATTGACAAATCTTTCAAATCGTAGACCAGAGCTTTAACAGTGCAGCCAAATACAAATACATTTGATTGAAATAAACGTAATTAATAGAAACAATAGAAATTATGCTTAAAATACACATAGTTCAGTGTGACTTTGGTAGACAACATCACCTGCTCATATAAAAGAAAGAAAAAGTAGTGGGACCTCATGCAACCGTCCCATGTGTACAAATATTTCAGCCTCCACATGCGTCAGGCTGGGCCAGTTGGCGGGCCTGGCGCTGCTCTGGATGTACTGAGCAGCTGGTGTGAGAACAGCTGTGATAGTGACCCTGGAGGAGGAGAGCCGCACGGCCACCAAGAAATGCTCACAACAAAACACAGCTAGACTCCATGGCCGAAAACGTAAACCATGGGATATCACTGGCCGGCGCAGGTGGCCTCGGATACAAACAACACTCACTTCCTTGGATGGGATTTTCAGTGTGATGTTACCCCCTTACACCTTAACCCTTACCCCAGTTAGAGCCTCTCCTTACGTATTTGAGGGGGGGAATGGGAGCATATTATATAAGTATAAACCAATATGGAGAACGGAGACTAGCTCTGCTTCCATGTTTGCTCACAAATGTTCAGATTCATGTGTTGCACTACATAAAGTCACTATACAGGTGACTGTGGCACCATGTCCACATTGTGTTCTGGTGTCAGCTCTGCTTCTCTGTGCAGCAGTGCTGCAGGCCATGGTCACTGGTTATTTGAAATGACAGACTAGATTTCATCCCATCAGTGTGTGTGTTTGTATTGTTAAACTGTACAGGCGATGGACAAAACAATAGAGGCCCCTCAAAATAATGCAAAAGAATACAATAGTGCTTAAAAATACAATTATACTGTCATGATAGAGCTTATATATTATTTTTAGATTTGATTAAAAAGAAATTCATCTCCAAGATGTTATCCAGTGTTTAGTTTGAAAAAAAAAAGTTTTAGTTTGAATTTTGAAAAGAAATGTGAAATTGTGAGCAAATAATAAAAAACGGTTGCAGAGCAAACACTGGACATACTGAGAAAGTATAAACTGATTTAAACTTGTGTACAATGTCTTCTCGCAGCAGGAAATACTAGAATTTTTGCAAGAATATGAACATATTATCTAAAGTGGATAATTGGATTGACATTATTAATGATATTTTCAGGATGTGAAGAATTACTTTTTCTATTAAAACGAAAAACTCAAGTTTTTGACAAGAATGGAAAGTTGGACTATGTATCTTTTTGAAGGTGAATCACTGTCTTTATCGTAACCTTAGATTTGAGTATCACGAAGGCACACCCCAACATTCTGGATGTGTTTATTAAGTTTGGGTTGCAGCTTCTTATTTCATTTTCAATTTTTATTTTGTTTATTTTCTTTATTGGTCCTTATTTACGGGCTGCACAGTGGTGTAGTGGTTAGCACTCTCGCCTCACAGCAAGAGGGTCCCGGGTTCGATCCCCGGGTCGGCCCGGGTTCCTTCTGTGTAGAGTTTGCATGTTCTCCCCGTGTAAGCGTGGCTTCTCTCCGGGTTCTCCGGCTTCCTCCCACAGTCCAAAGACATGCAGGATGGGGATAGGTTCATTGGTGACTCTAAATTGCCCGTAGGTGTGAATGTGAGTGTGAATGGTTGTTTGTCTCTACATGTCGGCCCTGTGATAGACTGGCGTCCTGTCCAGGGTGTACCCTGCCTTCGCCCAATGACAGCTGGGATCGGCTCCAGCCCCCCCGCGACCCTGAATACTGGATAAGCGGTAGAAAATGGATGGATGGATGGATGGTCCTTATTTACTTCTGAATTATCTATTTTAACTAAGTATTATTGCTTACTTCTACAACCGTGTTTTGCAGAAACTTCGGATCTGCATATTTTTCTGTGAAAAAATTATGAAATTAACAGTGTCATCGGTTTTAGTTCATGGAGTTTTTTGATGCTCTCTGAAAATAATTACCTTCACTAAGAAAGTTGTTGTTTCCTGATTGGTGTGTGAATTGCATTGTATGGATTTCTGTCCTCTCTCTACACGGATGGGCGTTTGTCCATTTGTGCCTTTGGATGTGTGTCACTGAACCTGCTCAGTTCACACGCACAATCAATGAGCACCTGATGCTGTCTCTGTGTATTTGTTCAACCAGTCAGCTTATCAGGTCCGCTGGTATTTCAGCGTGGAGAGTGGTGCATGTATATTTGCTTATCAAGCTTTTGTCCCTGTTTGTGATTATTAGTGATTGTGCATGTGTGTGTTTGTAAATGTATTACTGTATGTGTGTGTATCAGTGTGGGTGAGATATTGTGACCCTGGTCCAGATGGCTGGAGGGCAGGATGACAACAGGATGGATGAGCCTCTTCTCGTGTGTGTGTGTGTGTGTGTGTGTGTGTGTGTGTGTACGTGCATAGCCAACAACATCTCTGCAGTGTCTCCCACCTGATAAAAGTCAAGGAAGGAATCATCCCCACTGTGTCTTTCTAAAAATAGCCATGGCTGTGCATGAGCCAGCAACATGTGGGCGGTTGTGTCAGTGGTTGTCTGTCATATGTTTTGCCAGCCACCTCACATGATGCTGTTCTTTAGATTGGCAGTGGAATTTAGCAACACTGTCTTTGCACAATGTTTAGTCATACACAGCGTGCACACTTTGACTGTTGGCTTCCATGTCACTACAATGCTAAGTAGTAGAAGTTAGCAATAAACTGTACCCTTAGTTAGTGACATTACTAGTCAATGACAGTATGTGACCCTCAGAGCATTATTATAGAATTTAACAACTATTTATCCCACTATGTAAAGATATAGCAGAGTAATGTCTACCTGTTAGTTGTGTGTTATATGAACCTCTCCTAAAAACACAATACAGAGGAATTAACCACTGTGTCGTAGCTTCAGCCACAGTTCTTCGTGTCCAGTGGTACAGCGAGTAAAGAGGCTTTATTTTTTCCACTCTAGATATTTGATTTCATGGCAACCAGTTTAATTCCTGTACACTTTTGTTCAGCTATGAATAAAACTGCTTGGCATAGTCGTGCAGATATAAAATAATCCTCAACCAGTAACTGCTTTTTCCATCGCGTAAGCCTTATTTGTGTGCACCTAATTTCCAAGCTGTTCACCCACTTTCCCTCATGTCTTCTCAATCAATATCTGACACAGTGCAAATGCTTAATAGGATTGAGACCAAATCAATGGATCCGCTGTCTTTCTCTCTCACTGCAGTGAATGGTACCTGAACGGGAACTACCTCGTGATCATTGTGTCTATAGCAGTAATATTACCGCTGGCTTTCATGAAACAATTAGGTGAGTATTTATGATATATTACGGTCCTATCTCATTAGCCTTTCAGTCTGGGCTTCCCTTTTAAATTCTGTGACGTTTTGCCTGATTTGTTTAACTTCCTTATCAGTGGCAGTGGTGGTCACAAATGACAATTATGGGCCAGTTTTAAATGCTGCACTATTACAGAACAAGTAGACCGTCGCACCAATACACCTGAAGGAATCCAACTTTGTTTTTCTCTCAACCTACATAGTCTTGCTTTTATAAAATATTTTGTTAAGTCAACTTCTGGTATATTACTATTAAATCAAATGCAAAATCATGAATGTCCTAAGCCATGAAAATATAGGAATGGAGCTATGAATATGTCCCTTGGTACATGGCTTAAACCCCTACTTCTTTAAGTCACACCTGATTTCATTGGATAGCCATGCATGATAATTGTGAGACTGAGTGGTCACTCACTGTAGAATAAAGGGCATTTGTTGCTTGTGTGACTCAAATCCAATGTGTTTTTGCAAGTTAACCCAAATGTCATGCGTTGTGAATCACAGTGTTTCAGTACCTGAAACAAAACAGATTAGTGTACCTCACTAGTGATTAGTTATAAGAGCATTTGTATAAAACCCTAACTCAGACGACATGCTAATGAAGTGTTTGTGTTTCAGGATACCTGGGATACACCAGTGGTTTCTCCCTGACCTGCATGGTTTTCTTCCTCATTTCGGTATGTCCTCTGACTCTCCGTGTACCTCCATGCAAACTAGATAGATTATGTCTTGCTTCTTGATTCCAGCGCGTGATAGTACGCTGCCTTAATGTTTCTGTCGACACTTTCTCTTTCACCTCCCCACTATCTCTTTAGCATTCCGACTCTCTCCACTCATTGCCATGGACTAAAGTCTGCATGCTGTGCTTCCAGGCTGTGTTGGTTCTCTGTCTTTCTCTGACCTACTTTTGGCTGTTCGAGCTGTAATCCACACATCGGTCTTCTCTCTCTCTCTCTGGCTCTCTCTCTTCTTCTGGTACCATATTTTCCATCTGTCTTCCTGCTAACTGTGTCCCACAGTCTTTTTATCCTGCCTAATGCCTCTCCTCTGCACTGCACAGGTCATCTACAAGAAGTTCAATACCCCGTGTCCATTTGTGGACTTTGCATTCAACAGCACTGCCAGTGTGCTGAATGTCAGTGCCATGGATCCTGGTGGGGAGCCTGATCCTGCCTGTATTCCCAAAATGGCCAACCTTAACTCACAAGTAGGTTTTTTTTTTACGCACATTACTCAGTCTGAAACTGCAAATCCACCTCCACTGTCATGGGCACTGACAGCCACCCACTTATGTCATGGTCATCTTCAGCATGTCGCCAGCGATGGTTCACAATCCAAGCATGGAAATCACACTTGGTTTGAAGCACTCAGTGGCACTCTGGGCTTTTATCAAGCGTTTAATGCTAGACAATAGTGTGCGATTAATGCAAGGCTCAAAGATGGACAGTGACCCCTGAGCTGTCTGCTCCCGTCAGCAGAGGACTTTAGATTGCTTTGGCATTCGGTTGCTTCCAGTGAGATCATCAAGTTTGCCCTTTGTGGGCCAAAGAGATTGGGTAATGAATGAAATGGGAAAGCCCTGACATTTTAGTAAGCACCCTTTCTTTTTTACACGCAGTACATGCCTTCACAACAGGATAGGGCTCTTAATCACAGCGAGATGCTCAATTTAGTGTTTTGTAACAATGCATTTAATTAAAACACCTTAAATTCCCAGAGCATTAACACATTCTGACTAGTTCATATCAAGTATTCATTAGCATCCTTTAAAGATGTATACGATTTTTGCCAAGCTGGGCTAGTAATACCAATCCCAGCTGCTTAGCAGCTTACAAGCGAGGCATTCTTAAACAGGCTAAAGCTGGTCCGCAGCCAGGCCCAAGTTAAACAATTAGCTCTCTGTGGTGTGTCTGAAGGAGTAATGGGTAGTAAAGTGCGAGGTTGGTGGTAAGACGTCCGGGCTGGCGCTGCTGTATCTATGGTGACCTGTTGGGGGTTCATTTTCAGACGGCCTACACCATCCCCATCCTGGCGTTCGCCTTTGTGTGCCACCCCGAGGTCCTGCCCATCTACACAGAGCTGCGCAAGTATGTCGTCACGACGGAAAACTCCTGCTAGGTTTTGAACAAGAACTCAAGTTGCATAACAAAGAGGAAATGCACCATGTCTGATCTGTGCTTGGCTGATCATAACCTAGTCACATGCACTGCCTTCACTTTATTTTGAAATGCGTTTGCATTGCTTGTATGATGTAGCATGTTGTTAGTTATAAGGTATCAGTTTGCTTTGAAGCGCTGCTGCTCGTTTTTCTATGATTGATTGCAATGTGTTATTAAAACTTAAAGTGGCCCTGCAGCAGCTGAAATGGTATTTTATAGATGCTGGCACTCATGCTTTATATATGGGCATATACAGTCGTTTGACTGTGTTTATGTTTATGTGACATCACATAGCAATATCTTCTGATTTCAGTCCCACCAAGAAAAAGATGCAGCATGTGGCCAACATCTCCATTGCAGTCATGTACGGCATGTACTTCCTGGCTGCCCTTTTTGGATACCTAACTTTCTATGGTGAGGCCTGGTCCGCCTCCCATTGCAGAATATTCTATCCTATCCCGCCTCATTTTGCTTCTTACTTTTATTTCTTCATTCATGGTATTTGTTTTCACGCAAGTCTATATAATAGAACAGTAATCCTGAATGCTAAAAAAGCATCCTAATGCTTGTGCTCCCTCTAGTGGTCATATCGTATATTTTACTATTACCATTTATTTTGCTAACATTATCTACTGCACTGAAACATCATGATTTAGGAAGGTTTTATTAGATAAAGTAGAATTTTACAAATATTCTTTTAAATGTGCCTGCTTTTGCATTACTATCATTGCTATATGTTATAATGTATACATTATATTTGTACTAGTTTCATGAGTACATATGAGGTTTTGCCAGCTGGTTTGAGAAGGCATTTTCTTCATTCATCATTGTTGGACCTACTCTATTCTCTTCTTCTTTGATATCTTTCAGGTGAAGTGGAAGCAGAGCTGCTTCACACCTACAGCCGCATTGATCCGTATGACACTTTGATTTTGTGTGTGCGCGTGGCCGTGCTCACTGCCGTCACACTCACTGTACCCATTGTGCTCTTTCCTGTAAGTACAATTTTAGCACCTTGGGTTTACACAATGACTCACATCTGGCAAACAGTAAAGCAGTTATTTTCTTCTTGCAGTGAGAATTGAAAATTGCTTTTTTTTTTCATTGTTGTCATAATCAGGTACGAAGAGCGATCCAGCAGATGATGTTCCCCAACAAGACCTTCAACTGGCCCCGCCATATCGCCATCGCCTTCGTTCTGCTCACAGTCATCAACCTGCTGGTCATCTTTGCGCCCAACATCCTGGGCATCTTTGGAGTCATTGGTAGGCTAGACCAACACTGGGACATCTAGACAGACTCAGTAGTAGAGACTCCCAGACAAATCCAGAGTCAATGATCTTTTTAAATCCCAGATATTAGTGGATTATGAATTTATATTTATATTTACTTTAATCAGGCATCCATATAATCACGGCAGTGCTGTCAGACTTTTAGCAGCAGTAAATGAGAACTGGAGGGAGTGAGTATTGATGGAGGATTGGTTTCATGTATAACTTTGCTCTTTTTGCCTGCATTCCAGGTGCCACATCTGCCCCTTGTCTCATCTTTATATTCCCTGCTGTCTTCTACATCCGCATCGTACCCAAAGAAGAAGAGCCAATGCGCTCGTTCCCCAAAATCCTGGTGAATAATAATAATAATAATAATGACAAAATTAAGTTATTTTTATTTTATATTGCCAAAGGTGAGCATGACAACAATGACATTTGTAGAAGGTAAAACAACAGTGCAAAGAGTGGTGGGATCAATATGGAATGATTCATGTAGCAGGTTGTTTTATATACATATGGCTTAGATTTGTGATGATATTTAGTCTATTCAAACAATTAAAATATATGTATATATATATATATATATATATATATATATATATATATATTAATATATGTAGTATAATGTAGCATTGTTTTAAATGCTGTTAATACGTATTGCGTATCAATGCCAGTTGGTGGCAAAAAATATATGTAAAGAGAACCTTACAGGTTAGGTGTTTAATTTATTTTTTTTAGATAAGCTTTAAAACTGTCAAGTATATTTCATCTCTGACCACATCTGCAGCAAGTAGAGACTGCACTGGAAATGCTTGCACTGTTAAGTTACTATCAAAAGGAAAGACCATATTGTTTTTTAAATTTGAAATTCTTAAATATTGATATATGTATCAACCTACATTACATTAAACAGTATTGTTGGGATATACACCAATCTGATTCTTTCACCTGAGCTTTGGGTATCAGCCAATGTTTAACTAATAAGCTAGATGACTCACTGGTTGAGGTGACTTGGATCACTCTTTTATGTGTAAGGCAGTTAAAAACCATTTACATTTTCAATGATTCAGTTTGAAAGTTGCTGTGAAAATGATGTCACTGAAACTGAAAAGATGCATTAATTTACTGTTCCAATGGTGATCACTCTATCCCCTGTTCTCTTGTCACTCTCTCCAAATCAATCACTCCTCTCTCCTAGGCTGCCTGTTTTGCTGGGATAGGCTTCCTGTTTATGACAATGAGCCTCAGCTTTATCATCATTGATTGGACATCGGGCAACAGCCAAGCCAGCAGTGGTCACTAGGCACCACCTTCCACTTTTTTTCAGGTTTTATATTGTCCGTGTTGTACTGTTACAGTTTTTACTTTGAATGATGTTTGATGTTGAAGATGCTCTATCTTTTCCATTAGAGAATATTGGCCACTGAGAAGGAGTCTAAAGTTCAGGACGGCTCTCAATGTCTCTGCAAATGCTCTCACTCTAATGACGTTACACTGTACTCTACATCCTGTCAAACGGTGACTGCAGATCCAGACCGCTAGAGTTTCCTGGAAAGGTGACGGTTGGATTTACAAATTGGCCAGGCGCATAGAGATTAATGTTGATTTTTGGAGGCTGTGCCTTGTGAGATGGATGTAAAACAAAAAGAGATAAGTAAGAATATAGAAATCTGCTGTCTTTATAGGCCTGTCCCTGCGTTGGTTGTGAGCATCTGCCATCCTGTCTTGTCCCTAAAATGATATATGATCTGCACACTGTCACTCAGATTATAATAGATACTCTGAGGCACATCCACTTAAACTGTTGAATGCAAAATGTCTATTGAATGATATATAATTATTTCATGATTTTTATGTCTATAATTATTATTATTATTAAGTTATTTGAATAACTACATATTTGCCATTCTGTGCAACTGCAAAGTAACAGTAAAAGCTATTGCACAGAAAGAAAGATAACTTAAATAAATGGTTCAACATTTTCAGAAAATACGCGTACCCACTTTCACGCAGAGGGGCTTGATGCCACTCTCGTGTTCGTCCGTAGTACATGTGAATTAGCAGCTAGCAGCCGGTTAGCTCAGCTTAACGCCAGAGAACGTTGAACCGTTTCTTTAAAGCGTGCAGCCGTTAGCTCCTGCTCCACTAATGTGTGCTGCTGCTGCTGCTGGTTATTTTAAGGCTTGCAGGTGTTAATGTTCTCGCCTCTGACAGAGCGGGGTGCAAAACCACCCGACAAGAATGTGGTACAGGGTTGTGAGCACATTTATCATAACATTCCTACACAATATGATAAAGATGTATATTTTTTATTATTAATCACTACTTGATGAAAAACCTCAGACGATGCAGTATGGACTGATGATCCTCGGGTTAGGAACGTTTTTCAGTGGTTCTTAGACGTCCAAATCACCACATACAACAAAGGCATAGTGAGTTTTATTTTTCTTCTCCAGTATGACTATATAAATGAAAGTTATAAAGGGTACCGATGGCCTCGGCAGGTGGATTGTACGGATCAAAGTGATTCAATGAAATGAGAAGAAGTAAGTCACCGCACAGTGTTGGTACTGGTCGAGCAGGGATGAGTTTTACCCGAATGACGTGTTGTTTCTGAACATTTCCTGGAAGTAATCAGAGATAACCAAAACAAACAAACAACAGGGTCACTTCATGAAGTGCTTAGCAACAGTCTGTGTCCAGCACAAGCTTGATCCCAACAGAAATGACAGACATTCCTGTCTCTTTATCCATCTAGAAACGTTAGTCTTTAGCAATAGCACTTTCCATTGATAAGCACAACTTCTTGTCGCCATTAATAAGTGAAACTCGAGAAAAACGCCCTGTGAGGAATTCACACATTTGATGGATGTGATTCACAGGCATGTCCTTTTTTTATATGACTAAATCTTTGGTGAAGTAATTGGTCTAATGTAGATTACGAGCAAATTAGCTTCGATGGTATAATATGGATGTCTTCTTGAACATGACTTGAAATAAAGTCAAGATTAGTTTTCCTGTGAGCCCCCGGGATCATTTTACCTCCTCTGGTCTGTTTTGTAGATAAAACAACTGATTCGTGTTGTGGAGGATTTTAAGTGTCCGTGTTGTTTAAAAAAAAAAGAGAAGAAAACATGGCTCCACTGTATTTGAACTATAGTAGGCTACCTATATGCATTAGTGTTGTGGACCTGGACCTATTCTGATCAGAAGTATAATTCAAGTGTTCGTCTACTGCCATTGATAGATTAACTGTTGTTTTAAACTACATGTTTAATGTGTATTCATTTGAATCAGATCCAGTGATGACATACAAGACCTGTTAATGATTGATTTTATGTGTTCTTTTTCTTCTTATATTTGTCTTTTATAGTCAGTGGCATATCATCAGAGGTGTAGTTCGGGTCGATCCTGACTTCCTTGCTGCTTCAACTAACTTCTACTACTAGTAATTAGTGAGCTGGTGTACTCACCTACATTTTAATATATTTTTAAGGATAAACCCTGTTACACCAGACTACAGTGTGTGCTGTGTGGGTAAATCAGTATTATCCAGAAAATGTATCACATGACAAACCTCCTTTAATCCAGTTCCCTTTGTATCTAGATATTTGGTTATCTTACTGTATCTGTGAGCAGAGGGAACCATGTGAATCAGCCAATGGGGCGTAACATAGTGTTTGGTGTTGTTTATCCAATGCAAGGGTTATATTTATCCCCAACTTCCTGTTCCTGGTTTGACCTTAGTAAGTTTTCCAGTGGTGCACGCACAAAAACACTTCATAACCTCACAACATGCAAAAAATATAAATAAACACAAAACAGCTAAGTGAGGGGATACACTGTGTTAGTGGCTGAAACAAGACTATCTCTGAGGACCTCTATTTAGATCACAGTGTGGTTAGTCCCCCTCTTTGCGTGATTTATTGAAATGTGTATGATCGAATAGTAACATATTAAATAATGACATTGGCAAGCATTTATAAATAATGTATATAAACGTATACCCTTTATATTCTGTATGGATATCTAGTTTGTACAATGTAAATAGCAATTAAAGTTTTAGTCCAATTAAAAATATAAATGTGATAATTCTCAAAGTGCTTTTAAACCTGTCTGTCCTTCAATTCATGTCGATTTTCTTGTATCTCTATATATTTTAATATTTTGCTGGCAGTTATTGTACTGTAAACAATGTTGCAATAAAGATAATGAGGTAACAAAATTTGCTTTCTCATCATCTGTCAGATATGACCATTCAGAAAACGGGAGATTGAATGTGCCTTCAAGGCAACTCTTTATATTTTACACAAATCTGTGATTCCAATGTTTTTAGTCCTTTGCGTATATTATCATAATCATTTTAGCATTTCATTGGATTACAATTATGTGACCATGGATCTATAATGCATCATTCGGTTTATTGCAATTTATTGCGTGGATAATGTGAGAGGATAAGCATAATATAATTTAATTGGACCGTTGTGGCTGTATAAACTTGAAATCAAATATTTTCATTCATAAATATATCCTTTATTATATGGTTTTATTTGTATTTATTTTTTATTTATATACTATCTCACACATGAATATAATTATATTCAACTAAATTGTCTCTGGCAAAAAAAAGGGTAATTGTGTAAATATGAAAAAGACTTGTGTAGAAAAAAAATGTAAGAAAAGGGAGTTGTTGATAGGGTCAGGAGCCAGTCCACAAGGTGACACTAGAGTACGCCTACTGTTAGGTGTTGTGGCACTAGGCCATTATGGAAGGTAAAAATGTTGGGGTTTTATGGAGCGTCTGCTTTTAAGTGTTAATTGTCTAGTTTGTATTGGGTCTATTTTGAGTCTCAGTATTGCCATCATATGTTCAAAGGATATATATTTTTTCTCCACCACTTTAATCTGACATTTTAAATTACAGATTACTTTGCAAATTGAGAACATTTTTCAAGACTAAACATTGAGATAAACATCATGAAATGAAATATGAATTATTGTTATAGTCTACTGTTAATATGGCTCCATCTCTCAACTAGAAATGTTTAAATGTATGCTAAAATATTACTGCATCAGTAATAATAATACAATTAAATATCTATATTAATATAACATTTTGAGAGGGGGCATTATGACTTATTTTTGATACTTCAAGTATATTTAGTCATTCATATTTGTGTAGCTAGTCAAGTACAACTTTTAGTCTTGTATTTTTACTTGTAACTGACTGTTTTACAGGGTAGTATTTCTACTTTTACTTAAGTAAACAATCACTGTTGTATTAAGCCCTATTCACATTTACAGTCGGTTGTGAACGGAGTGTTATTAACATATGGTTCAGGTCTACTGGTTAATGGTGCTAGCTGTTGGCAAAGTGTCGGTTATTTAAAAAACAAACAAACAAACTCCTCTAGTCTTTTTTCTGGTCTACTGTTTGGTCACGTAAGCACCGGATTTCGCCACCTGCGGCAGTAGAATTCAGCTCTTGAAGGTACCACGCCTTTGACTACATTTCCCATGAAGCACTCTGAATGGGCGGTCCTTTTTTTCTCCCTGGTGAAGGTTGGCACTGCTGCTGTTGAGTTGGGGAGGTGAAGGCGCTGTCTCGCTGTTTGTGTCGGCGGAGGGGAACTTCACGGCGGCTCCGGGTGTGGCTTCAAACGTGATAAATCTCAACGCGGGGAAGGAATGCGTAACGACAATAGGGTTTAAAACAAACAGGAAAAAAATAAATATTAAAGCAGTACATACAATTATCCTACTGAGGAGCGGTTAGTGTGTGTCCGGTAGCCTCACTGGCAGCAGGAATACGTGGGTTCGCCTTTTCGACAGCTGGAATACTTTTTTTCTGAACTTCGTGGACTGTTTTAACCTGAAGATCTGCTGAAGGAGCTACCGAATTAGCTAAAAGTCCGCCGTCGACAAAAAAAAAAGTTGAGCTTCGTTTTCGGCCGCCTACAACTTCTCCGCTCTCGCAAGAAAGCCCCGATGCGAGCCAACTGACTGAACCACCAGCGAGTGTTTTGGGGGAAATTTCATACGTTAGAAATTCAAG
This sequence comes from Eutrigla gurnardus, assembly GCF_963514095.1. Lineage (NCBI taxonomy): Eukaryota > Metazoa > Chordata > Actinopteri > Perciformes > Triglidae > Eutrigla > Eutrigla gurnardus. The sequence goes on along the minus strand of NC_139916.1, from coordinate 19,440,316 downwards.
TTCGCGTCGCAGGAGGAAATCTATGAATAACGTTCCCTCTCGCGGATGAACGGACTCCGTTACACTTGACGCAATTCATCAAAAAAAGGGAAGTCTCCTTACTCAACTTCAACCCTTGTTTTTCCTAAATACGGTTGATTCGGACTCAGCCGTTAGTTTTTAATTTTTTTTCCCAGGCGATATTTCCCCCACTAAGCAGCAGTCCTGAAGCGTGCACTGGGAACCATGGGTTGTACAGTTAGTCAGGAAGATAAAGCCGCGGCCGAGAGGTCTAAAATGATTGATAAAAACCTCCGAGAAGATGGAGAGAAGGCGGCGAGAGAAGTGAAACTGCTGCTGCTGGGTGAGTGTCCTGTCACAACACCGAGACTGGCTTTTTGCACGCAGTGTCATTAATGGTTAAAGGCCAATTTTGCAACGGCATGAAAACACACACACACACACACACACACACACACACACACACACACACATGACACGGAGGCATGACAGACAACACGTCCTCGGTTAATGTATATTTCAAGTAAATGCTATTAATGGTGACATTTAGACAGTGTCATCTTCGCGCTGTTGAAGTGTCCTTCCGGTGTTCACGCGCCTCAGTTTGTGCAGTCATGTGGAGTTTGACCCGCTGCGGCCCAAGTTCACGTGTTAAAAAAGTAGTCCTTTGCCTCCACTCTTGGCATTGCTTTGGACGTAAACATAGATTGGCATGTTAGGGGAAAGTTTTATAGTTGAAACGGTACTCGGTAGCCCAAGTCCCCCTTATCCAACAAAGACTGGTGTTAAATGCTAAAACCTTGATGTTAATTGAGATATCAGACCAGAGTGTGTGAGTTTTTTGTTGTTGTTGACAAGGCAGTCAAAAATAGTCAGTCTCTTCATTTGCAGTTGTTTTTGACTGAGCCAAGGGGTCAGACATGGCAGGATCTGGTTGATAATGAGTGGACTGCTGTTTGGACAGAGGGTAAACAGCCCTGACTGTTCCCAGAACTCTCTTTCTCTCTCACACACGCACACACACACGCACACACACACACTCACACACAACAACTGATTGAAAGTGCTGCTTGGTAGCAAAGAGCGAATGACACTTCCCCAGGCTCTCAAATGTCTCCTTGGTTCCTTTAACTTTCTGAATGCTGCACACAGCTGCTGGACACATTGCTATTGTCTCCAAAGTCCTTTAATATCGAAGCCACACAGACGTCTTGTTTTGCCTCCCACATGCTTGTCCATTTTAGATGGTCTTTATACCAGTCCCTGCTGCATGCTTGCTTTGGGGAGGGAGGATCTAAGCTTTAAAATCTTACTTGATGCAGACACGCATAAAAAAAGGAAGTAGGAAGTCTCTGCTTAAAGTCCCAGTCGGCAACATTTTTTTTTATCATATTCACTGAAGCTGACACTACCCTCCGATGGAACAACATAAATCATCCGGTTTTAGAAAAAAAGAAGCGCGTCTCTACGTGCACGTAGAGCCTGCATCATCCTGTCCACTCAGCATGCAGGGCTGTGTCCGAGCACACACAGAGCCCCTCTTCCCTCGGGTCATACCACTATCACAGGAGGGAGGCAGAGGGAAGTAGCAACAAGCTTCCTCGGTTAAAAACCGAAACGAGGAGGTCCAAAACAACCAAGGAAAAGAAAACACCGTCGGAAAATTAGGAAAAAAAGAAAGATTGCGACGGTGCCCATGATAAAACCAGAGTCAACATCGGACCCGCGTTTCAAAGGTGGCGTGATCTAAGGGATTTCAAAGGGCACGAAGTCGAGGGGAAGGAGCTCCCTCGATCCGCCGGACTTGCCGACTGGGACTTGAAGTATTTGTATGAATTAGAAGTTTAAATCAGTAAATTACTGCATAGGATGTGTTTCATCTCACGCTCATTGATTCACACTCCAGACTAAACTCCTTTTGTTGCCTCAAGGGGATCAATGCAATTCGAGTGAGTCATTTTGTTAGAATAGACCATGATTTTTTATTGAAAACATGCTCAGGGTCAACCTGCTATTGTTATCCTGTGAGCAGAGAAATCATGTATATATCTAAAGTAGTTTGTTTATTAGCAAACCCATGCATTTTGTGACAAATTGGTGATCACAGAATCACAAAATTGATTCGCCATCCTCTTTCCTGACAGAAAACAGGAAATTCTGCTTAATGTGAAAGGAACGCATACTGTTTTTTTCTCTCCTGGTTCTTTGAAGAGACGGCTGGTTGTTAAGTTGTGCCCCCGGTTAGAGGGCTAATTACATACTCTGGTCTGTACAGCAGGTCTCATATCAGTAATTACCATCCGGTGCAGTGTGTGAGGGTTGAGAGGAATTATAGGAGAGGTCTGAATCCAAACCGAGGGATCCTGATTCTGGATATAAAACTACAATTCCCATTCTCTGAAAAGTTAAATTAACATTAGATGCAGTTAATACCTCCAATACTGAACAAGATTTGAAACATTTGATTTGGTACCCGCTTACAGTGTCTTACAGTGTCTTCATGTTTTTTTTTCTATACTCCTGCTATTAGATTTAAGTTTAAGACCCTTTTTCAGTGCCTTATTCTTTCTTGGAAGATGTAGTCCATTTGTTGCAGTTTGTAGTTGAGCTAGCAGTCCGTGTGATAGAGGTGTGACATCATTCCAGAGGTGCTACATCACACCTCCAGGTATGCTTTTCAGCACTCCCATCTGCTTCCATAGTATCTGTCAGAACAGCTGACTCCCTGCCTCCTACAGAGCCGTCTGTCCTGGCCGTCCAATAAAGCCTAATGTGGAAATTGTAATCGCATGTCTCTCCTAAAGTGAACTCAAGAGACTCTTGAAATGAGGTGTGTGGGTTGTAGGATGCCTCGTTTCTACTGAAATGATGGATCTGTTTTTGAATCAACTCTGAATCACTCTCTTCTTCCAACAAGCGGAGGAAGCAAGAAGCTTTATCTAAATATTCACACTTTATTTTACTTGGCGCAGACAAACAATTGCAATTAGGATTTTCCATCTCTAATGTCTTACCAAAAAAGAAGACTGCATTGTCTTGTTAGTTGTCCTGAGAGAAAGCCATTAGTTAATGTAGCAGAGGGTGACTTGATACCGTTAGTCTTAAGCTTTCATTAACAGGAAGCACTCATTCACAATCTTCCGTGCGATTCTGGTCTTTGATTGACATTTAATCTCCTTCCTGTCAGCAGCAAGAACAAAATCTTTTCACTTTATTTGATTTCCTCTATTCTATGGCTTTGCTAACCTTTTTTTTCTATTTGTCTGCAGCTCAGCACAAATGAAAGGTTTCTGTTGGCAGCAAGCTCTGCCTAAACTGTCAGAACAGCAGCCTAGTAGTATAAAGTCTGTGTGACACGCACGCACGCACGCACACACGCACGCACACACGCACGCACGCACACACGCACGCACGCACGCACACACGCACGCACGCACGCACGCACGCACGCACTTCTGTGTTAATTGTACATAAACACATTGGCTCAGAGGCTTGATAGGAAATGCTGTTATGCAAATACACCGGCAAACTGAATGCATGCATGCTGCCTGCGGGTACAGTAGAAAACCACATTTTCCTCTAACGCAAAGAAATAGACCTTTTATGAAAGGCGTCTTCTTCGATACGTGCAGCACATGTGTGTAGTGGAATAAACTCCCCTTTAACCCCCACATCTGTCAGCTTGACATGGTTGAGGTGGAAAGGAATATAAAAACGTTTTATCGTGCTGCAGTGAAAAAGATGCTTATCACATTCTAAGAAGAGGAATAACATAACAGCTAATACGGCAGGACTGTTATTCATTTACGTTGAGGATAGTGGACATGTTGTACTTTTACGACTTGATATATAAGGCATGCACTGCGGTACACATTATAGACTCCGTTTATGACCTGCTGCTGCTTCTGTGTTGGATTGCCTTGGATTCCATTACATAGCCCCTCCTTGTCACTGCAGTAATGCTGCCACATGAAACAATGTAAGGCTGACGTACCGTTTAGCCCGTAGCTAATTTTATTTATGATCAAAGCATCAGATGGTTCGCCTAAAATGAAGGCGTTAGCCACGTTCCACTGCTCCTGCCGTGGGATGAGAAATGTGCTGTAAGTGTTTTCAGGCCAAGAATATATTATCTGTGTATGGATAAGAGAAGCTAGCATCTTTCTAACACTGTCATCGTGACTGTTTTAAGAAACTGGTCAATGTTGAATTGTTTTAACCGCAGACCAGAGAAAGCACATGATATGAAAGCCGTCGTTTTCTCTTCCTCTTTTTGCCCTGGTTGCTGCTGTGTGCATGAGGATGCTCGCTCGTTAAACTGCATGCTTTGCTAAAGTCTCGGTCGGGAAGTAGGGAAATGGACTTCCAGTGAATGTCGAAGCAGTTATTGGATAAAAGGTTTATGACAATTTTCAAGGTTTTCTTGGCTGGAAAACACAGAAGATAGTCAAATACCATCCAGATACCAGATCCCCAAAAGATAAAAAAGTGTTTGCCAATGTAATTATGTTATTACACCCAGTTTCCTGTTTTTGTATCTCTTTTTGCATCATATAACTCACACACACACTCTCCCCATTAATAAGTGGCATGAGCCTGATCAAACAGCATTTAGCAGAAGCATTTAATAGGAACTATCAGCACCATTTTTGTTTACATTTTATTTTGTAGATCAATAACATTCATCGTAATTAGTGATTTGTGTATAAGACCATAACACTGTTGTGAAATTAGAGCCGGCCCATTCCTGTCTCAAATACATTTTCCTGGAAGCATTTATCGGGTCTTGAAGAAAGTCATCATCTGGCTGAGGTCAGATAAAGTGACCTGAAAATAATTGGCTATTCAGTGGTGGTATTTTTAAAGTCTTTGTCATTTGACAGTGACAAATGAAAGAACACAGCCAAACAACATCCTATAGGGTAATATTTTAGCTCATGTAATTTAGGTTGTAACCACTGTCACACGTCTTCACAGGCCTTATACTCATGTGGGTTCTCAGTAGAAGTTACCTTCATTTCTCTTAAATGCTTTAATTGGGTAACCTTCTGGAAGCTTAGTGCTGCAGATGCAGTATTGATCAGAGAGAGAAAGGCCATCTATCGACTAGCCCAGCCACTGCTACCATTTCTGAAAGCCATCCATCTAAGCTGGGAAACATGAGCTATAGCTACTCTGGTAGTTTGGTTAGAGAAGCAGGGAGCTCAGGCTTCTCTCTGATCCTGTTATTATCTTTTTGCCAGTTGGTTATTAGAGGTGTTGGTGGCGACTGGTCTGCAAAACTCTGGAAAGCTGCTCCGGTCAAGCACAACTCCTTCTCCATTTGCTCTTATCATCCATACTCCGGGTAAAAGGATGTGAACAAAACAGGAGTTCACCCTTTGAAATAAGGTTGCGGTATTTGTCCAAAAACATCGAGCAGGCAGCCCAAAGTTAAGTCTCCAGCATAGTCACCTATTTACTGTAGATAGTCATGTTTGCTGACAACACAAGGTGACATCTCCCACTGCTGGTCAGCCATGTGGTCTCTGCAGCATAGACACCGAGTTTCTCTCTCTTATTAAAGTCAGTGTCTGAGTTTAAGTGGGTGTAATTACAGATGGCTGATTATAGAGACCTGAGTTTCTCTGGAGAAACCGAGTCAGACTGACCCGTCCCTCAGGTAGAAACAGCTCAGTCTGAATGCCAGCTCAGGCAGCAGTGAAAACTTTCATGGCTCCCCAAGAAATCTCGTCTGAACATCAGCTACTTAGCGGCTTCATTTGAACTCGTATTTACAATGAGCACAATTGGGGAAAAAGAAATGGGTCAATACTGTGAGATGTATGAAATGAGCTGCCGCCCTATGTTTTTTTTGGCTGACTTGAGCGCGTTCACTCACCAGTCTGCACCACAGTGCTGCCCAATTAGCAGCGTGACGCACTGGATTGCAGATCTGCGTGTGTATGTGAAGGGGCAGAATATCCTGCAATTATATGGAGAGCTCCTAAGATAAAGTGTGCTCCTGCAGACTGTGTGTCTCAGTGTGAATCCACAGGGACACGGCTGCACTATCCTCTTTGCTTTGGATAACACTGATGGCTGAGAAAAGCCTCCACCATACTTAAAATCTTACCTACACGGCAGCTTGTGTCCTTTTGTTGTCGGTGCATCCTGAAGTGTACGGGTAGTAAATGTTTTGAGTGCAGCCCTCAGGATTCACCTTGTTTCTGGTCACCACAGGGCGTGAAGATGTTTGACACAGGACCAGATTACACGCCTAATTCTCCGCGCGCAGCATTTCCCTCCGATAATGTGTGTAGGAGGAGGGGAAGTAGATACTGCAGCATGTGGGGCTACAGACAGCCCTGCACAGACACAGGAACTGTTGCAAAATGCAAAGCTCTTAGAGAGAGACAGAAGGATGTGGGCTCAGAAATATATAATGTACAAATGGCTTCTCTTGATGTCTTTTTTTTTTTTTTTTAGTGTCACCCAAATTACAAAACCTCCCAGTTAATCATAAGGGTATCCAGCAATGCAGATGTAATTTGGCTTAAGCTGCTGAGTTTTTCGGATCTTCTCCACTGAGATCCAGCCCAGTACACTCACTGTGAATTCATCTTTGCTGCTCAAAGTAATGAAACCGTATTCGTTTTTGTTTTACCAACCCTGGTTACTTTGGACAACGACATTATTTAGGTTATTTCGGACAACAAGATAAAAAAATAAAAAATAAACTGCAGACTGTCGTTATCCTTAGATATCCCGAGTAACTGGGACATTGTTTGTGGTTAGATAAAAAGCAGCTGATGAGCTTTTTAAATGTCACCATTCAACGATGTGAGCACAACAAACAACGTTGTCTCCACCTGCATCGTATAAGGGTGGTTGCAGAACTGTCAGTCGTGGAGGTCTGAAAACCTGGGTGAATAAATCCAAATGTTGTAAATGACTTGATACCACTAAGGGTAGGAGAAAGTACCTCCTTTTGTATTTTGGATTAACTGCAGATTGTCTATGCTTCCATATTTTGCCCCAGGGCTAAAAAAAACCTCATTATTTTCCAGTTTAAATCCAAACTTGATTGATAGTAGGCGGTTAAGTCCATATAGGGTTTCCAGTCGTGCTGCTTATTTTGTGAGGGTCCTGAAAAAACACAATTCACTTCCGAGGTTCATGACCCCCTTCAAATATCAAAGTTTCCCTCTTTGTTTTGCTTACATTTCCTAGTATCCTTGGGGAGTGGGGGCTGGGGATGGGGGCTTTCTTTGTCTGATCATGTCATTAAACACACATACAGTGAACTGCCTCTCCCCTCCCACAACCCATTTCCTTCTTCTTGCCATTGTAGGAAATTAGCTCACTTCACTTCCCTTCCATCCATATAGTGTTATCCTGTCATTTTCCTGCAGTAAAGGTGCTCCTGGGCTTCCCCAGGGGGGCTAGCATGCACTCTCCGCTTTCTGTCTGTATATATGTGGAAACCAGCTTAAGTACACTTACACAGCTAAATGTCAAAATGTTACCCACTGAAAGAAAATGGCTCCATTTTTCAATGGAAGCTGTTAGATTTTACCCCGCCGATCATTGAGGAGAACTGGGCAGCACTCGGGTGGAGGTTGAGGTGGGGGAAAAGGAGAAGAAAGAGGATGAATTGGCAAAAAAGTAGAAGAGCTCACGAGATAATGAGTAAGCAGAAGCAGAGGGTCGGCCATAGTTCATATTTAACTAAGTGGAAGATTGAGCATGTCTCTATGATAAGCTGGGACGCTTCACTCAACCATAACTATCACCGCTGCACTTGTTCACAGTAGCGTTAGATATCAAAGTATTTATACATATTGACACTGAATATTTGAAATTCTTTAAAAAAAATCCTCATCCACAGTATTAATACAGACACAAGTATACCAGCTGCACTTTGTGTTCTCAGACACACACAGAACTTTTTATCTTTTAATGTTATGCATCCTCAATGCTGTGTACGTTTCTCCATATGATATTGAAGATGGTATCAAAGTATTGTATCAAATGGTCATGATAGCGAGCTTAAGTCATGCCCTTTCCAATGGACCACTGTGGGACCTTATTTTGGAAAAAAATATGGACGCCAGCCAATGGCACGAGACAAATCATTTTTTGATCCTTTATGGCTTGGGGGCATGAATTATTACACATAGGTTTGTCAATTTAAAAGCTCATTTTACATGTCAAGGAAGTTGCATTTTGTAGTATTACTTTAAGTTCAAGACTGAAAATATGTAATTAGAAAGATCTTGCTAATTTCTTTCACTTCTCGGCTGATAAAGTAGTCACTGGATAAAACGCATCAGATACGATAACGTTTCATTTGTGTATGGAACATAGCTAAGCTAAAAATTGACTACCGTACATACTTTTTCAGAGTCTCTTAAACTCTTCTATAGTACAGCTGCGGTTGAAATGTGTTCTAGGTGGTTGAGAAAACTTGGTAGGACAAGAAAAAGAGTGCAGACTGTGAATTAAAGGCAGACAGTTTCCAGCTAGACGAGAGGGTGAGCTACATCAGAGATTTTATCTTTTAAAAATGTTGTCAACAGGTCTCTGTGTTTTGTTCCGACTGACAGTGTGCTGAGATGTGAAATGGCGATGTAGTGAAGCTGTCAGAAAGCAGATACCAGAGGAGAGGGATGTGACTCTGTCAGAGGAGCAGGAAGCAGTGGAACCACGTGTAGTCTCTTCCTTCAGTGTGCCCTTCTGTACTACTAGAAAGTGCTTTATTTTTTCTTAGTTTCACCTACAACCCCACTGGCTCCTGTTGATGTTCATCTGAGTAGAGAGTGCATTAAGTGAGGTGCCTTACATAACTTGAGCAGCAGGGGCCCATGTGAAGGTGATAGATGGTGTGAATAGTTTAGATGTCACACCGGGTGAGGGTATGTTTTTTTTTTCTCCAAGGAAGTCAGTGTGAAAATGTTGAAGCAGCTGCTCTGTCTTTGACTCAAAGGTCAATTTATTGCAGTAATGTTGCCTGTCCTCAGCTCTCCACTATCTGACAACTGGAAAAATAGTTTTTACAGCCATTGATCGCTCGCTACATGATTGGCCACCGCAGTGTGATGTCAGATTGTGTTTCTCCAAAAGTATATTCTTACAGGTGCCTGCACACTTTTACAGCATCCCCTGCAGTCCCCACTGCCGCACCCCAACATTTTTTGATTTGATTTGGAGTGACTGCAGCCTTAGCACTGTGGAGCCTGGTGTGCTCTCTGAAAGTATTTCTCACATTTCTTCAAGTGTAACACTTGGAGCTGAATGACCTTAGCAATATTAAGGGACCGAAAAAAAACCCTCAAGTCGGTGCTCTGACATTGATTTAACGCCCAAAAAATATTTTGGGGTTTTGAAGTAAATTAATTGATTTACTATTTAGTAAATAGAAAACGCTGTGTTCACCTTCCAAAACCACTGGAGTCCTTCTGTGCTAGAAATTAGGATGTCATTTCACAGTTATCAAATAAGACCGGCACACATGGATTACACATTGTTCACTGTTGCAGATGCAATTGATGTCATTTCCTGTTTCACTCTTTCAGCCCCCCCCCCCCCTTCCAAAATCTGTCACTTCCTTTTTCAGCTGGCTGCATGTAAAAGAGAAGTACGTGTGAGTCTTTTGTTCAGCTGGTTGAGGAAACCAGCACACCCATCCTGTGTCAGTTCTCTGGTTCTGATCCTCAGACTGTAGGCTCCACTGTCTGTCACAGACTCCATCAACAATGAAGCCCGTAAAACAAGTCTGATTTTTGCATTTAAAAACCCTGTGCATAAAAAAAATAAAAAGGGAAAGCAGTCGCTCTTCTTTTTCCCTCTCTACTTGTTATTTGAGTATGGCAGCAATATTAACTATATATATATATATATATATATATATATATATATATATATATATATATATATATATATATCATGTGTCATTGTGAAAATACCTCATGCTCTACGCACTCAACTGGTCAATAGCATGGTGTGTCTGTGACTGTTATAACATATTTTAGACATAATAATCAGCCACCATTGTTATTTGTCAGAACACACCCCTCAAGCTCAGAAAGATTTTTTGGAAAGAATGTCGCAGAGCCAGAAAATATGTTTTGGTTTATTTTGTTTTCCACCCCATAAAAAAAAACCTCTAAAAGCAGCAGGGCACAATGGAGAAAAGTGTGTGAGACCCCATACCAAGCTCTATAACTTTAAAAAGATATCCTTAGCAACAGGGTTGTGCCACTTCTAATTTGTGTGTGTGTGTGTGTGTGTGTTGTGTGTTGTGTGTGTGTGTGATGAAGGGCTTTCGTGTGGTGTATCATTTGGCATCTGAAAGGCAGGCTGGCATTCCCTCAAATATGATGCACAAACAAGTATTCAACTTAAGATCATTTAAAAAAAAAAATGAGATAAACTCATATTCACAATAAAGACAACTACAATAGAGCCATGTGCGATTTAACAGGAAGGCCAGCCTCATAGATCATGCTCTTCGTTGCTGTGACACTTTAAGGGCCTCTGTGATGAAAAGGAGATTTATTAGTTTTGCATGTCAAAGCATGTTGCTGCGTCTCCTCTTTAAAGCAGGCGGTCTAAATGGTTGTTTATATTACAAATACATAGTGGACTGTGTTGTACTATAATAATATAGCAAATAACACAATTACATTTTGATAAAATGGTCTGTGAACATGTGATGAGGATGTTTGGTGTCACAGAAATATTGTCAACAAGCATTTTTGTCCACCATAACACAAACTAAAACAAACACAAGCAACACCTGGTTCTCCATGGCTAATTTTGGATGAAGTTAGATTGGATGAGGGTTTAGGAAAGGCATTTAGCTTTTATCCCCTGAGTTTTCATCTTCAAGGGAATGGGTGGTAAATGCTGCTGACTTAGCTCCAGGGATTATATCCTCCAGGAGGGTTTTAATCAGACCTGCTGGCAACCTGGGATCTCCTTTCAGTTTGCTGCTGGTGCTCATTTTACAGCTATTTTATGGTACAGAAGTGAATGTGCAGGCCGGTGGTGTGGACATATGCTGCAATTGTGTGTATGTGTAATTACAGGGGAAGGGAAGCACCTGATTGCACTGCAATTGAAAGTGAATTCATCCTAAGGCTAAGTAACATGCTGACTCGTCTGTGTTTTTGTTGTTTTGTTCAGTGTTAGCAATGACTTAGAGGAGAAAGACGGCATAACTGTGGTACATTCCAAGCGGAAAATAGTTCATTGGATCCTGTCAAACGGGTTGATTTCCACGAAATGATCTCACGGACACTGTGTTATCATACCAGGTCAAACCAATTCTGACATACTAATATGCAGCAAGGCACTTGGATGACTTTCATAGGATCTTAAGAATTTGATTATCAAATTTGACGTCAGCTCTGGATATTACTCGAGTTGAGTGCTTACCACTTAAATAACTAAAATTGTAACAACTGTGCCAACAGTTCTAGGAGCTGTCTGCCTTCCATTCCTAGCACAGTTGTCGAATGTTGGACAGCCGGAGGTTAGGAAAACTAATAAGTAGAGCATAAGATGGTCTCAGCCACATTATTAAGAATTCCTTCCCACACACAGTGGAGTTTAGTTTGGTTCAAATGATGCTTGTGTGTCAATGTAATCATTGAAATGACACTGTGACGAAAGGAAATAACAGCCAAGAAGTTATCAGTGAGTGTGTCCATTATTTGGTGCCCGATGTTGTAGAGAAAGGAGGCACGAGAGAAAAAATTAACAACAGAAAGTTTTTGATGGAGCCGCTTCTTCCGTTTGCAAACATCGACAATCACAATGGCTGAATGAATAATAAGGAATATTTGAGATACCATGGTACCATGCAACCCAATCTGTTTTTATGACCCTTTATTTCCTTTTTTGACCTTTGCATCTTCATGATGAGTCCTACAGCAACAGGAGTTTGAGCTTGACTTGATAACGATGGGACAGGATACAGGAGAACGATTAACTGAAGTAGAGATGTGATACTAGATTAGAGAATGAAAGCACTCTCCATCTGTGTGCTATTTTCAGTTTATTTTTTGCTTTGCTGACATAGCCGGGCTGACTGCATGTGCTTTTAGTACATATTTGTGCATGTGAGCGTGCCCCACTGGCTAGCTTGTGGCGGCATGCTTTGTACTGTTATCATACGACGGTTACAGCTGACAACGCCGGCCCAGACTGACAGCACCCACCCTCTTGTTTCCCCACAGGTAAACACTGTTGGCTCTGTCAGCATGTTTGTCGTAGTTTGTACTGTTATTGCTGTTAGCACAGTTAAGTACAACAGCCACTGTCATCACAACAACCGACTATTGCCAATATATTTGCGGTGATTCGTGTTGACCTCCGCCCACTGTGCTGCGGCTCTCACCCATTCTTCAAAGGCAGACCAAAGCTGGACCAAAGACCATTATATTAGCGAATTAAATTGACAAACGTCGGCCAAGTAAAACAACCGGCGATGTAGTCAGCCAATTGGTGATTGTCAAGATATCTGTCCAATATCCTTACCCTAGTACCAAAATGACAGATTTGATCATTTTTATCTACTGCAGCTCTGGGTTCTCAACTGAGTTCAAAGTTAGATGCTATCACCATCAGTCAAATCTAGCACCAAATATATGCAACACTTCCAGAAACAAACTTAACACTGTATTTAGTTACATTCTTTTAATATTGTTTAATTATTGATGCTTCTCTGTGCCAAATCTCCAAGCTGAAGTCAGTTACACATTATCTTTTAGAGCAATGGCTACTTGCCTCCTTCTTACATAAACAAGCATGGCAGCAAGTGACTCTTTTTTTTTTGTTTTTTTGTTTTTTTGTTCTTGATCTTGATGTCAAACCACCACTGATGCCCTATAGGAATAACAGAACTGTGATGACCTTCTAACCCACTGGAGACATTTGCCCCTTACACTTGAATACGGCTTAATGATTGGCTCAGTTTTATTTGCTCAGAGCTGAAAGCTTTAGCGCTGTATTAGATTGTATTATTAGGTTTTATTGCTCTGGCACGAATCCTCGGCTGATAAAAGCACATATTTGTTCACTGCTTGTTCAGAAAGTAAACCTATGCCCTCTTAGTGTTGCTGGTACTATATATTGACACCATAGCTTATTTACCTGGTATTTTTCTAAGAGCTTGTAACTGTGGCAGTAATTGGAAATGTATTATTTCCAATTACTGCCACAGTGACATCTGATTACAAAGCACCCGGAATTTAAGGGCAAAACAAAATCATTTTTCAGTTGAAAGAGCGAGGAATACACCCGCCAGAAAACAGGGATGGTGAACCTGGCCACAACTTTAGAGAAAGCCCAGAAGCTTCTTATTTGGTCGCTAAATGGATTGTTAGAAGTACGAAGCCACACACAATTGCAGAAGAACTCATACTTCCAGCGAGGGTTGAAATGTGCTTAATCTGTGTTACGATTATGAGGTGGTCCTTGGATTATGTTCTCCCCTGTAAGGGGTCCCTGGCCCCAAAAAGTTTGAGAACCCCTGATCTAAACATAAATCACTGTCCTGATAGGTATGGGGGGTGGTAAGATTTACAGCAGGCACAAGAGAGAAGGGTGGGTGAGGGAGGGAGGGGGGAAGGGTTAGCCAACTGAAAGAAGGTAGTGAAGAAAGGGGTCCATGTAGCTGTAAGCAAACGCTTTGAGTTGGAGCAGAGCTGGGTGCAGCTGAGCCTCTGGCAGGGACACATCACTGCAGGCTTTATTGTGATTTGTAATTATGTGGTTTTCTGTGGGGCCTCAGTTTGGTGCGCTCCCACACTGAGGCTCCTTTTAGCCAGGGAATACTGAGTAGGAGAACAGAGAGAGGGTGGGGCTGGGGTCACTGTTAACTATTTCTGTTAAACCAAGAATGAGCAGGCATGGCTGGAGCTCCACTGGAGTGAAGCCTCGCAAAAAGCACGCAGGTTTGTATTTAAATGTGGACACCATGTCCTCCACTGAACACGTGTATATCTGTACTGTTACCAAATTAGCATGGCTGATGTGTTATAGGAGTATGATCAACAGGTATGTGTGAAAATCTGTCCACAGGTTTCTGAAGGTGTACATGATCATTAACAGCTGCCTCTGCACCATAGAGTGTTCAATACAAACACCGTCAGTTACGGTGGGCAGAACTTAATGAACATATCTTCATTGATGTGTAATTTCTTTTATTTGGACATCAGGGGGTATGCAGAGCTCTCAGACAGTTGTGTGATCGTGCATGAGAGATGGTGGTTGGCTCTGAACTGGCTCAGCTTTCCACCAGTCGTGTGCTGATTGAAACCTGAATCTTTATTCTTGGCAACCTCAGACAGAGGATCCCTTTATATAAATGTGGAGGGGAGGACAAATGGGCTGCAGTGTGTGTTTGTGGAACAAACATAAAACCACAAAGATAAAACGGAACGGGAGACAAAAACTCAGTTGTCCAACTGAATTTGAATAGAAATGAGGGGAATTATGATCTGCAAAGGAAGCTTTAGGGGAGAGGACAGGTGATAACAAAGTGTTGGAGTGTTGAATTGCTGTGCTGCATGTTTTGCTGTCAGTCAGTGGCGGAGCTGTGCTAGTTAGGTTGAAGAGAGCAGACAGCTGTACTGAGATGAGTTTGCTATGCCCACATGCCACTTTAATTGTAGTGCTCGCAAAGCCAGACATTTAATACCGTAAGCTGCATGTCTGAAATAGCCTTGTGTGTGTGGTTTTTCTTTGTTGTTTTTTTTTTTTTTGCAATATTGATCTGAGTTTGGTTGAATGCTGAGTGTTTTCAACAGTAAATGCTTTCAAAGTACTGTTCATCGTTTTTAAATCTGAACATGCTGTCTGCAGACCTTTCTTTGCATCTGCTCATTTTCTCTGAGTCTGCCCTTAAAAGCAGGCTGAGTCAAAGGCAAAGGGCCATGCATTGACAAAAATTTGCCTCAAAAGCTGCCAGTTTGCAGCAGGTTGATATCCTGTTCTTCTACTGGCTCTTTTTGCTTCTGTGAAACACTGCAACACATTTAGGCCTGCAGCTCTCTGTGACCACATGCAAAAAAATCATCTGTTAAAGTGGATCCCTATTCTTTAGCAATTTCACTGGTTAGGCCAAAGTCTGTGGTGAAAAATGGCCTGTCTTTTTTTGCTAAAGTTTGATTAAAGACTGGGGAAATGAGGCTTTGAGACAATAGAGGTTTCTGGGATGCAGAAGCAGACGGGAGGGGGAGGGGGGGGTCCCTCTCTCTTCTTTCTCTATGGGACCATAAATAAATACAGCTTTTCTCATCTTTACAGAAGAACAGTTTTATTAATATTGTCACTTTTAAATTACAGCACAGCTCAGACGTTTTTCTGTGTATTCATTGGCTCACTGAGTCTCACACTTCGGTCCAGGAGGAGCAATGATGAAGTTGTTTGGGTTTGAACTCTGAAGTCTGAGAAGCACAGAGCCGTGTGTGTCATTTTGCAGATACTATATACCCTGCAGGATAAAATGATCAAGTGTGGCGCGATGCTCACATGATAGTTTATGTGTGTGAGTTGATGGTGTTACCTTAAAGAGAGGAAGAAACGGACATCAACCAGGCCAAACCCTGTGAGTGTATGAAAGCTGGCAGAGGGGACAGGAAGGGCAGGGCTCGGGCTGTGCAGCGTGTTTCCTGTGAGGCAGGAAGTGAGCCAGGTCAGACCACAGAAGCACTATGAGTTATTGCTCTGAGCTGCTGCTGCCAAAAGCCCCCCCAAAAAAAAAAAAATCCATTCATGCCTCGATTGCATACTTTGTTCTCATTAGATTTTTTTTCAGTTTTGTTTTACTATCAGCAATGATACTATTGGAAGAAAATGACATAATATTCGATTTTTCCCAAATATTTATTAGCAGTCCCTGAGTCTTTCTTTCCTCCTCAGACATTTACAGATTCTTAAATTGCAAAGGAAGCACACCGTCCCTGGTTCCTATACCTGGAAACTGCTCCTGATCCCTGAAGGTTACATGTAATAGAAAAGAGCCCGTCGTATCAGTAATGCAGTGTGAGGAAGGATAGGAAGTCGTCTTTCGTCTGAGGATCAAACCTGACCTTTTACATGAAAAGACAGAAGAATTAAAGGAGCAAATAGATGGGTGACTCAGCTGTTTTGCTCTAGTCTGTTGGTGCTGACATTATTATGCTTCGCTACTGACTTTTATGTTCTGTGTTCAGGCATACACACATATTTACACACACACACAGACACAAAGTCATTAGCACAAATGGGAGTGTACAGGACGAACAACCTTCGCACTATTGTGCTATTTTACATTTCATATTAGTCATTTACCAACTACCTGCATGAACACAGCAATATAATGACCTTTACATTTTCTGTAGAAGTTGCTGACAAAAAGCATGACAAACATCAGGTTTTTTAGGAGTTACAATATGGCACTTCGCCTTGCCCTATTGAACCACAAGAAAATTAAACCAGGAATTTGAGCAGGACAATTCTCTTAGCTGGAAATACACTCACTTTATTAGGTACACCTTTTTAGTACTGGGTTGGAGTCCCAAATTCTGACCCTGCCTCAGCAGGAATAGAGACTCATAAGACCATGCAATGCGTTTCCAGTCTTCTATTGTCCGATTGTGTGAGCCCATGCAAACTGTAGCCCCAGTTTCCCTAAATCACCTTTCTTCCCCATTGTCATGCCTAAATGCTTTTTAGCTGCTTCTGTGATTGGCTGTTTAGATATTCGAATTAATGAGCAGTTGAACAGTGGCCTGTGTGGCCTGTGAGCAGTATACAGTATGTGAACAGTGGCCTGTGAGTGTATATCTTTGTCAAACTGATGTACAGCCTGCACTACTTTCACTGGTCATAAATGACTGCCTCTGGGGATCATTGCACAAACTTATTTTTTGTTACACTGAAGTTGATTTTATTACATCGTAAAGCAAATCTGTTCTCAGGTCAGGGGTGCTCTCACAGTACAGCTTTATTCTGCTCATTCTTAATCATTCTCTGTGGTTTTGTGGTTAAACTGATTTATAGCAGCTTTGTCCTAACTGATGAGTTTCTTACAATGAAATCATAAGTTTAACAAATATTGACTTTTCAGACAAAGTGACCCTCAAACAGTATTTACTACAACCTCAAACTGACTTGTAGGCTATTAGACCCAGGTCTAAGATTTTGCATACAATACCTTTTAAAATGTAGGGGCGATATATTGATACATTTAACCCTGGATCCTTAAGGGCTATGACTAGCAGTTGCAGTGGATTCTGGGAGAGAAAAGTGCCAGCAGAAAGTATGAGCCCCATGACAAATGGGGCTAACGCGGCACATCATTTTTTTATCTGGAAGTTTGCAAGAGGACCAAGTTTATGCGTTTTACTTTCATATATAGTCTACTAAAAGTAAGGTGAATATTCCCATTTGAAATATATATCACAGATTTGTTTTTTCACTGTCAGTTTTTTCTCAATATTGTGCAGCCCCAGGCGGAGGAAATATCCTCTTCTGTAAGGTCTGCTATTAGTTCCAGCGGCGAGAAAGAAAGAAACAAATCTTTGTGGCACTCATTTTTTATTTGCTACCACGGAGTACATACATATTTTACCTTCTCAATACAGTTGCTATGCAAATGCTAGAGTTAGTTAAAATATACCCTCTGGAAAAAAGGTAATTTATCTTTCTTCTACTCTAGAATCAGTAGAAACTCAAGTGTTTGTATCAGGACATGGGACTCAATGGGAGATGGGTTCACTCTGCCCTAGTTTTTGCCTTAAAGTGCTTCTCATAAGCTCTGTGTATTATTTGGAAGTCAGCAAAAAAAAAACTTGTCGACACTATGCTTTTTGTCTGATGCTGAGCAGTAAAATTATCATTGGTTCGTGTCATTGTTTGAAATGCTCTTCACATATATACCTTCCCAGGTGTGCGTTCACATTTTTTGGTTTGTCTGTTATTTCTAATGGTACTCAAAGACGGGATCACTTTTCTTTTGAGCATCATTTGTGCTTTGTTGGAACTCCGATACGATACCCTGCCTAAATATCTTGATACCATACTAAAACAATAACACAGCAAAAATAAGAGAACCTAAAATGCAAGGAAATGTAAGGGAATTAATTAATTAAAACGTGTACATGGTATACAGTTATCTGTATTCACAGTTTATGTGATTTATTTGATAGTGAACTACATATTTGCAACCAGATATCATATTAAATGATTAATATCGTTTTTTGTATAGCCGGTGCATAGCAGATCAGTTTTACTGCAACCTGGGAGACAGCGAGAGGCGCCAAAACAAAACAAAATGATAATAAATTCAAAATAAATGTCTATGATAAGTTGATTAGGGAAAGCTACTAAAACCAGGAAGATGCAACTATTGAAGGTACTATGAAAGTGGTTTTCTAAAGAGAATGTCTCTCTCGTTGTCAGATTGCTTTAGGGCTGAGTTTTTATTTTCCTTGTTTTTTGAACAGAGATTCAAAGGTTTGTGGCTTGCTTTAATATTCTTTTCAACTTAATTTTTTTGCCTCTGTCTTTGTAGTTAGCGCGGATATCGCTCTTGTGGGATCCCATTCCAGTCCTCTAGCTGAGCACTGTTCTCGTCATTGTCTTGCTGTTGCACATTGACGCAACTCATATAAAAAAATCTTCTAGTATCAGTATACCGTGCAACACTATTTATGCTTAAAAAGACGTTGAACATTAGAGTTATTTTCTTGCTCCAGTCGAATAATATTTTCATGTCTTTATGCTTTTGGGATAATCTGACAGCTAAAGATATTTTGAACAGTGCTACTCTTTGGTACACATCAATCTGAGATTTTAATTTTGCACAGAAAATCCTGCAAACACGTGTTGCAACTATAAAAAAAGAAATCATTGGAGAAATGTTACCTTTTAGTCATCTGGGCTGTTTAAAGAAGGAAATGTTATCACCCATTCACCTGCAGTACTTTCAATGTTGTCCTTCAGCCAAGGGGGAGTTTAGTATATTGGGTCATTGCAAAGATATCTTTTTCTAATTCTTGTTTATCCTTTGATGCCAACTGATGCATCGTTGTCCTCCTGAAGGATGAAGGACAGTGAACTAAATGTAAATTGTATAAAACTGATGTAAGCTGTAATGGTGAAACAAATGTATGCAATGAAATTGCATTTAATGAATAACCACTGTGGAGGCGCCCTTAAGCCAATCACTTAACCCTTGACTTCTCCACTAGTGCTGCTCAGTGGCCTTTTTGAGAAGACTGTGGTTGTACTGGAAAGCTTCAGGTGTAAGTGAGGAGCAGGATGTGAGGTCATGATCAGTGAATATACCCTGGATGAATACAAGTTAAAAAAACAGTAATATGCACTCAGAAAAAAGACCTTATCTCCAGCTTTACATTATATGATCTCTTGGATGAAGCCAGAGTGCCCCGTCGCTAGGCTGCGTTGTCAAGAGAATGTTTTCGTTGTCAAGACTGAACTCAGCGGCTTCGCTCTCAGTGTAACAGTGTTAATTAATTAATCTGCTTTGTCTGGTCATCTCTGACCCGATGTTTGATGTCTTGTGCATGTCGGCTTCAGTCAACTGTAATTGTTAACGCGTGGAAAGGCCTGGATTGCTTAGGGTTTCAGCTCTCTGGTTACTATGGCGATTATCACTAGAGCAGAGTGTGTTTTGAAAGCAAACAGGTCTGTTTTGGCACTATAACCAGCTGGGAGGATGTGACGGTGGCAATGAAGGTGACTGGATGTGCTTGCTGTCGTCTGTATGCCAAAGGAAATTTCTGACTTGGGTCCTATTTTCACCGCTTTGCTCATCATTTTTGTCTCGTATGATGTCGTAAAGGTTTGTTTTGCAGTTAACAAACTGCTGAGAGTGAGTTTTTTTTCTCTCTCTACCATCTCAACTGGTAATATGTCAATTACTCTGACCCCGTTCTAGACTGGATTCATTTTTTCAGAGCATGTCTTTCAGAGTCCAGAGGCATTGCACTGGTAAGCTACAGAGAGAAGAACCTGAAAGGAAGTGGAATAAACAAAAGAAAAGCGAACCAAACAAAGCTGCAATGAGGCTTTGGTAGACATGGCGGTTCTGGGGCAATGTGCACACACAAAGAGCTCTCTGTGAAAGTAGTGGTGCTCCGTATTCCTGTGGAGTACTCACTCAGTCACACACATGCATTACAATCACACACACGGCAATGGTTCACGGAGATAAAGTGAAGCTGTGTTGTTTGTATCAGACCTTAAATTTAACTGAAAAGGTGATCCTGTCCACACCCACACTCATCAGCAGTTCAATCAGTTGTAGTAATGGTCCTATTCATAATTTAAATGTATTTTATATTACTTCTCATGCTTGGTGACAGTGTTTTTTTGACATTTGCTCACTCTCTGTAACTGTGGCTGTGTTGTGTTGTTCGGATAATTTGTGTTTCTAATCAGATTCTGATCTGCAACGTCTATCAGTACCATAAGGCTACCATAACACGGATGACCTGTCTTGAATGTCAGAGGCATGTTAAGCGACAGAATTATGTGCTGCAGCAGATTAACCTCCCTCTTTCATCTCTCAATCAATCTCCTGCATATCTCTCCTCATGTGTACAGCGGCCTAGAGCATAATTGTAAAAAAGTATCAGTACCAGCAGTATTTAGTGAAGTGTTGATTAGTGCATAGCATTTTCCTTGCTCATGTGTTGGGTTTGTTGCTTGACAACAGTCCTGCATGGTGTCTCATGCAAGTAATGGGATATCAGGAATACCTGTGGACAAATTTGGAGAAAAACAGAGACAGAAAAATAAATACATAATAAATATATCTAAGTGGATAAATGGAAAAAGTAATTTCAAAGAGAAACAGGCAGAAGGGTCTACTATGCAATTGAAAGATATATCCAGGATGTCAAACTAATTCAGCAGAGAACGTTAGTTAAAAAGATAAATAAAGAAGCTAAAGCCAACAGATCACAGTGAAAAGTGAACCACCTGACCATTGAGACGGAAGACAATCAAGGGACAGTACTGTTCCTGTAAAGCCTAATCGTTGTAGCTGTATAATGAGTAAAAAGTGAAAGCAGCATTTGTGTACAGTAGCTAGTGTAGCATAGATGTGCTACTGCTAGTTATAATATGCTAATGTCCTCTGCTAATGTGAGCTCTGCATGTTTTTACGTGGAAATGCAAGCTTATAGCGCCTTTCGAGGGTCAATTGTGGGTCAGTCTTCAAAATGTGAAAGTAGACATTTACCTTCATACAAATAGGTCAAAGCAAAGCATTACGCCCCCTAGAGTTTTTTTTAACAAAAAAAGCCAAAATAGCACACAAGAAACACTGCCCTGCTGAAGAACAAGTTGAACCAATCATTTGGTCTTATCGGACATCCTGTATCTATTTAATAGAATAGAATAGAATGACTTTATTAATCCCTGACTTGGAAATTATTTTGACAGAGCAGCAGTGGGTCAGCAAAAAAACACTCTGTACAACTATAACATAAAAATAAAAACAAGATATATAGTGTATAAATACAGTGCAAACTATACAATAAACATTAAACTATACAAGAAATAAACAATAACTATTACTGTGAAAATAGAGTTCTGAGTTTTCTGTCAGACAGAGGTGAGAGAGTTGTTGTGGAATTAATGCAGATGCTTGCTTTGAAAGCACTGCAATGGATGAGGAACAGCTGATTTGTGAAGTTGAAATGAGGAATTATAACGTCCTCATTTCACTACAAAATTCGCCTGAAAGATAACTACTTGCTGTTGGTTATATTTAATGTCATTTCCAGTAAATATCACAATATAAAACATGGGTTTTCTGTTTATTTTACAGTCATATTTTAGATATCAAGTACTACTTACCCATCTTACACACCTTATACACCATGTCCTAACAGCAACGTAACGCTTGCAGAGTCTTGGTAGTGCTGCTTTTTTTGTAATCGTTTATTAGTCATATCGGAACGCAATATCTGTTTTTCAAAGGTTTTTAATAATGTGTTTTGATGAAGTTGCGATTTGATTCACAATCTTAGAAGATAAGAATCTTGATTCTAGTATGAATCAATGGTTTCCCTCGCCCTAGATCCAACAAGTTTCCATTTGACATTTGAAAGCGAGGTAAACACAACCACACTGTCAAAGAGAACTGGTAAACGAACAGTGCATCTGTGCATCAGAGCATTGCATGATTGAAAGAGCAGAGCACCAGAAAGTGTCTGGGGGCCTGTGTGTACAGTATAATCCGTTTCACGGTGTCATGCATTGTCTTCATAGTGGACAGCTGACAGGTAAGGGCTCGCTGACTAGTGAGGACAATTCAAGGTTGTTCTTTTGGGTATAAATTGTCATTTGCTGCAGGACATACTCCATGGGTGGTAAGCAGAAAGATTCCTCAGGGGTAGGTTTTGACATGTTATGTCCTTGCATACTTTGGTTCCAGTTGACATAGAGTGCCGAAGCGGAAGCAGGAAGTAACGGCGCCATGGGTCCTTTCGGAGCGAAAAAAATGAATGGTGTTCAATGGACGGAAAATAATTATTATCTGATCCCCCGGTCGTTATGCCTTGGATTACACAAATGTTGTTTATAGGCTTAAATTATAATTTTCCATGTCAAGAGTTTGACCGTTTATTGTGCAATTCTTCAGTTAAAATTCATTGAGAAAACACAATGATAAAGACTACATGTTGTGTCGCGTATGTGACGTCACGTCATCGCCCTTTTCCCTCCCCATCGGCGAAGTTGAGGCTCTCCACATGACCCGACTTATAGTGGTTCTCCCCCCTTTCGATACTTTTATTCTGCCCTTGGAAAAAAGCGGTGAAGTGGAGCAGAGAAACAGCCATCTCGGCGGACTTCGGACTCGGCGGGTGGTGACGTATATCATTCGCGACGAGAACAGCGAGGAGCTGTAGTTCACAAAGCGGCTCACACAAAACCTAACTTTATCAAAACTCTTCGCGCTTAATTGTCGTCTTCTTTGCGTGAAAAAATTTCTTTAAATATCACAAAGAACATATGTGAAATCCATGGCACAATTCAAACGGGACCAGAAAATAATTTGTATCTACCCATTGAATCGCATTGATATTTTTTTGCTTTTGAGGACCCATGTCCCGGAAATGGAGGGGCGGTACTTCACCACTCTATAGCAACAGACAGGCCATCTCTCAGGCCCAGTATGGTGTCATCTGCAAACTTGAAAAGCCTGATTGCATTTAGTTACACTTCATGAAACAAACTTGTATTCTTTGACCAGCAAATCAAGTTTCAACCTGTATGCTCTGAGGAAAGTGTGTGAACTGTTAAGAAACCTCCCTTTTCACCCTCCTCTTTTCATTTCCTGTGCTTTTTTTAAGATAACGAGTCCGACACAGATAGAATAAACTCCTGTCTTCCGCCTGTATCCCGTGTGTAATTGGAGCCTCTTTTGGCACTTTTTCCTTCCTTCCTACAATATCTTGCACACTTCAGATTTGTTGATTTCACACCATTCATTGTTTAATGTAAATAATTATAACATACTTAGTACAATGTCCGTTGCGCAAAACACATTGAACCTTGTTTTAAAGTTGCACCAGTTTCATTGCATGTTTACAGTTTGACAAATTAACCTTTCAAGAAACACGGTGTGAGAGTGTTTAACAACTGAACTGGAATCATCTACCTATTTGCATCATGCACCACAGCATTTGAGGATTAGCAGTTTCTTAAAACAATCTCATGTCTCCCTCTTCCTGATCAGCTGTTAATTTTCTCAAACTCTCATTTCTCACCACATAACGTACAGACAAACTGTTATTAGTAGTTGGCAGCAACATACATAGCCTTCTTTAACCAGCCAAGCATATTTCAGGGAAGCAGGTTTTATCTGAAAGTTAAAGTTTGATTCACAGAGTTGAAATGCTGAGCGATGGTGTTTGCTCTAGCCATGTCAGGTATATCGGTCTGGTCGGGCCTTTCATGTCTAGGCTTCAAGGCCATGGCAGCCTCTGAATTTTAGAGCTGCGAGAAGGCCAGTTGTCCCCCGGCAGCCTCGGTCGCCTCGTCTACTCTTTGATCGATGGCCTTTCAGTTCAGGGTAATTATCTCAGACCACACTGGGAGGCTGGTGACTTTGTGGACTATCATGTTCGCACATAAACCTAGAACTTCTGGTAATATGTGATTACTTTACTTGTCTACTTACCAAGACAGGTTTAAAGCTTCAAGATTATTTTCATCAGTTGTTCGACCCTAGCTTAAATGCCAAATGATTTACAGTGTTGCGAGAAAACTCCCAGCAAGTTTAAATGATTCTTTCCCCTTCAACTGTCCACAATGATTTATATTGTGTTTCAAATAGCCCAACCTTTTAAAAGATTATTTGTTTCTATTTCTGTTGTCACAGAAAAGTACAAAATATGGATGTAATTACAGCTCATGAATGCCATGTTTGATTTTTTTCCCCTTCCTTTTTTCATTGAAGTATTGTAAATTCAGTATGTAGATCCCAGGAAGTGTAGCTATTGTTACAGCAACAGATGAGGGTCTAAACAAACAAGCAAACACACAAACACAATCTTGAGCACATAAACAGTTAAATACATCATTATATTATGGTTATTGAACAGGAGACTGTTAATATAGTTGTAGTTTAATGACTGTTATCAAAATGGTTGCAGAATTTACAAATGCGGCTCCAGTTTATCTCCAGGATTTGACCTTAAATGTAGTAATGTAGGATATTCAAGAAGCTTCTGATTTTCCTGTTTCCTCTCTGCCTGCCTTTTTGTTGTTAGTATTTTTCTGGCCGAATGTTTATACCATGCCTGTTCCACTTCTCATTGCTTGTGTTTTGATGCACCACTCCATAATTCATTGAACCTTTTCCCTCCATCCTTCTGTCTGGGTGCCTGTACATGTGAATGTGCGTGTCTGAATACAAAGGTTAGTGCAGGAGGGGGGCTGGTAATGGATGCATGTATAATGCATCAGCAGTACATTTCCAGGCGCCCATATCCCATGATGCAGCAGATGGCCTTCAGTGAGCTCAGGGCCACCATTTTCTTCTTTCCAACCTGTGTTATTGTCATATTTACCTCAGTTGGACTACGTTTCCCATTCTGGTGCCATGTCGCTAGTATTGGCTATGTTTCATGCTGTCTGGAGACCAAGACAAGCATTCACTCGTTATGGTAATACCGGATCAGACACAGACAGCAGAAACAGCTGATCAGTTATGTGAGTTAAATGTTCGCTACATCAGAATTAATTTGGCAAAAGGGTTTCCATAATCCATTTTGATATTCAGGCTGTTTTCAGAGAGGGCAAAATGAGTAGTGGTCCCCCTGTATTTATGTTGATATAGTTTATGTCAATAAGAAACTTTAAGCTCATTTTAGTCATTGCACTGTGAGAAAACAGTATACATTACACAATAAATGCCACTGGACAGGGAGACTCTACACTAAAATGTTACACTATAAATAAGAAAAAAGATTTGTAAAAAAACGGAATCACATTTCAATAGCGATAATTCATATAATTATACAACTGAGGGATTACAACAAGTTTTAATATTCAATAGAGTTGTAGATATGTAAAGCACAGACTACACATAAAGAAACTACAAGGGAGGAGGAATGTGATGTAAAAGGAAGGAAACCAACCAGAGAAGTCGTGTCACATCGTTAAGTAGTGGGCAAAGATTTATTTCTGTGCAGGGAACAAAGCGGTGCACTGCTTAATCCTCTGAAAAGTGCATTTGAGTGTTTTCTGTTCAGCAGATTGAGCATCTGCATGATATATTAAATCATTGTCCGACCCTAGACTAGGGTGCTGCTTTAGATGAAGCATACTATGCTGGTAGTTGGTGCGTGTATTTGTGTGTTGCATGTGTGTTTTTGTACGCAGAGGGATTGTCTTTCAATATGCTTGATGCTATTCCAGGTCTTTGTCTCTAGCTCGGGCAACAGCAATGTCAAAGATCATGTAACACAATACTAACCCTGACCCCACCAGATGCCTGCAAGATGTAAGCTCTGATTAAATTATACGCAAGTAGGCATAAAAGTGAAGTGAGTATGCTGGGACAAAGGCACACGTGCATCATGGCTTACAGTTACTTGAATAACTGGTTGCGCAGATCTATTTAGTGATTTAGGTCCATTAAAACATAAGTGTATAGAGGGAGCAAAATTAATGAAATCGGTGTGTTTCTTACTGGCGACCTGTCCAGGGTGTACCCTGCCTTCGCCCAATGACAGCTGGGATCGGCTCCAGCCCCCCGCGACCCTGAATACAGGATAAGCGGTAGACAATGGATGGATGGATGGATGGTGTGTTTCTTTGCTGTTTTTATTTATGTCAAATGCTTAAAATTAGCTAAATGAATTTGTCTTGTCTTGCTTTTGGCTCAACCTATTGGTTGGAATCTATAAAGTAGGTTTGTAGCTATTTAAAATAAATATTATAGTATGTTTGTTAACATATGAGAACATGTTTGCAGTGGTTTGTGTGTAGGTCATCCTTTAATTTGAATGGGAAACGTGATATAGTGTCATAGGCCATAGATGAGGAAACCTGCTCCAGATGTAACGGTGGTACAAAAAAGCTCCCTGGGATGCAGGCTTTCAGCATCCCTCTGCTTAATGCCCCGTCATCCCAGCAAACGGTTCAAAAATCACCATCAATTATGAATTCATTCCATCTGGTGAGCTGTGATTACTGCTCCTAGCAGGCCTGATAGCCGCACCAGCTCACAGCTCTGTCAAATGGTTTCATTATTAGCCCTCAGAACTGATGAAATGAGGATGGAGAAACACTTGGGCCTAAACCAACAAAGAAATCAGAGCGGGAGAGACCTCGCTTATTTTTATTTTACCTCGTCATCAATTTAAAGAGCATGATTATGTCATTTGTGATCAATATTGGCTGACTCAGAATTGTTGTTATGCAGTGTTTCTTAATCGAATTGTCGTGCACTCATCTACTCCTTGGTGTGGTGGATTTCAAGGTTGTTTCAATCATCTGCAGTCCGAGCCGAGGACCAGGCAGTTAATTTGGCACCCTCACAGTGGGACCACATTTTAGAGCCCCCCCAGGGTCTCTAAAGGCCATCTCTCACTTTATCTCCCCCTCCTCTACTCTTCAACTTTTTACTCTCCTCAGTTGATCCTCTCTGCTGTACGCTATGATTAATGGTTTGCTTTCCTACACCTCAGTTTCCCATCAATGTCTTTCTTTCCCTCTGTTTTTCCCACCTTCAAAGAGCACCTCTGCCTTCTACCTCTGTCTCACAGACTCCAGGCTCCCCTCTCTACATATTACCTGCTCTACATCCCATTTCCTAATTGCTTTAACAGAACCTGTGTGTGTGTGTGTGTGTGTGTGTGTGTGTGTGTGTGTGTGTGTGTGTGTGTGTGTGTGTGTGTGTGTGTGTGTGTGTGTGTGTGTGTGTGTGTGTGTGTGTGTGTGTGTGTGTGTGTGTGTGTGTGTGTCTGTGTGTGTGTGTGTGTGTGTGTGTGTGTGTGTGTGTGTGTGTGTGACTTTAAGGGAGAAACTATTGCCTGGAGACTTAAGAAAGTTGCTCTCAGACTGAGAGATTGCTGAAAAGGGCAAGACATGGAGGGACATAGAGGGAAAAGCAACCCTGGATCATTTTTTGCTGTGTAAAGAAATGTCACATTTCTCCTCTACTTCTTTGTCTTATCAAAACTGCTGAAACTTGATGCTACATCATTTAAGATTACGTCACAATCTCCTTTTGATAAAGAACGCAATGGGGCAATTTTGCAATTACAACTGAGCAGCTCTAATGAGATTATTGGATTATCTTCATCTTCGACTATAAAAATAAAATAAGACGGGTTTGAAGTTTCTCATGTTATGTGGGTCCTGATCAGCCGTTTGATCAAATGTCAAGGTCTATAAAGATAAGGCAGCATCTGCAGAGGGGTGGAAGCGTAGAGGGAGCTGTCAGTCTATCATGCAACCAGCTGCTGTTCCCTTCTTTCTTTTTTTTTGCTCACCACGTCCCCCAGTGGGAGCTAGTAGACACTTTGTTTGTTCCAGAGGTCCCAGTAGCCTGTCACAACAGTGTACACTTTCAAGGGTGACAGAATCTTGCTTCCTTGTTATCAACTGAACTTTTCTCAGACACACGTCACCATGATACCCAACACCTTCTTTGAATTTCCTCTCTCAGTAGCCCTCCACTTTTAAGTCTCCGAGGATACAGAAGGAGGACGTCTATCTAGCATCTTTGCATTGCTCATAGTCATTTGTGTGTATCCTTAATGATATTCAATATGTTTATGGCCCGCAATCCAATTTAAAAAAAAAAAATACAATTTTTTTCAGTACACCAGCTCTGTCTTCCCCACCCCCACCTCTGTCTTTTTTTCTGATATGCATTGGATAATCTTTACACCATCTAATTGCTCAGGAAGTGGTCGTCTTGTGTCTTATAACCTCTGCAGGAGAATGACCACACAGTGTCTCATGCTCCATTTATTGATTTTCTGCACGCGTAGGGTCCCCCGGTTGAAATGCATTACTGATTTGAGTTATCCTTTCTTCTTTGTGCCGTGAATTGGTGATGTTAATGATCAATCTATTTTAACCATGAGCAGACACTGACACAACTTAACATGTTGAGGGTCTTAGTTCTCCCGAGAAACTCTTCATCTAACCAATTAATACAAGCTTTTAGTGATTCATCAGTTAGTGATTTATTTTTTTCTGTCGCTGATGATTTGTTGAGGTAAATCTTCCGAATCCAGCCTTACATTCACTTAGGAAGTAGATATACACTTCTTGCCTCTCATCCCTCTCTTCTTTGGCAGCAGTTGTCAGCATGCTGTCCAGGCTTGCTCTTTGCCCGAGGCGTGGTAGCCATCTGTTGGAGGAGACTGAATCTCTCCGTCCCTGTCTTTCAAACAGACAGATATGCCTGTCAGTGTGTGCACGCTGCACGTGCATTTTTTTTTCTTGCGTGTACACACGTTCATGCAAGCTGCTTCCATTTCCTCACTTCATCCTGCTGCATGCCAAAGTTACCAATTCAGTTTCTCTAAGTTCCTCATGACATCTTTTCATCTCGTCTTTGCAGTTGGGCTTTTAAGTGCATCTTTGGTATTCATGGATCAGCCTGTCACTAAGGGGTCAGATATTGATTTATTCAACAGATTTGCCCTGAACTGAGGGAAGGAAGGACCAGAGGGACATTCCATTATGGATTTTATGGACGGACTTAAAAGAAGAGTCATGTGCTCTGCCTGTTTCCAACATATTCTTCAGTGTTATCTTTGGTTATTATTTAACTGTCTCTACATTCACAGTGGTAGCATAAGAATCAGTCAAATAATGATCTCATTAAAGCGTGCAGAATTCATTTTTTAACACCAGTGCAGAAGCTTTATTAAACTTTCAGTAAATTGTCTGGTTCTGTAAAAAGAAAAATCATGTTTGAAAGAGGACTTTGTGAACATAGTGAGGGAGTAATATTAAACAACACACTCCTACAGAATGGGTCACAATATCATGAACACCTTCATGCAATATAGTGCAATGGGGGTCTATTACCCTTCAAGGAAACTGCCATCGTGAAACGTTCAGTGTTCAATTGGATTTTATTAAATAGTGCTTTTTTTGGGTTGTTATGCCCCCACTCTAGGCCATTGTAACTCTCATTTGCCCAAACTGAGCACTTAGTATCAGCTAGAAAGAGGGTGAAAGTCTAAATGGGAAAGAAAAGACAAAATTGTCTTTCGAGTCATCAAAGCACTAATTGTCTTTTCTCACTAATGAAAATTCAAATCAGGAATGGGGCGTTAAAGATACATGCCCTGATATTGTAGTTCCTCAAATCACCCTCAGCTGTGAGGAAAT
The DNA here is from genome assembly GCF_963514095.1 of Eutrigla gurnardus. Lineage (NCBI taxonomy): Eukaryota > Metazoa > Chordata > Actinopteri > Perciformes > Triglidae > Eutrigla > Eutrigla gurnardus. The sequence goes on along the minus strand of NC_139916.1, from coordinate 19,410,439 downwards.
CTGGGCACAAACGCTGTAACAAAACCACGGACGTTTTAATTTATCAAGTGAAATCTCTAAAACAAAACTTGTTTAAGTCCCAATTGTTGCCTTTCTAAACAAATTTCACAGTTGGACATATGTTCCTCTCATCAGCAATAAGATGTAACATACTCAGTCATCTCCCTTCAAGCCTTTTCTCTTGCTGGCCACCATAAAACCATTTGCTTTGGCTGGCGAAGGCGGTTGTCATGCTGACTGAAAGGAGGTGGAGCTGTGTGAGTCATTTGTGTGAGCCGGTGTGCTGTTTGGATTGGTCTGGGCCGGAACATCAACAGCGGGCCTGTGTTCTCAGCATGCAGGAGTTCACACTACTGCCTTTGTGTCCTGCTCCCAGTAACACCGGGATGGGTCACACTTGATCCAAACACATGCACATTTATTCACGCACAGTGAAACAGCCCTAATACCACAGGATGTAGACCTTTTGAAACAGTTAAGGTATTTTAACTTGATGAAGCTGTGGCTGCTGGGTGCTGATGCAACACATTGGAACTGCGGGAAGATAAAGAAACACGTTGATTAATTTAAGCTGTTCATCCTCAGTCTTGACAGAGATCAGTGGGAAGCACGCTTCGTACTTTCCTCCTTTTATGTCCGAACTTGTCAGTTTCATCATGCCTCACTGAGTAACGGAATTCTAGAGATGTTGCTGGGATGCCAGGCTTTCGCATAGAGCCGGCCGGCACACTTCTTCCTCTCATTAAGTTTCAAATGTGGGAGTCCATAAAGGCATCGTTAGTTCTTCTCTCGGGTTCTAATTTTGCAAAAGAAAACTGAAATTCCTCATTAGGATGTAAATTTCACACTTAAACAGAAGTGTATATCATCTGCTCTCCGCAGATGTCCAGCAGGCTTTTGCTTCTTCTTTTCTTGCTTTGCTTTCTGTCTGAAAAAGCAAAGTAGAAAACTGGACCACGTCCATGAAGTTCTAAATTGTGGGTGACCGGTACTCTGAATACTGCTGAACTTTTAGATTCCTCAACTAAGCATATCCCCTACTCGTATGCTCAATGATGCAACGGGAGCAGGCAGATTCAACCTGGTATAATAATGAGAATAGTCTTCATTCCCAGGTGGCCCTGAGCAGCCACTGTACCTGCTCATTTCCAAACAATGGCTACTGTTGTACTCATTTAAGCCCTAATGAGGTCCTGGGACCAAAATCAGTGTGTCCCATGGTGTATATTAATACAATTTTCCCTATGCTCTCCAAATTAATGAAAGAACCATGGTACCCGGGGGAACAACACACCTTCATTGATATCTTACCTGACCCAAAGGTCTGTGGTGGCCACCTGGGACTTAATCACAACTGTTCATGTATCTATGTTTGTATGTGCCGATGTACTTTGTGTAGGTATTACATCCTTTTAACCTGCCTGTCATCTGACCTGATTCTTACTTTTAATGACACCCATCTGTAAATACAGACCATCATGGGTCGGGCCCAAGCTCTGTCACGTTGCAGCTGGACCCCGTTAATCCTGTGGGCTCCTTGGCACAGGTTCTCCTGGAACCCATCTGCATGTTGGTTCTGCCTGTCTGCCAGTCACACATTGTAACCCATCTGTAATCAGGCAATTTCCTGAGTCCTCCTGGGAGATTTACAAATTCCCTGCTGCTTTCTCCTCGTAGGCCTTCATATTTTCATGCTCATACCCCCTTTTCCCCCACACACACGCAGGGAGATATGTAAGCATGCAAAAGTTTTCTTCATATTATGTCTTTTATTTGTGGTGGTGAAGGAATAGTGACAGACATACAGAAGTTCACCAATCTTGTTAAAATGAAATTGGAGACTAAGCTGGCAGTCCTCTATTTTTTCCCCTATGCCTGTTTTTCCTCCCCATTTTCTACCATGAGTCAAAGACAACCACAACTGGCATACATGTTGTCCAGTTACTAGGCAGTGGGCTGTATTTATTTTCCTGCAGACTCAACTTTTCTTCATCCCCTGCTCTGCACAAACAATGGGATTCCTCTGTGTCTTGGTCAAACTTAGTTATAATGCGTTTTTCAGTTAATTTTCACGCCAGGTTGGTTTATTTTAGAAAAGGTCGGTTTAGTTATATTTTAGGTCAGATCAAGTTTAAGCTTTGTATTTAAGTGTTGATTTCATTTTCTTTAGAACTGAGTCATACAATGCTTTTCCCAGTCTTTGGAAGGTACCAGTATCAGTGAGGCATGTGGAAATGGTGTGTGTGTGTGTGTTCATGTAGCTGCAGTCCTGAGCCTCTATGGTTAAAAGGAAGCTATGTTGATATTGCATCATTAGCCACAGATCAGGCAGACAGTGTTTTGTAATAGTGATAGGAACAGCAGTATCAGTCCCACTGTCATCAGACCCAGATTTCTTGCAACAGCATCAGCCACAGAAGCACCAGCCACATACGCTTATTGCCCCAATCTTGAGAGAGATTCCCACTTGTATCACGTGAGTGACGGCATCCTCTATGAAGTGTGTTTCATTCAGTTAAGGTTGTATTGGTAGAAGAGAAGTGTTGCAGTGGAATTCTGCAAACCAGTCAACCTGCCAAACAGTGCAGTATGTATAGAAAGTTGGGATTGATGTACTCATGGTAAGGATTACTGCAGAACGGTGCATTGTTGGTGTCTTGCAAGCGTATATAAAACCACAACGCCATCTTCTCGCAGTAAAGTTACTGTCATGTTAAATGAGGAGCAAACCGTATTTTGCAGTCAATTCATTTGCACTTCAGACAGACTCCACAATCACAGGTTTGAATAGTGAGAATTTGCAAAATCTGCCAGGAGGTTAAGTGTATTTGTATGATACAGTAAAGAGAGCTGCTTCCTATTTGTTAACCAAAGCAGCAGCGGCACTAAAGTATGTGCCTTAAACTGCACCGTTCATTTCTAGCTGTGTGTGTGTGTGTGTGTGTGTGTGTGTGTGTGTGTGTGTGTGTGTGTGTGTGTTTACAGTCAGATTCATGAACTCACAAGTCTGGCTCCAGATTCTCCTGTCTGCGGCTGTGCCACAGAGACTCCAGGGACAAACTCTGTTATGACTGTTTAACTGTGTTGTGCGAAATTAGAAATTATTAGTTTATTTTATTAGTGTCAAGGGATTAAATCCAAGAGATTTCTCTAATCGATACAGTGTAATGGAGTTAGTGTGCAGAGATTTGAGAGATTGTTTTCATGTCCTTTTGGATTAAACCAATATTGTGGTTTTAACCAGCTTAAATCAAACAAAGCTCTTCTGTAATGGCACATATGATTTATTCATGGGAAATTATTCCATCTGCAACTAGATTTATATGGAATGCACACAGCCCATTTCCATTGAACCAGTCTGCATCTTAGTAACTTCTCAATTTCCTCAGCAGGGCATCTGTTTACAGTTTTTAATTCAAGGTACGTAGTAGGCCAGAGAGAGAGAGAGAGAGCATTTCTTTCTCCCGTTTTCCTTCTGCTTCACATTATGGCCCACAGACTGTACGGCAGATGGATGAGCGCTTCATCACAGTGTGGTTTTCAAATCGCTTGGTGGGGAGAGAGGCGACATCAGAACCTGGAGGTGGATGCGAAATGGAGTATGTCACAATGCGTTAATAGGTTTAACCAAAAAAAATCACTTTCACCCCAGAAAATGACTTGATGACACACATTTAAACTGTCAAAATCTGTGGGATTTTTGTTAAAATGGTCTGTATTTCAAGGCAAACGGCACGTTCTGCTACATTAGCCAGTCTGAGCTCAAATACCACGGAGGAGTAGGAGCTGACAGATGTCCGTGGAAACTTTCTTTGCCATTTCCAACCCAGAGGCTTCTCTGTGCATGTGTGCATGCTGCGTTGTTGTGTATTTTGAGGGTCATCCCAGAAAGACTTCACCCCGGGCGAGTACGAATGGAGAGTGCACTGACAGGCACCCCTGGGTGGGTGGGTGTGTGTGTGTGTGCGTGCGTGCGTGTGTGCGTGTGTGTGTGTGTGTGTGTGTGTGTGTGTGTGTGTGTGTGTGTGTGTGTGTGTGTGTGTGTGTGTGTGTGTGTGTGTGTGTGTGTGTGTGTGTGTGTGTGTGTGTGTGTGTGTGTGTGTGGTGTTAGATTCCTTGTGGCAGATGCTCTCTAGCCTCAGGCTATAAGAATAAACATAGCAGTGGATAAGAAAAACCCATATCCTGTCAGTGTGAGACATTCCCATTAAAATGTTCACCATGATAAAGCAACTTGTCTCAGTACAAAAAGAGGGAAATATGATGGCAGGTGGTTTGTGTTTCTTTAGAGGTTGAGAACGGTTGGGATGTTTCCACTGTGAAATCAAGACGCCTCTGTATTACCATTTGAATCCAAGCTACAGATAGAACTGACTGAGTTCTAACTACAGGGGCTGTATATACAGTAGGAGAGAACAGAAGGCTGGTCCAGGTTGCAAATGAGAAGTGAGGTCTGTTGCAGAGCTCGGGGAGAGACAGGGAGGTAAAGGGAGGGAGCAAGACATGGGTCCAGATGTGAGACAGCCTCAGTGGCTGCCTGTTTACATTTCTCAGCTAACCGGAGAGTATTTTTAACCTTTGCCTGTTTTTGTTCCCTCTGCAGGTGCTGGAGAGTCAGGGAAGAGCACCATTGTGAAGCAGATGAAGTGAGTGACTGCTTATTGTTTTGCTTTTCCTCCCATCGTGATATATATGGTTTAGCAGCACAATTACATATATTGGGGATGATTACATATACATGGTCTCCCAACATATATTTGAGGATCACTCTGCTGCATGAACGTAAATTTAAGAATTATAGCTGTACATTAATTTGTAGATGTTGAAGCAAATGTGCAGCAGAAACAAAATATCCTGGATCCTTTTTTTGTAAACAGTCCCTCTAATGTTCTTGTATTATTACTATTGAAGTACATTAGTAGCCCATTTTTATGGCTGATTAATTTTGTGATATGCGGTGGCATTTAGCCTCCTGACCATATATTGTCTATTGAAGGAATCATGCCATTCCACTCGGGTTGACTCCTCTTTTCAGCCACATCCTGAGAAAGAGCCAGTGAGTCGAAATAGGTCCGTTTGAGGTTTGACTGGTACTCTGTTGCTGAGTCATCTTGATGCGCCACCTTCTTCTGCAATGACTTTATGGCACTCTGATACATCCAACATCAATAGAGGAAACGTTTATTCATTTGCATATTCATTGGTTGTTTTTTTTTCTGGGTTAAAATGTAATGTTGTGGTATCCTAGTGGCTGACGCGCTAGATTCTAAACCAATATATCAACATAGAGTGAGATAGGACGCAGGTTTAGGGGTTTGTGTGACTCTAGAGAGAGACCAGACAGATAATCTGAGGAATGTAGAATGCATTAGTATCTCTTCACTTAATCTGTGAAAGATGCAAGTACTTAAAAAAATAAAAGTAGAGTAGGTGGCTCATCGCATCTTCCAGTGTGGTTTCACACGCACACACACACACACACACACACACAGGCAAGCTATAACTTCCTCTGCACTGCAGCTGATAATGTATACAGGGATGTCCCCCCTCTGATAAATTAAATGGTTTAGCTTGCTAATATGATGAGTAATGAATAGATTTTGACCCAGTTAGCTGTAATTGATCAAAACGACTGGGGGAGTCCAGGCACTGCACAGAATGGAGATATCTTTTGACATGTGTAGCTGCACCCTCCTGTGCTACACATGGATCACAACAGATACCAGGGTCCATCTTGGTACCCGTTGGGAATTAAGTGAAAATGCTCCAAGTCCCATTTGTGCATGTGTGCATTACAGAATTAGCGTGGCAAAGAAAGCCCACCCTTGTTGCTGCGCTGATTTGAATCTCACATGGCTATACGCATTCGCTTAGGACAGACATTATTTTAGTCAACAGATGGTTTAATTGACAACACTCCTCACCTTACTGGTTGTTGCTTAAGATGAAAAAAACAATAGAAACATTGAAGCTGTTCTTGAAACATGAACACAAATTTCACGAGGCAGTGAGACATGTCACCATCAACCAGTTTCTTCTTGGTTTGCTAGTTCCTGCTTTCATTTATTTGGTTTGACTGATTCTCAAATGTTTTTTTTTATACAAAATATTGTAGGGAAAACTATGATAGCCTCGGAACGTGTAGATAAAGTCAACGACTTCAAACATAATTTGGGAGGATGTCGGAGAGGCAGTGAGTCATGTCATCATGTAAACTGCTTCTCTGGGTTTGCTGATTGTTCCTGCTTCCATTTGTGATGTTAAATTGATTCTCAAAGGACATTTTTAAAACAAAAATCATGTAGCGAATAGCGATGACTGTTATAGCCCTGCAACACTGATAGTGAGCCATTTAAACCTTACTGTGGGAGGAGGTTATGAAATCCATGATTCAAAAAGTTTCCAGCTTGTCAATTATTAAAAGGTTTTATATCTAGAAGCTGATGTGACCAAGGAGATGGGAGTAAAAACACATTTTTTTTGTTGTTGTCTCTGTATAGCCTCGGCTCTGACTACTGTGCAGTGAAGCATCAATGAAAAGGCTGGTTTCCTGTCTGTGAAAGCTCACTCTTATCAGTCTCTCTCAAAAACTCCCTACTCTACTTTAAAACGAGCTGAGAAGATTGTACTAAAATGTACATTTCCACAACGTTGGCGTTCCCGTTTAGTGTCTCTCAGATTCAGTTCCCTGAAATCCTCACATGTGCACATCAGTGGACACCTACACGCTTGATGCTTTCGCTTTTCATACACCATTATCAAGAGCATATAACCACTGAGCGTACACTTGTAAACATGCACACATGCAAAACACAAAAAGCAAGTGTCAAATGGCCACATGCACATTTTTATCATGATTTTAAACCACTTACTGAGAGCTAAACGTATTTCACATTGGGACCGAGCAGCCGTAGCAAGAAAAGCACAACTAACATGAGTGATTCATACACAATGCCAGGGCCCTGCAACTGGTATGCGTATACTGTAACACGTCTGCTGTGAACTAGGCCCATCGAGCCCTTTAGCTGACACGGAAGAGAAAAGAGCTGTCTTCTCTTCGCTCAGAGATCAGAATGAGTGAATTCTTTCTTCTACCTAAAAATAGAGAAGAAACGCTCCCGAACGAGACTCCGGCTTCTGTGAGCGACATTTTCCTCTGGTTTTCTTCTTCTTTTTTTTTTGTAACATGGGCAAAGAATAGATTTCAAGATACTGTGCGTGGGTTACTTCTATTCATAATTCTGACAGAAGGATGCATTATGCTTCTGGGAGAGTCGCAGGAAACGGCAGTACTAATGATGGGGTGTCTTCTAATCTAGTTTTGAAGTTCTGAAGAAGAATTCAGAAAAGGCCTCTCCTTTTGACATTAGACTTACATGTTGTGACAAAAACGCTAATTGTGCTTACAAAGATGTGAATGTCACAGGATATGACAGCATTAATGATGGGATGTATCAAATGAATCTAGTTTTTTTTGTATTCTACTGAATATTCCTTCCCCTGGCTGACACAAGCCGTGGGAGTTATTTTTAACACAGCAGTAGTTAAATATTGAAATGAAAAGCAAGCGGCTCACAAAGTCCATGCAATATGATTGCTTGAAATGATTAGAATATTGTTTGGACCAAGGGGAAAGCACTGTGGGCTGTTAGTCCTCATGGCGGTGCATCAGTGTGTCACAGTGGGCCCACTTGCATTTTAATGAGGTCCCATTCAGCACATCACACAACCAGTGAGCATCCTGGCTGTGTGACTACTGTCTCCGGGCCGTGATAGGCCAGGGCAGATGATTCTGTTTGGTTTTCAGCCAGGGGCTTCTATGTCAACCCCATGGTGCTTTTACAACCTCCTGCCTCTTTCTCTCTTGTCTTTTTCCACAGCTCCAAAAGCAAGTCAATATTTGTTCTAGTATCCACTCACTGCAAACCTGCAGAGTTGTCCAGTACCACAAACCAGCAGTAGTGTCATTTATGATCTCATACATGCAGGACTAGGTTATCTTTGATGGATCTGATTAAATATGATTATTGTGATTTCACCTTAAATAACACACTTCTCTCTGGTCTCTGTTTTCAGGATTATCCATGAGGATGGGTACTCAGAAGATGAGTGTAAGCAGTACAGAGCAGTTGTCTACAGTAACACAATCCAGTCCATTATGGCCATCATCAAGGCTATGGCCAACCTTAAGATCGACTACGAGGAACCTACTAGAGCGGTACGTATCTGACCATAACGTTGACACTGAAACTTTTTAACATGTCGCCGCAGCAAGACGGAAGTAAAATGATGTTTAAAATACAGCGGTGTAAGCCATTGTAAAGATCGGCCCATTCAAGCTGGAGAGTATCTCCAACCGATGGCTCTCTTTTTGGATTCATGAATAGCATATGAGCCTTATAAACAATTATTACAGATAAGTTTAAAAACAGCCATACAGAGCATTAACTGCCATGTTGTTTCCATTGTTTCCACGTTAAAGGTAGTAACCAAACCTTCTGGGAACCTTGTAAAGTATAGTGTAAAATAGCATTACTCAGTTCAGTGATATCATCCATACTAATTTGGCACCCCTGTCTAAAAGTTAAATTCTCAGTCTAAAATCTCAGTGTTAAAGGCAGAGTAATGTTGTGATTCCGTTATATTGCAGCAGCTATCAAGCCTTCATTTTCCTGGGAGATCATGCTGGTGGAGACAGAATTGCATAAAGAAAATCAGGCTATCAGGGAACCAATCCAAAAGTGCTGATAGTGTCATTATTCTATAGCCATTACATTGTGCAATCAAAGTGTACTTCATAATGATAAGTTAAGATAAAAACTTTTCCTGTAGTGCTTTTTATTTGAATTGTTATCTGTATCAAGAGAAATACAAACATAATTTGCCATAAGGGAAACATTGACCATCAACTTTGACCATGTTTGAACTCCAAGCATCATTAATGTAAACAAAGACTTCCTCCCCCTCTCGTCCCACCGGAGTGCTGTGCTCTGTCCTGCAGTCAGACCTGCAAGTGTGGCTCGATCAGGGATGCCACAATGGAGACAGGTCTTTTCCAATATGGACGGCTGTATAATGTTAAGTGATAAACATGAAAATACAACAAATTAAGACAAAAATGTAACGAAATTCATGGAAGTTACTGGCCACAGCGTACTGTTTCAAAAGGGTGTACAATACATACTACATACGGAAATCTGACCTACCTGAATTGGAATAATTTAAAAATCAGCAGTGTGTCATGGATATTTTCTATCTATATTTAGTGCCTTTGCAACTCTAATAATCCCTACTTTGTAGTTTGTGTACATCGTTGACAGTTTTCTCCATTCCACCTGTGTGATCTTAATTCCAGAGGAGTTGGATAAACATGTTTTTTTTAATGTTGAAAGAGCTTTTTGACTACCTGGTATATGTCAGTATTGGCAGAGTGAATTGGTTTATTTGAGTTGGACCTTCCCCTACTTCAGTGGCCTACAGAGAACTTATTATCCTGAAACATTTTACACATTTCAATCAAAAAGACAATATTTGTCCCTCAGCCTGGGGTAACGCATTCAGCAGAATTCAGAATCTCTTTATTTGTACAAGGAACAAGCTGCTTTGATTGTTTGCGAAACATGACAACTGCTACAAACTGTTGGTCCCCAAAGTGTATATTGTCTTCCATTAGCCGCTGTCAACTGTCATCACATCAGAAGGTGCAGATCCTTTCATGACTGTATCAGCATTTAAGGTCTGTTATTTACTATTCTGCATTCTGTGCCTGTGAGATCCATCCAGAACTGCGTGTGTTTATCACAACATGTCGATTACTTGCACGTGGTACACAGTAAAGGGCTGCTAACTGAGATAGAGTGGAGGACCAGATAATGGTTAACTTATACATGAAGGCCTGCTCTACATAGCTAACATCATAAGTTCATGTCCTTAAGTCCTTGTCCGGTGTCAAACACAAAGGGTCAGAGTGGTGTGATGAAGGTGATGTAAGCCGTGGACCATGGCCCTTCACATTATGTAACGTGGAAACAAAAATGCAGTATTTGTGGTCTTTGCTCTTATCTGCTTATCTGTTAAAGGAATACTGCACCTATCGTACCACCAGTCCCGTCCACTCGCTGCTCGCGCTCACATGCAGGGGCCGAGAGTTTACTAGAAATATGTGCAGATGCGACTTGTCAGTAAAGTTTCAGTCATGTTCTGTGTGTTGTTCTCTCTTGTTGATGACTGTGAGACGGTGCCGTGTGAGTGCAAACTGCCGGGGGACTGGGGAGGTGGAAGTGGCCTGCAGATCTGTGCATTATGGGAGTTGTTGTCTTCCATCCACATGTGCCAAAAAGTCACTGTCTTCCTTTTCTCGTTCAAGAAGGCACAAAATTCTAAATTCACTTTCAATACAGATTCATGTTTCAACCTGTGAAGTAGTTTTTTCAAAAGTACACACTGGATACCCGCAACATCAGCAAGCGGAAGTTTGTATACTGAAAAGAAAGTCCTAATTAAGCTATGCTGTGTCAAGCTTATCAGCTTTGTCTAGTGTAGAAAAATAATGAGGGTTAATACACTTGATGTCTTTTTTTAGAGACAACCTCTATCTAATGTGTGTGTGTGTGTGTTCTTGTTAGGATGATGCTCGCCAACTGTTTGCCCTGTCAGCAGCAGCAGAGGAGCAGGGCATCCTGCCAGAAGACCTGTCCAACGTCATCCAACGACTGTGGGCTGACGGCGGCGTCCAGAGCTGCCTCACACGGGCCCGAGAGTACCAGCTCAATGACTCGGCAGCCTAGTGAGTCCCTTAATAACATGAATTACATCGAAGCTATTATGTTTCGAAATAAAATGTGCATTATTATGCCCGGGAAAACCCTTGGTGAACAGACTGTTTTCTGATAATCATATATCAGAGATAAATGAAGATATATTGAAAGAAGTTGGGATGAGGCAGTACATTTTGTTGCTCATGTGATTATGTTTATATTATAGTTTAAAGGCCAGAGCAGGAAATGTGAGGAAGAATATAAAGCTTTTTGTCACTGTTGGTTTTCTTCCCCCTTTCCTCTTTATCTACAACACTAACACCATACTTTTCTCTGCTTTAGTTGTTTAGAGGTTTTCTCGGCTGGATTCAGTCAATCGTTCGTCATATTGTTAATAGGCCATTTCTCAGCATCACAGCACTGCTGTTGAGAAGGCCCCCGTAGAGAGCAGCTACAGTTATTAATAGTGAGGGCATTCCTGTTTTGTTTAACCAGTGGCTTTCAATTTTCTGATCTGCAACAACAAAGCAACCTAAGCGTATCTCCACAGGTCTGGATTGCCTTAAGGACCCTCATATATGAGGGGTTTTTTCGCCGTGTTGTGATGTACCTGTATAATAGCAGGGAGACCACCAAACTGCTGGTTATGAGGCGAGAAGTGATGCACCTTTGCTCTGAGCTTCTGCCTCGTTCACCGTCGGCAGGAATTAACTGTAGTGATTTCTTTTTCACGCAGAAGGCCTTTGATAATACTAATACTAATACACCTCCAGAATGTGCTGTAAAATGTCAGAGGAGTTGTTCGCAAATTATTGCTTTGCAGTCATGGCTGTATTTAACTTCCAGGGGGAGTCATATTGGTCTATGTTTGTGTTGTCTGGTATAATCATAACTTCTCCATCTCTGCTCCACCGCTCTCGTATTAGCCGAGTGGACCTTGAAGCATATGTCTAACGGGCTTGGAGAGCGGACAGTGTGCGATCTTTCGTCATGGCTTTGCAGAACACTGAGAGAGCCGGTTGTTGTAAGAGAGGACTAATGAGTCTGATACTTGACCATAATCCATGTCTGAGCACCTGCAGAGAGCCAGAGAAGGGGAGGGAGAGGGGGAGAGAGAGCTCTCTCTTCTGTCTCACTGGTTTGATAGAAAGGGACATGAACGGTACACTCTGGAAATAATTGATCCAGCTTCCATTATTTCAGGAAACAAGACCCTTTCCACATGTCTGGATGTCTATAATGTCCCCTCTGACACTAACTTTTCTTTGTGCAGCAATATAAAGTCTGTCAAGGTTCCACATTGGGCCTCTGTTTTTGTCACTGAGTAAACAACTATCAAACATGGTGAAGTGGGTTTTAAAAGCTCAACACTTATTTTGCCACTGGTGATTCTTTGTTGAGGACCTTTTCTTCTCAGAGTGTTAACCAACCCAAATTAAATAAATCTTCAAGGCTTATAAACCCATTAGCCAAATCAAGCAATGCTACGATATCTGATGTGTAGACTACAAAAGCAGCCTAACCTCTCTCTGTGGGGATCCGGATAATGATTAAACTGTCAAACACGTGGTATGAAGGCTCTAATATCTCCACGCGGGCTGCAGCTTGTATGGGAACACATCCAGCACCAACACTTTGTTATACAACCTAGTCGTTTTTATGCAGTTGAATATTCTGCTGAAAGAATGACATACGTACAGTTGGCTTTTTGCGTGTCACATGGTAACGTTTGTAACATGTATAAAATTGATTGTGGTCTTGTATTTTTTGCTTTTATCAGGTGTCAGGCAGGCTGGCCTGAAAAGCCAGATTGCTTCATCCGTCCATATTTGCACGCTCACGCTCACACTAACACTTCTAGATTCAAAACCAAACAAAAATGGAAACAATATTCTTAAACAAGGCAGAATGTGGTCACATTAAAGTGAAGGGCAGCTGCCATTCTTCCAGCTAAGAAAAACTGGAAAAATGTGATGGTAACATTCGAGTACTCAATTGGATGCCGTGCCCGGGCTGTTGTAGTACATCAGTAGATTTAAACATTAGCTGCAGGATTTAGTGTTTACATTGCTGACCACACACAACATGGTATTGTGATTGCTGACAGAAGCCACAAAGAAAATGTAATCAGAAAACTGCCCCCGAGCTACTCTATATCACGCTTAACCTATTTTGCTGACCTGACACAACTTGCAATTGATGCTTTCCCGTGGCTGGGATAGTGTAGTATGTGATGTACATCGTTGCAATCTCTGTATTCCGCAGCATGGTTGGCTCTCACTGATGAATTACTAATGAATGCATTGTGAGTAGAGCTGCTTCATATCTGTTAAGGCATTCAGAATATCAGCAGATCTAAAGTTACAGAACAGGTTTCCTCATGTTATTCACAAATGCACTGAATAAAACTGTAGATTATATGAAATGATTAGATGTAAGTGTAAGTGAGGTGAAATAAGGTGTGAACTGTTATGGAAGTTAGGAGAGGTAAGTGCTTTTTCAGGATGGCACATGAACTGATGTAAGGTTGTGTATTTGAATGTGACTGTGCTAAGATGACACAGTGCTGTTAGAGAGTCAGCACGAGGCCCTTGTGTCCTTCTTCATGTCTGTGTGAGGGAACAGATGAGGCTTTTAACCTGGAACAACCTCGACACCATGAGATCCTTTCACTTCGCGAGGCGACGAGACACGTAGTCCTTTTAATCTGACATGTCTTGTTTGTGTCCGTGTTCCCGTCAGCTACCTGAACGACCTGGGGAGGATAGGCAAGCCAGATTACATCCCCACACAGCAAGATGTGCTGCGGACCCGAGTGAAGACCACCGGCATCGTGGAAACGCATTTCACTTTCAAGGACCTGCACTTCAAGTAACCTCCCCCTTTGACAGTGTTTCCTCAACTGATCATTTTGTGATTAAATTGTTGAACTGGAAAATCGGTTTATATTGTACAAGCTCAACATTTAATTTCCTGAGAAATGCCGGACCTTACTTATTCACTCTACATCCACCCTCGCTAATATACCAAATGAAAAGAAGCAGTGGTGCCATTTCACACAGCAAAGGAAATGTACTATATATCTTTTGATCATCATCTAGTAACTAAACACCTGAAATATATCAACACAATTTTGTTTGAATAGGCGATGGCCAGAAATATTCATTACGAAAGCGGTGAAACTCATTTTGATCTCAATGCATCACTGTGTTATTTATGATAATGAAATTAATGTTAACAGACTTTATACTTGAGAAAAATGGAGGCCCGAGACTGCGATCAAAAATGCATATCTTTTGAAAATATGAACTGTTGATGGTGTTGAAGATAATGATTTTATGACTCAAGATTTTGCAGACTGAGGAATATGGAGTCTTACATTTATGTCAGTTCTAAGAGTGTTTGTCTGCCAGAGCACAATGCTGCCCCTTTTCGCCAAAGTCAATAACATTTTCAGAAAGGAAGACCTTTGTTTCATTGAATACAAACTCATTGTCGCCTTTTCAGTGTGTTCGTTTGAAGGCCAGTTTTCAGCCACGCTTCTCACCGTGTAAATGATTTGTCGCTACTGCTGCTTTAACGAGGCGGTGGGAATGAAAACGTGCCTGCTGTGTATCCGTGTGTAATATTCTAGTCACATAATTACGTTTTGATTTATTTTAATTTCTCTTTGGAAGACATAAACCAAATGGAGCCACATGTTTACCTCCAGCACCTCTCCAGTGCCGTGATATATTTAGCCTATGTAAGCAGCGCTGGAGACGAAGGCGCTGTTGAGGTAAACAGTCTTGAGTGTATGGCTGTTATAATGAGCGCTGCTTACTCAGCGTAAACTGGCCATTCTAGGGGGGGGTCAAAGCTCTGCTGTAATGAACCAAATGCTACGAAGTGAAAACTGCTCAGCAAGACAAATAAATGTGTCGGTCTGCGATGCTACAGAATGTTACACTCCGCCTATAGCTGCCAGCTGGAAGGCGTCCTCCCAATGTAGTGTCAGATGGAGAGAATCTTCAGTGTGGCACCCGTCCAGACACGAGCATTCCTCCTCACTCCTTCCTCCGTCTTCATGAATAAGTCGGATAGCTTAGTGAAAAACCTGCCACTGCCATTGGTCGGCCTGCCTTGAGGCCACCTGTTACCACAGCAACTGCACTGAGCTAAAATGCCATAAAAATGCCGGGAAAAATGACGAGGCCTGTGCAGCGAAACACCCAGCCCTGAAGAGAGAGCATGCGCGTTTCCAGAGGGAGATCTTGAAGCTGCTGTCTGACGGCATGATATATCCTCCTGTGCATCCGCTGTCTCATTAAAAAAAACACATGTTTATACTATGTGTGTGTCTGCGCAGGATGTTTGATGTTGGAGGCCAGCGGTCAGAAAGGAAGAAGTGGATCCACTGCTTCGAGGGAGTCACAGCTATCATCTTCTGCGTAGCCATGAGTGCTTACGACCTGGTCCTGGCTGAGGACGAGGAGATGGTGAGTTAAGCTATAAAAAAAACAAAAAGGGTTTGTGTGCATTTTGCTGTAGAGCCCGTTCCCATTCTGAAATGGAGAGGATAGGTTGAGCTTTCAGTGAACTCATTCCCTTGATGTGCCCTATTTGTGCACTCCAGTAATCTCTTTATCTCCACATTTGTGCACGTCCCACCCAGAACCGGATGCATGAGAGCATGAAGCTGTTTGACTCCATCTGCAACAACAAGTGGTTTACGGAGACATCCATCATCCTGTTCCTCAACAAGAAGGACCTGTTCGAGGAGAAGATCGCCCACAGCCCTCTGACCATCTGCTTCCCTGAGTACACCGGTAGGGTCTGAACGTCTCAATACAACCATGGCTTATGTTGTTTAAAACGAGTCAAATATTCTGCTATTCTAATATTCTACTAACTAGTATTAGTTTGATACTTCTGCTTATTGTACTTTGTTCCTGTAATAGAATCAAAACAGGGGAAATTGAAGCCTCAGTTTGCTTATGCATTATCATCACAGTGAGAGATAAGTATCGGTTTCTCACGACAGCAAACCCATAAGGTTTTTTGGAAAGTGTATTCTGTTTAACTGCACAATGAAAATGATTTGTTTTCACCCATTTCTTTATATTATTATTATTATATTTTTTGTGAAAGTGTAAAATAATATCAATACAGTCTATAAAGGATTTTTTTTTTTTCATCCAGACGTTTGGAGGGGTATGTGATGAGGATTGAAGAGTTGTTAAACAACCTTTGGGATTTTCAAACATTGCTTGGTAATTGTTCTCCAGAGATCATCTGTGACTTCTGTAACTCGGATGTAATGGTGATACAAGAGAGGCACAAACTGAGAGGCTTAGGAAGAAAATCGCAATGTCAAGGAGCTGCTGAAACTGTCTTCTCTGCAGACTCAAGCTCTCCTAACACTCTCTGTCCCTCAGGCCCTAACAAGTATGAGGAGGCCCAGGCTTACATCCAGACCAAATTCGAGGACCTGAACAAGAAGAAGGACACCAAGGAAATCTACACCCACTTCACCTGTGCCACCGACACCAAGAACGTGCAGTTCGTGTTCGACGCTGTCACTGACGTTATCATCAAGAACAACCTGAAGGACTGTGGACTCTTCTAGAAACATATCTGAGAAAGAGTCAAGGTGAGTTGTGAGACATAACTCAGACTCAAGTAATGCAACTCCCTAATTTAAGTTTAAAATGACTGATTTGTGTGTTCTTGTGCTTTTGTTAGATTACTTGAAGAGTTCTGATGACCATAAACATAGGGGAATATACACACATCATGAATGACTGCACTGGCCAACCACGATTTCTGCTTCGACCTGCTTTTTATAAAGACACCTAAGAGACTGAAAACCTGACGAGCCTCGCAGAATTTCAATGAATGCTGATCCAATTGCTCGTATCGTTAAATCTTTGGGCTATGACCACAAAAATCAACATTCATTATTGTATTTTTGTTCTTTTTTTTTTTGTTCAGCAGTTACTAGAGGAGGCAAAGGAAAACTTTTTTATATAAATGCATTCATTTTACTTTTAGAAATTCTGATGTGCAAATTATTATACTTTTAATCACATGAAGCTTATTTTTTAAGAGATGAAGCACAGGCATGGGCATAACATATGATTGATAAAGGAAAATGCTTTTTTTTTTAAATAATGTTTACATAATTCATCATTCATAGCCAAACCGTATATTGTTCTGCATGACACACCATGGCAAATATTAGCTCTGTAATCTGCACAAATTATCTAACATTCCTACAAAATGAAATTAAAAAAATGTTAAAATATTGAAAAGAGAAAAAAAAAGCTTCACATGCAAGGGAGAAATTATGGCAGAAAGTCTAACTGATATTTAAAGTATGTGTCTACCTAACATTCTTTCACTTTTTATAGTACCGTTTCTGTGTCTGTTGCAGTATGTTTGTGCCTTGACTTCTGTTTACAACCAATTCCTAGATTTGCTTTCAGTACTGTTTGACTTACTGTGTGCCATATTTTTCTTGCATTTTCTGCCTAGCACCTATGAATAAATAGTGATTATTAATGAGAGACGAAAATCTAATTCAGAAAAAAAAAGTTAGTGTTTTTTTTTTTTTTTTGGTAAATATTAAAATGCTTTAAAAAGTCCTATATGATATGATTTAATTTAAATAAAAGTAGAGATCACCTGACTCTTGCAGGTTGTCTTTCCTGTCTGTTTTGTTACTTTTATGTTTTATTGCAACATTGGTTAATTATTTGTGGGGGACTTGGCACAAATGTTATATCGTTGTCGCACAAAGATTGGATTGCAAAAATAACATAGGATTTCAAATATTCACTACTTTCCACAAACGCAAGATGTTGTAAACATGCTGAAGAACAGCCACTGTGGCAACAAATGACAAATAAGAGAAAGTGGTAAATGCTACGATGTGGTGGCGTAGTAGCACAAGTATAGAACAGTCAGAAAGTCAGAGAAACCACCCAATAATGTGAGTCTGAATGCCATTTCTATCTAGTTAGCTAATATTAGCAAAGCTACTAGTCATACCAGACCAAATACGGTTTAAACAACAATATGAAATTGAACAAGGGTCTGTTTTCATTTGTAAGAGGAAGGAATGTGTTATTTCTTTAATCAAGAGTTACATAATCTTGCTTCAGGGAATACATTTTTTATGTCCCTGACCTTTTAAAACAATTTATAAAAACATATTTGCTCTAATTATTGTGTGTGTATATATAGATTATGTATGTATAGACAAGTCTTAGGCAGACAACACACACACACAGGCCCATAATGCAACTTCAAGACATGTTTTAACTAGATGATGGCACCATCTAGTGGACTGTTGAAGCATGTGCCACCAATTGTTTACACACCACGTGACATGGACCTCAGTCTACACTGGATCTGGAAAATCACTTGGTGACTAGATATCTTCAGATTCCCTTTAAATGCAGGGCATATAGTTGAGGTTTAAGTGAGGTTGCGTAAAATCTTTTTTTTCAGCCAATCCAGTGTATCTCGCCACTGGTGTGCTATGAGAGTCAAGCTTTGAGTCACTGCCAACGGTGTTACTGCTGTGCTCATGTTACTGAGACGACATTCTGCTCATTTTACTTTAGCTCACACATACGCAACAATCATTAATTAAGTACATATGAAGTAATATAATTAGATTTTAATGGATCTCCTTTTCTAAATCCATCAGTAGTGCTTTCTCTAGATGGCACTGTTGTTCCACTTCTGAAAGATTTGACCAGTCCCACTCTGCTGTAGCTCAGAGGCACAAAACAACATGGCTTGAAACCACTATGACATTTCAGATTTTGCACCCTTCACAGTAGAAGAAAATGTTCTGTTGTGTTCAATTAGGTAATGTGTTCAAATCAAATGTGCATTTCTTGAAGTTTCACGTAGACGTATCAACTTGAGCTGTATTTGAAACCGCTCATGTTTAAATGTTGCCTTCGATGAATTAGTTGTGCATTCAAGCTCTCGCTAATGAGCAGAATGACTGCAATAATATATGTAAAAATTAAGGATTCTCACCCAGAGACTGAACTGAGACAACCATAAAATCTGGTGCTTGAAACCTGCATCTTAACAATGTTGGACCTGCAGTATACAGACTTGTATGGTTGAACCCAACAACAAAATACTGATTATCTGAGGACTCGGCCTCATTGACCATCACCACTGCAATATTAACGAATGCAATATCAAGAGCAAACTGATGACAAAGCATCAGCATCGTTATAAAAGCAAGTCCTATAAAGGGTTAACTATTCATCAGGGACTTTAATGGGCATGGATTGTACCAACACATAATAATTACTACCATTAGGCATTCATAAAAGCAGAATGCTCTGAAGAAAGTTCGACATGGGTAGAACATTGAAATGATCGCAATTCCATTAGCAGCCCTTTGTAATTACTTGATGTACAATGCAGAGTGTATGGTGGCATTTAGAGGGGAGGCAGCTCTGGCCTTAATGTTGTATTTTATTTTTATGTTGGTATATGCCTGGAGTTCTCAGGAACCTACGCGCTGTCTCTTCTGTAGGTCTTATGCCGTATATTGAACTTTGTGGAAACAATGTAGTCACTGTATAAAAGTCCTTAAAATCTCCCCAAAAGAGTGAAATGAGAAGAGTGTATGTTGTGGCCAACTTGGTCAAGCAGGTTTGGACATGTAGGAAGTACCTGTATGCTAATGTTGGACTTGCCGTGGGATGAATCTGCAGTTGAACAGCAGACCATCAGATCTGGAGTTACCCACAACAGTAATGGACATGACATTTGCATAAATATCCATTAACTGAATAGTTTGAATGGAAGGGCGAGTGCCAAACGACTGTCGGGGCTACAAGCTCAATGCCCAATTAAGGGGAAGATTACCACATTTGCATGTTGGAATTTTGAATGAGTGATTTACAACGAGCCACCAGTAGGACAAGCTTCTAGCTGTTAAAAGTACAATGAGTTGGATTTTCTTTTGCAATGTGACTTTAAAACAGTCATGCAAGTGACAGTAAGTGAAATGTTGCCTGCATTTCCCCATGGTGTAATTACCCAAAAACATCCCAATGCAACAAATTAAATCATGTTCAGCGGCTCACAGTTACAAATATAAGCTTGAAGACAATAACACAAACTCAGGGATTACAGAAAGGAATGTAATTTGGGATAACTGGGATATTTCACCAAATTCAACAAAATTGAAATTAATGTGAAGTTAAGATTTCCTAAATTATTATTTTTTTTATTATAAATGTTTAGAAGACTGCTCCTGATGGTCTCCTGCAATTATACTGAACTCAAATATCCCTTTAGTGAGACAATAGAGGAGGCTTTTTCTTTGCATCCCTCGCAGTTTGGCTGCACCGCGGTACAGAGGTGGGTTCTAAACGGCTCGTGCGAGATTCCTGCGCTCTGATTGGCTCATTCAGACACGAGCCGCTGTAACTGGACGCAGAGCGCGGAGCTGTAAAAAGGAGGCGAGCAGGGCTGAACACTTCACTCGGAACACATCTGCCTCTGGTGACACCGGAGCCCGCAACACTTTCTCAGCGAACCGGTACGTTTTCTTCCTTTTTTGGGACGTCTGCCTTCATTTGGACGGAAGCCGCCACGTTAAAAGTAAGTATGTGTTCATTTGCGCTACTTTTTAAAAGCCGCTGTGATTTATTTCTCACAGAGTGATCATGACTGTGGACTCGTTTTAATCTGGTTCATACTTTTTTTCCTTGCAGGACGCGAGTTTTACAGATGAGAGAAGAGATGGTGAGTTTTATTCTTTAACTTTGTTTATTTTTAAACAAACTGTAGATCTAGCCTGAGTAGAGCATATGGAGAAAACATCTGCCGTAGAGCAGACGGCCGAACGGCCAGTGATGCTCAGATGCCTCCATATAAGTATGCAGCATTGTTGGAGTAAACAATGACAGCTGATTCTGCAGCATGTGTAGATATTCAACGGATATTTACTCTTGATGAGTAGTTCATTTTCTTTATAGGATAAATATATATATATCTCAGATGTGTGTTGCATGTCCTGCTTTTGTTGTCTCATATACAAGCATTGGATACTTTATCAAGTTATTGCAACATCTCACAGTTATAAAGAAAACTAAATGGTCAATCATGTAGACTCAGAGCAGAGAGGTCATTGCAGGTTCAAAGGGGAGTTACATCGGCCTGTGTTGGATGTGACCTCCAGGACACGTGAACCTGCATCCTGTGGTCTGATTTAAATGTGTTAAAAGATCAGATTAGGCTAGATTGTGTTTACAACAAATCTAGGGCCTCATCTTTTGCAGCTTCAATTCTCACAAACAGCCCGTCACATGATCTCTTATGCCCTGTGTGAGTTTGAGAGTGAGCCACTGCAGCTCGCTGGCTGATTCTGACCAATCAGCACAGTGAGTGTGAGAGGAAACAGGACTATTATATTCCTCAGTGTGTCACTGGTGAATTTCATAGGAAGGCTCGCTGCACCCTGAAAGAGGCAGGACCCCTGTGGCTTAATCTAAGTCCACAAGACCCCAGCTACTCCTTGATATACTACAGATGTTTTGACTTGGCTCCTGGAGTTGTCCCAGTATGTCAAGAAATAGTTGAGGTTAGAAAATCGCACAGCTCTCCCTGTAATAACATCTGTCTGGGCTTTCGGTTGAATCACGCCTGAGTCAATGAAAGAGGGCGTTCACTTATTTTGTTGGTGTGGTCGAGCAAATTAACGTGCAGATTTGCTTTGTGTTGGAATCGGCCTATGGAAGGCCTGCGTTGGAGGAACAGCAGGTCAGCTGACCTTCAATATTACAGTATGAGTTCTTTTATATGCTGGAAGCGTTTACTGCGAGCAAGCCTGAGCGTGTCCACAAACTCTGCCTCTACTCCACTCTTATTATTATTATTCGAGTGATTCTACAACAGTTCATCAGAAACGTTCAGGCCTCTATCTACTGATGTGCCATGGTGTCTGATTTAAGGACCCTTTGTCTCATGCTCTCTTTTGTGTCCTCAGATCTGCCTGCCTGACTCAGGCGACTGCTTGCGGGAGCAAATGCAGTACATGATGAGGTCACTGCAAGACCTGAAACAACTACGCAGGACCTGCCCTGTAGCCGGACGCCCCCTCAGCGCCCAACTACCGGCGTTAGCGCGACACTCTGCAGTGGCGCGCGCCTGCCAGCAGCGAGCTTTGCAGCGAGAGCAGCGTGTGCGCCTGCGGATGTCTGACGCCAGCACGGCCAGTACGTACGACTCGGCCTGCTGCCTGGCGAGTCCTCTGGAGGAGGACGAGGACGACTCCAGCAGCCGGCTGGACCTGAGCCTCAGGCTGGGCCTGGGCTCTCCCAGCAGTCAGAAGAGTCTGGAGTTTGATTCAGGTTACTCTGAGGCGTCGTGGCAGGATGAAGGGGTGGTCCTCAGGAGGACCAGGAATGTGCGGGTGTCCTCTTCAGCATGCCTCCGCACAAACCGAGCACCAAGCGGACGTGTTCGACCCAAGTCCACGTCTGACGCCTGTCTGGAGAGGTGGACATCGTTTGAGGTCAGCGACCCCGAGGACTGGACGAACTCTTTATTGACCAGAGGACGCAACCGCCAGCCTCTGGTTCTGGGTGACAACAGCTTTGCAGACCTCATACAGAACTGGATGGACTTGCCGGATTGTCCCGAGCCCACCGAGCTGAAGCCAAATCCAAGAGGTAGACTGGGAAGAGGTTTCTTTGTCAACATGAGGAGGAAACTGGCTGGCTTGTCTAAGAGTGTGGAGGACAGAGTGAGGATGAGAGCCACAGATGCTGCTCACGTGAACAGGACCGCAAACGCTCCAAAACGCCTGTCCTGTCCAGTCGTGACATCGCCGACCAAAGCCCCCTTTTTCCACCAGTCACACTCCGGCATCAATGAGATGGACACCGAGTTTTACCAATTCGCAGCGCTCATGAAATCACGCAGTCGACAGCCCATAATCTGCAAAGATATCATCGGCTATGTCTGACACAAAGCCACGTACGGACTGGACAATCCTCAGAGTCACTTTATTTTTTTTACACCACTGTTTCTCCATGTTTTATATGCTGTGAATATGAAATGAAAATAAAGATGTTCTCATAATTTAAACTCCACATACTCTCATTTATATCGTCCATGTCTTGCATGTCACACAGGATATGTGTTTGTTGATATCATTCTGAATTCCCAGAAGACATCCGAACACATTTTTTTTTATTTGAACGAAGCTTCCGCTGTAGTCATCTGAGTTTCATTACAGCTCATTACAGTGAGACAGTGACTCCTCGCTGCCGGATTAAAGGAGGCTTTTACTGGCAGCAAAGCATGAATGTAGGTTCATTTGTTTTCATTAGAAATGGAATACTCTGGCATGATGGAGTATGTAGATGCACGGTCAATTAGTGTATAATAAAAAAGATAAATTGAAAACATGATAGATATCTCAGATGTGCAGCCTAAGGACTAATAAGGGCATTTGAGGTTGTAAAGTCCGTTTAAGAGCACATTCTGGAGATCCTAACATTATGAGTGTACTCGTGAGATACCAAGGGACACGATGTTCTGGAAAAAAAAAAGTTTGTCTTTACTCCACAAAAAGTTAAATCCTTTGGAGAGGCTCTAAACGGGGCGACGGAGCTATTTACAGGCCAGAAACAGAGGCTGTGTCAACACAGTGCTGCGTGCCTGATGAGGTAATTCCCCATGTGTCCACGCAGAAAGAGGAGAAGGGAGGCGAAGCAGCTGGTTGCAGTTGGAGCAGAAGTTTGGCCTCCCCTTTGCTTTATGAAGCATGACGTCTCACTAACAGCCCCCTGCTTCATTAAACGCGGTCCCTGCTCTTGTTTTGGTCCAGCTTCAGAGGTGGGGGCCAACTCATCCACACATACTGTTTAATGGGCCCACCGAGAAAAGAAAGAGGGGGAAAAAAAACATACAAAGAGTGACATATATGCACCGAGATAAGCTAATGATCACTTCACCTTTGCCTTTACATATTCACTTTGTCCATCAATTCCGAGGAGAAAATAGAACCAGACATTGTAAAGATAAAGAATTTCCCTTAAAGGGGATTGGTGGATTCCCATGCTCCCTGCTGCCTCACCAATCATGTGTAATACCGAGGGCATGGGAGGTTAGGGAAGAGAAATGGTTCTTAGTGGGTGCCATTCGTCTTAGCCTGTTTATCTCCTGGTGGTTTGTCACTGTGGCACACTGGAGCGCTCAGCTAGGATATATTGAAGTCTTATCAGGACCCAGCTATGACATTCACACTGCAGTTGAGGTTTGTTACCCAAAATAGAAACAGTTGCAAAGAGAACTTGGAACAAATCATCTTTGTGTTCACTTTTTCAGAGATCTTTCTGGCTCTACTGCTGATTTTTGCTTTTAGGAAGGCACTTTTCTCCAGTTGTCTGCAGCTGTTTAAGAGAACGAATACATCACCTCCCTCAGCTGACTGAGAATCGGTCGGGGAAAAGGGGCTGAAGGGAGAAGAGAGAGGCTCCAAGAGATACGTCATACATTGTGTTCTTACTAAGAATTGATAAAATCTATCACATTATTTCTATCGAATAACTAGGGACTGCACCATACAAATACAAGCTTATCTGGAATCCTTTTGTTGAAACCTGCATCACGTTCTGTGGAAGGACACGTTCAGGCAAGTGTACAGATGACAAATCAGTTCATCGCTGCTGTGCACGTGATGCTGTGCACGTGATGCTGTGTGTGATGTCACAGCCGTGCTCCCCCTAAATGCTAATATTTAAATTGCAAATGTAGGAGTTAAAAGTCCCGCTATTCTTGTGTAAATAATGTTAATGGATCAAACCACCGTCAGTGGGACACTTTCAAGTCGGCACAGAGGAAACCCACCAGCACAGACTAATAAAATACCATCCCTTTCAAACTATAAAGGATGAGTGATGGTTGCCACCCACAGTTCGATTATAGCATGCGAGACGCGTTGGCAGATATTGGTACCAGTTGCCATAAACACCAGATGATCCAAAGCAGATCTGCTGAGGCGTCACACACTTACAGGGTGGCCCAGTCTAATGGAGCAGACACACAATAAGAGCTGATTACTGTAAAAGCCGTCCTCACTGATAGTCCAGGGTACCGCTGTGAGCGTGAACTCCTCCTCGCTAATCCCTCGCTCCCATCACCCATGTTGTAATTATCTCTTCAGTAAACAGAAGGAGAACATGTGTTTAAGTTTGGCAAACTCCTCGTCTGTGATGCGTGTGTTTGGATGGAAACAAGCTCTAATTAGAGCTGCTACCTGTACGTCTCTGCTGTTACTATCATAGAAAGGCATATTCAGGATTATTGCAAAAAATAAAGGAGAGTCGTCTCACTTGACAAATGGCAACTCAAAGAGGGCTTCTCGGGTCCTTGAATGCTTCTTTATGATGTCAGAAAAAAATGGTGTCACAGGCCCTGATGATTTTTATTTTAATTGTTAAAAATAAATGTTTTTGTTTCAGTGGCTTTAACATCAGAGGGCTGCCGACTCAAATCACGTAGGTCTGTGACTTCCTCCAAACATCACAAAACACCTTCCACTGGGTAATTATAGGTAAATTACATCATCGGTTCAATTTGCCAGAAGCAAATTTGATGCTTCCAGAGAAAGCAGACTTCCATTGGAGAGAAATTTCCAGAGTGGGTGGGGGGAAAACCACAGCTCTAAAAAGTGCTCTAACAGAGAAATCAGCTGACAGATAGCTAAATGAATATATATGTACGTATGATTTACTTTCAGTTCCGGATAAATTCCAGTTGAGTGATTCGCCAAGTTGCTTGCGTAACTCAGAAAATAAGGGTTTCATGTTGCAGTAAAAACAAAATATCCTATTCAGTGGGGTCCAGGGGGATTACATTGTGTAATGATGTTTAGGAGCAACTTATCAAACCAGAGGTCGATTACCAAATGGGTCTTCAGGGCCCGGGGGCCTAAGGGTTCAGGGGGCCACTGTTATTGACACAGATCATGAAGACTCCATAATATTGTTATTATCTGCCCCATCCATCATACACCACAGGCCTGCAGACGCATATGCTGAGAGTGCTACCTGTTGAAATATTGTCCATTCCCATTAAACTGTCTGAACAGCCACTACAACGATTGATAAAGGGCTCTGCTATTAAAGCGTGTGGATTTAAGACATGTGAGGTCACGATAAACTCAATCTGTGCATGATTGACAACTCCATGACACTAAATGGATGACAGTTTAGGCATGAACTACTTCAGCTAAGATGATTTGTTAAACCTGAAGATGATACAGCCCCAATAAAACATAATCATAATCTAATTTGCATTCTATGTTTCCAAATATCACGCTGCGGCTCTTTCTGAATCTGGCCGCCAGTAAAAGTGAAGCGATCAGTCTCGCTCCAGTCCAGAATTCACTAAAATGACACTTTATGAAGAGCAAAGTGACCAATGCATTGGATTTTGATGAAGCCCTGGAGGAATAAAAAAAAAGCATCACATAAGGTAAGACTATACTAGTAAATAACAATAATAATAATTTGATTGTCATCGTTGTAAAGCTTGTGTCTCTAAATCAGTGTCTCAAACAAAATGTCCACAAGTTCAGAGTATAACAGCACAGTGTTTGTCTTCCATATATATAATCAGATGATGATTAAAAGCCCATCAGCTGCAGGACTACAATAATACTCCATCTCAGATAGAGAGAATCCAGTATGAAGGAGCTTCTCTCATGACTGCTGAGACAGGCACACAAAAGGGCTTCTCCTATTAACCCATCAGCTATGAGAGCGAGGCAGGAAGTGAAGTGTGGGGGTGTTTAGCCTGCAGTCTGACAAAGAATGAATGTGATTAATGTTCTTTTTTTTCCCCGTCTGGGTAAAACTCCCCCATTATAACCTGGCCAGAATTTAAAAAAAAAAATTCCATAGCCATTCATTTACTACAATTTATATTCTCTCATCATATATCTTAATAAGAAACAGACTTCCACCAACTGACCCTTGGAGTAGATTTCCGGCATTAAAGTACTTGACTAGTATTGAAATTGATATTAGTTGTGTTATCCTTAAGGATTATGACCTTTCAAATATAATGAAAATACAAATGTATCATTTTATCATCCAAAACATCCTTTTATAACCTACTACATATGTATGCTGCATGTAATATCAGAATATCCTCCTTGTTGAGAGCAGATAAGATTTGAATAAGGGGATCTTGAGCTTCATAAACTGCACAGCTGCTTTCTTCCTCTGCTTACTATAAACGCGACCACGAGGTTCATGGGAATCATAACAGAGGAGATGACACAGGGGCTAAATATCCCAGAGGACTTTGCTTTGGTTCTCATGGCCAAAGAGGGCCTCTTAGGTCAGACCCTACTTCCTCTGTTCAGTACAACACACTCCTCTGCAAGTAAACCAGCCATCTATAGAATAAATCAAACTAAAAGACTTGTCAATAAGTGGTTGTTTAATTACTGACAAGTACAAAACACTAGAAGCATAGATGGGAAACTGAAATATTCTAACATTAATACAGCATTTGCATCATATCGGCTTTCTGTATCAATTTCTTCACTGCAGTAAATCAATAATAATTATATGTATCCTTGTAATATTACTGCTTGCTATGATCCACATGTGTGCAATCCATATACGAAATATTATTCATATAATTGAATTCACCATGTACAACCGCATGAATGTTTCCACGAGCGTTTTCCTGCATTAAGGCTATTTCTCAATTTCTCTCATATTACAAAGAGTCATTCTCTGCCGTCTTACAGATTTATTTCAAGCCTGAATAAACAACCACGTCTGGAATGTAGTTCTATTCTTTGACATCTGTTATTACTTTGAATTTGCTGTATCTGCTTGTGAGTCGGGACCTGCCTGAGCCTGCGTCGTGTCATGTCCCAGTTCACCCACATTTGGCTCCAGTGTTGGGCCTGCGGGCCCCAGCAGAGCCTGCAGCCAGCACGTTCACCCAGCAGAGCCTGCAGCCAGCGCGTTCACGCAGCAGAGCCTGCAGCCAGCGCGTTCACGCAGCAGAGCCTGCAGCCAGCGCGTTCACGCAGCAGAGCCTGCAGCCAGCGCGTTCACGCAGCAGAGCCTGCAGCCAACACGTTCACGCAGCAGAGCCTGCAGCCAGCGCGTTCACGCAGCAGAGCCTGCAGCCAGCACGTTCACGCAGCAGAGCCTGCAACCAGCACGTTCACGCAGCAGAGCCTGCAGCCAGCGCGTTCACGCAGCAGAGCCTGCAGCCAACACGTTCACGCAGCAGAGCCTGCAGCCAGCACGTTCACGCAGCAGAGCCTGCAGCCAGCGCGTTCACCCAGCAGAGCCTGCAGCCAGCACGTTCACGCAGCAGAGCCTGCAGCCAACACGTTCACGCAGCAGAGCCTGCAGCCAGCGCGTTCACCCAGCAGAGCCTGCAGCCAACACGTTCACGCAGCAGAGCCTGCAGCCAGTACGTTCACGCAGCGGAGCCTGCAGCCAGCGCGTTCACCCAGCAGAGCCTGCAGCAGCACGTTCACGCAGCAGAGCCTGCAGCCAGCACGTTCACGCAGCAGAGCCTGCAGCCAGCACGTTCACGCAGCAGAGCCTGCAGCCAGCACGTTCACGCAGCAGAGCTTGCAGCCACTGGAAAAAAACCCCCACAGTAAAGAGAACGGAAAAAACATTAGCTTCTCTGAATACAATTAATGTTTTTTTTCCCTATTTCTTGCAGAGACTCAAGTTTCAGCGCTCCCATTAAGCAGCACTTCCCCCCTCTTTGTCTAAAAAAAGATTTAGCCCACAAGGAAAATCCAATTGTTTGTGACAACGGCACGGAGGCTTGTATTTCCTTTTGGCTTGTACAGATATATGAATATTAAACTTCATCGTCATTCAGCTCTCTCTCACTTTGCAGAGCGAAAACTGGAAACTGTTTTGAATGGTTACAATAAATACCGCAAAGAAGCTTTTCCCAAACAAAGCCCATGGAAGATGCCAAAGCCACATATGGCGACAAGCTCTCCAAAATGCTTGTTTTGAAAGAAGTCTTCAGGCATTCAGAGTCCATTTGCAAACCACATGGCCCTGATGTGTGTTTATAGTCACACAGGCAAGGCATCAGCAAAGTCAAACACACACTTTCACTGCCAAACGCAAATATTCACACTTTCACACACAAAAGCATGGTCACGTTCTTTACTTTGATGCAATAGACACAGAAAGTTACAGTCACTAAACCAGAATAATCAAGGAGTGAAGATGCTGCTAGGATTTGATGTCTTGATTTTAGGGTATAATGGGGCGTTTATATCCCGAGTATCCAGCGTGTGATCATCCTAAAACCTGCTTTTGTGTGTTGAATGCCTGACATATAGTTGTCCATTTCTAGCCTCATGTTTTCTCCATCATTTCTGGCTGAACGTAGCCAACGCGTCTGACATTCAGAGTAATGTTACCTCTGTCTTGCCCAAATATTGCAGACACAGGAAGCATCGCAGACTTCGAGCGTGTGGGAGAGTGAGCTTGCCTGGCTCGTAGTCGGATGAACTCGCGGTGTGGAGAGATAAGAGGAGGTAGAGAGACCGAGCATAACTCCTGCACTATGAGAAGGAAGAGGGAAGGGAAACGCATTTGCCGAAGTGGAAAAAAACACCAGGGGTCTCATTTATGAAACAGCGGGATCCAGGTCTGTAGAGATGAGTAAATGTATGTGAAAAATACTTAAATTCATAAAAGCTATAAGGATTTCCTTCTATAAATCTCATATCCAGTCCTCTACACACTCACATTCCACCATAAATGGTCAGTGCAAAGCACTGCATGACTGTTTATGCATAGACATCAACCTGCTGATCAGCGGTTCAATGGTGAATCACAATACATAGAGGAAGACTGAGAGAAGTGAATATTTCTGACATAGAACTTGAGGTACTCCCTCCTTATTCATCCAGTCACATATTCCTAACAGTACATACAGTATAGTGTAGTCCTGTTCCAGTACAGTAACAGTGCGTTTCCGTATATAGGTGTGCACATTCTCCTGTTTTTATAGATAAAAATGTTTGTGAGGGAATTGGCACCGGAAGAGAGATGAATTAAAAAGCACAGTTTAGCATCTGAATGAAAGTAATTAGAATGCGGACAAGCCTTTGAGCTGCTCTGTCGCACAATTGGTGATTCTGGTGAGCAGGAAACCGAGGTCAGAAGGGTGACCTTGATAAGTTGTCGCCCTGTGGTTCTCCACAGCATGGTCATGCCTCTGACTGTCCCTCCACAGCTTCAGACAGAAAACCCTCACTGGACGTCCGTACAATAGAGTCCTTCTTCAGTGTGAGATGGGCTGCACGGAGGGGACAGACAGAAAGCAGACATTGTGTGGTCTCAAAGATCTCTCAGTCTCCTGCTTCCTCCGACTCTTTCTTTCTCTGACATTTTCCCTTCCTGCTGACATCCCCCCTCCATCATATCTTCTCAGTCGTGTGATGTCCTTTCAATGCACGACACTGGAA
This sequence comes from Eutrigla gurnardus, assembly GCF_963514095.1. Taxonomy (NCBI): domain Eukaryota; kingdom Metazoa; phylum Chordata; class Actinopteri; order Perciformes; family Triglidae; genus Eutrigla; species Eutrigla gurnardus. Next base: position 19,380,160 of record NC_139916.1, on the reverse strand, counting down.
ACGATCAACTCATCTTAACTGTGTCTCATGAGAGCAGCCTCCAGCAGGTATTTGTTAGTAAAGATGTGCTGTTTGTTTGTGCAGACTTTGCTTGATGGCATCGTCAAACCAGTTGTCCATGACTGTGTCTGGCTATGGATAATTTGTTATGACGGCTGAACTTGTTTAGCGACCTCTTGTCCTGATGTATGCCAGAGCAGGGCTGAGTGTAAATAGAAATGTGGAGAAAAATGAGAGAAAATGTCCATGGAGGCCATGCAGTCACACAAATTACAATCATAATGATATCCCACGGCTTGTTTGTTTATGCTTTCAGAGATTTATTTCTAATGAGCGGGAGCGAAGAGAAACGGCGACTTGTGGTCATCTTCCCTCAGTTCAACCAACGTGGTTTCACCGTAGAAAAAATCTCCTATTTAAAACACATGTACATGCAGTCGATAATTAAGCTTGGACAATTTTGTTAAAGTGCTATATGGTAAACCTTTAATAAGTGCTTTCTTTCTTCAAGGAGCTGGTATCTCAAAAAGAGTAAAAGGTTAAAAAGTTGTATCCAAAAAAGCAGTCCTGTTACTCTCTTATTATTTGGACTTTGGGAATACTTAAGCATGCAGGAAATGGTAAACAATGTGGTGTAATTCCTTACATGTTTCACACAAATTCTGCTCTTTGGCCAAAAACAAAATAAATTCCACCTCTTGTCACGAATGAGGAAACTATCACACTGACCCTTATGTATAGTGTTGGGTGTCTATTGTATAATACATTTACAGCCAATGTGTTCACAATGGATGTAAATGTAAAAGCACAGACACCAAATCTCCCAAAGCAGCAGTATTTAAGCAGATTTAAGGCTCCTGGCTGGCGGAGAGGCTGGTCCTCCTCGTGGCCCCTGTGTCAACACGCGGCCCAGGAAGGTGGGCTACTGCAGGCACCAGATGGCCGTCTGCAGCACCTGGACTACTGTTGATTTTAAATAGAGCTGTCAGTCTTAATGCACACCGCATGACTGAGTGTCCGCCGCGGTACGACTGATGGAGTCAAATATTAAACTTAGAGATTAATAATTCAACCCCTTTCACCTCCTCACGCTGTCTCAGCTGACACAGTGCACACATCGGCCTATTCCAGTAGTGTTTGGTCCATTTAAAATGAATGAATTGAATCCTGATCTGAGCCGAGTTGCTGTACGTTGGTGCTTAATGGGGGTGTAATCATACACAAAATTTGCGGTTTGGTCCCTGGTTTCTGGGTCACGGTTCAGTACGTACCCTGGTTTTGGGTCACGGTTGGGAAGGCACTCTAGTGTTTGGGTCCCAGTTGGGTACGTACCCTAGTGTTTGGGTCACAGTTGGTTACATACCCTAGTATTTGGGTTATGGTTCGGTACGTACCCCTGGTTTCTGGGTCACGGTTGGGTACGTACCCCTGGTTTTTGGGTCACAGTTGAGTAAGTACCCTAGTTTTTGGGTCACAGTTGGGTAAGTACGCTAGTTTTTGGGTCACGGTTGGGTACTTACCCCTGGTTTTTGGGTCACAGTTGGGTAAGTACCCTAGTTTTTGGGTCACAGTTGGGTACTTACCCCTGGTTTTTGGGTCACAGTTGGGTAAGTACCCTAGTTTTTGGGTCACAGTTGGGTACTTACCCCTGGTTTTTGGGTCACAGTTGGGTAAGTACCCTAGTTTTTGGGTCACAGTTGGGTAAGTACCCTAGTTTTTGGGTCACAGTTGGGTAGTTACCCCTGGTTTTTGGGTCACAGTTGGGTAAGTACCCTAGTTTTTGGGTCACAGTTGGGTAAGTACCCTAGTTTTTGGGTCACGGTTGGGTACTTACCCCTGGTTTTTGGGTCACAGTTGGGTACATACCCTAGTTTTTGGGTCACGGTTGATATGTACCCTAGTGTTTGGGTCACAGTTGCGTACGTACCAAACCGTAACCCAAATACTGTTTTTTTGGTCATGGTTGGGTAGTCTAGTTTCAGTGAAAAATGCCCATCAAATGTTCAAAGATCCCACGAGGTCATCAGTTTCCTTGCTTTGTCCAACCAACAGAATATAGAATTCACAATTATATAAAACAAAATTGCTGGATTTCAGAGACTGGAACCAACAAATGATTGGCAACTCTGCTTTAATATTACTTAAATGATTAAATATTCATCCGAATCTTTTTTTAATTAAATTTCTGTCAACCGACTTAATTTTTCAGTTATTATAGAGTTATATTTTATTTGTATATGCTCTGCATCTCAACATTATTTTGATATTGTTTTGAATGTGGGTTCATTGTGGGCGGAGTTTCTATTTCCATATCCAGGACAATCAGTCAGAGTGAAACCTCCAACAATTGTCAACAATAACCAGTTTTACAGTTTAACTTTAGCCGTTGACTTGGTTGTAATCTGTCAGCCGATTCAATGGTGCACGAGAAAGTGAGACAGGTTGGGTGACGTGAAAAACACGGTTGTATTTGATTAGTCACTGCTGCTCTAACTGAACAATCGCTTTCAGTTTTACGTTTGGGTTTCTAACTGGACTCTTCCTGTGATCACTTACTCACTTACGTTTAATCCATGACAATAATGAGAGTCATGCTGTGCAGAGAGATGGACAGTAGCATGCAGTCATGTGGTCACTATTGTTGTCCGACCCTCTGATTGGTCTCATCTGACAACAGTATTTGAGAACTGATCAGCAGACTAATTCAATGACAAGACTGAGTCTATCACATGACCAGACTTGTTCACATACATTCACACACACACACACACACACACACACACACACACACACACACACACACACACACACACACACACACACACACACTTGATCGTGGTGATGCTTGGGACCACAGAGACATGATCACCATGTCATGAACAGAGCGGTCAGGAGATGGAATAAACCTTCCTGCAGCTGTTGTCTGTAAAATCTTTCTGGATCTTCGTAGCCTCAAGGCTTCTCTCAACCAAAACGTACCCGCTGTCCCGCCTCTACCTGCCGCCGCGCCCCTCTGACCCCTTAACGAGGATGTGAAGAAGAAGATTTGATTCGGACAATGAGTCAGGAAACGGGATGGATCACTATTACACACAACGGCAGAGGAAAGCAGGAACCTCGATCAGGCTTTAGACTGGCTGAACCAGCTCAGTAACGAGGGGAAACGGCAAGCAGGGTGCAGCGTGGGAAAATACTACTAATGTCACTTCACTCACGCATGCCTGTTTAAAGTGGCAGTCCGTAACATTTTCATCTATTTAATTGTCTTTTACTATCAATCAAAGAGTAAATTAAAACAATGGTGATTGATCATGTGACCCACTAATGAAAGCGCTTGTACTTGCTGCTTTGCCAAGAAATAGGATCACCGTGTCTGTGGCAACATTCCCGCGCACGATTCAAAATGAGTGAGGCTTTTTACGTCAGTCAGCAACGGTTGGTCTGCCCAGGTGGATCTACTCACGGAAGCGTATGCTGCATTTCATTGTAATCAGAAATCTGTAACTTCCAACTGCTGAGTCAGGCTCCCTCTAGTCTAAAGTGTTTGACTGGCGCAGCAGGTACATTTCATTACTGCTGACTCACAATGGAGCATCAACAGCCAGAGAAAGAAGACCATTCTACTTCCAGTCTGAAGAAAAAGAAACAAGAAACGAATCGAAGTGAAGAAGGGCAAGTCATCAAGAAGCAAAGTGACCGCCAACGAGGGAAAACGACGGACCTCCTTTCAGTGTGGAGCATTTGAAGGCATCACGCAGAAGAGAGACAGTCGACACTGTTCAGTGAGGGAGATGAGGTCCCAGAAGCTTACCTGCAGTTCCATCTACCGCCAAAGAGGCCGCTAGAAGCAACGTATCTCAAACCTTACGAACTGCCACTTTAAAGTGAAATGCTGAAACAAGTTTTTCCAGCTATATTAGTGGTTCTTGGAACTGGTCCACCAGAGAAATGTCTCAACAAATATTGGATTGATAGTCATCAAAATGTGGTCAACATGTATTTACCTCAGTGGAATTGTAAACTAAAAAAATTGTCACATTTATAACTGGCACAAATAAAAGCTGCTCTGTCTCAGCATGATATTGCAATAACGTGGAATAGCATAAAAAAAGTAAAATAAATCTCCTTTGATACAGTCATACAACATATTTGGGCACTTTTGTGCATTTTATCTGCTTTGACCTTTGACACCGGAGCACCAAAATAATCAATTGTCCACTAAACTGTTGTTTAAGGGCTTTTTTTTCTCTTTTTTTTTTTGGAAAACAGAGCAAGAAAGTGATTTTACTTGTTTGTTATATTTCAAACACAAATGCTAATCGCTAACCCATAAAGCATATTGTTGGACTGCAATTTGGAGATGTCACATTTACTTTGCTACGATTTTTATTTCCGAGAAAACGGTTATCGATTTATCAAGAAATAAATCGTTTGATTACCCGATAATAAAAGTATTCAATTAAAACAAAATCAAGCACAGAAAACACAAAACATCGGTTTGAATGACTGAGCAACACAATGGGATACACACACACACACACACATGTTGACCACATGGTGACCGTGGCACCGCGGCGTCTGTGTAGCTGCAGGGCCGGACAGTACACCCACTTTTACATCTGACAACACAGGCTGACACTGTGGAGCTAATTACTCTGCAGTTGAGCTCCGTCACCTCTGTGTCCCCTTGTGACTTGTCACCACCCGACCACCACACAGCCGTCCCCCCTCCCCCAACACACAGTGACAACAGTCTTTGACTTGACAAGGAAAAAAGTGAATCTCTAACTCAGACCTGATTAATGATAGAACATGCAGGAAAAAGATCGCCGGCTGGCACGATTAACTATATGAAAATTGAGTCTCCCACTGTGGTCTTCTCAGCATTAATCAACTCCAATAACAGCCCAAACTCACCCTGCATCATCTTATCAGCACCAACCATCACATAAACAAACTGCCTTCTAATCAGGAGTCAATAATCGTTCCATTTCATACATCAGGCAAACTAGAACACACAAACCCCAGATAATGCTTGTGTTTACACAGTGAAGTCAGGCCGCGCTCTTGGCTGCTTTTCAGCGATGTGTCACTCTGCAAGGCTGTGTAATGCATGTCGCTTCGTTCAGATCAAATACACGGCCTCAGCTGCAATTAACATCCACATTCCTACCGAGTGGTAAATCCACAAGCATGCCGTCTTTGATGTCTTTACCGCAAGTTCAGCTGAATTACACCCAGAATGGGTTTTACATGCCAGATGAGACTTTTCTTTGCAATCTTTTCAATCAAACTGAAGAATCTATATACATAGTTCAACATTTAACCCCCCCCCCCCATAAAACCAGAACTTCAGAGCTGTGATACCGGATTGAAGAAACAAGATATAACACGTTAAAAAGGTGCTTGTTTCTATTCCCCCTTGTTTTTAGTATTTATGCTCATCATCTAAATCTTTGCAAGAAAGGCAGAAAGAAAGAATATTTCTCAAAATATCAAACAATTCATTTAAGAGCAATGCTGTTGACTATACGAACAATAAATTCACCTCAGACGCTGTTCTGGACGTGTGCCATGCTGTGTTGTTTTGTTTCGTTAACCGCCACGCCACAAGATTTGTTGTTTAGTCAAAAGCACTAGTTGTGTGTGCCTATTCAGTCACACTCTGACTCCGACCACAGCTGTGAAACAAGAGGCGCTAATTGAAAATCATCTTATTATGAGTATTTCAAGTTGGGAATTGTCATCAGTATTTAGTCAGCAGAAATATTCCCTCATTTGGCGTTTAAGTTCCAGAGTATACATTTTATAATTCTTTCCATCTAAATCCCATGAACAGAGTCAGGGATGATACCACTCGTTTACCGCTCTGCCCCACTTCCACCTTTAGGCCAATGAGAGGCATAAATGTACATCGTCTTCAATGGGAGCCGTCTGAGCGGCTGCCTTTGATAAGATGCTAATGTCATTGTCACACTGGCATCTGGAACCCTCTTCTATCAGAGCAAAAAGGTGAAACCAGCTTTTCTCCACATGCACTCTGTTAATAGGGTTGATGTCATCATATTAGACCCCCAACCCCCCGCACCCCGACCCTCCAGCCACATCCCGCCTGCGTAGCCCAGCAGGCAGCGGCGGGGTGGCCGTCCTTCAGCCCCGACTCCAGGAGGACAAGAGAGCTTTCATGTCATCGGTCTGCATCAGCCTCTGCATAATGGTTTTCTCACAGCCTCATGCATTTCTTTCTTCTTTCTTTTCTTTGCTATACTGGTGGAGTGGGGACACTGCCTTCCCAGCTCATGATCCTCTTAGATTTAAAAACTATTTTCCAGTTTAATATTTGTTGACATAGGTTTAGGCCTTGGAAAATAGTCTTTTAGTGTGCCATGTCAGTGTATAATGTCTCAATCTTGGTGACTTATTCCACATATCGGTATGTCCAGATCCAGCAGTTATCTGCAATTCCAATTTCCAATTAAAGCATGTTTAATGTTAAAACTGAGTAATACAACTTAATAATACCAAACACAGTGTAGCCTTCTCCCTACTGCCTTCTTATCATGGAAAACCTGCAACTTCTGCATTTTTCAATGTGACAATATTGGCATCATTGAAGTGACCTGAATGTATTTCTTTTGCACAAAGCCTGGTCTTTGTCTTAACTTTTTCCTCCCACCTAATCTATCAGATTATAATGTAGTGTATATATAATTCTTCTAATGGGGGATGTGGTCGTTCAAATTAAAACCATAGCAGGAATGCCTTACACCGGGACGGATTCATCTAAACCTTATTCACGAGCCCATCGGTCTTTCATGCACTTTGTACGTTTCAGTGACAGACTGCGCCGAGGACTTTGTCAGGTGAAACATCTGGTTTAGGGTGATGCACTTTGGTCTTTAATGGCCTCTGCGAGAGGCCACATCAATGGCAGGGATGATAAATCTGAACAATGAGAGAGCCAGTAAAGCAGTCAGCAGGGGTTCGACGGTGCAGGCTACAGGAAGTGTGGCTCCTCTTGACCCCTGAACTCTGAGGTGAGGTGCCCTTCAGTCTACCCTCTGCACTGAGATCTGAAGCCCATGTGCTATACAGTGCAGACAACGGTGATCTGATGAATTCACATGGAAATATTTAGCGTATGATGAGAATCTGGATTTGCAGTTGTTCATTGATTGGGTTATTACAACAAAGCTGTCATGACATGTGCTTTTTTGCTTTTGAATGACCAAACTGTTTCCCTCCATCTTAATGTGGAGGTATAGGGTAAATGGCTCAAGCTTCATAGCTTAAAGGGCAAATATAATCTTCTCATCTAACTCTCAGCAAGAATGCAAATAAGTGTCTTTTCCAAAATCTCCAAATATTCCTTTAAGAATTGATTTAAATCCATCCATCCGTTAGCGATCACCACTTGTCCTGTTCAGGGTCGAAGCGGTGGAGCCGATGCCAGCTGACATTTGGGCGAAGGCAGGCCTCACCCTGGACAGGGAGATTGATTTAAATGTTGGAATGAAAAGTTCTCGAAAAAATTCCCTATTCCATATAAAAATGGCATGACACAGTCAACATATGAATCTTTGAAATTCTACATAGAAAATAATAATACAAACTCTTTTATCTTGTTTTCTCCTTTATTACCTGCCTGGGGCCTTTCAGTCAACATCACTGACTTGTCAACGCCATTGAGAGAATTCGTTTTACAACAGTCCGGCACTTTAGTGGCTGACAGTTGGACACTGAAACTTCTCTCAATTAGTACTGAGCAGATGTCACATTATAGTTGGAGAGGATCAATAGGGTCAGTAGTGACAGACTGGTCCTCAGTGTAGTCTGGCTTTTACAACACCGGCTTCCACAGACAACTGGGACTTTAGCTGCTAATAACATGAGGAGGAAGTGTGGCGATATGAAGAGTACAAGAACAGAGTGACTCTCACAAAGGGCGCCTGCAGCCAGTGACCTCCTGGACCCCGGAGCTGCCCTTTCAGAGGGGCTCGCCGTCCGGCGCTCTGGAGGAAATGAGATGCTACAGCCAAACTAACCGATGATCTAGGTCTATATAAGGAGAGGGCTGAAGAAGCGCTGGGCGCTGTTTAAATGCTGTGGTTAACTTCGGCTAGTCCTCCCTATGGCCAGACGTTTACAGCAACTTGTCTAAACAATAGCAAGTGAGGCGGATATGAAGAGGGAAGGTTTCACTTTATGTATCCAATACCATATTTGGATGAAAGTGACAGCTGGGGCTTATTATGCTGCTTATGATAGAATACACCTGAGCACCAGAAGCCTGTCTTGGGAGTTTTGAAGCATTTTTTTTTTTTTACAAGAGCACCTTTAATAAAACTGTTTAAATAAAATCGACCGTTTGGCCTTGAGCTACGGGAGGAAATACTTCCTGTTCCAAGATATTATTGAGTTGTAATCTCTTCTGCCTCTCAAAACACTTGTATGCTTGGCCCCCACATTAAATCTGGCCTCAAACTTCATTTTCTGCGTGTCCACTGCTATTCCTCAGCATGAATGGGCTGCCCTTCCAACAAAGTAACACATCCCACATATTTGTTTTTACTGCAAACCTCCTTGTAAAAACTTAGTCTGGCGCACTCTGCTTTACCACTTTTGGAAATGGTGAAGGAATCCCATTTCAATTAGTCTGGCTGTGAAGAACACCGAAGTCTAATTTTGTTGTGTGAATCGCAGCTGGACTACGCCAGTGCCAAACTCTGTTTAACCCCCCCTGCCCCACTACCCATCTCTTATTTCAGGTCTTTCATGTGGTCCCACACCTGATGGTGTGTGGGATGTAATCACCTGCACACAGCAGGCCCTGTCCAATCAGGATAATTGGCACCAGACTGCAGACAATCAAAGGAAAGGTTGGTTCTTTCTCTCTTTTGCTCCCGTATGTGTTTATAATAGTCCAGCCTAAGAGAATATACTGGCAATGACTAAATCAATATGATACTAACCCCAACAAGATATATACACAATTAAACCACTGTTGGTGAATTAGGTTTCCATACCTGACAAACCTCGACATCATTGGGAAAAATGCAGACTAGCTGTTTCCCCTTGCTTACCAGTCTTTATGCTAAGCTAAGATAAGCAAAACAGCTGCTGGCATTAGCTGGTATTGATCTTCTCACACAATCTATTTATCAAAATGTCGTAATTTATTAAAGTCAGCTTCTGATTAGTTTCAATAAAGCAGAGTTCCCATCTCTTCGGTTCCAGTGCTGGTCTGAAACCAGCTGGTGAACGGTTCATTATAGCTGTTAATGGGAGTGCTGTATTGAGCTGTGCAGCAGTTGCCTCTCCCCTGACACCCAGGTGTGAAAAGCTTTTGAGTGCAGTGGGAGACTGGGTTACTCTCCCTGAACAGGACCCATAAAATCACAACCACATGCACTTTCAGGTTCACACAGGGATTACGGGCCTCGACAAGATAAGGGTGATGGTGAAATGGGAATACAAGATAGAAACTGTGCGGAATGAAAACAGGAAGTGGAACATAAACACATTGGGACAAGTCTACTTCTGTAGCTCGGTTGGTTTTGCTTAAAATCCCTTTGCTGAACTGAACTGTTCCGTTTGCATTGCTATTTCAAATAGGTATGTTATTTACAGAGGCCTCCTTATCTTGCATGCGTTTGATGTAGTCGATAAGGGACAATGAAATGTTGGTTTTTCATTCTTTATCACGTCAAAACAAATTAAACATGAAATATGAAACAACAACAAAGATCTTTGCATACAGCAATACTAGTTCTCATCTAGTTGTGACCATGGGGCAGTTTTTCCAGTTTGGGGATCCTTGCTTGTGGTGAAAGATCCAATGTGCTCGGCTTCTCTCCTCTCTCCCATGATATAATCATCAGCCTCGCCAAGGAAAACCTCCCATTCTGAACCCGGAGCAGAGCGTATGGTTTACCACAGTGGAGATACTCATGTTCAAATATAGACAAGAGCAGAGGCACAAAATGGTCCAGAGAGCACATTCTTTCCCTGCAGAAGGTTCAAGCACACACCCAAAGCTTGTTTGAAAATCAACATGTTGTTTGGCAGCGTGGCACTCCTGTGGAAAACATATGATGGAAGACGTTTCCCTGATAAGAGCTCCCTGAAAACATGCTTAGGGTTTGCGAACACACTCACAAGGCTGGAGAAGCCTTTCTGATTACAGCAGATGCACCCTTTGTTTGATTTAAGCGTTGGGCACGGACTGTGCACCCACATCTATCTTAGCTTCTCAAGATGCAGCTCACTGCCAGGTTGCTAGGATACTTACGGCTCATTAAGAGCACCTGGAAGGTAAGATGAGGCCTGGCCCGCCAGCAAGGCAGGACAAAAGCAAAGAAGTCGGCCAAAACAGAGCACAGCGGGAGAGAAGAGGGCTGAACTGAAGAAAAAAGGATCCTCACTGAGATGAGGATTAGTGATGGAGAAATACAACACCAGGAGGAAAAGATGGGAAATCCCCATTGACCACAGCAGCATATATATATATATATATATATATATATATATATATATATATATATATATATATATATATATATATATATATATATATATATGTGTCTGTTTATTTGGAGGTCAGTGTTCTTTTGGGTTCGAGTGGTGAAGCCGGCTCCAGAGCAGAGAGAGAGAGACAATACGATCCTTTAATTGATATAATTCACATCTTCTACGTGGATCCTGGGCTGTTGAAGAGGCTGACATTTTGCCTGAAATGCATGCAGTCTTTTAGCATAATTATCATAGATGCACCCATTTTAAAACAAGTCAGATGGAAACGTTAAAAAGTTATCTAGAGACAGCGTTTTTTTGCCATGATTCTAGATAATAATGTTGATAATCTCTTAGCGAATGTTATAATTTCAGCCAATAAAATTGACTGTTGCCGCTATAATGAAAGTTGAATCTTCTGTAGATGACCCCTCAGTTGACTTGAGTTCAATTGGCTTTATAAACATTTAATCACGATTGGTCGTATAGATGGATATAGATGTGTGGTGAACAAGATGGGGTCTGTGTTTCTCGGGACCGGTGGGTTTCTCAACATTGCTATGAGGAAAGTTGGTTCCGGATGACAGTCACTCAGCAAAGTCTACTTCCATGGTCTGGGAAGCAGTGAGGTCTCGGCGACGCTGTAAAGTTCACAGCCATGGCCGTGAGCACTTTGATCCTCTGGACAAATGCTTTCCTCCCCAAAAAGCTTGTGACAGAAGAAATGATTACAGACATCTTACATTTGTATTCTCCTTGGTTCATGTAGCCGCTTTAAAGTAACATGAGGTAAACAATAGTTTCCTGAGTAGGTAACAGTGTGGTCCCTGGGGTCCCTGCCTGCAGTGTGGGGGGTCCCACCCCTGGCACACTTCCCTTGACCTCAGGGTTATCACCATGGTAATCCGGGCTACAGCACCCCCGAGGAATGGCTACTGGGTGACACCTGGACAGACTTAAGCTGCTCTTCTGGCCTGGTGGCCACTGAGTCATTTTCTGCATCAACTTAGACACAAGCATATCCGTCACTCTCACAGCGGGCTGTTGGTAATCATCTCACAACAAATGCATACAAGAATGATGTGTTAAAAACCCCCACATTGTTACAGTTGTAATGGTCTGTGAGTGTTGCTGTGTATGAGAACGTACTCGTGTTTCTGCACGTGTATAATGTGTGTCTCCACATGCAGCGTACAGCAGGGACTGTTTGGGTTGAGTCCAGGGTCAGCTGCTTTCACCTGACAGTTTTATATACCCGATAGATGACAGGGCGCTTACACTGCGACGGTCAGATGTTAACTTCCTCTGTCTGAGGGTTTAAAAGCGTGCTGTGATGGCGTGTCGCACGCTGTATTTATGTTTGGGCCCCGGCTGTTCCATCTGAGCAGGGCTCTGCATGGACCCTCGCCGCGCTGCTCGGGCTGGGGTAACTCCTCCACCCAGCACAGGCTCCTGTGTGTTGACATTTGAAAAAGCAAACAGCACTCAGCAGTGAAACATGAGCCCAGCACGAGGAGGTGAAGGCAGAAAGTTAGTGAAGAGAAAGAAAATATATGGTCGTAAAAGAGAAAAAAAAATAATGAAGGAAATACCCCACACCCTGTAAGATGAGGGAGATGAGTTTCAAAGCTGCCCCCTCCCTCATCCTTCCTCCTTTTTTTCCCCGTGTGCAGGCTGGAGCAGCTGAGAGTGGTTTCAGCCGGGCCTTGGCTCAAATCAACTGTCAGAGGAAATCTGTTTCCAATAAGAGCGTTTCCTGTGAATGCAGGAAACGTCCCTCCACACAAAGCAAAGCCTTCAGCAGCCAACGTGGAGCTGCTACTCTCTCTCTCTCTCTCTCTCTCTCTCTCTCTCTCTCTCTCTCTCTCTCTCTCTCTCTGCTCTAGAGCCTGCTTCACCACTCAAACCCCAAAGAACACCGACCTCCAAATAGTTTCGTAATGGAATGTTCCTGTTCTTAGTGCAAGATGGTAGTATCTGGATTTCTGATCACATGTGAAGATTAATAAAATAACAGAGGGATTAAAACATTCCTCTTTCTATACAGACACTAGTGCAACACTGCATGAGTTTTAGAGTTGTGGAGACAAAAAGATGATAGTCCCTCAAACAACCCCCCCCCCCCCTGTTCCCTCAGGTACACTACACACCAACACTTTTAGCTCTGTCAGCACATTTGCTGTTTGTGCTGTTAGCGCTGTTAGCGTTGCCATGCCGACAGCCATTGCTAGGCAATCGATATGCTTCCCATCTCATTTTAAGCAGCTCTAAACAAAATAAGTCAGACCGATCTATAAAGTACTTCAATCCATACATTTGTGTATTTTTCTGATTCAACCATCATATTAACTACAAATGTGGACATCAACTACTTAAAATTACTGCCTTATCCACTGATCCAAAAAAGTCCTTGCACCACAGTATCCTGAACCTTATTTGTGATCTAAAAACCTGCAGTGTAACACAATATTTCCCAAGGGAAACGCCGCCATCTCACCCACCACATACCACAACAGGCTTCAAGGCCCCCGGCTCAGCCCAGAGGATGTGACAGGAATCAAAGAGGCTTTCCTGCTATTTAAATCAGCAGCTCCCATACTTACTTACTTCAGCAGACACTCAAACCTGCTTTGCTGGTCAGTATTTGCCTTCAGAAGTCAAGGTCGGATGACTTGACTGTTTTAACAGATACAACAGGACTCTAATGAGCATCTGCATATAATATGAAGTCTATACAGAATATTCAAATGAAAAATGAAAAACTGACTGCCATACAAAATCGTCACAGAAGATTACCATTAATCTGGTTAAATTGAGCTGAAACGACATTTCTAGCGTATCTATAGTTTATGTAACGTGATATATTTCCAAGTGAAACAGACAGATGGGTCATAATGGTAGCAGGACACATATGTTGATAAATTGGTGGAATTTGAGAAGTTAAGCCAAATTGAAGTGCAGCCGTTCACCGTGTTTAGCTGCTAAAGTATATCATTAAAGACACTACCCATCAGACTGTTTTGCACGATGCACTGCTGCCCACACAATCCATGCACCTAATCCAATCAATATTCAACTGAGGGTGCAACATATTAAACTGTTTTGAGGTGCCCATTCAATCGATTTGTGATATATTGATTGTTTCTTTATGATGCAAATGTATGCTCAGTTTCTGTAACCAGCTTAAGTAACGTTGGTTACCATGAAAACATGGTGGAAGAAGCAAGGCTAACATTAGTAAGCCGACTAGACTAGACAGCTACTAAAATACAACTTAATCCTTCATCTACACTCTCTTGGCAAAGCGTAGCAGAGTTCATTGGTATCACAAGGTAATTAGTCATAAAGGTTTATTCACAATATTTTGCAATGTGCTGATGGATTAATTTCCAGTACATAGATTAGTCCCAACAATTGAGTGTATCTCAATGTTGGCTTTGCAAGATAAGAACCATCATCAATCATGGATGCTTTTTCTTTAATTGGTTTAAAATGAAATGTGAATATTAATACCAACACTGATGAGTTCCATCAAAGTCATATCATTTAGTTTATATCTTAAAAAGTGTGCAGTAATTATTTAAGGTGAGCACAGATAAACGTTCCCCCTGCAGCATGCATGTCATTACAGCCTTCTAGTGTTGAGAAGATGTATAGATATATTATTGTACCTCGGCTACTTTTTTATGTTACTCGAGAGAAAACACGAGCTGACAGATTCTCCTTGACACTGAGCACTAAGTGACCCAGTGAGTCTGGGCACAGGATCAGATACAGCCAGTGAACATGGACACATGGTGTGTTTTTATACAGATGCATGCACATACATAGCACACAGTTCTGTTTCACTGCAGCGTCCTCTTTCAGCAAATGTTAAATATATGACATCATACATTGCCCCGCCACCTTCATTTCTCTCTGCTCTGTTGTCCCCAGCCTGGCTGGCTCCACGGGGCCTTTACAGTGTACTGTTGGGATACATTTAGTTAGCATGGTGACTTAGGAAGAAATGAGGGAGATGAGGGTAATGTTGACCTAATCATCATGTTGACTATGATTTTAACATGTCACGCTGCAAGGGTGTAAACTGTGAATGCTATTGGAGCGTAATGGTCCTGCAAGTGTTATTGCTTTACTTTATAATTAATAGGTGTGGAGGGGAAAATGATTCTTAGATGCATCATGATGCGGACGTGGACAATTCTGAATTGATTCACAAATGTCAAAAATCTACTTTCTAAATGTTAATTGATAAAGTATTGTTTACGGAACGCAAAAGGCAGAACTCGGAAATGCATCGCCCAGACAGTCTGTGGCGTTGCACATGACAGAGACCGATGATGTTTCATCATTCATGGCCGAAAATAAGCACCATTTCTGCCTTGTACATGTTGTGGAAGTCCCAGACACACCGGGAAACTAAACGGCGTCCTGTCTGAGTTTATACCTTTACCCAGAGGGGGATCGGTGAATCTCATAGAGCTGCATTCACAGCAGGGGTCGCTATCAAAAACCACGTTGTGATTTAATACAATACACGGATTAAGAGTATGCTGAAGTAACGACGATTAGTAAACAGTCCAAAGTCATGGTTTGTTAAGTCTGTCCGTTAAGACGATAAGTAAATAACTTTTAAAATGCTTGATTTGATGTTCAGCTCGCTCAGAGCTAAGCTAGGCTAACACCATAGTGGCTGCATAAACACTGAACATAACGTTGTCTCGCCGTTTTTTGCTGACCCACTGCTGCTGTGTCAAAATAATTTCCCAGTCTGGCATTAATTAAGTCATTCTATTGTATTCTATTCATAAATAAGGCACCTTGTGTGTTAAAGTAATATCTACTTGTGACAAAGAAAAGCATTTTTTAAATAAGATATTAGAGAAGGTTATTAACCTGTTGATTTTCTTTAATCATTTTAACTCAGATTTAATTTTTCTTTTAAATCATGCATGGAAATGTACCCCCATAAAAACTGTTGCAATCGAGATGCATCGATTGGTCTAGAATAGAATCGTGAGGTGCCAAGAGATTCCACCCCTAATCATTAAGCCAGGTTAGACCTTGTAATGTGGATCACTTTGTGCTGAGGTGCTGTGTGGAATAACTTTACATAGAGCAGCAGGTGAGAATGTGCCTCTGGACATGCAGTCAGTGTAGGAGCATTAATTAACATCCTATTCCCTTAAAACACACTGCACATTTCAGAAACACTTTCCTAAATGGAAAAATGAGGGCCCCTCCTGTACTAGATTTTTCCTCTGCAGCTGAGATGTTTGTGTGTGTGTGTGTGTGTGTGTGTGTGTGTGTGTGTGTGTGTGTGTGTGTGTGTGTGTGTGTGTGTGTGTGTGTGTGTAATAGAGCTCATCTTGACCATTCCTATTCATATGTGTTTGCCTCCATCTGGATCCTGCTCTCTGAACACATGTCAGGTAAGGCAGCGCCGAGTAACAGAATACAGGCACAGATGATGATCTTTTACATGGAGCTAACCTGTCATTTATCTGATTCTCCACACCAGGTCAGGGACTGAAGCGCAGGGTTGTACATGCATGGGAGTCCTGATGGTGCTCAAAGTATTAAGTTACATATAACATGTCGAATTTCTTCCTATTTAGGCTAAAAATTTAAGAATACAGTGTCCGAACAGTAGACCTCTAACTTTGCATGCTATATAATGATGGCAGCTGATGTGAGAAGTGTTTTGATTGATATGTAATGAAAACCAGGTGAGTATCAATCAGGCCCTCTGGTCCTGACACGAGGTCAGCAGAGGTTGGAGAGAGGGGTCACACTACCTTAGGAGGCTGACGGGGGGCAGAATTTGCTGAAACTCTAGGAGTCGGTTTTCAATTAAGTCACAGCTCAGAGTGTCACGAGGATATATGAACAGCTCACGGGCTTTCTTGGAGACGGTACTCCTAATCCATCTTTCCATTCAAAGCTCAAAGGAATCAAAGAAAGCTCATGTTTTTATCAAACATGTCTGTGACTCTTGTCTGGTCCCCCTATCTATCACACTTCATCACTATCAGACATGCGTCCCTTCATCTCTGATCACACGCAGGCTGTAGCCTGATGTTTACTTCGCCTCCAAATTCTCTCACATGGTTCATAAACGCCGAATGCGAGAGTTTAGCTCTGGCACATCTTTCCGCACATTGTCAGAATTAAATAAAAGTAAGTAAATCAACATTCTAGGAATGTATCGTTACCCTGGTTTGCATCACTGCTCTTATGTTAACCCCAGGAAATGAACCATAGCCCTCAGTAGCTACGCTGCATTAAATGTGCCCCTTGTATGGGTTTGGTGTGTGTACGTGTGAATGACAAGAGAAAGAGTACCGAGGGACACACGGACAAGAGTTTGTAAAATACAGGAAAGAAAGCACATTCGGGAGACGGCAGTCTCACTGATGGATGGCTCCATCTTGGAAACTCAGACATGTGGACCAGATGGTGGAAGGGCTCGGAAACAGGATTCTGCTGATGAATTGGATGACGGTGAGGTTCACATTTTTACTTGAGCGCTTCCTCTTGTACGATTAGTTGAAGCCCAATTGCAAGGTTCTAAAAACACTACAAGGTACAAATTATTTGCATGGAAATGTACTTCAAGTTAACCTCTCATTATGCAGAATGTCCAATTTCAGAAGACTGCAGATTATAATTATTGGCTGCAATAATGTTTGCTTTACTTGACAAATGAGGGGCTCATTTTAATTCTGCTCGGTAGCTTGAAATAGTACTTTTTTCAGTCTCAGAGGTCACCAGCATCACTTCATAGTTAACAATGCACACACTGACCATAGTTTTGTCATCATATTTGTATTTTTTCTTTAAAACTATGATAGATTTTCACAAGGTAAAGACAATATTCTCATACTCACTTTACTTACTGGTCCAGTATGTTTGAAATAGAGTTTGGACCCCACTGCTGACAACAGAAAAAATACATTTTAGTAGAGTTTATTGTGTTGTTTTCTTAATAATAAATCAAGACCCTGAAAACCAGTACAAATAGGCTTAATTGTTGATAGAAGAAGAAGAACAAAAACAAGGACTTATCCCAGTTTGATGAAGAGCCTTGGGCTTTTGGCAGCAGAGTGAAACACATTTCTAAGCAGGACAGTCAACCCAAAGTAGCAGAGCTAAACATGACATTGATTAATCAACAGTAAACACGTAGGGAGTTCATTATCTAGTCTCTGAAGAGGAAAGAACGACTCATTGTCAGTGTATTTGTATGACTGGCTGTCTTGTGGTTCTTTCTATTGACCCTGACATAGCATTCCATGAAGCAGCACGGGGCCGTCGTTACCTAGCAGAGCCCACGGACTGCTGTCAATTAGAGGATGAATTTACTATCATGCATGAGGTCATTGTTGTTATTGCATGTTTGGACAGTTTCACAGCATTATGCCTCCTCTTCTAACATGTCCCCCTCTAAATGCTTTTATTCAAATGGCCTGGCATGCTTCCCATGGTGGATATAAACTGTGTGTGATGTTGCCAGTAGTTGTTAAAGTCCAGGAGGAAGAAAGTTCAGGAGAGAACAAGAGGAGATAACGGAAGGGAGATCAATTTCAAGCTATAGAGACAGAGATTTCAATAGACGTGTTATGTATCAAAGCGTCCGTTCACAACAATGTATACATTCATAAGTGTGTGTTTTTTGTTTTATTAATACTAGTACAGAAAGAGGGATGGACAGCCCTAACTCCTGCTCTCTGGAGACCAGATAGATACTGCTCCAGAGCTCCTGGTAGATCTGAGTCTGGAGCGGGGGATGGGAGGGGTGGAGGGTGAACAGCAGACTGCACACTGCAAAGAAATGAGACAGGTTGTCAGCTGAGTGTGCAGCAGGGCTCTGGGGCCAGCCTCCCCTGGGATCTGGAGGAGAGGATTGCAGCAGGAGCGGAGGAGAGGGCGAGCCGTGCACAGGGGTTGAGACACGGTTTCCTGTGTGTATTTCCTGTGTGTTTAATGTGGAGCTCAGGGCCAGGGCCTGTTTCCTGTGTGTGATGGGTGCCAGGCCCGGGACCCTGACACAGATACAACACGCCACGAGGGCCCACAATGTCAGCAACGGGCCAGGGAGCCAGTACACACATCAGGACAGTTTCACATATACAGATGTATACAGACTCAGAGCTGCAAAGTTTACAACATGTCTCTCTCTCTCTCTCTCTCTCTCTCTCTCTCTCTCTCTCTCTCTCTCTCTCTCTCTCTCTCTCTCTGTCTGTCTGTCTTTATCGTTATCTCTGTCTGGAGGGCTTGATGCAGCTCAGTGGGCCACTTACATAAATACTGTGATGGAATTATAATAGGACAGTTAAAGGATAAGGCTGTTATTCTATATTTATTATAAACATGTGACCAAAAATACCAAAACCAACAATGTGTTACTTCCCTTGACACTTTCAGACTCTCCCAGACTCTCTTTGTCATCTTCATACTCAGCCATTTCATACTCTGAAGACACTAATCTTTTATAGAAGGCTTGTAGTAAGATAATAATATTAAACATAGGATGTACATTTGTTTGGAACTATTTGAAGCAGAATAACACACAGTTGGTGCACTAGTGAGTATTTAAAGCAGCAGGATGGTTTTGTTTTTGGACAACAGTAGATGTTCTATGTTCAGCTGCTGACTTTGTCTGCTGACTTGGTGCGGAGCAGGTTATTTTATACAAAGTTATAAAGCAACGTTTCAGTCAGGCCTGATGTTTCCTCCCACAAAGGGAAGCTTATAAATGAAACACCGAGGTAGGAATGCAGGAATCGGATCGGTACATCCCTAATACAAGTAGTCATGTCATCCATCGCCACAATCAGAATATTGATTGCAGCCGCTGTTTGTCTGGACCAACAGTGTGTTAGATGTGTGTGTTTGGACATGTGGTCGAGTGTGTGTGTGTGTGTGTGTGTGTGTGTGTGTGTGTGAGGGTCAAGCCAGGAACTCTGACAAAGTGACAAAACCTCACTCACGAAAACGGAGCATGTTTGCCCAGTAAGAGTAGCCTAAAGCACACAAGCAAGGCAAACAAAGACCCTGAGCATATGGGAGGTAGAGAGAGAGAGAGAGAGAGAGAGAGAGAGAGAGAGAGAGAGAGAGAGAGAGAGAGAGAGAGAGAGAGAGAGAGAGAGGAAGGTTGCAATGGAGTGAACGTGACTGAATCGGTAAATTCAGACAAGCACAGACACACACTGAAACTGTGACGCATCCAATGACTCGCCCTGGAATTCTCCACTTTATCTGTGGAAGTGTGCGGTGAGGATGAACTGCGCATGCACATCCAGTCCCGTGACGTATTGACGGTTGTGACAGTGCAATTACTGGCTTCCCTTATTAGTTTGGTAATTTCCCATCAACAAAAGCCTTCTGGGCAAATTCATTAAGCTGAACACAAACGCCTAAATACTGAAACAACTGGCGAGGTAGACGCACAGTGAAATGTGATTTACTGGTGATGTAAATTTAAGGTACAGACAGGGATTTATGGTTGTATGTGGTGGTCAGCCAAGAGCTGTGCTTCTGGTGAGCCAGACAGCCTTCAGAGGGAAGACCTCTTGACGGAAAAAGACTGCCAGCTTTAGACTCTTCGTCTGTACTGTAAAATATCAGAACAGCAGATATTGTGCTTTTCTCCTTATTTCCACAGCCACACTGTTAAACCATGTATTATTATCTATTACTCATTACATCATCATCAACATTACATGATGAAAAATCAATCACAGTTTCCAATCAGAGGTCCTTGGGGTCCTTGGAAAAATGGACCTAATAATAATGATACACACAGCACAAGTTTGCAATAACAGGCAGCTGGTTGACCAGGAAACACTTCCCAGTAACAATGGAGAGTGCATGAAAACTACAGTAGTTTGAAAGTGATCAGAGAAGATGAAATGGGTACTGAAAAGTCGTCAACAAATTAAAGTGTGCAGCTTCTGCCACTCCATGTGGTACTAGAGGATTGCTTCAGTTCATCCAATAAGGATTTGGGTGTTAAAAACAAATGGTAGGATGGTTTAAGATGAGATGACAAATGGTAAAGTAGATTTTAAACAAGTGCAACAATCATGTAAATATGAAAACACATGCATTTTAACAATGAGTGTTCCATTCACACAGGTATAAATGCAGGTATGAAGCTCCAAAACCAGCTGCCCCGACACACTGTTTCAATGTGCGTCACTGGGAAGAGGATGCTACTGCAACCCTCCAAACTGCCCAACACGTCCCTGAATCATGAACCTGTACCAGACCGCAAGACCTGATCCTCATCACAGACCTCCCCCCGAAGCTATAAGTCCCCCATCACTCAAGTCTCAACTCCTATTTGTCCACTGTGCAGTTCACTGGAGGGAGGAAAGCTGCAATTCACTGAAGTGTGTGTGTGTGTGTGTGTGTGTGTGTGTGTGTGTGTGTGTGTGTGTGTGTGTGTGTGTGTGTGTGTGTGTGTGTGTGTGTATGTGTGTGTGTGTGTCCGGCAGGGCTGAAAGGATTGTAGGGGGAAGACTATGTGATTATGTACAATAAAGGACCAGGCTGGAGTCCATTCAAAAGGCTCTCGAGGACAGAAAAGACCTCTCACCCATTACGAGGAATCCCCAAAGCCTTTTTATTTCCACATGCGTCGCTGTGTGCTATTTACTGCGGAACTCATTTATCAGAGGACTGAAAGGGACACATCTCGATGGGTGTGTGCATTGTTAATCTGTGTAAGAAAAATGGATATGCATTCATCTGCTCTCCCGACATGTATGACGGATAAAAGCGCAGCAGTGGCTTAGTTACCAGCAGTCTGAGAACTGAAGTCTAATGATGCATCAATAACTCATTAAAAGCCAGACTGAATTGCACAAAAACATTAGGATGGGCAGGAACAGGGACTCTAATCCACAATGTGGCCATTTATTGCTCCACTTTTGCAGTGTCACAAACTGACATGTCTGAACATGACGGCCCAAACAGGAAGGATGAAAACAAGTGGCACTGAAAGAGTGCGTAGTGTAACACTAGAAAACGTGACCCGTGTACACAATGTGGCTGCTTATCATTGCAGATTCCAAATAAGTTAAAAAAAAACTTTTAAATTCTGTGACCAAATGTGTTGTTAGCCAAATGATGAGACACAAGCTCTCTCATCCACAGCTGATTGGAAAGATGTTTCTGTTGGTTTTAAACTAAAGGTCAGGGAGCGTTAACGTTGCCTTGTTGGAGAACAAAAGCTCGACATTCTGCTTTAAGCATCTCAATCCTTTGAGTAAACTGAACTTTGACATTTACAGTGTGACCTTCCATCTGGCTACTCTGCTTGTTGTTTTTCCTCATGTTGTACAGTATATGTAATACAGAGCCTCTGGCTGAATCTCTGCTCCCCTGGGGACGTTGTGGTTTAATGGCATGTTGCTGATAATGAACATGTGACATTGCCTTGTCTCTCATTTGTCATAAGTTCAGTCTTCTCAGTTTGTTGTCAAGCATTCAGAATAATCCTGTAGCCATTATTACTAAAGAGTAACACTCCACCGACCGGTATGTCTATATGTCTGCAGCCATATCAATTGGCTGTAAACGAAAAGAAACAAACTGGTGTTGTCCTGTGGTGCCCTCTACTGGTGGTGTAGTATATTTCTCGACAGGCTACACAAGTGTGTCTAAAGGTTTGGGAACATTTTAAAAACCTTTGACCTCATCAAAAAGAGCTTTTGTTTTTCTGACTTTTTTTAATTGCATATTCTTAATTCTATCACTCTAAAGATTAATTTAACTATTTGTTCTCACACTGTCAAGTTCATCTTTGAAAAGATTTATTAAGATGTGATGATGCTACAATATTATGTTGCCCATTCCTCTATGGAGTAAATGCACTTTTAAATAATTAAACATGAGGCTTTTGTTGTTAATTTACTGAGAACACACATTGATATCAGCAGACACACTCTAACAAACATGTTTTTTGTTGAGCTATACATTGGCATGTAATGTGCACACGTAGAGGCTGTGCTGCTTCTCTTACTACTCAAACCCATCATGCACTTATAATAATAGGCTATGACTGCACACTCTGCCTTCTCTTGTACCTTATTTTTTTTATCAATAATCGTGTTCATGTGCCATAAAAAAAAAATCAAATCATTGCAATCCATCAGACTCAGTGACCTACTTAAATGGGGACCGATATTAACCCTCCATGCTTTCTCTGTAGGAATTGCTCCTGTCACATTAAAGTGTATTTCTTCCTTTACACACTAGAGGGCCTCGAAGAGTCGTTAGGTTTATCCATTGGGTCTAACACACAAACAGTAAATAAGACATATGGGTTGATTTAATAAAAACAAATGTTTGTTTTGTTTGAGACGACGGTGAGAGGATATTCTTAGTCATCTGTCTGAAAATCAAAGAGGGAATTACTCACTGAACACACCCAATAAGTGCCTCAACGTTTCCCGTCCATGACTAAAATTAATTTCCTTTCATGATTCTGACTGGTGCAAATCTACCACGAGACATATTAAATATTTGTGGATATTTTTAGTACACAATATCTACAGCCAATATATTTCTCTTTTATTTAAGAAGGATACAGAGGTTGATACACGTTGCTAATGCTTGTGAGAAAAGCAGCACAGTTCATCATTGTGGTATTTGAAATTCAACACTGACTTTTAACCCTTCGAACCCTGTTGTTATAGAGAGTTGTGGGACAGTGTGAGAGGTGAAGTGGTATTATTTCAAAAAGCTAGAGTAAACCCAGGAGGACACCCAAAGTGTGAAGGAATGTGATTCCAGAAGACTCATTGCTGCAAATATTTATCTCTAGGTGTTGTCTTCATGATAATCTCAAAAAAGATTTGTCAAAGATGGAAGAGAACAGAGATGACAGACCCATGTGTTATTTTACAACTGTTCTTTTATAATGATGTGGAATGTTGGGACTTTGAAAATAACTCAATGTGTTAGGTGTCCTGAGATAACTTCTGTTGTGATATGACATTATAAATAAAATTGAGTTGAGTTGAATTGGAAGACTGTCACAGTCGTTTAATCCTGAGGTATTTTGCCTTTAAATCATTTAAAACAAGTCAGATCTTCCAGCCAAGTGTGACAATGCCGACCAGCGCTGCGGAAATGAACAACTGAGCCAAACTGGTGAATCATCAAAGACGGTACCATTGTCTGCACCAGTTTGTTCAGACATGTCATACTCTGTTATTAGAAACTGTGTTAAAGGCTGCAGATTTCTGTATGTCTCCCACAGTGGAGCTGTGAACGATGTGACAGTAAATGAGCTGTGACCAGTGGAAACATGCAGTATTGATAGATAGCTTAGAAGCCGGTGTGATGTTTTGAAAAAAAAACCCCATACATATATATATTTTTTATAACACAAGCGAGAGAGAGAGAGAGAGAGAGAGAGAGAGAGAGAGAGAGAGAGAGAGAGAGAGAGAGAGAGAGAGAGAGAGATCTATTATCAATTTACAGTTCTGAGCGCTGAAACATGCTCTTTCTCCTGCAATGTTTGCACGTTATTTTTAACTCCCAATAATTATATGCTCAACACAATGAGACCTAATTTCAAAGTTTTATTGGTATCATACATAGTTGAAATGTGTATCTATTAGTAGCTGGTATGCCAAGTCTTCAAAATAAACGTGGTGTTTGTGGGATGGTGAGAGCAGGTTGGTATTATAAGAGAACATGATATGATTTGAACCTGTGTGAACGCCAGGATGGTAACATTACTACCACAGCAAATACTCCTGATTCAGATCCAAGTTCTTCCATTGAAGATCACTAAATGATCATAATAATATAGTAGAGTCATAAACAAGGATAAGCATGAGCATACATTTCACACATACAAAAAACTTGATGTTTCAAATAAATGGCATTTACATGTTTTCCCTTATTTTTGAAAAAATAAAGTGGGGGTTTTGTAACATATTTAAAGCTGACTTTTATACCAACAGTGTCTAAACATCATAATACAACACCTGTTGATAGAGTAATACATTACATTTGAAAAACCTCCTATTTGAGGTAGTTTTCCTATAATTACATACATAATCACCAAATATTTTTCTTTTGTCTAATGATTCAGTTATCGCTGTTCATTTAAATACCTTCTAAGTGCAAAAGAATAACATTTGAATTCTCTGAATGTGTCACCAACTTTTTGAATGTGTCACCAAATATCACCATGCGTGTAGCATGTGTGCAAATATGTATGCTCACATCGTATGCTTATATAGAAGAGAGAACATCCTCTCAGCGGTTTCTGCTTTTATTTCTGAGATATGAGTTATGATGTCACTCTGGTGTCTTCTGTATCCTATAAAATTTGAGATATTTGAAAGGAGGCCTTATCTTTCATAGACAATCAACATTATTATTAACAAACAAATCTCTCTCATTC
The DNA here is from genome assembly GCF_963514095.1 of Eutrigla gurnardus. Lineage (NCBI taxonomy): Eukaryota > Metazoa > Chordata > Actinopteri > Perciformes > Triglidae > Eutrigla > Eutrigla gurnardus. The sequence continues at coordinate 19,355,217 of NC_139916.1, read as the reverse complement.
TACAATAAGTGTTTAACAAAGTGTCACTTTTATGTTTAATGCATCATTATGTCATAATATGTTGACTTTAATAGATAAAACATCTACATTTTGAGAAAAAGCATTATTTGCTTTCCTGCCAAGAAGTAGATGAAAAGATTATTACCGCTTAAATGTTTGCGAACTACAAAACGACCACTAGTGTTCGTTAGCTTAGCATAAAGACTGAAAACAGCAGCTCGCCTGGCTCTGTCTAAAGAGAACAAAACTGATCTACAAGCACCTCTAAAGTCCACTATTTAACAAGTTGTACCATGCTTGTTTAATCTGTAATAAATATGTCTGAGACCTTTTATTGGCCAGGTTCAGTCTCTTTTAGCAGCTGGTCCTGGCTCTGACCTTTAGCCTTATAACCAAGTCTGACTGTTTTTCTAAAATACAAGCTAGTTGTTCATCTTAGCCCAGACTTTGAAAATTGGGTGGCAGTTCAGTTGATGATGCAACTTGTACACTGAATTATGTGTGATCTCCAGTTTATGCGCATCCATGTTACAAAGCACACAAAAAAAAGAAAAAAGATTGATCTGGGTCCCGTCATTATCTCTCTTTCAGCTCCAACACCAGGCCAACATTTCAGTTTTACACTCTCTCTATCTTTCACATGCTAACCTCAACTTTGATTTGGTCGTATCCTTGGTTGTAAACACGTTGAACGTCCATACAGAAGGAAACCACCACCAAACCTTGGCCACACACATCTGTTCTATTGATAGACAGAAACATAACATATGAGATAGTTTATGCTTGTGTAACCTTTAAGAAGGAACAGAGGGGCTTCAATGAAGAGGACAACAGCCAGTGTGGGTCATACATGCCGTTTATTTAAGTTTACTATTATATATATTTTAGCTTTATTGATTTTATGGTTTTTATTGTTTAATATAGAACTGGAATTGTTTTAGTTTTATCTCGTGCTGTGGCTGGCGAGGTCCTCCATTCACCCGTGTGGTTGATGCTGGGAGTTCACTTTAGATGGTGATATGGTTTGTGGTTGCACATTGTATGAATGTGGTGTTTTATTTGAAGTGTTGGGTTTATATTCCTTTTGAATACTTAGTGTCCTAGCAGTGAGTGGTTGGTGTCCCAGCCGTATATGACTGTCTGTCCTCTTGTCTCTTCTTACCTGTGTTCTTAGAGTTTGAGTGTAATAAAATAAACAGCATGTATGACCCACACTGGCTGTTGTGGCCTCTTCATGAAGCCCCTGTGTACTCTGTTCCTTCTTAAAGGTTACACTTGGATCATTACTTTTCCTCTCTGCTTTCACCGTCCTCTGTAATGGAGGTATGAGAGTAGGTCACTGTGCTATTTGTCACCTGGACAGGTGGTATTTGGAGAGAAAGCTGCAGGCAACCGAGGATCACAGCAAGAGAGCTGAGCTGTTCATCTGCCTCTCTTCTCTCCAACTCTGCCTGAAAGGACGAGGTGAGCCTGTGAATTCCTGCCCTGTGAAGAAGAGGTAAACCATCCCTCCTTCGTGTCCCTGCGGCAGAAACAGCCAGGGTCAGAACCAAATTGTTCTTAAGGATAAGTCTGCAAACAAACCCTCTGAGCTTTGGCTCTGCAGACGATGTAAACGTAAGCTGATTTTGTCCCTTGTCACCGGTCTGCACTCAGACATGTATGCACAATCTCAGGAAAAACACCAAATCCACCCACACAATAGTACATCTCTAAAGCTGAAAGGGAAAATGACTCCCTACGGGGGAAAACACACCGTGGTGGAGAAAAGAGAAAATGGGGAGATCAGTGTCAATCATAGAAGAAAGACACGGCATGTCATCATTCAGTCCGTTTGCATTCCTCTCTCCATCCGGGGAAAAACACAACTCTAAATCGGCAGGTAAATATCCTGAAAACAGGAAATAAAGTCATTCAGCTGTCTAGTAAAACAAAATAAAAACTGCATGTTTAAACAATGTTGTGTTTTGGAGGATGATTTATTGTGAAAATAAAAGGTATTATAAATGACAGTTCTAAATGTTTGTATGAAGGGATAATGAAACATCTATAATGCACTATTCAGACAATAGTAGTGAAATGATGATTTTGTATTTTTTTAAGTATCCAACTCTGACCCTCATTACAATAAACACACCTGGTGACAGCAGGTTTCTAATTGGGGTTCATTATCACATATTCCAACAACTTTACTCATCTTCTTTCATTATATGTGGTTTAATGGGTCCTACTGCCTGCTGCTCCACACTGAAGCATCGCATGAGAGGAGACATGGCTGGCAGACAGAAATGGCTCACAGTTGGCCAAAGAGCTTCTTGGATATCTGTTCACTTGCATTCTCTCATGGTTACACATCTACAGATATGATTTTGTTTTATTCCAATTCTACAAATATTTTTGGTAGAATTGTTTGCTGAGCATGTCTGTTCACATAGTCAAATCAAAATGCAAATCCATCACATAGCCTATTCAACTTCCGAACGTTTAGGCTGTTTACTCTTCACTATGTGAAGTAGATTATAAGGGGGGGGGGGGGGGGGGGGGATCGTGTGCATTTGAGCAATTTAAACCACAAAGTCATCTTGTCTCTATTGTTCCAATCAACACAGGCTGAAAAAAACAGGCACAAACTCTGATGCTGGAATGTGTTTTTATGAGTACAGCATGGGGATGGTTTCAGTCTTGTTGGCTGGTTGAAAAGATCCAGAGCTGCACAACACATCTGCCTCACACAGATTTCTACTGAGATCTGTCTGCCTGCCTGTCTGTCAGCCTATCTGGTTGTTTACACCACTCGCCATCTTCTCTTTCTTCAAAAGTACCTTACAAGTACAGCAATATTGTCAAAGCAGTTTTACCCTATAAAATGAGCGGCTCAAACATGCACATGCGTGAAACTTTCCATTACTGCCACGTGACAAACAGTACAGTACACATGGTGAACATAAAGAAATACCAGCAGAATGTAAGAATGTGTATGTTGTTGAAGCATTTCATGAAAAAGTTAAATACCACAGTGATTTCATCTAATCTAATGCTTGAGGGGAACTTGATCTACTTTAATAAATGCACAAAAATGTGCCTTATTGGTGCAGGCATAGGCATATTTACAACCAGCAAAACCTCATAGCACACACAACAGGACCTCACACAAAACACAAGTAGTATAAGTACAACACACTGCGGACTCACAGTTTGGTGAGTAGCAGTGTGACGAGGTTTACCCAAATAAAATGCATAACTGAAATAGTATCACCATTGAGAGAGGGACAGGGTTCTACAGGTATTGTCATGGCAACAAAAAAATAACACACTAATTAGAGGTACCAGTGGGAAGCTGTCTGTAAAGAATGGTGAGGGCGACTAATCTGTGTTGATGTAAATTATAGAGGGTGAGCTTTAGAGAGGCTGGTGGGTGACATTTTTTGGAAAGAAGATAATAGAATGGAGGAGTGTCTGTTGACTGACTCTGTCAAACTATTAATTATCCCATCAACAATATCTCCATCATGAAAAACAGATTTTCATACCCAGAAACTGATTTTTGGTGTAAATTTAGGCATACCAGCGCTGAGCGCACCCAAATAGTGCCATTCTTCCTTGTTTTGGCAACCCTCTCAATTATTTCACAAAGCTATGGATTGTGGGTAATTCCCTCAGGCAAAGTGTGCGGAAATGCAGACTTAAGTAAAGTGTGCATAAAGGGCTCAAAATGTCTGCGAGAGAGGCAGGCACTTGACAGTTTGACAGTGGGACAGCCCTAAGCCCTTGGTTATCGGAAACCAGCCTCAAAGTCTGTGAGTCCATGACAGTAGTAGACGTTGGGATTGGTCCTAAAACTGTTTCCAAACTCTGTTAGTCACTGAGAACGTCCACTAATGAATCCATCCTGCACCCACCGGAAGCTGAACACATAAGTGATACAGCTGACAGACCCGGAGTCAGGCATACGTACGTAGTGTTGCTGCCTTGTCATGTTAAATCAAGAATCTGTGAATAAGTGAAAAAAATGGATTTAAACTCAAAATAGAATCTGTTTCTTTTCAACGTGGCAAGTGTTTCCATTGTAACAGCTGAGCTGATCCCATTGAGTTACCCTTCAAATGAAATCATCATCTACACACAGGCATATTACAAGTGTAGCTCTAATTTGTAACATAAATTCATATTTTGTATTCATTTATTTTAATCGTGTATAATATTGTATATTTGTGTCTTCATGCAAATGTACAGTATTTTTATTGTCAATTCCTGTTTCCATTTGAAACAGGCATTATACATTTCAACCACGTGAGTTGACCAAACAATACACGCGATCTGCGTGAAATCATGTGACCCCATTTTTTTTTTTATCTGTAAAAAGTAACGAAAGTGGTAGACTAATGTTTCTGCCCCACATGGTAACATGGGTTGCCTGCGGGCAGGAGCAGGGAGGGACGAGAGGCAAACAGAATGAGGTGGGGAGGGAAGAAAAGCAGAAAGGGAGAGCTGAGGATCCGCTTCAGGCTCGAACAAGTCTGGACTGCTGCTTGTGTTCAGCTCGGCGAGGCAGAAACCGCGTTCAGAGTCTCCTGCAGGGATGCGGCGACGGGGCTACACTTATTGAGCAACGGCGGATGAACGTGGACTCGTCTTGTGCTTTTTTTTTTGAAGCTGTGACACCGGACACCGGACACCGGGACTAGCGCGGGGGTCTAGGGGGGGCTGGATATGCAACAGGTGGGGAGCTGAGGAGCTGCAGGCTGTCGCCCCGCTGCACGGAGCAGAGATCCCCCAGGTACGACGAGGCAAGAGTTGTGCACAATTTGTGATGTGCATTTCTGCGTGACATTAGTATGTGCGTGATAAATTGTATGGATGATAAGTTGGCCATTGATTTCCCTCTGCATGTGCATGCTGGTTAGCGATAGTATCTCCAATACTGTAGCTGAACTGTAGCCAATGCACCACTCCTTCCTCTGCTGCTTCCCCTGCAGTGAAAGCCTTTGAACAAGACCGAGCAGAAGGTTCATCACCCTTTTCTGAGGTTGATTTGATCATAATACTACCAGATGATTACAGTCCAAAACTACTTTGTGATGCATTTTTAGCTGAATGAATGTGTAAGCCCAAACAAAGGCTGTCATTTATGGCCCTGTTTGAATCAGCCTTCACTACAGTTGCACAGGACAACAGGGGAGTGTGCAACCCCGTTGACCTCAGCTGAACTCCTCTGGTCATGGGGGCATCACTGCTGCTAAACGTGATGCTGCACAGATGAAGGGACTCTCACTCCTCCGCTTCCTCCTCTTGCCTTTGTGTCTGGTCCGCTCCACTTCTAAGTGCATCCATGTCTTTGCTGTGGTTTGGCTCACGTCAATGCAAGAAATCCCCTCCCGACATGTACGTTCTAATAATGTCTGTAAATCCTTTAGCAGGACTCTTCCCCTCTGACTCACCTTTGCCGACACACACACACACACACACACACACACACACACACACACACACACACACACACACACACACACACTCTCGTGCTCATCTTATCATTCATTGCGTGCAGCGCTGCCATACTCTGTGTGGTCTGTGCAGGCCTGCTGCTGGTTACTCTGTTTCTGGTGTGTTTGAAAGGGAACATTTTCTCTTGTCTCCCAGAGAACAATAGTTCCAGATCTTCATCATTTCATCGAGTGTATCCCGTTTGTGTTGGATTTGTTACTGGTGCATAAATAGCTGTTTGATGTTGGCTCAAAGTAGCGACACGCTCGGGGGATTTTTACCGTTTTGTCTCCATTCATTCATAACCTATTGATTTAAGCAGTTATTTCCGTGATTTATTCCATCTGGCTTTTTGTGTATAGAAATATAAAGGTTGTGAAAGAGGAGGATAAGGTTAGTGCTTTTTTTGGAACTTGTTCCAATAAGGGGTTGGAGGAGATTTTCGAAAGCTGCCTGCTTTTAGAACTTTTTGTTTAGTTTGGACGAAGAAACGGATGAATAATCCATCAGTGTCAGACGTGAGAGACTCTGTACTTGACCTGAGAATGGAGGTCAAAGGTGACGGGATCACTGCACTCTGTTTTTTGTTTCTCCTGCTCCTCTTGCTACCAGCAGTTTTGGGAGTCTACAAAATCCTAATGTGTCACAAATTTGCAGGACTTTGGTAATTTACTGTGCCACCCTCCTTTGACCCCTCCGTCCCCTTGTCCAATTGTGTCGCTGTCTGTCCTTTCTCACTTATGTTATGCTGAGGAAGCCTGGCTCTTACACAATCCTGCACTCTTGTCACATTGTAGTGGCCCGTGGCCTGCCGCCCCCCCTGGGAGAATGGCATCTCTACTTAACCACAACTCTGTGATCCTGCCTGATCGGAGCTTTCAGAAAGCACAGCCTAACCTCTGTACAGCTCCCGCCAGAAGCTCTGGGATGAGCCTTAATCTTCCTTGCTTCCTGTCCCTGAAAAGTCCTTTTCATTCTCTGTCAGTACCCGTTGCATACAGGTTGTTGATTCCTGTTATGTCTGGCATTTTGCAGCATTTTGCTACAAAGACATCGAACTTTAACCTGTTTGGTGTAATTCCCAGGTGGCCTGTAATAAGTGTGGCCATACCTATGAAGCCGTTACTTCGCCCTTTTAAAAAGCCAGGTGTGGAGGCCACCTGAGGAATGTACTTGATGAATATCTCTACATATGCTGTAATAAAAAAGTTCATCAGAGAAAGCGGTTTACCTCCCACAATAGGCATGTGGTCCAGTCCAGTGCATTATTTCAACAATTATTCATGAAATATATACGCCAGCACGACTGTATGCACAGTGTGGAATGGGGCCTGGAAATAGAGAGTGGGATCTGTGGGTGTGTTGTGGGAGCGGCCGGAAGAGGAAGAAATCTGTTCCTTTGTGATGCATTCGACACTAACTGCCGCTTCTTTCAGTTCTCATCTTGTGTTTTAAATGGCCCTTGAATCATTAATGACGTTCAATTGATCTGTTAAGCCAATGTGCAATTCCTCAGAATAGGCTGTGAGCATAGACCGTGCTCTCAACACCTGGCTTGCATAATGGAAGTGGAAATAAACATCAGGAGCTAATTGTACATGATATAACTTGGTAGATGTTTCTAAAAGGGAAAGGGACATTACATTTGGAACGTATTAATGTGTGTGCACTGCGTGTTTGGGACAAAACCTTTTGAAACTGTTTGTGGGCTCTGCATCTTACAGACGGAGCAAACATGAACAGCTATTTATGAGCCTCTGGCTAAGTGATGTATCAACGTTTTCATTCTTGAACAAATTATAAGAGGAAACAGATTCTGGTGCTGATTTTTATTATTTTCTTTAGCTATGCTGCACAGAGTGTATGGTATAAAGCTCTGTATGAAAGTAGCTACTCAAATACACTTCTGGTAAGATCCAAGTCCTCCTCAAACTTTAGCATCCTATTTCTCAATGGAAAAGTTGCTTAATTAAAGTTGAGAATGGTATAATCCATCCATCCATCCATTGTCTACCGCTTATCCTGTATTTAGGGTCGCGGGGGGGCTGAAGCCGATCCCAGCTGTCATTAGGTGAAGGTAGGGTACACCCTGGACAGGACGCCAGTCTATCGCAGGGCCGACATGTAGAGACAGACAACCATTCACGCTCACATTCACACCTACGGCAGAATGGTATAATCTTCTCCTCTAACTCCCACAATGTCAAACTATCTCTAAAAGCTATTCTGATAGCCACAATTGTTGTAATATGCGAGCCCTGTCATACATTTTGTGTCTGCTGAATGTATCAAGCCTGTCAGCATGTGTCAACTACAGCTGTCTTTCATGTGGTCTAGTTCTGATGCTGCAAAGACTGACAGTCTGGTTCAGGTCAGTGTTCTAACAAGACAGCAACAAAAACCACCAAATTCCACATGATGTTGATGTTCTTTGCATTCCTATAAAGGCTCAGAAAAAAAGGTTCCCTTCTGTCTGCTGTTTCCTCTGCTGCTCTCACTTATACATTTGGTTTCATCAACTTAAGTGGCTTCTCATGGGTTTCATCCCTGTGATATTTACGAGCTATAGCTACCATCGCTCTACAGAGGAGATCAGAGATTTGGCTCAGCATCTGTCAGCTATTTGCAGTAGCCTCTGTGTCGTGCATCCCCTCTGTGAAAAGGGCAATGCAAATGAAGCTTTAGTTTTGTTTGTTATGGGGTTAGTGGTTGGAGACGCTGATGTGTAGGTGAGGCCAAAAATAATAAAATCAACCAAGCTCAAAGAAGGCATCTGCATTCCAGACATACAGTCGTAAAGTTTGATAGTGATGTGGCCGAAGTGACAAAAACACTTTTTGTGTGCGTGTTGTTTAAGTTATCTTGTGATTTCAGTTTTCTTTCTTCTTAAATTCTTTTAAAATTCTTGTTTTCGTTAGTCATGTGAAGTACAAGACTTCCATTAGTAGTATCGCTCCTGGACCACAATTATTGAGAGCATAAGACATATATTGTAACATAGCAGGTAGTAAACCTAATTCAATTTTCACTATTTGAAAATGAAAATGTGAATACTACAATCTTAAATGTTTGCCACAAGGAAGCAGTATTTTGACAAATATTTTATAATTCCACTTATTTCTAGTCAAAACAGGATGTGGGGAGAGATGCTGAAAACAACATAATTCAGAAAAGATTTTTGCAACAACATCAACATGTGAAGGACATTGCAAAGCAAAAAAGTTTCCTGAATAAACACAATACATATTGCAAGTGATGATAGTAAAACACAAACGGATAATATTCATCATGACATTACTTTCCAATATATACAAATTAGTGTGACGATGATGTTAATTATTAACATTATTCATACAGCACTTTTATTAACAATGTTACAAAGTGCTTCACAAAAGAAAATAATGAATGGACACAAGTAGAAAGGAATGAGCTCATAAATTGCAAAACAAGGGACCAGGTGTCTTGGAAAAGTTTGACGTTGCACTGTCCATCCGTGATGTTTGCTTTGTTGTACGTTCTTAAGTTACTATGTAACAACATCTGTCTTTTTAAGTTTTTAGGAAATGTAACAGCATTAATATGGAGTCTTTAAAGGGATAGTTCAGAATTTTGGACATAAGACCTATTTTCCAAGTGAGCCGGTGTGTTTGAGACGTCTGGAGACGTTTTCAAGAAATTTCATTCTTCTAGTTGCCGAGTTCGCTTCTGCTATGGCTAGCGCAAGTCAATCGTTCTAGTTAGCATGGCATTAAAAACAGTCTTGCCCACTCCACAGTGCACCCGAGGCAAATCAATTAAAACACTAGACTGTCGATGTACATATGTGTTGATAGAATAATATTTGAAATAAAACTAAGGGGACTAGTTTGTATAACTATTACAGAACCGGTAACTTATAAGTGCCAGGTGATATCACTCCGCCGCTGCCATAGCCTACTAGGAAGTATGACACGCTGCTGCTGCTGCTGAGACATAAATCCTTAAAAATGCAAGGTTGGTTTTATTTAAAACATTCTATCAACACAGATATGTACATCGATAGTCTGCCATTACAATGGATTTGCCTCGGGTGCACTGTGGAGTGAGTGTTTTTAATGCCATGCTAGCTAAGAACCATTGAATTGCGCTAGCCATAGCACAAGCAAACTTGGCAACTAGAAGAACTGAATGAAATTTCTTGAAAACGTCTCCAGACGTCTCGAACACACCGGCTGAGTTGAAAAATACGTCTTATGTCCAGAATTCCGAACTATCCCTTTAAGGAGGAAAGCTCACACAGATGTCAGATTCATCTGTGTTACAGTGTGAACTTGTTTTAATCTGAAAAGACTATATTGTGACCATAGTATAATTCATATTTTAATAAGTTGATTTTCAGTGTTCAAGGAGAACACATTATTGTATTTGCCAATCATTTTTAGATTTGTGCTCATTGTAGTTTTTGTCATCCATGATGAAATAAGGCCTTAACTCATCACTACGATCAAGCTTTGTCAATTTCTAGCCAGGAAACCGCCTTATATAGAGTCGGGCAAAAACAGGACTGGAGTCAGCTGGGCAAGTCATAACAGCATTGGTGTGCATATGGAGGTGTAATAGACACACTGTCTAATTGAATGGTGTGTCATAAAAATATTTTAAATAATATTAATGTTAATGTTTAGGTGGTACTCAGACAGGTGAGCTATGTATTAATGGCTTCATGTTCATGCTTCAACTTACACGACTAGCTTCAGTTTGGGTCGTGTTTAGGAATGATTCATTCAGAGTGCTACTTCAATGGTAACACTCTCTGACATGGAAACATGCAAACAGAACTTCAGGACCTTCAGCAGACTATGTGAAGCGTGATGGTATAATAGAGAAAGAAACATGTTCAAAGGTGAGGAGACTGCAGGCAGGATATCAAAGATGTTTAGGACAGGTACAGACAGGAGGAATGACTCTGTCTCTAATGGAACAGACAACATGTCAAATAATTGAGGGCTGAACCACCCTCAACATATGCTGAGGAACAAATGACTTATGGGATGCAGCTGAACAGGAAAGTGACAAATTTGAGCAGAAACAGGAAATTTGATGTGGATGAATAGTAAGTAGCTGAGGGAAAAGACGAGTACAACACAGACACTATCACCTAGGGGTGGGAATCTCCTGGCACCTCACAGTTTGATTCTAAACCGATTATCGATGCATCTCACTGTACATTTCCATGCATGATTTAAAAAAAAAATCTGAGTTTGCTACTCAGTTTGCTAGTCACTTCCTACTTTTGTGATGATCATTAAAGAAAATCAACAGGTTAATTACCTTCTCTAATAATACTAAGAAAAGGCTTTTTTTTGTCACAAATAGATGACTTTCTATGAACACAAAGTCCTCCTGTTACAGGCGATGAGCATATCTCTGAGAGAAAAACAGTGTAGCTTATATACAAATAAAAAGTTTTCAATGCAATAATCAATGCAGCTGAACGCCAAAACAAGCATTTTAACGTTAGTTGCATATCGTCTTAACGGAATCTGAATTCAGGCTTTTTACTAATCGTCGTTACTTCAGCATACTCTTAATCCATATATTGTAATTTAATCACAACGTGTTTTGACAGCGACCCCTGCTGTGAATGCAGCTCTACGAGATTCACCGAGCCCCCTCTGGGTAAAGGTATAAACTCAGACAGGACACCGTTTAGTTTCCCAGTGTGTCTGGGACTTCCACAACTTGTACAAAGCAGAAATAGTGCTTATTTCGGCCATAAATGATGAAACATTATCCGTGTAAATGCAGCGGTTGCCGGTGGGATTTCTCCCAGCCGTGTCTCTGTCATGTGCAACAGACTGTCCAGGCGCTGCATTTCCGAGTTCTGCCTTTTGCGTTCCATAAACAATGCTTTATCAATTAACATTTAGAAAGTAGATTTTTGACGTTTTTTAATCGATTCAGAATAGTCCATGTCCGCATCACGATGCATCTAAGAATCCATTTTTCCACCCACCCCTACTATCACCTGGACACCAAGGAAAGGAGGTGTAGTTAGAAATGTGTAATGTGGTCAAATTGTTTTGTTGTGAGCCCCAGACCCAGCAGGGTTAAAGTCGTTTTGGATGTAATAAAAATGCTCTTTGTGTGCCCAGGTTGTGAAGATGTGGAGCTGGTTTTTCACCGTGACTGTCCTGCTGTCCTCCCTGAAACGGGCTGAAGCTCAGGGTACGAACCACTCTCGTTCTCTTCCCACAACCACCTCACTGTGTCTGTCTGTGTGCTCACACGTCTTCTCCATCGCTTGACCTTTGCAGGCAGGTGTAATAATGTGCAAGCAGCAGATATTGTTTTCCTGGTCGACGGCTCCTCCAGTATTGGCCGAGCCAACTTCCTGCAGGTGAAAGGCTTCATCGCTGGAATTATCAAGCCCTTTGCCAGCTCTGTCGGCGAGTCAGGGATACGGTTTGGGGCCGTACAGTACAGCGACACCTCCAGGTGACAGGCTGGATTCATATTCATTACTTTCCCACGCATCCAGGTGCAGCGTTATGTATTTTCTGTGAATATTCTCTCCCTCCAGAGTTGAATTTACATTTACTACCTACCTGGTTGGCACCGAGCTGGTCGGCGCTGTGAAGAATCTGAACTATAAGGGAGGAAACACACGCACCGGTGCTGGTCTCAAGTTTGTCTCTGATAACTTCTTCAACCCCAAGTCCAGTCGTGACGTCCCAAAGGTCTGAGCGGCAGATATCCTTTTGGAGTTTCATGGTTACAAGACCGTACTTTTAACATGCTTCTCATCTACCTGTGGGCTCTTTCTAACCTTCAGATCACTATCCTGATCACAGACGGGAAGTCACAAGACAGCGTGGAGGAACCAGCACAGAAGCTGCGCAGCCAAGGGGTGCATGTTTTCGCAGTCGGTGTGTGTCTCACCTGCTCTCCACTTTCTTACTCATAGTATTTCCCTTTAGACTTGCTCGTGAGCCACTGTGATTTCTTTGTTTGTTAGGTATAAAGAGTGCAGACAGGAGTGAGTTGGCTCAGATCTCCTCAGAGCCCAGCAGTGATTTCACTTCCTTTGTTGGAGAATTCAAACTGCTGAACACACTCCTTCCTCTTGTAAGCCCCCAAGTGTGTTCGAAAGCAGGAGGTGTATATGCTAGTGACGGTATGTGGGTAACCTTAAATAATACAACACATGGACGCAAATATATGTCCGACTGTCATCTCGGAGTTTATAGTTGGACTGTATGCATTTAATTGTGTCTCTCTCATCCTGCTTCCACATTCTCTCCTTTCAGAGGCCTTTACCGGTCCGTCCAACATTCAGTTCACAGGCCAGACGACTGATACTCTCAGGTTTAGCTGGAATGCAGCAGGGGGGCCTTTGAGTGCCTATGCGGTCCAGTATGTGCCCCTCTCTGGCCTGGGTCAGCCCATCACAGCAGAACTGCATCAGGTGAGTTCCAGGTGTTGGAAGAATATCCCTGACTCATAGATATAGACTAAAATCACAAGTTGTGAGAGCAGTCTGTGCCTGCAGGTGAAGTATAAACATGGGTGGATCATCTTCGTGTAAATGCTGTAGAGGTTCAAATTTGGCAGAGCGTGAATGCCCTTCCCCTGGCAGACGTGATGAAGATAGAGAATGTTGTGACTCACCCATCTATTTTAGTCATTCTTTTTTTTGTTGCTAAAACGTCTCTTTATTACCGTCTCTTTCTTTTTTTTTTAAATATTTTTTTGGCCTTTTATTGGCTTTATTCATAGAACAGCTGAAGATATGATAGGAAACAGGTTGAGAGAGAGGGGGAGTGACACGCGGCAAAGGGCGCCCAGGCCGGGAATCGAACCTGGGGCCGCCGCAGCGAGGACAAAGCCTCTGCACATGGGACGCCAGCTCTACCAACTGAGCTAAACGGCGCCCATTACCGTCTCTTTCTGCAGGAGACCGTCTCTGCCAGTCAGAGGACCTTCACCGCACGAGAGCTGAGGTCAGGAACTGACTACCTGGTGACTATCATCGCGCAATATCCCAACAGTGTGGGGGAGTCTGCTTCTGCCAAACAACGGACCAGTGAGTACAAATCGAAGGATACAAGTGTCGGCAGGGAAACATCCGCCAAAACACTACCGTTTTACTACTTCTCTCATACCATAAAGAACTCTTAATGTTGAACTCATCACACCTGCGCTGTCTTTGTTTTTTTCTCCTCATGAAGGGTCTCTGCCAGGGGTCACCAGTCTCCGCCTGGTCCAGGCAGGCTTCTTCTCTCTCTCTGTGGGCTGGGATCAGCCTTCGTCTCCTGTGCAGGGCTACAGACTCACCTATGGCCCACGAGGTCAGACACACACATTCACATTTCTGTTTTCTCTCTTTTTCTTTCAATCCTCCTTTCATCTGACTCTTGCATTTGTGTTTCCGTATCACTTACATTACATTAGCGACATGAATCCTCTTTTGTACTAGAAAAAAACGACACCGCATTCTCTTGTTGTGGCAGAATTATCTTGTCACAAAAATGAACGCCTGCGAATGAGCAAGCTCTGTTAAAATGAAGGAGGAGAAGAAGCTACCGGACTCAATAACAGTTAGCCTCTGGTGGCAAGTGGGAAACATGTGGAGAATGTACAGCAGTCAAGGCTGGGTACGAGCTTCTGTAACAACTTACCTCCCTCAGGCACTGGCTTGTCAGTGAGGATTTTTTATTGCCCAATAATTACCTAAAATATCAAATACATTTGATCACCACCAGACTTGAAATTAAGATAGAGGGCGAAAGCCTTCACTTATGTCACGGGTTGTGAGTAATTTTGTCCTTACATATTCTAGAGACGGGGCGCGGCCCGGATTATAATAGTGTCAAGTTGTCTGGGTGCTTAAGCCGTGATAAAGGAGAGAGAAGTGCTCCCTGAGGGCTAATTCAAACGGTTTCTTCCTTCCTGAAGATGTGGCAAGGAGCGCCAGTCTCACATGGAGCTTCTCTTCTGACTAGCAGGGCTGGCACATGCGTCAGGGTTTTTAAACGAGGCCGGTGTATAACTTTCAATGAGAGGTGTGGTGTTTCTACCTGTTCCTCCGTCTGCTGGTAATCAAACACACCAGACAGATACTGAAAACACACACACATAGGGTGAGGACGCCTCTGCATAGTTTATATCTCATTTATCTCATGACATACTGATTGCTATCAGTGCACTAATTGGTCTTTTACATCCCCTCCATGTCTATTTGCCCTTTCTCTTGTGTGTTTGGAAGAGCAGGCCAGCCAGCAGCTCAGCTGTTGGAGCAGTCTCTGTCTGCCGACTCCACATCCGTCAGCTTGGAGTCCCTTCAGCCTGACACAGAGTACGTCCTCAGCCTCTATCCGCTATTCCCCCGAAACTCTGCATCCCCCTCCGTCCTCAACGCCCGCACACGTGAGTCTGCGCTGTGGCCCGTTATTAACGCCTTTGGTACCGTTTTATATGATGACGGTAAATGCTTGTCATTTGTTCATAATCAGTATACACTTGTATAAACTGTACATTTAGTGATAAAGTTTCAGTATTATTATCAAATATTTGTTTGTGTGTCCATGTTTTTGTGTCAGTGCGCCTTGAGGCAGTGAAGCAGTTAAGAGTGGAGACGGAGTCGGAGGGCAGCGTTCGTGTGCGCTGGAGTGGCGTCAGTGGTGCGCTCGCCTACCGTCTGGTCTGGGGACCCTTCACAGGTCAGGCAAAGCACACCAAAATGTTATTTATTTATTTATTTATTTTTAACAAATTAGCATGCAGATAGTTATATTTTAGTGTTTCTGTCCACAAAGGTCGGAACGTGGAGACGGTGGAGGTTGCCGGCGGCAGTGAGTTTCACACTTTGTCCAGACTGCAGGCCGACACGGAGTACATCGTCACCGTCATTCCGCTGTACGAAGGCAACACTGAGGGTCCTGTAGAAACGGCCCGGTTCAAGATAGGTACGTGCAGTCTCACGAGTTCGCTACACCGAACATCTGTTTCTGCTCTCTGTGTTCCTTGTAGCCTCTTTCCTTTTATTGTCGAAAAGGAGAGATCCTTATCCAGCAGCTCCTGAAGAAACAACAGAGCACTGAAATGGAAGCACATTTCCCTCGAACGCCCGCCATTTATAGGCATATGAGCCTCGAGTGGATGATGCCCTCGCACTCTGGATCGTTGCCACCACATTCAGGGGATAAATGACACCTTAAAGATAGGCATGTGGCTGCCACAGTGAGTGGTTCTTAATAGTCTGAGCACCACAATGATCATGGACGCCATCACGCAAAACGCAGTTTGCGTTCGAAATGAAACTGAGCAAGGCGACAATTTTGATTTAAAAGAGGCACAAGCGAACCATCAGAGGGCAACAGTGTACCAAGCACCACCAGACGCAGCTGAGAGGCGGAGAACCTCCAGTGTTGCGGATGTGAGGGCTGTGGGGTCTCCTGGCCCCTGGCTGTGAGGCGGGGCCAGATAAGCTGCTGGGGACAGAAGCCAACCTCCTCCCTTCCTTCCAGAACCAAATACTGTCAAGAGCCAGGCACTGTTCTGTGGCTGGACAGCTGTTTATGCCACTCCATCCGTCCATCATCAACTGCGTATCCTGTATTCAGCCCTGAGGCTCCCTTTCGCTTGATTTATACCTTTTGTGAACATGCGTAAAAGCCATAGATCTTTCATAGTCTCCAGTTTGTCTGACATTTGTACCCTTTTAGGGCAGAACCCTCAAATAGGCCATAGTTCCTGAAGATGTTTACACAGACTCTGTAATAGACCACACTGACATTGAAGGGAAACCTATGAAGATGTAAAGAGCATGCTGCATATGCTTTCCCCAGATAAACAGGACATGCTCCATGCTGTGTTCATGGTTAACTCTCAAAACTCAGTTCCTCGCACACCAAAACAGCAATTTGCTACAAACACTGGCAAACATTCTGTTTCTGTTTCCATGCTTCTTAAATTAGATATTCTAGTGAAACGACGCTTGTTCAATGTGCTTGCCTTCTGTTTCATGCTAAGTGCGGCGACAGGAAGCGGACATGGAGAAGATGGCCAACAGTGGTCTCTGCTGTTTGTCTTTCTTCTGAAAACCGTCACATGTTACTGTTTAGCTGTTTCAAGGAACATTTCAATCACACCTACACCTCCATTACACGCACGCACCATCTGCCTCTCGTGAGTAAAGCCCATATGGTGTCACATCAGCGGAAACAGTGTTATGTGAACGAAGGCTGAGTCACTGCCGGGCCACTGTACTGATCAGAGAGCAGGCAGTAATGGAGGAGTGAAAACCTCCGTGTGGTCTAGTTCTGCTATCGAGGAAGTGAGATGTATACACAGCTTCTACATACTGTACACCACAGTTACTTCAACTTTAGCTGAGAATGCGTTCCTCTTGTTTGTTCCTGTTTAAACCAGAAGAGCAACAGCTGTTGGTGGCGTCGGTCGTTGTAGATGAGTTGTCTGGTCCTCCTCATTGGGAAAAAATGTTGCCCTTTTTAGTGAAGACCACATGAAATGAAGCCGTCAGGTTTATTTGCAGATATATCGTTGATTTACACTGCCTGGTCAACAAATGTCACACACTCTAATATTATGTTAGGCCGTTTTCACCAAGATCTCGTATTGATGATGGGAGAGTCGGACTGGACTCATCAGACTCATCCAGAGTCCAATCTTTCTGCTCCCCAGCAGACTGAAGCCTTTTTAGGTGGTTTTCTTGAGTCTTACACGGCTGTTTATCACGATGATGGTTCACCCCTAGATTTGAATAATCCTTGGACGGTTCTTAACCCAGTTTTAGCAGTTCCAGCAATCTCCTTAGTTGTTTTCTTTGCTTGATGCAGGCCAATAATTTGACCCTTCTGAGAAACATCTTTACCACGACCAAAGGATATGTCTACTTGCTGCACCAGTTAGGGTTTAATAACTTGTTACCACCTTTAACATATTAGTCACTGCAGTAATTATCCAATAGAAGGCTCTTAGCTATTTGCTTAGTTAATTCCAGGTGCTGACCTTTCTTTTGGCTGGGCAGTGTGTATTCAGCAAACCATTAAGTCAGCTTACATGTAGGATATCTAACATTAAGTTCTCAACAATGTCTCAAACACTGAATGACATTTAAAGTGTACGATTTTTACCTATAAATGGGTTTTTGGTTATGTTTGTCTCCTTTCACATTCCCAACCACACCACAGGTTTGTGGCTTCCAGTGAGCCAAAAAGAGAAGAGTGGGTGCAGCGTTGCTCAGCTACTGATCTAGTGAAGGCTTTGTTCTTTGACCTGTGATCCTCACTGACACCTGACACTTACCTGTTGATTTGTTGGTCGTCGTGAACAAGAAATGACCTTTGTCCATTTACAGAATCAGAGAGAAAGTGTTCACGGGACCGACCTGTGTGATCAGTCTATCTTTCCCATTGTCGTGAACACGAGATCTCATGAACGTCTGGAGGGAATTTCTTCACATTTTGGCACAAATGTCCACAAATGACACAAAGGTCACTGTGAACAAACCACCTTTTTGGCCGTAACTCAAGAGTTAACATGCTAATAATAGCAACATATCACACACTTTAATAGGAAAAAAATATGAAGTGATGACATTTTATATCCAAAAGGTCAAAGGTCAACTTCATTATGACATAGTACAGAAGGGGAGATTATGACCGTTATTTCATATTTGGTAACATACTTGATTGGTGACACTAATCTTGGGCGAAACTTGAAATCGCTGTGATTTTATAGATCATCTGTGCTGCCAGACTGAAGATGTTTGCTAAGCATGTTTTAAATTTGTTGAGTTTTTGTCGCAATGAACTTCCACACTAATATACGTTCAGCAGAACAAGAACAACAAAGCTTCCCAAAGTCAGATCACAAAATTAAATGTGTGTCTCTCTGATATTGAGCTTCAGCTGTTGTTCCACCATGTAACAAAGAGATCCATCAGTCCTCTTCTGTAAGAATAGTGAGTGAAGGGAAAACTGCATATTTCTCACTTGAATCATACTTTCTTCAATTAATGTCTGTCGAAGTTCTGGCATAAAAATGTGCAGGTTGTGTATGTGAAGATATTCAAATACTGCGTCTGGCTGTTGTCCAAAGGAATTATGAGTTTAGAAGGTTTTCAGAGTGGCATGTATAGTCATGATTACCTGGCTTCTCTGTTTTGCACTCGTCATGATGTTTCTCTTCGTTCCTCATAGAATCTTTGCAGTTACATTTTGGAAGCGTCAAACTAAATCTAAAATGTCGAGTTAGTAAATAGTGTGTGGTGGTTAAGTGAGCCAGAAGCTGACAAAACTCTTTATTCAGCAATGCTCACGTTCTTTACAGTCAATCGATGTCCGTCTACAAATAAATAAATCAAACACATGGGTTGGTTTGAGAGTACATCCCGCATTTCAGCAGCAAAAGCTGCAATTAAGGACAAACTAATGAGGTTTATATTCAAAGGACACTTTTACATTTTCTAAAGTCCATCATAATGCAATCTTTCCCATATGTTGAAAGTTGCTGGTTGCTGCAGTCAATCCTCTGCCCATACTGGCCACAGAGAGATGCGTTCTAAGTAAAATATATATATGTAGTGTGTTATGAAGTAATTGGGGACAAAATGCACATTCCTTGTTCAGTGCAGTGTCTGAGCAAGTCAAATCAAATGGGTAAGTCTTTTTAAGACCACGTTCCCACTTATTATCGGCGTCCCTGGTTAAACGTAGGGAATTCTATAACAGAAAGACAAAACTTCGGAAGATACCCGTCATTGTGCCAATCCGTTCCCGATCAGAGGAGGTAGCACAATGACCAGACCCATGAGCCAGCAGTCAGTTCAGTCCAGGTGTAGACCTGTGGGGAACTTGCTGCCCAATAGCAATATATTAATATTTTGACTTATGGATTCCCCTAGGTTCTTTTTTTTGTGTATTATAACTTCACCAAAACGCCTGCTTGTTGGTGTTCTATAAACTTCAAATAAAACATATAGATTGTTTCTGCGTGTTTTCCTTCCACCACTCGGTCAATCCCTACAACAGCCATTTGATTTGGCCAGTTTAGCCTCCTGTAGCCTGATATCAGCTTCAGCTAAACATTAGCCTGCAAAGAAGAATGTCATTTTCTTAATGTTTTCTTTTGCCCATTGAAACATCTCCATTGGTGTCAGAATAATGGTTTGCATCAGTGGCCTGCAGACTTGCTCATGCTGCAAGTCGCTTGTCACAGGCGGGTCTCTTTCATCGGGGATATGGGGTTTGTTAAAATAATTTTTCCGTAAACAAATAAATTCACCCAAGGAGGAGATCGGAGACATAAGTAAAGTCGACGTCTGACTTTAATCTTGTACAAGAGGAGCAGTTACAATGCAACAACGTGTGATGATGCTACAGAGGAAGTGCTCAAATCATTGTTGTGACTTGAGTCTTTTAAAGGCACAGGAGATAACGCGTCATTGAAAACATGTAATACAAGACATCATGTGCACAGGGCCCCTGATAACGGTTAGCTGTTCTGCAGGATAGCTTTAGGCCCTGTTTAGGTCATCAGTGGAAATACTAAAGACATTGAAACACTAAAATCATGTGGTTATACAAAATTCTTATAACAGGGTTAATTTGTGATTTTCGCTGCACGGTGGTGTAGTGGGTAGCACTCTCGCCTCACAGCAAGAGTGTCCCGGGTTCGATCCCCGGGTCGGCCCCGGGTTCCTTCTGTGTGGAGTTTGCATGTTCTCCCCGTGTAAGCGTGGGTTCTCTCCGGGTTCTCCGGCTTCCTCCCACAGTCCAAAGACATGCAGAATGACGGATAGGTAAATTGGTGATTCTAAATTGCCCGTAGGTGTTAATGTGAGCGTGACTGGTTGTCTGTCTCTACATGTCGGCCCTGCGATAGACTGGCGACCTGTCCAGGGTGTACCCTGCCTTCGCCCAATGACAGCTGGGATCGGCTCCAGCCCCCCCGCGACCCTGAATACAGGATAAGCGGTAGAAAATGGATGGATGAATTTGTGATTTTCAGGAAATGAATGGCCAGCAGTCTTAATATTTAATTGTTTGCCATCACTGAGCATAATACTGAGTTATTTCCACTATTTTCATGCTTTATCATCACTAAATTCTCCCTGATCTACATTCCAGACTTCTGGAAAAAATGTCCAAAATAGTGCATTTTGAAGAATAAAATTCATATGATGGAGCTTCAGTCAAAGGTTTTATTTCATTAAAAGAAAGAACAAATATGTATCTTTATCTGGTATAAATCCCATTAGGATCATCAAGTGCCCACATGGTCATTTGGGGGTCCAAATACGGGGTTCCAAAAGAGTCACCTCTGCCCGAAAGGGTTTTTGGAGCCCCATAAAACCCCCACCAGTGGTACCATACCCTTCAAATTCATTTTGGAAAGAGCAAAGTTCCCACATATAACAAATAATCCTGTTTAGAATAAATATGATCATTAATCGTGGTGCTAGGAGCACCCAAAAAGTGAAAAATAATTTTGGCGGTTCAAAAAAAGAAAAGAAAAAGGATTTTAGTGACCCACCTCTCACCCAAACAGTAAGGAATGTTGATTCTTCAGAATTGTGTAGTACACATACGATGAACTAAGACACCAATTTTCAGCTTTCTATCACTATTAGAACAGAAGTTATGGGCCTCCAAAAATGCAAACAAATGAAATGCGAAATTCCAATGTGTCAAAAAGGGGTGTGGCACTTGAAATTCAAACCGTTTGAGATTCTGACCTGAAACTTCAGATTCTGTCGTTTGGTAACATAAGGCATATTTTCACCGCTTTTCAGCAAAATCTGAGAGGTGTCATGTATATGGGTGGCTGAGTTGGCATGGAATGACCCATATGTCATTGATGGATTGATGGGCATTGAGTTTTTCCTCATGACATGACATAATGACACACATTTGATATATTCTGTCTCCCCCTCAGAGCCTCAGGAGCAGCAGGTGCTCAGAGCAGCTACCACCGGCCCCTCTACTATCAGCCTCACCTGGAGGATGATTCAGTCATCTCAAGGCTACCGCCTGGAATGGAGGGGCGGGGAAGGTCAGATGTGCACGTCGTACGCACGTTCAAACATTCAAGTGTCCCTTTTGTAGTCTTTTTGTGCATTACATGTAACGTACTGTAGTTTATAGGAGGGCCATGCAACACGGACAAGTTATTTTGGTGATGGTTTCGTTATGTACTATATTTGACTGAGTAATGCTGTGTGTTCTGATTCACATTGTTTTAATTAATACACAATTTGTATACTGATACTGATGTCTGTCTCTAGGGGGCCGTGTCCAGAGCCTGACCTTTCCGAGAACCACTACCAGCTATGAGCTAACGGGCCTTCAGCCCAACACAGAATATATCATGAGGCTGTACACCCTGTACGAAGGCCGTGAGGAGGCCACGCCTGTCTCCACCGAACCCAGAGGTCAGTAACAGTCTGGGGGTGTTAAAAACTTGATTTATGGGTCATAAATGTGCTGCGGTTGAATTCCAAAGGGCTAGTATCTGTTTTTTTTTATGAGCGTCCTGATCCTCTGGTGTTGCAGGAGATCAGCCGGTGGGAAAGGTGTCCAACCTGAGGGTCGTGGAGTCTCTGGGTAGTACTGTCAGACTCGGCTGGACGGGCGTAGCCGGGGCCACGCAGTATCGCATCGTTATCCTGAACAGAGAAGGTGCTTTATTCATTTAGATGTTTTAGTGCTTATATATATGAAAGAAAACATTCTTGTGATAACAGTATGTTTCTTGTCTCGTCAGTCGGATTAGAGGAAACACAGCTCATCCCAGGAAACCAGGCGACCCTTGACCTCCGAGACCTGACAGTGGGCGTGTCTTATGATGTCAGTGTGACCGCTCTGGTGGGAGAAATTGAAGGAGAAACGGTTATTTTCTCCATCAAACCAGGTGGGCTTAGCAATGACACTGCTGTGTGCTTCATGCTATTTTCCCCAATCACAGCGTAAACTTAAATTGCCATCCGATTTGTAATTAATTCCATAACTTTGCTGTACATTTACATTAGCTGTCATCAAAGTCTCTCATTTATCTTTTGAAATACTGGTCAATATACTGTATGTTATTATAAAGGCTTTCTTAAAAAGATGAATACATCGTGTTCATTGTACGTCCTTCATTTCAGAGCACGGCGTCGGCAGAGTGACTAGACTCAGAGTGACACACGCTAACAGTCGGAGAATTAGAATTGCTTGGACGGGTGCTGTTGGGGCGACGGGTTACAGGGTTACTTGGAGACAAGGCAACAGTAAGTGTAATGCTGTAATATGCATGCGATCATTCTGAATCCCGTAT
Source organism: Eutrigla gurnardus (assembly GCF_963514095.1). NCBI lineage: Eukaryota > Metazoa > Chordata > Actinopteri > Perciformes > Triglidae > Eutrigla > Eutrigla gurnardus. The sequence goes on along the minus strand of NC_139916.1, from coordinate 19,332,414 downwards.
TATTGTTTTCGCTATTGCATCAGCGACTGACTGTTTTATATCTTTCATTGCTTTTTTATGTGCTTGATTTTATATAATATTATGGTCTGCCTTGCAGATGCAGAGCAGGCGCATGTCGTGGGGGCGGAGGTCACAGCCTACACCATAGACGGCCTGCAACCGGATGAGGCTCTGGTCATTGGTGTTGCAGCTATGGTTGATCAGCGCGTTGGCGAGGTGGTCCCGCTGTCTAGTCGGACTAATCCCCACGCAGGATCCGTGGCTGGCCTTCGCATCGTTGACGTCACGTCTCAGAGGATACGCATTACATGGGCACGTGTTGCTCGGGCAACCGGCTATAAGGTCACTTGGCGGCGTGATGATGGTGAGCAATGATCAGGATTAATACTCAGTATTCCACAGATGCAGGGTGATATAAAGAAGAGTAGTAATCGTTTTGATGATCAGTGATCTGGCTGTCGGCCTCTTCCAACCTCATACAGTATGTCTGTAGTTTACATTTTTTTATTTTTGCTGGTGCAGGAGTTGAAACAACTCGTAACGTGGCCGCCGACGTCTCTTCCTACACCATCGATGGACTGCAGGCAGATTCGGCCTACAGTCTCTCAGTTTCTCCACTTATTGGCTCCCGAGAGGGAAGTCCTGCCACCCTGAATATCAGAACAGGTACAACACTGAGCTGTCAAACACACACAAACTTGTCTATTAGTAAGGGAATAAAAAAATAACTGAGTGATTGCTTCTTGGCCCAACCTTCAGAGTCCGATCAGTCTGTGGTCGGCACTGTGACGTCAGTGCAAATCCAGAGGGGTCGCGGAGAGGTCGTCCGGGTCACTTGGGTCGGCGTGCAGGGAGCGACGGCTTATCGTGTGACCTGGAGGAGAACAGACGGTAGACCTGTTGCCGGTCCCTTATTAAGATAAAATCCTCTCACACAGATCGATGCACTAATGCTAATGTTGAATGAGGTACCTATACCTCGGTGTGGATGGAGAAACCCTTCTCACTGTCGTGACTCTGTCCTGCTGCAGGCGGTGAGGAGAGGAGACAAGTCGTGGGGGGAGATGTGACAGCGGTGGACTTGGATCGGTTGGACCCCGGAGCCCAGTACGAGGTGCAGGTCGTGGCTTTAGTTCAAAACAGTGAGGGACCACCTGTGACTGTCCGAGTCACCACACGTGAGTACTGTCTTCCTTTATTTAGACATTATTACAAGTTTTTGTTTAACTCACTAGAACGTGTCGAATAGAGAAAAACCCATGGATGTATGGATTTAAAAGTCTTCTTTAGAGAATGGATGGATTGAACAGTAATTGATGCTTTTCACAAATGACACACATAGCATAACATTGCGCTCTATAAAAAATCTTATATTTAAATTCTATTTTTTACATGTTTTATACTTTAACATTTATATTGAATGAATACTCCCCTGTATCTGTGTATACAGCCGGTACCACCCCTCAGTTACCTACAACTATAAGAGTGGCGGAGGTTACCCAGAATTCTGTGCGGCTTGCCTGGACTTCACTACCAGGAGCCACAGGATATATTCTACGCTGGAAGGTTGAAACAGGTGAAACATGTTATTATATGTGTTATAATGTCTTTCTTCGAGTCTCCGCCTGCTCTACAGTCCCGTCATCCTGACTGTTCACCCCTCTCAGATGGCGGCCGAGGCTTGTCCGTGACCCTGCCTGCTGCGTCCAGCTCCTACCTGGTGACCGGGCTGCGTTTGGGCCGTCGCTACCACTTCACCGTGCAGCCCACCTTTGAAGCCGGACTGGGAACCGAGAGCTCTGTTGATGAACACACTGGTAACGCATTCCTCATCCAGCATACTCGCCACAAACGCCTCTTGGATGCCGTACTTCATCTACACACCTCCCTGTCTGCAGTGTGTGTGGGCGGCCGTCTGGATGTGGTGTTTCTGGTGCCGGCGTCGACCGATCGGATTAACCTCGCGAGGCCTCTGCGCCAACTCCTCACGAGTGCAGCGGGCTCGCTCAACACTATCGGGCCCCGCGACTCTCAGGTGCAGCTCTAAGAGGATACGTCTCAAAACGTGGTGTGGAGAGGTCTTTTCTAGACGTCTAACATGTTGATTATCTTTCTCTTCAGGTGGGAGTTGTAGTTTACGGTTACAGACCCAAATTATGGTTCCTGCTTAGTCGCCATACCGGGTCTGACACACTTCTAAAAGAGATCCAGTCCACACCGTTTTATGAAAGCCCCGGGAATAACATCGGTCAGTTTTTTTTTTCTTTCTCTCCATGGCTGTACTTGCTGCTCGACGTGTGTGCATAAGAAGTTTTATATTTCTGTCTCCCTCTGCAGGCGAGGCGGTGTCATACACCATGCAGTACCTTCTGACCCCCTCGGCTGGACGGAGACCGAGGGTCCCCGGTGCTGTCGTCATCATCACTGACAGGAAGTCAGCCGACAACCTGACTGTTGCAGCCAGCAGTCTCAGGGCCGCAGGTGTGCTGCAGTCATCTGTCAACGACATTTACAATTTGCTTTAACCTGGTTGGATGTAACTACCTTCACCTACAAGATCACTTTAGTCGCCGTCCAAGCGATAGAAGTGTCTGCAACTGATTTTAAATGATCATTTCCTAAAAATTGTCATAAAGGAATACGTCATGCATATGTTCATTTGCTTATTTGCAATTCTTTGCACCTTTTCTCTGTTTTTTTGTTGGTTGTTTTGATTCTTAGTTTGATGTGAGAAGTTTTCTTCAAGAACTCAAAGTTACATAGGAGGAGTAATTGAAATACAAATGAATGGTCATTTTGTGGTGAAGTATTCCTTTAAGTCACTGGACCTGTTACTGATGCCCCCGTCTTCAAAAACCTAAAGCAAGTCCAGTTGCCTGAGACAAAACTTTAATGTGTGTGTGTGTGTGTGTGTGTGTGTGTGTGTCTGTGTGTGTGTGTGTGTGTGTGTGTGTCTGCTAGGTGTCACAGTGTTAGCAGTGGGTATAGAGCAGGCAGATACGGAGGAGCTGCGTCGGGCGGTGACGGATGGCAGTACCCAGAACATCCTGTACGTCCATGATGCAGCACAGTTGGACAGCGTACAAACTGAACTGGCAGACTTGCTCTGTGGCATTGCCAGAATACCAGATGTAAGAAGAAACCTGAGAAAATGTGTTTTTTTTTTTTTTTTTTAATGGCATGGAATAATTACTCTAATATATATTCGGATATAATAAAAAAAAACCTCTCTGATCTGAGCCTGATGTTTCTCTCCTTTTTTAGGTAGGTCCAGCCCCGTGTACCACTCATTGCCCTCAGGTGAGTTCTCCAACTGTGCTTTCATGCTGTATTAACTCCTTTGCACCTGTGATAATGTTGTACTGTAGACTTAATAACTGCCAGAAACATCCTCCTCCATGCTGTTTGCTTTTATGAATTTTAATCTTTCCAATTTCTTTCAGGGTGAGAGGGGAGAACGGGGAGAAAAGGTGCAGTACAGGAAGCGAATACATGTTTTACCACTCTCCAAGTCATTTGTGTTTTCAGCTTTGATAGGCCAGTCTTTCTTTGACTCCGCAGGGTGAGAGAGGAAGAGATGGTGTCGATGGACGCAAGGGAGATCCCGTGAGTCATTCATTTACATGTGATTTTTCTAAATGTTATTGGTCGTATATACTAACGTGGTGTCTATATATGTGTGTGTGATGAAGGGCCGTGATGGTCAGCCTGGGAGAGATGGCCCCAGAGGACCTGAAGGACGCCCAGGTACACCAGGCCACACCGACCCGATTGACCCCTCAGTGGGCACGAAAGGAGCAAAGGGGGAGAGAGTGAGTGCAGCTAACGCCATACAAAAACAAATATATCAAACTTCCTTCATGAGGACTGAAGTAACCGTTTATCTTCCGTTTAGGGTTTTCCTGGCATTGATGGAAATCCAGGGTTGCCAGGACGACCGGGCGCCTCTGGAAATGCAGGGGTCCCGGTGAGTCGGGGGACCAGAACCCACAGACCCATTGGACGCGTTCATGTTGTCATATGCTCACAGAGGTGACAGTGATGTTGTTTTTGTGTCTGCAGGGTTCACAGGGCCAACCTGGAATCAGAGGGGACCGAGTGAGTCATACTCCGTTTCTAGACCTGCAGATTGTTTATGTGCATATTTCAACATTCAATACAGTGCTTCCTTTTTTTTTATTGTTCTAGGGTGAAGATGGTGTGTCAGGGCCCCAGGGGCCAAAGGGAGGTAAAGGTGAAAGGGTGAGCTGAGTGATCATTTCTGACCTTTTTCCTAACGCGAGTGTCTGTAATGTGTTTGTGTTTGAAAGAGACTGAGAGCAAAGTGATTGTGTGCGTGTTCACGGCGCTTTGCTGATGCTTTAGGGGGAATCGGGCGTGGCTATATCAGGAGGGGGTCTTCCAGGGAGGAAAGGCGAGCCAGGAATCCCAGGAATACCGGTAAGAAAGTCACTGGGTCCACTTCAATGTTAAATAAGCTTTTTATGGCCAAATTCTTCCTAAATCCCAGAGTGGTCCTTACTATACATGTCTGTATACTGACCGGTGTTTGTGTTGTGTACTAAGGCTACCCCTGGTCTGCCAGGCAGCGATGGGATCAAAGGTGAGGCTGGAGCTCCGGGGACACCTGGTCGGGATGGTCGCCCAGGTATACCGGGAACACCAGGACTCTCCATTAAGGTTAGCCTCCTCCTTTGAGATTATTCTCAATAAAATATCTTAAATATTCAGGTTGTTTTGCAAGAAAACATCTTAGAGCCTCAGTTTTATTGTGTGGCTGTTTAAACTCTAACTAACTACATTTTGTTATGTTAATTATCGACTATAAAAAAAAAACCTTCTCGTCGATTTATTTAGAGAGCTTATTAAATTGTTAATGGAGTTGGATTTTCGCTGCAGCCACTCCTCCAAGATGAAGCTGTTGTTGTCGGACTTATGCACAAGGTGGTAGCAGTGAGCCACTTACTAGTAACTCTTCAGTGGAGGTTTGAGCATTTCCTGTATGTGCCTGGAAAGCTAAGAAGTATCCTTATTACACAGTATCACTTTAAGTGTATCTTTTTTTTTTCAAATTTTTTTTCAAGCGATATTAACGATTTCCTCTCATTTCTACTGCATCCAATAAACACTTTGATATTTCTTGTTAGATAGTATTTCCCAGCCAATTACCATTTCAACCTTTTTTAATTCCTCAGTATTGGAAGCGGCTGTTTTCTGTGGATTAAAAAGAATAACTTATTTCTATCATGTCAATCATTTTCATCTTCGTCCTGGTGCTGTTGTCATCGATTTTAATTTTTACTAGTTTATCTTAACGTTGAGACGCTATGTGCAGTAACATAGAGGTGGATGTGAATGTAAACGGTGTGTTTAGAGAAATGTGTCCTAACAACAACGTTCCCCCTCCGTCCCGTTCTGTAGGGAGACCAGGGCAGGCCAGGAGATAGGGTGAGTCACACCATCACCACCAGCTTGTCCTCTCACTGCAGAATCTCCCGAGGAGCATGTACCCATAATGATCCTCGACACGTATCTCTCTGTGCTGACAGGGACCTCCAGGAGTCGGCAGCGGGGTCGCAGTGAAGGGCGACGCAGGCTCCCCAGTAAGTGCTGCCAATCACTGCCGATGTGCTGACACGCTGGCTTTGCAGATGAACTCGTGTGTGCACTTGGGTGTGTGTTTTGCATTCACTAATTGCATTTTTATTATCAGGGTCCTCCAGGACCTCCAGGGGCTCAGAGTCCTAGAGGGCCAGCGGGACCTCAGGGCAGCAAAGGAGACAAGGTAGCCGAAGATTGATTCAGTGTATGAGCATTTGAGCTCATGAGTGAGGTGGGTGTGTAACAAAGCCATGGCTTGTGGTTGCTTGTTTTTTTCAGGGCGATGGTGGCGATGGGGTGCTTGGACCTGCAGGCAGACAAGGAGACCCTGGGGACAGGGTAGGTGGAGGGTGTGGCAATTTTTGACGGCTGACGTCACGATAAAGAATCTGTTCCCCACAACATGAATACATGGAGAGCACACACCTCTGCTACACAGTCCTCATTACACTAATCACAAATCTTTTCATCTGCGACCGGCGGCTCTGTTTCTGTGCTTATGAAATCAAACCTCATAATCATGTCATTTTTGAGATTCCCTGCTGTCTAATAGTCGAGCACACAAAACACATCGCCCTTGATGGAAGCGATGATCGAGCATTGTGGTCATGTCTTTCAGGGACCCCGAGGGCCTCCGGGAGAAATTGGTGGCAAGGTAAGATAAAGGTAAGAATCACTCCTGCTGAAAGCTGTTTAATGGAGGGATGATGTCTGTCACTGTCTGTCCTGATAGGGGGACCGAGGACAGCCGGGTGAGGCTGGATCACAGGGAGACAGGGTGAGTGCTAAGTATGTGCACGTCCGTGTGTGGATTTTAACAGTCTAGATGTGGCACCGGTTATAGCCATAGTCTGTAGTGTTTATGCAGCAGTCACAGTTTTCTGTTAGATGCAGGTTTTCATTCACAGGATGTGACTTTGGTCATGTGTCGTTTTGCAGGGGGAGAGAGGACCGGCTGGTGAAGCTGGGGAGAGAGTGAGTATAGCAGTGTTGCTGTGGTTTTAAATGTAACCGTTGACATCCTCTCCTTTTAGTGGGATTGTGTGCTGTTATCTGAATAATGTCATCTGGCAGGGGGACCCAGGGAAGCCGGGCCTCGCGGGAGCAACAGGGCTGAGAGTGAGTAACAGACTGCCGCGTAGTATCGGCTGATGACGTCGGCGTTCCTTTTTGTTTCATCTCCGCTGATTGTTATGAATGCAAAGAGAGTCTCACAAATGAGTCTTTCCATTTGTCCTCAGGGTTTAGCGGGGCCCACCGGAGCGCCGGGAGAAAAGGTGAGGCTGATTAAATTAAATGTAATCATACAAGAAGCAGCGGGTCAACAGAAACGTGATTCCATCACAGAGCGTTTCATAATCTGATGAAATTAATTTCCAAGCAAAGATGAAAGAACAATTGGACCTGTCTGTTTCCAGGGAAACGAGGGTGCACGCGGAGAGCCGGGCAGAACTGTGAGTTATCAGATAAAGGGGAGGGAGTAATCATAACATATAATCGTTTATCTGTCCTTTCATTTTGAATATGCACTTAATGCCTGTGACTATCTGATGACATGATGATGTTACTGGGATCATGCAGGCTACAGGCTTTCCCGGGAAGAAAGGGGAACAGGTAAGATGTCGTGATCTCGTAACACTTTTTCATTTTAGCAGAACTTGCTGTCCCTTCACCCCCGGTGTGTTTCATGTCCTTTGCTGTCCTAAAGGGCGACCGAGGCCTGTCTGGTCCCGAGGGGCTGCGGGGGGAAAAGGGAGATTCTGGACAGAGAGGAGAGAAAGTGAGTAACCAGGGGGATGATGATGATGATGATGATGATGATGATGATGATGATGATGCAATGTTTGTGCGGTGACGTCTTTCTGAATTACATTCCTTCTCCTCCCGGCCATTTTGCAAGGGGTCTCCAGGGTCAGGGGGGTCAGCTGTGGGACTTAAAGGGGAGCCAGGAGAGCGGGTGAGTTCCACTTTATAAAAAACACCAAATGCCACAACCGTGACGTTTACAGCTGCTGTGATGTATGCCTGACAGTAGCATCCATTATTCATGTTCTCTCGTGCCACCTGTCAGTGTAAGTCATGCCCCAAAACCCGCTCCGACCCAAACACATGTGCTCTTCCCTCAGGGACTCGCTGGCATCAGTGGAAAGCCGGGAGCCAAGGTGAGGGGCCCGCCGTGTTTCTGTTTTTGTGTTCGTAGCCTTTTGGTTTGTCAGATTGTGAAACTGGCCTTTTAACTGTTCATTAGGGAGATGCAGGTGAACCAGCAGAGAGGGGGGAGGACGGGCGGCCAGGAATCCCAGGGAAGCCTGGTGTTCCTGGGAAACAGGTGAGGATGGTTCCATTCAATCTTCCCCACACATTTTCAATATCATGTACGTACAGCCGGATGTAGTATGTGAGTAGAGATAATCAAATGGTACCTTTGCTACAGCATCTCTGAGAGACAAACTGCTCTCCTCTGTTTTATAGCATTGAATCTAAACTGTATCTTTGGAATGAAGATGTCGACTTGGGAAATTGCAGCATTTATCACAAATTTGTAACAAGTTATTGACGACAATTGAAGAAGAAAACCAACCGCTAATTAAAAAATCAAATCTATTGTTAGCCGCGGCCCTAGTGATCTCGTCTTTGCTTTAGTGGTTTTCTTTACGCAGAGCAGTCATTACATTGAGCTGTTGTAAAATCATAGTCGAGCAGGTAGCGTTATTGTTGCGTGTTGCTCTCAGCGCTGTAATCAACGATCAGACCGCCTGTTCAGCTCTCTTCTGTTCCCCCCAACATGCCTCTCTTTTTAATGATGCCACTTTAGAGGTAAAACACACTGTGTGTGCACGACAACACTTTCCTCACAACTTCTTTTCTATTTGTTCTCTACCCTGCTACATAGAGATGAAATTGTAGACATTTTTTTAACTCAATCAAGGTTTTCCCCCAGTTAAAATGATCTTGCATAAAGTGATATGTTGGTGTGAATACTTATTTCTTCCAGGGAGAGAGAGGAGACAAGGGTGACGAAGGCACGCCTGTGAGTATACCTTCCTCTTATTGATACCAATGCTTGATATCCACTCTCATCATACATGTGTGTGTTGATTGAGTAAGATCAGTGTGTATACATCACTGAAAATGTCTCTTTTGTGTTTGAACCTGCTTTTCATCAGGGGGAATCTGGACTTCCAGGGAAGTCAGGAGAAAGAGGACTGAGGGTGAGACGAGTGTCTAGGATACATTTAAGAGTCACGTTTCATTCTAAATCTTTAAAACCATCAATGTAAAGTTGAGTTAACAGGTATTTTTGATTGCCCCCCCCTCCTCAGGGACTGGCTGGTCAGCCAGGTCGGGCAGGAGAGAAAGGGGATGCAGGAGACCCGGGAGGGAACGGACGAAACGTGAGATTTCTCATCATACACAGCTTTTCAATATGCTCTTGTTCTTTTCCGTCTTGAGAGAAGAAACGTGAGGAAGGTCAGCTACTCAGCATACATTGGTCTGTGTTCACTCACAGGGCAACCCTGGACCCGCGGGACTGAGAGGAGAGAGAGGAGAACTGGTTTGTTCTCTGCTTTTTTAATTTAGTCACAAAGTGCTTAAATACCATTTTATGTCCGCTGTCGGCCGGCTCACACATTTCACCCTCTTCTTCAAGGGACCCCAAGGGCCTCCGGGACCACCGGGGAAAGTGGTGAGTGCGTCACCCTGTACTGTAACTTAAACCGTAATTGATAAAAACATTTTCACTTCCTACATCTCACACATCCCCAATTTTTATACGTGACTTTTCAACAGGCCGACATCCAGGGCCAGCTGAAGGGAGAGAGAGGAGAGAAGGTAGGTCCGGTATCTGTGGAGAGCTTGTCAGTTGGAAAAATCTCCCAAAAATGTCATGATTAGAAATGTTCAACATCATTGTGATATCCAGGGTGAGGACGGCGACCCAGGAGAGCACGGTGGCAAAGGCCCCAAAGGCGAGGGGGGGACTCCCGGAGCCCCGGGCCTACGAGTGAGTTTCCCTCATTCTTCAATTTGGTCAATGCTTTCTGTGCATCTGATAACCCATCGTGAGGCGTATGCACCTGGACGTGTAGTGACCCTCGTTTCCTGTCGATGTTGCATGCCTGACTGATGTTCTTTCTCCGCTGCATTTAAAGGGTCCCGAGGGACAACGTGGACCCGCCGGTACCAGAGTAAGTCTGCTTTCTGTCACTTCTTCTCGACTTAAACTCAATGTCAATTATTTGCTCATTTCCTTTCACGCACATTTACATCCTTCCCACCTCTAATGTGTCCAGGGTGACGCCGGGGAGCGAGGAGCGCCTGGAGAGAAGGTTTGAAATCAATCGGTGCGGCCGGTCGTCACAATATCACCTTCTGAACTGAGCTGTGTCATTTTGTCAATATTGAAAGAAGAAGAAAAGAAAAGAAACCTGGCAGTTCTCGCTGTCCTTCAGTTTCTCCCAGAGGGGCTGGCAGAAAGCTTCACTTTGAATTGTGCCACTTAAGCTGCTCTGATTGAAATGTGTGTTTTCTAACCGTAAACGTCTGTGTGATCAGGGAGAGAGAGGAACATCGGGGATAGATGGACGTCCTGGTCTGGATGGTAAACCAGGTGCTGCCGGACCCCCTGGTCAGAGGGTACGCAGCTTCTCTTATAAATCACATTGTGTGTGTGTGTGTGTGTGTGTGTGTGTGTGTGTGTGTGTGTGTGTGTGTGTGTGTGTGTGTGTGTGTGTGTGGCCTCAATGGTTGCTCAAAGTGTTGCTCATGTATTTGTGTTTTTCTTTGTATTACAGGGGGATTCAGGGAAACAGGGGGATCCTGGGAGGGATGTGAGTTCAATTGTTACTGTGTTTGTTTGAAAAAAGCACGTATCCCTGATATTGCATTAGTATCACATTTTTGCTTCTGGTTTTGATCTTGCTATCTTGCAAATTCTGTTTTAAACACATTTCCAGTAAACGCCTCTGAATTGCAAACACGTATGCACTTCCTGAGTACGAGCTGCAGAGGGCACTGTGGAGGTGGTCACGTTCAGTCCTCACTCCCGCGGCCGGTTGCATAAGCCGACTGTCGGGAAATACATCTCCAGGCCAGTCCGGTGTCACAGGAGACTATTATGTAATATTGATCATAATAAAGATTCCGGGAGCCCTCGAGTGCTCAATTTACAGTGTAGTTAAAGAGTCTAAATCCTGTTTTGAGGGGAAGACACATGATCCTTCGCTGCTGCTGTTCATCCAAAAGAAATTGCAGTTGCTATTTCAGTCATGTCTGCTCAGTGGTGCTGCACTTTGAAACTACTGAATAATAGATTTTGAGCTCTCCTTTAACTGTCCGTACATCCCCGCAATAAAGCGCCAAATTTGAGCAAATCTGTATTAGTTTAGCAGGAATTTAATCTGAATAAAACTGAGGTTAATTACTCACTGTGATGTGCGTTGGTTTGATTCACAGGGTTTACCAGGACTTAGAGGGGAACAGGGCCCCTCGGGGCCTGTTGGGCCTCCAGGAACAGCGGGGACACCTGTGAGCGCGTAGACACACACACACACACACTTTTATTTTTGTATTTACGTTTCACTCCATTCCATTCGTTTTGTTTCTCTACATTTCAGTGTGTTTTTGACCGTAGTTATGTGTCGTATTTCAGGGGAAAGCAGGTGAAAATGGCAAACCTGGTGCTGCTGGCAAAATGGTAACTCCTTACTATAATACCTTCTCAGCTGAATGAATGAAATGTCCACTCTGCCTGACATGCTGTGAAAGATGTTATTCTCGGCTTGACTGACATGCTGTGATATTTATTGCAAACAGTCAGAATATGAATGTTGTTCAGCGGGTTTTTCCCTCTTAGCATGTCTCTCTATCATTCTCTAATTTGGTAATGGCGTCGACAATAAAGCAGAGAGGACATTTATGTCGGGCTCGGCTGCATTACGCTCGTCTTAAGTGAGTCTTCGATGCAGTGGCAATGAATTATGGGAGCGCTCCCGCAGCAGAGCGGCCATTCTTCAGTGTGTTGGTTTGTTTGAGTCTGTGATGCCTTTTTTGTTTTCCGACTTCCAGGGCGAGGACGGCGTGCCGGGTGAAGACGGCAGGAAGGTTTGTGGCTTTTTATCAGGTTACACCATCATTTGATAGGATGAGCTTTTAGTCAAATAGGGTTTCATTCATTATGTTTGCAAGTGTTTTTAATACGACACACAGAGAAAAGTAAAGTCAGATAATACTTGAATGTCTTTTTAGAACATTGTTTGTGACGACTGTGAATCTGACTCTGCTGTCTTTCATCTGCAGGGAGACAAAGGAGAATTGGGAGCAGCTGGAAGAGATGTCAGTTTTTCCTCATCTCCTTTTCTATCATTATCTCTCCTCGTTTAGTTGTCTGTTTGCTTCTGTATCCCGTCCTGTCGATCTGCCCCCTCTCACCCCGCTGCTTCCTGTATCGATCCCTGACTTTATTGTATTACACACCAACCTTCCTCCTTTTTGTTTTTCCTCATCATCACTTCTCCTCTCAAGTCTGTATTTATCAATCGTAGTTTGCTCTGACATTGACATCGCCGTCACACTCTCACTCACCGCTGAATCAATAGGCTTCTGAGGAGCCGCGATATAAATTCACTCGCCTCTAATGATCAAGCCTCGCCTTTTTCGCTCGAGCCACTTCTGAGAGGAATCCAGAGAGGCACCAAATGTCAGTGCTGCGCTGGTTTCATGTGCAAATTCACATTAATTATCTGTGGAACATCAGTGGAGGGGTGGCAGCGGCCACCTGCTTTGATTTGATAGTTCAGCCTCGGCTGGAGTGCAGGAGGAAGTAACCCTGCATAGAGACTCAGTTGTGTAATGTGTTTTTCAGGGCCGGGACGGGCAGAAAGGAGACCGGGGCCTTGCTGGGATCGCTGGACCCTCTGGCCCTTCGGGGCCTCCTGGAGTACCTGGCAGCATCGGCCCTCCCGGACAGGTGCAGCTATCGACACATTTGAAAACATTATGAATGGGAATCATCTTTACTAATCTGTACGCTGTCCCTGTCTCTCAGGTGGTGTATGTTAAAGGAGCAGCAGTAGCAGCTATCCCCGGCCCCCAGGGGCCTCCAGGAACTCCTGTGAGTACGCATGACCTTCTGATATTCTTCTTAATTACATTCCTTTAAAAAATGCTTATTACAGTCACAGCTGTGTCTGAAGCGTTTTGTGTTAGGAATGAAACGGACCTCCAGGGCTAAACGTACAATAAAATCATCAAACACACAAATAAATTCTTCTGCATGTAACATTTTGTGTTGTCTTTTTGCATACTATCATAGAAGCACGTTACAGAAGCATCAGCATCAGATCTCTAGCTGATATCTATCTAGCTCCCGTGTGGTCGTTTTGTCCCCAGCCGTATCGCTCTCCCAGTGGAGCAGCAGAAATGTGTGTGTTATTTTATCTACATCTGTCCCCGTGTGCTGCCGCCGCCCTCCCACAGTCTTATCTGTTGATGTTTGTTATCATTGTCCTTGCTCTGCCCTTCAGGGCGTACCTGGGATCCATGGAGCGGTGGGGGCCAGAGTAAGTCCTAGTTGTCTGTATCGATCCCCGTTTGCTTTCCATTAGTAACCCCTCAGTGGCGTTCCTGATCTTCTAACTTTCTTTGTTTCCAGGGAGACAGAGGCCCGGCCGGCGCCAAAGGTGACCCTGTAAGTCAAACGTCCATCCTTCTTGATTTGAGAGCGTGACGTGAGCGGTGCGTTCGTGTGTTTTCTGTTGACACTTTTATATCTTTTTATTGGCAGGGAGACCCAGGAGAGGATGGAGCGCCGGGCAAACCCGGGACAGCGATGGTAAGACGTCGGCTCATCACCCGTCGCGACCCAGCTGTGACTCATGGAATCTTTTATTGTCAATATAGTTCATCTCTGTCGACTGATGTTTTTTTGTTTCCCCTCACCAGGATGTACAGAAGGCTATGATCAGTTTTGGCATTCGGGTATGTGGACTGGATATGCAATTTCATGACTGTTAAAAAAGGTGTAGTTAGGTTTCTAGTCTTCCAATGCAATACGTACACCTTTACACTGGATTTCAACATGATTCATTTCTAGCATGACGATCCCTTTTGAGAGAGAAATGTCTGTTGGTAATGATGAAAAATAAAGCCCACAAACGTCACATAGTACTGCACAATTCCTTTTCTGAAGGACCATTTTGATTTTTTTGTTACATTTTTCAACATTGCTTATTTCCAAAAACCTTGCAGCTTCATGTAATGCACATAAAACGACTTTACCACCACCGTTTGTTGGTATAGCATTTTCTTTGTTTTAATCTCAAATATTACTCATGTATGTGTTATGTATAATATACAGTATATATATATACATATATGGATGAATATTTTTAGCACGATGGTCCTGCTGATGGGAAAAGGTCCTGGAATTTAGTGTTTAGTGTTTTTATATATTTTTTCTTGCAAGCGTCATCACCATCTACAGCTTAAGGATACTTTTAGAATTTGTCAATTAGTTTGAAAATAAAAATGCCTTCAGTCCAGTGAAAGAGGATTAACAGGGTTGCTGGTCCAATATGAGATTGGCTCTTGGTTTATTATAAAAGTAGCTAAAACCCACAGCAGCATGTGGGGCTTGATGTCAAAGACGTCAGTGACAGACGTTGGATTATGACTGAATTACTGCAGATGAAAAACCATCTCAGTCCTTCACAGTAAAACCATATCTTTCTATTATTACATTTGTGGCAAATACATTTGAAAATGATCGTTAGACCTTGGATTGTTGGACTCATGTGGAGCACGATTACAATCAACTCTCCAACTGCGGAGATGAAATCTAAATTTAGATGTCCAAAGCATTTCACAGACTGGCAGCTGTGGTCGAACTTTATGAAGCAACCGATTTCCTTTCTTCCCTCCACACAGATGTCTGATCTCAAGGTGGCCGTGGACAGGACGGAGGCACCAGTGGTTCAGAAGGCAGATAAAGGTGAAAAGGGAGGCGCTGGTGAACCTGGACCCAGAGGACTAGCTGGTGCAGATGTAAGTATGTCTAAAGGCATCTTGGAGGCTTACATTAAGATCGTAGCAAATCCAGATGGTGCACTCCATTTGGATGTTAATTAAAATATTGCATCTCTATAATTCTGTTTAACATTTAGATGCTTGTACCTCTGTCCATTTCCCGTTGTGCACCAGGGTCCTCGTGGTTTTCAAGGAGAGAGAGGGGCCAAAGGGGATCAAGGGGACCGAGGACCCGTGGGTGCAACTGGGCCTTCAGGTATAGCCATCGGTGAGCGAGGGCCAGCGGGACTCCCAGGGCCCTCCGGAGAGTCAGGCAAACCAGGAATACGGGGAGATCCTGGGCGAGTTGGGGAAGTAGGGGAGGCTGGAAGACCAGGAGATAAAGTGAGCTGAGGAGTGTCGGGTCAACAGATGAAAGTATTTCATGGACTGAACATGATTCTGCTAACATCCTGTATGTCTGTATTTAAAGGGAGGGAGAGGAGACAAAGGTGACAAAGGAGAATCTGTAAGTGTTTATGTTACATTGATATTGTTTTTGTTTTGGTCCTCCACATCGAAGCGCTGAGAGAAATTCATGTTTTATGTAAACACAGGGACAACTCGGGCTAACAGGAGCAGCCGGTCCACCGGGTCAAAAGGTCAACTCCTCTTCAGCCTTCATATTGATGCAGTGAAACTCCAGGATTCCACATTTTGAAAATATTAGATCCACAGTACATGGAAGGGAGTTTATAAGCATTCGTGTGTGTATGTGTTGTAGGGAGCATCTGCTGACTCAGTGCTGGTTGGTGCACCTGGAGTCAGAGGTCCTCCAGGAACCGTAGGACTGAAAGGAGAACCCGGTGCTGCAGGATCACCAGGACCTCAAGGAGAACGGGTACGATTTACACATCATACAAATAAAACAATCGCATGTTTCTATGTGGAATTTTACTACTTTGAATGTGTTTGACAGGGTTTTGTGGGATCTCGTGGTGATAAAGGAGACAGAGGACAGTCTGGAGAAAACGGCCGTGATGGCTCGCAGGTAAGCATCGTAATCTAGATTCAAATATTCACAGAATCACAGACTCCTAAAGTGAGAAACTCTGATTTTGGTTTGAACATAACTGCACTCAGTACATGATGTAAAACTGTTAAAGTATTGTAAGAAGGAGTGTGTGTTTTGACATTTCAGGGAACAGCAGGAGAACCAGGAAAACCTGGTCAGGATGGGAAACCGGTGAGTGTGAAGTTCTGGATACGATGTTAGACATTTGAAGGTGAAGTTGACAATATTGTACCTTTTTTTAATAGAGCATGATATAGTCATGATTTTCTTCAACGAGACGCGTGTGTAACTATTTAGTGAATATTTCTTTCAACAGACTTGGTAAGTATGGCCTTTTATTATGAATGTTAGACTATAGTTATTGTGAATATTCTATTCATTCTGTTTGCTTATTGTGTATTTGCCTTAATTAACGTACAGTATAGTATATAAATATAGTACTAATTCCTATAAAGGACATTAAGCACCTGCTCATCTTTTTGAAAACATTAAAACCAGCAGGATTCCCATCAGGTTCAATATTTACAGTCATCACTTAAAGTCCAGACATTGACTGCATGGTCGGACACAGCAATCGATGTAAAGAAAGGAGAGGAGGGTATTAAGCACTTCCTCACACTTCTTGTTTTCCTCCCCTCCATGTCGGAGCAGGGCCCAACAGGGCTCGCTGGTCTTCGAGGCCAACCAGTGAGTAACCAGTAACCCAGTAAACCATCTGAGCAAACGACTGGGTTGGCTGATCAAGCTGTCTTTCCCCCTCTTGGGCCGAGGCTTCGTAGATCCTTAGACTGTAACCTTTTGCAACCGTGCGGCTAACTGCTCCGACTTCCTCTCTCGCCTCCAGTCTTATCACTGCCCGTTTCCTTTTCTGTGTTGTTTGTTCCCCCCCTTCCAACACTGTTCTCCCCCTCCCCCCCCCCTCCTGTCATCCAACCTTCCCCCCTCTTTCGTCCTCTCCAGGGCCTGCCTGGGTTCCCAGGAGTTCTAGGCAGACCGGTAGGTTTTCTGCTGCTGGCTGGCATGCTTGAGCTCTGAGCGGAGGGAGGGCTGGGAGAACCCGTCCCCGTGGTATCAGATACAAGTGGAGAATGCTTTAGAGATAGCCGTGGGCTTTAGCTCAGGAAATAGCTCGAAAGATCCATCTGCATTTGACAACAGGAGACTAGAACAACCCATCATCAGCTGCTTTAATCTTTATTCATGTGTGTTGGGAACATCCATCTGAGAGCTGAGATCTAGGATAACAGTCCGATCTGGATCAGTTCCTCAAGGACCAAATGTCCCCGAAGTACAAGTGTCAAAAAGTAGACATTTTTTAAACGTTTAAAACCGCAGGAGATGAAAGGAAGTCATCTGACATCCTGAGCCGAGTTCGTGCCAGGATCTAGTGTACAATAGTAGAGGGGAATAAATATTTTTTTGGTACTCCAAAAAGTACTGTATTGTGGATTCGCCCGAGTCTGCTTATCGCGCATGCAGCTGTTCCTGCTGCTATCTGCTGTGTGCTTATCCCTCTCGCAGCACGGGTTTTTCTGAGCTTACCATGCCAGTGTCTCTGTGTTGACATCGTTGATCCTCTGTGTTTGTATTGTCCCACCTGTTGTCACGAGGCGGTCAGATGCTTACCTGTTTGTATATTTGTGTCTCCTGGAGAGACGCTCGTGTCAATCAGAGACACATTTGTGTTTTGTTTCTGTGAACTCCATGTTGTCCAGTATTGAGTATATTTAATAGTAAAAGTATGAACACTTAAGTGCTCACGTATTCTAAACGTTCAGATATGTTGCTTTAAGCAATAGTTTGACATTTTGGGAGATGAAGTTACCTGCTTTCTTGCAGAGAGTTGAATGAGAAGATCAATATCACTCATATCTGTTCAAGAAAACAAACATTTCCAAGATGTCAAATTATTCTGGTTAAATGTGGTCCGTGAAGTGTCAGTGAGTATTTTCTACCGTGAGTATCCTGTACATGACTTTAATTTTTGCTTCTAGGGAAACTCTGGAGAGCCCGGCATAAGGGGGCCGACAGTAAGTATCACACACACGACGACGCACGCGTCCACATTCACAGACTCTCTGCAGCAGCCGTTTACATGTTGGTGGTCTGCGTTTCCATTAGGGCCCCATGGGTCCCAACGGGCTTCCAGGTCAACCAGGTGTGAAGGTAAGTTTACTACATCTCAGCGTGCTACAGTACGAGTGTCTAGTTCTAGCTTGTGTGCTGAAGTTCTTGTTGTTGCTTGCTGGCAAAAGTCATAAAAAGCATTTTTTTGTCTGTCTGCAGGGTATTCAAGGAGAGCCAGGTGTTGGCATCAAGGTAACTATTCCAGTGGTTTTTTACGTCTTTTAGACAAAAGGTTGAATTTCCCTAGTATCCAATCTGCAGCTCTGCAGTGTGTGAGTTAATTTCTTTTCTCTGCAGGGTCCTCCAGGTGCCCAAGGGAGTACAGGTCTGCCAGGACCAGCAGGTCCCCCCGGAGCGGTAGTAAGTGTCCCCGCCGCTTTTCCTCAAAGAAAAAACACTTACCACTGTATTTGTTCTTACCACTGTATTTATTTCTCCCTGCAGGGTCCGCAGGGTCCTCCAGGACTGTCGGGGCAGGTGGTGAGTATGCGATCCTGATCTTTCCTCCTGCGGTTTGCTGCACTGCGAGGTTGAGGTGCACAGTGAGGAAGTGTAAATTTGATAGAATTTTTCTTGGCCTGAGGCTTTTCAATTATAGCTGAAAATGGGAAGGTAATTACATAAAAACAGCAAAACATGTGTACCAAGTTTCTGCTGACAAATGGCAGCTTCAGCTGTGTTTTGTGTTCATAAATTGAAAAAAAAAGCAGTTTAGAGAACATGTGATTTGTTGTACCGTCAGCTGAGAAATGAGCAATCCTCCCAGCATGTCATGTGATCAGAGTGAACTCTTCTACCACTGTTTTCTTGGTTTCATTTAATTGTAAACTATTGGCCACTTGTGTAACAATATGTCACTATTATAAAATAAATATACCAAAATATATAAAATAATAGAAAACCACATAACTGATGCATTTTAGTTGTGTCATTCGTGGTGTTGGAGGTGAATTGGACACCGTATTGAAGATCACAGATCCTCTTACATGATTTGTAATGTAAACGTGAAAGCACACGCTTGTGATTGCACTGACGTGCTGCTCCTCAGGGTGAAGCAGGTAAACCTGGAGTCCCTGGAAGAGACGGGGTGCCTGGCAAAGAAGGAATACATGGATTATCAGGAAAACAGGTGTGTGTGTGCGTGTTTCTATGTCCCAGTGTTGTGTTCAGACTGTGTATTCAATTTGAAGTGTGTGTCCTCCATGGCGTCATCATTTTGTAATTTGCTCCTCAGGGCATTGGTGGACCTCCAGGCCAGGCCGGTTTAAAGGGGGAGCAGGGAGACAGCGGTCCTCCAGGGAAGGTGAGAACACGCTGTGTCTACCCGGCAGCCTCTGGCTAAAAGGACGGTCAATGAAATTGGTTTAGCGGATGCTTTTATTGGATGTGATCCCAGCTACAGAATGATTTGCTGCCCTGAGTGATAATAAAAAACAATCCTGTAGTGCTATTATTAGCTCCATCCGACGTCTACACTGAGTCTTCCTTCAGGCTCTGTGGTCGGGCTGCTGCTGTTTGTCCCTGTGGGGCTGCCTGCAGCCCAAACGCTGCTCCAGAGACATTCCCCTGCAGTGTGTACACTTATTAACGTTGTCGGGGAGTCCGTAGCGTTGATATCTCAGTGGGCTGCAGCAGTTTTTGACTCATGAAGCTGAAGGGAAAGTTGTTCACGGTAGCCAGAATCATGAGTCACACGCATCTTAGATAATTCCTGTTTAAATGACATTATGGCTCTGGCTGAGCTATCCACTGCAATTTGAAGGATCCAGCATATAAATCCCCTCCCATTTGGTGGTTATTTTGAGCTGGGATTAGGCAGAAGACCTCCACATCCCCTTGCACGCAATCTCAGCGGAACGTCTCTGTTATACAGCTGGTATTGATTGACATTCAAAGAACAAATTCTGAACAAATTAGGACTTCCACGGCAAGTCAAACGTCAAGAACATATTTAGTCACTCTCCCTTGTGTGCGTACTGTCTTCACAGGTCTACAGGGTGGGGGGGGGGGGCTCAGTTGTGATTAGTCAGCACCACTTGGTCTTCACTACCTGACAGTGAGGTATTGTATTTGAACGACTGCAGACATCTGTTAGGAGGGATTGGCTCAGCGTAACAAAGTCTTTGCCAATTCTGATGATGAGGGTCTCAATTAAATTTCAGCTCAGTGAGACTGAAAATGACAGAAGGTCACGAGCATTTAACCGTCTTAACTTTCGTTCCGCTTATCACAGCCTCACATAGTCAAATGTGTCTGTTCTTCACTCTTGAGGAGACATGGCTCAATACCAACTAGCAACCAACATATCAGTATAAAAGGATATGCACCATACTCTGAATTTGCTGTTGCTGTGGTGCAGATTCCCCTCGTCGGAGCCTCGTCCATTCAAACTTCTTAGCCTCAGATCTCTGTATGAGGTTTGCTGCCAGACAACGCGTTGTATTAGCACTCACACATTCGCTAGCTATGTACTAGGAATTCATGGACTCGCTCATACAGATGTGGAACAGCTTTTTCAGACATGAATCCTCCATTTGGCAGTATGTAGAAAGTGTTCAGTTAAGCATACAAACAACATATTTATTCAACTACAGACATGGGTCGTCCTCCACAACAAACAAAGAAGTCTACAGTATCAACATTACATTTATCATCTGAAATGTTGTTGTTTTTAATCACACTTTAGTATTGATTCCAGTAGTTTTTGTTGCTCAGACCTCTTTACTTCATGACGTTTACTTGGAATGTTTACTTGTAAAATCATATTCCTTTGCATGGAGCCTCTGTCGGGTGTCTAGTCAAATGTATGTTATCATACAGCTGTTATGAAGCTCCAAACTCCCAGGATGTTGCGATCACAGCATATTGCCTGTGTTTTCATCACCAGACAACAGTGTAAACTCATCATCGCCACCTGTCATGTTCTCTCTGCTGAGAAAGAAAAGTGTCTGGAGATAAAGACACAAAGATGGAGCTCGCTTGTCATTTACTCGCCTTCCCTGCTGTTTGTAATGTCGACATGAATCGTGCCGAGTGTCTCGAGCAGCTCCCTCGCTGCTGACGGCCTCAGGTTCAGCACCTTGGACAGAGTCGCGGTGACACTGTCAGTGAGTTCACCGGTTTGATGAATAGCAAGTCTACACTTGCCCATCTGTTCAGTAGCTCCACCGGTACACACACACACACACACACACACACACGCACACAAACAAACATGAAGTGACTTCGCATTTTTCCAGCTCGCCAGCTGCAGTAGACTTATGATAACAGTCATGTGTGAAGCTTTCTCAGTGGATTTCTTCCACACAACTTCTCTGGAAGTCTTCATACTGTAAGCCAAAGAACAAATGGCACTTGATCACAAAGTAACTAGTCTAGAGCAACAATTATTGTTGAATTTTTACTTGATGTGTCAATTACAGCTTAATATGCACATTATTAGAACAACACACGGACCACTTTAGCATGTTCTTGTAACAAATGTGCCTCATAGAGAGAAGAAAAGAATAAATTGTCACTTTCACTGTGGAGTAGTGCAACGTTACAGTCGTACAAATTTATTGGCTGCTCTTACTAGAGATTTTTCATTTTCTGTTTGTTTGCGTTAATGCATATGACAAAGTTTGGCAAGCATGAGAGTTGTTTATTTCTTAAGTTCAACCTCAGCTCCTATAATAAGACTGTAATAAACTGTGTAGTCGACAAACAGACGCTCCTTCAGGACAAAAATGTCCCCTTTGAAACCCATGAAAACAATCATTTTTGATCCCAAGGCCATTACAGTATCAAATCATACATTCTATTATATCAGACTTTCAATCTAAAATTCAAAATTGTAGTGTGTGTGTGTGTGTGTGTGTGGATAGAAATAGGAATAGAATAGGTCACAATTCCCCCTTCCTATCTCAATTTCTCTTGTACTTGTGTGCTGACATATGAACCGAGAGCTTGTGGCTCTCATGGTTGTAGTTCAGAGTGATCATGTGATCTGTTTTCTTTCTTTCTGGAGCAAGAAGGGGACAAAATCAAAATGAACGGTAATCATAATTAGAAGGTAAACTTTGAAAGGTAATATGAGTAATAAAAAAGCAATAACAGACATGTTACAGTGACTATAAATTAAAGGTGAGATTTGTTAATCAAATACAGAAAAAATAAAAACTGCATCAAAATAAATATTGCTGCCAATGACTGATATAGCTCATAAAAAAAAATAGAATTAAGTTTACAGAAAGTAATTAAATTAGGCATCATCTAAAAAAAAACATTTTAAATGTTTAAGCATTAAGAATATGGAAACAAATTTGTTTTTTTCTCATGAATAACAACAGTGGCATTATGGAAACAGACTGACATTTAAAGAGTTAAAATTTGAAAACTGAGTGGATATTTGGTTAAATGCTTGAAGACAGTGGAGGTGGAAAATAATATTATCTAGTATAGTATATCTAGTATTTTATAATATTATATAGTATAGTATATCTAGTATTTTATGGCAGTTTTTTGTGATGTACGACACCAGAGCAGCTTTTTTAAACAGAGATATGAAGGCTAATCTTAGAGAGCAGGAAAAGCAAATGGCTAATATAATTCTTGAATGCCAAGGCTTTTAAGTATGCATTTACGTCTCTTCATATAAGAACAACCACCCTTCATGCCTCACAGGTAATTACTATTATTTTCTTGATTGTTCTGCATCTACAGGCTGTGGCTGGACCCCCCGGACCCAAAGGAGAGAGCGTGAGTCACTGTTATTGACATGATGTTGAAGTAGCTACATGAACCCTCTTTCTACTTCGGGAAATTAAAAGAGCGGAACAGAGAAGGAGCTGACATGGCTTTCCTGGTTTTGATTGATGCAGGGTCCTGCTGGTCAAATACTGCCAGGCACGCCTGGAGAGCGAGGTCTACCTGGAGAAAAGGTAAGTCTCGGCAAATGCTTTGGCCCTGAAGGTTCACTTTCAGTCCGTGTCACGAGTGTAAAAATGTCAAGAGTTTTTTTCATTAACGCCGTATCACAACCGCTGTCTTTCAGGGTAACAGGGCCGACAAAGGTGCTCCCGGCAACAAGGGAGAGAGAGTGAGTGGCATCATGCAGCAGGGCGATTTACTGTTTTCTTAAAGTTCACACGACAACGTGTTCATATTATCTGTCATCCCTTTAGGGAGTGGACGGTGAACCGGGAGAGCCTGGAGAAGATGTGAGTAATCGGTTGTTGTAATGTTGTTGTGTACGTACAGTTTATCTTCCCATTGTTCCCAAAGGTCAGACATGACCTTCATTTTCATTTACTTTCTCAACAAACACTTTTCATTCAGCGTTCTCTCTCTTTCTCTTCAGTCAGTCCAGTGATTTCATCTTAACTTAAAGGTTGAGTAGGTGATTCTATTTAGAAACACTTTATTTTATATTACTTGAAATCCTCATACCATATGGATAGCAATGAATACATTAAATGCTCTGACATAAAGAAAATGTAAAAAGATGTCATCTGTGGCTGTGGCAGGACTGTAAAAACCCCGTCCAATCAAAAAAGTCGGACCGGAGAAAATAATTGGACGGCCTGCCTGTCGGTCAATGCTTACTTCCTGATTGTGCTTGTGTGGCGTTCTGGGGGAGTGGCTTTAACGGAGGTCTGAACAAAGGGGGCGGGACTTTTTCGCTTAGGCGATGTGTTCAAAGTCAAAGTCTCGGTGGTTTTTCCAAATGACCTACTCTGCGTTTAATTTCCTTTCTCCCACAGCAGTGTTATTGAAGTGTTCGGACCTTGTATCTAAAGAGTCGACTCTAACTGTCTCTGATGAGGTTTTGATTCATGTAACTGTTTGTCCTTGAGGTTAAGTGGGCGTGTTAGGTATAATGACAACCCATACTGATGGAACGCTTCTTCACCTGCATGACAATGAATGCCAACAGATATTTATAGTGTACATGTTTCTGTTTGCTTTTCAATCATGTATTATTGGGCTGGGTTTTAAAAATCAGTCCTTCTTATATTCGCTCTGTTTTTCATATAGGGGGCACAGGGATCTCCGGGGCCAAAAGGAGATAAGGTAAGCTTCTGTCATGTGTTTTTATTCATTTGCCTGAAATCAAACCCGATCAACATGGTAGTTATGATGTGTGTTGCAGGGAGAGAAAGGCATCGGACTGGCCGGTCCCCCTGGTCGAGTCGGACCTCAAGGTTTAAAGGTGAGTATGTGGGGTAGCGTAGGATGATCTACTGTATGTTTTGACTTCTCTCATGTCAAAATCTCACTCTGACTTAATATCAGGGAGATCAAGGTCTTCCTGGTTCAGCTGGTCCTCCGGGGCTACAGGGGAAGTCGGGTGATGCTGGGCAGCCTGGCCCGAGAGGAGAAATTGGACAGCTAGGACCTCCTGGACCACCGGGGGAGAGGGTTGGTGGAGCAGCCGAATACACAATACTGTGTGCTTTTTTTCTCCTTCATTTCTGTGGTAGATTTTCAATTACCGAGGTCTCGTTTTCAGGGTCTCCAGGGCTTTGCAGGCCGTGCAGGAAATGTCGGACCCCCCGGTCCTTCTGGACCTGCTGGACAACCAGTGAGTTTAGATCTTCAGCTCAAAGTTACCATATTTAGGCTTGATTTTGATTCTGCTGGACTTCTGGATTAGTAGAAGTAAAAAGGTCTGAGCGAGATTTATGAGATCAATACTTTGTTTTCAAGGGCTCTCCTGGGACCAACGGTGTCAAAGGGGACAAGGTGACTATCCAAGCGACACCTATTTCTGTCGAGCTGCGTAAATGTTAATGGGTTTTTTTGGAAGGTGTTCATATTATTTCTGTTGCCAGGGGGGGGTTGGCGTCGGAGTCCCGGGTCCCAGAGGAGAGAGAGGAGAATCGGGGCTGAGAGTAAGACAGCTGGCATCAGTGTATCATGGAAGAAGTGATGTAGTGTGAATCTGCCTCTGGATGATAGAAACTGGTGTATGTGTGCTTTATTCCTGTCTGTCATGTCTTAGGGAGAGGAGGGCCGTGCTGGCTTAGACGGGGAGAGGGGCCCGACGGTAAATACCAAGTGTTTACTTTTTTATCCATCTCTCATGGACACATAGAGAACCAACAAAAGCACTAAGTGCCAGCTTCTTCTTTTTTTCAATTTAATGGGGACAGAGAGCTCAAGTGGCCACATACAGCCACGAAAGACAAAGCGCTGCATCCAGCGTATTTTTCTTTCTGAAACACTCTGCTCCGAGTTCTCCTCGTCGATATCCTTTGATGTTTTCTGAAGGGCATAGGAATAACCTCACAATATGGACCACTCAGCCTGAAGCTTCGTGTTTTTCAAAATAGCTCAATCATCAGTAGGCTAAATGGATGCCGGAACAAATAGGAAAAAAAACATACATGTACATCTTTTTTGTTATGATAGAAGAGCTGTTCTTCCCATGACACAATGTACTAGATTGTAAAATATCATTCAGTCGGACCTGTCCTCTCTCAGAGTGTTGCAGGTACCCGTCATTTTAAAACCAGGATCAACCTGTGCTCACCTTTAAACAAACCGTACAGGAGTCATTACGTTATTGTGATTTCAGTTTAGTTGTCAGTTTTTTCCTGTGTGGAGCCGTTTATATAATGGGAGTATGTGCGTTTGTGTGTTCATCAGGGCCCCATAGGGATTCGTGGTGGTCGGGGAGAGAAGGTGAATCCTACCGGTCCTTTTCCCATTTCTACGTGTCGTCAGGCCGCCTGTATCCGTGAGCGTTCTGCTCATGCAAAGTGGTGAATTAAATTGACACGCCCGAATGAAATGTTTTGCTCTCAATCTTTTTTTCTTTCCTTCAGGGAGACATCGGGCTTCAAGGTGACAAAGGAGAGAAGGTGCATTTTAATATCTAATAAGCTCCACCACTGCTCTCTCTCTCTCTCTCTCTCTCTCTCTCTCTCTCTCTCTCTCTCTCTCTCTCTCTCTCTCTCTCTCTCTCTCTCTCTCTCTTTCTCTATCGCGCTCTCTTTCTTTTCAATTGGACACCGACACAAGAATGCAGAGAGGAGGAATATAAGACGCATTGTGTCCAGTTTGAAAGAGCTCTTTCATGAGAGGGCAGGAGAAATCTATGAATACGCACAATGTTAATGAGCTGTGATACTATAAGTGACGCTGCTTAAGAAAAGGCAAACAGGATGAAACATGGTGTGTTGATGTTATGGGGGGGAAGCCAGATGTTTACAGCTGTGCCGTCGCCCACAGGGAGACACTGTCCTGGTGGGAGGACCTGCTGGAGAAAAGGGCACCAAAGGAGAAACAGTCAGTGAACACTGATTTCAAATGTTGAATACAATCAGATGAGTACATTTGTTCTCCCAGTGTTTATTTGGCTTGTTTGTGGATGTCACTATTGTTCAATTGTAGGGTGACAGGGGGCCCAAAGGTGTGCAGGGAGAAAAAGGGGTGAAGGGTCAAGAAGGCCCGCTCGGGGAGCAGGTGAGTTTGTTTCTTGCCAGAGCATATGTGGTCGGTTTTTATGCCTGCCAAATTTGTAGTGATCTTTTAATTATTATTATAGAAGAACATAGAATAAAAAAAGTGAAAAATGGCCACAAGAAATTCCAAAAATCCAAGATGCCATCTTTACTTTTCTCATTTAATCCAACCAGTAGTGCAAAACCTCCACACACATGAACTAAAAGAAAGCTACAGGATTTGTGTTTGATAAGCTGAAATCAGCCAATCATAACAATTATCAAAATTGTTTGCCGCTAATTATCGTAATTGCTTTAGCTTTAGATAGTGTGCCTTTAACAGTATTTAATCTAAATTAGAGTTGGGTGATATGTTGTCATTGGTTACGTGGATCTGACGGCCAAGAGGATGCCTACATTGATTATTTAAATCAGAAAAATGAATCGCTTAACGGTAACGCAAACGGGTAAACCTGACATTTACACAATATTCTTATGTTGCGTTAACCGGGAGGTCACTGTATTGATATTCCAAATGATCAATATGCATATATCTGTGCATGTGTATATCAGGGTCTGAGGGGAGAGCCAGGAGAAAGAGGATCCACTGGATTCCCTGGTGCCCGTGGCCCCGGTGGACAGAAGGCAAGTAATGCAGAGAACGGATGATTATTGTGATTAAATCTGTGTCATCATTTATAGCAGAGCCCGTCGGCGGCCGGTACACATGATCGTTTGGCTGCTTGAATTACTGTCATTCTGTCGTCTCTCGGCAGGGAGAAGCCGGCCATCCTGGAGTACCTGGTGAATCGGTTTGTGATTTTATTTCCATCCCTTTGTTTCAGCGTGTTTTCATTTTCTTTTGTGGACAGAACGATGCGTGATTTCTGTTTCCTCTTTCTCTCCAGGGTTTAGCAGGAAAAGACGGGCTGGCAGGGCTGAGGGGGGAGAAGGGAGAGCTTGGCATTGTAGGAACCAGAGGAGTCAAGGTGTGTGTGTAATATTTGCTTCACCCAAACATTATAATGAAGATTACCCAGAAATTAATGTTTTGAGCTGAGCAAACACTTTTTTTTTTCTTTCACTTAATTTATTCATTTGAATTATATGCAATTACTGAGCCAATTAAAGATGAGGGCGACACTTCGGAGGGGTTGAGGCGGGCTGGTTTTTGTATTTTATTCTAATAACTTTTATCAGGTAATCTCATTGAGATAACCTTCAAGAAGAACTCAGTGAGTTCTATGTGGTCTGAAGAGTCTCCAGTCCCACGTTGCTCACATCCCATCCCGCCTCCCGTCCCTCCGTTATACATTCAGGAGGAAGAGGGCCACTTTCAGGAAAATGAACAAGGTCCGGACAGGATAAGTCCAGCTGTACTTGATCCACGTGCAGCTCTACTGGTTTACAGTGTTCACTAATATCTTCAGCACCTCCTTCTGCTAATGTACAGAACCACAGTGCTTCAAGGACTCGAACATAATCCCTTTTCCAAAATCGACCTCCAAGAAGAAGATCTCCAACCGCAACGACCAATTTGTCCTCCTATCGGTGGTCATGAAGGCGTTTGAGCACAACGTCCTCTCCTTTTGAAATCCATTACCACCCCTCTGATGGATATTTATCAGTTTGCTTAATAACGGATAGGTTTGTTGAGGATGCTGTTAATGTAGCCGTCCACCATTCACTCCAACACCTACGCCTGCATCTATTCATTGACTCGTTGGACATGAACCTGTGCGTATGCCACTGAATCAGGAGCTTACTGTGGAAAGATGAGTGTCCTCTCATCTCAGTACACCCTGGCTCTTTCCCCTCCACACAAACCACTTCACATTCCACCACAGCCCTGTCACCATTCTGAAATATGCGGAAAGACAAAACTATAATTGGGTTCAAACAAACAATGAAGAAGACTGATACGTGAGCAGATAGCCCAAGCGACCCGCTTTGTGCCTCGATAACAACAATGCAGCTCAACGTGTTTAAAACCCCCAGAATTCATTATTGATTTCAGGCACAGCTCCTCCCCAAGTCCCCCACATGTACATCCAATACACCAGCATGCATTCAAAGGAACATCACTGCACACATACAACACCAAAGGCCCAGCACACACTGACTTAGGAGAAAGTCCTCGGAGAGCCCCCCATCAGTTGAATCACTATATCACAAACGCACAGTCAAAAGAGATGCAAAAAACTCTCAAATCCCAAATCATCCCACTTGGAAAGCAGTTATTTCCCCACTGAAATAAGAACTCTGAACACTAACACTTGGATGAGTTGGGTTCCCTGTATTCACCGTGTGTGTATTCACTCTGAGTGGCAGGTGAAAAGGACTGTCTGCGTCTCTGTCTGGCTGCTTTAGAGTGTCTTGTCTCTTTGTGATCCACGAGCATCTGTCAATGATGGACTTGTGTGTGTTTTCAGGGTGACCGAGGACCCAAGGGGCTTTGTGGAGGCGACGGACCCAAAGGAGAGAAGGTGGGATTAAGACGGGCAGAGAAAATTAGTTTTATTTTCTGTCCAAATAATAAACAAAGAAAGAGAAGCATGTTGTGTGTTTTAACATACTGTATCCTTTTGTTGTTGTTATATGACATAAAGTGAGTTATGTGAGTCAGGTACTGTGTGCTTTGTATTCTGGAAATCTAACGAGTGTTTGCGTTCAGGGTGATGGTGGGACTCATGGACGATCAGGCCTACCAGGAAGAAAAGGGGAACAGGTATGAGGAACATCTGTGGTGCAGGAACAGACAGCATGCGGTGCTCCTTTTTTGATTGGACTTCTACAGGCGTGCTTTGTGTTTTCCAGGGGGAACTCGGACCTTCTGGGGCCACGGGGGCTCCTGGAAAAGAAGGACTAGTCGGCCCCAAGGTATGTGCTGCATAACTTTTCTTCAACTAGCTCGACGTAATGTGTCCGAAAGCGTGACCCTGTCTCTTGTCTGTGTAGGGGGACCGGGGATTTGACGGGCTTGCGGGACCCAAAGGAACTCAGGGGGAGAAAGGAGAAAGGGTGAGTTCTTCACATTATGTATGCACTACCAGAAGCACAACACCGCAGAAAACCTGAAGAGATCCATAACTAACCGTCTCTGTGCTTCATGTAGGGCCCATCTGGTGTACCTGGTCCTCCTGGCCCTCGAGGAGTGGATGGATCCCCGGGCCTGACTGGCATTCAGGGTCTAGCTGGTGTAAAAGGCCCAGAGGGGCTCCAGGGACAGAAGGTGACTATCCCTACTTTCGCTGATGATGGATTATTCTACATCTATGGGGGCAAATGTCCACTGATGAGATGAAAGAGGGTATAATGTCATTTCAACAAGCCCTTGTTAGAGCAGCTGCATCAGTCCCATACTGCAACTGTGCACACGTTAGACGGCAATCCAGGAAAGAACAATTGGGCGTCATGTAGGCAAGAATAGACAAACGTCCCGAGCGCTTCGCCCTGCGAGAGCACAAAACCGCAGCAGTTAGAGGTGTTTGAGTGGCAACGAGGATAGAACTTTAGTTTTTTGACAGCTGTGACATTAAGAATATGATATAAGACTGCTATAAAAAGACTACAGTCCTTTTTTTTTTAGATTTCTCCTCAGTTTGTTCTCCTGTTTCTCCTCCACCTGACTGCTAGTTCTGTGTGATTTCTGTGTATTGCTTCATCGCGGTGATTGATGGTTCGATCGTCTGTGTTTGACTGGCCCGTCTCTTGCATCATCAAGCGAATAAACAAACTGGTGACAAGAGAGCGAGGCCATCGAGTGGCTTTGATGGACACACCTTCTGTCTTTTATTTACACTGAGACACTTCCTTGTGTCGACCTAGTTGCATTATTTTTCCTAAACCAATGTTTTTGCTTTGGTGGAGCTTGAAAGGAAGGCTGAGCATCTGATCCATTAATAGGATGGAAAAGAAACACTCAGACAAAAGGACTATAAACCTTTTATGACACAATGTCCCAGAACTGCATAATGACAAGTAGCTTTTATGTCTGTATCAAAGTGGAATCACTTTTGAATTGTTGAATTTATTGAATTGTAAATACAGCAGCAACTTATTTGGAGAAAAGACAGTGGAACATTAGAACAAACAGTAGAAAACAGTAGAACATTAACAGTTTTGTCGTCGTTTTCACTGAACATACAATCAGTTGTATACTATGCCTGCTTCCTGCTGACGTGTGTGTTGTGATGTTGTATTTCCCGTGTGACAGGGAGAGAGAGGTCCAGTTGGCCCCTCCATGGTGGGTCCACGCGGTATCCCAGGGATCCCGGGGGAGCGAGGAGAGCTGGTTAGTATCACGCTTGTGTCCTGATTGTTTTCTTGGCTTCTTCAGCTTTGATAGGAAATCACTTGCCGAGGTCTTGGGACCCTTATGAAAAACATTTGAATGACTTGTTGACCTCCAGAATTGAATTTGTGTTTTCTCAAACGTCTGTCTAACGTTTCTGTTTAAAGTCCCAATTGCTGATGTAACCTTTCACTTTGACTTTGCGTTTAGTTCATGTGCTGCACCTGGCTCTCAGCCTAATGAATGAATGCGCTGCAGGCCTCTTTGTGGGTCTCGTGTGTCCTAATGGCTGTCCATGTTGCAGGGAGAGATGGGACCAGATGGAGTCAAGGGAGACAGAGGAGAGCCAGGCATGACGGTCAGTGCTCGAGCCTTACCGCGGGGCTCAATCTGAAGACGCTGACGCCGAACAGCACACACACACACACCCACAGACACACACACAGCTCACTTTTTTTATTGTGCTCTGTTCCCCCTCTTTTACTTTTTAATTCAGGAGTATGAGGTCAGAGAGTACGTTCGCTCGGAGATGAGTCAGCACTGTGGTGAGTCTTACGTGGCTAATTTATAATGCCGTTGTCCCCAAGCTGAACTTGAGATCGTGATCGCATCACATGAGTCACGGCTTCTGCTAAACTCTATGAAAGATACAAGAAAGAAGCCGCAGAGAACTACAACAATGCTGTGACTCGTCAAGCTGACCTTCTTATTTATTTTATTCCCTCTCTTCCTGCTTCCTTCCCGTCCGTCTGCCCGATCGCCAGCGTGTGGAGGTGAGTGAGCCGCCCGACTGCAGCGGAGGAGAGAAAGGTGGACCGAGGGGCTGTGATGTAGCATGAGTCACAGCGGTGCACTACAGCACATATGCTACTGCAGAGTATAAACACGCTAAACTGAGATTGCATTAAATATTTCAAAATAAAATAATGAAAAGAAAATAGGATGAAAAACCCACGATGATCAACTTTCCCAAAGTTATGACTAATGTGTTTGTCGTGAGCTGTTCAATCAATGCGAGGCCTCATCAGTGTTGTGAAGCAGCAGCTAATAAATATGCAGCGTCACTGAGAACAAGGCCAAAACAAACATTTTGCTCCCGTTTAATTTATTCATCACCGCAAATCGTTATGTGTTGCATAATGTACAGATGTCCGCAGCCTTCAGTTAAATCGTCTCTGATTTGACGCGGACTCGAGTCAAATGTTTGACTCGAGTCAAATGTTTGACTCGAGTGCGACACAAGTCCGTACAGCAGCGACTTGAGTCCTTAAAGGATTACGAGCCGTCTTTGGAAGATTGCCCCTTGTTGTCCAGTCTGGCAAAGACTCTGTAAATCCTTTTAGCTGGTGTGAATGCTGAAAGGTGGAATGATTCTTTTGTTTTTTTGTGCTTTGGGATTATAATTGTTGTTGGCGGCTCATGTCTGATGTTTTTACTACCAGAATGTCCCGTCCTTCCTTTGTTTCATCATGTCACCTTTTATCCGGCCTCTCTCTCTTGTAACACTCACCTGGTCCCTCTCGCTCACCTGAACCCTGTCTCTGCTCCCTTGGTGTCCGTGTTCGCTCCTCCCCGTCCTATCTGGCTCTCAGGTACAGGCCCAGTAAACCGGTCCCAGCCCCCGGTCAGGTCTCGCCCTGCACTAGAGCAACAACTGGTCCTGAAGGGTGAGGAGGGTGAGTCTGTCCGTCCAGCGCTCTGCCTGTCGGGCCTTTTCCATCCGTGTGCGTCTGTCTGCGTCTCCGTCCCTAACAAACAGGTTTATCTTGGTGGCACTGCGTCTGGAGACCTCTGGACACTGGGTGGTTTTCTCAGCAAGAAAACAGAGGACTCCATTTATGTTTATGTCCCACATAATGTATACGTGTACAAATATTAGACTGTATTTAGAGACTTCCTAGTTGAGTTAATACAGTCAAAGGAAGGTCACGGATGTCGGCCCCCGTGTGATGTTGCTTTTCTCTCAGGCCGTGAGCTGCGTGTGGTGGTGAACACCAACGACCCGGACTACGAGCACATCTACTCCATCGAGGCCTACGACGACCCCTTGGATGAGCTGCTTTACTTCACTCCCCCGGCCAACGAGAGCGACGGTAATTAGTTTCACGCTGTGAAATGGCACTCTGCGACACACCGAGCACCGTCCCAAAGTGACCTGGTCTCACGTGAAATGCGTGAAACCAGCACATTGTCTGAAAAACCTGCATGTGTTCCCTGCTCGAAAGTGAAAAAATAAGCTTTCCAAAATTAGACAATAGCTTTTAGTCACTCATTAACATCCAGTTGCAATTGTGATTAAAATCATCACAATTACAATGGACACAAATTCGAGAACAAGAACAAGGTTGAATCTTCTTTAACTGAATGATAATTTGCCCGAACGTAAACAAAATCCGTTCACATGCTACAAACATTCTACATGTTTCATGTGATAAATGGAAGATGGCGTGGCAAATTTGTGTCCCATAATTCGGTTTGTTCAATTGGCACATAATCCAATCAGTGGTGGAGGAGCGTGCCTCGTATTAATTAAGCGCGTTTGTTTCACTTTGTGCTCGTTTCGTGACATTACGAGTCCGTGTTGGCCTTGCAGATTTTCTCTCACACATGCCTTCTACAAGCGCACACCATCCTGAGTCTGTTCACTTTCACCTGGATCATCATCATCGTCTTTAAACCTGTTATCACATTGTTTTTTTTTGTTATACTCAATGTGTCTCTGCTGTGTGTGTGTGTGTGTGTTGACAGGTGAGGTTGTCAAGGATCAAACTGACAAAACAGTCAGACTTGAACCAAAAAAATCAGCCACAGCTGACATTAAGAAAACAGCAAGAATTGTCTATCAGAGAGCAGCCAAAGTTACACCCCCGAGGGCAGCCAAAGTTACACCCCCGAGGGCAGCCAAAGTTACACCCCCGAAAGCAGCGAAAGTTACACCCGCGAAAGCAGCCAAAGTTACACCCCTGAAAGCAGCCAAAGCCAGATCAGTCAGGTCCAAGAGGAGAGTCGAAGGGGAAGGTAATCCAGCTGGTGTGCTGTTTTGGGGTTTTATGAAGGATTAATCCTGCCTGCCTGGTGTCTGGTCCTCCCTGCATGTGTCGGGATCCGTTGGCTGTTTTTTGCTGTTGACTTAAAGGCATAAATGCATCCAGTAAAATACAAAAACAAAGAATAATATATATCAGTGCTGAGACGTTATCTTGCATCTCAAAAAATGCAACATGTTCTGACTAAACAGGTTGAATTGATGGGTTTTGATCAAAGGCATGAATACTTGTTTCAGGCCCCCTGTTGCTCTTTATTACTGCTCTGCCTCTGCTCCGTTCTGCCTGGCCTGCCCTTTTCTCATTGTGTGTGCCTCTTTGTGTCTTCGTGCACACTCTTCATTCATGTGTGTGTTCTGCAGCTCCAGCAGACTTGTGCCTCCTGCCCATGGAGGAGGGAAGCTGTGGACGATACACTCTTCGCTGGTACTTTAACAGTCAGGTTCAGGCCTGCAGACCCTTCATCTACAGCGGCTGTGAAGGAAACGACAACCGCTTCCTCCTCCCCGAGGAGTGTGAGGAGCTCTGCCTCGGGAAGGCCGAAGGTACACACACACACACACACACACACACACACACACACACACGTTCATGTCGGTTGTTGGGTGTATGCGGACTAACGAGAGGTCTTTTGTGCAGATCGCCATCCCTTGAAGACAGCTTGATATTGAGGAAAATTCCTCCTCGGCCACTGGATGTTAGTCTTTATAAAGCTTTTATAGATCATTATTTTGTCAAATTTCTCAAGATTTTGTTTATTTATTGTTTGTGTAAACCCAAACTTTACCCGAGGTTGTGAGGGGATGCCAAAGCTTGCTTTATGTTCTCCAAGCCATGCAAAAAGACATTGGTCATTTTTTTAAAGGCTGCAATTTTTAGCGTTGTTCTTTCATTATGTGTGTTTACTTGGAGCCGATCAGTGCATTTATTATCCCAACAAGGAAGCTGAAAGAAATGTCTCTCTGTCTGGAAGTGATGGTTAAATCTGTCACAGTTGGTGCATAGTTTGAAAATGAAAATATTCTTTCCACACGTTCCATGATGCTCATGTCATCATTGTTTGACATTTACAAGCACTTTGTGCCACTTTTTCCAAAGATGCATATTTGAATGCCTCTGTGCCACGGCCGGAGGTCGTACCTGTCGGGTCCATTCTCAACTCTAGGATGAACTAATACGAATTTGGAGGTCAAAGGTCACTGTGACCTCACAAAACACTTAATAAGTAAAACATTAATCTGCTACTTATGACAAATTCCCACAAATGTCTAATAGAATAAAATAAGGACATGATGGGACTTAAGACGGACATGGATGTAAACTACAACATGACAACCGTGAGGTGGTAATTCTAGTTCTTATTTTAAATAGAGAGTACAGCCTTATTACAAATCCACAGCAGTAAACCAAGCACTTGAAAAAAAGAATTAGTCCTAAAAATACTCGTACTGCTAATTGTTATTCAACTAGCACACTTGTGTAGCTGTCTTTGTAGTCGTGGTTCAGCTGCGGCTGCTGCCTGCATTGTAAACTGGCAAAGAGAGAGAGATATAAAAATCATGACACCCAAAATCATAAATGCTGCATCAGCAAAGAGGAACAGAAGAAGCAACACTCTTCAACAGCAACACATGAATCTCTTTTATGAACTTGCAAAGCTGATGTTATAAGGTGTTTTTATTATTTTGCTCACTCCTTGTATGTACAGACTGTTTAACTTTACTCTGTAGTAAAGTAGCAAAATACGACAGCGTATTAGGGCCACTGTCGGGGGGGACGGAGCAGAGAGAGGTGGGCAATATTCTGAGATTAAAAGTCGCAAATTTGCTAGTTTTGAAGTGGCAAATTTGCCACTTTAAAACTAGCTAATTTACTAGTTTTAAAGTGGCAAATTTGCTAGTTTATTACGATGCTAACAACCGGCATTTATGCTAGCTAACTTCCATGAATGTCGCTTTTATCTTTCTAATTAATCCATCCCAACATGTGACAACGCTTTGCTAATGTCCTTAGGGTAATGGCTGTTGATGGTTATTGTCATCTTATGTGTGTTTATTGATCCGGTGTATTGGCTAAGCTAGCGGTAGATAAAAGCGACATTCATGGGAAGTTAGCTAGCATAAATGCCGGTTGTTAGCATCATAATAAACTAGCAAATTTGCCACTTTAAAACTAGCAAATTTGCCACTTTTTTCTCAGAATATTGCCCACCTCTCTCGGCTCTGCTTTTTTTTTTTTTTTTTTTTTCGCTTACAGTGGCCCTAATACGCGGTTGTACAAAATGGGCAGATTGGTGGGTTGTGGAAATATTTTAAATTGTGCATTTTAAAATTTGCTTCCAATGACAATCTTACAGTAATGTCCTCCGACATAAAAACATGGGAGTGACTGGATAAAGTAACTTTTTAGATTATTATATCAGCTTTGTATCTGGAAAATCTTGTCTTTTGGGTCAGTTTGCATAGCGAATGCTGTAAATAAATACTGTAGTATTTGGCAGCAGCCTCTGCAAACATCGCTATGGGGAAGACGAAAGCTACTGCACCGCGAAATATGAATTAATTAAAAAAAAGAGAATCAAATTAGACTCCTAAATGTATTCACGTTTCTACAAAGCATAGCTTTATTTATACGTCCCCTTCATTTAATAGAACAATTATATTGCATGACAAACAGTACAGCAATATGTCAATTTAGACCAAAAGCAGAAAATGAAACTTCACTCTCTGTGGTGCTTCTTATGTCTGTGCTCTTAGGGTTTGAACATTCTCTTCCAAAGTTTTTATGTACTTGATTTTGGGAATGAAGCAGACTTTTAATTCCAGAAACCCAGGAGCCTGAATCAACTCCTCACACTCCAAGCACATCTGTATTGGGCTATTCTTATGAATAAAGTTGTATCATATCTATTACATATGAAGAATCAAGCACAATATTCTGCCAATATTTTGTATATAATGTATTTTATTGTTTGGGGGGAGGTCATGTTTCTCATCTACGACTACATGTTTACCTGCCAGAGAAAAGGTGCTATTTTTAAAGGTATTTTTATACTCTGTTGATGATGGAAGAGTGTGTTTTTGTGTGTGCAAACCAGTATTGTGGAACATTTTAAAAAGATATTTCTTATAAAGCAAATCTTTGAGTAAAAACAAGTTTGGTGTATCGTCTGATTTTGGCCATTTAGGTTTAAATGTAAACGGTTAGCAGGTTTTCATACACAACACTTTAAAAACGTGGCACTGTTGAACATGTGACCTTCTGATTAGTGGAGTCTGCTTGACAAGAAAAGAAAATAACACCTCAATGATTTGCGTCTGTGCACGTGTGACTGATTAAGATGAATGATGAAAGAATTAATGAAAGGATTTTCTGCTTGTTGGCCATGACTCCTCCCCCCCTTGGTTTTTCCATGACTCTCTGCCCTCACTTGATTTCCCCTGGTGGAAGACGCACCGACTCCATGTCCACCTCATCGCACTCTTAACAGGCCTCACGCAGCTTCAGCGTCACCTTGTCATCTTCCTCTACCCGACTTAATTTCAAAAGTTCCTCTCAGTCAGCGCCTTGTCGTGCTCTGGGCTTGCATGTGTTGGGCAGAAGCTGTGTGACAGCTGTAACAAATTCTGCACAGCGTGGCGAGGACAGGATCGCGACAAGCTGTCAGTTATTGTGGATGTAAAGATAAATAGGTGGAAAAGGCTTCAGATGCTCAGGTGATGGATAAAGAAAGGCCACCACCGCAAGCATTAGTATGCCACTGTAACAGCCGCTGCTCTGCTGTGGAGGCTTTTCCACAAGGTTTTGGAGCCTTTGCTGCAGGGATATGATTCCATTGAGCCACTAGAGCTTTCGTAAGGTGTGACACTGAAGCTGCGATAAGGCCTCGCCAATGTTAGATGGGGTTAGGTCTCCACTCTGGCTGGCCGGACTCGGAACATCACTTCTTTATGCACAGTGTCCTGCTGCATCAGGAAAGGGACTTCTCCGTGCAACTTACCCAAGTAAAGGTACTGATAATACAATAATAATAATACATTGACGTTTGTATGAGACAGTTGGTTTTGCCTTTCTTTTACAACAGTAGAATGGAACATTGGTAAAGTCCATTTATTAGTCCTTATCAATGTTTTTTACTGACACCAAAAACATTAGCTTCAATCTCTGTTCATGCGGACAAATTATTCCCATTATTCTGAGAAACCTCAAATAAAAAATTAAAATGAAAGTTTTACTTACTAGTACGGAAGTATTATCAAGTATCAAAAACAGTAGCACACATTATGCAGAATTACCAGCCCCTCCTCACTTCCAACTCCTCTCCAATACGTCTTTCAACAAACAACAATATATATAGTGACCGCGTCCCTCTGTGTTTTGTTTCCAGTGTACTTAAACTTGAATTTCAGAGCAACAGCACTGCTGACCCGAGCACCATGTGAGCTCTCTCACTAACAGTCACCTGTGCTGACTCTGAAGCACTCAGTTGAATTTCAAACACCGATCTCCAATATAACATGGAAATACAGCCCTGCTTGTGCCTCCGTGTACAAATTTATTTATGTTTCTCACACTTCTCTGCTCCCATGCCTTTCCTCCAATCTGTTCCATTCCTCTCATCTCTCTCTCTCTCTCTCTCTCTCTCTCTCTCTCTCTCTCTCTCTCTCTCTCTCTCTCTGTCCGTGTGTGTGTGGATTTGATTTTCACTCTGCTACTTCTGGGGCTCCTGGG
This sequence comes from Eutrigla gurnardus, assembly GCF_963514095.1. Taxonomy (NCBI): domain Eukaryota; kingdom Metazoa; phylum Chordata; class Actinopteri; order Perciformes; family Triglidae; genus Eutrigla; species Eutrigla gurnardus. Next base: position 19,294,107 of record NC_139916.1, on the reverse strand, counting down.
CTCTCTCTCAAAACACACACACACACACACACTGATTTCATGACTCAAGGTTGTCCTTCTCAGACTTGGTGTGCGTGTGCGTGTGCGTGTGTGTGTGTGTGTGTGTGTGCGTGCGTGTGTGTGTGAACATTGGCTACAACTGATTTGTAATTTAATATGATCTAAGTGCCCGGCTCACTCAATTTATGTGCTGAGCTATATCGGTGTTATTGTAATTCTCACCATGACTGCAGTGCTGCTGCCGTTAAAGTTGAGCTAATAATAAAACATTATTGAGATGATGAGCCTTTGCATCAAAGGAAGCGCTTGAGGGCTGCATTTATACTATTTTCTCAACGAAAAAGAACCGATAAATGGATATTATGTTGTTTTTCACCATGGGGTTAAAAACGTTGCCAGATAACGGCATTCAAATGAAGTAAAATGAGGGTTATTATCCGTGACCCTTCAAGGGTATTTCATAGTCACCATCATATTTTGTGCTGGTGTGTAGTGGTGGGTCTTGTGGAGGACAATCATGCACATGCCGTGAGCATAATGGTGGCTCCCCCTGTCTGTGTGAACCAGAACTGCTCCTCACCGCCTCCCTGGATGTGGACTATGCAGACACACGTTTAGGAGTTGTTCATTTTTCCTCTTCAGTGACCTTGACTGGTTAAAGCCCCGGGGTCTTGGGTTGGCAGAGAGCTGGATTGGTAGAACATCGCCAAGAGAAAGGAGCAAGCCAAAGTCTCTCTCTCTCTCTCCCTCTCTCCCTCTCTCTCTCTCTCCTCTCACTCTTGCTCTTTTTTCCCTGCCACCCACTTCTCTCCACAAGTACAAAGTCTGTTGCTATAGCAATGAAACATGCTAGAAATGATCTCAATCTCACTTTTACCCTCTCAGCCATATTAGCATATGATCCGTATTACTGCCATCTTTATTTATGTCCTACTTGCTTGCATATCGCTCATTAAGCAAAAACATAGGAAACATTTGTGTGTGGGTCCTTTTAAGGTGCATATGCTCTTTCTTCATCTATAGGCACCAGTGTGAGTGCTGGGACAAAAACATAAATAAAGAAAATAGGGTTAGTGTAAAGCTTGCGTTGAGTCCCCCGATGCTTCGACCCCTGTGTTTTCTCTATTTAATCTCCCTGGAGTTTCAGTGTGGATTTGGCCTTTGGAAGTTGCACACTAAAGCAATACTTTATGGTGTGTTTTTTTTTTTTTTAAACTTCAAGGTCTTAAGGGACCTGTAAAAATGCTAAATGAAATTCATGGAGGCATTTAGCTGTTCATTAATGGTCTCATTTAATTTTCTATTTGCATGGAACAACTCCTTGCTAATGTCAGGCAGCACCCATCCATCTCTCTGTCTCTGCCTCTTCCTCACTTTGTCTCCCCTGCTGTCCATCTCCTCCATTAAGTAACCGAGCACAGTGACAGTGTTGTTTACTTTGTTTAATTCTCCCTACAGCCGATGAGTCAGCTATTAGCATATTCTCTCTTTATTATGGCAGTGATGAGCATGGGCCACCTGAGTGTCACAGTGCCTCAGCACTATTAAAAGCCTCCCATGGGATATTTCAGGAGCATAAGTCGAAATAAGCATATGCCATTTCTCATCTCTCCCTGCTGTCATTCAGCAGCCCGTGCTCTATTAAAATGTATGCCCAAACTACTGATGACCAGATATTTTCTTTAGATTTCTCAGCTCTCCCATCACTCTCTCACTCTCATCCATCCCCACACCCTCCCAGCGATCCGCTCTTCCCTCTCTCGACTGTAGGCAAATCTGTAATCTGTAATTTTGCAGCTGACTAGGAAGCAGAGAGTGGTGGAAATTGTTGGTTATTGGAAGAGAGGGGGAGAGTTGTAAGGCACTTCCTCCTCGATGACGCCGCACCTAGACCTATTCCTGATAGTGTCCACGGGTTGTTCCTGCAGCTATATTCCTCTGATTGGTGAGTTCAGTGCTTTGATCCACTCTGAAATATCTCAGTATCTGTTGGAGACATTCAGACATTCATGGTTCCCAGAAGATAAACCCCACTTGTTGATCCTCTGATGTCTTGATAACTATTGGATGTATTGCCATTTAATATTAGGTCCACAGTTCCCACAGGATGAATTTGGTAATTAGCAAATGTTAGCATGCTAATGAAGCGTGATGTAATGAGATCAGACATCAAGCTTTGACTCTGTATTGGTGAACAAGGTACATGCTAAACATAACACTTCTCTCTTTACCTCAAAGTGCCTGAGCACAGACTCATTGAGCCGCTAGCACAGCTCTTTATCATACGACCATGCCATGCTCAGTTTGTTTGCCTTATCAGCAATGTCACCTTATTCCCTCAGACACGGTTCGCAGCACGTCTGTTGACCTCTGACCCACTTAGCCAGTAGCCTGAGCTGCCAAAAGTCCTTGTCAGTGAAATCCTTATGCAGCCTTGAGCTCATATTTATTTTTTATTTTTGGAAGTTAGTCCTCAGATTTTAACTATATCACTTCAATATCCATCCATATCTTTGAATTGCTATAATCTTCAATTTAACTGTTAATTCTCAAATGTTGCTCTTGCTGTGGACCCATGGGATCAGTACTTGAATTACTTTTCTTTCTCTGCTCCCTAACTGGACTCATGCAACCACTAAGTAATTGCCTATTGATTCATTAACATTTGTGTAACGTCGGGCTCCCTTTGACGGAATATGTTGCAACAACTGATCTTTGAGACATAAAGAAAGGGATTACACTGATGCAAGAGGAAATTGTAGTTTAGTGGAGATGGACAAAAGATTGGTGAGGTGAGAGAGCAGATCATTTCCCCCTTGTCTCCGTAGACGGACGTATGAAAGCTGTCTGTGAGGAAGTATCGGGTTGGATTACCGGGCTCCAGGGCTCTGTCTCTCTTGTTCAGAATATTATCTCCACCATGCTTCAAGTAATATCTTTACTCTGAATCACGGCACGTAGGCCAGTTTGTAGAAGCAATGGCTTCTCTTAAATGTTTGAGGTTGATGACCACAATCCAAGATCAACTTTCTGCATGCAGGTGGGGTGAGGAGGGCGCTGCTGTTGCTGTTCTGGAGAAGTGAAGTGTAGCCGAGTGGGGATGGGAGGGAAGTGACAGGCTATACGTGTGGACGAGGAACAGGAGGGCTGGGCTGAAGACGGGGCCGTGGATGTCAGATGCTGCCCAGACAGACCAGACAGCACAGGGGTCAGGACGGGAAGGGGGGGTTAAAGTGACAGGTCAGTGCACGTCTCATCTTCCATCCATCACACAGTCCCTTTGTGGTTCAATCAAACCAGAAATGTCTTGACTGAATTTGACGGCATGAGCACAGGTGAATGCGTAGTCATGCAGACACCTGTGCTAACTTGTCCCTACCCAACAAAAATAGCACCCAATTAAACCAACTAAACAATATATGTATGTATATGTAAATTCAGGATCCAAGCATTTTTTTGTAACTTCTACACTGTATGTCAGTTTGAGTGAAAATGCATTTACCAAAATTGGCCTTTAGGGAGACTAAATAGTCCATAAATGTTCTGTAGCCATATTGTGCAGTGATAAAAACTAATTTCACAGTCCATTACACTTATTTCAAAAGCAACAGCCGGTAGACTCACATTGGGCCGCGCAGCATCAAAAAAGAAAAATATTGTTTACAATTGCCACAAACTAGCAGGTAAAGGTGACTGGCCAGCTGTGATGGGTCACAGTCAATATTAGACCCGCTGTGAAGGCTACTTCCTGGGTACGCTAATGAGAGGGTGCCAGTCTGCCCGCTCCTTAGGCAGAACACTACGGGTTTATACAATAAGGTGGTGGCCTTTAGTGAAGTCACCTCTGTCTGCACTGCTTTCTAAATGGCAGTAAAGGTAAATCTGTCTCTCCTTATTCATAACGCACTGTTGTAAATGTTGGATTCTGATCAAACAACGACTGCAGAGCTTCTTGTCTTTGTCTCTTCTCTTTCTTTCCCTCACTCGCATTATGACTCTCTCTCTCTCTCTCTCTCTCTCTCTCTCTCTCTCTCTCTCTTTATTGGCTCTTTCCGTCTCCTGCTCACCCATAATCCTCTCCGTCTGCCCCGTGCCCCTGGCTCAGCGTTTGCCTCCCTCAAACCTCGGCTCAAGGTCATTCCGTCAAGCCGCAATAGCTTCACAAACATCTTTTCTTTTCGTTGCCTCCTTCCCCCTCTACCTATCTCGTGCGTACAGTTATCAGGTCACGCTGTTTGATGGTTAATCTTCCACTCGACTGCATCGAAACACCACATTTTGTTCTCCTGTTGGGTGGAATTCAGCGTACTCCTTGTTCATGTTGGTATTATTGCATCCTCTGATCTCAGGTATAGCCGATCAATTTTGCCTCTTACATTAGAGTGCCTTTCTATTCGAGCAGTAAGAGTTCAAATGTGCCGAGTCAGTGGGTGACACGGTGAGGCATCTTGGAATTTTGATTTTCACTGTCCGGCTGGCCGTTTCGCTGTTTATTACAATAATGTATGCGTCCACTGCATGTTACTGTCACATTTAAGGGCACGCCTTACCACGTCTGAATATATCAGACATAGCCCAATTATATTCTCAATTTAAATGCCTTTTTCTAGTTTAACATTCTGTTTTGAGACCTTGGACAAGCTGTTATCTTTAGTGGCAGCTTCTTAGTCTATTGTGGAAGTGTTGGATGGTAAAAAAATATATATACCGGTATATATATAGGAGTCAAGTGACGAAAGCAGCTACATTTAATCTTATTAAAATGACACCATTAAGAACACAAACAGATTCATCAGTTTCTGGTGTGCATTTCAAAATGCAAGGAAAAAAGGTTTTGACATATAAATAGGCTATGACGTATGTGCACGGTGAGCATCATGCCTGGATACTATGCCCCCAATGTAGGTCGGTGTACCATTTTGGTCCAGACTGAAATATCTCAAACCATCAGATGGGTTGCCAAGTAATTCTATACAGGCAGTCATGGTCCCCAGATGATGACTCCCCCTCCATCAGATTGACATCTGTGGTACAGACTGAAATGTCTTCGATGGATTGTCATGAGATTTTTTTAAACACATTCATGGTCCCCGGAGTGCATTCTGTTGACATTGGGGACGTTTTATCTGTGACACTATCGGGTCAAAGTTTACATCTAATCAGTGAAATGTGTTGACATCTACAACATGGATTGGCACCACATTTTTAAATATCTTAACAAACATCAAAATGCTAGCATTATCCTGTTAGCATTTACCTCAAGCATGTCTGCAGACTTTTAGCCTTGTTCTTTTAATCTTGTTTTTTTTCCCATATTGTTTTGCTTCCTTTTGCTAACCTATGCTAGCATCAGATCACCCACATTTATTTATTCAAACTTTTGATCAGTGTTTGAGCCAGTGTTATAGTGTAGTGAGGCTTTGGGACATTTTTTCCGAAACTTAATATTTGTTAAGTTGCTTGAAACTAACATTTCATTATTGTTGTGGCGCCGACACATAATATTATGTACATCGTGTAATTCGTTGTTAGGTGGTTTAATTTTTATAATGATTTCACTTATTTCTGTGGGATCAGGTTACATTAATGATGGCTTAGTTTCAGCAATTGTGATGCAGCAATTAACATGTTAGTTACACCTGTGCTTGCACGGGGAACCAGTGGATTAAGATCACTTTGTCTTAGGTTTGGGATGCATATGTGTGAATTTGTGAATGATAGCATTTTTGCGACCGGGTGGGGGTGTAGGGGGCTGAAGTCAGACTAGAGAGAGGCCGTGGTAAATGCAAAAGATAACACACAGTATCAATCCATTCAATGTTTACAACTATATATATATATGTATATGCCACTGAGACCAAAGTGATCTGATGCTTTATTGATGCCTGCAGGAAAAATCTCTCTCTCCAGGGATGAAACAAGGAGGTACACTCATACATTATCTGTAATGAGGAAAACATCCTTACAACTTGAAGGGATTCGATTTATTTCTACTTTACATATTAACGACAAGCATTTTGTCTTTTTTTCCTCATCCCTGTATATAATTAGCAGAGCTACAATGAGACTTGACAGACAACTTTTCACTGCTCCAACACATCAGAGAAAAGGTCACATTTTGATATATCAGCCCTTTAAATCAAAGGCGAGGGTTTCTTTTCAGCTGTAGCATTGTAGCACTGACATCGAATGATCACATGGTAAGAAATCCTCTGAATCGAAATTGTCCATAGACCTGCTGCTCTGCTGCCGCTCCCAAAGTCCTGCATGCAGCAAGTTCACGCTCCTTGTCTTGGTGCTGCTGAAAGGCATTCTGGGAAATCCAGCTAATCTGTAAAATAGATAAGGGGATGGACTGCACAAGGCAAGACAAGGTGTGTACATTGAAAGAGTAAATACACAGCATTCATCATAAGATATCAGCTAGAATGCCATGAAAATTACAAATGGACGATACATTATGTGACTATTCTTGCTGTGCTTGAATGTGGGTTCGCAGGTTTACCTCAATGTCATCTTATGGGTTGCAGTATGTCTCTGCACGTACATGTTTAGTGTGTGAGTGCTTCTTTTTATATGTGTTTTTATTTGCTTTCTATGTGGTATGTCGTATAGTCGTGTGTGTGTGTGTGTGTAGATGCTTTCTGTAGTTTTCCTTGGCTGAGTGACGCATATGGCATATGGTATGTGGGTGTTTGGCAGATGCTCCTAATCACTGGCTAGTTTTGCATTTGTATGTGACTGTTTTCATGAGAGATTCAGATCGGTAGCAAGGGCAATGTTTTTATATTTGTTGAATAAAAACGGGTGACCGCGGGTGCACTGGGAGCCTCTGTGTTCTGTCAAATGTGTGGTGCAGTGAAAGGGAAAAGGTGGCTGACAGAGAAACTATGGCGACGGAGGTGGTGGAGTGTGAAGTGGGATGGGGGGGGGGGGGGTCAACACATGCAGAAAAAAAACTGCAGAGACCATGAGGTGCACATGAAATCATTATGTCATATTTTTCTCCCAAAATCATTCCCTTTACAAACATTTCTTCATTCCGTGCTCATGAAGCACAGCAGCAGGTAGCGGTAGCTTGCATAATGACTGGGAGCAGGGGCATACAGTTAGCTTGGCTCTAGCCAAAGGTAACAGGATTTTCTCATAGTTCTATAGATCACCAATAAAAACGTCCTATTTCTCTTATAGGTATAGATAGCATGGTGCCGTGTTATATATGTAGTTATGTGGCTGCAGTCTTGTGTGTTGAAGTTGCCAGACGACCAGCAGATACTTAAGCAGTGTTACTCCCAGCCCAGACGTAGTGCAGCTATAACCTCCTGTTGTTTTTATATATGTTAAAACTACTACAAGGAGCTTCAACATTGTGTTGATTGATGCTCCCTGTGGACAAAAGTCGATTGCCAGATTTTTGTTGGAAAACCTCTCATCTCATTGCATGTCTGACTGTCTACCACACTCAGTCCTGGTTCTGGTTTTCCTGGTGCCTTCCTTCCCTATGGGCCCACCAATACGAGGGACCTCCAGGGCAAAGAGCCATGTATTCCTGCTTCTTCACTCACTCCATTGCTTCCTTGTCCAGTTGAAAGGCAAATATGAATTCATTGAGTTCAGGTGGCCACAACAGGAATAAACACAGAATTGTGTTAATAAGTGGAGACAGATATTTAGAAAAAGGAATTTAGTGAGCGAATAAACACACATTGACATATTTTATTGTTTTTATTTGGGGAATCTTAAAGGTCGAGTAGGTTATTTGGAAAAACCACAGAGATCTTGACTCTGAATGCATCGCCGAACCGAAACATTCCCGCCCCCTTCGTTCAGACCTCCGTTCAAAGCTGCTCCCCCAGAACGCCAAACCAGTGCTCGAGATCAACAGAGTGCACGCAATCAGGAAGTAATTATTGACAGACAGGCAGACCGTCCAATTATTATCTCCGGATTACTTTTTGGATTGGACAAGGTTTTTACAGTCCCGCGTATTATTTTTTCTTTGCTATCAGTATGTTACGAGGATTTAAAGTAATATAACAGAAAGTGTTTCTGAATAGAATTACTTTCTCAACCTTTAATGTATGGAAAATAAAATATAACTTAAAAGTGGACCATTTTTCTTTAGCACCCCTAAACATCTCATGGGAGGCTTTCAAAGGAGCTTGTGTCCTTTTCAGGGGAGCCGAGCTCCCTTTAGCTCCCCCGTGATTCAAACCATCAATACATATATTAATACATAAATATAAATGCCTTTGAAATAAATTCTGAAATAAATAAGTAAATACGATAAATATATAAACCAATGTTAATATTAATTCATATGGATTTATTTCATAGGAGGTTTTTTCATAATGCCAAATTTATTTCACAGCTCTTTTTATTTTGATCTCTTATTCAAATGAATGGTGCATGGTTGTGTGACAGATTCAGACCAAAGTAACAGCACCAAATCTCATTTCCCGATTTGTTCTGCATGTGCGGAAACGCCTACCCAGAATGCCTTGCTGGAAGATGCCTAGCTACAAATTAGCTACGATGCTAACCAGTATTGTGAACTAGACAGGCCTGGAAGGACAAACTCAGCCACAGCAGCTTCTGAATCTGTTCCAAGTCTCTTTTATTTTTTCCTTATAGTAACTTTAGTCAGTGGACTTTCAAACAAAGCCAGCTGTTCCCCAGTCCAGTCTTTATGGTAAGCTAAGCTAACCAGCTGCTGACTGTAGTCATGCTTTCACTGGAGATATATGAGAGTGGTAGGCCTATCTATCTTCTCACTGCAAGTAAGTCAATATTTATTATTGCTTTAAAACACTACAGATAAAAACTGAAGCACGATTTATACTGTTAGCCCACTAGGCATATAACTATGAGGTCCATGCAACACTGATTTATTTCATTTTACAGTCATGAAATGGTTCCTGTTCAAGGTTAAATGAACAGTATTTATTCCGCCATCTGTTTATTAGCATACAAAGGTCAAATACGGACATCTCTGATGCAAGTTATGGGAACCATCATTAACCAACTAAAAATAAGTTGAATAATCTGAGGCATGTTTTTTAATAACATCCATTTGGGAAAAACAAACATAAAAAGTCTTAATGGATGATTTGGGTGGATTTTAGCACACATTCCACTGTGGGAGTTTCTGAAGAGTAAACAGCTGACATCAGCTGCCCAGGCTCTCCTCGGAGACCCCCGTTCACACCTTTTATCTAAATCTCCCTCTGCACACTTTATCTCACATATTCACTCGCACAGTAGTTTTCGCCCATCACTTAAACAACCGCCTGTGACTTCAGTGTGAGAACTGCAGCAACGGGGCTTTCACATTTATCTTGCACCCAAGGTCACAAGTGTAACAGTCAGTGACCTTGATCCCAGCTAGTGACAGTGTTCATAGAACGGCAGACGGACGGATGCACCTTACAACGAGTTGACGACCTCAGGTGAAATATGACTTCAAGCCTCATGAATCTGCTCATCGAAATTTAGAGTCTGATCCGATTGGGAGAGACTCGACTGTGCGGCCCCCAGTGTGCGGCAAGGCATAAACAGCAAGCCTTCAAAAGCCCGCTCCACAGTTGGCGGGGGCTGATAATATCGAGTCAAACCTAAATCCAGTCGTTTTCCTTTTGAGGGAGATCAGGTGAAGTGTGTGTAATATGTTTTGAGTGAGAGAGGGAGAGCGAGGGAGGGAGGGGGCAAGTTATTTGGAAATCTCGTTGAATTACTACAGAGGAGCGTTCACCCTTGAGGATTCTCAGGTCGTCCTTGTGGAAGGAAGGCAACCCATCACACACACACGCACACACACACACACCAGCACCCCCACTCTTCCTCCCGCATCCCTGTCTCCTCCCACTTCGAACAAAAAAACCCTCTCCATCCTCCCCCCTCCCCCCATGCGCTTGCAGATCACCGTATTGGTAGCTGGAATGGAGCGACTGCGCTCCGGCGAGCGGTGAGCGCATCATCATGCGTTTGACCGATCCGAACGTGGGATGCTGCACAAGTCCGCTGCATGAAAGTGGACAGGTGTAGCGCGCCGCGGTGATCGGGAGGCGGATTTAAACAGAAATACGCCCCAAACACTGTCATATTACCTGATTTGTGAGCACACTACTGCGCTCCGCATCTGCAGCCGCGGAGCCCCCCAACCCCCTCCCGCTGTAATATTTATGACAAAACGGAGGCAAATCATTCTGGTCACGTTTTTTGGCTGACAGTCGGCTGTCCTGGAGAGCTCTGGAGTGAATCGGGGTCCAGTGCTGGAGATAGCGCAGCGCACCGACACCTGCAGTAGGATGTAAAGGGAATTCCCACTCACCAAACTGGTAAGTTTAACACTCAAGACTTCTTCCACACAGGACTCGTGTTTTCATCCCAAGTAGAAAAACCATCGCGGTGTGATCCTGTCTTCACAGATGCATTGTGATATATTATGAACGAGATAATTGGGCTTGTAAGGGATGAAAAGGGTCGCACAGTCTTCTAAACGAAACAAATGGTGGTGTCTTGTGGAGGGGACAAGACAGCCCAAACCTGTTTTCATTCAGGACCGGAGGCGAGCATAACAATTCACCAGCACTCATGAGGGGCCTGAAAACAACCCGGGGACATGTCACCGTCTCTTTTTTTTCTTTGCATGTTTTTGGACATTAACTGATTACCTGTGGAAGAAAAAAAAATCCTTCTGATTATTTTATATGTTTTTGTTCTGTGAGGCAACACTTGTCCCAGAGAGGGAAAGACCATAATATAAAAAAATAAAATCGACCTGTAGTGAATTATTTAGATAATCAGTAATATTTATCCTGAAAGTCCCTCGTTAATGATTGTTGATGTGCTTCAGTCACACTTATGGACACGTAGGTGGCCTGTTCATTTTAAGAGCAATGGCTCAGTTCACCAACTCATGGTTTGACATTTAATGCTTTAATAAGGTAAAATGATTCCATAGTGCACATGATTAGTTGGTCTTGAACTGCCATAACCCCATAAGACATGATATGAAAGGATTGCATGCACTTATTAATACAATCTCTCACATTCCTGCTTTCCCACTTACTTCGTGACTTCTCTCATTTATTGTATCCTCTTGTAAAACCCATAACATGCCACAATATGTGAATTGAAATTTACCTTCAACATGGGCAAAAATACAGATGCAGTGTTATTGTTTTATAAGCGTGGTTATGTAATTAGTGAACAATTGAAACATTATGGAAACTCTCTAAAATAAAGAAATAGGCATGTAGGATAACCTGCTAGTGGATAAAATTAAAAACTGAATGAAATGTTAAGAATGCAGTTGAAAGGCATTCTGGGTTGCAAAGCCACCATATTTAAAAAAATAATAATTGTATTATCTTCTCCAACAATCAGTCTTTTTAACTGTTGGTTAGCTACTAAAAATATTAAGTTTACAGTAACAAGCTCGTCTTGATCATCTTAAGTCGCCCACATGTTCACCTGCAAATGAACTTTCTTGATAATGAGTACAAACGGTTAAAAAAAGAGTGAGTTTGAGTGTTTGTGTGTGTGTGTGTTTCTCTGCTCCATGTAGAATCCCAAAAAGATAATTGTTTTAATGTATTCCCATTCCCATTGCCGGTGATTGTGGCAGCCCGTGTGTTTGCTTTGCATGTGGGTCATTGTGTGTTTGTGTGTGTATTTATAGAGAAGCTTTGATGCTGCTGGTGGGGAAATATTCCACCACACGTGTCACTCTCCAGCTCGATGCCGCAGCGTAGTTGAGGGAAACTGTCGTATTTTGGGCGCGATGAGCAAAGGAGCGCTGCACCTCTGATCTGATGAGTCTTATTACCTTTTCATATATAACAGTGCTGAAGAGGAGACGGACAGAGTCTGCCTGAGGTTATTATGGGACAACAACCGTGTGTGGGAATAGCACGCAAGATTTATGTAAGAGCTGCTCTTCTGCTCGTCATGAAGCTTCTGTCTGTCTTTAATTTGTTTTGAATATAATTTAATGGCAACATCTTTCTTGTGAAATTGATTGTCTTAGGTTTATATAAAGGAGAAAACAGATACATTGCTGGTTCACATACAGAGAATACCTATGTTGTAACCCAAAAGTGTATTTTTCACTGGGAATTCAACTCTGGCAGATGTTGAATGAGCATGTGTAAAATGTCCCTGCAGTAACTACAAACAATCATATTTTCATACTGATGTAAAAGCATCCAGCAACAGGCTTTCACATAGTATTAAAGGACTGTATGTTTGTAGGTTGAGCTATATCTTCACTGGATTGGACGCATCCTTTCTTAGTTGTCATAGAAATAAGTTGTCAAACCCCATCTCTGAATGACAACAGAAAAGTCCAAATCCAATTCCCATACACACAGGTCTATCGATTCCTGGGATGGCTACGTTTACTCAACCTTCTTATCATCACACTCATGGCTTATGTGAAATTCAAAGCACACTGCACTTTATTCCCTAACCTAAACAAATAAAATATCAATCTTCCTTGAAGTGCGTGAGTGTCGTGGAAACACAGAGTTGATGCAGAGATCAGCACCAGACAATAAGCAGGAGGTGGTGGAAAAGTGAAGCACATGAAGAGCAAATAGAGAAAAGAGATGGACCGATAAATCATTACACGAGTAGAGTGATGTGACCAGGATGAAAATAGAAGATCTAAGAGGGAGACAGAGGCAACATGGAAGAGAAGACCCATACACAGAGTTTATAGACCCCATAGATATTAAACAACTGCTTTATAGTTATCTCCAAAACACCTTTTTGTGGTCTGTTTTATTCACCCATCGACTGCTTGCCGACTCCTCACACACCACCCTTAACTGTTCCCCGGTCGGCAGCAGCCGCAAGTGATAACGGCGTGCACGATCCACCTCCACCTCCACCTCTTCTCAGTCGCTGCTCTGCTGCCAAAGACACAGCGAGGGAAAACAGTTGCTCAGACTCGAAGCCTAAATAAATGTTTTAAAGTCGCGATTGCACCAGTGAGATGGAGCTGAGACTTGAGCCGGTGCAGACATCTGCATATAGATTACAACGAGGGGGGGTGCAATTGTGGAATACATTAACTTAATCCAAATTTACAGAGGTATACTTTAAATATAATGACGTATATATATTAATATTTTCATGCTGCGTTAGTTGGAAGATGACAGACGTTAGGTGTATGTGTAAAGGAGGTTTAATTGACACGACCAAGTATTTAGTATATGCGTATCATGCACTTTGGTCCTCCTTATGAATCTCTTCATATGGGAATAGGAAATGAATCCCTGACTCTTCAGGTTGGTCTTCCCCTCCTCAGGTTAAAACCTCTGTCCGTCATTATTGTGTGAGAGTACAGATGCCTGAAGTGATGCTCTCCCCTCTTGGCCAATGATGTCCTATCTGCAGGAGATAAATGCCATTAATTGAGCTCTAATTGCCTTCTGGAGTGAAATAGCGTAATCACTTTATCCTGTCGCAGAAAACAGTCTTTTTATTCTTTCTAGTTCTCATCGGTTCCATTTACTCTTTGAGCTTATTCTATTACCTTCAAATCCAATCTTTCCGAGTTTTTTTTAACCTCTTCAACTCACCGCTTTTCTAAAGCCCAATCATCCATGGAAAGCACTGTAAAACATGATATATTTGTACAAGATTCATCTCTCTGCAGGCACTGATCTGCTGAAGCAAAGTTAGATTAAATTTGAGCTGGAGGTGAACACTACAAGAATACCAGACTCCTGATTTACTGTTTCACTGCAATGTCTGGTATCCTTCGGAGGGTTTGATCGCCAGCAGTGCTATGCAGCAATTAGGAGGTCCCTGTTCTGAATCAGGCCAGTAGGTGATTTCAAGGGAGATGAGGGGGGGCGTCATCCCCCTTGATAGGAACATGACCAAAATGCATGCCCCCTGTTAACCTTCCCTCCTAGCAGAGAGAGTGCAGGGAAGGAAGGATTTGGATGTGTTAGTCTAGTCTGCCTGACTCAGAGATCCTCTTTATGACTGAGGAATGTAAGGTAAGGTCTTTAGTACCCGATGCTTGTGATTCCACCAGATGCGACGCAGCGTGGCGTTTTAGAAGCATCTCTCTCTCCTTCTCTGTGCTGGGTATTGATAAATCCATGTCCGTGTTGCTGGAATAGCGGCTCACATTCCCGCCAGTGGTCTCACTAGTCTGCTGATCTGCAAGTGGCTGTAATGTGCCAAGAAACATAACAATGCACCCACAAAGGCAGGGAGGAAGACTGCTGGTAGACACGGACGTGTTATAAAATGTGCAAATATTCTACGAGGAAGGAAATGCTTTCAGCACGTTTGTTAGGCCTCAAGGATGCTAAAATTATTCTTATTTTTTTGCAAGAAAAATCCACAAGGCACGTTTAGGATGTTTTTATCTTTCATATTGGAAAATAAAATAAATCACATTTGGTCAAACAGACTGTCAGAACATCTTAAACTGAGAGCTTTGACAATAAATGATTCCGATAAGTGTGCGGAAACTTAAACTTAACTACTAAAATATTTTTTTTTTTCTGCAGCTTTTTATACTTGTTAAGTTTGTGGCTATTCTGGAAAGTATCTTAAGGTAAGTCAAAGTATGAAATAGAGAGTTTGTTGTTGAAGTTATTTAGCATCACACTTGTGATGAATTTGTAAAATGTAAAACCAAATAGATGTTTGCATTATATTCATAAAAGTCAGGATATGTTGGCTGCTGTTGCTTAGATTCAGAGAGAGAGAGAGAGAGAGAGAGAGAGAGAGAGAGAGAGAGAGAGAGAGAGAGAGTGTATGTTTGTGTATGGATGTGTTCGGCACAGCAATGTAGGTCTGTGCATGTCAACATGGTTCAGTGCTTTTTCCTGCTAAACAAGAAGAGAATCAGGCCATTTATCACGTTATCAGCTGTTGGTTTACTGCTTCGTCACCAGAGCAGATTTATAGCCACACACCTCGCATCCCTTGACTCTATCTATTTACGACACTCTGACACAAATCAACACAGGTGGATGCAGCATGCAGGCTACTTGACTCCATTTCAGACAAACCCATCCACTCCTGATCACAAGGGCCGCTGAAATGGGAGAGATGGAGGGAGCCGTTGCTCATCACATCCAATCACTTCAGAACCCCACATGTACCAGTAATTATGGCTATAATAGAAACATAATGAACTATATTATATCTCTTCATTATCCTCTTTTATTATCATTTCTAATCATTGCTAAACAGCTTTCCAAAGCGCTGATTTGCTTAACCGTCTCCAGTTGCCCCGACTCAGTTTTGCTTAATTTCGCCCGCATTCACACTCAATTTTGATTTCTTCTTGTTTTAAAGAACTGTGGTTGCATGGTTGGCTTGATTAGTGCTTATGGACGGGTGGTGCTTCTAATAGCAAAATGGGGCCTTATAGATTGATATAGGATGCGAGGAGCGCCGTTAATGAATGTGTGGAGCCAAGTAAAATCCATCACGCATGCTGTCAGGTGATAATGAAGCCTTACACCCCGTGGACCGGAGCTGTCTTGAGACCAAGGTCTTTTTTCCCCTTTATTTTACAGAGCTGTTTGTAGATTTCAGACTGTGATAATTACCCTCCCTACTGTATTATCCTCATTGATGTTCTGGTTGCAGCTTGTCAGAATTGTGTGCTGTTAAGTGGCACATGAGTCTCTGTTTTTTTATTTACCTACAAGCTCTCACAGCAATCTGTGAGACTTCTACTTTAAGATTCCAAATCACAGACTAGTCCATGCAGACGATCTGGCGGGACTACACAGAGATATTGCACAGCGTAAAAGCGAGGAGCCATGTGCTGCTTGTAAGATGGATGGCGAGGGGAGGCGAGACAACGCAACGGGGACTATTGAAAAGAGAGATGGATAGAGGTAGTGAGCGGGGAACAAACATTCCCCTCCAGCGAGCACACGACTCAGCATCCATCTGCACACCCCTGTAAGCCACCCTGTCATCCATCACTCCCTCACTGCACCCACCTCCCGCTTTCATCTCACCTCCTGTTACCCCCACCCCCCCCCCTGTCCCTTTCTCCCTCACTTGTCTCAAGCACAAGTGTGGGGGGGATTCAGCAGTTTCTTAAGCACACGAGATGTCGTTCACCTCGGACGGCGATCCATCTCCCTCTGTATCTGCAGGGAGCGCGTGCAGGGATGTGGGCGGCTGTGTGGGCGGATGGCAGTCAGCCATACATTGTGAACTACACGGTGTGCTTGTGTGTCCATAGTAGGAGTTATGACAACGCTTTTTCTTTAATGTAACGGTGTTAAGTGTTGCTTGGCCTCACATTAGGAGTAGCAGTGTTGGCTGTAACAGTTCTGGAGTTACATCTGTAATAAACATATTGTTGCACATTGGGTTTAAGCAGATGTTCCTGAAGCTGTCCGTATATCAGAAACACATGAGATAGGATGTCGTTGCTCTCACTGAGCGGGCTGTGTTGATGGCCTGTCCAGGCTGCTTTGTTGGCAGCCTGCCAGCCTGCTGCTGCCCAGCTGGTTGCTGCTTGCTGTTAGCGCTGCTGGATGAATCGAGTGGGAAAATTAAGTCTTTGATCGATTGTCTCACTGCGGACATTCGGAATACCTTGGACGGCCGTGAGTCAGCGCGTCGCATGCGTCATCGTCCTGCTTGCTTTCGCTCATTTCCCCTTTTTTTCCTCTTTTGCTCACCTTTCCCGTCCATCTCCTCTTGTTTCCCTTTTCTTCGCTAAATGTCAACTTTCAGTGTCCGTCCCATCAAAGAGCAACGGCTTCTTTTTTAGTTACACCATTTTGTACTGACATTTATCCACTTTCACAAGGAAAAATACATTAAAGAAGAAACAGATATCATTTTTTCCACGGATAGTATCCTAAATAAACCACATTACAATGCAGCTACACTTCTTGTAAATCTCCTTTTGTTCTTATCTGAACAACCAGGCGCTGCTACCACAGCATTCCCTTTTTACAATCTCAGTTTTGGAGAAAAAAACAGTGGCACACATTTACTTTGGTAATTGTCTTATTTAAAGAGCACTGTTGATCCTCATCCCTGAGCTGAACACAAGTGCAAAACCTCAGTGAAGAGCTGGATCGTTTCCAACCGCTGAATATAAACCAGAGCAGCAGGTTTACTGATTCAAAATAACAACTCCTGCCTACAGGACAGACTTACCTAAAGCAATTCAGTGTGCTCTCCCAAACAACACTTTTCAGATAGCCGAAAACATCCACTTATGGAAGTCTGAGCTGCTTATCTGTCATTCTTAAGCAGTCCTGCTTCTTTTTCAAGCTATTATACGTATATATTGTCTAATTTGCAAAATAGCACGATGGTCACAGAGTCTTAAAACACTACACCAACACCGACACATAGAAATCACCACACAAATGATTTATAACAGACAGTGAGTGTTGTTACACCATTATACATATGCACACAACATTTTATAGAGGGCACAGGTGGTGCTTACGTTTAAATAGTTAACAAACTGAAGTCTCATGTGCACCGACCACCACTGTTGCATGTGGATCGCCGGGAGACTCAGGTGAAAATGGGAGAATGTCAGGATCAGCACACTCAACAGCTGGTTAAGACGCCGACACGCAGCAGCAGCACAACAGACAGCAGTCATGACACAAAGGGACATTTTTTTATTTTATTTTATTTCTGCCTCATTTCTGACATCCCCGCGAAACGTGTGTGTGCATGTGTGTGTGTGTGTTCGTGTGTGTGTTCGTGTGTGTGTGTGTGTTGTTTATCAGACAGGTGCACTGGCCTGGAAGTGTAGTTGACATGCGACATCTTGTGTGAAATAAGTGAATCTCTCCACTGAGGCAGATTACAGTCGTGACATTATAGTGTAATTACGTGTCCACGTGTTTTGTGAAAGTCTGTTTTGTGTCCAACATTCTCTGGTTTTAAAAAGCAAGTGCTATTGTTTGCAGGTTTGTTAATAAAAGAGGACTGTAGGAAACTGAATTAGTTAAAAAATAAATACAAAAAAACAGCTTTGTTGAATGGAAAAGGCACAATGTCTGACTAAACATAGGGGACAAAGAGTTGTGGCTTGTATTAATCTTGGCATCCACAGAGCTGCTGCAGCACTATTCGATTGCTCTTTTGATAAAACTGTTGCAGTGTTTTGCTGCAGCTATCGTGTGAGTCCAGGGCGTATCAGCTGTGTATTTCAGCCTCGCTCGAGCAATTACACTGTTGGACGTTGTCCACGCAACACCTCCATATCCATGTAGTAATGTTATAGGTGTTATTTCACCAATAACACACCCAACAATTATAGTGAATAATGAAATGCTGTAATGCCGCCTGGGCCCAAATGTGTGCCTGCTGTTTGTCTTTATGTTGGGTGATGGTAATTTAGCCTTTGGCAAAAAAGAAAGAAAAAAAAAACGTGTTGTCAGGAGGAAACAAAAATACAGGAATAGCTTAAAGCACAGACAAGATTACACAAGCAAAGAAAGGGAGAAACTGAACTTTTCACTCTAACAACAGGATCTGCTTGAGCATTAGCCTCTGATGTTGTGGAAAGGGGCTTGACAAGCTGTCATCGACAGTACCATGCAGAACCTATAATAACCCTGACAGCAGGCTCCAGGAAGTTGTGCTGCCTAGGACACTGTTTGTTTTTATTGTTGTTGCTGTCTACAGTAACTGAGACACCACATTTGATGAAATCATCTGCTCAGCCAAAGTAAAATCTTAAGATGATAGCTACTTAGATCCCATACAAGCAGACACTTCATTTAGCGTTCAATACATGATGATTATAAATAATGCTGTTGACTGACCAAAACCAATTTAGAAGTGACTGAAATTATGTTTTCAGAATTACCTTTCAAAGTTAGACTTCTTAGATTGTAATGCCGTCTGTCTGTCTTTTTTTTTTTTTAAATATACCACATGTCTTTAGCTCCCACTGCTCCTTTCCTGTCTGTCAATCACAGGCTGTCTGTAATTCATGTTTCCAGCTATTTTCTGTTCCACTGACTTGCACATGTGCCGTACATACACACAAACAAGTTTGTCACAATGACACGATGCCCTTATTAGATCCAAAATATGATTACAGCGTACGCCAATGAGTTCTCTTCACCTTGTTTTTAGTAAGCAGGACCATACATTCTATATGAGACTGATCTGCAGCCTAAAAGGCCTGGCTATAATCAGTATTTACACATCCCACTGTAAGACACCAACACTGGTGATCATTAGGAACTTTCACCAACCTGTCTGCACATGTTAATTGTCTCCTTCCCTCTCTCTCTCTGTAAATACTAAATGGTGACTGTTCTTGGCCTCAGGTCAGAGTCACAGCTGTTTATATGACATTTTGCCTCGCTCCCAAACGGCGTGCTAACACAGACTCTATTGTGTGTGGCCCTTTGTATCTCTTGCCAGTTCATCAAACAGTAAGTATCTATTATCACAGGGTTGGATGTGGCTCACTGTTTCTCGAAGTCACAGATGATGGCCTGATGTTTGATAAGACTGATCAAATCTCTGACTGCAAAATAACGTGTGCTTGTCAAAACAGGAACATTATGCTTCCGCTTAGTTGTCACATTATCTAGGGAAAATATAAAATGATTGTGGTAATTATTAACTGTCAGACATACAGTGTTCCTTCGTTTGCGTCTTGATGTCCACCATATTCAAGAAGAATGTTAACACAATTGTTTTTGGTGACATTATATGGTCACATCTTTTTAGGTCATTTATGTGGATCCAACAAACGTTACATTCAACATTTCAAACACACTCTGTTCATTACCTGATGTCGCATCATGATGCTGTGACCCGTGTTCAATAAGTTAATGAGATCAACTTTAACTGCAGTCGGTGTTTGGAGGAAAGATTTCAAAAAGAAAAAAATCTCAGAGCTTCTTTATGCAGCTCCCAAAATGAGACCACAGGTACCCACGAGAGGAGGGGATAGGGAGTGTGTTTGTGCCTACCCATGCCTCATGCTTGTTAAATTGGCAGATCGATGATGCTTTAAATCAATGTTCCAGCAACACCGCAAACCCCATGGAACCCATTAGTGGATTAAGATAGACCACTGTTCCACACTGGGTCCTGTTCTGCCTGTAGGTCCTTTCCACGTGACAAATGGAACAAAACAAAAAGTGACATAAAACAAAGGGAAAAGGGCAAATCAGAGGGTGAGAACTAAAGCTGTGGCGGAGGAAAGGTTGACAGCAAAAACTGAGGTCAAGGCTACTGGTGAGGACACACAAATTGCTCTTGGTTCAGAGACTCGGAATCGTTTTTTTTTTTTTTTTCTCATTATGTATATTAACAAGGGGTCTTATAAATACATCTATTTCCCACACACAGGAGAGCATCCAGCCAGTCTTAAATAACATGCTCTAGATGCAAATAAGTCTGTCTCAGCCAGTCAAGTGAAAGGGGAACAGAGCAGGGATAGATGTGAGGGATGTGGGAGAGCAGATGAGACGGTGGGGTGTGGAGAGAGGATGCCATGGGAGCTGGTCTTTCTTTGATAGCATTGTTTATGTGCCACTGTCTGTGGATCATTGATCCATTCATCTTCATTACGTCTCCCTGTGAGAACTATTAACTGCTGCCACCCTCGGTTGGTGGCCTGCGATGTTGACATGCAGTGCACCGTCTCTCTACCAGCCCACCGATGTCCCTGCCACCTCTCCAGAAGCTGACAGTTTTATAATGCATGTGGTAAAAAAAAAAGAAAAGAAACAGACAGGGGAGTAACATCCACTCACTCCTGCTCATATGAAGTATGGTTACATCTTTGTTATAGATTCTAGCACAGTATATGAGCTTTGTTTATGTGCTCCAGTGTGTATCCTCCTATGCGTCCCTGCTTAACACAATCATACTTGCAAATGTCCCCCCAAGAGACTTCCTGCTCCAATTCCTGTCTAAACTGTTGCCGTTGCCATCGCCGAAGCATGTTGTTGTCGAACCGCCTGAGCCTAGTGAGGCATCATGGGTCATCAGCAGCAGCTTGAACTCCACCCTGCGACTATAATCGCCTGCCAAGATCGCGTTCATCTTGTTGCGTCAACTCGTAGCTTCTCCTCTACTTGTTAAATCTGACACGTTTGATTTGTACTTGTTGTACGGTGTTATTTTAGAGTAAATACAAACTGATGATTTCCCTGTCTGTCTCTAACCTCTGTCTAACTTTCTCTTCTTTTCTATATTTTTTTTTTCACAGAATCAACCACAGATCTGGCCATCATCCTCATCACTGTCTCGTTTGAGCCAGAAGAAAAACAAAGACGGAGCATGGTCTGGCGTGGCGGCCGCTGTTGCTATGTGTGAGGGAGTGCCGCGGCGCCAATGGAGACCGAAGGCTATCGTGACCTCCTGGAGACCAGCGATGGTCAGGGGGTAGGCCTGCTGGATGGAGGGGCGGAGGTGGGGGTGGAGGAGGGCTGGAGCACGCCCTACCCCCTGGGGTTCCAGGTGTCTTTGACCACCGTGCTGATGCTGGAGCTCGTGCTGGGCTTCAGCAGCAACCTGACCGTACTCGTGCTCTACTGT
Organism: Eutrigla gurnardus; assembly: GCF_963514095.1. Lineage (NCBI taxonomy): Eukaryota > Metazoa > Chordata > Actinopteri > Perciformes > Triglidae > Eutrigla > Eutrigla gurnardus. The sequence goes on along the minus strand of NC_139916.1, from coordinate 19,272,558 downwards.
GCTCAGTCCAACCTGGTGGATTCGGTCAGCAACCTGGTCACAGTCAACCTCCACGTGCTGGACATACTGGTCTGCCTGCTGTGTCTGCCGCTGACCGTGGCTGTGATCCTGCTGCCGGCCAATGAAAGTGGAGTCAGCAGCCTGGCCACGCTATGCTGCTTTCACGAGGCCTGTGTCACGTTCACCAGCGTGGCCACGGCGGTCAACGTGCTGGTGATCAGTTTGGACCGATACGACATCTCGGTGCGCCCGGCCAGCCGTCTCCTGACACCACGGCGAGCGGCGGTGCTCCTGGCAGCAGTGTGGGCCGTGTCCCTCGCCGTCTTCTTCCTGCCCTTCCTTGAGGGGGATTTCTTCTCCTCGAGGGTCGAGGATAATTCTGACGAGGAGCCAGCAGGACAGAACAATACCTCCGAGCTCACCACTGGACTCGCCCCCATTTTCTCCTCCATCTCTCCCTCCTCTTTACCCTCAACTCACCCTTCCTCCCCTTCCCACCACCTCAATCCAGTGTGGCAGAACCGGACACTGCTGTGCGTAGGAGGGCAGGGTTATTACACAGGCCTGGCTATGTATTACCACTTGTTGCTGCAAGTGCCGTGCTTCTTCATCGCTGTAGCCGTCATGTTGTTCACCTACTCAAGGATCCTGCAAGCGCTCAACATTCGCATAGGCTCCCACATGATGAGGGGTACGCGTGCAAAGGACTCCACCTGCAGGATACGCTGCAGGAGGAAGAAGAAGAAGGACTTGAGCCTGCCCACAGAGGTAGTGTCCTCCAACCAGAACCAGAACCTCACCCATCCTCCCCTCATCCCCTCCCTCACCCCGACACCGACGTCGCCACCACCACCACTCCCCTCCATGCCCCAGGCCATGTCTGATAGTGGAGCGACCGTTACTACTGTCAGTACCGCCGCCACCACCCCCGTTGCCACCACACCGGCCACACCTGCTCCTCCGACCCCAGCTTCAGCCTCAACCCAGACTCACGCCACAGCACCGCTGCCGGCCTCCACTATGGGGGTACAGGCCTCGGTTTCTGCCATAATCGCCTTGAGGCGGGCGGTGCGCAGGCACAGGGACCGCCGGGAACGCCAGCGTCGCGTCCTAAAAATGTCCCTCCTCATCATATCCACCTTCCTTGGCTGCTGGGCCCCTCTGTCCGCAGTCAATGTTCTGATCCTGTGTATGGGTCCCAGCGACGGCCTGGTGCGACTGCGCCTCTGGTTCTTGGCAATGGCATACGGAACCACTATTTTTCATCCTCTGCTCTATGCTTTTACCCGGCAGAAGCTGCGGCGTGCCCTCAAAACACGTGTCAAGAAAAGGGTGGTGTCCCTTCTGCAGGTGGACCCGGCTCCCAGTGGGGGGACAGTGATTCATAACTCCTGGGTGGAGGGGGGAGGCCAGCGGAAGGGTCGCAAGCCACGGGTGGATGCCAGCGAGGGCACTGATCGATGCCTCACAGAGGCAGTGAGGGAATGAGGCTGGTCTTCAGTGTGTGTGTGTGTGTGTGTATGTGTGTGTGTGTGTGTGTGTGTGTGTGTGTGTGTGTGTGAATTTGAAGAATTGTATGTATCATACCAGTTTGCTAGAGATGGCTCATGTGTATATTTGTAGATGAGGGTGAGAAAAACTAGTTAGTTTACAAAGGTCAGGACAAATCCCATGACCACTGGTTCCATGCAGATGTGGAGACAGGCGAGTCCTGAGCTCTAATTAGAGCCCGCTTCCTGCCCCCCTTACACAGGCCCTCATTACTCTACTTTCTGACTGACAAGGTGGCCACCGTGTCTCCATGACAACACTGGCCAAGCATATACCATAGCCATGGCGACTGAAAACACTAGTGTGCACCTCACTTGTAGGATAAGGGTTAGATTACAGCAAATGCATACATTACTGCTCCTGTGTGCACTTTCAACTGGCATGTGCATGTATGTGCACATGCGCACACACACACACACACACACACACACACACACACACACACACACACACACACACACACACACACACACACACACACACACACACACTTTAAATGCACACTGATTTAAATTTAGTCATTATCTGTGAAAGCACACCAATATCTACCTGCACACATATTCTCAGTGAGAAAAATATTAACAAAAGTCTATATTTCTCTTTCGTTCCCTCATTTTCTTTCATGCCTTAATTGAGTTATTAATATATTCTTGTGGTGCTGAATGTCCTGCTGTATGTTTACAACAATGTATTACAGTGAAATTGTTTGCACATACTGTAAATGGTAGCGCAAGTGAATGGCGGGTAAATGCAAGCATTCAGACTCAAAGTTTACAGGATCGAAACTACCAAGAAACTGCAAAAAAAAAAAAACGGATTCAGTTTTCATTTCCAGCAAGCACCATTTTTTCTCAGAATGTGTGCAATTGGAGCTAAAAGGCATGACTTAATTTTTTTCCTTTTTTTGAATAAACTTTAAGAGTAAAAGTCACGCCGACTTGAGCGAGGATGTGTGATTGTGTCTGTGTTTGCATGTGTGCATGTATGCATGTGCGTTTGCGTGTGCGGTTGTGTAAATGAATAAACAAGCGTGCGTGTCCGTTATGTGCAATAAATCATGAGAAAAGCAATGACCCGTCGGATGTGAACAAAGAGAATGTGAATACAGAATCGTTGGTTTTCTATTTATGGCTGAGATTGCTGGGGGAAGAGAGAAGAAAGGGCACGTCATCTTGTGATAAACAGAGAGAGATGCCACATCATATATAAGCAGATTACTTGGAGGCAATTGTAACTACACAGGCTACTGTAATAATACTGACATTGTGTCAAAGTGTAGATCAAAGGGCAACATTTTGTGGAAACTTAATTAAAATTGTAGTCACTGGAGGTAAACTAGCATCTTATACACGGGGAATCCCAATGTGGGGCATAAAAAAATAATTCTGACATGGGAGGTCTCCTTGTGTTAGCTGCTTGTTGCTCTGGAGGGCAGAGTCACTTTGAATGACTGCGGAGGCAGAAAGGCCTCCGTCAGCTTCTGGACTGAGTCCTCGACCCTACATCCGTGTCTCTCTTTCTCCTCAGGGCTTCATGTCTCATTTTCTCAACGTGCTGGACATAAAACAATAAAACCAGCCCTCAATCAGCTGTTGTGTAATGGGTGTTATAGTAAGAAAAGATTATAAATAGACAAAGTACACTTTCAACTTTATATATGGGCTCTTGGAGAGCTTCTTTGGGATTGAGGCTTTCTCCTTCACCCTCACCCCCCTTTTACAATATTTGTGAGCCAGGCAGAAGATAATAATTCTTGTGTATTCATGTACATTTTTCAGGGATGTAAATATTGAAGTGTCTGTTTTAGGTTGTAGTCAAAGAAAATAGTTTTTTTTTTTCTTTCTTTTTTTCTTTTGATCACAATCATCTGCCGGACAGAAAATCAGCCATTGTGATAAACTCTGGGTGAGTTGGAAAGCTAATGTAAAGAGAAGATTAATGTAAGTGTATTTGTGTTAATACTGTATGTGTGTACACTGTACTGTACATTTATGACCATGTGTATAGAGAAATATTAGTATTGTATAAGATTTATATTATGTGTTATTGTATAGAACAGAACAGAATCTGTATTAAAAAAATGATCTATCTAAGAATTGGTCCATCTCGTTGTTATATTTTACCTGTCAGGAAATGTATTATACAGGGGAACAGAAACAGAAACATTTTATCTGGTACCATACTGGAAAGACATATTATATATATGGGTTTCTTCTTCTATTCCAAGAGCTTTTAGGCACAAACAACACGTAAAGTAATACTAGAGAAATGTGAATAAGTGAATATTTTAAACAAATTACCCTTTTTTCCAATTAAAAAAAACTATAAGAATTGCCCAACATGTAATGATAAAGACTAAATTACAATCACTTTTTGTTTATAATGACATCTCTGATTAATATACTATTTATGCATTCAGAAAAATACAATCTGTAAATGAAAGAACAGCATTTTATTATTCTTATTGGTTAGAGACATCGTTTTCACTGGTGTTTGAGCTGAAGGAACTGCTTGGATTCATCCTGCCCAGTGTTACTCCGGGAGTCCTCTATCCTTCTGCTCTAGGACCTTACTACTCTGAATCTGTCACTCCTTTTTCCAGCTGCCCCTCCCTTTCTACATCTCTCTCTGATCCCTAAATTTAGAAACTCTGTCCCAGATACTTGCAGTATTTAGTGCTGACTGTAGTGAACCCTCGCTGCGATGTGACAACTGTGCTAATCACCAGTACTAATGACGATGAAACCTGTTAGTCAGGTAAGCGTCTGTCGAGGCAGCTCAATCTCTTGACGTTGACACTTTTTATTTTACCAGAACAAATCAGTCTGTTAATGTTGTGTGTGTGCTTGTTGCCCTCCCCATTTATGCAGTGAGTCAACACCATAGATTCCTCCATTCTGCTTGATAATCTCCTCAGCTCTCTCCTCTTTCACACCCTCATTTCCTCCCTTGGTTCTCCTTCTTTTTATTCTGTCGGTCTGCATCTCTCTCATCTCTTATCCACACTCGGGCGTTCCAGAACAAAGAGAGGAACAGCTGCAGTGTCGGTGAAGGAAGGAAAGTCACCTTGGGGCGATGACAGAGGAACAAAAATGGGAAAAGAAAGGCAGAGAGGCAGTATTGAGGGGAGATTTGGGGGGGAAGAGAGAGGAGAAGGGAGGCGTAGAAGCTGGCATTGGGACATCATATGACTAATAAAAGGAAAGCACTGCATCACTGCAGAGCCCCGATAGAAAAACAAAGTGCATGCTGATAAGATTAGCCAGCTTTAGTGTTTTCTACCACTGTTGGCCCAATAGAGTCTTACAATAGTGCTCCTGTCCATCACACTGTACGGATTTCTTCACATTTGGTCACCATAAAATACAAAGGATAACCAACAACTTATTTATTCATACTTAGTATTTAAATCAATAAATGGAAACATTAATGTACATTCAATACTTTCAAAATACGAATGTCCTTCAGGTTGATAGTGAAAGTGCGTCATAACTACAGCAAGATGAAAACTGGAAAGGGAAAACTCATTACATTCAACAAACTCAATGGGATTTATTAATTTCAGAGGATGTTTATGAATAATATACTAAAGAGCATTGATGCTTTTGCAGCACCCACTAAGGTGAAGGCTGTCTCTGGTAAGAAAAGAAAAGAAAAGAGTGTCAAAAACCTGAACCCCAGTACCGAAAATCACGTTTATAATGAAATATTTAAAGCGAGACTTCACATTTATAATTTGGAACTGAAGAAATGCAAAGCTGTCCTTCACTGACACCATTGCGGAAACCAATAATAATGCATGTCTTAATGTCAACAGGCTAGCAATCCATCCTGTGTCAGTAGCCTCTGAACCTGTATCCACCAGAACCTGTAATGAATTTGTTTTGCTCTTTCCAGACACAATTCAGAAAATCAGACAAGCAGTTAGAGCCTCCACACCAGGTACAGGATAGGTGTCGTCCCATCTAAAATCAAATACCTGACACAATTGTATCCAATCAACCATAACAATCTTGAGGACTTTATACATCATCTGAAATCCTGCTCCTGCTGCCATCATATTCTACCAGCAGGCTTTAAAAAAAAAAAAAAAAAATGCATTGCCTGTTAAGGTCTCCATGGGCTGCTGAATTCGACACAGTTGACCACAAAATATCACTTTACCCACTAGAATGAGAGTGGGATCTGCTGGCCCAGTATACGTTTGAACACTACTTAAAGGACAGGGACTACTTTGGGTCCATAGTTAATTACATAGGAGTCCCCAAGGCTCCATTCTGGGACAACATTAGTTTAACTTATTACACATACATTTTCATAACCATATCACCAGTGGATAGTGATATACTAGCACTCAGTAAATGCATTGAATAAATCAACAATTGGATGTTCCAGAATTGTCTTCAATTAAACAAATAAAACTGACAGAGTTGTTTTTGGAACCAAGAAGGAACAATTAAAAGTCACTGTTCAGCTTTACAAAGCACTGAATGGTTTTGGCCCATACACGTTTGGTCTTCTGATAGAGGATGATAGAGTCAGGAAGCATTCAGTTTCTATTGGTCAGCTGCAACTCTCACTTATTTATAAATGGAAAAATACTTTTAGGTTTGCTGCTGCCTTTTATTGAATCACACATCTCTAACTTATGTTCTTGTATTTAAATATATATTCATTCAAGTTTAGCTTGTTTATTCTATAACATCTCTGCTATTAAATTCCTGTTTTATATTGTATTTAATTGTCCTTTTATAAGGAGTTAGTCAGGTAAGGCTATCTAGATTGGCATTAATATAGCCCTACTCGCAGCTGTAGAGAGTTATCAGTCATAACAAACGACTCCAGAGTTGTTGATCATTGACTATATATATGGTTTGTGGGGACATCATCGAGCACGCGCCGAAATAGCTCAGTTGGGAGAGCGTTAGACTGAAGATCTAAAGGTCCCTGGTTCGATCCCGGGTTTCGGCAGCTACAACCTTTTTTTTTTTTTGCTGCCAGAAGCCCGCATTCTCCTTTTCCAATCACGTGGCGACTTCCATAATTTGAAATCCAATCATGTAGCTTCGGTAACCTCTCGTAAGCAAATCAAATGTCAAAGTCTATAACTTCACAGCCAATCACGGTGCGTAGTCCATTTCTCTAAACCACAGGGCGCGATCAATCTTTTTAGAACTTTTGCCCAGTTTCCGGTTCGGCTTTCTTTGTTTTTACTCGGGGCGAAAGGTAAGCATGCACGCTGACAATTACCAACACTGGGTGTAAAAGTAAACTTGTAATAAAAAAGAAATACTGTTGATGGTTTTGCGGTGAAAATACAGCATGTCCCTATGACACTGAGTTGAGTACAAGTGCAACGCGGGAAAGTCATTTAATAGTACATCATGCTTGCAGTAATTACATATACGAATGTAGTTTGTTACCTGTCAAAAATCTGTCTGTCTGTCAAATATTTGGGATGAACGTCAGCCATATACAGAAAGTGCTTATTCTCCAACGAAAACCAGTTCACACGAGTTTTCACCAGGGGGCGATGTTGTCTAATAAATCATCAAATTGGAGAGCTTCTTTAAAGTTTGAAAACAACTACTGTTTGCGGTTTATTTCGGGGTACTTAACTATTCCAGGGTGTCCATTTCCACAATACATACATTAATACATGTGCAAGAACAGTACATCAAGTCCTTGAGATAGGGTATTGGAGAAGTGACATTAGCACAAATGTGCTTATGTCACTACAAAAATACAGTTTAAGTGCCTCTGTTAATTCTGAGTTAAGCTCCTGGAGCTGTTTTGAATATTGGCATATGTTGAATTGATTGAACATATGGTTGAAATTTAAGCGGGGATTGTGACATCAAGTGTTTTGTGTTCTGAAGATCTATTATTGTTGACTGTAAAAAATTACTCAGCTTCTACCGACAGTATCATTTTTTGGCACGTTTATTTTACAACACCTTTCAACAACAAGACTGTAAATCCAGTTACATAAGACACATGTAAAGATATGGTATCAGTCGTAAAGCTCTAGCTCAGCACTTTTCAGACATCAGCTTCTGTTCAACCTGAGAGACAGATGTAACATTACTGGGGTTTCAGCATCTTTATTGAGACCAACCGGAGGACTGGATGGGGGGGGATGTCACCGAGGCCTTTGGCACGAAATAAAACACAGGCTAGTGCAACAATACAGTGGATCCTCGCACATTTGCTGCCATATGATGCAACCTCATTCGGGAAATGCAAACTAGAAAATACACAGTAGTGTGAGAGGAACAACTGCTTCCACCAATCACAAAAGTTTGTTGCGTTTATGTATGTGTGGCATTGTGCTAATTTACCATTTACCTTGTAAAACAATAATTTATGCTGCGCTAACTTTCCAGAACTGTACCATCCCGCTTCGAAAGACCCCAGTGTTGTGTCTCTGCGTTACATAACCCTTCAAACTGCCAGGGTTTGTATTTCTTCTTCTACTCCTATAGCGAGTAAGAAAAATCCAGCCCCTTCCTCCCATCGTCCTGTTATTGGTTTGTAGGCAACCCCGTCCAGACGGTTTTATGGTAATTCAACGACTCACATGACTGCAATGTGCCCTGAGTGTGATGTCATAGAGTGGTAAACTGCAACGGTTAAATGTGGGAATTCACTACCACTCACTACTTCTGAAGAAACCCTTCAGGAAAAGAGCAACGCCTTTATAAATTCTACTACTTTTTTTATTGTTTGGACAGTTTCTGGGGTTTTCAATTGAATTGAAAATCACATGTATTTTAACTGCATAAAGAGCTCAAAAGAAGGCAAACTTATTTCCATAAAGCCACACAATAACCAAGACCAAACTTTACTCCTCATTAATGATGCTTTTACACCACGACTAGCATAAGTTGTCTTCTAAATCTTCATTCAAATTTGGTTATTCGTCTACATTTCGCAGCACACCTTTAATCACAGACTCAACATTTGTTTTAGTGGAAATGCTCTTCCGGGACCTTCTCGCTGTCTTTCTGCCTGCTCTCCATCTACCACGTGTGTCTGTGCATTTCGACCTTTGTACACAGTTAAATCTTTATCTGTGACTGATGTGCATTCACCTTCGCTTCTCTTTCGGTATTTCACTTCTTCCTACAACCGTTTCTTGCATGTGACGGCCTCCCAGTTAAGATGCCACTCCTCAGTTTATTTATACACACCTTTCCCAGGAGAGGCCTGAACCCAATGAACTCCAAACATGATGCGTGACTTGTTTATTTTGTGCGCGTGTGTGTTGGTTTCGGGTTCAGGTTACTTCATTTAGTAGGTAGATTTGGTTTGCAGTAGAAATTCGAGGGACCCGTCGTGTTTTTGCAAAGCCGACGGAAAGAGACGACGTGTTTGAACTTGTTTGTCTTTGATTTGCAGATATTGTTTACATCCGTTCTTCTAATCTGTCAGGATTTCTTTTCTCAGTTTAGGAATCTCGTTCATACCTCTGGTCTTCAGTGTACCTTTATACGTTTTTCCTGAATGTGTCATTCAAAATGCAGCACAATGATTTGAATGTATCAGAAAAAAAAGTTGAGGTATCATGCTGTCGAAATGAATTTTAATGAAACTGAATATTTACTAGAAAAGGGGAAATGACTGAATAACCCATGCAAAACTTTTTTGAGCTCAGTCAATGTACAACTCCTCACATGTAACTGTTATGTAACGGGCTGTGACCGTGGTACAAGGCAGAGCATGTGGCCGGGGGGCTGTTTTGAGGTACCGTAGTACCCATAATTATTCCACTGTTGCTTTGACAGTTGAGGATGAAGTCGTGATCCTGTCGATTGAATCACCTGGAGTGGCAAAGTTGTCTCACAATTCCTTTTGTGAGTTTAATGACACATCGGTGATTCTTCCCAGTTCAGATACAACTCACTTGTGGTCAGGAAGCGATTTAAGGGCCGTTTTTTGTCAGATTTGTGTAAAATAATGAAAAAATGAATGACTTATTTTTTGTTTAGGACTTGTCTTATACAAATAGTTATATTTTAGGCCAGTTGGAAAGCCACAGCTTTATATAGACATTGATTTTTGTTTATAATCTATGTCTGAACAACATAGATTGGTGTGAATCCAAAATACTAATGATTTACTAAGAAAAAGGCAGGTTCTATTTGGTTTATGCTACTTCCAATCCCGCAAAGATCTCATAATAGAGTAAACGGTGATTATTATGCAGGGATGAGTGAGTCAGTGGATGGATGGGATGATTTCAGACACAGTCTTTCTCACAGGAGACATTTTGACACGTCGTATGAGTGCAGCTGATTATATCAATGACGCTCCAGCTCAGCCCCATTTAAGTGTCCCAGTAAGCGGTGCCAATGAGCCAACTGCAACTGGAACACCAAAAAGGAACACCGGTGATCATGTCATTAATTGCACCTTTGTGGTGTAAAAGGCCTATTGTGTTCAGTTGTTGTGGACGTCGAGTCCTCTGTTTGATTCACTGGAGAAGTCTCTGATGTTGTCACCGAGCAGTTTATGCTGATTTCGTACGTCAGCACTGCAGAGACAGAACAGGATGATCGCTTTTGTTTCGCCCTGCACATACTCAACACAGACTCACTTCCTGTATTCACCCAGCCCCCTTCCAAGTGCACTTCCTCTTTTCAGACCTCAGAGAGTCACGTGCCATCGAACTCGGCTAGGAATCAGCTTGACTGTCGCCGCCAGTGTAATTCATGACTTGAAGTTAGAGAACGGGAGAGATTACAAGCCACCTGGGATGTGACACTCCCACCTGTCAGGTCCCAGGCGGCTTGTAATAAGACCGCTATTGTAAATGTCACATTTTCAACCTTTTGTGTGAATTTTTGACTCATTCGAGAAGCCGTTGACTGAAGTGAAAAGTCAGTCATTTGGTTCATTTTACAAATCATAAGCGCACATAATTACGAGGTCCTTCAGGGGAGTGCAATTTAACAGTGGGCTCATTTGGTCCATTGTTAAAATACTTGTTATTTTCACATAATGTGTGATAGATAAGAAGGCAGGGATGGCATGGTGGTTCTTGGTGTTCTTCCAATCCTTCTCGTCTGTAGTATTCTACATCCCAGATGGTCACAAAATTAAAATAGAACTCTGTATGCAGGAGGCTTATTCTATTCCCATCAGGTATATCAGGGCAAAACCACCTCGATCAATTCTTCCCTTTCATTTAGTCATTTTGCTTTCCCTTTCATTATCCTTTCCATTTGATCCGTGTCTTTGGAAAAGTGCCCAACATTTCCAAGCTGTGTAATGATGTGGACAACAGCAGGAAGTTCCGTGCATTCAGCATATAATTAGAGATTAGCTCAAATGTTTCCTGTCAGCAAAAAAACAACAATGAGGTGAAAGCTGTAGTCAAGTTCTGTTTAGGTTCCTGCAGATCTTATTCTTCTGTTGTTCTCTTGTTTTTCTGGTCTAGACCAGGGTTCGGTTGAAATATGAAGTAGCTTTTTCGGGGAGATGATGTACAAACCACCCCCTGTGGAAAGTGAGTTGACACACCTCTGGGGAGACGCCAAGACATTTGGAACTTCACATCCACACATGACATGTGACCTCCGTGTTTAACCCAGCATGAGCAGTAGCAGCAGATAGCAGAGCAAATTGGGGTTTGTGTCTCACTCAAGAACACTTTGAAATATGGACAGAGAACAAGCCACTAATCTCGTGGTTAAAGGACGATGCACTGAGCCGGCCCAACCCGATCCTTCTTTTGTAAGCCAGTCAGCAAGTCTAGCAGCTGATCTACTGTCAGTTTCTGTCGCGCACTTTGGAAATGTGACTCTTGGTAGGAGGCATTTAACAGGCCGTCTCATACCCTCTCCTCTCTCCAGTTGTTGATGGACAGCAGTGTAATGGGATCCAATGAGACAGATGCCACAGTGGCATCCTCACTGAGAAGGACGTGCAGTACTAGGCCGTCTATATGAGGGGAAGAATTCCCATTGACCAGTATGGCTTAAAGTCTTTATTTATAGCGTGGCAGTGCACTGTTTGAAGAGTGCCGCTCTTGGGGGTTGCAGAAATGTGACGGGGGTTACCGTTGCTGTGGACACCCCCCCGGATCGAAATGTTCCTCTCGTTTCCTGTTGCTCATATCTGGAGGACACAGGATGTTGCAGTGTGTATTACTCATCTTTGTGAGACGGTCACAGAACAAGTCTAATATACTGCTGACAATCATTTTCTAAGCCTTCCCAGCACTGCAGGTCAACAGACCGAACGTAGATGAACCGTTGATGATACCTATAAGTATCCTGATGATAGGGATCCTAGTCCAGCCAAAGCCCAATAATACTCACGGAGACGGGGGCCTCATCTGTAATACACCTGTGGTCAGTGAGGACTCACTGGTCAGCGAGGACTCACTGGCATCAACTTTGCCAGGTGACATTCAATGTGGTAGGACTGTCGACTCAGCACATATGCTGTTGTGTAAACATCAGGTGACGCAGCCCACATATTTGCAAGCCTACCAATCATCATCCTTCCTGTATGTGTTTATTTGCACCTAATGTCATGTACTCACCGGCCCTGCCCGCTGTTTACACAGACCAGACAGCTTCTTGAGCCAGGCCAAGTTTGCCATGATGTACTTGACTACACTGCTGCGGCAACATGTGCCACCGAACACTGCAACGGGCACTAGACAGTAGTTATAATAGTATAATTTGGAGACTTCTTCTGCTTCAAACATTTCATTATTATCCCAGTTTCAATGTGAGGTATTATGCTTCTGTTATTTCAGCTGGCAAAACACAGATCCTGATGCGTGGGTGTCCTCTCCTCAGCACTGATGTCCCAGTTATCTGTCACACGTGTTGCAACATAGTCTAGGTCAGTGTGAGATGAGATCATTTTCACTCTATTCTTACCGTTTCTCCCGGGAGCCACGAAAGCAGTCCACCGGGTCGGTATCATTATCTCTCTGAACTCTTTCCATTCCATCTCTCTCTCACTGACGCATGCACGCGCACACAGTCGTGCATGGGGGGTGGCATCGATTGTACGAGCCGCTCTGTAGGGTTAAGTTTCCAACTGGATCCATCGAGCCATCACATCGTCAGAGGTTGCCTGGTGTAAGATTACCAAATGCCGGCGCTCAGAACACAAGGTGAAGGGGTTAGGATGAATAAGTGAAGTGTTTTGGCAGTCAGGAGCCCCGACACAGAAAGACTCATGGTGTCATGTAACACCTGCAGCGCCGCAGCTACTCTGCCAGTCTTTGTGCAGCATGGATCCACCATGTTTTTGTTTAATATGAGCCCCTTTTGGAGCAACTCGCAGGTAGAAGCAACACACTACGTGTTCTCATTTATAGTTTTAGGCCAAATAAGAAAGCTGATTTGTTCAACTGATTTGTAAAATCTGTAAACAAAAACCTGATGGGGGAAATTCTTTACAGAATGAGTCTTGAGAATACTCGGATATCGGTCTACAGTGCATACAGAGATATAACATTGTGTGTGTGTATATATATCATATAAAACACAGTACAACTTGGGCAGGGAGAGGGTGTCTTCTGAATATCACCATATATCATGCCCAAACAGAGTAAAGAAGAATAAAACAATGGTATAGTCCAGCTAGGTTTTAATCTCACTGAGAAGCAGGATTATAATGATGTCTGTTTAAGAATTAGCCAGGGCAAGAGAAATGAGTTTCATGTAACAAGGGCGATGACTCCTTCCCATGGGAACCTGTTCCGATGGACTTCCCTTTTGTTAGAGAGCTTACAGTGAAGACAAGTAGAGAGAAGACATGTGACAGGGGTCCCAGGCTGAATTCAAACCCAGCAGTTGTATAAGGTGAGGGACTTTTAGCTCTTGTCTGTAGATGCCACTGAGGCACAATTGGTTTACTGTAAATGGCATTTTTTAAAACCCAGTTTATAGTCATTATCATCCAGCATTTCAGTATTGGACAGCCTTACATATATTACATGTAATTATGATATTCAAAGAAACCTCTCACAATCCACTGTTGAAAGAATACATATTGTTCAGCTACTGCAGGAGCAATCCTCTCTCTCAAGGCAAGTCTGTAAAGAATCAATGGTCCCCCTCGGTGTCTTTGCTGGAAGCCGTGCAGCTCTGCCGTGCAGACGAAGATCACTTTCCCTGAATCTTACGTAAGCAGAAGATCTCTGTGCAGCACATGTTAACGGTGTCACTGTCCCTTTGCTGTGCTTACGTTTGCTTCCCTCAGTGGGGGTCAGTGACACTGCTGACACACTAACTCACCACAGAAGATAGATGGCTGATAGAGCTGTTCACACACACACACATAATTTTAGTGTCTTCTAAAAACGAGGAGAAATCGGGGTCCTGACATTAGCCTGTGACAGTCTCAATTTCCACCTCGTATGCACATTGAAGAGAGACTTCAGGGAATCATCTGTGGGTCTGAGCGTGCCCAGCAAGCGGTGGCATGGGGCGAAAGAAGCAGGAAGATGCGAAGGAGGAAATGAAATCGACTTCTGCTGATCTGTTTGCCACAAGGCTGGGATATACTGGAACAACCTAGCACATGTTGTCCAAGCGTGATGGTTGGCAAAAGTGTTTTTGACACCCGTTTCAAACATCGACACGAATGTGAGGTGAAAATCTGACCATCATTGAAGGGGCTGATATGTAGATGCATTCATAGTGTTGCACTCATTTGTACGTTTGAATTAAAAACTTAGACCCTGCTTTCTTTCTCTCCTCTACGTAAATGCTACGTCAATTGCTACATGAACTGGGTGTGAATATCGGATTGTTTGTTTTGAATAGTTGTAGAAATTGGCCGATACAGCTTCCGATACTAACATCAGAAAGGTGTGCTGAAGAGGGTTTTAGACTTTGTTTGACCATCGAAAAAGCACTTCCCTCAGAGTATAAAATACTGCTATAAGGATGACCCACTGGCTGCCTCTTCCTTCAGGTCACTGCTGACGGAGTAATATCCATATATGGCCATTATGTAATAATCCTAGAGGATCTAATTCCACCAGGATCATTCCATGCGTTCATGGTATGGTTCAGAGTGTGTCCACCCGGGTATAGGTCAGTATGTAAGTTCACTGACATAGGATACGAGGTATCTTTACTTGGTGGAATATGTTCCGATGTATGGAGACGAGTGTTTGCAAACTCTTCAGGGTTCCGTCTCAACTCGCCCTTCCTTCCTGGCTATATTTAAGCTGTTCTCGTTAAGAGCGTTCATGTCTTCTTATTCCCTGGCACGGGCTGTAATTTACCTCTTTCTCTCCTGCTAATGGGCTTGTCTGTTTTTAGCATCGTCTATGAAGGTTACTTTCACCATCCCTCCCTTCCATCTTGCAACAGCGAAGAAGGTTTCTGGGTTGCTCCTTTTCTCTTTCTCAGATACTTAACCTTTCACCCAGGAAGTCCTGACCCAGTTCCCAGTTCTTTTAGTTTTTTGGCAGAACTTTCTTTTGAAGACTATGCACCCCCATCAGGGAGGACAGGTGGGAAATAGGATTAGGTCAGAAAACCTCCTGACTTTTAATCTGACTCACTTTTTTTTATCTCATAACAGCCCAACTGGCGTAGCACACTTGTTTCTTTAAGCCCTGGCACCTTCGTTTTACTCAAAGCAGAAGGCAAATGGTCGTACATTGGGAGTTTGTGTTGGCACGTCTTTTCAAAGCCACTCTCTTTTCTGGCTGTACCCTCCGTCTGCTACCACGGTGTTCTCACCCAGTCACCCAGTCTGTGTGCTCAGAGCAGAGGGCTAAATGCCATTTGCTGCCTGCCAGTCAGACAACTTTCCACCCACGGCCCCCTTCTTTTTCACCCTGTCCCCTCATTGTTCGTTCTGTCCTCCTTTTGTTCGACACCTTTCCTGATCTCTGGGATTTACCACGGCTTGTGGTGGTGGGCTCTGGGGTCAGGGTTATGCAACCCGAGGATTACTTCATGGGACAAATTGAGTCAGACAGCCTGAAACTGCAGTTCATAGGCCAGAGGTTCAAACGCATTCCTAAAGAGCTGGTTACAGAAAAGAATAAACTTCATCGTAGCTGTAAGATTGATGCTCCGCTACTCTGTCTGTACACTTCTCTCTGACAGTGTCCCTTGGCTTGTGCATACAGTCACAGATGAGTGGCACCTGTGGTGATGGCCTGTTCTGGCCCACATCCCAGGAGCCCCAGGATTCCCATGAACCCCCCCTCCGTCACTAAGCCTTACTGGGTCTAGTTTCCCTTTGGCACCAGAAAGAGCGCTACAAATCATAGTGGGGATTCGGGGAGAAGTGGTGGAGCTTTCTCACATGCACATCCATGCTGGTTGTTGTTTGTTGCCCTGGATATATCTCATATACTGTATGTTAAACCTGCTGAATTAAGATGTTGGCCATAACCTCTAACCCCATTCCCCAAGTTATTACTTGCATATAACATATATAACATATCAAATCCAAATTTGACATTTGGAATTCGTATCCACATACAGTACACCACTTTATGATGTAGAATTGACCTAGACTTCCTGCAAACAACATCCGCCAGGTTCAAGTGAAAGATCAGCCAGTAGGTTAAAACTGTTCTACTGGTTTAAAGACTTGGAGTCATTTTCTGTAGATTAGTTTAATCCAATTATACTCCAGTTTGCATTGATCTCTTGGTCATCTAAGTAAAATGTTTGTTTGTTGTTGTGGTTTAGCTTTATACAATTATACTGAGTGTCAAGTGAGTGTGTATGACTACATCCCGGTTACTGGAGATGAGAGCCCTTGAACAGTCCCAGAAGCAAGGTAAATGCTTTTCCGTCACACCACTGGTGACGCAGGACAGTGATCTATGTGTGTCTTCACTTTCCCTCCCTCTCCACCATGTTTACGTCTTCATTCTCACACCCTGCAGCAAAAAAAACCTGCCCGAGTCATTTACCCAGGAAATGACCTCAAACTGCAGCCATTACCACATTTACCTCAGAGGCCATTTGCCGCGCAGTCGCAATCACAGAATGCCATTAACACATTTAATATCGCCGCCTCCGCTTTCACACCAAAAGTGCTGCGGTCTGCCTGTGGCATGGCTATTTTCCTGTCAGGACATTTGTCTGATCTACTGCTGGGAACCGTTCGTCCCTAACAACCGATCTATCTACTACTAAGAATTAACACACATCTTGCACTCTGCTTTTTGTTATATTCATCAATTAATTGTCACAAGAGAGCCTTGTCTTTCTTTTAAAGTGGCATTCAGAGACTCCTCTCTTATGCAAGTGCTTAAAAAGTGATTGAACAATAATTTTTACTGGCCTTTGGGGAAATGGTGGCCTAGTTTCATGGAATGTAGGGAGTGTTTAAGTAAATCCCATAGGACTCATACTAAAAATAAGGGAAGGTGGGATTTAAGTAAGAAGATACTTATGGGCTGCACTGTGGGTAGCACTGTTGCCTCACAGCGAGAGGGTCCCATTAGGTGACACTAGTATGCTAATGCTAATAGCAATGCTAATACTGCCATTTAGTTAATTAATTTGCAAATTAACAAAAGATTCCGTAGCATTCAGTGCCATCCACTTTAAAATAACTTGTAGACAACCACGTCCTCACTGTGTTTTGGGGCCTCTCTATCTCAGCTGCCTCTGTATTTAAAAAAAAAAAAAATTGTCTGTTTGGTATTTTTCCACTGAATGTGTTGAGTTAAGATGAGGATGCTGGCTCCATCATCACAACGGTTCAGGTTTTGTTTGTGGCGTGTGTTTAGCGGCGTTCACCCTTCATACTGCCTCCTTTCCTGTTCATCCTCCTTTACGCCATCACACACTGCAGCACTGGCTGTGCTTGGGAAAATTCCACACTGCAGCAAAGACCGGCGGTGGCAGCAGAGAGAGTGAGTGAGTGAGAGAGAGAGAGCAAGAGAAAGATGCAGGTGGGATGAGGAAGGGAAAAGATGCGAAAATGAGCTCAGTATGTCATGGGAGGAGGAACACGACTGAGACAAACTATAAGTGACAAGAAAGACAGAGGGTGTGTGTATCTGCAAATAGGATTAAGTGCATTTTGCAGATGATTAGGGGAAAACCTTACACGGTACTAATATATGAAATTATTATATTTAGATTTTACCCCTATAAAGTGACGCTATGTAAGTATGTTTGAAGAGGAAGGAGGGGGAGCTGTATTTTTGCAAAGAGAGAGAGGGATGATGGGATTAATGCATGCAGTTCTTTGGTCAGAGAAACCTCTGCAGAAACGTGCAGCATCATCACGTGCACTGAGAAAACCAGAATAGCACTGCAGCACCCCGATACTACTGCTTAAAAGCTGACCCCCACAAACAAACAGAGCTCACATTCCTATATATATATATATATATATATATATATATACAGTATATACACATACATACACACACATACATGGATGTATGGTACTTTCTTTTGTCTATTAAAACACAAAATTGGTAGTGAGGGCTGCATGGTGGTGTAGTCGCCTCACAGCGAGAGGGTCCCGGGTTCAATTCCCAGGTCGGGTTCAGGTTCCTTCTGTGTGGAGTTTGCATGTTCTCCCCGTGTAAGCGTGGGTTCTCTCCAGGTTCTCCGTCTTCCTCCCACAGTCCAAAGACTTGCAGGATGAGGATAGGTTAATTGATGACTCTAAATTGTCGGTAGGTGTGAATGTGAGTGTGAATGGTTGTTTGTCTCTACATGTCGGCCCTGTGATGGACTGGCGACCTGTCCGGGGTGAACCCCGCCTTTGCCCAATGTCCCCCGTGACCCTGAATACAGGATAAGCGGTAGAAAATGGATGGAATGATGCTGCAGGTTGATGTATTTGCACAAAGGTTATTGTATCATAACCTTCTTCTACCTGGCACGGATTGTTTATCAACTTAACTTAATCCATGTGGGTCAGCGGAAACAAGTGCACGTATAAGATATGGTTTATAAATTCAGCAGTTATGGACCAACCCTGCTATTGATGTGGAATTGTGTTTCTGATCACCTCTGTTGTCCTGTTCTCCTGAGAGAAATATCTGGCTAGTTAGCAGCTGCATGTGTCACTATGTCCATCAGTTAGATGTAGTTGTATGCTAAGCTTTTTCGATGAAAATAGCTACAGACAAAACCGATCCAATGAGAGTGAACTAGAACAGTAAAGATGTGGGCCAGACAGCTAAACAGTCAGATAAAACATACTGTAAACAGAGGGCAGCTACAGATTCGGGTGTAGTAAATATGAATTGTAGCTGCTTAAATTATACTTAATTGTCCGATACTCAAAGTAAACATTCCTCACACAAACTCAAACAGACTAGATGGCAGTTTCACATGGAAAGACATTGTCACACAATGTGACAAATCAATCAAACTGCCTTTGGGATCTCGTCCATACAGATTGATTAAAAACAGCCTAATGCGTTATCGATCAACATCGTGCGGTTTGCAGATGGAATGACAAGTGGTTGGAAAGTTGGGGAATGATCGTGACACGTGAATAGCAGATGGGTGTGCTACTGGCGCTCATTCATTACATTCGCTCCACACATTTGGATGCTTCGATTTATGACGAAGCGAAAGTGCCTAAAGTTTAGAAAAAAAATTTCCAGAGAAGAAAATTGAACTGAATCTCAAAGACTGTTATCAAGTTATGCCAGATACATTTTTGATATTTATCTAAATTACTTCCTGAATGTTCTTTGAAGTGCTCTTTAACGACATAAATAGAGGGAGGAGATAGAGTATTTTATACAAGACATTCTTGAGCAGAAGTTACGTTGCAAGTTGAAAGCAGATCCAAAATAGAAATAGCTTTTGGTATCAAATTGTGGAGCAATCTGTGCTTATTTGCATCTTGGAAATTACCTCTAGTTTACTGCTGTGAATTATTCAACCTTCTCTGAAACTTAAACCAGCAGTTGTGATGGTCAACCTTGACAAACTCATTTTTCTGTCCACCTTTTTTCAGAGATGCTCAGTCTGTTAGGAAATGGGAAAGTTTGATTCTATATTGATGTCATTGTGCATTTCTGCACGGCCAAGTCTAGGCTTGCTTCAAGTTTTTCACATTCTCTTCCATTATTTATGCAGAGAAATCTAAGCAAAGTGGCGTTCAGCGCAGGCTTATGTGGACACTCAAGTACTTGAATGTGTTTACATTTACCCTGATCCCTCATAAACCCTTAGACCCTGATGGGAAAGTAATAAACATGTAGCTCTGGATCTTGTCCGTATGTAAAGTAATGTAATACCCGGAACTCTACTTCTGCTTTTGGATCAGAAATGATAGTTTGAGGAATGCGGGATAGCATGATATACTTCTTTGCTGTCAGCAGCACTGGGATCCCTTCTTCCTCCTGAGTCGACCAGAAAACTCTTGCATTTTCAAATAGATCGCTGAAGTCACTCAAAGTCAACAAACCATCTGGACATTGTATTAAACAACTTATTAAATGGCTCAACTGAGAACAGCTGTTGCACGTGGCAGTAGGTTTATGCAGAACAAAACTCCCGACCCAGATACGCTACACTGACCTGTTTCATCGCTGTTGATGAATATCAACTTTCTCAGGGCCGACAACAAATGCGTCAGCAGAGTCGATAGCAAACTAATCTAAAGTGCTTCTGACAGTGTGACATATTGATGGTTTCTCACCATGACAACACTAATGACCGACTGATCGGGAGTTAATTAAAATGGAACAAATCAATTTATCCGTATCTTTATATAAAAACCCAATATTTTCTAAATATGTCTTTACTTTAGCTAGTACCAAGCACTAATATCATAACATCATAACAACTATCTGCAACGTCTGCACTGCACAGGGCCGGGGGAATATGGTGAGTTTTTTTGAACAATCAAATCAAATTCCTCCCAACTTAATCTCCCGTCTGCATAATCCGTAATTTACCCTTAATTACCATACAGAAGATCCATACTCCACATGCCACAGCACCCTTAGTCAAATTCAAGGTTTATGGCCGAGTCAGCAGTTAAAAAGTTGCGTTTACATTTGTCCTTATTTGCTCACAGACAAGGTGACTAACAAACACTGAAATTAGTCCAGTAACATCAACCCAGTCCTTAACTAGTTTCTTCAAAACTGATTTCTCACCTAAAGTTGGTATCAAATAAAATCCACATTTCATTATTATTATCTAATAATTCCCACTAATATGTAAAAGATGAACTGCAATGTGTAAGTATAGCCAGAAATGTAATTAAAGGAGATTAAACATCACTGTGACCTTGCATTCTTGGCCCATAACTCTATAATTAATTTGCTCATTATGACAATTCTACACAAATCTCTAGTAGGATAAAACGATGAAGTGATGACACTTTGGACAGACATGAATGTAAACTGACTAGACATAAAACAGTGAGGTGGTAATTCTATTTTTAAAACCCGATGAATGTAGATTTAGATTGTATAGACCCAGCATTGAGGTGAAATGTCTTTGGAGCACGAGGCCCTATCGCCCACGTTGCACCTTTAACCTAGAGTCTCCGTATTTTGATAGTCAGTGTGAAGTTGGT
Source organism: Eutrigla gurnardus (assembly GCF_963514095.1). Lineage (NCBI taxonomy): Eukaryota > Metazoa > Chordata > Actinopteri > Perciformes > Triglidae > Eutrigla > Eutrigla gurnardus. The sequence continues at coordinate 19,251,483 of NC_139916.1, read as the reverse complement.
TGTGAAATCGTGGCTGTGTGCTTGTGTGCGGACCACCACTTCTGAACAGCCTGTACTCTGTCAAAGTAATATCATGGGTTTAGATACAGTTAGATTGGCTACACTGGACTGTTACATAACGCAGCGAGGAGCACACAGAACTTATATGAACTTGCGAACATCTGCACATGCACATACACGCCCAGTCCACGCACTCACACACATGCCAGTGATATGTGAGGGAACTCCAAAAGCCCTTACATCTGCAGACTGAACACAAAAACACACTCTGTGTTCAGCCAAGGGAGGAGGGGGAGGAGGAGGAGGAGGAGGCTTCTTTCTGACTTTTAACAGATGATGTTTACTCCACGTTTCCTGGAAAAAGAAAACCGTTGTACAATTGACGGTGAACTCGCTGTAGTGAGGACATTCACGGACTTGACCCTTGTACCTACAAAGGTGCTTATTTCAGCAGCCGGCAGCAGATTATGTGCTCGTCTGAACAAAGGAAATAAAAACAAAGCCAGCGCTTTATCTCCAACACATTAATCTAAATCATACACTCTTTGTGCAAAAAGATGCAAAACCAAACCCCTGACTCAACTTTTCTCCCACTTTCCCCCTGCATTTAGTCCTATATAGAGTGGAAAAGTCTCTGAAATGTTGTTTTAAAACCCAGTTTTTGCTCCTTGGTTTGAACACTTTAACCATGAGGATTCAAGGAAGTCCTTCAATGGATGTCTCAATGTTTGTTTGTTTTTGGGCTGAATCTTCAGCAGCATGCACATGTCTCGAGTTCAGTCTGAATAGTGTGTGTGTGTGTGTGTGTGTGTGTGTGTGTGTGTGTGTGTGTGTGTGTGTGTGTGTGTGTGTGTGTGTGTGTGTGTGTGTGTGTGTGTGTGTGTGTGTGTGTGTGTGTGTGTGTGTGTGTGTGTGTGTGTGTGTGTGTGTGTGAGTCAAAATATTATGGTTCTAGATCTTGGCAGTCCTATGTGCCACGTGTGTCCTGTGTAACACGTGGAGAGCAGGGGGAATGGTTCACATAAATCATTCTCTGCATGTTTGAGTCATATGGTACTCATTAGTGTACAGCGAGCTGTACGGAGAAACGCAGAGCTGCACAACCTGTCCACACGCTAACGGTTAAAATGGTGTAGTTTTGACTATCTTCTAACGTGGAAAAACCTCCATTTCATAGTAAACAGACTGCATTCATCGTGAGGCTAGAAAGCCGCAGGGAAGATACCGTAGATAAAGCTGCTCATGTTTCTCGCTGATGGAAAACATATTGATGTAGGCCATGAGGTTAGGAAGTTTGTTTTGTTTTTCTCAACAGTCTCCGCCCACTGAGCTTTCCAGGCAAAAGTACACGACTTGCTTTGCTTACTGATCGAGTGCTTATTTCAGTGCCACAAAACCAAATTTAGTTTGTGCTGTGTTTTGTTTTGTTTTGTTTTTATGAATTCAATCTGTGCTCGCCCCGTTGGGTTTGGCGGTGTCGACTGGGTTTTGAAGTAAAGTGACTGCTTGACTTTAAACATGTTACCACAGGAACTGAATGTCTATTCCATTTAGATCATTTGCATATCAATGAAGGGAAGTGTGTGTGTGTGTGTGTGTGTGTGTGTGTGTGTGTGTGTGTGTGTGTGTGTGTGTGTGTGTGTGTGTGTGTGTGTGTGTGTGTGTGTGTGTGTGTGTGTGTGTGTGTGCGTGTGTGTGTGCGCGTGTGTGTGTGCGCGTGTGTGTGCGCGTGTGTGTGCGTGTGTATGTCTGCTCCTAGATAGTTGAAATGTTGACAGCTAGAACAAGAAAAAGGATTGCTGTGGTGAGAGGGGAACTTTGTTTTGACTAAAGGAAGAGCAATTTGTGTAAAGCAATAGAATTTCTTTCCTGAAATGTCCCGTATGCTTTCATTTAATTTCATACTGATTGTTTGACTGCTATTTCTAAAACACAAAGTACATAGACATCAGATAAATAATAATAACAGAAAGTCTATGCTGCTATTTCTGACTTTTTTTTACACTTTTACCATTATTATCATACAAATTACAACATAGCATACAGAACTGTTTTTGCTGCTAGTGCTATCGACTGTCTTTTTGCACTACAACTACTACAACTTTTTTATTTATTATTTTTAGTATTAGTAAATGCACAATATGTTGTGCACTTTATTGTTTATTGTTTACCTTAGTGTTATTGTTATTGTATTGTCTTATCTGTTAGGTCTGTGCACTTTATCTCACCGTAGGACGGTTTTCTTGTATGTGGTACATGGAGGCCAATTGACAATAAAAAGTTGAAGTTGAAAACTGCGTTTTATTCCATTAGAAAATCAAACCTCTTCTCCTTCTGGTTTCTAAGTATTGGCATTTATTTGTAGTAAAATCTTGAATCAACCATACAGACGAGAAGATTTTTCCATTCTGAACTCAAACATGACTTCAGAATGATTTTAAGGCCACATCACCCTATTATGATGGACATTGCGTGAAGCAAGCTGCTGAGCAGATTTACAGGATGTCGAAGGGTTGACACAGCAGTGGATGAGATATGTGACATGTGTGAAAAGGTCGCACTAGCCGTAGATATGCTCAGTAATTGGACACGCCGATTAATTCTTGTCCATTTGTCTGAGAGTGACACCGACTATGCTTCGACTTTGGCAGGAAAAAGATGCGACAGGTTGGCCAAGACAGCATGTGGGGCAGGAAGGGGGCAGGGCTGAGGCCGCCTGTCTGAGGCCTGGCACGTGGAACAGACTTGTTGCGGCAGCTTAAAGTACCCAAAGGTTACATGCCGACAAGAACCTGGCCACCAAGATCCTGGACATAGAATCTGACCCAATTTTGCGGCCAGGTCTAGGGGAAGTCTGGGAGTCCAGTATCCATGCACAGCTTCCCATTGTTTAGCTATTGATCAGAGGTCAGGAGTCAAGGGTAAGCTAGGGGAGGAGGAGGCTAAATTGGCAGAGGGTGAGTATGTAGAAATGTGTCAGCAGAGCTATGACAGACCTCCAGACAGGAGCCACAGCGACTATATTTAACAGGAGGCAGACGTGCTATATGAGGCATATTAGCAGGTGGCATATCACACCGTTTGTTGAATATTAAAAGCTAGCATTACACTTCTTTCTCGTCTTACACTTTCTTTCTCACGCCGAGTTACTGTTCACACACGCTCGTCCTCCTGATACTGTTCCCATGGTGATGGGCTAGTGCTGAGCATTGATCTGCTGGGTGTAGAAACCAGGTCATTGCACAGAGGATGTAAACACGTCTCATTATTTTCACAACGGGCACGTGAGCAACAGCCCACACAATGGACAGAAACATAAACGGTGTCACTTCCTGCGATTTGTTTGCCCACACACACGCGCGCACACACACCCAGACATTTGTCCTTAGGAATTCTCTGTGCCTCACATTACAGTGTGACATGTATGTTTACAAACAGATATCCTCTGAGGCCCCACCTTGAACGAGACCCGCCCCCCCTGGAGACTTAAGAGAAGCAATCAGCTGCTTCTTTCAAAGTGGGTCAAAGTCGAGCTTGTTGCTTACGGACAGGCTAGAAGTGTCGGGCCGATAGCACCGTATTATCTCCGACAACCTGAGGAGGCTGCAATCATCTGGTGTCAAGGCATCGCGCATTTATCTCTGTCACTTGTCGGGGGGGCTCTCCTGCCCCTGCTCAATACACTAAAGTTCAGTTTATGTTGGCACAATGCCGTCAGCTCACGTTATGTTCACTCAAATGCACAGGACGTGGAGTAGATTCCTCCGTTTGCATTTTCAAGTGTCAATTTTGAATTTACAGAGCTGCTTGCTGTTTAGCCGTGGTTACATAACGCATTTCTATTTCTCCCGCCGCCTGACCAACAGGCATGTGCACATGAGGAATGTGTCAGTGTAGCACAGGAATCTGAAGTTAAGTTGTGAGATTGCTCAGGGGCTCTCCAAGACCACCTAGGCTACAACTGTGAAACTCACGTGCACATTACTAGACATGCATGCATGTGGGCGGTTTTCACACAACTAGCATTTTGTGCACATCAGGTTTTCTGACTCTTGGCTGCACGAGGGTTTAATGCTAAGCCTTACGTTCCAATGTCAACAACAAACATGCATTATTATGAATACTTATTTGCAGAATTAAGTATCATTTGTGCGGAAAGAAGGAGAAAAGAAGTGAAATTGGACGTGAAAACAGTTTGTTTTCTGGGTATGATTGATAAACAGATTTACACCAGATGACAAACGGGTGTTTTGATTATATTTTTATCATCCAGCAGTCGTGTCTTGTGACCAGATCATCCCTTTCTTCCGGGACGGGCGGAGGTAATGGCATTATGAACGTGGATGTTGGTGGGGGACTGCAAGTAAACAAAGCCTTGACATTGCATAGTCGAGTGTCACGAGTGTCATAACACTCATCACCTTCAACTCACGCATTGCTAAAGCAGACTGTTGCAGCTGAAATGAGGGAGCATATAGGCCCATCCCCTTTCGGAGGCAAGCTCTCATACTCACCCATGTTTCACTTCCTCACGTGTCTGGGAGTGAGGGGGGGAGGGCTTACAGATGCACTGAAAAGTGGGATGTCAAGTTGGTCGAATAACACTGTTGTGATTTTCCCCCACACAGGAATTTCAAGGCGTTCTTCACAGCACAACTTTTACCCCCTGATTTTGGCTGTACTGTACTTGCTTTTCAACAGTCTTATCATTAAAAGTCTGCCAACTCTGAAACGTAAAGCCAATTCAGAATTTCTTCAGACTTGCATGCTTTCTAATGGCCAGCACAGGCGACTCCACTGGATACAAAACAAAGTCTGGTTGTATAGAAGTCAAGAAAAATTGCTCTACTTCTGACTTAATGTATAACCACAGTAAACATGTTCCTATGACTTTATGTTCAATAGCTAGTTTAAAGTCATCTTAGGGTGTGGCTCCCTTGTTATTGTAGAGTTTCTACCACAACTAGTCAATCAGGATAGAGGTGTAGCGATGTACACACTTTTTGGGTGTTGTTTGTGTTTTCGTCTTGGTAGTTAAATGCTTTTTTCATTTGAGAAAAGATTTCACTGATTAAGACTTACTGGTTCGTTTGGCCTTCAAAGAGCAGAGCACCGTCCCTCCTCTATGGGGCTCGGCAAATGGCCAGCCATCCATTTGTGTGACCATACAATATTTAGAACAATCCATTGGCCAGTGACAGACTAGAGTAATCACAACGCTCATGGGTAAAAAAAAAATGGCAGAGCCAGATGGGACACTCTCTCTACTGTCTTCTACTAATGAAAATGTATCTAACACCAAATAAATACAGAATAAGAACGGGCTTGATTTGGTGAGTTAATTATGGATTCCTCTGTGATGATTCCACCTCACCTTTCCAATGTTGTATGACCTTGATCATAAAGGTGTATCAACCATATACCATCCAGAGTTTTGTTGGCAGTATTTGATCGGTCAGATAAGACAGGATCAATAATTTGACTTTACTGTGTCGATCTTTATGAGGCATGAACGAGAATGGGGTTCACCTTTTCATTTCTGTATGTGCTGATGCATTTGTGCAACACTGGGTTTCCAGAGACTTCTGCTGCATCTCTGGTGGGTGGAGTTTACAATGACTCCTGTGTTTGTAAAAGGCCATGCTTTATACAATGTGGAAGGAGGAGGTCGTTGGACGTTGCATCACTGCCCTGTTTCATTGCTGGATTGAGGGCCCTGTGGCGCAGCCTGGATCTATTGTCCTGGGGCACCGACCCATGAGAGGGGGAAGCCTTGCTAAGCTGACATAACACTGACGCATCAGGGAGGCCATGGTGACCAGGCTAGAAAGTCGGCAACTCATACACATGAACAGATGCTTTCTTCTAGCCTTCATACTGTATAGAATCTTAGTGGGATTTGTAGAGTCATTGTTTGTATTGTCCTGTTGATCCTGGGATCAGAACATCTCTCGCTTCTCTTTCTTTCTTTTATTTCTTTTCCACATTTCACACTGGACCACCGGAGTTCCTACCTGTGAGACCACTGGGAAGGGAAGACTGGGTGCCCTGTTCAAGTGCTGATCATTTAATCCCCTCTCTGCCTGGGTCTCGGATCCTTTCTTCCCATTTGTAATCCCAGTGCAGAACTGGAACATCAGAGATTAGTGCATGATTAGGCTGTAAGCATTGAGTGACCTGAACTTGCCTACTGTACCAGCGCAAGCTTTGTCTGGTCTGTCACACCAATCAGAGTCATTAGGTCGACTGCCACTCAAAGACATTTCCAGTTTGGCCTGGACATCTAAAGCTTTACTTGACCCAGTATTTCTGAAGAAATTACGCACAGCCTCCACCCAGGGATTTTTTAATTCTCACATTCTATTATACCTAAAACAAATAATAATACAAACTGTGGTTCATGTTTTGAGACCACTTTCAATCCAGTATTGTAATCAGTGTCTTGCAAGTGTCTTAAAGGGGATCTGTGAATGTCCTCAATCGTTCAGGTCGTAGTAATTCTTGAAAGCTTTGTTGTAGGCTTTAGGTTTTTTGCTGCAAAGTAGAATAAATTGTGTTGTCTCTTGGCATCTAGAATTTTCAAACTATGAATGTAAAGAGAGCTGAATACAGCATGGAGAGTCAGCGCTGCAGCCAATTTTTAACAAGTGGCCAACTGCGGTACTGCAACACAGATATCCCCTGTGGGCCAAAATACAATGTCCCCACACACCACCATTGTACAACAAAAGTCTGTTAAACTGTTGAAAGGACACCTTAAACTGTAAGGAATATTTGTATGAAGATGTATTATTTGTCAAGCTTTCCTAGAGCCTAGAAAAGCTATTTTATGTGTTATGTCATCTCAAATGTATGGTGTATGAAGGTCAGGGAAAGAGACAGTAGGCTACACAAGCCGTAGGCATTCTATTTTTCTGCAGCTTTCAATTTAGCTTGCACAGGAGAAACTGGTGATATTTACCGGTATATATTACTTATATTTTTTGTTTAAAATCTCAACATGTAGCATTTAAATTTACTTGACATTGCTCACCCAAACACACCCTTCATGTTTGCCATGTATGGTGGTACATGGAAACGAAAGTCGGAATTGTATTTTTTTTTTTTTAAGATGAATGGTTTCCGTGCAGTTTCGATTCCTCTGCCTGCTGCAGGTTGCTTCCGTGATTTTCTGGTATTTTATGTTTCGAGAATAACATGAAACTTAACAATGCAACCTGCAGCCTGTCTCCGGGGTGACCAGAGCAATGTAACTTACAAGCATATTTTAAAAAAAATGCCCTCAGTGTTTTTGTTTTTGTGTCGAGTAATTTTCCTGTTCTCCCCTCCCCCCTGTTTTCTCTCCTTCCTCTTTGTTTGCTCGATCTGCTTGATCCTCTCCGAGGTGCCTTGTCTCCTCCCAGCGACAGCTACGGCTCTGTGATTGGCCAGTTGCGAGGAGAGGCGGGGTTTGCTGGCTGCTTCTGCTGTTTTTCTCGCTCGAGGATCTGATCTGCCCCTTAATTTCGGTAACAGCCAGGCGGCGATGACGACGGAGACGCACGTCGCTTTAAAACGTTTTAAGCAGCTGTAAAGCAGTTTTACGTAGCGTTTTACCTCACGTACAAACACGGAGATCATCTAACCTAGCCGACGGAGGTGAAAATGTGTCCTTCGTAAGGGGAAACATTGAGGAAATAAGGGATTTTGTCGTTGCCTCCGTCCTTCCTGTCCAGCCCTTTGTTTTTTGCCACTGCTGTGCTCGTGCAGGCGACCGTTAGCGCCCCCGCGCGAGCCGACAGAAAAGAGCTCGAGGATAGGGAGCCAAACGAGCGGCCGAGCCTCTTGCCTCCCGAGCGACGTGGGTCCCCACAGCTCAGCCGTCCGATGCGGAGTGAGGATGAGTCCCGCTCTAGAAGCCCTCATGCAGGCGGACGGGACTCCTTATCCCGTTAAAGGGGTGATGCTTGAACCATTCGTGCACCAGGTGGGAGGCCACTCCTGCGTGCTACGGTTTGGGGAACAGACCATATGCAAGCCCCTCATCCCCCGGGAGCACCAATTCTACAAGAGCCTCCCCCCAGAGATGAGGAAGTTCACCCCTCAGTATAAAGGTAAGACCCTCATCCCCGATCTGAATCCGCGTGCTGTGTACTGTAAAAATGTGACGCGGTCTAGTCGTATCGTAATTATATTATTTTGCTTTGGGTGTTGTTGTAATCGGTTGTTGCAAGATCTCAAAGGACACGACGTACACAACAACACACTGCGACCTGTAATTGTGATATTTATAGATATACATTCCCGTTTTCAATGGCTGCACGATAGGAGTTATGGTAGTCTCGCGTTGGAGCTTTTGGCAGACAGCGCAGCCAGTAATCTGAATGTGACTCTCGTGTTCAGCTGGAGGGAGGGGGGGTTCAAGTAGACTCCAGCCTGAGGGCCCGACGACGAGAAGCCAGAGAAACCTCCACGTGCCGTGGCTGGCTTTTAAGATGGATTCGGTTTCAGAATGAGATCGAGTTCCTTCGGGATAAAAAAAATAAATGGATCTGATCACCAGTGGAGTAATTCACATGTACATCATGGTTTGCGTTACCTTTTAGAGATAAGGACATTTCAGGGACATGTGGTCCAGTTAGGGTACACCTTGAGATATCAGTAATATGATTGAAACATTAACTGTAATAAAGACGATACCGATATGAAGGGCAGATTATATACCCAGAACTTTTGAACCTAATAAAACAATACCCATTGATAATGATGTTGAACTATGTTAAAGCCCCGCTATTCTATTATGGCCAGTTAAGCTATAAAAATTTTAATTGATACACCTTTATTACTAATTTATGAGCCCTCCTTGTGAATAAAGTCAGTGTGACTCATGCATTCCCACACTAGCTGAGGTGGTGTGATGACAGTGCAGCACTGAGAGAACAGCACGGTCCATAAGGACAGACTTAGGCAGGGCCTTGTGCAGGATGATGATGATGTCAGTGCGTATGACATCAGCCAGGCCTTGGGCTGCGGGAGAAACGTGGAGGCTGGGTCATCAGGCCTGCTACTTAACATGCAAACACATGTCTGTTTTTTCTCATGTTAAATGACAATGTATTCTCTGTTATTCAGTGGCTGTTTTTAGGGATACAGAGTACCAATCTGACCACTGTCCACTGTGTGAAAGAGACTGGAATGATTCTCTTTAAATGTGTGGTTGGATGCAAAGTGTATTGTGTATTGACTCGGATGCTGCGTCCATATGTCTGCCACTGTCTGTCTTGATTGACTGATTTCAGTCACTTCCTTCGTGTGTGCGTGCGTGCGTGCGTGGTTCATCTGAATCGGCCACTGCAGCTGTGATGTTTATTCTCAGTGTGACACCTCCCCCACTCCACATGTAGACACACAGACCCTTTTAGGGACTTTAACCAGGAATGGTGAGTCTACTGGGGTGCCTGGATCATCATGTTATAAATTTGCATTGGCATTAAGGTAGACTGGTACTTTGATCATTAAGAGGCTTCTAACGATTCAGCCCTGGTGGTCTCTCTCTGGTCCGATTTTGAGTTTGGTTGATACATCTTTGAATGTTGTTGTTTGGTTTTAGACAGACTGATTGTCAGTGAATCGTGGTGTAGTACTAAGTATCTGTAATGCTGTTAAGCTACCCTTTGAGATGTTTGATGTGTGTTGTTGTATGTGGAAATAGAAAACAACCCCATTTTCTCATGTCATTGCAGACTGCTTGAATCTCTGTATAAAGAGTGATTCTGTGTGTTCGTGATGATGTTTAGCAGTTGCTTAATAAATGTGCTGCTCACACTTTTTGGCCTTGTGTGGTATTTTGTCTCTTGCTTACTGAATAATGTGATAAGTTGCTCTTCATTTGAACATTTGTTTGATAATGTCCCATTATCCACGTCCATCCATTTGTCACATCTATGATCTTGTGAACGTGCTGCGTGAACCTGTGAATATCTTTTGTGGACATTTTTGAATGTGAACGGCATTTTCCCTGTAATTGGATATATGATACCTAATATATATGAACCTAATAGGGTACCCAATATCATAAATAATTACCATAATATAACCACTCACTGGTGCTCCTTCTCTCCCGCTCTCAGGTGTCGTGTCAGTCAGTTTTGAAGGGGACGATGAAGGGAACCTCTGCCTCATCGCTTACCCCCTACACAGCGAATCGGGGGACCTAGAAAACAAAGACCCCTCGGCAGACTGTGAGCCCAAGAACAAGATGCTGAAGTTGAGCAATAAGAAGCAGTCCTCGTTGCTTCTGGAGAATGACAAATACAGCAAAGACAGAGCTCGACACAGCCGTAAAGAAGACAAGCTCATGAGGTGAGGATGCGTGCCCATAGCACCTAAATGCTTTCATAAAAGGCACGACTTTACAAATAAATTCTGTAACAGTAAAGCTGACATGTTTTCTGCCTCGTCTCTTTTGCAGTTACAATCGGGATGAAATGCAGCAGCAGCAGGCAGAGGTTCTCTACTTTAGCCTGGAAAAAGGAAATGTCGTGCCGCAGATCAAACACAACCCCTGGAGTCTTAAATGTCACCAGCAACACTTGCAAAGGATGAAGGAGAATGCAAAGCACCGCAACCAATACAGTATCCTTTTTATGACTGAACAGCTGTTCCCGAATGAGTCTGGGCATCTCTGTGTGAAGTAGATAGGCACGTACACACTATGTTAGTTTATGGGTCTGGTGTTATTGTTTTATCCTTGACCGCATTATCAGAATTTATTCTGTTGGAGAATCTGACATGGCGCTACACAGTACCGTGTGTCCTGGACTTGAAGATGGGAACTCGCCAACATGGGGACGACGCGTCAGAGGAGAAGAAAGCCAATCAGATCCGCAAGTGTCAACAGAGCACATCTGCCTCCATTGGCGTGCGACTTTGTGGCATGCAGGTACGGTGGATTTACAACACAACTCCTTTGCATTACAGATTATTTCTGTATTGGTTACATGTGGAGCTGTAGTGCTCACGTTTCTATCTGACCTACAGGTGTACCAGTCAGACTCGGGCCAGCTGATGTTCATGAATAAGTACCACGGTCGTAAGCTGACCCTCGCAGGTTTCAAAGAGGCACTCTACCAGTTCTTCCACAACGGCCGTCGCCTACGGAGGGAGCTGCTGTCTCCAGTGCTGCGCAGACTCCGGGAGATGCAGGCTGCCCTGGAGGCCTGCGAGTCCTACCGCTTCTACTCCAGTTCCCTGCTCATCATCTACGACGGAGACCCTCCCCGGACTCGAAGTAGACCTAGACACCGTGGTGGGGAAGAGGGTGATGAGGACGAGCCATCTGATGAAGAAGAAGAGGAGGAGGAAGATGAAGAGGAGGAAGAGGAAGGGGCCTTTGGTTTCCCTCGCTCCTCTTCAGCAGGTGGTAGTGTAGCCGGAGGGAGCAGCAACAGCGGCAGCGGTCGCTCCTCCCACGGCCCCGGAGAAGCCAGCAGCCCCGCAGTAGACGTGCGCATGATTGACTTTGCTCACACGACCTGTCGGCACTATGGAGAGGACAGCGTGGTGCATGAAGGCCAGGACAGTGGTTTCATATTTGGCCTACAGAACTTGATCACCATCATCTCCCAGCTGGAGGATCACAGTACTGACTGAGGCCGGACTGGAGTCAACATGGTCAACATTTTAAGTATGGGAAGAGCTCATTGAGCTAAAAACCCTGCTACTCCAAGGTGCATCGCCTTTACGCCGACCTGGGGGTCTGACTTCCTCTGCTTCGAGGGAGCCTCAGGCACCTCGGGGTCAGGAGAGAAGCCGCGTGGTCGTTTCCGCTCTCTCCCTCACGTGGCAGAGGAAAGGGCTGCCTGTGCCCTTACTTGCACTTTTCTCTTCCTAGGACTGCTCTTTTCTTTGTTCTACATGTAGGAGAAATGTTGTATGTGACAGCAGTCTCTGCACAAACACAGGGACTCCTGTAGCATCGTAGGACCCTCCCTGCCCCTCTCCTCCTCTGGTACAGACGAGTTTCTTTATTGGTAAGTTCTCTCTGAGAGAGACCGAGCGAAGCAGAGATAATGGAAGCTCAACGTTCTTGGAGCCTGACGTGGTGCTTTACCTGTGATATGACGTGTCTTTTCTGGATGACGTCCGGCCTGCTGGTCCCCCATATCACAGCACATATGAGTGGGGAAGTTGACTGTACAGGCTGACCTTGGCTGGCTAGGTCAGTACCCTTGTAGCAATTGAAAACATAAGCTTCTGAGAAGGACATTTTGTGTTTATGTTGGTGTCTCTTAAGACCCTCGCAACAAACATAGTTTGTGTGTTCACACGCACTCGGTTTTACACTTTTTGGTGGAAGAACAAGATTATTTAGGTCTAGAAGAAGGGATTTGCCTTTTTTCAACAGTTTTTCTTCCTTGTACTTTTTTTGCCTAGAAACAAAACTTTTTTGAAAAGGGTAATATCCTTGTTTTGTCACTGTCTTTGTTTTTGTCTGATTTTCTCCTCTTCATTCCTGAACCTTTGACTAAACAAAAGAATATATTGATTAAAACACTAGCTACAAAGACTATATAGAGACTATTTATTTGAAAGGATTGTATAAAAAAAAATGGAAACAGCTACATTCCATATTACCACTCTATTTGTTCTGATACCGACTTTCAAATTTATTTTATTATTGCAAGAGCCGATATGTCTCTTGTATACATGTGTGTTAACGGTGTCTTGAAAAATAAAGGCATTCATTTGTGATAAAAGCTACTGTTTCCAGTGTGTTCATTTACTCACTTTGCATATCTAACAACAAAGGAGACCTTATTGACTAACCGTATCTACCACACAATAACTTAAAACTCCCAGACCGATTGAAACCGTGGACCAAGTATCTGATCTCTAACCAGGTTTTCTGCTGTTTTAAAAGGTTGAGTGAACAAATCATGTTCAGGCCAACTATGAATCATCTTCAGTTCAGCCTGTTGCAGAAGAAAGTTCACTTTATGGGGATATGCTTCTTTTTACACCAGAAAATATATTTTTCTCTGTCGTAACATGGAATCTGGAGATCCAGCACCACAATGAAGAGGGAGACAAAACCACTGTGCTTTCCTGACATGGTGTTGATGTTGGAGGTTGACGGATGTGAGTCTTGTGTCAGTAACATTTGACGCAGCTGTGGTTGAACATTTCTCCACTAACCTCAATAAACCATTTGGTTCTTAGGTAATGCTACTCTTGAGGGTCATTGGCTGTAACATTACTGAACACAGAGTTTCAATGCAATAACAAGGAGCTACAATGTGACTAGTAGCCAATCTATTAGGACCCCATGCTGTTAGTTTTTTTGTATTTTGTAATTTACATAATTTAGACAATGTCCATCCACAGGATCCGTCTGCCAGTTTTCACAGGTTTTCCTTACTCAGGGTTTTTCCTTTGTTTGCTTAAACAGCTGACAACAAATACAATGATCGCAAAACCTCACATTGCGTGCGTCATCACGGCTACAATGTTCATTATTAAGCAGTTTAGTTGAGCCTGGTTGCGGCGGCGACGTCGGTGACTGATCTGCACTAGGGCTCAGATTATACACTTCAAACATGGAATACTTCCTTTTGAGCTGTAATGCTAAGAAGGAAGCATTATGAGCTGTTAGCCAGCAGCCACGTGCACCAACAGAGAAACAACCAGATGAACATTCTTGTTTGTTATTTCACTTGGTGTATGCATCCTAAGGATGGAAAACCCCCGTAGCTATGTAGGGTAAGATATCACAAATACTGGCTGTGTGGAAAGTATGTCTTGGAAGCTGTATTGCTGTGCAGCAGCACGACACACCTGCTTTACATGAAGGGTGAGGTTACTTGTGACATTTCTAAAGGCGAGGTGGAGACGTTGGTAGAGGGGCGGATACCTGCTTTAAACCCTGGCCAATTGCATGACGTACGAAATGGGTGGTGTATATAAATAATCACTATATGTGCAATGATACTTATTTGTTAGCAAACAGGACATACTGGTCCGTCTGACTGATGCTGCAGAGCAAACAATCTAGCCCTCAGGAGCATCACGCAGCACTCCTACCACACATCGGCATCAGATCCACAGTTCACTTAGAATGGTATAGACTGACAAAGCGTTCAGGTGACCCACATCCATGCTTTGTGCACAATACTCCCTGGATTATTCATGCCCCGCCCCCACCCCAACAAAATAAATAAACAAAAATGCATTACCAAACGCCTTGACGTGGGTGGATCCTATCTGGTTTTGTGCTTGAACGGATTAAGCTATCAAATCCAGTTATGGCTGCACAGGTTTCTTCTTTTGACACTGTATGCGTGATGCTTTCACCCAGTCTCTGTTTGGGATGTGCGGGGGTTTGGGGCAGTGAACACAATCTGGCGAGATGATAGCATGAGGCACGTGATTAGAAGGATTATCATTTCCTCTTTTTAGATCTAATAATAATCAAACCTTCCCCGCCTGCATCGAAACGGCTAAATATGCTTTTCTCTCATATGGCACAGACTCCAGCTTGCTCATACAGTTGTATTGACGAAGCCCAAATATATAGCTGATTTAGGCAAGAAGACAGCATTCTGTCCCCGGTGTATTGAGGCAGTTCTGTTCTTGATTTGCTATTTTTTTTGTCTTTTTTTGTTGTTGTTTGATGAGTGGGCTCATTTGACTGTGTTGTGTCTGTGTAATATGTATGTGGGTGAGTTGGAGTGGGACAGACAGTTGCCTTGGTGACTGAACTGACTTTTGTTACAGTGATACATTTCCATGGCAACAGCACCGGTATTTTTAGCATTTCTGCAGCACAGAAGGCAGGAGTGGCTTGGCCTCGTTGCTCATCCAAAAAAATATTTACATGACCTGAATAAATGGCACCTGGCAGAGAACCGTATTTAAGCTGATGCTGTGTAAGAGTAATAAAAATGTACTCTTGTGTTTTCACTGCATTCATTTAGAAATCTCACAAAAAAGCATCAGTTAATACAGCGTTGCACTTATAAATCAAACTGGATTTTATTGGATTAAAATAGTAGTAGATTTTCGATGAAAAAACAATAGTACAACCTGATTGACCCCAATAGCATGCAGATAAATGTGGATTGATATAAGAGCTGCTGTGATTACCCTTACTCCCATGCTACCGCACAAATAAGACATGGTTGCATATGTGCAGCTGTTTGTATGTATGCTTTTGCATAATTGAGGCCTGTCGTGAAACATGGTGGTGTGTCTGAACAATGACAATCATCACAGTTTATTTGATTTCCTATCTCCATTCTGGCAACCTGAGCTTCTCGGCTGGATGGCTTTACAGTAAAACGCCTCGTGCTGTAGACATGATCTCGTGCTACTAAAGAGAAGTCACTACTGGCAAACAAAGCAGTGAAACAGGATGTGAAAAACATGTTTGAATATATATATATATATATTTCATATTTTATATGAAGAATGGTAAAAAAAAAATGGTATAGCATTGCACTACCACCGATCATACGTTTGGAGAAAGTTTGATGGGTAGAATGTACTTTTGTGTCGTCAATAACTGGAAAAGAATATGTGTAAGTATTCATATATATGCTGATAAGGACCCAGCACAACATGTTCAAAGATTATTATGCAACGTTCCTTGGACTCTGGTCAACAGAGCGATCAGATAACAACGCACAGCCACCAAGCAGAAAAATAAAATGACAGTTGATCAGACGGAGAATTTATGATTCTATCGACCTGATCCATCGATCATTACATTTACTCATTGCAGCACAACAACAGTGAGTCTCGCTTATCCCGACGAGTCCTGAATGACTGACTGTTATGTACACACTATACATACGGACACAACAGGACTTTTGAAAAGGACCGAAGCAGAGCTGGGATTACATTACATCATTGGTGTCAGAATGTTTTGTCTCATTTCTCAACAGGTGCCATTAGGGGTTGTGTCAGGCCCTCAGCAGCTGCCCCTGAAGGGTATATATACCACCACAAGAGTCTGTTGAACAGTGTCAATAGAATATGTTGCATATTTATACAGAAGCTTGATGAATACAGTGACAGGCGGACACAAATCCTGCCAGGGAAATGTCCAACAACCCCTCATTGTAGGGGCCAGCGCAGGTCTGATAGAGTGAAATGCAGG
Organism: Eutrigla gurnardus; assembly: GCF_963514095.1. Lineage (NCBI taxonomy): Eukaryota > Metazoa > Chordata > Actinopteri > Perciformes > Triglidae > Eutrigla > Eutrigla gurnardus. Next base: position 19,235,345 of record NC_139916.1, on the reverse strand, counting down.
TGCCACTTAAGTCATTCAGTCTTTGTGACCGGAGCGTTCTCCCATCTGCCCCAATTATTATTCACATTAAAAAGTCCCATCTTTCCCTCGTGCAATCTTAACCATGAAAAGACGTCAAGGAATTAATTGTACCTTGTAGAACACATGAGCCCTTTCTCCGCCCCTCAAACCAGCCAGCAAGATGTGGAAAGATATCTGTACCCACATGACAGCACACGCACACTCATTCTCCCAGTATGTGTGCTTAAAATAGACAGCACAAGAGAGGCGGAGGACGCAATGAGTGTACGCTGCGTAGTCTGTTTTAATCTGGATTAAGTTTGATGACTACATAGGACGTTAAACTCTTGCAGGGTCGTGTTGTGACTTGTCCCTTACACCTCATTCTCCTGTCATTGGGATTGTTTTGGTTCTCTGCTATTGAAACCATAGCTCCTCACACGCACGTTCCACTTCATACATGCCGTGACACCAGACTCTTTCCATGAAGTAATTGCAGTGCAGAGTGGATTATAATGAGTATGGAGGAGGGGTAGAATGTTTCAATGAGAAGTCTTCTGTAGCCAGATACCTTTTAATCGTTATAATAAAGGTTATAGCAGTGAACGCTGACAATGGTTTCATGTTATGTTGGCCTGTTTATTTCTCTTGAAGGGATTTCTTTTACAGGAATTGTCTTGCTCTTCGACAAAGAAGGTCTTCATTGTGCGTTGAATTGTTTCGAGACATGCTTCAGTAATATTCTGTTCTGTTCAGGTAGAGATTTCTTCTGTTGGTTGTCTTTAAACTGTATTTACTTCGCAATAGCCAAGATTTAGCTATCTCATATTCTAAGCATTAACATTATCATCAACAAATAACATTTCATCATTTTAGAAACTTTGCAAATCATTTAATTTGAATAAAAATCCAGTGACCTCATTTAACAGTTCCATGAGTCTTTGCCTTGTGTGCTAATTAGCAAATGTTAGCATGCTAACATGCTAAACAAAGACTGTAAACACGGTAAACATTTTACCTGCTACAAATGCAAACATTGTCACGTTGACATTCTGTTAGCATTTAGCTTGAAGCCTAAATACAGCCTCACAGAACCAGTAGTACGGTTGTAGACTTTTTTGGCCACAACTGTGACACAACTATACAGTATGGTTAATACTCAAGCTGAAGAGCTGAGCTGAGGTTAATTGATGACTCTAAATTGCCCGTAGGGAATGTGAATGTGAATGTGAGTGTGAATGGTTGTTTGTCTCTACATGTTGGCCCTGTGATAGACTGGTGTCCTGTCCAGGGTGAGCCCTGCCTTCGCCCAATGACAGCTGGGATCGGCTCCAGCCCCCCCCGCAACCCTGAATACAGGATAAGCTGTAGACGATGGATGGGTGGAGCCGAGTTGTTCTTCACCCTCTAAATCCGTGTGAGAAGATATCTGCGGGGAGGAGTCAGGGGTCTCTGATCTGTAGATGCTTACGTTTCCTAGGGCATGAGGTTGAGGACACAATGTTCTTATGTCTGCTGGACCACAATTAAATCCACCACTTAAAACCAACCGTAACCCCTGACCTCTTGTAGAGCAGATACACTGTATGAATGTTGTGGTGGAGTTACAGCTGTGGGACGCCAAGTGATCAGAGCAGCTGTTTACCCCAGAGGCGACCTGCTGAATCCCAGCGACGAATGCTTCTCAGACATCAGATCGTAGTGAGCCACCAGTGAACGCAAATAATCCACTGTTTAATGAAAACCAGTCATTAAAGGCTTTAGAAGAAGAGAGAGAGAGAGAGAGAGAGAGAGAGAGAGAGAGAGAGAGAGAGAGAGAGAGAGAGATGCAGATGTAGAAGTGAAGTGGTCTCAACAAGATTCAGTTTTCCCAGAATTCCAGCAGACAGACAACAGGAGAAGCGGGATGAAACAGCTGAGCAGGGAGTGACTCACTCAGCTTGGTCCCATGCTGATCTTGTGACTCTTTACTCCAACGCTTGTGCTGGTGTATCCACTCCCCTCCAAGAACCGCATGAACAATCCAGGGAAGTGGCAGAGGACATAGTATTGTCCTGTAACTCTAAACATCACATCACACATTGTAGCCGTCCCAGAGCCCCCGACCCCCGACCTCTGTTTTTATAAACCTCCCTACTTCAGGATCCTCCCTCCTATTAATCTATACTAATGTGATAATCTGCTTTACATATGTGCAGTAAAAAAAAAACATTCACACACACACGTGTGGGACTGAGAGTGGCCTGGTTGATGTAGAGTGTTAATTGTACAGAGCAAGAGGGTGAAACACTGGTGTCTTGCATCAGAGGAGAGGGAACGCTCTGGGACAAAACAAAGAATGAGATGAATGTGAGACACAAAGGCAGGGGAGTAAAGGAACAATCATAACAGATAAAGGAATTCCATATTTCTTCTGTATGCCAGGGAGTAGCATACATAGTCGCTGCCAAGTATAGTTTTACATTCATGTGCACACAAAGGGAAGTCATTTATAGAAAGTGTGACAGTGTGAGATAAATACAAATGTGGCTGTCAGTATGCATTTATTAAGAATGAAGAGATTGATGAAAAATATGGTGCGTCTATTTATTTACACCATTAAATACTGTAACTGCAAGTCAATTCAGTTCAATATCCACTGTTTACGCGAATGATACCGCATCTCACCATTAGATACTGTCAACATTAAAGTTCTGAGAGTGACAGAAATACATTATGTTTTTTTAAGTACAATTTTGAGCTTTAAAAAAAAAAGATACAAAAACGATCTTTAAATATTTTAAAGGAATAGTTTGAAATGTTGCCTATTGACATTCTCCCTGAGAGTTAAATGGAAGATTGATACCACGTGTGTGTGTGTGTTCAGTAGCTGGAGCTAGCAGCTACAACCTCCGTTTGGACATTTTAAAGGAGGTTATGTAACAGACCATTGAGCACTGGTTGCCAGCAGAGCCAGACCAGTTGCTTTGCCTTGTCCTCCTTGTCGTTGTGCTGGATTAAGCAGTTGCTGGTGATATTTACATCTATGACAGAGTGATATCTATATTCTCATTTATCTCTCAGCAAGAGTGAATACACATTTAATATATATATATATATACCAGTATTCAAAGATATATATTATTAATATATATATTTAACTGTGTTGGTCTCATTTAGGGACTTGTCCAGGGTTTACCCTGCCTTCGCCCAATGTTAGCCCAAAGGATCTTTGCATAATTCATAGTGTGAGTACTGCTACTGCGACATGAGTTGCCTACTTTCTCCCAAGTATAAATAAATTATATTACTGTATTTATTGATATAGGTATCTATCTAACAGTTGATGAAGTACTTATCATTAAAACCACCTTAAATCAGCAGTAGAATGCAACATACACATCACTGCAGCAGCAATATGAATCCCAAATAAGCATATAAATAAACAAATAAACATAATAAATATTAGTAAAAGTTGCTGATTTTTTATATTGTGGAATTGTTAAGTGAAGATTCTGAATACTTCTTCCACCAATAGGCATCAGTGAGTTTCCTGATGAGGATGACTTGATCTTAGCACACCTGTGTCCTGGGGGTGCATTCCAGAGAGTTTCCCATTTCAGTGTTGGTCAAGTCCGAGTTCAGGGTTAGGTTCAGAGTTTGGTAAACCTGCTTTCTGGAATACACCCCAGGGTGAAAGAACCGCATGAAGAGCCTCTCTGTTAACAGACAAGGCCTTGAAAAAGGCTTTATTCTGTTGGAAGATCCTCTCGCTTATCTTTTCTGCCCCGACACTGTGAGCACTCTGTTATCAAGGAGTGCTCTGAAAGACTACACTCTTTCTCTGCTACACTGTCGTCATCCTCTTTCAACTATGTGAGAAATGCTTTGGCAAGTTTTTACAATGTCCCGTTGACTGATACTATGTCATTGTTTACTGTATTCTCCAAAGAACGAAAGAAAGAAAGAAAGAACGACAGAAAGAAAGAAAGAAAGAAAGAAAGAAAGAAAGAAAGTTGAGGCTGATTTGTCTGTTGGGCATGAAGCTGTTTCTATGATTATTCTTTATACTTTTTTTGCGATGAATTTACCATACTGCTGGCTGTGATGCTTCTTTGGCTCCAAGTTGATGGTGTTGCCTGCAACTCTTACAATTATTGGGCATTACTGTAATAATCTTTAAAAATTGCAGGCTTATTTATTGTCTGACTCAAACTGTCTTCAACAGCCTGCATTTTTTGAACCACGTCATCATAGATAATAGTCATGCCACTGCTGCTCTCTGGTGGACACATGCATTTGTTCATGCAGGGGGAAATAGCTGAATAGTAAATATCTACTGGTCATTGTAGATTTGCCAAACGTGCAGCTTCTTAAAGGGATGGTTACTATGTGGAAACATTGAAATATTGGCAGCAAACGTCTGCAAAATTGCTGGAAGCAACTAGGTAGTAGGTATTGTGTAAAAAAAAAAAAAAAAAAAAAGGCATAGCCATATAAATGCTGCATTTAAAGTAAAAGTCAAACGTAAAACTGCTCATAATAATAATAATTAAAAATTAATATTATTATAATTATAATAATATAAGTAAAATGTAGTTGCATGCTCTAAAGAGTACCATGTCTGCATGTTTCTCAGTGTAATGATAGAGGCTGGTTCTTTAAATCGCTGTGCGTCGTGTCTGTAGTGGTGACGTGTCTCTAAAGTTTCTCCTCCTCCTCCTCCTCCGCCGGTGGCTCAGTCGGTCGGGAGAGTCTGGTCAGGTTGACACGGTGAAGGAGCACGTAGGAGGACAGCGAGGGACATCATGGGCAGTGAGTATGACATTAACACACGAGTTGTACGAGGCTGATGTCTGAAGTCGGTGTAGCGACACCACGAATACAGTTTTAAACAGTTTTATACAACTTAGTTAGCTAACTTCCCTGTATTAGCCGTGCCACTGATAGCGTGCTAGCTTACGATGCTAGCTAGCTAACGCTGGTTGCTATTGTACCACTGTGAGACTTTTAGGATTGGAAATTCTCCGTGGATTCAATCAAAGTGTTGGGCAGTATTTTTGTAAGCTGGATTCCTCGCTTTTAGTCAGATTTCCTAAACGTCGCGGTGTTTCTTATATGCAGGAAACACCATCCACGCTAACGTGTTAGCCACTCATTCAAAGACATTGACAGTCTAGTGATGACGACGCATAACACAACCAATGTTATCTTCCGCTTGCTGTTCCCGAATCAGCCGTCTGAAGCTCATACGAAACGGGCAGCAATGATGTGTAGGTCCGGGAACATAGCTAGAAACACCGTGATACAAAACACCTTGTTTTACATTCAATTGGTTTGGTTTGAGTTCATTTGAATCCAAGTGCGTCTCGTGTCCGCCCACCATTCACTGCCACGTCCCACTGGTGACGAGCTCTTATTCGCAGTTAAGTCAAATAAATACTGTTGTTTTCTTGTTTTCAGTCAAATTCTTGGAGGTGATAAAGCCATTCTGTGCAGTACTGCCAGAGATACAAAAACCTGAAAGAAAGGTATGCTGCTTTATGCGCATTACAACATTTGCATTTGGCAATAAAAAAAAACTACACATTGGCGTTGCTTTAGCATTTTGTTGTAATTCTTCTCATAATGTGATTGTTCAACAGATCCAGTTCAGAGAGAAGGTATTATGGACTGCCATCACTCTCTTCATCTTCCTGGTTTGTTGCCAGGTAAGTGTCACTATTCATTTCTGCCAGCTAATCTAAGTGAAAGTGCAAATCCATTTTTTTTTTTAAAGATCAAATCTGTTCAAGTGAAAGTCACTTTCAATTGACTTTATTTAGTTGAATTTGAATTTAGTTTTAGAGTTTTGAATGACCTTCATCAAAGGTCTGAGTACAAAAATATTGTTAATAAAGTGAATACATTTTTTTTTTTTTACTTTTGGTGTCAAAGAACCACATTTTGGTGGAATTGAGAACAGTGGGAACTGCAAATCACAACTCATCATAGCCCTGCAGCAAGAGAGTGTGACTGTGGCTTTGACATTTTAAATTAAATGCAAATAGCATATCTATTGCCTCTCTGATAATGCAAACAACGGCAAGAGTGCTGACGGGCCTAATCGTGTTTACCTGAGGGAGGGCTGGCCAATTGGTGCTAGGCTGCCGTGACAGAGGCCACAGTCGTGACAGCATTATCAACTGTAACAGCTGAGTGCAGGACAGAGTTTCAGCTGAGAACTAGCACATGCACGCTCAGCCAGCCTCTGTAAACAGAGCACAGAGAAGCTGGATTTATATCATTTATAATTCTCTGCTCAGGTAAAAATTCCTCCAATATATCTTTACATAGCTAATAGTTGTTTGCTACTATATTAATGGTGTGGGTGTTAAAAATAGAACCTTTAAAAGGGTCATCTTAAATCGGTATACATTTTAATTGATTCAGTTTCTGCTGATTTGATTAGTTTAAAAATCACTGCGTATTTGAAGTGAAATTAGCACTGTGCTCTGTGAGTATGTTGCCTAATTAGGAATATGAGTGACACTTGTCAAACTATCCCAACTGTGAATGAAGGGTTAGTGTTGGACTTGTATTATCAGTATTTTCAACACTTGCGAGTTCATAGAAGCAATTAAGCTCCTCAATAACTGAAAAAATTCTCACATTATTTCCCTATAGATCCCCCTCTTTGGCATCATGTCTTCAGACTCTGCAGATCCATTCTACTGGATGAGAGTCATTCTGGCCTCAAACAGAGGTATGTTTCACGCAAATAACTGAACGATTACACGTGTGTCTGCCCTCCTGCTGCTATATCCTAATTTGAATATCTCCCTCCAGGTACCCTGATGGAGCTGGGTATCTCGCCGATTGTCACCTCTGGTTTGATCATGCAGCTGCTTGCTGGAGCTAAGATCATTGAGGTTGGAGACACACCAAAGGACAGAGCCCTCTTCAACGGAGCTCAGAAATGTAAGAAAACTCTCATCAGGTGGTGATTGGTGAACATATGGTTAGAATGTATAGGTATGCGCAGAGATCTCCATGTCCTGACCTTGTTGGTGTTTTTCAGTATTTGGAATGATCATTACCATCGGCCAGGCCATCGTATATGTGATGACTGGCATGTATGGAGATCCCTCTGAAATGGGTGCAGGAATATGTCTGCTCATCATCATTCAGGTGAGAAATTGGTTATAACCAACTGTCTACTTGTGACAAAAAAAAGATATACTCTGTCATCAAAACTGTGAACGTAAAATGAAAATATTATCATCTTAAAAAATGTATATATAATATAGAAAAAAATGCAGACTGTGTCTGCATGTCACAAAAGTAATTATCCTTCCATTTAAGAGCGTCATCTTTCTGAAGTGCAAGAGATGCATCAAATTAATTTCAGAGTATCTCACAGAAATGTCGTACGGTTCAATTAGTCATTCTTAATTGGTTACAATTAGATGACTAAGACTCCAAAGAAATGTCAATGAATTGCTTTTCAGCTGACTGTATCTGTTGTGCTCTTCCACAGCTGTTTGTTGCTGGGCTTATTGTGCTGCTGCTAGATGAGTTGCTCCAAAAGGGCTACGGTCTCGGTTCTGGGATCTCACTGTTCATTGCCACGAACATCTGTGAGACAATCGTGTGGAAGGCCTTCAGCCCCACGACTGTGAATACCGGAAGAGGTAAGAAACCACAAAGTGCTCAATCAATGTGTGATTTTGATTACTAAATTCATCCTCTGCACTCCGCAGGCCAATCTCATACTCTTGACTTTTTCTGTTTTCAGGTACAGAGTTTGAGGGAGCAATCATTGCACTTTTCCATCTGCTGGCCACGCGTTCAGACAAAGTGCGTGCTTTGAGAGAGGCCTTCTACAGACAGAACCTGCCCAACCTCATGAACCTCATTGCAACAGTATTTGTGTTTGCTGTAGTGATATACTTTCAGGTCAGTTTCTTAACATCAAACTTTTCTCAAAATAAAAAAAAATGAATTGCTTACTGACACCTTTAATGTAGGCAATGTAAATAAATCATTTGTTCACACCTTCGCCTTCTTCTCACAGGGCTTCAGGGTTGATCTGCCCATCAAGTCGGCTCGCTACCGTGGCCAATACAACACCTACCCCATCAAACTCTTCTACACCTCCAACATACCCATCATCCTCCAGTCTGCCTTGGTCTCCAACTTGTATGTTATCTCCCAGATGCTTTCCACACGCTTCAGTGGCAACTTCCTAGTTAACCTGCTTGGCACTTGGTCTGTAAGTATACATTTAATCACACCTTTCCGTTCAGTTTGTTGAGCTTTATTCTAAGAATTAGTGTCTGTTATGCTCGTTTGTTTTTCTTAACCCCAGCTGCTTCAACATTTGCCCTTATTAAAGCTGGTATTCTTTACTCATGTTTGTAGGATGCAACGTCAGGTGGTCCAGCCCGGGCCTACCCTGTAGGTGGACTCTGTTACTTCCTCTCTCCCCCTGAGTCGTTTGGCTCTGTTCTTGATGACCCAGTCCATGCAGTCATCTACATTTTCTTCATGCTCGGATCATGTGCCTTTTTCTCCAAGACTTGGATTGAAGTCTCGGGCTCCTCTGCCAAGGATGTAAGTTGTAACCACTATCAGGCAGGTGGTGTTGGGGGGGTCTATGGGGGGACAGAGTGTGTTTTAAAGCTGTGTTCTTAATGTTCATCCAGGTGGCAAAACAGCTGAAGGAGCAGCAGATGGTGATGAGGGGACACAGAGAAACCTCAATGGTCCATGAACTGAACAGGTAAAATCCAAAAACCTTTTTTTTCATTTGCATATCTCATCAGCAAAACCATACACTGAACACATTTTCATTTAGAATAGTTATAAGCCCTCATCAATAATTCAAGCAAAAACTCCCCATTTTACAGTCCAAGCATCACCTTTGCCTTCCTGTATTGTCACGTGTAACCACTTCAGCAGTGTGACACTCTTAACATCATTTTTTTATACACATTGTAAGATGTTTGTCAAACTAAATTCTGGCTGTGTCAGGAAAGAGATCGGTATTGTGCATTACGAAGTGTGAGGTATGTGTAAAGAAATTCAGCCTCTCAAATCCAGACCATGTTGCTTTTTTCATGTACAGCACGTTTAAGCATAATACTAATAACAAAATAACAACTGAGACTTAACTTGAAGCTTAAAGCTTTTGAGTTTTTTTTTAAGTTAAAGTTTAACTCCATTTAACTGCCATTGTTCATACTTGAATGCAACGTAGTAATTAGTAACCTGTGCTTTTCATACTTTGACCATTCAAATCAAACTGTTTTTGTCAGATGAGAATATAATGTTTAGCGGCACGTGTGTTAAGATGATTTTGTTACACACACTCTTACACGTCCCCAGGTCAACAGTGAACTTCCATGCTCATGCCTATGTACATATTTTGATCTTTGAGACAGATTGAGTCCCTTTGTTTTTGCATTTTGTGTCACCACACTGTTTTATCTTCGTCCTTGGAAAATGCTATTCCGCCTAAACAAAGACAGTCACCTTGTTCACACAGCAAAAATATCAATCTTGTAATTAAAAGTGGGGCAACAGTTCAATAATGTGACTACCATTCTAATTGCTGAAGTTTTCCTTGGTTGTCTGGAAACTTGGCTGTGCATGTACAATATGCAACCCTTAAAGGAAGACTTTGAGAATTTGGAAATCCTCCTCATTCATTTCTTCCAAACTAATTCAACAGAATTAAGAGTGGTGTCAATGCCCTCATCTAACTCTTGGCAAGAAAGTGATAGTTTTATTTCTCTAAATGTTGAACTATTCCATTACATTGACTGTTCTTGCTTTTTTAGCATTCCTGTTGATACTCTGGAAGGTGAAATTCTGTGTATAAATATCCCTTAATCTTTTTGTTCTAGGTACATCCCTACTGCCGCTGCCTTTGGTGGACTGTGTATCGGTGGTTTGTCAGTCATGGCTGATTTTCTTGGAGCCATTGGCTCTGGCACCGGTATCCTGCTGGCTGTCACTATCATCTATCAGTACTTTGAGATCTTTGTGAAAGAACAAAGTGAAGTAGGCAGCATGGGAGCCCTGCTCTTCTAGAAAAGCCAACATCCTCCCACCTTCTACCAACTTTTATTACGATCACAAACTTTGCATTCATTTTACATCTCTGAGAAGCTCCTGCACCATCAGCGCTCCACTTTCAGGATGACTGAGGACTCTTCAGGAATCTCAGCTGAAATGGGACCTTGCGAGGTGGTGGGGCTACTCGTTGCTCCCACTTCGTATCTTCCAAAGTAACACAAGACCGGAATTTCAGCTGTACCTCATCAGATTTTCTAACAGACTCAAGATTATAGCTCCCCATAATTGATTTAAAAGTCTTCGTAAAAGGCTTCCTTTGGGTATGAGTTGAAGTCCTGCAGGAGTTCGGTCCTTTTTTTCAGACTGACAATAGAGAGCGCTTCAGTATGCAGGCATACTCGACATTGATGTTGGAGGTCAACTGCCTGCTGTGTGCAGAAATGCACTCAATGTAATGCTTGGTGTTCTCTTAGTTTATACTTTTACTTTCACCTTTATTTTATTTTTCTGTCAACCTGCCAGTTATGTTATGGTGTGGAACAAAAGCTGAACTGATGAACGCTAAGTCAAGTGCTGTCTATTCTTTCTGATTTGTAACCTGTTGTAATAGCTGTTAAAGAGCAGGATCTTGTAAGAAGAGGATGTGAAACACATTGTAGTCCAACTATTGCTGTTTTAATGTATGGCATTCCCAGGGAGCTGCAGTATTAACTCAACTGTCACATCCATTTTCGTCTCCCACTTTCTAAGATTTTCTTTGTTTGTTTTATAATTGTGTGCTTTCAGCATACTTGCGTTAATCGCTTTTCCACACCTGAAAAAAAAAATATGATTTTCTGTACATAGGCCATGCATTGAATAACTTTGAATTTGTCTCAAATGTAAAATACAGCCTTTGGAATATGTAAAAAATAAATGCATTTCAGAACAAACATTCTCAATAAAACCTTTTTGTGGAAAAATACTGTTTTGGCTGTTTTACTTGTCTCTAAGATGAATTTTGAAGCAGCTATAAAAAAAAATAATTTATTATATTTGTTAATAATTATCTAATTTGAAGATATTTTATATTGACTAATGTAATTTATTTTAAAAAAGTAAGATTAATCACATCAGTTATCACATTATAGTTGTTGATAAAAGGGTCAAATCTGCTTACAACTACATTGTAGTTTGTTTTGTAGTCGTGTAGCTAATAATAGAGCTGGGAAATAATTGATATCCCCTTCATATAAGGATTGTCATTCTGTTCATGATGTACAGTATATTATAATCATATGAGAAAATCATGAAGGGGCATGTAAGTGAAAAAAATGAGTTTATCCAACTTTATTATGTGATCAATTGTTAATAAATAGTTAATAATAGTAAATTAATGTCAGAAGTGGTTGCCCTCTCTTGTCATAAAGGTGATAGATGTCGAAAAGAATAGAACTCTAATCTAATCGGATAAGATACATTTTAAGAAAGCATGCCTGTGTTAACTTACGAGTTGAATCCCTGCATGTTATATTTTGAACTGTTGGGGGCAGAAACGAGCCCCGGATCGTCTGCGCTACCGGAAACACAATAGGAGAAGAAGACGACTTGCACTCAGACCTAGCAACGATAGTTGTGAAACAAGCTAGTTGATGCTGTACTGTAACATCTGTCATCTTCATGTGTTGTGTTTTTTTACAGCGAGAGTAGTCAAAAATCAAAAGGAGGAGTTTATTCCAGCGTGAAGAAATGGGCTCGGTCAGAGAGGAAGGTAACCTAAACCATGTTGTGCTAACCGGCTAACTTATCTGGAAAGCTAAGGTCGATTTTAGTATGAATGAAAAATAACGTTTGTGTTGTACCCGGATGTTACAAGAGTTAAAACACACCTTTTGAGACAATGAGAACCTGTTGAAACCTCTAACAGGACTGTTCGCTTCCTCATGACTCACTTTGCGATGTTATTCAAAGAAAGTCACCTTGAGCCCGTTCATTGGATGAATGCTCTTGCCTTGTCTTTCTCACCATACAAACGTATAGACCGTCATGATGTTGGTGGATATCCGGTCCAGTGGTGCACTAACGTACGATAGTTGCCTATTGCCCGGATGATGTAGCTGTCGGGCTCTAGTGGGGAACCTGCAGTACTCATTCATGAATTCGTGACTATACTGTTGAACCTGTTTCTAATTTTGTTAATCTCAGAATCTGCTAAATGCCCTGAATGTAATTAAGTTTAGGTTTTAACCAGCCTTTGGTTTAATTATTCACAATATTGTTTGCATCGTCCTTGCACATGTTACACAATAGGTAAAGACCGAATAATCTTTGTCACCAAAGAGGATCATGCAACACCCAGCAGTGCTGAGCTCATAGAGGAAGACCCTAATGACCCCTATGAGGAGAGAGGTGAGGAGCAGCAAAACTATCAAGATACATCTGAGTAATGTTTGTAAAAGACGTTACATGCTGTGTGTAAACTTAAACCTCCTCTCTCACCCAACCTAGGTCTGATTCTTCCCGGTGGGGAGATCAACTGGAACTGTCCCTGCCTGGGTGGGATGGCCAGTGGACCCTGTGGTACTGACTTCAAGGATGCCTTCTCCTGTTTCCACTACAGTAAGGAGGAAGTAAAGGGTTCTGAATGCTTGGAGCAGTTCAGGGCCATGCAGGAGTGTATGCAGCGTTACCCAGAGCTATATCCACAAGATGATGACAAGGTGCAACAAGAACAATCGCCAGAAACCGCCCAGACCTCACAAGACTCTGCATCTGCAGAAACGCCAGGTGCAACCTCAACATCCGAGCAAGACTCTGATACTACACAACCCAATACAGAGGGATCAGTGGAAAGCTAAAGATGAGCTTTGATGGCAACATGATGGCTTTAAAGGTGCTAAAGTCCAAATTCAGAGCATGGGATTGCTTCCACACAGCTCAAAAAAAGTGACACCTGAACTGGCAGCTAACAGCATAAACATTGCAAAAAAGAACAACAGTGCTGACAGAGCTAACAGTGTTTACCTGAGGGGGAACCAGACGGTAGGCACTACCATGCTTCTGCTGCAGCAGCGTTGTTCAGGACGATGCTATATGTGGTAACCGCCAGGAGCGCTGTGTAGAGCACAGTGTGATTAGGTAGCCAGTGGTGCAAATACTCAGGGACGAGCATCTACTAAAATGCATGCATGGCCGGACTGACTTTGTAAACAGAGCACAGAGACACTACAACACAGACAGAAGGAGAGCGTCTTCACATAACTCCACTATATCTTTACAGAGAAAAAAGTTGTTTGCTGTTATAATAGTGCTCTGAATTTGATATGGCACCCATAAAGTCCAACTGAAATCACATGCAGTCATCACTTTTTGCAATCAAAATAACATCGAAATGTTTTTATATTTACTGTCAATCATTTTTCATATTTAAAGGAGGAAGATTTTTTTTTCTTTTGGGGGGGGGTATTAGAAGTGCTTATTTTGCTCTCAGTGGCTGGGAGGATGTGTATACATGTCTGTGTTTGATGAACAGCTGATTGCGAGCTGAGTGGCCAGCAGGGGAACCAGAGGCAAAGGAAACTACAAAGCCAGGGTGTAAACTTGACCGACCATACCCATCTTTAAACTGACCCTTCATTTTAATTTCAACTACACATCTGTAAGGTTTCATGACTACACCTTGCTGGGTTGCAACGTTAGCACGGTCAACAAACACGGTCCACCGATACCCTCATAGACTCACAAGGTGAAAACAATCGCTGCGTTGCGTTGGCAGCTGTTAACAATCCCGCAACTTCAGTGTGTCGATAGCATCGACACCAGCATGTAAACTGTTAGTTGTCGGTAAGTTTACATGCTCTTTTAATATGCTGCAGCTGACCAGCTACATGGATATCTAGCTTACAACGTGGTATAATCGCTAAGGTGCAGGATAAAGGTGTGTTCATGTTTGTAAGTTGGACTTTCTGGCTCGACTTTAGCAGTTGTGCTAATGTAGGTTATTATTCAAACTCTGTGGCTAATTCTTTATGCAAATATGCTTCAAAATGATGATATTTGTTTGCCTATCTGTTCTCCTCTATGTAAATGTGGAGCTCAAGGTCCATCCATCCATTGTCTACCGCTTATCCTGTATTCAGGGGGGCTGGAGCCGATCCCAGGTATCATTGGGCGAAGGCAGGGTACACCCTGGACAGGACGCCAGTCTATCACAGGGCCGACATGTAGAGACAAACAATCATTCACACTCACATTCAAACCTACGGGCTTCAGGCAAAACCAGATTAAAACCTTTAATTCACTTCAAAAGCCTAGAGGACCGAGCTTTGTCTCAAATCAAGATGTTGCTACACGCCATGCCGTGATTCCCCATAACTAGGTCTGAAACTGTAAAATAACAGTGAAAAAAACATGCGTTATACTCATACCCTTTCATTTCCACCCTCTTATATCTCTATTTTCTTATGTTCATTTTACATGTACATTATGCGTTATAAAAAGTTAATATTCATAGTGACTTTGTTCAAAGTTTATATAAGTAATGTTACTGATAACATTGCCAAATTCACAGAGGTGTCAAGAATGGACCGTACTGTACAATTCTACTTTGTATGAGCAGTGTGTTTCTGTCCTACAGGACCTCATTTCTTATGCTTATTAATAACGAGACTTAAAACTTTTACCTCAGCTGAATTAACTGAACCATTTGTGTCCCAACACAAGACTGGCTAAAGTGACTTGAAGTGAATATTAAGTGTTATTATAAAAAACATTTTAAAAATCTCATATTATTGTACAATATTATTGTTGTCTACCTCCTATATCTCCTAGGGCTGACATTGCAATAATGACCTCTTACTGGACTCTCCATACTGCACGTTCACACTGTAAAAAAACAGAATATGTTGGAACTTGACCTGCTACAGCAGATGGTAACACAGAGTAAAAGAGATTTACAAGAAATATTGTTATGTCCTTTGAATTTGTGCTGTTCTATTCAAGCAGAATTAAATATATACTCCAAGGCATCTCCAAATACATTGTTTGTTCTCTTCCACTATATTGAATCAGCAAGGATCAGGTATTTCAGTGGCGTAATGTATTAATTAAATAATTATAATCAACTTATTTGTTATGTTGTTTGTGCTTTCCTCCCTCCCTCCCTAGGCACAACATATTGAAATGTAAACTCCCCTGTTTGATATCAATGTGTCATGGTCATGATTTGGGGAACACAAGGAAACGCCCCTTTGTTGTCAATGTTGTATGCCCAACTGATTGGAGTGTAACAGGTGTGGACAATTGCGATGCCAATTGATACTCACAGGCTGCTTAAAAAAGAAGGAACTGAAACAGTGCCGGTTGGTTGTTCCCGTGGACTCTGTCTGTCGCGCCTGTTAGTTGTTGGTTTCACTTAACTGTCTGTGGTGTGCGCGATTGTGTGGACTGTTGTGCTGTCTTGCGGAAGTCTGCTAGTGTGCCCGTTCTCATATCAAGCTCGGTGGCCGCCGTGATTTTCCGCCTGCTATCCGGCTTCTCACCGGCTGATTCTCCGCCTGCCCTCCTGCTGTGATCCGTCTTCTCACCGGCTGATTCTCCGCCTGCCCTCCTGCTGTGATCCGTTTTCCCACCCGTTGACTCTCCGTCCTCTCGCCTGCTGGAATCGTTGCCGCCGCCGGTGTGGTGACTGGAGCCTTGCCGTGTTCGTCCTGCGCCTGTGGCTGTGTGGAAGTGCTGTGCAACCGGACTGGGAGTTGGATAAGTTGGCTCACAATTTGATGGTGAGTGACGCTGTTGGTCCGGCTATGCGGCCTCGCTTCCTCTAAGATTTACGTCTACATAATCGAGCTCCAGACTATCTATTAACTATATTTATATATGCATGAGTTGCAGTGATTTTGGACTGTCATGATGCTCTTTTAGCGTTGCATGCCCGTGTGTTTTGTTTGCTGTGCTCATTGCTGTGTGTTCTGTTTTTTTTTTATTATTATTGTGGAGATACTGGTGGCTCTCTCTCTCTGTTGTGTGAGTGATTGCGTTGGTGTGTGCGGGTGATTGGCAGGTCGCTGGCTGCGTTGAAGTCACTGCTGGGCGCGAGACGGACTTGTGTTAGGGGGACCCCTTGTGGACTGGGGACTATCGCAACCGCAGGGGCCAGCTTTTAAGTTGGATGTGTGGAATGGTGTACACCTTGTTTTTATTCAACTGCATATTGTAATAAACATATATATTTTATATACTCAAGCTGTCTTTTGGGTAAATCTGTTGTGTTGCTCCCACCAAACCAAAGGACTTGCAAACAAAAGGAAAGTTGTTCCAATATTCTAAGAGTCCCAGCTCTCTAATTGGGTGGCGTTGTCAGGCTATATACGCGCCGTTTCACAAATGCACACATTTTAATAGGATTTATTGCCAGTAATCAGTAGAGTAATAGTCATTTTAGATCAAATAAACAAAGCGGTGATTTTCTGAAGATTGAATTACCTAAACCCAGTGACTCAATAGTGGTTAAAGCAGGTAGGCTGAACTCTACTCATGTAAACGCTGCAGACACTGATGCACACAAAATGTGTTGAAGACAGGAGGAATCTCTGCCGATGGAGAGAAGTCAGAATTAGACTTGGTACTTTTTTGAAGTTTTCTTTGTTCTTTCTGGGAGGACAATTTTCTTAAACTAATTTCAAATTGTCTCTATAATTAGTCTGAACATGCATGCACCCATTGGACCTCATCCAAAATATGACAATGAGCTGTACATTGTGAGACTTGATCAGTTAAAGATGGGTCTATCTGTAGGGAATTACTATAATAATAGTTAGAATAATAGTTCTACATAACAGTTGCAGACCTGTCCAAAGGTTCTGGCATGCACTCAAGCATCAGGGGTCAGAGGTCAGTAGCGGTGTTTGTCCACTGAAGCATGTACCACTTCAAACTCCCTCAGGGATCAATAATTACCAAACACTGCTTTTCTGTCTGTGGCGTGCCATTGGTGGATTATAAAGGGCCCAGAAGACCAAGAAGCCAATGAGACATTAAGGCAAAGAGGGGTCTGCCTCAAATCTTTACAATTACAATCTTTCTCTCTATCGAGGACAGTCTGCTGTGAGGGCGAGAGCTGCCTTCAGTCTCCAGCGTGAACACTTTGTGTGACAGAAAATCCTCAACAGGATGTCTTCTTTAAAGGAGATATGCAGTGGTTTACCCCTGGACCCTTTGCCCCCGAACGGGGGGAGAGACCCCAACATGCCACACGCACCTATGCGGACCCCCAACCTTACAGCAGAGGAGGAGCGGGTGAGTCAATAAGCAAACAATTTCTATGCATTCAGAAAAATGTGATCACCATTGTCAGTCAATCATTTGTAAATTAGTAGCCAATAATGACTGCATCCCATTTAATGCACGCCTCTATGAAAATCATTAATGTCATTTATAATGTTAAGGAAAGCTCTGTACATGGACCAGCCTGACAAAACGTCATACGACCAGTCAAAAGTAAATGTAACTACTTTAGGGTCAGACTTTTATGCCATACTGTGTACTCTGACTTATTGCATCACCATTGTCGTCTCATGGGGCCGCTCTAAAAAATAGATTATTCTCTGAGGTCCTCAACTGATTGCCAAAACTCGGAGCAACAGCTTTAGTCAATGATTAAACGAGACACAGTGAGTGCTCAGTCTGTTATCCTTAAAGTGTAAGAGATCTGCTCGAAACATTGATTTGCATCTCCTGTAAATGTCTCTCTTCCCTCTAGTTAGCGCTGAGGAATGCGTTGCGTTATTTCCCGCCGTCCCACCACGCAACACTTGCACCCGAATTTGCTCAAGAGCTGCGGCAGTACGGGCACATCTATATGTACCGCTTCTGCCCCACAGTACGCATGAGGTGAGCCCACTTATGTGTCTGTCAGCAGGGCTTTAATGGCAATCCCTGCTGCATTTATAATATGTACACCAAACATTGCATTTACACAAGGTTTTGCTGCTGCAGACTTCCTGGTTTGGTATGACGAGAAGCTAATTAGAAGATCACTTTGCATATTGCTGTATAACCAGCACACTACTGCAATCAGCTTGCCTTTATATAATGCTTGTACCACAAAACAACAAGTTAACACACTGTACCTCCATAAATAAATGGAAATCAATGTGTCCTGTAAGTAAATCCATGGCCACAAGGGCTTCTGTGCAGCAAACGTTACATGGTCTCGCTCATCGGCTGTGATGTGACTTTCCCTCTGTCTCCTCAGAGCTTACCCCATAGATCAGTACCCATGCCGCACACGTCAAGCTGCATCCATAATGTTAATGATCATGAACAACTTGGACCCCGTAGTTGCCCAGGTAAGGCTCTGACGCAGCTTGTGTTTGCTTCGTAAGTGTGTGACGTATTTTGTTTGATTCATTGTCTTGATGACCGTTTCTTCTTCAGTTCCCCCAGGAGCTCGTCACCTACGGAGGGAATGGACAGGTGTTTAGTAACTGGGCCCAGGTGAGCCTCGTGTTAGCTTGTGTTCAGCAACAATGTCTAAGAGTCGAAATAGATCAATATTAATGACTTGTGTGTCTCTGAGAGCAGTTTCGCCTGGCGATGCATTACCTCAGCGAGATGACAGAGGAACAAACTCTGGTCATGTACAGCGGTCATCCCATGGGTCTGTTCCCCAGCCTGCCTTCCTCACCTCGCGCCATCATCACCAACGGCATGGTAACCGCCCAACACACATCTGGCTAAACTTTTAGCACACGTTCATCACTGTGTAGTGACACATTCTCTCTTTTCTTTCTTTCATGCAGGTTATTCCAAATTACTCCTCTAGAAATCAGTACGAAAAAATGTTTGCCCTTGGTGTATCAATGTAAGTTGATTTTAAGGTGCCGATGCTATATTCAGCCTCGTGTGACTCCAGATGTCTTCATGTAATCTGTGTTCTTTTGTTTGCTGGTTTCAGGTACGGCCAAATGACAGCAGGCAGCTACTGCTACATTGGACCTCAAGGGATTGTTCATGGCACTATGGTTTGTGAAATTATGATGATCTCCATTATTTTCAAAATATGGATTAACTTTAATCCGTAGTTCCTGACCTGAGGGCAAGGTTCCTCCTAGGTTGTAGTAATTAGTGTCAGGATTTGGTCTTTTCTTGCTTTTAGAATTTTTTATATTGTGATATACTGGATAGTTTCACCTCTTTAGACCTCTAAAAATTTAAATTAAACCATTTGAGGGGTGAAAACTAAGGTTGTATGTCAAACGTTTTCCTGTACCGTATCACCTGTACGTTGTAGTTCCTGGTTTTCATTTCTTCTCTTGTGTTTTTCTGTGTAGCTGACTGTGCTAAATGCTGGCCGGAGGTACCTGGGCTCCGGTGACTTGACAGGGCGCGTCTTTGTGACCTCTGGCCTGGGGGGGATGAGTGGAGCTCAGGCTAAAGCTGCCGTCATTGCTGGTTGTATTGGTGTGATTGCAGAGGTAATTCGCCGTTGAGTCATTTCCCGTTAATGCTCACTGCTGACTAAGCGAAAATGACGTACGTCCTTGTGTGACTGTGAATTAGATTACTTTTTCTTTTGTAGGTGGATGAGGCTCCTCTTAGAAAGAGATTCGAGCAGGGCTGGCTGATGGAGATCACCAGCAGCATGGAACACTGCATTAAACGCATCAGGTAACAAAGAGAAAAAGGGATTATGGGTGTGCAAATCATTATTAATAATCATTGCTGCATTACTCTACAATTTAAGTATTATCCGTGGTCATGGGGTCTTTGACATGATACTTTTAGTCAATGTGTGATTATTCAGTAATTATTATTATTATATGATGTGTTTTTCAGAGAGGCCAAGAGCTCCAAGACTCCCATCAGTCTGGGTTTCCATGGCAATATTGTAGACTTGTGGTGAGTGAGATGTGAAAACTTCCTGATGCCTAGACACAGGTCTGTAGCTGCCATGAAAGAGTCGCCGTTTATTACATACTCTTGACATCTTCGTCCTACTTTTCCAACGTTCTCATCAGGGAGAGGCTGCTGTTGGAGTATGAGAGGACAGGGGAGCTTCTGGTGGATTTGGGTTCAGACCAGACCTCCCTCCACAACCCATATAACGGAGGCTACTATCCAGTCCAGCTCAGCTTCCGTCAAGCCAATCAGCTCATGTCGACTGATCCTGACCTTTTCCTAACCATGGTCCGAGAAAGGTGATATTAATCACGTGTTTTTATGGTGTACCTTCTGCAACATATAGCTCTATTAAGCTGAATAACATGTGTTCGACATGCGATCACAGCCTCCGAAGACACGTTGAGGCCATCAACAAGCTGTCTGATGCCGGTATGTTCTTCTGGGACTATGGCAATGCATTTCTCCTGGAGGCCCAGAGAGCTGGTCAGTAATTTAACAATCAAACAACCATAGTCAAAAAAATATATTATTATTATCACCATTAATATAGAGGCTTGTGTGTCTTGTTTTTAATAGGAGCAGAGGTAGCAAAGGTTGGCGGAGGAGCAACTGAATTTCGTTACCCTTCGTATGTCCAGCACATAATGGGGTAAGACATTTTCTTGTTTATTTGATCTAGCATTCATCCTGTGATAACTGTACAAAATGTGTAAGTCTAGAAAACAAAAGACCCATAGACTATGATCCGGTCTTTTCTTATTTATAGTTTGTGATCTCTCCTTCTGCCTTTGCCGCAGGGACATTTTCTCTTTGGGCTTTGGCCCATTTCGCTGGGTGTGCACATCTGGCGACCCCCTAGATCTCGCTACAACGGATGATATCGCTGCCACTGTCCTGGAGGAAATTAGTGCCAATGCGAGTAGTCGCATCCGTCAGCAGTACAGCGATAACATCCGCTGGATCAGAGAGGCTGGAAAACACAAAATGGTGAGTAACTTTCTGCGCAACCAACGTCATCATTCAGTGAGAATATACAGCTGCAGGGACACGTTCTCCTCTGTGTGTACTCCCTTTGTTTAGGTTGTGGGATCCCAAGCCAGAATCCTCTACTCCGACCAAAAAGGAAGAGTGTGCATCGCTTTGGCTATCAACCAGGCCATCGCCGATGGAAGAGTTTCAGTAAGAGGATAAATTGTCTGCTAAGTTCAGATGATTATTTCATGTTTACTGCGGTCTGCATGTTACAAGTTTTCAGTGCCGTCTCAACACTGTCTCATGTAATTTCTGTTGCTCAGGCTCCTGTAGTTATTAGCAGAGACCATCACGATGTCAGCGGCACAGACAGCCCCTTCAGAGAAACCTCTAATGTGTATGATGGATCTGCCTTCTGTGCAGGTATGTGGTGTGTACACAGGACAAACACCCTATACCATGCATTATGTGTGGTCAGCTTTATGTATGTTCTGTGGACAGTGATGCAGTGAAACTTGTCTTGCAAGTGGACACACTGTAGACATTGTCACAGATGATCAAATGTAAAGCAGCGCAAAAGTCCACAAAGAATCTGTTCCAACAGAAAAAAAAGTACAACACAAAAATCCCTTTCTTGTGTCTCATCATTCATATAATTCAGGAGTCATTTTAAAAAGTCACAATCTGTCCCCCTCATAGACATGGCGGTCCAGAACTTTGTCGGTGATGCATTCAGGGGCGCCACATGGGTATCCCTGCACAACGGCGGTGGCGTTGGCTGGTAAGGCTGCATCGTCATCTGGTGAACAATAATCTGCGTGAAAGGTTTTGGATCATCAATACTTACCGTAATACTGTACCTGCTGTCTCCCCTCCAGGGGCGAGGTGATGAACGGAGGCTTCGGGTTGCTATTGGATGGCTCGGAGGAGGCAGCAAAGCGTGCTAGATTGGTGCTCAACTGGGACGTCTCCAACGGGGTGAGCGTGTAGAGAGGAGAGCCGCCAGATAGATTCCAGCCTCATTTAATGCATACGATGGCTCTAATGGCTCTAATGTGTTTCCGTGTGCTGCAGGTGGCTCGACGCTGCTGGTCTGGGAACTCAAACGCCTACGAGACCATCCAGCACACCATGGAGGAGAACGGGCAGTTGCGTGTCACCATGCCCTTTCCTGTGCAGGATGAGTGCGTGCTGGACCGAGCGCTGCAGGGATAGCCAACACGTTAGCACAGGTTAACAGCCAGCTACATACACAATGAAGCAAACCTGCAGCTGTAATCCCTCCAGTAGTGTCTGAGTCGAGCCTCAGTACTAGTCAGTACAGGTTAATGAATCAGTGGCAGTGTTGTTACAAATTCTTTGCCATAAATACACAGAAAGTAGACAGTAGAAACAGTGTGCTTGGCTCTTTAAATAATTTAACATGCAAGAATATACTGTTAATTTTTTTTGTGCTGAAATTAAACTACAAGTATGAATATATTAATTAAAGTCTCTATGGGTCATTTCTATGTCAGTCATCTACAAAAATAATTTGTCCAAAACTGTCAATGACAGGTTTGTAGCAGAGGAATGTGGGTGTTGCTAAACAATAAAACAAGGGGGAAGAATCATCCAGAATCAACCAGACCCCCGTCTGTGTGGCTCAGCATCGATGTGGAAGATAAGACCTCCGCCGGGGAGAATCCACTGAAACTATTAAAGGGACAACAACATCATGTTCGCCGACAACTGGACTCTTCGCTGGTACCCTGCCGTGCGTCTTTACGCGTGGTTGTTCCTTTAAGAAAACTGATCTGAGGCGCTCCGCGGTGACGTAAGGGAACCGGAGAGCTCGGTGAACCCAGCAGGAAGAAGAAGAGGCAGATACCCGGGATGAGGACCAGACGGGGGTCCCAGACTTGTGTTTTCACGTAACGTGTTGCATGTCTACCTCTCCACTGTATAGCTACATCTCAGTTGGGGGTCGTTTGAAGTCCTCTATGCTAATAACAGGGCTGTTTCAGACCCCCGCCCTTTTTCTTTTTTTTTATGTAACAAGGAGGTTTTATAGATCGCATAGGCTGCACTAAATACCTCTGCGCGCCCGCGGGTGATCTAGGATGAAACCGGAGACTTTCTGTCGGAGACACTGATGACATTTTCTCGGCATCACTGTTGACTCTTACGGGAGGAAAACGAAAATGCATCATAACCAGGCGGAGCAGTCGGTGAAGTCGATGAGCGCGCCGCTCCACGGTGACTCCAGCGGCAGCAGCTGCAGCAGCCCGGGCAGCGGCCCGGGCAGCGGCCCCGCTGACCTCCCGCCGCCCGCTTACGCCAAGCTGGAGTTTAGGAGGCATGCGGTGACGGACGACTATAAGATCACAGCTCAGGTCCTTGGCCTGGGGATCAATGGCAAGGTGCTGGAGTGTTACTGCAAGAACACGGGGTTGAAATGCGCCCTCAAGGTTTGTGTTTGTCTCGCTTCTTTGTGCTCTGGAGGCCACTGGATAGAAAGCAGTGATTAATAATTCATTTATCTCCACCATGTGAGGGTGTCTTATGCTGGAAATTTTAGATTTTTTATTATTTTTGTGTAACTTTGTGTAAAGTGTTATGTCCAGTAATGATCTTGAATGATAAGTTATAAGATGTGATGCAGATGGATGGATGAAGCAGAAGCTACCCAGACAGTATCAGACAGTGATGTGCTGTCTGGGATGCTCTGACACAGTTTCCACTCTGCTCTGCAGTTGTCATGTTGGACAATGATCTCCCCTGTTCGTCCGACATTTAACATGCTTTTACTCCCCCTTCTGAGCATCACAAAGTATCCAGGGTGATTACATTTTTAAGGGGAGAGTTTTAAAGACCAACTAGGGAAATATAAGTTGTGAGTAAGTCAAAAACCAGCTGGGTTGCGGCAAAGCCTTAAGAAAACACAAACAGGAAGAGCAGCCCCATGAGTGCCTCTCCGTCTTTGATTTGGAATGTCTTATGTGATAAACCACGACTGAGTGAAATGGGGAATCTGTGGAAGTAATCTTGCGTTCTGTGAGCGGTAGAGATGTGATTTATGTATAGCGGCTTAGGAAGGAAGTCACACTTTTATAAACACTCATATGTGAGCCGTTTCCTCCCCCAGCGCTCGAAATGCATCACGATGTCCAGAAGGATTTAGTCTGCATGTTTGTAAAACGTGGATATAATTCTCCCCTGGCTGTGATACCAGAGCTGCTGCACTGTGTCTTTAAAGATAGAGCAGTCTTACAGGATTCACTCCTAATGTGCTCTCCAGAAAATGTAGATAAATGGCTTTAATAGGGGCCACTAATTGTGTCGTAAACAATGAGTGTCTTCACAATAGGGCTTGTGTTAGTCTCCGTGTGGGTTCATCGATTCCATGACAAGGATATCAAAGTAATCGTTCTAATAGATGCACATATCTGTAGGCAAATATTAAAACAGAAGCCGTTCGATGTGTTTTTCTTACACAGATCCTGTACGATACTCCTAAAGCCAGACGGGAGGTCGAGCTGCACTGGCGAGTCTCTGGAGGGCCCCACATCGTCCGAATACTCAGCCTGTATGAGAACATGCACCAGGGGAAGAAATGTCTCCTCATCATAATGGAGTGGTGAGCGTTACCATCACCATGTTATGTATCGTCTCCTTATCTTAATCCTTTATGGGAATTTTCTATCATGTAGTGCAGCTTTGTGTTCATGTCTCATCACAGAGGAGAGACAGATCGCGTGAAGAGCAACCTGTGATGTCCTGTTATATGAACTTGTATTTTGACATTTCTGAATGGTATAGAGCCAGCTGAGTTAGAGTTCAAGCTCTGCTTCTGTTTGCATCCTAGAATAAACAACTTCTGATTGTTTTTTTGCTCCCCGAGGCATCTTCTCCATCGCAGCTTGTGCTTGTAGATAACATATTGGGGTCCTCACTTATTTTTCTGTGTTTGTTGAAAAGAAATCCTCCTTCAAGTCCCACAGTAATATGCATGTTTCTTTGCTATATTGGATATTTATAACTAATATTACATTAGGTACAACTTTATTGTCATTGTGCAGAGACAACGAAATGCGGCTTCTAACCAGAATTGCAAAAAATTTGAATTTATTGAATTATATTGAAATAACGCTCATTCACATTTATAATGCCCTTATTAACCATGTTGCATAATTTGCTCTGTACGTATGTCCGTATGTCTAATATGTCACTGCTTGAGTCATCTGGCTCTGCCGTGCCTCAGACGACTGGACTCATCTGAACAGTCAATCGTGACTCACAATGTCTTGCTTTGTTGGCGAACCACGTTGGCAGTGGAGAACTGTGTGGCTGGTTGCCAAGAGTCCCCTCACTGCCCCACTTCTGATGTCTTTGTTAATCTTGTGTCAGCATGGAGGGAGGGGAGCTGTTCAGTCGCATTCAGGCCAGAGGGGACCAGGCCTTCACCGAGAGAGGTGGGTTAGAGTTCACAGTAAGCTGTTTAAAATGCGTGGGTCTCCATGCTGCATCCTGTGTGTGTTTCATCCGTGTCCCCTTCGTCCATCAGAGGCGTCGGAGATCATGCATGACATCGGCATGGCCATAGAGTACCTCCACCACACGGACATCGCTCACAGGGATGTTAAGGTGCTGCTGCTGCTGCTGTCAGAGTGACTTCTAGCTAAATACATTGATTGAATTCTGAATTGTTTTGTTTTTCTCAATCAAACTCCAGCCTGAAAACCTGCTCTACACCTCCAAGGAGAGTAACGCCTCACTGACGCTGACTGACTTTGGCTTTGCTAAGGAGACGATACTGCTCAACTCCCTCCAGACGCCCTGTTACACTCCATATTATGTTGGTGAGCATTTGCTGTCATGTGATAGTAGGAGTTGTGAAATATATGTATTATATATGTGCTACTGCAGGTTCTTTGATATGTCATTCACTCACACGCTGTCCATGTGTGTCTGCCCTTTGAGCTGCTTTTGTGTGAATGTGTCTTTCATTCTCCACATTGTTGCGTTGGGTTTTTTTGTCTGTATCTATTTGTCCATTTAGCCCCAGAAGTGCTTGGGCCAGAGAAATATGACAAATCATGTGACATGTGGTCTCTGGGCGTAATCATGTACATTCTGTGAGTATCATGTGCGTCTGCAACGGATCGGATTTAACAAATCATTTATAACGATAATGAATATTAATTTTCAACTCTGCGAAAGTGAAAGTTTCAAAGTGAAATGGTCTCTTCTTCTGTTTCTAGTCTGTGTGGGTTTCCTCCGTTCTACTCGAACACGGGTCAGGCCATCTCCCCGGGCATGAAGCAGAGGATCAGGTTGGGCCAGTACGAGTTCCCCAACCCTGAGTGGGCCGACGTTTCTGAGGAAGGTCAGGCTTTGGACATGAAATTCAGAAATATCAAGGAAACAATTTCAAAACTGTAACAGGGGTGTGCAATTATGGCATTTAATGCTCTGTTAAAGTAGACCGGTACCATGAAAAACAAGCCGTTGCTTTGGACATACTTCTGATCTCCATACATACATTTTTTTCAATAAAATCATTTTAAACCAATATTTTGTCAGATGGTAAATGTTGTAATAAGTAGCCATGCAATAAGTGGGATATTGTAAAGTGAGTGGGTCATTAGAACCCCTTCAGGGTGATTCAAGACCGGCTCACCCTCTTGGGATTAATTTGTTTAAACATGTTTAAAAAGATCATTATATTTCCATATTGCGCTGAAGTCTCACCAATGACATGCTTGATGTGAACTGTGTTTTGTAGCCAAACAGCTTATCATTCAGCTACTGAAGACAGACCCCAACGAGAGGATGACCATCGTACAGTTCATGAACCATCCCTGGATTAGTGTAAGTTATCACTGTGGCACTTTATCTATAACCTGTATCTTTCATCCCTTCATCCATACAATGTGGGTGTATTTTTATGTTCACTGCAGCAGTCAATGGTGGTCCCTCCAACCCCCCTGCACACCTCCCGTGTTTTGACAGAGGACAAGGAGCTGTGGGACGATGTGAAGGTGGGACCCACTATTTAGATCAGTTTCAGAATATGGCCACAGGGTGGCAGTAAAGCACCAGATTTACAGCCCTAAATGTCTCTCATTTCCCAACAGGAGGAAATGACCAGTGCCCTGGCCACCATGCGGGTGGACTATGACCAGGTGAAGATCAAAGACCTGGACACGTCCAATAACCCTCTGCTCAATAAGAGGCGTAAGAGGCCCATGCCTGGAGGAGCTGACAGAGGAGGAGACGCGGCTGAAGATGGAGGAGAGGTGTATAGTAGCCACAGAGAAGTTACATTTTCTGAACAGCATGGGGAAATGATTATTGGTCAAAGCAGTGTAAAACAATGAAAGCCGTAATGAGCAGTATTCCCATCTACATATCACTTTTGTATTTTACTTTCTATTCATCCTTGCACTCAATAGTCTAATTGATGTCATTTATTTTCATTGATACCAGTTTCACATTTCAAATAAAATTGTTTTTTATGTTTTCATGCCGTGTTGTTACTTGTGTACAGGAAACACTATTTGACACAGTTTGTTCGACACATTATTATAACACCTCTTTGTAGACTTTGTTGTTAGGGCTGTCTTGTTAAAATTATACAGGCAACGTGAGAAATTAGTTCCTGTTGAAGCAGACAAAGAAAGGCTGTATGTGGAAGTCTTTGAATATATTTATTATATAAAAGATATTTATATAAGATTTCATCCAATGACTACATCCTGTATGGGACTGTTATCTGGGTATTATAACGCACTAATGCACATTTAAGGAGCATTTAAGCTTTGCGAGGTCAAGGCGATAACATGCCTCTTCCACTATGTGATCTATCAATCTTATTAGACATTTCCGCACACTTGAAAATGTCTTCCTGACTAATATAATAGAGTGTTAAATGGATCACTTCCGAGCTTCATCAGCCTCTAAAAGGAGGTCACTCCTCTCTGAGGAGATGCCTATATAACACTCTAAAAGTAAACCAGAATGTCTCATAGGTTACTCTCAGTCACAAAAGATATTAGTTGTGAAAACTCATACATTAAGAAAGCTGTTTGGTGGTGGGATTGTGCAATTTTTCCTAAGGAAATGTTGAGGCTACCAGATACACAGACACTAACAACCATACACCAAATCAAGTTTTTTAGGACATGAAAATCTTCCTTTCCTGCACCAGCAGAGAAGAGGCTTTGAACCAGATCAGCACAGCGTGGCCAAAGAGACCCAGAGTGAGAGTCCAGTGAGGATAAGGTTCATGCACAACCACTTCCTGCGTACTGTGGCGAGGGAAGAGGAGCTGCAGAACTGGGAGACACTCCATCTGCTCACATAAAAACATCTACGCCCCTCAATTAAGTGACATGTTAGCTTTGTTATGTATGTCTGGCTAGTTGGACAAATGGGAAAGCTGCTTCCTTTGCAATTTCCTTTAGTAACCATTGTATTGGTGGGTGTGCCTGTACTTTTCCTCATGTATAATAGCTGTTAATGACCTCTTTCCTTTCATCCTTCACTTATCTATCCGTGTGCCCAGAGTGCCAGGTTACTGCAGGAGAAGGAGCTGTACAAGTCCATTGCAACTGGAGCATTCTTCATCACGTTCCCTGCACATGACGTAAGTGATCCTGCTTAGCAGTGAATTAAACATGTTTGTTAACATGAGTGCTAGTTTGGAATATGTTTAAGGTGGATTTACTGTGTTTGCACAGGGCTTGGTGGATCATTACATATTGGGTATGGAGTGAATCTGCAATGCAGTTCAAAATGAAACCATGTGAAGCGCTTGAGTTGCTGCTTTATGTGTCTGATTCTCACACACGGCCAGGACTGAATTAACCTTTTATGAGGCCTCTGTCTCATAAAAAATGCACAAGGCTTTGTGTTTATACCTGACTCCATGTCCCCAGCCTTCCAGGGGATGCATGAAAAAATCTTCTGGAAGTTGGAGTTGAAGACCTCAGCCAGAAGTTCATCTTCAGTGCACATCTGGGTTTACAAGGTCTGCCCAGCAGCAATCTGAACCAACTCACCACCAAGTGGTGGTCAGTTGACAGCTGTGCTCACGGCTACACCTGCAGGTCCAAGATAGCAGATCTGTGATAACACAGCTTCCAGGACCACTCAGGGCACACAAACCCCTCCACCACGTAAAGGAGGCGATTTATTGGAGGGCATGTTAAGGCACGTGAACAAAACGTATTATTAATTTTAATGTCACTGGGACATATAGCAAATATGTCCTGAATCTAGTAATGGAAACGTATTGGCTAATTTGTGATCAGGTTCAGTACAGAACGGTATGCAGGCTACTGATTATGGTTCGTATCATCTACACCTGCAGTAGGGCTCGAGGTAAGGATGATACACGAGCACAGCTAAACAATAACAACGGACGTGCGCGCGTGCGTGCCCACGGACGCGTTCTCAGCGCTCACTCAACTCACTTCATTCATTGCCGCCTGTGCTGCTGGAGGGACTCGTAACACCGCGCTGGTTGGACCAGGCTCCAAACCGGGACCATGAGGGGCTCTTGTCGCCCGAGAAACACGCGGGACAGGCCAGGTAGGGTGCTGAGTCCTCTTCTTTCTTCCTTTTTGTTGCTTTTAATATCTTCGTCGACGCTGCGTGCAGCAGAGCAGCTAGCAGGCGGATGAAGTAAACAAGTCTGTGTCACGTAGGCATAGTGCTCCAGAGCTGACAGCGCTTCCTATCGAGGAGAGGCAGGGCAGGCTCGCAGCCCTGAGACCCGGGGAAACACCGAGTCTCACCCTCCACACAGCAAATAAATAGTTCGCAAATGTCGTAGACTGGCATCCTTCCTATCTGCTGCCGAGCCTGGCTGCAGCAGCTGCTGCTAGCCTGTAAGCTAACGTAGCTGCTGGGCTGAGGATGTAAACACGACAGTTTGTTTTCCACAAGCGTCACTACAGTTCAGGGTCAAAGAGCCCGAAACACCTACGCTCGTTGCTGCTGTTTACTTGAGACAGTTGTTGTTATGGGTCAGCTCACACAATGCCAGGGCAGCTTCTAGCTGACCGTGCCGTGTGGCAGGAGAGAGTCAAACTTGTGATGGTCATCTTTGCATCCCCTGACCTCCGAGCACATCTTACTGCCCTCCCACCAGGGGATCCCTGCTTCTCCCTGCAGGTCTTCAGACCTCACCTGGAGCTCCACATCAACATCTTGGTTGTAAATGAAATGCAACAACATTTTCAAAGAAATTGTAGACTTGCTTTTAAATGAGTTTAGACAGAAGAGAGATAGGTGTTCATTTAGGTCTAAAATATCTGGTCCAACGGGAGCTGGCTTGTGTCAAAGGTGCCTGAATGTTGCTTAAACATTTCACCCTGTTAACTTTAGCACGCTGTCGAACCCAGCCCACTAGATTTAGCCGTAGTTATTGAGTTCCTTTGCTGGATACCTCACATGTTACAAATATGGCATCTGAACCAATGCTAATGGCCTAAATAATCCAGTGACTCAGTTATTATAAGAATATGCTATTACGCAACTTGGTTTGGTGAAGCCTGGGATGACCTCCACCGAGTCTCTGATAGCCTTTGTGTCTTGGGGGTTGGATTCGCTGCTGTTCCCGTACAAATATGGTCACAGTGGTTTAAATGTTGTGGCAGATGTATGAGGGATGAATAGAGCTCAGGCTGCGTTGGTGAGATCTGCTCCAGCTCTGCTGGCTTGTCTGTCTGCCAACATACAGCGAGGAGGAGGGGCTATCCACTAAAACAGGAAAATCATGTTGTGTATTTCTGTATTTTGTGGAGCGTGCTCTAGTTATTTTAAGAACGGATACAAAAAAACACTGTAATTTTGCTATCCAGTATGCTTCTTGCGCATAATCCGTTACCGGTGATATAAATATGATGTCAATAAGTAAGTCATTGAGTGAGCTTTGTGCCAACAGAGCTTATATGTGTTTACAACTGCAGTCGGAGAGAAAAATGTGATTCAGTGGGTGCAGCAGACCCAGTACAGGTTTTAACCCTACGTGCACTCCATGATGGCTGCGTACCACACAGGATATTTACCCCCACTCCTCAGGTACTGCCAGCTGCAGTACAGCTGCCTCCCCCCACCCCTATTTTTATCCTCTTTATTATGTTAAATAATCCTAATTTACTCTTATTTAGCTTTTTTTTATTTAGGTTTTTTTATTTATTTATCTCTGCCGGATCCCTACTCAAAATAAATCACTCCCTCTCATCCTTGTTCATGGACTTGCTTGCTGGCTCACTGCACCTCCCATTCTCCCTCCCTCCCTCCCTCCCTCCCTCTCTGTGTCTGCTCTCTTTCTAGGGGAAAGTTCACCCGCTCACTCAGAATCTCATTATAGGCTTCAGGCAGAGATGCTGTAGCCTACGTGTGTGTGCGTGCAGTGTGCCTATGCAGTCATCGTACGCCTGCTCAGCACCGATCTTTGCTGATGTTTTGCATCTGGAAGCATTCAGTTGCAGGGTTGTTTTTGTTATTTCAGTGTGTTCATCAGGTGTTGCAACATATCTGCACAATGGAGAACGTGATCTTGCTTGTGCAGGCTCAGATGTAACCACCTCTTTGGTCATTCTCTGTCGCATGTTGCTCACTAGGAACCTAAAGATGGATTCTGGCTTACAGTGGAAAGTGCAGAAACTATTAGTACAATAATTGACCCAGACTTAATTGCGAACATGATAAGAAAGTAATTGTTAAACCAAAAAATGTTCACATGATCTGTTTGCAGTGTCTCCGGTATGACTGTATGGCCGTTTCTTTGCCTTATATCAGTGTAAAATGAAGTGTTTCGGTCTTCTGGTTGGAGGAAACCAGTTATTTTTTGGATGTCAGTGTCAATATCAAGTCTGTGAACGCCCCTGTCCACATACTTTTGGAGGTTGACTGGCCAGCACAGAGCACAGAGCACAGAGCCCTGACCACAACCCCACCAAAACCTGTAGGATGAGTTCAAATGCCGTTTGCATGCCAGGCCTCATTGTTCAACACCAGTGTCTGCTAGTAATCAGTATTATTACAGACACCACATTATGTTTTCTATTTGTTCCTCTGTTGCATTACAATACAACCTAACCTAATGGATACAGCAATGCATTTTTATTATGCACTTTTAGGTTGCATAGTTAATTCAGATAACCACTTCATGCAAAAACATGTTTTGCAATTTGGCACTGCTCACTCAGCCTCATATGAAACACCTTTTGTAGCAGTACTATAAAGAATTTGTTGGCAACCGTAATTTTGGTTGTTGACCTCCAGCCCACATTAGACGTAGAGGTTTAAAGTTTTAATGAAGATTTCAGGCTAATTGCAGCGGAAGGAATCTGTTGCCTTGCAGGTTGTGGTCTGGGAATATTATTATAATATCATTTATGCTCAACAGTTAATTTAATTCAACCAGCTTTTAAATCAGTAGATGAAAAATGTTGTACGTGTGTCTTGCTGATGGGAATATGCTGTCCCAGATGGCATTGCCATCTGACCTCTGGATGACCCCTGACCTCTGGATGTGTTAACTGTCACAGTAGATGCCGACTTGATAACACAGCTGCCAGTAAGATGGATCTCTGTCTCTACATTTTGTTTACTTCACTGAAGTCTAAACTCGTGGCCTTTTCAAAGTGAGTACACAGCGCCACCTGGTGTTACATTACATTAACAGTACATTCAGTCTCATTGTGCTGAGAACAAATACTGGATGTCAGTTTTTCTCATTTGTTTACAGACTCATTTGTTTACAGACATATTTCTGAGGTTTACCTCAGATTCCATATATATATATATATATATATATATATATATATATATATATATATTATCCTGAGAAACGTTACCATATTTTACTGTGTGCCATGTATATAGATGGAATCACAATAAAATCTGACTTGACTTTACCTGACTTGATATATAAGTTGTTGATGACTTTTGCCACGAGCAGGCGTAGTGGAGGACTATGTGGAGCCCCTTGAGTGAGTCCTGCAAAGTGCTTTGGCTACGGCATTTTTCGTGACGATGTTTATCTGCGCTTCCAGCACTCGGCATGCCCTCCGTATCCCGGACACGCCTCTCCCATTGGCTGCTTGACTTCTCGTCTCTTGTCTGATTGGTTCAATTCTCAGCCGCATTCACTGTCCATGTGTGTGCTGCATGCGAACCGCTGAACGCTTGTTTTTCTCACTCTTTCCCATTTCTCTCACTCCCTCCTCGCGTCATTACGGTAACATTTACAACGGGTTTCTTAGAAATGTATAGGCTTCTTGGAATATTGCGTATGTTCTGAAAATATTTACAATATATTAAAAAAATAAATACTAATACAATAATTAAAGGAATTGCATTAGTTGCATTTACACCACAGACAGTTCTGTAAAATGTTAAGCATCACAAGATGCATGTCCAAAAGACAACAGTACAACAGATAACAACAACAATGTCCAGACATATATTTATCTATCAATAATGGTACTTTTGTTTGACATTATTGACAAAAGGTATCCTTTATTTGTTAATCAAGCGATAGATTGAGATTTGACTGGTTTCCATCATTTTGCCAAACTAGTAGACCTGGAGTAAGGATTATTTTCCACAAACATTATATTTCTATTTAACTTTGAGTAAATATTCCATGACTGACCCAAGTGCCTTCCCAGTCAAAAAGCTGTTTACTGATCAATTCAATTGGAAACGGCTCTGTGATAACATAACACTGTAATATAAAATGAGTAAATAAGTGAAAATAACAATTTGAGGTAGCTGGTTGAGGTTGAAACAACACGACTGGAATGATAGTAACATCCTGTACCCGGCTCCTTGTTTTGCTCCCTAACTCCGTGTTGAGCCTTGTCTCCAGTCGTTACGGTAACGAGCAACTGCTGTTTCTCAGCCGATGTGACATCCCCTCCAGCCTGCTGAGTCAGACTGCCGGGGCACGAGCCCACCGCCTCAGTTCACGATAGGAGGGTGACATCGGCGGTGCAACATCCACGATGTTAGACAACGAGGAGTTCATGGTGGAGACTTCCCCCCGGGAGCTCACCCAAAACCCGCTCCGGAAGATCTGGATGCCGTGCAAAAACGGGCATATAGCTCAGAGACGGGGTAAGGTGAAGCTGGCCGGCGAATGCAGCAGGGGATGTGCCGGGTAGTTGATACGCATCTGCATATATTATTTCTTTCTTTCCTTTTAATCACATTTTAATGTATTTATGTTGTTCTGGTTCTGTCTTTGACCTTAAAGATAGCCCGTTATGTGACATTCACTTGCGTTCGTTTGGATGTAAAGATTATTCTCGTTTTGTGCTCGGCGGTGTTGCATCAGCTCATCCCGTCCCGACTCCATAATATCGCATGCATAGACTTACATTTGCATCGCGCTTGGAGGGCGATAATAATAATGATCATAATGAATGCAAACTCGCTGAATTGGATTTGGTCATCATATGACACGCACGTGAGCCAAGTACATCAATGTAACCTCAGGGAGCCGCGGCCAATATGTCCGATGTCTCTTGGACGGTATGGATGCGGGAGACAGCAGCGACGTTTTATTACAGCCGGTCGGGTTCGCTCTCTCTGCGGGTCGCCAACTTGTTTCTGCTGAGTCAAGCTCTGCTGTTTTCATTGCTGCTCCTTTTAAGATAAACAAGCCAGTCCTGCATTGGCCACTTCTTCTTCTCTTACTTTACCTAATAATAATGATCTCTCTCTCTCTCTCTCTCTCTCTCTCTCTCTCTCTCTCTCTCTCTCTCTCTCTCTCTCTCTCTCATATACATATATAATATATATGTAAAATATTATATTGTGAATCACTTGTTTTCTAATGGCATCTGTAACACTGAGCTGTAATTATGAGCGACCTTCAGACTTAAATCAAGCTCCTACTGGATGGAATAATGTTGACAAGCTCAGCCGATTAACTGTGTGAGAATTGAGTTAAATCCATGTAATGCTTGTGTTTCTCTCCCCCCCCCTCTCTCTCTCTCTTCCTCCCACAGTGTGTATGACAAACTGCCCGACTCTCATTGTGACTGTTGGACTTCCAGCTCGAGGGAAGACTTACATTTCAAAGAAGCTCACTCGCTACTTAAACTGGATTGGTGTGCCAACGAAAGGTACCAGCTACACACTCAATATATATTTAAATATATATATATATATATATATATATATATATATATATATATATATATATATATATTATATACAGTATATTCCATCAAAAATAACTTTTCAGCAGAAAGCATCTTTTTAAAAATACGACATTTTCATCTGTAACAGAGTTCAACGTCGGCCAGTACCGGAGGGAGTGCCTGAAGATCTATAAATCCTTTGAGTTCTTCCGTCCAGATAATGAAGAGGGGTTAAAAATCAGACGGTAAGTCTACAATACGCACCAGCTAAACATGGGCTTGACATGTTTATAGGGTTGCTGCCTAAATTAAAATCCAGTTGTCTGTGTGGATGTGTTACAAACATTACAAATCTTTGCACTGACTCTGCCTGCTGCCCTTCCACAGTCAGTGTGCGTTGGCAGCGCTTAATGACGTCCGGCAGTACCTGAGTGTCGAAGGAGGACAGGTGGCGGTGAGTCCGGGATGCTGTCTCAAAGCTCTCCACGGCAAACGATCCTAATATCAATACATAAACTGTACATTAGAGCTGCATAAGGAGTGTTTTTCCTGGCTGTTGCAGGTGTTTGATGCCACAAATACAACAAGAGAAAGAAGAGGGACCATCGTCAAGTTTGCTGAGCAGAATGGGTTCAAGGTATGTTAACCAAGGAAAAGGTGTTATTGAATTCTATCACGTTGACTCGAAGGCCTCAAAGTTCACTGGATTGTCTCGTCAATGCAGGTGTTTTTTGTGGAGTCTGTGTGTGAAGACCCAGATGTCATCGCTCAAAATATAGTGGTAAGTCTTTTCTTTGGCATTTTCACACTGGCTAATTAGTCCCAATTAAGCGTAGCTTACCTGAAAATGTGGTCATATGAAGGCTTTGAGTGTGGAGACCAAAAAGACAGGATCAGATCAGGCGGCAACCTCCGCTATGTAAACGATGGTTGCATTTAAAGTCAAATACACGATAAAGCAGCGTATGCTTTAGGGCGTGGTTACTTTGTGATTGAAATGTAGCTACCACTGCGTCACTACCATGGCTTCACACTAGTCCAACACGAATGGGTGACTAAGTCCACTTCTTACATCCAGTCTGTGGTTCAGATCTACACAAACAAACAAAAAGGCTGATAGCAGCGTCAGGCAGCTGACTTCCTCTTTCTCTGCTGACATCCTCTCCCTGTGTTCCTCCTTGTAGCAAGTTAAGTTGGGCAGTCCAGACTACATACACTGCAACACAGAAGAGGCCATTGAGGACTTCATGAAGAGGATCAAGTGTTACGAGTCCTCCTACCAGCCCCTGGACGAGGTTCTGGACAGGTGAGGAAACACAAAATGACTTGGATCAAATGAAACTATCCCCGCCAGATCTCAGATGTCCGACTGCCTCTCGTTCCAGGGATCTGTCCTACATAAAGATCATGGACGTGGGCTGTCGTTACCTGGTGAACCGTGTCCTCGACCACATCCAGAGCCGAATCGTCTACTACCTGATGAACATCCACATCACGCCGCGCTCCATCTATCTGTGTCGCCACGGGGAGAGCGATCTCAATATCAAGGGACGGATCGGAGGAGACTCCGGCTTATCCACAAGAGGAAAAGAGGTGTGTGTTGGCGTGTGTGATGAGTCTCTGTGAGAGCAAGAGTGAGTATCAAAGTGGGGTCCAGGGACCCCCGGGGGTCCGTAGCACTCAGCCACGGTGGTCCATGAAATGTTCTCAGTGTCTTTCATTTCAATTATAATGACCTTTTCTTCATAAAAGGTTTCATAGTTTAATTCATATTTGGATTGAAAAATCTATAATAGTTCATAGTTTACATTCTAATCTAATAACAACAAATAGTTTTAATAAATGCATAATATCTTTCTAATACATTTCTCTTGTAATTTCATATAACTAAGAATTAATGATATATCTGCTGTCTGGTGAGAGGTTTTCTATGGTAATGGCATCTGTAACACTGAGCTGTAATTATGAGTGGTCTCTTACCTTCTAGTATGCCAAAAGTCTGCGGGAATTCATCCAGGACCAGGACATCAAAGACCTGAAAGTGTGGACCAGCCAGATGAAGAGGACGATCCAGACAGCCGAGTGTCTGGGGGTGCCGTACGAACAGTGGAAGTCCCTCAATGAAATAGATGCCGTATGTCCATTCATGTATTCACTTAAATGAATGCAACCTTTTCTTTTACGCATTTGTTAACTCAAGTACGTATTCTGCACTCTTCACAAAGGGTGTGTGTGAGGAAATGATGTACGAGGAGATCCAAGAGCATTACCCTCTGGAGTTTGCTCTGAGAGACCAAGACAAGTACCGCTACCGCTATCCCAAAGGAGAGGTGAGAAGTCCCTCGTCTTCAGGGGTGAATGGTTGTGTTTGTGGCCTACTGTGTGTCTTTGATGGCTCTGTGATTCTCCCTCAGTCTTATGAAGACCTGGTGCAGCGGCTGGAGCCCGTGATCATGGAGTTGGAGAGACAAGAAAATGTTCTGGTGGTTTGTCACCAGGCCGTCATGCGTTGTCTTCTTGCATATTTCCTGGACAAGACTGCAGGTATGAAGGAAATACAGTCGGGAATAGGAACTACATTGTAAACCTTTGACAAAATTGCAATATTGAAAAGACTGAAATGCAAATATGCAGTCGACCTTGACCCTGAGGCTCCTAAGATGTTTCTGTCTCTGCCTCCACAGATGAGTTGCCTTATCTCAAGTGCCCTTTGCACACGGTGTTGAAGTTGACCCCCATGGCTTACGGTGAGTTCTGTCATTTTATAGACTTGCATATAAAACTCATGCAGTTGTCAGATCAGGCAAATAAAAAACAAATGTGATCTTCATTAGGGGCTGATATTTCAGTATAAATATGTGATCGGGAGATCAGGATTAATGCTTTTGAGTAGCCGATCCCCATGAAATCAGCAAGAGGGCCAGCTCTCCTGCCAACAGCATGGAGAAAGTAAAAGGATGACCTTTTCAATTTTTTAGACTTTTTTTTTAATAGGCCCAAATCCATTCTGAACAAGTTAATTAGGCTATAAGGCTGGCAAAACATTTACTGCTTTCCAAAGGGATTAGTGTTCTTCCATTACATATAACCTAAAAATGCATCCATGTTTCAGAAAGCATCATTTTATATAAAACGTAACAGGATAACTCCATCTCAAGTTTTACTACAAAAAATGTTGTTATTTGGATTCAAACGTAAATCTATTATGCCCAAAGAGGACAGATGATCTCCACTTGGTTTACCTGTAATCCCTGTCATGTTTGCTCTCTCTCAGGATGTAAAGTGGAGTCGGTGTATTTGGGTGTGGACTCTGTGAACACACACAGAGACAGACCAGAGGTAGGTTTCCCACGCAGCATACAGACATGACAGGTTTGATTCACATGGCTTCGGTTTCCGTCCAGCTCTTCTGTGACCTCCATCAGATGTGGGAGAACGTCTCGCAGTACACTTAAACTGAAAGCCGTGTGTGATATTCGTTGATGATTTCTGGAGAGGCACCTTGTATGTCTTCCATCATATTTAATCTGCATCTCCCTCCTGTTGCAGGCCTAGCAGTCAGTGCTGATCCGTCCCACCCTTATTGCACAGAGAATATAAATCTTTCAGTCTCTGTCCACCAATGATCAGCAATCAAGACAACTGTGACATCACTTACCATTGACACTCCTACCTCCATCCCTTCAGCGATGATTTTTCTCTCATTTCATTTTGTTCTCTCGGTTTGAGCAGAATTTATCTTTTTTTGTTTTCTCTCAAGTTAAACAGACGGAAACATCAGAAAATGCACGAAGGGAGACAAAACTCTGCAAAGTGAGAAAACATAACCAAATACAGAAACTGAAAACCGCAGTTTAAAAAAAAAGTTTCACTTAATAGAAATAAACAAATGTACTTTTTAATTAAATTTTGTATTGAAACTTTCTCATTGCATGCTTCAGCATTGAACCGGTAAATGTAATCCCTACTAGTAATCTGCATATCTGCAATATGATAGATTAACATCTGAATTAACATCTGAATCATGCAATCAGAATGTAAAAAGTGTCTTTCATTGTTTACTCATTTTCCAACACGATTGATGGACTGTTGAATTGAGTAACTTCATGAGCCATAAGCCAACATGTAGCCTCTCCCAGGTGCGTCCGGACGTGTTCATGACTTGTTTTCTGTTGTATTCTCTGTATTTGGTTGCGCTTTATCACTTTGCAGCCTTTTTTTCTGCCAAATGCTGTGCATGTGCTGTCAAATTGGTGATGATATTTTCTCCATTTACTTGTGTTTTGACGAGCTGCAGAGCGTTGAGTTCTCAGGGCCGTCCGTTCTCCTCCGTTTTACATCTTTGTAGGAACTAAATAACTGGAATCCAGTTTCAGCACTAATGACTCAGATTTGTGAGGTTTCACTTCGACATAAGGAGTGAGGATGTTTTTAGGACATTTGGGCTGGACCTTCAAAGGGCAAACTGTGTGTTTGTGTGTGCGTGTTTGTGTGTGCGTGTGCACATGTGTCGGAAACTCGGGACAAATAGCGAATGAAGGAGGGAAATCACAACCAGCCATTACATCACTATCGTTTATAAATCTTTAAATATCATGACGGATTTCAGTTTTTTTTATAATGAATGTTAACCCGATTGTATTATCATGCATTACTGTTTTATATATACTTATGTATGCAAGTGACGAATGCATTTAACCTCAAACATTTTTCTGCATATGAATTGACACATAATATTATTTCCACTAATTGTTTTGTTTTTTTATAAGATGAACTTCATCTCAGTGTTAAGACTTTGCACTACTGCTTAAATGTGAAGCGTTAATCTGCAATGGCCAACAACATTTTGATCACTAGACCTCCACTCAAATCAAAGTGTTCACTGTTTACTTTAAAATCATCAATAACAAGTGTTAACCGGTTGTCGGAGAACACACATGCATAAATTAATTAATCAAATGTAACTTTTGTCTGTCTGTGAAGGTTATTGTAAATATAAAAATCCAGATTGCAAAGAAAATTTCTCCTGTTACCTTTTTTCTGGGGAATATTTCAGTGATCACTTATTTTGTTAATTATAATTATTGATTGACAAATTATCATGTCTTAAGTACAGTTGTCTATAGGTCATATGTCAGTGGGGGTTTGACATTGAATGTGATGTATGAATAGTCGCTACAGTAACCAAAGAACCAAAGAGTTGTGTTTCTTGACAAAAAGCAGCAGCTCGACGTCCATTCACACATTCTACGAATACCAGATGAAAGCATGAATTCTGCTGAAAGACATTAATATCAAAGGAATTATCCATGAACACAAGTACATCTGTAAATGTCAGATAAGTAATGCAGGATTATAACTCAGTCCTTTTCTCTCATCACTCTTTTAGAATGTGAAAGTGCAGCGCTCCACGGAAGATGCTCTGCAGACAGTCCCTTCTCACCTCTAATCTCCTGCACTTCCTGTTCCGGCTGTGACCTCTTCGACCTTCGGTTCTGAGTCTGACCTCTGAACTGAATTGAACTGCCCAAACTCAAACTGTAAAGCACTTTCACTAAATGTAATCCATTTTTATATGTCTGTTCTGTAGGTCAATGCCTTGTGAGAAAAACTAAAGGAAAATGCCAATATTTTTGATAAATTGATCAGCCTACTGTTATTGTTGCAATGATAATACCCCCTTAACTTTCAGCGCTCTTTTTCCATGATTCTATTTAATATATATTGTATATTGTGCACTGTGTATACTGCCATATGTCCCCAGTGTTTATGAATATGATTTGACTGTATCATACCCCCCCCCCCCCCCCCCTTAAATATTGAAGAGATGAATTACTTCATTTAAGATGCTCTTAATCATAGTCCTTAATCCCTGAATGTTGACCAGAAACTAAAAAAACCCACTCAAATGAAATGTTGACATTTTTTTAAACTGCATTTTTCGTTCCTGGTTGTAGTTATAATTATATTAAAGCCACTATGCTCAGTGCATCTACCCTGAGTAAACTGGATGAATAAAAATCTTAAAACATTCCAGAGTTGATGATGAAATCCTTTCACCACAAAGGATGGCAAGAGCATTGTAAATGCACCTGATGTAGCTTACGTTCTGTAATCAGACGTCTTGGAAGGAGGACCTTTCCTTGATAAATCGTCAGTTTGTCACTTAAAAAGGCAGCGTTTGATTGACTAAGGATTTGATCGTTGAAATGAATGCCTGCCTGGTGCTGTGCAAACTGTACATGTGTTTTTTATGTGAGTTTTGTGTGTAAATCAACATGTATTACACAGTATGTCATTCTTTGGTGAATTCTGTAAAATGTATGTAATGTTATACATTTGATATTGTATACTGCTGTCCTGAAAATATAATTCCATACGCCTTGTTTGTCTCCAGCTGTCAACATCTCAATAAACCTTCAGTGTTTGGGGTGATTCCGCACCTGCTTTTTGTGTTTCATGTACATTTATATTATAGTATGGAATAAAAAAAATCACACCTTATTCATGGTATATGTCATAAAAATATAAAGGCATGAAAAAAAAGTCATTCAAATCATAATATAGTGTTATAAATGTCAAGTTTTTTTGTATGTAAAAAAAATATATATTACATTGAAAAAAGTAATAAAAAGTCAGTAAAGTATGACAAATAGTCATGAAATAAGTCATAGTATAGCATGTCGAAAAATGGCATGTAAAGTATGTAAAAAAGTCATAGTATAGCATGTGAAAGAAAGTCATAAAAAAAAGTAATCGTAAAGTATTTAAAAAAAAACTTCAGTGTCTGTCGAAAAAAGTCATAGTATAGTATGTTGAAATTCAAAACCACTTTCATAGCATCCACAAGTTCATCCATATATTTTATTAATTCCCAGATGAAAATATGTATTCTGCTTTCCTTTAACTAATTACATCCGAGTCAATTTACTGCTGATGGAGACATGAATATCAAGGGAGTAATCCATCAACAAAAGTACAATGTAAATGTCGTGAACGTGAAAGCACCACAGAAGACTCAAATTCTGGTGAGTAAAACTAAAGCAAAACCCCAATATATTTAATAAGTGGGCTGTAAAAACTGTGTTTGCTTAAAATAAGGTTTGTGTTCATGTATTTACACGGTATTTCATTCTATACACTTTCTGTAATGTTGTACATTCCATATTGTACATTACTTTGCTGAGAATATAATTCCAAATGCCTGTTTGTGTCCAGCTGTGAAAATCTCAATAAAACGTTCAATGTTTGGAGTTAAGGCTAATTGTTCTTCTTGACACATACAAATACAATTTAAAAAAAAAACACAAAAAATACAAAGAATAATGTTTTTATTTATATTCAGCAAGTATATTTATTTTAATTATCCCCATCTAGAATAGGGTTTATAGTGTGAACATTTAAATTTAAAATCCATTACCCTGTTCTCATGAATATTGATTACAAGTAGCTGTTCAAGGACCTTCCCTGACTTCAAATGCTCTAGGGGCAAAAAGTAATGTCTGGTGTGAATATTCATTATGTACAAAAATCAATATTTTTGAGCAAAGGGGCACATTAAGGTTAAGGGACAAAACCCATTTGCCTGTACGTATTCTGCTTCTCATCTTCTCTTGGCTGATGAGATGTTTTCTTCTCTCTGCTCTGCGACGTGAAAGCTCCACAGTGATGGCCAAGATTGCAAAAAGGAATGTATTTCCAGGTTTTCTCTCTTTCAGAACTGCATGAGTAAAAAAACAAAACAATGTCTAAGCTACAGTAATTCTAAAAAACATAGAAGAAACTGTATGAATCTTTGACTACTTTTTCTACAACTAATATCAAGATTAATGACATTCAAGCCCAAAATCAACAGCATCATACGAGACATGAATCAAACCCTAATGCAAACATAATGCCTGAAGTAAACCACTTGTCCATAATGGTGCATCAATGTGAGAAACAACAACTTACATTTTTGAGGAACTCCTCTGCGACAATACGAGCCCGAGCGTTGACAGAAAGCTTCATTT
The DNA here is from genome assembly GCF_963514095.1 of Eutrigla gurnardus. Lineage (NCBI taxonomy): Eukaryota > Metazoa > Chordata > Actinopteri > Perciformes > Triglidae > Eutrigla > Eutrigla gurnardus. The sequence goes on along the minus strand of NC_139916.1, from coordinate 19,192,288 downwards.
CACTGATCTCTTTGTCGATTTCCTCCATGAAATGAATGACGAAGTCCACCAGTTTGTGTTTGTACATCTGCTCTGTGTGAAAGTTGGTGATGAGAAAACTGATGTCGTAGCCCTGCAAGAGGAAGAGGAGGACAAAAGATATTTTAAACGCATTGCCGAAACTAATCAAGGTTATAACTACATCTTCTGGATATTTGAGGAAAACATTTGTGTTTTTAATATAAAATGGTAACCGTCATTTGAACACCTCAGTTTTGTTGGAACATGGCTTTAAACATCCAAGGTCATTCAAGGCACTACACTAACGAAGGTCATTCAAGGCACTACACTAACGAAGGTCATTCAAGGCACTACACTAACAAAGGTCATTCAAGGCACTACACTAACAAAGGTCATTCAAGGCACTACACTAACAAAGGTCATTCAAGGCACTACACTAACAGGACTGATTTCACGGTTCATATACAGTGGTGTGAAAAAGTATTTGCCTCCTTCCTGCTTTCTTCTTTTTTTGCATGTTTGTCACACTTAAGTGTTTCAGATCATGAAACAAATTTAAATATAAGGCAAGGATAACTCAAGTAAACACAAAATGCAGTTTTTAAATGAAGTTTTCTTTTATTAAGGAGAAAAAAAATCCAAATGTACATTGCCATATGTGAAAAAGTATTTGCCCCCTAAACCTAATAACTGGTTGGGCCACCCTTAGCAGCAGCAACAGCCATCAAGCGTTTGCGATAACTTGCAATGAGTCTTTGACAGCGCTGTGGAGGAATTTTGGCCCACTCGTCTTTGCAGTCGTTGTAATTCAACCTTATTGGAGGGTTTTCGAGCATGAACCGCCTTTTTGAGGTCATGCCACAGCATCTCAATAGGATTCAGGTCAGGACTTTGACTAGGCCACTCCAAAGTCTTAATTTTGTTCTTCTTTAGCCATTCAGAGGTGGACTTGCTGGTGTGGTTTGGATCATTATCCTGCTGCAGAACCCAAGTTCGCTTCAGCTTGAGGTCTCGAACAGATGGACAGACATTCTCCTTCAGGATTTGTTGGTAGACAGCAGAATTCATGGCTCCATTTATCACAGCAAGTCTTCCAGGCCCTGAAGCAGCAAAACAGCCCCAGACCATCACACTACCACCACCATATTTTACTGTTGGTATGATGTTCTTTTTCTGAAAAGCGGTGTTACTTTTACGCCAGATGTATTGGGACACACACCTTCCATAAAGTTCAACTTTTGTCTTATCAGTCCACAAAGTATTCTCCCAAAAGTGTTGGGGATCATCAAGATGTTTCCTGGCAAACATTAGACGAGCTTTAATATTTTTTTGGCTCAGCAGTGGTTTCCGTCTTGGAACTCGGCCATGTAGGCCATTTTTGCCCAGTGTCTTTCTTATGGTAGAGTCATGAACATTGACCTTAATTGATGCAAGTGAGTCCTGCAGTTCTTTTGATGTTGTTCTGGGGTCTTTTGTGACCTCTTGGATGAGTCGTCGCTGCACTCTTGGCGTCATTTTGGTCGGCCGGCCACTCCTGGGAAGGCTCATCACGGTGTCATGTATTCGCCATTTGTGGATTATGGCTCTCACTGTGGTTCTCTTGAGTCTCAAAGCTTTAGAAATGGCTTTATAACCTTTTCCAGACTGATAGATCTCAATTGCTTTCTTTCTCATTTGTTCCTGAATTTCTTTGGTTTTCACCATGATGTCTTGCTATTGAGGAGCTTCACTTTGTCAGGCAGGTCCTATTTAAGTGAATTCTGGATTGGGAACTTGTGTGGCAGTAATCAGGCCTGGGGGTGGCTAGAGAAATTGAACCTTGAAGTGATAAACCTTAGTTAAGTTATGTTTTAACTGGAGGGGCAAATACTTTTTCACACAGGGCCATGAAGGTTTGGATTTTTTTCTCCCTTTATAATACAAACCTTCATTTAAAAACTGCATTTTGTGTTTACTTGAGTTATCCTTGACTTATATTAAAATTTGTTTGGTGATCTGAAACATTTAAGTGTGACAAACATGCAAAAAAAGAAAAAAGCAGGAAGGGGGCAAATACTTTTTCCCACCACTGTGTATATATATACACATTTTCCCCCCACAATACTGTACAATACAATACTCAACTCATTGATTTTCAGATTATTTTTTCCCAGAACTGGAGAAGTATGTGAGGGGACCCTGTAAATGTGACACCCACTTACCTCCACAGGTTTCCTCCTCAGGATGAAGAAGTTCTCCGCTCTCATCATCATGAAACGCATGAATTTATGGCACAAAATCTTCTCAATCTCATCCGCCTGCAGCAACAGAGTATTTCCAGGGAATATTACAATAACATTTCTGATACTTACATTCGTTATATTAACCACTAATTGCATAATAAGCAGCCATCCGTTTTGTGTCGAGGTCTTAAACACATCACCGCTGGCACCCAAACAGCACCCTGACCGACCTGCTTGACAGCGATGCTGACTCGGACAGAGTTAATGGAGCCCTCAATCAGGACTTTCTCCTTGTCGTTACGGCTGATGACCACAGGTTGGAGGAGCAGCTCTTTACTACTTCTAGAATCGGAAAAAAAAACATGCACAATTCATTTTCTGTCATGCACATCAGTCCATGTTCTCTCATGTTCACAGTTGAGATTGCAGACTCACCGCACTTCCACCTCTGGCTTGTTGTGTCTCTCCACCACTTGCGAGGAGAAGTTCTCCAGGCAGAGGGCGGCCTGCAGGGTGGCACGAACTGCATTGAGGTATGGGCGCAAGGTTGCTGTCTGAGGGAGGAAAACAAGAAAGAGTAGATGAGAATCATCATACATGGATATAAATATGTATGTGTATGTGCAATGTGTATTGCAGATATGTATGTATATGTGTACATTCGGTATGAATAGCCTATGTATGAATGTATACACACACACACCTGGTATGTGTGTTTCCCTGAGCATGAAAACAGACGTTTAGTTGATCATGTCCCATAGAAATCGCTCGCAAAGTATGCAAAAACACCGTTAACATGAAAGGATCACTTGTTCCTTCAAACTGAGGGACAAGCCAGCTCGAGACGGTGCTACGTAACATCACCGGTGTATCAGTTCCTTTGGTTTCGGAGTCAGTTAGTTCCCCTTATGTGTCCATCATTGTAGTTCACATCTACGTTACTCTACAAGAAAGAATAACTACGGAGCTACGAACAGCCTCACAAGAAACGACAATGGTGCCACCTATAACTATCTGTGTGCACCATGACGAAGATGCACCATTATCTGTTCCCATTCAGCCAGGAAACAGAGCAGCTAACGTTAGCCTGTTAGCTAACTACCTGCTTTAGCTAGCGCTCGTTCATATAAGAGGCAACACGAGCTGCGCCTTCCTGCGTCGACGTCGCCACGGTCTGGTATATGTGACTGTGGAATTGTGTGGCTTTATCGACACGTTATGTGTCGTTTTTCTCACCATTTCTCTGTGTGATGAGACGCTGTTGAAGGCGGAAGTAGCTGCACTTGTCAGGGCCGTGAACACACCGGAACTCACCGCTGCTTCTGCTGTCAAGCGTCCCGATGTAAAATCAGCAGGAGGAAAAATAATTAATTAAATTCCAAAGCAGCTGTAAATGTTATGACTCTACAATGCCTGTATTTAAACTGGTTGATTTTTAAAAATACTTGGAAAAAAAGAAAAGCTAAATATATAATAATAATAATAATAATAATAATAATATCAGAATACTATTTGAGATAAAACGTGCAGTAACAGTCTACCTGCTTATTATTTTATTTAAATATTTCGTTAAAGTAATATAGGTTATTTAATTGTTCTGTTTGACTGAATGCCTACTTGGGGTTGTCCATAATGAAAGTATTTTAAAAAATGATGTTAAGAGTGTCAGGGCTTGGTTGTGTACCATAATTACATTTTTCAATTAAACATGCCATAAATGTAATGTTTTTTGATCCTTAGAGCATACATAAATGTACCTCTGTGCAGGGACCCTTGTGATATATTTGGCTGACCTGACCCTGACCTTTTCAATTCTAAACCATCACTTAGACCATAAGGAAGGAGACAGAATATACAGGAAATATGATTCAGGTAGATTCAATTGTGATGGGAAAATCTGGACTGCAGAATAGCAGATTCAGGAAACGAAAAATGGAAATCTGCATACTGGATTATATTGATATATAGCTACAGAATTGTATTAGCTTGGGAGACATGGGTATAGAGCGTTTTCATGGAAGACATGAATTGTCCTAAGACATTGATTTGTCGGGAAAACAGGAAACAAAGCCTGTGTGTACCATCACAGCCTCCTGGGACACATAAATAGAAGACATCTTTCATGTTAAAGACCCATTTCATGTGACACTTTAAAACATAACAAAAACAAGAAAAGTTATTATATATTATTTCACAATGCAGGTGGATGCATCAAGACATTGTGAGAAATGAACAGTCAAACAGAAACCGAGACACATACATGCTGGACACATAGAAGACCATTTATATATTCAAGAGTTTTATTATTTGACGTCCCAATTTTCTTTGACAACATCATTGGCATTGCAGTGATTTTTTTTTCTTTTTGTATAAGGAGAAGATCTAATACCAGGGCAAAAAGTTGGATTGTTTTTCTATAAATGGAAGTGACAACATCCATTTCAGTTGAATCCACCAGCCATTTACCTTTACCAACTATACACCGTAATGCACAATCCGTTAAAAATAGTAAGTACTTAGCCAACCTGAGCTACAAGCAGATAGAGAGAACAGCAATAACAAAGACATGACAGAAGACAGGTGGATGCTGTGTCAGTGACACATACTGTAATTTCATAGCGCTGAAAGATGTCTGATGAAGGACATAACACATACAGCAGTAATAGTAGCAGTACAAGTAATGTTACATAAAAGGCAAATATTAATATATCAAGGAATGAATCCATGTTTTACACTGTGACTGCGTTATCAGCTTTTACTTAATGTCTACTTAGGAACATTTCCTCTGCAGTGTGAGGCCGTTATAAACGCATTAACACGCTAACTTGAAGGGAAAAGGCAGTACAATCACCAAGTGTTCAACAGATTCACAGGATTATATTTGAGAGGGAAAACAAGTGAAGGGGTATAATTTGAAGTTTACCAAAAGGCGTGTGGTAGCAGACGTTGCCCAAAATCAGTCATCCCTCGATAATATTTAAAGGCAAAAACATAAAAAGAAAGTGCAAAAATAAGTATGTTTCAGATTGATTGAAGAAATCATGAAATTGATTGGAGAGAGAGAGAGAGAGATAGAGAGAGAAATAGGAAGCAAAGCAAAGAGAAAACAGAAAGATAGAATAAGTAAGATACGTGGGATGCTGACATTCGCAACATCCTCTCACATTACAGAGTTTCAGCCAGTTTATCTAGAGTTCCCAATTGCACTCTTTAAACATGGCTCCATCCTGCCCCCTCAGCGTGAGGGTCAGGGGCCAAAGTCAGAAAAATGGGTGGGCAGGACAGGAGATCACTCACTATCAAGTCAGGGACTGTGAGGACAGATCGGGTGTCATTCTTCTCTTGTGTGATCTTTGGGCACTGGATTAGTCAGCGAGTGTACGCTAGTATATTCATTTGTGTGCTAAGTGTGTGGGGGGGTACATCCATGTGCTGCGTACTGCGTGAGGGGTTGTGTCGATGGAATGAAGAGTGGCGTGAAGAAGGAAGACCAGTAGGGAAGTCCTTTCCCTTGGAGCAAGGTGCAGGTGGTGTAACCGGTGATAGGGTGTTTCAGAAAGCCAGAGAGAAGATGGTCCAAGTTGTCCAAGCTTAGCAGCTGCAGCTTTCTGCTGAAGGCTTAGCTCTGTCATTCCTGTCCAGTTTTATGGGCTCTGGGAATTCGTTATACAACTCCACCTCTGTCTCCTGAAAGGCACCATAATAGAAAATATAATCAGCTTAGGAGAAGATTTAACTGACAGTCATAATGACTGGGTTTTAAATTATTCAGCCATTATTGCTTTAAGATAGCCACAGATAACAAACCACTCATCTCCGCCGGAACTCACTTGTTTGAGGGCATTACGTGCAATTGTCTGGAATGCCTGTTCTACGTTTATGGCTTCTTTGGCACTGGTCTCAAAGTAGGGGATGTTGTTCTTACTCTGACACCAAGCCTGAGCCCTTTTGGTGGTTACCTGTGGGTACGGAGAGGAAGAGATTCATCAATACAGTGAGCTGGAATTTACAAGGATGGGTTCGTGGTCACCTCCAAAAGCATAATTAAGTTTAATCAAGTCAGAAATTAAAATACAAACCTAAATAATAAAGAATGGGTATCATTAAGCTATGAAAGGTGACCCACACTTCCAGTTGAAATCTCTACTGTCACTATAACATAAAAGCAAAATGCCCTCTTCCCTAAAGAAAGAATGAGACGCAAACAGGTGATTAGACTTTTCTAACCATTTGATTTATTTCCACACACTTTGCGTGAAAAGTAACTTGATTATTAAAAACTGAAATGACAGGAGTCCAACTAAAAAGTTTTACAGCCTCGAGTGGGATGCCTCTGCAAACCAGTCAAGTCACGTCTGTCCATAGCATCACTTCATCATTTTATCCTATTAGACATTTGTGTGATATTGTTAATAAGGCCATAAACCTGTTTTGTGAGGTCACAGTGACCTTGACATTTGACCACCAAAATAATGACATGCTTTTGTGCCACACTCAGAGAGTGAGTAATAAACACTGATCTTGACTAACCTATCCAACTATGAGCCTTGAACCTTACTGACAGAAATGACTTTACCCAGCTAAAGTGACTGTTCACTGAGTGGTCTACCGTTCCTCATACAGCAGTTTGAGTTTACACTTAAGCCAAATATGAATGTGATGTAAAATTAAGTCTTTGAGTGTTTAGTTCTTGCCCCTTCACCAAAATTGGCACTCTTAATACCGATTAACGTAGGACATTTAGGGAGGGATTCGATATCTGAATGCAGTATGTTAAATGATTAGACCATGGTGGAGCCATTACCCATCAATACCAACCTGTCTGTTCTCCAAGTCAATCTTGTTGCCTAGCACCACAAAGGGGAAGTTCTCAGGATCTCGAGGACTGGCCTGGATCAGGAACTCATCCCTCCAGCTGTCGAGTGTCTTGAAGGTGTTTGGTGCAGTCACATCGAACACCAGCACACAACAGTCTGCTCCGCGATAGAATGCAACACCCAAAGACTGGAACCTCTCCTGGCCAGCTGTGTCCCAGATCTAGGCAACCACAAGGAGAACAAAACACCAGTAAATGGACAAGACCAGGAGACCGGCCAGTACACGAGGAGAGCTGGACAGGGCTGTAGAAGGGCATCAACCCAGCAGCAGGACCGGTATCTGCTCCTTTGTGCAAGGAGGACCAGGAGGAGCACTGCCAGAGTCCTACAAAATGACCTCCAGAAGGCTACTGGTGTGCATGTTTCTGACCAAACAGTCAGAAACAGATTACTGAGTCACATTTTGAGCTAGATTGTGTAGTCACTTTCTGGATGACGAAGGCATTGATGCCATTGACTTGCCCTCATGTTCCCCTGACCTGAATGCAGTTGAGCACGTATTGGTGCATCCAACGCTGCCAAGTACCAGCACAGACTGTCCAGGAGTTCACTGATCCAGGTCTGGGAGGTTGTTGGGTGTGTGCATACAGGCAGACTAGTTGGATCAGCCTGTGATTTACATATTTTTACTTTCATTTTCAGTGTGATTTTGAATCCAGCCCTCAATTGGTTGATGATTTTGGTTTCCATTGACTGTTATTTTATTCTCAACAAATTATATAATGTACATCAGTAAAGATTTTCTACTTGAATAATTAAATACATCTCATGTGTGATTTAAGCATCCCCTTAATTTTTATGAGCAGTGTATTAACAAACAAGGAGAAAATGTCAAACACTGATGGCGTACATTTAGTAACAGAACTTAAACAGTTTAATTCTTCAAGACGTGACCGTTCCAGCTGTCATTGTACTCTACCTGCATTGTAACGAGTCGGTCATCCACCATCACCTCCTTGGTCAGGAAATCTGCTCCTATTGTAGCTTTGTACTGGTTACTAAACTTCTTGTTCACATACTGGTTCATCAAGGAGGTCTTTCCAACACTGAGAGTAGAAGACAACAGACAGCAGACAACAGTCACTTTATATTTTAGACCATATATTTTAGTTACTCCATACCAGGAATTGCTGGTTTTGACATGTAGGGGAGAAATGTCGTGTTGTGACTCACCCGGAATCTCCCAGGATGATGACTTTCAAGAGCACTTTCTTCCTGGAAGTCATTTTCCCACAGCTGCAGAAAGACAAACAACAAGTTTAGCATTAAGAAAGTACTCAACAATGCCGTCCTCACCTGTTTATTGCAAGTAACAACCTAATCACTGGTTCCTAATTGTTCATGAACAATAAAATCAATACAAGACAAATCTCTTTATATACAGGCTAGCCCTTTGGAATACATTAGCCTACAAATGTGTGTGTAGTTTTATGCCCTGGACCAATTATGTTGCAAATACCATTTATTCCAGTCATGTGCTTTCTAAGCTGTTGGAAAAGAATCACGAGGAACACATCATTCTTTCTCTTTCATGCTTGACAGGAAGTTACCACAGACAAGTAGCTGCTTCTCTGTACTACAACTCATCTGGCAGGTTTTTGATGATATTGCTGTTGCTAAGCAGACAACCTGCTAATGCATGTGTTCATATACTGTAGGTTCACTAATGATTGTATATTCAGATATAAGTCAGATACAATGTTTCTTTCTGTAAAATTAATTGTATTTACTACCGCAAATACAACATGAACTAGTTCATTCATTATTACCACTGACAAGAAGAAAAACTTAGCCTACTGAATGTATGCATCATAGACGATACTCTCAGTGTGAATGGTAGTAGTCACAGCTGTTTAAAGGGAATATGTAGCCTATCATACAATATTTTCTCATGATGCTGAAGATGATCTTAACTTTGAATTAGGCTAAATTAATGTGGGTAGGTATTTACAGAACATTGCATACAGAAAACTATATGCTGATATATTTGTGAGTATAATGTGTTTGCAATTAGTAAACCAATATCTTTAAGTAAGGATTCTGTCCCTGATTTCTTGGAATCCAAATGATTACTTTCAGCAGTTTTTGGCAGTGAAGCATGATAACCTGTTAGACGGTTTATCAGAATACATGACATGGTCTCATCAGCTCTTCACGTTAAGTAAACATCATGCACAGAGCACAAAACACATTTTAGACATGCCAATCCGCCAACGCGAAACTGGTTTTTGGTTTAACCCAAGACTTTGCAATTAATTCAAGTTGTGATAGTAAGCCTACAAAACCACTTCAGTTCCCTCCAAGAGCTGGAAAGTACCCTTGCATTCTTCCTTAAAGGAACGAGCACAGCACTCCAGTGACCGCCATACTGTGAAGCACAGTATGTGAAGTACAATATGGTAGTGAGTGACTGATTAGCTGACAAAAACATGAACAGCAGCTTATCACTGACATCTAGGCATGCTCAGACCACAGTCGCATGATTACAAAAGAAACTCAAGGCAGGTCTTTAACCTTTGACAAGCTGCAGTGTTAGACATTGATTCTTGAATGCTTACTGTCATCTCTCTCAGGAGGGTCATAAATGGATAATTCTGTCACACACTCGAAAATACCATAGAACACCAACATTGATTGGTGGATGTCACTATAACTACTATTGGAGCCTTTTGTGACAAATTGAATGAATCGTGATAAAGATTTTTTTTTTAAATGAGGTTATGTATACAAAATCTGCAGGTCTGTGGAATTAAATGATGATATGGCACTTTAGAGAATAGCATTTCCTGTTCCAGTTAATTGCCCTTAAAAGATGTGCGCATACGAAATAATTAGGTGTGTCTGGATGTATATGTTTGACATCATTCCTGTTAAGAAATTAGTACTGCTGGTTCTAGTTGCCAATGTGTCTTGGGGAATGAAGACTCAATTTTTCATGCTGTAGGCAATAGCTCAAGTAATTGTGGAAACATTTGTTACTCAATTTTGCATTCAAATATTCAAAAGGTAAGATAGTTTTGAGTCCTGAGATAAAGGTAGTATTTAATTTCCTGTTTACTATACATTTGATGCATAACTACTCCACCCGATCCCTAAAAATAACAATATAAACAACATAAATAATTGTGGCAACACAGAAAGTATGTCAGTCTCCCATCTATTTGTATTATTTAATGAAAAAAATGATAACTGGGCAAATCTATGTATTTGAATATCTGTAAAAAAAAATTGGCATCACCAATAATTAGATTATTTATTATAATTTCACTGCAGAAATTAATATTGCATTCTACATAGATTCATATTGACAAGTGTGTGTTCAAAACTGCATGTATTTCCCCATCTGCCTGTAAATCACTGGCACAAGCAGCTGGAATTCACAGATCAAATTTGATATATGGATACGAACAGACACAAACAAAATCTGGACTAAATATAGAGTTGGACAGCGTCAGATGTTTCTCAATGCTCAAACGCATCTCCACACGTCATGAAGTTAGGCCATCTCTATGTTTCCTGACTAGTTAGTTGTGCATCTTGGTCAGAGCCCATGTGACAAACAGATGGTTCAGTGACCCAGACTTAGCAAAAAGAGTAAATTCACAACTCATTTGGTGATTAAAGCACTATACTACAGTGTACTACTACACAATATCATGTGCAGCAAAATACTTTTTTACTCCACACAGCAGAATGAACTGGAAGGTACATTGTGCAACCTAAAAATCATACGTAGCTTTGTATGCTTAAATGTTAACTGCGGAAAACAATTTCAGGCATATTAAACCATGTAAAGCCTGCATAACCATAAGTTGTGTTGAACAACGAGGTTTCAAAATCAGACCAATTCATGCCAACTCATTGAATAGGAATAAATCTCCAGTTAGAGCTGATCCAAACTTACAAGTACTGACAGGAATATGGTTGCCAGTTGCAAACAAATACAATTAATAATGCAAATCAAAGAGAAGTAACGTGTCACAGTCTTTATACTCCTGAATCTTATGCAATACGCATGATTTCGCAACCCAATGAAGACAAAGTAAAGGAACAAATTAGATGACAGCGCCAGACGCCGTTTGAACTTGAATAAGAAAACAAGAAAACAAACACCTCGGCCAGCTCTTTTAGTAGGCTTATGGGCGTTGTGACCACATCAAATGCGCAAATTGAGTATCTTTAAACAAATAAACTGAAGGACATGTACCGGCGTAACCTGTGAGTCACATCTGAAACACATTAAACGAAACTGAATACAAGTCCCCGTCTGCCAGGTCTGGTAGGCAGCCCTTCATCCTCTATGTGGCTGCTATAAAGCCTGCTGACAGACAGCATGTATAAACGCGATACTTGCCACCATCACATGTTGTCCACCTTCACATATGATTAACCAAATCCGGGGAAAGTGCTAGTTTTGACGTGAGTGTGCCCCGCACCCCCTTCTTCTCTGTACAAATAAACACCAAGTAAAAAAAACGAAGTATTTGGCGAAAACATTATTCCCTCCGTCAACATTTGACAGTTTAAGATGCTTCGTGCGACCGATCGACCTCGTCTCCCCGGTTCTCCTTCGTGTTGGAGCCGACCCAAATTCTCCACAGGCCGGCCTTGTTTTTGTCAACCAGCTTCTCGAAAAAAAAAAAAAACACATTGCACCATTAGCTGTTAACGTTGAAGCGTTGACGGTTCTAGCAGGACCCTGGCCGAGTCGACGAGCGAGCACATATATTACGCATATAAACAGACAGTTGTCGTTTCAAGAACTTACTTTTGACTCGGAGCACACCGAAGAAGAGACTTCTTGCTGGGAACCGACCAGGCTGCAAGCTAACGAGCTGTTATTGTTCAAGGCAGTTAGCGTCGGGGGCTAACTAGGCGTTACGTTACCTAGCCAGCTAGCTCAATGGCACTGGACTCGTTAGCTAGCTTTAATTTGGCAACGCCGCGTTTAAAATTCTTAGAAAAATGTCTTGCCCTTTACGTGGACAGTGACAAAAAGCGTTTTGTAAGTGACGAGGCAGATAATCTGCAACTGGTATGTAAATGTGGCACTTTGCTCAAAGGCTTGCCAGCAGCGAGCTAACTGTCTGCTACCTCCAGCTTCTCTTCCCCTTTCACTTCCTCCTCCAAAACAACGCCGGCGTCCTACGTCACACGTACTAACTCTGCCCACCTCCTTCTTTGATATTTAAAAACATAATGAAGGACTTACAAGAGACCATCAGAACAATCCCCATCTATAATGCATTAAAATCCTCTCTTTAAATTTCTCATGTATGTAACCCTGCATTTCATGTTTGTTATGTGTATAATTGTAGTATATAATTGCTCAATTGTTAAATAATTTAAATGATCATCGACTAAAAGTTCTGAATGATCTCTGCAGAAATATGACTAAGAAACTATGTTCAAAATCAGTGGAGTGTCCCTTTAAAAGCTGAGGATGAAAGTTTACTTTTGACCGCATAAAATGCAGTTCGAAACAAACAAAAGACAGAAAAGATAGTCTATTTAGTGGCCTTTCTGGGGTTTTGATCATAACACACGATCTTCATCACCAGATATGTGTGTGCATTCTACCTCACTGCTGTGAGGGAGCCCTCTTACTTTAATACCTCCCCTATTGATGCTTTTTCATCTTTATATATGATCAAGTTCGAGATGTGATGATGGTTCAGTGTGGTTCATTCAAGTGAATCAAAGTAAAAAAGTGGAGCCGTGATGATCCACCACTAGAGGACAGTGTCAACCCACTTTGAATCAATAAACCAAGTGAACTGGGGCCCGTTTCACAAAGCAGGTTCAACAAACTCTGAACCTAACACTGAACTCTGAGTTGACCAACTCTGAGATGGGCAACTCTGAGTTTTCAGTTTCAGAACAGCGGTTTTGAATTAGTTCAGTCAACTCTGAGTATGTAAACTCTGAGTTACGCGCGTGCCTGCCGACTCTATAAAGCCATCATCAATGGAGCTCCGATACTACGATTCACCATGGCAACGGGGAGAGCGTCATTAGATATTACTGAGTGTTTATGTAGAAAACGAGCTCATCCTGAGAAAGCGGAGCAACGTAACTGCAGCAAAGTAGCGATAGTTGGCGTGGCAGACAATTACTGCCCGATCTAATGTGTATAACTGAATGAAACAGTCTATTGATCTAAAGGTAATAAGTCTTTATTTTCAGACTTGCAGAGCAATGCTGTGGTGGAATGGTTAGCAACGCCGCCCACGGCGTAGGCGACAGGGGTTCAACTCCCGTAGTTCACAAAGTAGCGCACTGAATGAATTATCTTTTTCATTGGGTGTAATCCCCCCAGGCACAGAAAGAAAGTGGCGTCAGTTGAAAATTAAGCATAAGAATATTGCGCAAATACGTTGACTAAGGCATATGATATTAATCATATTTCACATATTAAACAGTAAATATAAGCAGATATTTCAACACAGAAATGTACTTAAACATTTCATAAATCTCCCGTTCGCAAAAAAAATAGCTCCGCAAAGAATCTGGTTGCGGATTATGTCCGCGATATGAAATGTTGAAAATGTCGGAGAATATTGTTTAGATAATATCTAATGTGATTGGAAGGAAAGGTAATCAAAATCCTCTCCCGACGCAAAGCTGCTAGAATCACTTTTATTTCCATATCGATTAGGTTGACGATGAAAGGACGGCACATTTTTTGGTTCAGTTGGTTCAGATTCCGGAAAAAGGCGGAGACATGTAGGGAGAAACTCAGGGTTTGTTGAAGCAAACCTGCTAGCGAGCAGGTTAGGTTCACAGAGTATGTTACCCGGGTAACTGACTCAGATTTATGCTGAACTGGCTTTGTGAAACCGAAAAACCAGAGTTTCCCTCATCTCAGGGTTAACTAACTCAAGGTTTTCACTAAACCTGCTTTGTGAAACGGACCCCTGGTGGTCCCAGACATTAGCCCGCATCTGTGTTTCTGACCTTTCATAAAGCAATGTATCACTGTGATGTTGACATTGTGCTGAGAAAGTGTTTCTGTAAAGCCTGTAAAGTGAGTGAAGTGCTTCGGTGACACATGAAAGGCCGTCTTTTTCCTCTAGACAGAAAAACACAGTGTTGCAGAAACATTTTAAGATGGGGATATAGATCAGCCTCTCAGCCCCTCTGCAGACCAGTTAATCCATGACAGATCATGTATTTCTGTGTGTGTGTGTGTGTGTGTGTGTGTGTGTGTGTGTGTCATGTGATATCTTAAACATGCATTTCTGACAGATACGACAGAAAAGTTATGTCTATTCACCTGTCTAGTGAAAACACATTGTATACTTTCAAAATTCTTTCAAATTGATATAGACATGAATTGACAACAAATGTGTGATATGGATATAATAACATTGATTATGATGCAATATAATTCGATTTTTTGGTGCAAACCATAAAGTCACAGCTGACTTAAGCTCTTTAAGAAATCTGATTTCTGGTTAGTGGGAGACACACAAGATATTTTCAACAGAAGAACCTTAAATATAAAAAAACTTGGCCTTTATAAATGTTACGTTTCTTCAGAAGCAGCTTAGAAATGTCATTTTTTCATTGGTCTTAGTGTATTATTTATTGCTGAATGTGCGCTTCACTATGTTGTGTGTGATATTTAACATGTGATGTATATTCATTTTATAAGATATGCTGTTTTTAACATCTGGCCAGAGACAACATATATAAATTAGTCATATAAGATAATTCATTAACAGTTATTTTTCTGGTGAAACATTTATAAATACATTATTTATTGGAGACATTCAGAACTGTATCATAACACAACCTTTTAATTATTATGCACCAAGAGAAAAGTGGTTGAATGTAAAAACAGAAAATAAGGATATCGTCTCTCTTTTGATTCTTCTTTAAACTTAATCGCAGGTTCTTTCATTTTCAAAACAACACTTTCACACTAGATTATTTTATTATTTTACAAAACCATCAGAGATCTCATCTTGATTTTGTCCTGCTCCTTGTTCCTGTGTAAGTGTGTCTATGTGTATGTGTTTGTGCTCCTTGTTAGTGGGAGTGTGCCTCTGCAGTGTCCTGATGACTGGTGTTTATAGAGGAATTCCTGCCTTTTCACTCCCATTGAATGTAGAGTCTTTATGGCCTTTTTGGAACTCCGTTTGTAAACACAAACACGACGACACAAAAGGAACGCGAGTAAGAACGTGGTACTCAGGAGGGCAGGAGCCACATACTTTAAGCATCTGCAGCATTTTAACCTTGAAACAAACATTGGCGCATATGTACGTCGATGGGTGGTAAAACAAGCTTACGTTAATCCGTTCAGACGGAGTACGGGGTTCTACAGAGGAACACAAATGTAATCTTGATGTGTATAATCACAGAGGCAAGTAAAGAGCTCATCCACAGACATTTCAAAATGTCCATCAATCTGTGAAAGCCTGGTTTATGTTTGCATATTGTGACACTGCATGTGTGTGTGTGTGTGTGTGTGTGTGTGTGTGTGTGTGTGTGTGTGTGTGTGTGTGTGTGTGTGTGTGTGTGTGCGTGTGTAAACATGCACCTCCATGGCTGTGTGGGAGTCTAAGAGAGAGAGAGAGCATGAGATGAGTTAAGGAGATGGACAGATTGTGTGTGTGTGTGTGTGTGTGTGTGTGTGTGTGTGTGTGTGTGTGTGTGTGTGTGTGTGTGTGTGTGTGTGTAACAGGGGGTGGGTGCATTAGCCCGTGCCAGACAGCAAAGAGTGCCGCAGTTATCTAGGAATCTGAGCCAAAGCTACCTCACTAACAGACAGAGAGCAGGAGAAGGAGGAGGACCGGGAGTGAGATGAACTGAAGGGGAAAAAAAGAAAAAAGAAGAGGATGAATGAAGCACAGAAGGCAGAAAACAAGACAGATGAGGACAACATCCTCTAAACAAAGGGAAGGTTAGCAAACAGGTTCCACCTCAAGAGGCAGTTGCTGAGGTATAATCTCAGAGTGAAGTGAAACTTCTCTGATCATCATCAACAACTAAAGGACAAACAACTTACAGTTCAGAGGAAGGAGGCTTTCCATCTGGACTATTGCTCAAGAGTTTAAGACAGAGGTCAGAACGAGTCTGCATTTCTGCATTTTCCCATGATTCCACTCGGTTCTTTCAGCGTGCTTCCTCTGTTGTCGCTGTGTGTGGGAGTACTGCTATCCTCAGATGCAGCTCTGGCCTGCACGCACCCTCCCTGCAGGGACAGTCTGGTGGCTGCACCTATCCAGCCCGGGACGGGGGCGGGAGTGGGTACGGGGGCTTGTGAGGGTCAAACCGGGACAACGGCCTGCAGGATTGGGGTTTCACGTCCAGCCATCTCAGATGTTCCTCGGACGGCGGAGCAAAGGAACGAGTTTCCCCAGGTTCAGCTGAAGGTGAGCGACATCACTTACAGTGTTGTGGTGGACCCAACAAGTCTTAATGATACAAACCTTAAAAAGTTATTCTTTTTAATTTGTATTCTCTGCCATGTAACAATGAGATAACCCCCGGTCTACTCATGCACGTGTCCCAGGGAGACTGAGTAGTGTACTACCAGGCACAGGGTCAGCAGGTCCTTTCTCACGGGACAGACGGCACACTAAACTTGGCACCACCTAACAGCCATGGAGCAATGACAGTCGACAATCAAAGGAGGGATAAAATTAGAGCTGCTTTAAAAATGTCCTCATCATATGATTGTGCTGAGCTCATGCAGCAACAGGTGTGTGCGACTACAGTGGCTGATGTAAGTGTAAGAGACGGACTGAGTGTGACAGGACACATGCCAATGAGTTGTGAGTGCGGATTGACGTTTGAGTCGCCATCTTCCAAGCTGCACGATTTTGCACATGCACGTCATTTAGAACCACAGCGTTGTTCCACTCAACGTTTATTGATATGAAATTTCCTTGGTGCCTAGAGAGGATTTGGCAGAGTTGTGTGTTAACGATGGCTTATCAAGACATACCTGTGAGCACTGTCTTTGCAGACCGGAGGTGTCAAAGAGCGTCTCATTCAGCTGCAGCGCTGCATGCGCTCTCTCCAGGAAACAGGGGGCCCCTGGAGTCCCAGCAGCCAGGACAGCAACTCTCTGGGGGCCATCCTGGCGCTAATGGCAGCTGTGCTGACAGAGTGTGACCTCCACTGTCACAGTCAGGCCCTCGGGGCGATGGCCAAACGACTGGGTGAGCACTACACATTTATATCCCCCCCACCTCTGCAACACACAAGCAAACACAAACACACACACACATAGAAATGCCAGCGGAGTCACTCCCCCACACATAGTAAACAGAACCTCAATGAGGCCTGCTAAGTGTCGGTCATAGATGAGTGCATAGGAATTTAACTGCACTGGGAAGAATGTGGAAAAACTCTACGTACATGCACACACAGACACACATACTGTATAGCTCACAGAGTGATTTAAAGAGTCGTTACACAAACTTGTAGAGTATAGAGACAACGCTTCTCTTATCAACCTCACTGATAACCTCATCCTTCTCTGGGTCGACAGAGAGTGCGGCGGTGGGAAGAGAGGGCGAAAGAGACCTGCTGCTCTTCCTGAAAAGCATCACACAATATCCACCCACAGGTAAGGCCACCAGGAGTGATCACATGACACAATTGTTGATCCATACGTTGGATAAAATGATACCGTGTGTGATTCTCAGTCGCCCCCTTGGAGAGGTTACATCCTCGGGACTGCGCAGAGATTTACAGGCTCGGGATCAAAGAGAATGGCATCTATACCATCCAGCCGGACCTGCATGGCCCAGCACTGGAGGTATTTCAGATTCACCCACACTCATAAAACAACCCCCACCCTTTTCCTCTTCTTTTAGAGGTGCGTACGCTATCTGTGGAGCACGACAATAGGCTTTCTGAATATCAAAGTCTTTATTTTGGCACAGGCTAAATGTGACATGGAATCGGCGGGCGGTGGATGGACGGTGATACAGAATCGGCGGGACGGCTCACTGGATTTCAACAGGACGTGGCAAGAATACCGAGAGGGCTTTGGCGGTCCGCAGGGAGAGCACTGGCTGGGGAACGCAGCGCTGCACGCCCTCACCTCCACTGGCCAACACCAAGTCCGCATTGAGCTGGAGGACTGGCACCAGCAGAAACGCCACGCGACCTACAACAACTTCAAAGTGGCCTCAGAGGCACAGAGGTGAGATAAGCTGCAGAGGCACAAACTTTCTGCAACAGGTGGGCGGAATCAACTATCTCAAAGCCCCTGAAATTAGACAATCAAAGTTTAGAAAGAGACAGAATTTGCTTTGTTGGTACTGTGTGGTTAGTTTGATCATTGGATTGACAGAACTTAAGGGGTTAGTGCATGTCTGGTTGTGTGTATTCGATGTGTATCCAGTTTGTTCCCTGGTACATAAATAAAGACTGAACATGTTACTCACAATCCTCACTGTTGCTTCTCTTCCTTCCAGGTACCGTCTAACAGCACGGGAGTACTCCGGCGACGCAGGCAACGCATTGAGTTACAGCAAACGTTACAACCACGATGGCAGATCCTTCAGCACGGCCGACCGAGACCACGACCGGTACGCGGCCGGAAACTGCGGTCAGTACTACGGTGCAGGCTGGTGGTTCGATGCCTGCCTGGCAGCCAACCTGAATGGTCGGTATTACCGCGCACGCTACAGCGGGGTGACCAACGGGATCTACTGGGGGACGTGGTACATCCTGACGGATGGACGGACTGGAGAACGCTACTCCTTCAAGAGGGTGGAGATGAAAACGAGACCCAGGAACTTTGTGGAACATCCTAAATAACGGTTTTGGTTCTAACAGATAATCATGTTGAGTCACTGTGTGGACATCACTGTACTGTACTAGTATGTCACATATCAGTTACATGCAGGTGGCAGCTAATAGATTGAAGAAATCACAAAAATGATGTCTAAACATTCACTAGCAGACTGTTTGGAGCTCCACTCCATATGTGTTTGTTTATTAAGGGGATTCTCTCTTGCAAAACCACATTTAGTGGTTACTCCATGACAGTGATACCAAGAAATAGATCATGAAAATACCGTTTGTAGAAGTTCATCATGTAATATTGGTAATTGTGGTAATTTCCACAATCTAATATGTATATTAAAATATCATTCTGTGTTTCTCAAAGCAATCACTAGGATGCCTGGCGAGGCATGTGTCTATGTGCAAAACGTAATTTTATTGTGATGCCACACATTCACACACGATAAAGATGAAACACAACACAAACTGTTCCCAACCAGCCTATGCTCTACTGTCTGCAACAGCTCACGTGTGTTTTCAGTCAGTCGATGCTATGAGACAAAGTGTCAAAACTCTGAGGCCAAGAGGTCATTGTGACCCTGCAGAGGGCTCGAACAACCGGCTGATACACATCTCCTCGAATACACACTTCATCACCACGTCATTCATGCAACAGGGAGCTGACAGGGATTTTTAATCGCTGTCTACTCATAAGCCCCTGTGTTCTGCCTCCAGCTGTATTAATATAGAGCCAGACCCAAAGCTCACAGTTTGACACTAAAGCCATTTTTCTCACCTTACCTTGCTCATACTTTCCCAGATCTAAGCCTGACACACTGCTGCTGGCCAATTAGGAGGCCTGTCATACCACGAAACCACCCCAACTCCACCCACCACTATCGAATCAAACACACACACACACACACACACACACACGCACACGCACACACACACACACACACACACACACACACACACACACACACACACACACACACACACACACACTCAGCCTCACCTGCTTTTTGGAGTTGGCGTCAGACGGGCGGCTCCCTCTCTGGCTGTGCTTCACACAGGCTCTTCTGGGAGTTCGGAGTTGGTGTGTGAGCGCTCACTCGCACACGCGCGTGTGGTGTGGGATGGTCAGTGAGTGTGTGTGTCTTGCCATGTGTGTCTTGCCGTGTGCGTCCATGGCTGCACCTTTTTTTAGCAGTGTTTACGGTGAGCTGTCGGGCCCTCCAACAAGCAGGGTGTCTAATATTAACCTGTGAGGGGGCTCAGCGGGCTCTGATCTCAACACAGATTCACCACAGGGCAGACTCCATACCAGCAAAGGTATTTCACATACACTACTTATACACACACACGCACACACACACACACACACACACACACACACACACACACACACACACACACACACACACACACACACACACACACACACACACACACACACACAGGAGGCTCAGCGGTTCTCCAGATAAGGAGGTGCACGATGTGCTTGACTTCACTAAAACAAGAGCTCATTGGAGATAAAATGACTTCCATTGAAGACGGTTAATAATAACTAATCAAGACCAATCACCCATATAAGCCATTATACGTATCATCTTTCTCAGTTGATTTTGTCAGTGTGTGTGTGTGTGTGTGTGTGTGTTACTGGAGAAAACAGAGGAGGTTGCTAATGTGAAGGGCTCCATATTGTGCCCCCTGGTGGCCCCTGATCATACTGGAGAGTTAGAGAAAAGCTTGAATGCTCACATAACATTGGCAATAATAGAGTATTGTAAACACACTCCTTTTTAGTCTGAATTCTTTTTTAGTCTTTGACAAGAACTCATCATGGGGAATCTCTCAAATGCAGCAACATCTTGAAAAAAGACAATCCATTACCAATGCCCTAAATGTAAATTACTGATGTGATAATAAATCCCTTGTACCTGCTCTTTGTCATTATCTACTCGTCTTCACATTACTTCTTTTCTTTCCTTTCATCCCTCGTTCTCAATTCATTCCCACGAAATAGATACATTTCATTTCTCAATTATCTGAGCTGCAGTCACTTTACATATTAATGTGTCCTCTTCTTTTCTCCTCTCCTCAGTCAAGTTGACAAGGGAAGAACAGAGGCCCAGGGTTGTGTCACCACAGTATCCTGGCACAGTGTCTGGAGTGGGGTGATAGTGGTGGTGCTGCAGGGTGTGAGGGGTACCGGCACGCTCTGCTTCCCCAGGGCCGGAAGCTCAGCCTGGGCAGCGGTTAGCCAGCCTCGGAGGGAAGTTCCCCTGTGACCCCTGTCATTCATTACCGTGTGTTAAAAACCGACTTTATATCACTTCATTGGCCCTTATGGAGTATGCTGAGAGCTCTCTCTACACTTCCAGAGACTCAGGAGATGTCTTCTCTGGCTATCTGTCATGTGATGTACTCGCTGATTTGAATAGTCATGATGATGGTCACAGAGACGTAAGGGACAACATGAACAAAAGCCAAATCCCCAACATTGTTTTCATTTCTTTATCACGTCATGGATTTATCCATCCATCAATGAATCTAAACACCTTTGCTGATCGTCTAGTAATAAGCCTCACTCTGGGTAAATACTGACAGTATCATGCATCTGTCTTCAGATTACACTATAAATCCTGGTCCTCTATCAGATTTAGTTCAGTGACAGAGAGGACCTGACCAAAAGGATGGTCAGATATTTCATATAGAGCAAAAAGATGTCCAGTTTTCACAGAGAAACAGTTTCTCGACTACTTTAGTGAGACGGGAGGTCTGTCCCTGTTTAACACCAGGTGGCAATGTTGCTCAGCAAAGAGGAGATCTGAGGGATGATTTCCCCCTCTTTCACATGAGAAACTCCATCACAAACACAAAGAGGCAGACATAGTCTGCCCTTAGAAACTACAGAACAATAGAAATTGTGCTCTATATGAAAATAAACAGTTGAAAACAATAAGTGGGTAATGTTCACGTGAAGGCTGCCGGGTGAGAAGGTACATTATGTCATATGTTTATGTATTAAAGCTATGTGTTTCAGTCAAATGGGATTTCTTTCAGTATTTTAGAGTAGATTTTGATCAGACTGGTTATTGGAACAGAAAAAAGACAGCTTTGATTTACAAAATGTAGAAATACAATTGTTGCGGGGTTTTGAGATTCAACTCAAACGCAAATAACTCTTTGCAGTGCTTCTTTCTACCACTAGGGCTCCATAACGGAGGTTGGAGGTCAAAGTACAAACAAAAAACAGACTTAAGAAGCGAAATTGAAATGTAAAGATATTTTTTATAACCTTACAATACAGATTTAATGTGGAGTATTTAGATAATTCACCATAGAAGTTAAACAGCATGTCTGCAGAAAGAGAATCAGTGAATTTGTGAATTTGTGAAGGCGGGAGGAGGTGAAGAGCTCTGTGGCCTGAAGTGGAAGGATATTTTTCATTCTTTAATCTGCTCTCATGGTGATAAGTGTGTGCATGATGTGGGCTGTCGGAGATGAGGAGGGGAGGAAGGCCAAGGGGAGGAAGGCCAAGGGGAGGAAGCAGGAGCGGGTGCGGTTTCAAAGGTGTGCGAGTACAACAGGCCGTTGGAGACTCCCCCTCCCTGACCACAGGGCCACTGAGAGTCTGCGCCTGCTTTTAATACTGGTCCTGCAGAAAACCAGAGCAAAGCAGCGTTCCGTTTGAAACCGGAATTCACCAGAACAAGTGTATCCTGATGTGGTGAGGAGCTGGGGTGAGGAGGGGAGAGAGGGAGGGGAGGACACAGAGCGCGCCATGTGGCAGGCCTCACTCCATCTCATGTCATTTCTAGATCTGCAAAAGAAAGTCTCTTCGCCTTCCTTTTTCAGGAAGGCGAAGAGACACAAGAGGCTGTGTTGTGCGTCAAGTTCTAGAACACTGAGTAACATTTTAATGAACTAAAATATTTATGTCAAAGTTCCTCCGGTGCAAAGAAAGCCTCAAAGCATCAGTGCTTCCTGCTGTAACATCTTTTCATCATCATTTGCAATTTTTCAAATTTCGCATGTTCTACCATAGTGATAATTCTCATCTTTCTACGGTGATGTGTCGATGTTTTTGCAACTTGTTTCAGCGGCCTCCAAGTCATCAAAAACTGTATTTGAATTTATATTGTAGGTTTAAGGTAAATATTTTGTTAATTGTGAGGGAAGCGATTTAAGTATATAAAGTTTATTCAAATGAACAAGCTTTATAAATTAATGTGTGCCTATTCTAAACTATTTCTCTGACGGATCTGTATTTAAGTAAAATAAAAAGGATATATCCAGAGATAGTGATTAAAACCTTCAAGCCCAAAACAACATTTGATGATAATGCTTTTACGTCAGTTGCTCTCTGTAGTTCCCGTTCGCATCAGAGTCTGGTGTTGAGTGTTTCAATTATAATCCACCGCGCTGTCACCTGGATATGGAGGGGAGAAGGGGAGAATAGTGCAGTGAGAGGAAAGGTGACTAGATTGAGAATGCTGATCAGGCAGACTCTATTTCTGAAATCAAAGGATTATCTAATCTGATAATGCCGAGTGACACAAACACACATGAAAGGAAACCACCAGGTCAGAAGCAGCTCATCCTAATCCACAAATACCAGGAAAGCATCTGACAATTAATAAACCAACAAACATGCACACTGTGTGTGTGTGTGTTTGTGTATGAATGTGTGTGTGTCTGTGTCTGTGTGTGTGTCTGTATGTGTGTGTGTGTGTGTGTGTGTGTGTGTGTGTGTGTGTGTGTGTGTGTGTATGTGTATGTGTATGTGTGTGTGTGTGTGTGTGTGTGTGTGTGTGTGTGTGTATGTGTATGTGTATGTGTGTGTCTGTGTGTGTGTTTTGTCATTCTACCACAGATCTCTGCAGGTGCAATAGAGAAAGTGACAGAGAAGAAGAGAAACACAGCTGACCATTAGGATGCTATACCACATCCTTCATACTGTATCTCTCCCCCAGCGCACACATGCACACACACACACACACACACACACACACACACACACACACACACACACACACACACACACACACACACACACACACACACACTTCTTGTAACTGCAATCTGACTTGAACAGAGCAAGAAACAGAACAGTGGAAGAGATGGATCAGACCCTGTTTGTGTGTGTGTGTGTGTGTGTGTGTGTGTGTGTGTGTGTGTGTGTGTGTGTGTGTGTGTGTGAGTGTAGGTGGTGCGTGTGAAGTGTTTGTGTGACAGGCACGACGGGTTAGCTCTGAAGAATCAGCTTAAGCAAAGCAGTAGACATTTCTTCACAGGAGGAGGAGGAGGAAAGTCAGGGGATTTTATAGATTCACAATCACTGAGGATCAAAGATAGAATGAGCAAGGATATGTACACAACACACACACACACACACACACACACACACACACACACACACCTTGATACTTCACACAATATGAGGTATACGGCTCCTACGTACTGCAGTCATTTCTTGGTCACTTAGATTGTGGACACATCATTTTCCTTCAGCTCTTGGTGGAGTGATGGCCATCGCTGGCAGGTTTCTCTGTGAAACAGGGATTGTCTACCTAAGCTCCACCAAAACTTCATGGCTGTGTCAGTTAGTTAGTTCAACGCTTTGTGAAATATCTCTACAACTATTGGGATTGCCAGAAAACCATTGTCCTTAGTGAACTCTAGTGCCACCAGCAGGTCAAAGATGTTGCCTGTTCTGTGAAATATCTCAATATCTGCACAACAAATGAACACAAACGTTTGCAGAAAAAAAAAATCGAATTCAAGGATCCATATGCAGTTCCAGTACGCTGCATATTTCATGACCAGTAACTGCCTTCAGTCCTTATTACACACACTATTATACACATTTCAACATGCAAAATTGCTCACCAGCACACACACACACACACACATACACACACACACACACACATACACACACACGCACACGCATACACACACACACACACACACTCCCATGAGAACTGGATTCACACAAAGACAAAATAAAGGCACGATGTCTGAAGACTCGCAGGTTGAGGGGAAAAAATTAGTTGTTTTGAATTCTACAACTCCCCGGACGGCTCCAGTAAAAGAGCTTGATTGACAGGTTGTTAGTGACAAGGTGTTGTAAACTTTCACTTCCTGCTCCTCTCTGCAGGAAGTGAAGGAGTGAACCTCTGACCTCTAATGACTTCATAAGGATTCTTCTCAAGACTATACACTATGAAGTTAGAGATTAAGTAGGGACATTTAAAAAGATACCGGATTGTAAACCAGCTGTAACAGAAATACTATGAATACTTAATAATTTATTCTTTCATAAAATGGAACTAGTTCCTAATGAAAGGAAAGATGGAGTACAGCCTCGGGGTTAAAGTTATCGTGGCCAAACCATCCTCATTTTTAACACGGGTTATGGTGGACTGGTCTCTGTCTCGGACTGGACTCCAAATAAATGCTACAAATCTTCAGGCAGAAGAAATTTACAAAGTAAAAGTAGCTAGATGCTCCTCTCAGGACTAATAGTCCCCTGTATCCTAATAGAAATATGTCCTTTATCTCTTGCTAGGGCTGGATGTGTCCTACTTCTTCAATGGAAACCTGCATCGCCATCTACCCACATGGATCGATCAAGGACATATATTACATCTAGTTAGAGACGATTAGATTTTCCCTGAAGGTTCACTGAGAAAGTGAATAGAATGTTCCACATGATGGACTGCAGAGCCCCAACTGCTGCAAAGAGCGCCGTGTGCTTGTTTATTCGAGGTTTATTAACACTGAACCTCCAAACTGCACCCAATTCGAGGGGGCCCTCCCTTGGGTGCCCAGCAATACACCCACCAAGTGTGACATGGATCACATGACTAGTTCTCAAGATGTGCAAAGAACACAGACAGACAGATTCTTTGCTTGACAGTTATATACTATATAGTGACTCATATAGTTATACTACACTGGTTGACAGGGGAATCAGCTATGTTACATACAATTTTTTTATAAATAATTACATGAATAACATTATTTATTTGGTGTGTTTTAATTGACCAAACTTTGTAAATCAAATTTAATTCAATTTAATTGTTTTAATTATCCCTCATGGCAATGAAATGTGCTTTCTTTTTTGTTATGTCCGTTGGTGACTATTGAATGTGTAATGAATTGTCAGACAGATGTGAATCTTAAGAGCACATTTTTTCGTTGTATATCTTCATCGAGATCGGAAATAGTTCAAATTCATCAGTACGGCAAACAACATTTTTATCTCAGTGTCCAAGTAGTGCAAAGTGCATCGCTGGTGTCTGATTAACTCATCGGCCATCAAACTTTGCTTTTAAAGGTTCATAATTGTTTTTCTCAAACACACAATGATGTCACATTACCTGCAGCACATTTCTGACTCCCTGAGCAGGTCTAAAGTCCTCCAGACTGCCTGAACTTCTCTCAGACTTAGGAACTATGGAAATCCTTTTACATAGACCAAAAACGTACAGTATGCGTTGAAGTTAGAACCGACACACACTTAATTTTAGTTTTTTCCAAACTCTGACAGTTGGGATGTCTTGTGAAAACGGCCCATGGACTATCAGGCTGCTACCCCAGAAATTCTCAAATATTTGGATCTGATTAAGGCCCTGCAAATCCCCGCATACCACCGAGGAGCTATTATATAAGCTGATCTTTGTTCTTGTCAAGAGGAAACAATGTTTGGGTCACAGCATAAAAAAGAGGTGAAGGAAGTAGATTTGTAAATGCATACGACACGAGTGAAATGTAAGAATACGATTATAGTGGAAAGTGATGGTTAACCAAAAGAAAATCCCTGTTCATCACAATATTAATACTATTAAAGGGAAATTCAGGGAGGCTTGTTGTCTGCTGTGGGAGGTTTGCATCTATCAAGACGTGTCAGCAAAGGTCATCACACTGGTTTAACTAGATAATATGAAAAATGGGAAATGCTCTGTCACTGTAGGGTGAAGGGGGGGGGGGGGGGGGGGGCACTCCTGGTTGGCTTGACTTTATGTTTGACCTTTTCGGGAAGGAGAACTAATCCTTGAATATAATAGACTGTAAGATATGGAAAATGACTGTGCTGTTATCTCTGTTACCCTGGAGACCATCAGCAGCACCCAGGGCTGCTGCAGCTGCCAAGTTATTAAGCATCCAGTTTGTATATAATGGAAAAATACCTTTTCTGCCATAACTGGTCACTCGCCACATGCACAATGCTTTAACACAATAAGTAGGTCCTTGTATAGGACAGTGTTTTTCTTTCAAATATATATTTGTGTCAAACATCCAACTACAGCTTTCCTGTGAGAGTTTTTTTTTTAAATCAACATGTTCATCTTCATCATAACGTGTTTTTAGTTCTTACTTTATATATTTATATCGTCACTCAAATATTTTTCTCACACCACATTTGCATTCTAATGTTTTGAGGAAATTATAAAATAGTTTGAGCAAATTTGACTTTTGCCGTATTAAATCATCCTCGCTGTTTTCATTATTCAAAGCAACACGATGCGGTTAGATATAAACCACAATAAAATAATAAATAAATAAATAAACAATAATAATAATTATTATAATAACAATAATTATAATAAAATCAACACTTCTCCTGACCTATAAGTTTCAAAGATCAAGTAAATTGAACCTTGGTTTGTAACTAGACCGCTTTGCAACCGTGGTTTAATACTGGTCGTATTTCTTTTTCTTTTTTTCCAAATTTTACAACACATGAAAACATTATTCAAATATATTTCTCTCCCTGGGTGGAAACGGCTGCGTCTGTTTAAGTCTTATCCAGAAAAATCCAACATGAAAGAAATAAGACACCACAACAAAGAACCGGAACCTCAGATGGCTCCAGCAGATAACCTAAAAATAATGGAAAACTGAGCTGTATTTATGCTGTCTAAATACATCGAATAAAGACTGTGCACATGCAGAACATTAAACTTGTAAATAATAGCTCACGCCGTGCATCCCTCCCGTCCGCACGGCCCCCTCCCCTCTAATCTATCTATCTATCATTTACACAGATCTGCTCCGGTAAATGATGCATTCCCTGCATTAGATGTATTTGTTGTGCGAGTTTGAAAAGGCGTCGATAATCTGGGAGAGAGAGATAAGAAATGCCATTTATTCCGCGGCACTTTGGAGCCTATTTCCCGGGCCGATCAGCCCCCATTCTCCCCGACACCTCCAGCAGCTCGCTGATAACGATTAGGCTATTTATTATCTTCACAAAGAACAAAGATTAGCCAGCACCGATGAAAAATTACCCCGGGATGGGTTATAATCAGTGGGACCCAAGGATCCCAGCAGTGGATTTCTCTTTCAATCTGGAGGAGCGACTAAACACACACACACACACACACACACACACACACACACACACACACACACACACACACACACACACACACAATTTAAGGAGCCCTTAGTGCAGAAAATTATTATTTTGATGAACCATGAAAAAAAATATCCCACTACAAAAAAAATGCTAAACAAACAATACAGCGCTTCTTATACTGATTTAAGAGGCATAGGCTAGCCTACTAATAAAAAACATCTATATCAGCTCACATGTTTTTTGGTCACTTTATTTATTATTTTATCTTTATTATGAGGTAAAACCATTTCCTTCCAATGGCAGTCCTATGATGACATTCTCAGAGCCGACTCGGGCTGTGACCTCACTCTTTCTGCTGCGCTCGTGCGAGAAAAAAAAACTGTTAAAAAAAGAAAAAAAAAGAAGGGCGGATTGAATTAATGTCAAATCCTAAAATGGAAGTGGATGTTCGCCGGCGATAAGGTTTTTTATCGCCACGCCAGATCAAAAGAGCTCACACTCAAAGCATGTGTATTTCCACATTATCATGCTGATGAGCTCTAATGCCGCCACGCTTGTCCCCCCGGTACGCTCCGCTTTCTCCGCTCTATACGGCAGATTTCCTCTTAATGCTGCTGGAGAGGAACCGCAAATAATGACATTCACTTCTTTACGTTGCAAAAGACAAACAGATTTATCTAAATGTAGACTTATTTATAATTTATCATGGGCTTTAAGAGGGACTTTTATTCTGAAACTAAATTTAGATAGATAGATAGATAGATAGATAGATAGATAGATAGATAGATAGATAGATAGATAGATAGATAGATAGATAGATAGATAGATAGATAGATAGATAGATAGATATTTTAATTAAAATAAAATGTGTTTTCTTAATTAGGGTACAATCGAGTCAGATTCAGTCTTTGGGCAATGGGCATCACTGTTTACAACTATAACTTTTACAAGGTTGGTGGTATTAATATTGTTTCACAGAAGTTTTGGTCCTGCCATGATTTTCGCCAAAATTCCAGACGAATCCAATAGAAAGCAATGAAAACGTCATCACATTTGTGGTCCTGACCTGTTGGCTTTCCGATTTTACCAAACGATACGAACACCCAACTAAACAGTTTGCAAGGAACTTGTTTTCTTCCAGCACAGACGTCGACCATACTGCAAAAAAAAAACAAAAAAAAAAACGAGGTGCTTTACGGCAATATATTCTGGTGGGTTTCTGCAAAAAGAAATCCTCATTGAGGCCATTGGAGTTTGTTTTTGAACCAAATCTAATCAAATGTGTGTAGTCCGTCTTGGTTAATAGTTAACCACGCAGTGCATGCTGGCCTGCGTGCTCTCGGAAATCACAGCAGAGTCAGGAGGATGTATTATTAATGCTGCCACAGTGTAAATATCAGTAGCGGTGTCTTTCCTCGAGTTCATCCGCTGGGACTGCAGCTGACTCCGGGCAGGGCAGCACCCCCCCCTCTCTCTCTCTCTCTCTCCCTCTCTCTCGAAAAAGTTCATGTCCTGATTCAGTTTTTTTCTTTTCTTTTGCTTCACTAAGATGCACTGACGTCAGGAGACGGCGTCAAGCAGGCGGCTGTGTCGGCCGGCCAGGGCTGCACGCGCTCCCTCTCCAATTATTGTATGTCAATCAAGCGCGAGGGTAGAGAGAGAGAGAGAGAGAGAGAGAGAGAGAGAGAGAGAGAGAGAGAGAGAGAGAGAGAGAGAGAGAGAGAGAATCACCGCGAAAACTGTGACTGTGCTGTTAAAGGGACAGTTCAAGCCAAATTCCAAAACACAATGTTTTCCTGATAACTATTTTATTTTCCAACCATAGTTCATATGAAACTGCTCACAATAAGATCCGTGGATTTTTGTTTGTTTGTTTGTATTTGTTGGTGCTCTGAGCTTCACGGAGTGCCATATCGTCCCATAATAAGAAGGCAGATAATATCTGCAACTCACCCAAAAGAATATAGATTGATACATAGCACTACCGCAGGTAAGAGGAAAATGGGTGTCAATTGAAGTGAATATTACTGACACATCGTTCTAGTTGTGACAATGCTATATTTAAATTATATACCAGATATAATGATTTGTCTGTCTTTTGCTTATGATACAGTATTCAAATTGCAGGCTTTGGGCTAAAAGGAACTCAGCTACGTTTGATTTTTTTAGCCTGTTCATTTTAATTTGATTTTATAGTATGTTTAAGGCATATTACATGGGAGATGAAACATTCAATTCCACCAAGTAGCCTAGAACACAATGATAACGACCTGGCCCCGATGTGTCCCTCCACATGAGTACGGTAGAAGCGATTCTCTGGCGGACCCGCCTCTGAGGATCCGCAGAGGTGGTGTGCAATTGGCTGAGTCAAATCTTTTAATGGAGACTCCGCCTATGAGCTTGACAAGCCTGGCCGCGCTGTCAGCCACAGTTGTACGTGTTGCTTAAAGTCCCAGCGGACGGAGTACACTCCGACAAACACCCGCCGAGCACCGGAGAGGACCGACAGAGGACCGCAGCGACGAGAAGGGGGACAGTTTTCCCAAAGAGCTGATCGGACGCTGCGGGTGAAGCGCGTTGGCGAAGGTGCGGCGTGTTTATCTTGCTGTCATGTTGAGTGAAGCATCGTATTAGGAGACGGCGTGTTGGGTTGTGAGTGATGTGGTGGAGATGCTTTACCCCCCCTTTTTAATCTTAAGTTGCATCACCAGACGAACCGGGACCCACCTTTAAAAATATTAATATCTGATGTTTGTTTGTTGCAGGTTTCCTGCGTCAAACTCGACTCGATGTCCCGGAGAAGAGAGGAGTTTAAGTCAGAGGAACCGAGACAAAGCGTCTGTAAATGGACACAGTGAATATCTGGTGAAGGACACACACACATATTATATCGAGACCACCCCGCGTCCTCTTCCTGGATAGTCGTCCACTGTAACGCGACAGAGATGGATGTGGCGGCGGATCAGCCACGCTGGATGCATCACCACGCCGTGCTCAACGGCCAGCACCCGGACTCGCACCACCACCACCACCACGGCCTGGGCCACAACTACATGGAGCCCACGGCGCAGCTGCTGCCTCCGGATGAGGTGGACGTTTTCTTTAACCACCTGGACTCGCAAGGAAATCCGTACTATCACAACTCTGCCAGGGCCAGGGTGTCCTACAGCCAGGCGCACGGTAAGAAGAGCTTCACCGCCAGGCCCGCGCGTACACGCAGAGCAGGGGACGTGTCAACTAAGCAAAAGTCCATATTATAGCCTATTATATTTATGAAAACAAATGCACTTTTACACAATTAACAGAGTACACTTCACATGACAGTTTTCTGCTATTTGAAACAATTCAAAAACATATTATTGTGGATTCAAGAGTCTCATAATAAGATTTAAAAAATACCCTATTTGTGCAGTCAGAACCTGTTTTTTTTTAAAATACATAACATGTTGCTTCAGGATTGTTCCATTGTGGTATTACTTTGGTGAATGTGGGCTTTGTTACTTTATAGTGGTTTAAATCAGGCCGATGAATCAACAAGTCAACGTTATTGTTGCATCCATCCGCATCCCTTTAGGCCGACGCTGAATCAGCCTGTCGTCATTTGTAATAAATAGTCTGCCTTTGTGTTATTTCTCAGCTCGTCTGACGGGGACTCATCTAATCCACAGCCCCGGGATTTCATGGTTGGACGGAGGGAAAGCAGCCCTGTCGGCTCACCACCACAACGCCTGGTCCGTCAGCCCCTTCAGCAAGGCCGGCCTCCACCACCCGGGCTCCGCGTCCCCCGGCGGCCTCTCCGCCGTCTACCCGTGCAGCAACAACTCGAACGGCGGCCCCGCGTCTTCGCTGACGCCGCCGTCCCACTCCAGCCCGCATCTGTACACGTTCCCGCCGACACCGCCCAAGGACGTGTCCCCGGACCCGGGGGCCGCGTCTCCCTCCGCCACCAGGATGGACGAGAAGGAATCTATCAAATACCAAGTGTCGCTATCGGACGGGATGAAGATGGAGGGCTGCAGTCCGCTGAGGAGCAGCCTGGCCTCCATGAGCGCCCAGACCCCGTCCACCCACCACCCCATACCGACGTACCCCACCTACTCCCTCCCGGCGGCGCACGAGTACGGCGGCAGCCTGTTCCACCCGGGCAGCCTGCTCGGAGCATCGTCCGGCTTCAGCGCCAGGAACAAAGGCAAGACACGGTCCTGTATCGGTGAGTCCACTGCAAACTCATCAGAGGCCAGTCCCAAAACAGAATCCGTTAAATCCCCAAGTATTCAGACAGTTTTGGGACTTTTATATAACGATTATATCGGCCTGCTGTTTTATAGCGAGTCAGTGGCAATTTAACTAAACTACTAAACTCTCAGGTTAATACAGAAGTAGCTTTGTGTATTTGATTTAATTCGTGGCATTCTACTGTGTATATTATGTATGTATCAGTGGTGCAAAGAGGAGGTTATTGACCTAAAAGTGCAGCTTTGCATATATTTGTTTTTAGATAGAAAGCAAATGTAGCCTAATGCAAAAGGGCTATTTCGCGATCTTGTTGCATAATACACACATGGGCATACATCATTCAGCCTTTGTAATCAATGAAGTGGTTTATGAATCTTAGCCAACATAAAGATCTATAAGATTATTATCATGCACCTCTTTATGAGCGCAAATCCTACAACTTTAATTACTCAAAGGAATATTTACCAATAACAACACAAATAAAAAAAACTAAATGAGAAGCTTTTTTTTTTGTCCCGGACAAAATTCTCCTAAACAATTTACTGTTTAAAACTAAAACATCCAGATAGCCAGATTCATTTATCTGGATTTGATTTGTATAACGTTAAAAATAGCCAACCTGTAATGTGCAGTGTAATGTGAGCATAATTATTATAATTTTGGATATTGCATAACAACAACAACAGCAACAATAATAATACCCAAATAATTAATAATGATAAGACTATTTTTCTCAACAAAGGATCACAAAGTCTAGGCCTGCTTCCAATATTGAGCAACTTTGATAATCCTCTTTTGTTAACTGTGACTCTGTAATTCCGTCTGGCTGCAGCAGAAGTGGAAGCAGCCCAGAGGTGTGAAAGGAAGATCAGCAGGTGTACAGAGCCAAAAAACCCTCGTATTTAGGCTAGGAGTCGCTTCTCTGTTACATAAGACACTGATGCATTGTCCTGATTGTCATTTGATTACAGACCAGAAGACTCTCAGCTTAAGCCTTACTGTGTTGAACCCGTTTATTAGCAGGGAGTTAGTGCAGGGTAACATAAACTCACTTTGAATAACTTGGATTAAATATAAAAGCTGACATATCAACTGGCTGTAACATGATGACAAGATGAATTACAAGTTAAAATATTTCCTAAGAATATTGACCTGAATTATATTATTTTGTCTTTGGTTGTTGTTGTTGTGGTTTGCCTCACGAGTTTGGATGTGTAAAAGGAATTCAACTCACACCTTCTAATTTATTTTCTAAAAAGTGGAATATAATGTGCTTTGACAGAAGCATTATAATATTATTGTATTTAATCCATAATTGAAGGTGTTGTTTGTGGAAATACATTGTTTTAAATCTGATGTGTCCACTCAAATGTGTATGAACACATAATTCATTTAGAAAAGTATTAAATTAATTCCTGTTAGAAAAGATGATTAACATAATACAAAGTTTGGTCACTATACACACACATTCAACGTATTTAATAATACTGATTTAAAAATGTGCTGGTAAAGCACGGGGGAAGGTATACATTTCTTTTTTTTAAACATCACTGTGTCTTCCCCCTCAGAGGGCCGTGAGTGTGTGAACTGCGGAGCCACCTCGACACCTCTGTGGAGACGCGACAGCACTGGACACTACCTGTGCAACGCTTGCGGGCTGTACCACAAGATGAACGGCCAGAACAGACCACTCATCAAACCCAAACGCAGGCTGGTGAGTCCCGTCAGTGTATAAGAGAGTGAATGAGAGTTTGTGTGTGTGGGGGGAGTACATAAAAAGAGTGTACGGTGGAGGGAGAGGGGGGGGGAGGAGGCACAATTCCAGGAAAGTTATATTTTTCCAATCAGTTTCCAGGAATTGTGCTTCTCAGTCACCTCTTGCTCCTTCATGGCCGAGCTGTTAGCAGAGTGGGACTCTGTGTTGTTTCTCTTATCATTATTGCTGCTACTTCTGATACTGTCATTGATAGCAGGGCCAGCAGCCCATCCCTCACAACAACGCATGGCCTGCCTGACAGTTTATAATGCTGCTCATAATGCTGCTTTTTTTAATTGTAGGGCGATGGATTTTTAAATAAACTGAACAATTACATGTTCATTTTTGGGTTGAAAAAAAAATCACTTTCTCCTCAACTATAATACATCATTGGATTATGTGAAAATACATTGTCACAAAGTTGCGAATTGGTTGTTTTTGGGGGTGTTTTTTCGGTTTGTCTGTCTTTTGGAGATGTGTGGGTTTTTTGGGGTTTTTACAAGAAAGTGTGTCTCGGTGTAAAGGTACAGAGCAGCTTTTGAGTTATTCCCCATTATGAACTGCTTCAAACATCAGTGCTGCTGCAGTTGGCCAGACAGCCCAACTTCATGCCACACTCAGTCTACAAAGAACTGAAAAAAACCCACATAAACATACCACGTTAGGAGAGTCACAACATAAAATAACATAGCTGGAAATGCAAGCATTATAGGCTATGCTTTTTTTATTGCATGCTCATTCTGCCAATTATTTGACTAAAATAAGGATTAATAATTATTCATATTATATGATCTTTCTAGTTATAATTTCAAAGTAAAGCCTCATTTCATGCCACACTGAAGACAGCATTTAGACACTTCAGATTTAAAACAGGTCTCATGGGAATTGTTTTATTTCCCAATTTGTTCTTATTAAAGCAGTATTTAGTAATCAAGGAAGAGTTATTTAATTTAATATGCAAAAACACGACAAAAGTGCGAAACTTCGCACTGATTGAAGGAAAACAAGACCAATTGAGATCAAAGCGCTGAGCAAAGAATTAAGACGATTCGACCAAATACACTATGTCGAATATTAGGATTAGAATATATTATTAGTATTTTTCTAATATATTCAAGTGATCAGTTTGTTGACGCACGTCGACTGATCGCTATACTGACCTGCAGAACGCGACGCTGCCCGTTTCACACAATATGAGCGTTTAATTTCAGCGCCTGGTTCTATTATAGCATATAATACAACCATATATCAGGCCGGGTTTCCGTGCGGCTCGGCCGGATCGCAGTGCTCCACGGCGCCTTGTGTTCAGCGGCAGCAGCTTTCTAGCTGTTTCCTATCCGGATATCTGACCGGTCCAGATAAAGCAGCGGGGCCAGCGCCTGTTTCCTCCTTCGGCCTCCCGACTATAGGCTCGGATCTCCTTCCATAATGCTCAAGCTCTGCGGCCACCACACAGAAGCAGCAGCACATTAAACAGAAGAGGATTGGACCAGCTGATGTTTGAGATGGGGAATACAACTTTGGGATGATTATATCAATAAATAGGTTATTTCAAGTTGTGTTCGATAATACATTCATCAGAACATTTTGAATGAGGGTGGATATTAATGTATCCATTTAATGGGAACATGAAATAACCAGGTGTGAAGAATCCACCATGTCAGAGCTCCTCACACATCGGTTTGATCTATTTTGTTCACACATTTCTATTTCAAATCTGCTGTCCAAATACTGAGAAGGTAACTCCCTCAAACTGCATGTAGAGCTGCAGGGTTTACTTTATCAATACATTTTTTCACTCAACAGAAAATGTGTTGGCAACAATTGTGATGAATGGATGAATAATTCATTTAAATGATTTATAAATTTAGAAATGTACTCGTCCCAGGCTCTCAAATGTGAATATTTTCCATTCTTACTATATTATATGATGAAGTGAATATCTTTGGGTTTCAAACTGTTACTCCAACTAAACAAGACATCTGAATATGTCACCATGACCTCTGGGATTTGTGATGGGCATAAACTAATCTCATGCGTGGTTATGTTGCACTGTTGTTAATTAAGTAGCCTATATTATAGAAATATGTTCCTGAATGTATTCTTAAACTGACCCGCTCTGTGTCTGCTGGTGCCGGCGAGCTCTAATCAAAGCTGAACATCTTTCCACAGTCTGCTGCCAGACGAGCAGGCACCTGTTGTGCCAACTGCCAGACGACGACCACCACACTCTGGCGGCGCAATGCAAACGGAGACCCGGTGTGCAATGCCTGCGGCCTCTACTATAAACTGCATAATGTAAGTCTGCGACTGCTGATCGCCAAGTTGGTCCCGGGTCAAATAGACGGGAAGTATAGGCAGGCAGGTCACGTTGATGGTTGAAGGATAAGAGAGGCAGAAAGGGGAGAGAGAGAGAGGGGGGGGGGGGGGGGGGGGGCACTGTTTTACTCTCAGACACTGTTGGACTCGTTGGTGATTTCTTTCTTTGTGCTTTATTGTTTCCATGGTAGGCGTAATCCCCTTGAGAGTCACAATGGTGGGACTGTTTTTGAGTGGGACCGCCATATGAATGGCATTAAGACTGGAGGCATCAAGATATCAAGAGAATAGGCACTAGGGATGCATATTTTTAAAGGATGAATCTGATGTTTTATATTTTTTATGATGGTCAACAAATAAATCCCAAAAAGTATTTTTCTGTGCAGTCAAAACCAGATATATCTTATTTATTTGTGACCTCCATTGTTTTCCAAAATAAAAAAAGCATTCATGAGCTACACAACTCCACACACACAATTCAAATGTGTATTTATTCACAGTTAAAATGAGTCCCTAACAAATGCACTAAATAATGTGAGGTACAAACGACAGTGACTGAAAATAACCCATTAAAAAAAAAAAAGATCTATATCTTAGTAGGAACCAATTTGTGCCGTGGACAGGGAAGTAGGAAAGCATGGAGTACTGCACAGTTGATTTTGGTTTATTCATGGGATTTGATGACAAAAACAACAATATGGAATATTTCTTTATCCTTTAAGTGAGAAAACATAACAAAAACATAACAGAAGAAGACTGATTTATGTTTATTATTATAATGTATTATTATATTTCATAAAATGAATTTCTCAGTTTGAATTTTCCCTCCAAACTTGACCGAATCACTCACCTCCTCACTCCTCCCTCTCTACAGGTGAACCGGCCTCTGACCATGAAAAAGGAGGGAATACAGACACGCAACCGAAAAATGACCAACAAATCCAAAAAGGGCAAGCGGGGCTGCGACAGCTATGAGGAGTTTTCCAAAAGCTCCCCCTTCAGCTCTCTGGCCGGACACATGTCCATGGGCCACTTGGCGCCTTTCAGCCACGGCGGACACATGCTGCCCACGCCCACCCCGATACACCCTTCCTTTGGGCACCCGCACCACTCTAACATGGTGACCGCCATGGGCTGAGAGCGTAAGGAGAGGAGTTAAGGAACGCTGGGGGGAACCTGAGACGGTCGTGTGGTCGGGGATGAGGGTCTCACTAGAGGACAGTGTGTGCAATGTTACAGACATGCAGTTTGCGTGTCTTCGTCTTGACTGTCTCTTGATTGATTATGCCAATGGTATATTGGAGAACACACGGATATTACCTTTTTACTCCATATCTATAGGTACATATTCGGATGGAGGAAGACAGACAGGGCTATTCTGTCGGCCAGGCACCCACATGTAAACACAACAAATGTCATTGCACCTCATGGTTTTGTCCCCACTGGCAGCCTGAGTGACTGCAGCATGGCTCAGTGTGTGCCGAACAGGTTTATAGTAACTGTGAATATTGTAAATGTGTGAGACCGAAGGGGGATCTCCCCAACCATTTAATGAAAATATGCTGGATTTTTTTTTTCTTATGGACAATTTTAAAGGAATTTTCACAAAAGAAAGAAATCAAACAAAAAAGGTTTATGAATGCTAATTTGACACTGTTTATTATAATTATTGTTATTCTAATTATTATTATTATTCAGATAATTTATTTTCACTGCCTTTTTTTTCTTTTACTATATCACCTGTATCATAATATGGATACTGTTATCCCATTTATGAATATATTTTTAGCCAAAGCGCTTTCTTTGAACTGGTCAACATTTATACTCCTAAGAAATAAAGAGATCAAGTTCATTATTCCTTCTGTTCCGTCTATTCAATATCCTCTAGTTAATATTTGAGTGCTCATAACAAGAACCGATACAGAAATTAACTTGGCTAATTGTGATGTTCTCATGGTGGGACAAGGTATCACACAGAATATACAAATGTGAATGCACCGTTAGGTAATTAATTAACACGATTAAAAGCTACAATGTCAGTAATAGCTATTTGTTTCTTTGTACCATTCTAATAACTATCTGAGCTTTATCTTCTGTGCATCAACACTCTGTAGCCTCCTTCATCTCTGGATACATTTTCAGAAACCAGCCATGCTTTTCTTCTTTTTCTATCTACAACCTATAGCTTAGCTTAGCATAAAAACAGAGGAAGCCGCTAGCCTAGCACTGTCCAAAGCTAATAAAATCCACCTATTTTCCTGGAGTCCCAGAAGGTAGAGAACTAACCCAACACATACACCTCTGTAGACCACAAGGCACCATGTTTACACTTTCTTATTTGTATGGATGAAATGGACACGTTTGGGAGGTGCATACTGATGTACGCGGATGCTGTTTTGTTTGGAAAGCTCCTTGCTAGCTGCTTCCAGGCTAAGTTATGCTAACCTAACCACCATTTATCGTACAGGCAGGAGTGTGGTATCAATCTTTTCATCGAAATCTTGGCAAGAATTTTATAAAGAGTATCTCAAAATTCTGGGGGGTAAGCCACTTTACCTTCAGGCGGTGCTAATGTGAGAAACCTGTTAGCGGCTGAGGAAACACTATGCATAGTACAACTTTCTATTAGCTTCTACGTCACAACTTTTGATCTACACTTTTGCCAGTCAGAGAATCCATGCTTACTATTACATTACATTACTATGATACAACCTGTCACAAAAAGCTGATCACCTGTTGCCATTGCATACTGCTGATAATAAAGAAACCATATAAAACTAACAGTGATGACTGAGAACACTTATTTCCTTAAAATTGAAAAAAAAGAACATCTCCATGAACAAAAGGCGCCATGTTAGTTATATTTATATAACTATGAGAGAATCATCGCCTGACTGGGACATGGGCTATAACGCACATCAAACCTCCTCAGTTCACTTCATTCGTATCCTCTCCTTTGAGGACAACAATAATTCTCTCAATGCAGTATCAATGCAATCCACTTATGCTTCTAACCCTTGTTGACATGAATCACCACTTTCTAAAATACAGGTTACTTCCCAGAGCGGTGGAGATTAGTGCTCTTGACAGGAAATGGTTGAGCCATATGTTCCCACAATTACCTAACCAGTGTCATCTGCTCATTGGGTAATGCTCATATCAAATTGGCCATCTTGTTATCTGTTACATGATGCTATTATTACAGTGATATAAGACATTTCCTTTTAAGCACAAGCCCTTTTAATAACAATTATGTATATTTTACATCACTGCTCCATATCTTTTAGACTTTTTTATGTGGTTTTCCTCCTTTAGAAGCAGTTATGACAATACCAACAAGCTTAAAATAAGTTATAAAGCACAGGGAACCCCAGATCTGCTATGTCAAATACACATATCTTTGTGTGTTAGTGGCAAACCACAACCTTTTAAATCATATCAAATATGGCAACTGCATTACCAAACAACTCAAACTCTGAAACAAACAAAAATACATTAGCTGTGAAATATGAAAGTGTTTCAATCTCATCTTCTGACGCAGGTTTGAGCTCCTCAGGAAGCTGAGGGTTGCCGTCTCTGCCCCGAGGCTGTAGCAGTGACAGCAGTGAGCCTGGACATGACTCCCAGTTAAGGGTCGGTCCAAGTGCAGCATGCAGCCTCTTCTCAAGACTTCCCTGACCTCTAACCCTGGAAGCACTTACTGTGTCAGTCTTCCAGGCCCTCCCACACCACACTCAGATGCTTTTAAAATGCCACGTCCTGGTGGAAAATATGACAGAGCGAAAGGACGAGATTCTTCTCATAAAAGAGGAGATGCAGCCAAGTGTCTTTTTCGAGGTGAACCTCTCGGAGGACCTCGGAGGAGGAGGGGTTGGGGGACTGGGTGGCCACCCTAAATCACCAGTGAGATTTGTGGCTTCCACCTTTGTACAAGCGCCCCCCGCCTTAGACCATTTGTTTTTCTACCAAACTCAATTAAAGGAGTCGAGAACAAGGCCAAAAGTGACTTCAGAGGAGGGAGTTAGCAGAGAGATGGTGATAAAGGAGATGAAAGGGGGAAGGAGTATAGTTTCATCCTGTTTGGAGCCTTAATAATGGTGAAGAGGGTGAGGGATCTACCAAAAGATGGCGAAAACAACTCATCCACATTATGTCTGGATCCTCAGATGTTGAAGAGTATCTACTAAACCAAAATACAGGAAGTGGTGAAAACAGGATCAAACACAGGTGAAGAAATGATATTTTAGAGCTGTTGTGGATTCTTGGTCGAGGTTGTAGAAAACCTTTAACACAGAAAATGGGTTCCCAGATCAGTAAAACATGCAAAACATAAAGGATGAGTTATTCATATAGCAGAGATCCTTGTTTCCCTTGTAAGTCTCAGCAGTGATTTTATTGAACCACCAAGTTCACATGTAAAAGTGTTGCTCTCTCTGTGTTTTGATAAAGTCATTATTTCCTATTGATGGTTTTTGTAAGAAAAGCTCACTCCTTTGAGAGTGTAAACATGTAATAAATCAGTTTATGCACACGTTGTGTTAATAATCATTTTAAAGTCAGTGGTTGAATCTAGTATGTGGGAGGGCAGTGATATGTAACTCATTTGGCATTCATTTTGTCACACAGAGGACAGTGCATGTAAATGTATATGGTATTCAGATATTTTTAGGAAGTCATAATTTAAACATTTTCATCCAGATTAAGAATAAGAATGTTCTCAATCAAGTAAGTTCCATTAGTGGAGCCCCAAATCCGTCTTTAAAATGAGATGTGTTGCTGTCTAAAGGCCAAGTTATGCTTCCGCGTCGACACAACGCAAGGGGGCTTGCAGACCCCTTACGTCCAACGCAAGGGCCTGACGTGTACCTCCCAAAAATCCTAGATCCAACACCAACGCAGCGGCATTGGCTGTGATTGGTCCGCTAACTACATCCGCTGGAGACCGCTATCCGGTTTCCACTCATAAACACCGCCATTTAAACTTTTAATAGGCTACTTTTATTGTTTTCACCTCGTTTTATTGTTTGCACCTTGTCGCTTTTGCACAAAGAAATAAAACACCAACTTCAGAAAAATAGTGGATGTTCAAAGCCGGAAAGTAAACAAATAGGCTATAAACGAGGCTAACGACGATATACGTCAAGAGTCTCAGTCGGTCGTTCAGTCTTTACAAAAAACATAGCGCCCTCTACCGGTGTGGCATTGAATTGCATTTCGACACGTAAACCCAACGCAGAACCATCACGGTCTCCAAGCAACTGCGTGGCCGTTGCGTGATCACTACGCGGAAGCATAATCAGGCCTTAACACAAATTCGACCAATAGGAGAATTTTAGGAAATTGAGTGTGATGACATTAGATGAAAGTGTGTACAGCGTCCTACTCTGGACTGTTGAAGAAAAAAATGGGTTTATTTACTTTGGCAAAACAAATTTTGGTAACACTTTCTATGAAGGCCATGTATATAATGCATCATAAGCACATTTATAAGACATTATAATGCATTTACAAGGCTTTATAAAAGATGATTGTAGTTTAACGCTGTGCATGCTGATGTTTAGAATATTATATCAGGCTAAGGACTAAATATGTCAACACCTTGAAACTATTTTGTTAGTAAAATCAATTACTTCCACTTCTGAAAGACAAATACGCCTGTGATGTAGTCATTCCATTCTAAAGAACATTGTCCCACACGGTGTTTTTGGAGGACTTGGGGACGTGAGAGGTGTCAAATCTGCACCAATGGGACTCTGCTGGGATCTCAAGAGGACCACATGCACAAAAACAGTAAGAGGGAAGAAAAAGAGAGGTCTACTATCAGTGATGCTCAGGAGATGTGATCAAATCTGCTGCACCCCAAAGGAGAAATGAATGAAACATCACTGATAAAAACTTTCATGTCCACAGAGACTCAGTCACACTCTCACTGAGTCTCAGAGGGCAGAATTCTAGAGATTCCTCATTATAACCTAGGAATTACAAAGTGACATAAAGTTTCCTTTAAGAGGGTCATTTATGACACAAAAATGAGTAATGATGGTGCATGTATCCTTACTATGCTGGGGCAATGATGCACACCAAAGACACACAGATGTGCACACTTACACACTGATGCACA
The DNA here is from genome assembly GCF_963514095.1 of Eutrigla gurnardus. Lineage (NCBI taxonomy): Eukaryota > Metazoa > Chordata > Actinopteri > Perciformes > Triglidae > Eutrigla > Eutrigla gurnardus. Next base: position 19,149,627 of record NC_139916.1, on the reverse strand, counting down.
CACTGTACAGGCACACACACAGTGACTAGAACGGGCCTGGCAGAAAAGGTAGAACATGCTGACACACAGTGCATTCTCTCTGAAAAGTGGGACACCCTCCAACCATCCGATCCACAACCACTGACAAGTCCCTTTCAAACTGCCTTTCTTCTCCCGTCTGAGGCAGACAAATTCATCCCTCTTGTCTCCAAACAATCACCTCTTTTCTTCTGCCGGCCGCACCAATGAAAGAAGGAGAGAGGGAGGGAGGGAGAAATACATCTGCCCCACAGAGCTACACTGTAGGAACTAGGCAAGTGTCCTGTGTGCTAGGGCCCCTGGGACTGGGCGTCTGGGCCCCACTATCTTATAACACAGTTGACAAAAAGCCCAGGGCTCAGCCCTCAGGAAATCTGAGAGGCGGGGTATCTAGGCCGGGAGGGCAGGCAAGAGGGAAGGAGGGACAAAACATCTCAGGTACGTTGCACCTATCCTGGCTCATATATGTCGAATCGGCGGGATTTGCTTGAAATACATTTTGTAAAAGATATCACAGTGCGAAGGCAAATGTGCACCAGGTGACCACACACAAGGTAATGGGAAGTAATGTGTGTTTCCATCCACTACTCTTGCAAAAATTGGAGTTGGCCACTTTGAGAAAAACAGCTCATGGCAGCACATTTCCAATCAGGATTGCTGAATAAGATGACATGACAAGGTGACATAATAATTAAAATGACACCAGTCAAAGAAACAAAAACAACGTTAGGTTCACACACTGTTTACTGGATAAGCGTCCAGTAATTCATTTGAACGTGATGCCTTCAGATTCTGAGGTAACTGACAAATGCATCAGCCAATGAAATGTATAGTTGGAGACACAGAAAGGCTGCTAATATGCAAATTTAGATGAAGTGGAGTGACAGTCAACAGGCAGAGGGGAATCCTTGAGGCTCAAGGACACTTCAGCAGAGGGGGAATCTGTGTGTCGCTTCACACATAAATGGCGCGCACACACACCAACAATGCACTCACTTTAGACCTCGCCAATCTCCCTCATTATATTTCATGTGTGTGTGAGGAGAAGTGACAGCAATGAGACGCCGATGCACACACTGAATGACAAACAAGTGGCAGCGGCCTGTGAAGGCCACGAGCGCGATGCCTGAGAGAGTGGAGATAATCGTTGTTCAGGGTTTTATCCCGGAGGCCAAGTGTATCTGCAGTTAATGTTGCCTCTTAACTGACCTTCCAGTGACCTGCAGCACATACAACGGCTCGGAGCGGAGGCCCCTTCCTTGGCCGGCCACCAAATGACTGGAGAGAAACAAACGCAGAGAGAGGGAACAAGACGAAAAGAGAAACGAGAGAAACAATGAAACATCCAGGAAAAGGGAAGACATGAAGACGGGTGAACAAGAGTAGCTGTGGGAGGAATAACAAGTAAGTTTGTAAAAGGAGGAAGAGTGTGTAAGGGCTTGTGTTTGTTAATTTAATGATCGGGTTGTCTTAATGTGGAGATGAACAGCATTAGACACTCAGTATTGAACCCCACCACAGCGTTCAGCTCATATGTTGCAACTCTTGCAGTTCTTTACAGCACTCACTTCCCCCGGGCAGATCACAGCTCCGATATCTCACTCAGCGCGCTCATATCGAAACTGCTAATAAGCTAAATATGCAAATCCGGGCACGCGTTCCACACACTCACACAACACTGGATTACACACACAAACCCATAAAGCTTTGATTCTTCCTCATAAGACTTTGATTGCAAAAGTATCCCGATGTGACGTATATACGCCACTATCTCACTCGTCCCTCACATCTTTCTGCTCACTTCTCTTTTTCACTTTTTTTCCTTTTAATTTGAGCCGATTGCCTTTTTTGACGAGTGCACCTCCTTATCGCCCTCCACCATCAAGCTGCTTTTCATTTCCTCTCCTTTTTTATTGCTTTTCTCTTTTTTTTTATTATAATGTGTGTGGTGTGCCTCTCTAACCCTTCCCCCACCTATTGAGTCGTTTATCCTGCTTACTCTTTACTTACACATTTTATATAATCAAAAAACATATAAGCGATCTCATGAGAACAAGGTTTCCCGTGAAGAAGAGATGCACCTTTCACACACTTAGGTGGGGCGAGGGATGGAAATCGGGCCAAGAGAAACTGGAGCCACGGATGTGAGCGCCGAGAGAAAAAGAAGCGGTGAAAAAAGAAAAGAGAGTGACAGACATGGATCTGCCTCTCCTGTAGCTTCGGCTGTGAGCGCCGGTGATAAGCTAGTAGACCCCCTTCTCCTCCCGCCGCCATCCCACAGCTAACCCTCTGTAATCATTTCCACACGGCCTCCTACAGCTTCTTCACGTCTTTAATTTCACTGCTATTGTTGCGGCGGCCACAACACCCTGTTGTATTGTCCTTTCAACAGCCCTGATATAATGAGGCTGTTGTGTCACCTGTGGAAGAGCCATTTTGCACGGATAGAAATCACTGTAGGCAACTACAACTCAATGAGCCTGCAGACAATGTGCGTTTCCGAAACAGTTGTACCCCATTAACCAGTCACTCACTCAAAACAGACACCATGCATAGACCTTCAAGGCCATGTCAGAGTACAGGGATATATATATATATATATATATATATATACAGTATATTTTGTTGAGATTTCATTAACGAACAATACAAATACTTGACTTTGAGCAAACAAAAATGCTCTGTTCTCACAAAATGTATTTTTGACTGTTATCCCCCAAAAATCTTACTCTTTAAGTTGTGAGTCGATAAAGTTGGAGAGCAGATTTTGTCGGGACATTTAAATTCAAGTTGTTGCAGAAACATTCATGACATCATTTCTGCCTGTTGATAAATGTTGGCATTATGTACAAAATATTTGTCCCTGAAAATTAGTCGTGATGAATGTAATTTCTCTGAGGGAATATTTAGAGAATACCAGGGACTGAAACATACAGATACCAGGAAGTTTGACTCTTTCCTCCTCTATCTACAAGCTCTTAGAGCCTTTCCACATTCCTCTCCATTCAGTCCGGGTTTGTTCTTCTGACCTGCTGATGAGCGAGTCGGATAGCATCTGAGTGGCCTCCCTCCACGCCGTGCCGCCACACTACGGCCAGAGTCGGGTGGGGGTTAGGAGACCGGTTTTAGTACAATGTTTTTACTGTGTAGCAGGCAGACCTCAGCCATTGTGAAGGTCCCGGAGTCAATGTGAGCCCAAGCTTAGCCAGTTACATCAGTCTGAGCTTGAGACTTTGACCTTTACAACTGTAGCAAACAGAATCCAACGTCAACGTCACTGATAGGACAATATGTCAAAAAGAAATCTCTCCACTATTGCGTATACAATAAAAATCAAGCAGAACTCATGTGAGTTACAGCCACACATCCAATGTGTGAGCACAGATATTCATTCTGAGATTTTCACAGACACACTCCAGCACACAGAGAGCAAGGAAATCCACCTGTCTTCTTTAAACGGGATCTTTTGTGAAATCCATATGATCAAGCCACTCGCTTACACCTTCGTATTATCTTTTTACTGGCATTTAAGAAAAAACTTCCTCCGTGAGCCACTGCCCCGAGCCATGTATGAGAACAATGCTGCTCAAATTGCCGTAGCAACACAGCCGAGGAGCTCCCGCACAATTGCTGTGGATTGAGTGACGCTGTGAGGTTATTAGTCCATGTTCTGAAACCTCACCCTACTCAGCTTCTCCACATCTCCAACTATAAATTACACGCTGTTCTGTGATATATCCCTGTTACGCCTCAGTTACCCAGTTGGTCTGTTATAACAACATATTTTCTGCTTTTTAATTTTTCTTTAAGTTTTAAGTATAAGGGTTTTAAAGTCAGAAAGACACATAAGCTCAGTAAAGCTGATGGAAACAGCAGAGTTGTGTGATATTAATTTGTGAGTTCATCACTATGAATGACTGCTTTTACATATTCTAAGTCATTTGATCTATAGTGAATATAAAAAATATTAAAAAAAAAGGAAAATATTGCACTTCTTGTTGTAAGGGTTGGAAGCACTTAGAAAGCCTTTCCACATGGCGCCATGAGCCAGTGGTTTACAGCTTACAGCGCTAACTGTGTGGACAACGATGGAAGTGCTGACGGAGCTAACAGTGTTTACCTGAAGTGGAACCGGATGCTATGGTGCGATGTTTCTTCAAGATGCCGTCAGTCAGGAAAGCATTATCAACTGTCACCGCCATTAGAGAACAGGCTAGCACACTCACTCGCACAAACACGCACTAACAGCACATCGGTAATGCTATGTAAACAAAGCTTAGCAACACACACAGAGGGAAAGCAACTTTATTCTCTGCTCGGGTAGACATTACTCCACTATGTTTAGCAAATAGTTGTTTGCTGCTGTATTAATGTATTAATGTATTAATTGTCAGACCTACACTAAGAAAAGTTGTGTCACGTTACAATATTCTTTCTGTTAGGGCGATCTATCTTTGAGATACACATGTTTATGTTGTGGTTTACACCATTCACCTTTCATTCTCCATTTTGGCTGTTATTGTGTGAGCAAGCAGCACACACACACACACACACACACACACACACACACACACACACACACACACACACACACACACACACACACACACACACACACACACACCTACAGATGGCTGCAGGGCTGCTGAGGGTGCTTGTGTGTGTGTGTGTGTGTTGGGGGACGTGGTTCCGTGAATTTCTATAACAGGAAGCCAAGCTGGAGTCGGCCCACACACCAAGGATGCTGGAAGGCTGGAGGCCCTGGGCCCCAACCGTGGGAGAGAGACGGGAGAGGTAAGAGGAAATCAGCTTCGCTCAGCTATTAACGTATATCAGCCAGTCAGGGGGGGACTAATGATTTGGAAAATGAAATGCTGCAGAGGGCTTTTATTCCAGTTGGGCAAAAAAAGGAGTGACATGATTGACAGAAGGCACACGTCCTCTATCAACACAAAACCCCAGCTCCACCTCAGGCCACCTCATCCATCTCTCACCCCATTAATCCCTTAATGACAAACCAGTGAGAGGGAGAGTCAGCAGACAGGAGGAGAGAGAGAAAAGGGTGAAGGCAACATGGTAAAAAGAAATACATAGAAATGCCTCGGCACTGCCGTGAGGAATACAAACAAAGAGTGTGCAGATATAAAAGGAGATGAGGGACGGCTCAGGGATCAGGATGCGGAGGAATAAACAAAAGAGGATGCACGACGATGATTTGAGGAAAAACTGCACGTTGAATATTGATTGTTCTCCGGATTCATATAACGCCACACTCGGGGACAAAGCATTTATTTGTGCGGCGCAAAGTATGTGTGGCTGTTTTGGAGTTGCATGTGTGTATATGTGTTAATGCTCCATTGTGAATTGAGAGGGAGGGCAGCAGAGATCATGTGACAAGAGTCAGACTGAACGCGGCGCCTACACGCCTCTCAGGGGTCACGCAGAGGTCGTCACATGGCTACTGTGCCCACTGTCAAATATACAAAACGCACTCACACAGACACTAAACACACACACACACACACACACGTCGGGATACCCAGGGTTTATTTTCACATGACAGCGAGCACATCATTTATATATCTCCTTTATTTTGTCTACTAGTTTTTACTCAATACTATAATTTTTTTTCTCTGTGTCATTTCCACCCTGTAGTGACATCATGCGTACACACTAATATGCACATCTTTTCTTTCATGTCCATATCTTGTACTTAATAATAGTCTACTCTCTCCTCTTTTTCCCAGGTTGTGTAACCTGAGATTCCCATGTTCTGTCCTTTCGGATACCGAGCCACTGCTGACATCAGCTCAGTCCAGACATAGGAACAAGGAGATCAGGGGAAGGAGACATTTGGGAAATGGCCACGTCCAACCGAGACGGGGGAGAAATATTTCCTCCGGTGTGTAGAGAGACGTTAAGCGGGAGAAAGGTGGTGGATCAGGTTTCCCTGTGTTTTCATGGTTTCCCCCATTACAGTAATGTGCCAGGGCCACTTAACTAATGCATTAAAGCACTGTGATAAACACAATAAACAGCATTACTCAATGAAGAGAGTATGAGAGGTAGAAAGAGCCACTGAAAAATGTAGACTGTGCATACTTAACCCCCCCTTCTCTCATCCTCTCTCTCTAAACACACACAGTAAGATGACTAACTTCATTACCCTCCCCATTCCTCTTAGTGAGCGCAGCGGATTGAAACCTAATTACCACACCAGAGCCAAATTAAAAGCTTTTCCTCTCAATGGCTGCAATCCATCTCCTGACAAATGAACAGCGCCACTTCCACCGTGTCAATGCTCGCTTTCTCCCTCCCTGCATTCAGACGTCTTCATTCATGACAGAACGCTTCCTTTCACACAACACTGAAGCAACAGCTTTGATACCGGCGGCAACATTATCTCACTTAAGCTAATATCAATCAAATTTCAAAGATGAATAATGGGAATAAAAAAAATAAAATAAAAAAAAAAGAATCTGCCAGATCACGCCATCGTCCGTCCTGAAGAAAGCTGTCATGTTGACAATTTTCTTTTCTTTCCCCCAAATTTTTATCAATCCTCTACCGCCGCCTGGCACTCACACAGCTACCTCATTTCTTTGTGTGGACTGACAGCTACAATATAATGAGCAATCCTGCAGATAAAGAGCATGCAAAAATAACTCTTATTAAGGACATTTTTCATATTAATGATCCTATCAAAAATGCTATCATTACTGGTGCCCTCTACTGCATCTCAGGAGATCCATCTGTTAAACCCCTGAACATTTCAGACAACACGATCGTCATGCATACAGACGAGAGGTTGATCTGCTGGCCCTCTGGTGGGGTCGGAACAACCTGGAGCTGTGACGGTGAACCTCAGGAGGACCCCCTTTATACACTGTCCCTGGGGTCCACCATCTTCCAGGACCTCAAGTGGACTTTCAACATAGACACCATGAGGAAAAATGCCCTGCAGAGAATATACTTCCTGCTGCAACGCAGGAAGTTCAGCCAGCCTCCGGAGCTGCTGACCCAGTTCTACAAGGAGATAGATAATCCAGTCTGTCCGCTGCACGTCCATCACTGTGTAGTTTGGATCAGCCACCGTTTACCTCACAGCTGTAGCTGTAGTCTTGTTATTTATTCATCTATTTATGCATTTAGTTGTTTCATTCCTGTTTTTATTGTCCTTTTCCTTTAATGCAACTTGGACGTAAACATCTGCTGATAAGTGTGTCTGAGTTAGTAAATAATTAAATGTTTTCTCTTCTGGTCGTCCTTTGTGGCTAACGACACGTAAAACTCTTCCTCTCTTCTTCTCTTCTTCAGTCTCCTGCCCACCCACTTTCATTTGATTGGCTAAATCCAGGCGGAGACCAGCAGACGGTCAACACGGGGAACTCTGTGCAGGCTCACATGGGCGAAATCCCATTCATATCCCGAGCACCCCGATTAAAACCCCTTCTGGTGCGAAAGCATGTTATTCATAATGTTCATCTACACACAATGAATAAAATAACTGCCACAGCGAACAGATAGCTCATCACAGCAGTCAAACTCAAATATGGGACTGTTTGAAAACATCTGCCCATTGCCGTTTTTATCCTTTGAAAACTATATATATCTAAAATGAAGGGTAGAGGTGCAGGTTACTGACTTTAAAATGTGCCCGGGATCAAGTCTAATGACAGTTTCACCATCTGTCCAGCTGCAACTGCACTTAGTAATTAATAATGGCATGTATCAGTTGGAGATCAGATGTTTTCTGCTGTGGGAGGGTATGCTTAATCCAATGATGTCTTCTTTTAACAGATAGTGCAGGCTCCCAGACAGCAAGGTTATCACACTGGCTCTCTGCTCGCTGCCACTTAATGGAGATCTCAGGAGATTGTGGCTCACAAATTCACTATTACCATTACATTTTGTTATCTTTTCTCGTGTCTGGTATTTCTACTTTTTTACAGGAGGATTTCTGGCTGACTTATAGGAAACGGCCACCATCTCCGATTATGCTGGGAACAAAGATAGAAAGCACGCTCCTCACCGAACACATTCCAGTCAGTCGGTCATCTCTTATTGTGCTGGTCACAACGAAGATGGTCAATGGAAAGCTGGTTTACAATGAGATTCAATGATGTGATTGATTTACAAGGACCCAAACCATCCAAAGCAACCGATGCTAATACACGTAAAGTGTACTCTCTCCATTAGATTGTGAAGGCTCCGTCTTAAAATGCGTGGTTATCACATGCAGGGCAAAGTATTCTTCATTTTAAAGTCTTTATCACCAGTCAATCATGGCCGAGTGGGTTTGGATTGACAGCGGATCACTAGTGCTCAGTCTGTAGGTACTAATGCCATTATTTGCCTGCTGGTTCCATCTCTGTCTGTCCATCCTAATTCAGTTAGACACAAACGGACCCAGAAGGGCAGCAGAGGACCCATCTATTACTACAGTTTCCCTCATATGACACCAAAATCTTTCTGATTCCTTTATTGCATGTGCTTAGTTGGCATTGTCATGTGAAAAAAAAAAAAAAAAAATCAGTCTCATCTGATTGTGCCAGCCAACAAGCCATGCCTTCTGCATGGTTTGTGGTTGATTGACACAGAAATGGTATCTTCCACCGACCCTGTGCATCCCATTACTCCCCCTTCCTGCTAAATCCTGCAATGTTATCTCCTATCTCCCCTGGGAGCTGCTTGTAACGGCACTTTGTAGCATCTGTCACATAGCAAATGAGTGATGGTGGCTCCGTTTAAATTACTCCGACGCCCTTAAACAGTCCAAAAGACGGAGTTTTGCAAACATGTTTTAACACTAAATACAATACTTGTATGGCACTGTGTAGGACATAACAATGTGGGAAACAACTTACAAAAATGGAAAGTATTATATATAAGATCATGTTTATCTTAGATGATGATTATTGTTACCATGGAAACGATGAGATATAGAGTAGATGGCTTAGTGTGTGGATGAAAGGAGCTTGGGATGATAATGGTGCAGGTGATGAGGAGGGAGGGGGTTTATAATAACAATCAAAGAGGAAGAAGAGCAGAAGAGAGCGCCCGGTACAAAGTGACAGATCGAGTGGGCCTGTTACATGACTGCCTGTGCTTGTGTGTAGGGGTGGTGGTTGTTTTATGTAACTTCATAGATTGTCATTTGAGTGCTAGCCCTGTTCTTTGTCATGTCAACAAAGCTGCTAGGGTATGGTGGGTAATCTTAGACCGGGCTAGCTGTTAAACTGAGTACAGGTGGGGAGTAGCGGGGGGCAGGAATGACTGAATCTAATTCATTCGGAGGAAACATGCTTAAAACATTCAAATATGATCAAAATATCTGCTCAGTAGTACAACTTTTTTCCACCTTTAAAGGGTGCTTCTATTCAACATCTGATTCAATTGTAAGGCATTAAACAATTAATACAGTGGTAATGTACAGCCACCTGTATATTTGTATCAAACTTTTTCAAAAGCTGATTCGGTTTGCTCATGTCATGGAGATGGATCTGTGGTAGCAGTAGTAGAAGTAGCGGTGATTTCATCCTTTGCAGTTTTAGGATTTCTCATTTGTGTCATCCTAAAAGATAAACATGAAAGTTCGTTATTGGCTTTTGAATTTTACCAAAACAATTCAGCTCCATAGCTGCTGTGATATGGCTTGGCAAGCTCACAGTGCCAACCAGATTCTAGTTTTTCCTACTAGTCAGGTGTTACTTATTACAATAATGGTGGTGCCGTTATAAATCAGGTGTCCCATTGAGTCGTAACAGTGAGCCATGATGCACAATACCAGGACCCTGAAACTGAGTTATTCATTTAAAGTCAAAGTCGGCAACATTTTTTTGATCATATTCACTGAAGCCGACACTATGCTCCGATAGAACAACATAAATTATCTGGTTTTAGAAAAAAAGAAGCGCGTCTCTACGTGCACGTAGAGCCTGCATCATCCTGTCCACTCAGCACGCAGGACTGTGTTCGTGCACACAGAGCCCCTCCCCCCTCGGGTCATACCACTATCAAAGGAGGGAGGTGGAGGGAAGTAGCAACAAGCTTCCAATTCCTCAGTTAAAACCGAAACGAGGAGGTCCAAAACAACCAAGGAAAAGAAAACACCGGTGGAAAATAAGGAAAAAAAGAAAGATTGCGACGTTGCCCGTGATAAAACCAGAGTCAACATCGGACCTGCGTTTCAAAGGTGGCGTGATCTAAGGGATTTCAAAGGGCACGGAGTCAGGGGAAGGAGCTCGGTGGTCGTGGGGAAGGAGCGTGAGGGTTGTAAACATTCAAAATCTGACAGAGTGCCCTCGATCCGCCGGACTTGCTGACGGGGACTTTAATTGTCTAACTGTGCTTTTCCTACTGTGAAACCCTTTTCCATTATTTCTAAAAACCAGTTGGCAGGCATCATACGTGTCTCTGTAGAGCCTAGAGGTCAAGAATCGCCCCTGCGAACTCTGCTCTGCTGTTAGAAACAATATCTGAGAGGTGGAAGAGAGGAATAGTGACAGGGAGAGATGAAAGGCAGTGATTTTTCATCTTCATGCAGCATTACTACCCAGGGAGTTCAGACTCCAGCGGCGGTCCAGGTCTTATATGGAGCTGCAGCCATCGTCTCCACTGCGTTTACCAGCCGGTCCAAAACACTAAACGGCTCTGCCTCCCTCCTTCTCTCTCCTTTCGTAACTGTAACCTTCTTTCACTTTGAGATAAGGACTGTGAGTAATCTCCTGCTTTCCTTTCTCCTATTGCACCCTCTCATTTTCGGCTCTCAGTCTCTCCATTTATCAAAGTCATTCTCTCGCTGCATCTATCCCGCTCCCCCCACGGAGACCCACATGGCTCCAGCCCCAACAGCCTTAAACGGCCCAGCTCTCACTGCAACAGCAAAGCCGGCTGATTCAGAGGCCAACCTCGGTGTAGAGCGGCAAACAGGAAACACTCAAAGCAAGGGAAGAGTTTATGGAGGGTGCGTGAATCAGGTCTTTGTCCCTGGCTATAGACAGAGGTGTAAAAGGAGGAGGGATCTGCACGGCTTTGTCCAGGCAACATGATACAGCCCGCAGAGTAAAAATGGCAAAAGGCCTCAATTGAGAAATGCATACCGTCTTGTGCGTATGTGCCACTTCGAGACAGAAATCATTATATTTGAAACTAACCATGATTGTTTCAGAGGCTGTTTAAGTGGAAGCAAAAGAACAATGTGGAGAGTGAAACCGTAGCCTCTAGCTTTGTGTTTATCAAGAGAGCACTTCTGATCAGCTGATATTAAAAGGTGAGGGCTGAGGTTCCCCTTCATGAATAACCTCCAGAGATGCCAGACATGCTGCCAAAAACGTCCTCTAAAATGTTCCCAATTATTGTCTTATTTTAATCATTTGAATGTTAACGCTTGTTTAGAAATGAACACAAACACAGCATTGAAACTGGTTTCCTGAAATAATTGATAGTTAACTGCTAATATGGTTACAGTTTGTTTTGGTTATTCCAGTGTTGATTACAGCATGTTAACGGTCAAAAGGAATTAATAGACGTGGAGAAATTCTGATTATTTCAGCCAGAAGTATTTAATGAACCAGTAGCATGACTTTTACACAACTTAATAAACAAATCTGATTCTTCTCTAATACCATAGATGGAAATATTTAAATGCACATGTTACTCAGATCCCCAGGAAACCAATCTGAATCGATGAGGTTTGCCTGAATGTTGCTAATAATATTCTATTTAATTCTGCAGCCTGATATTTTTGTTAAACTATTATATCTAAGGGTTTAGAGATAGAATTAACAGGTTTGTAAAGGTAGATGACTAAATCATCATCTGCAAACACAAATAGCATAATCTATGTGCAGGTCTCCTCTACTGACCCCTTTCACGCCTGCTTCATTCCTTATTTGTAGTCAGGGACTCAATGCAATACTCAACAAATCCTTTCATGGTATTTCAGTAGAGGGAAAACATTATTAAAGATAATTTTGTTTACAAAAATAAATTCAATTAAATTGATTTTCACTTTCATTATATATGCATAAAACAAAACATGTCACTTCTAGATAATTAATCTAGCTAAAACATAGCAGAAAAAAGAAGAGAAATTAGAAGTACATAATAAATAGTTTCTAATTTAAACATTACTTACATTAAAGCTAAATCGTTAATCTAAACCACTACATTATGGTTAGAATTTTCTGATCACGTTTTAACAAAGTATTAAAATGGAGTTTTCAACAGCAGCAGCTTTATTTTGTCAACGCTACAAACATTCATCGATTTCTTAATAATAATAATAACTAATAATAATTTGAATGGATTTTTAACTCATTGCTGAGTTCACGAGTTCGGCTCATTTTTAACACTTCACCTCGTCTCAGTTACCCACACATGATCAGGAACACGTCCTCACACACACAACACTTAACACTTGACCTCCTACTCAGCGAGCGGTATTACACATTATGAGTAGCAGGGTCAGGATGTATAATGAGAGTCAAAGGAGAGAAGACATGAGAGGAGCGTATATGTCTTTCTATTTAATACCTCCCATATTTAATCAGAGCGCTCTCTCCCATATCACACTAGGGTAATTATGACTGTGATTATCTGTCAAAGATTGTACCTGTCTTTGTGTTCTCCATTCACACGTGCCAACTGTGTGCATGTTACCATTTACAGACACTCTCAATCAGATCATACCTTGGCATTAGTGGCCTCACTAGAGGAAAGATGAAAGCTTCTTTCACTCTTCCTTGTCCTCTCATTCATGCTCTGTCTTTGTCAAATGACGGCCCGACTCTATTCACAGAGCCGCGACCTCTCTGCTCTCTGCTGTGTGACAGAGGCTAACAAGTTGTCAATACCAGTGAACTGAGGGAAGAAAGAAAAAGCAATTACAATCTCTTTTTAATCCTTAGCAGTTCCAAAAGTCAGAGATTTACCCTTTCTTGGCTCACCTCTCCTCCTGTATGTGTGTGTGTGTGTGTGTGTGTGTGTGTGTGTGTGTGTGTGTGTGTGTGTGTGTGTGTGTGTGTGTGTGTGTGTGTGTGTGTGTGTGTGTGTGTGCGTGTGTGTGTGTGTGTGTGTGTGTGTGTGTGTGTGTGTGTGTGTCCTAATCAGGATGTGGTGAACGTTAATCAAGTCTCTCTTTCACTGATCAGGATAACATGTCTAATTAATCCAATCTCTGGCTCTTAAATTTCCATTCAAACCAAAGGTGAGAAAGATGAACCTTTGAAAAGCCCTGATTCTTTCTTAGTTTTTTTTTAAAAAATAAAGGGGGACACACCAGGTGAAAAATGATTCAGCTGGTATGAGATGGAGGCGGTGAGCGGATGTGGGGAGGGGCAAGAAGGTGGTGGTGGTGGTGGTGGTGGTGGTGGAGAGGGCAGGTCTGGATTAGTACCTATCCCCACCTTCAGTCAGAGAAATTAGACAGAGGGGAAGAGGGAAGAAGGCTGAGTTTTAACAGCCTGAAAGAAGCACAGATAAGGAGCAGAGCGTGGCTGGGCGTGGAGCGGATCTAGATGGGGAGGGAGAAGTTAATTACCTGAGCAGTGGGAATGGAGGGAGAGGTGATTGGAACGAGGGAGAGAGAGAGAGCGATATCTCTCATGGCTACCCTCCAGAGTCCCTGATGCATACTGAAACAGATTTAAGGGGAGGAGTAGGAAGAGGCTCTTCTTTAAGTGGCCTCGTGCACATTCCAAGACCACAGACAACAATGGAATATTAAACAGGAATCAAAGGGAAACACTCATCTCTAGGCTATATCCCAATGAGACGGTCAAAACCGTGACGGAATGTTTTAAGTAAAGGTCTTTATGGTATCCTGCTAGCCGCTAATGCAAAATAGATGCATGTGAACAGACGTTTTTTATTTTAATACCTTGAAAGATATCAAATCTTTCTGACACATTTGCTGTGAGACCTCTATGTAAACAGTGTGATCTCTTAAATAATGTGCCTGGAAGAACAAGGGAGTTTCACCAGACATAAAGAGGAATGCAGGGACAGGGAGAATTAAATGGATATGCGAGAAAAAAGGAAAAAGCAGAGTACCATTAATAGAGTGAAACTTCAGAGCCAAATTACTGAGGCGCCGCAGAGATAGTGATCAGAGTGCAGCCGTGCACCCTGGGTCTGTTAACGCAGCACTCAGGGCATTTACATCACCATCATTACCGTCCTTATCATTAACATCGTTCAAAGCTACACATGAAGCCCATATAAAAGCTGTAATGGAGCACATTAGTTCACATTGGGAGAGGTGAGCCCTTTGGTTGGGTCCAAAGTCATTTCACAGAAGGGGAGGGGGGGGGGGATACAAAAAAGTATTTTGCCGTCCCCCTTTCTCCTTTCAAAGGAGGAAGTGGTAGAGCCGAGGCCATCTATGATTGGTCCCTGCAGACCAGCCCCGCGGCTCATTCGCTGGCTGGACCTTAATTTTGTTAAGGGCACGGGTTGCTTCCTGTGCTGGCTAAACATATCAGTGTAAATGAGGTTTGGGATGCCTGAGGGGTTGCAGGGGGGAGGGGGGGATCCCCAGTTATGGAACCAGTTGAACAGAGCACCACAGGGAGACGGGAGGGGGGCTGGGAGAGGGGGTTGAATCGGGACGACAGGGGGGGGGGGACAGGGACGCAGAATGAAGAACCAAGGCCGAGGTAATGGAGGTTAAATGAAGTGGAGATAGATGGTGAAATACAGCTGCATCAAACTTGCATTAGCTTTGATTAACAGACCTGGTTTGAGTTACCGCTCTAACGTTTCCAGACGTCAAACAAAGTTGACCCAGCGGACTGAGAGCTGTGTTCTCGCTGACCCCCTCGGGTCACTGCCAGCCTAATGTCTCTCACAAAGCAGAACAAAAACAAACACGCCACGGTCCTCGGCGGCTGAAACGGCTCCGACTCAAAGGGGTGTTATATGTCATTAACCTCAATAAAAACCTTCAATCATCTCAGCAGTTTAGTTCAACTAAACTTCTCTCATTCTTACATGAAAACATGTCAATCGTTCCTTCAGTGCTGCCCAGGAAGTGCTGATGAAGACTTGTGAATAACTGTCGGTTCAGAGACACAAAAGAAGACTCATTTTGAGACGGGCAATGAGAGAACGCCCTGAGCTGAGCAGCTGTTTTATGTTTGCTAATAAATACTGATCAGATCACATCTCCTGCTCCAGTCTGGATGGCAGGGGCAACTCTACCCCATGGTCCACTCCAAATGCAATTACAGCCGAACAGTGACAGTTAGTGGCCCAGGAGCCAGGTACCCTCCACCCCCCCACCACCCCCACCCCTCCCTCCCCAGGCTCCATTGAGCCCCTTGCAGGCCCATAATTGGATTGGTCAGCAGTTAATTCCATTACAGCCAAGCAGTCAGGCACTTGATATTTCCAAGTTGTTGGCAGTAATTTGCTCCTATTAGCAGCTTTTACAGAGAATAAGAGTCATCATGTAAACAATCAACTGAGTAGGGTTTCAATGTCCAGTCCGTGTGTGTTTGTGTATGCCTGTGTGCATAAAAGGGTGTTTGTTTCAGAGGGAGATTCAATTTGTGGAGTCAAATCTAATCAGAGGACACAGAAGTCTTGCAGGACAGAATGTGTTGAAGTGGGTGTCAGAGGGGCCTGGGTGGCTCTGGTTACCCCAGAAGTGGTGCAGTAATGGGACTGGGCGGCTGGTTCACTGCACTGTCGTAACGGTGAGGACAGATAGGAGGATGTAGACATGAGATATTTGAATAGTGGGTGTGCAACTGTGTGTTGGGAAATTTGAATAACAATGCAAATATGTTCAAAGGTTGATTCACGGTAATATGTAGCTTTGTTGAACAAGGAAGGGCCATTAATGTCAAAGTTAAAACAAATCTCTAAATGGATAAAACAATAAACATTATATTGTATTCAATGTTTTGTTATGGTGGTGTCTAGATGATAAAAGCTGAATTTGAATTTTCACCTTTTCCTTGGACACATCTGCAGCAAAGCCAGGTGGAACACCACATATAAGATAAAGTAATAGAATAGCAGTGAAGAGGATTAGAAAAATTAACATATTTTTTTGTTCACTGTGACATATAGTGGAGGTACATCTCATCGCAGTAACTCGGCCAAACACTTCATTCAGGAATATGAGAAACATAAAGCTGAGAGCAGAGGCAGCTCCAGGTCTCTGCAGGAAGCAATAATCTAACTAGCGATAACAATCTGAGTGATGGAAGGAGGGTGGTGGGTAGATGAAGGGGTGAGGGAAGCTGACAGTAGGAGTTTTTTTTTTCAGTTTCATCCAGCTCTATTGGTGCGGGTTATTTCTCCAGTGTTACCGGTCTAACTTCTGACTGAGGCAGACTGACTGAAGCAGCACTCGCAATGAGACCCAGCATTTTTTCTTGAAACATACTGACAGTCCATCCGCAGAAGAATGGGAATATCTCTCTTGTGTGGCGACAATAGAGTCCAAACCTAATCATTCAGACGGAGGAGGAAGAGAAAAAGAAAAGGAAATGCCTGGACTCTTGTTCTCATGTTAAATCAACCGTTTTTTCTCCAGTGTGTCAACCTTCCTTTCTCGTCTGCTCGCCATGTGCAGAGAGAGAATAGAAGTTGAGTTTCCTGACATTCATTCTTCAGACACAGAGTGAGGGGGGAACTTGAAAGAGAGGGAGGGTGTAGCGTGGAGGCAGAGAGACTTATTGAGGGAGAGACAGAGGGAGAAGCTGGGTATCTGTCTCTGAGGAGGACCTCTCCACCTGTCGGAGCCCACATTCCTGCACATTCCTGGGATCCCACAGACAAAGCGTGGTGAGAGGGCCAGGAACTGACCTTGGCTCTGCCTGTCAACAGCAGATCTCTCTGATAGAAACTGCGAAGGACCCATATTCACATGTGCATGAAACAAGAAGACACGAGCACCCTCATGACCAGGCGTGTGCACATACAAACACATGCTAACACATTCAGAAGAATGCAAAATGATTCCAGTTTTGTAAAAAAAAACAACAACAAAAATGTATCTTTTGTTTGGAGCCTTGAATGACAAGTTGTTCTGCTGCGTTATTTATTTAAGTTATTCGTTTGTATGCAGATACCATTTGGATGATTGAGATTTAAACGAGACCAGTATCTGACAAATCATTCTAGTGGTTCAATGTGAGAAAAACAGTATTTCTTAGAGCTGAGACAATTTTAAAAATCTATGTTGATAGTCACTTTGATAATCATTTAATTTTTAAAGCAAAAATGGCAAATATTTACAGGTTCCAGGAGGAGGATTCGCTACTATCTTTGTCTTACATTATGAAACGTAATATCAGTAGGTTGTTGATCAGACAAATACATATTTGAAGCTGTCGTCTTGGGCTCAAGTAAGTTGTGATTTCCGATGATTATAGGGTGGTCAGTTAGTGAAATCAGGGGTGAACGTCAACAATAAGTGTAGTGACTGGCATATTTTCCACACAAAGTACAGTATATTTAATTCAGAAGTGCAGGAAACTAAAACCACAGCTCCACACAGATGGAGAATATCCTGAGGCTATCTATCATATTGCTGTCTGTCCACCTAAGTTTCATACCACTGAGCTCTGAGGCGTGTAGCATTTCAGCTGTTAAAAGAGTGGAGGGATAGCAGCGAGAGGTGGGGTCGAGAGTGTGGAGGGTGCAGCATCTCATGAATGGAGCTCATTCTACCCCGAGAGGACTTCAAACAGGCCCGCATCAATCAGCCAGGTGGAGCACCGGCGGCTGAGCCATGCCCGCCGGCCGTCCGCCCGGAGGTTTCAGATGCACCGAGCATGCCCTCTCACACGACATACTGACTGACACACTGACCAGGAGTGGGCCAACTGGACTGCATTCACACACACACACACACACACACACACACACACACACACACACACACACACACACACACACACACACACACACACCTCCACCCAAATCTGTGGGTCCTCTGGGACCCTGCCAACAAGCACTAACTTGGAAGTGCCAAGGATGGCTCAATGTCAACTCCACTGCAAGACACATGCACACAAATCTCACCATCTCTTGTATGAACTTGTTTTTCTAAATTTTATAAAAAATAAAAAATAACTTTTTTGTCATCTTTGCTGAAACTATGACTATATCCTGACAGATATTCTCAGATCGGATCAGGAGGAGTTTCTAATCAATGAATGCTCGCAGACTGACACCTTGTCCTTCACTTCCCACGTTGGCACTGAACATAAATCATGAGGTGCAGAATCGTCCAATATGGACATGATTACTTGGGATACTGGGCTCTTTTTTCATTATTAATCTAGACTTTTACTATAATCACCACGTCATTTAAAGTATTTTCAGGACTAGGGGTGTGCCAGCATTGATAACCACGATATCTAAGTCATGAAATATTGATATAATGTTAATAATACGCTTAAGATAATATCCAGGAGGCAATTTGTCAGCAAAATTACAAAAATTCAAAATGACCTGCCATACTTGCCACCCGCTCTCCATCCCCTTCTAGCATAGAGAGTGCAGGGGCAGAGGGATTGTTTAGTTGAATATGTAGTTATGTGTCTAGTCTGCCTGACTCATTGATCCTCTATCTGACTGAGCTGCCGGCTGCTGGAGCTGATTGGAGCCACTCTCGACGAGCCTTGTGATTCCACAAGATGCGACAATGCATGTTTGAGAAGCGGCTTTCTCTGTGCTTGAATCGCCTATTGATAATATTGTGTTAATAATTCAGCACCTCTTAAATCCTGCTTTTGTTCAGTTATGGGTACAGAGACTCTCCACCTACACTCATAATTATTCAAAACGCACATAAACAAGGTTAGAGATGAATTTGAGTGATTTAAAATGTTTTATCATCATAATGATTAATTATTTTGGCCATGATACTTGTGTAGTGAAAATCTGATATCATGGCCGCCCTTTCCTGGGCATCGCTCTCCTTATGTAAGGATGTTAATGTAAGATTATTAGCATAGGTATGCTTCAGAGGAAAGGCTTAAAGCAACACTTAAGAACTTTTCCTCTTCGATCCCCCTACAGGTTGGAAGTGGAATTGTCCATTACTGCCGTCGTAAATAATTTAGCCTACCGCAGCCTACCGTCGCACGCACGTTATTTGTTTGTATGCAGAACCGGCTCTGGAAACGATGAACGATTTGAATGATGTCCAGTGACAAGGTACAGTAGCTAACGCCTTAGCTAAGATTAGCTAACATGAGCCATAGCGATAGTTACATATATATTAGCACAATAGCTAACCCCTTAGCTAACATGGGCCAATAAAATAATCAACAATGTATTGAACACAGATGCACACTGTTGGAAAAAAAATGATTACCGGTATTATTTACAAGTCCAGCAGCAACAAAGCCAAGTCAGTATCCGTCTTGCATTTTGTAGCCTCCTTCAGCTCTCGCCAACGAGTGTGAGCCGGTCCGATATTCACTCTCGTATAGAGCTCTTTCTTTGTCATGCTCCCGTTTTCTTTTCTTCGCCTCATCGGACATTATACTCCTCCTTTTCTTTGCAGGCTCTGCCATGACGCCAATTTAAAAACTACCTAGCTGCAAGGTATCTTCCACGCACCTGCCGGGTGTTCTCCCATTGATCTCCAGCAGAGCCACCACCTACCGGCTTTTGTAACGCTTGCCGTAAAGCAGGTCAAATTTGTAGTCTCATTAGAACTACAAAACTGCTACCCGACGAGGCAAAGTTACATAGTGCGGTTACAGCCAATAGAGGGCTGCAGAGCGAATGCTGAAGTGCCGTTCACCCAGTTTTGAGGTGATGAACCACTGAAACTATTTGGGAAAAATTATTTGAAGGCACTAAATACTCTTTAGTGTTGCTTTAAAAGGAAAGGTTTACTATTTCCAAATCTATTTAATGTACATTGAAAGGTTTTTGGTTGCTGTAATTGTTCCTCCTTTGCATACTGGCTGCAAAAAAAATCTCCTACTAAAGTAACTTCAATATAAGTGATGGGGGACAAAAGTTGACCCATCCTTTAATCGACCACATCCTCCCTTCCTTCACCTCCCTTTAGAGTTGCCTGTACCAATCATGATGCTTTATCTTTGTGTCTCTTATCTCTCAGCCTTACGAAACAGGAAAAGGGAATAAGCATTTTCTTGTTAAGAAATGGTCGTACTTCTTACATATTTCTTACTTGGGAGCCACATAACACTACAAACTCCCCTAGAAAGCCCTAAAACCTCCACAACAGTTTAGAACACAGTTTACACACCTCCATTTGTACCTCCAAAGAGGTATCTGGAAAACAACGTTTTAACTCTCTTTGCCTCCAGTCTTTAACCACTCAGCGATAGATAATAGATCAAACTAACAGAGTGGACAGACACGCTACTGTACGGCCTATCGAAGGCTGAACTGGCACAACGGTCGGGCCTCTCTCTGGGCTTGTCTTTGTGTTTGTGCTGCAATTATGCGCTCTCTCTCATCCACCCAGCTCCCCTCGTGACCTCGGGGTAAGGGTCAACATGCAAGACGTCCCTTCCAACGTACACAATGGCCCTCCATTCACAAGCCAGGGGAGGACAGAGAGAAGGAGGAGAAGAACGTTCTTCTCAGACATCAGACTCCCTATCGCTCTATCTCTCCATCATTTCCCCTCATCTGTCTGAACGGAGCAGACTCTGCCCACATCCTCCTACTAGCTACCAGACCCCCTTGTCTGCCGCCCTTCTCTCAAACAAACCCACCCGGTCCATATCCCCCTGCTCTCCAGACCAGGTTCTACACTGTGTGTGAAACTGTGCCAAAGCACACTGGGAGCAGCCTGCAGCGCGGCGCATGTCGAACAAACTTGCGTCGTATAAAACACACCATCCATCTTTTTCCTGAATGGCAGCTGATTCCAAACCATCCATGTGTCACCTGCTGCCCTGTGTGAATTCAGCCTGATGCCAGCGTCACAGTCTGACTGGAGGGTGGCGGAGGGGTGAGGGAGGAGAGAGCGGACCCTCGGGGGTGGGGGTTGAGAAGGGCGGTGGAGGGTGTACAGGGCTGGTGTTGATGGGTGGGCGGGGAGGCAGGGAGGATTTAAATGGAGATTGACGCCCAAGGGGTAACCTGGCAACAGGCAGGAGCTGCTGTCAGATTAGGATCTGAAAGAGAGAGATAACCACTTTACTGCCCCCTGGACTGAGGAGAGCTGGAAGGCTGCATCGTGTGTGTGTGTGTGTGTGTGTGTGTGTGTGTGTGTGTGCGTGTGTGTGTGTGTGTGTGTGTGTGTGTGTGTGTGTGTGTGTGTGTGTGTGTGTGCTTAACCCACGGTGCCATGTAGCAGGAGGCAGCTGCAGAGTTGTTTCTAAAGACCGGGTTAAAATGCCACACAGCAAAGCACATTCATCCATCACTGAGTTCTGTTTCTGACACATAATGTATGAAGAGAACACACACACACACACACAATATAAACACATGGAAATATCTAATGTGTGCATTTACACATTTACTTAAATAAATACAATCTGTCTAGAATGTGACATTATGACAACCGAGACAATAGACCACCAGCAGCCTGTATTTACATGACAACAGTCTCCCCGCGTGGTTTTATAACGTCCTAACAACAGCAAAGACAAACAGCAACCTCTTTACATAGTGTGAAAGGGCAAAGGTCATGCATGAAAAGCCTGTTGAACCTGTTGAAAAATGTATTTTGGGTCGAGACCAGCCTCTGATCAAAATGGTATGCACTTGCATTATTGATAAAAATAATGGTTCAAGCCTTGAAAGTATTGTTTTAACACTTCCATCCACAAGGCTATGAGGTCCTTGTTGATGCCATTTTACAGGCTGAAATATGTCAAAAACTATTTAATATGATTTTTTTTGGAGATTTTCTTGGTTGGTTCCTCTTGGTCCCCAGAAGATGAATCCTCTGACTTTTTCTCCGGCACCACTGTTGCCCTTTTTCCACCGAGGCATTTTGAGGGCCGGTTCGGAGCCGGTGCCCTCAATAGATCAGTGTTTTGATGACTAAACATCAGACACTGATCTATTGATCACACACTATTCTACACTTTAAAAAATGTTGTGATTTTAGTATTTTGTGTATTTTATTGTTAATGTATTTTTCGCAAAAATAAACACTTTTTCTGAAGAGACATGTCTGCTATGCTTGAAATGAGCGCTGCGGGGAAACCTCAGACGTATACAGTGACGTAATGACGTGGCTCTCTGGGCTCTCTAGCCGGTGGAAACGCAAACAGGTTCCCAGAAGGTTCGCAAGTTGAACCAACTGCGAACCAGCACGGGCACCGGCCCGGTTCCTGAACTAGGTTCGTGTTGGTGGAAAAGGGGTATGTGACATTAGCATTTGTGGCTTTGAAATATCTCAACAATTATTGGATATATTCCCATTAAGTTTGATTCAGACATTCATGATCAACAACTTTTCCTCCAGTGTCATCATCGGGTCAAAATACAATTTTGTCTAATAGTTTAAACTTGATTAACCAGATGGTGTTGGAAAACTTTGACAAATACTTCAGTGCTCTTCTTTTCTCTTCTCTCAATGCAGAAATACACTCCAGTTGCATCTGGAGCTGCAATTGTTGTTTATAACAAACTGTTGCCTCTGTGTCCATTCATCCAATCATCACGCTGTACTTAGTATTGGGGTCCTAATTAGTGAATGTTAGCATATTAACACACAACCTGATAACAGCAGGTTAGCATTGTCATTATGAGCAGGTTAGCATGCTGACATTAGCATTTAGCTGGATGTCTAGCATGGCTGCAGACTTGTTTTCTACTAAGTTTGCACTAAATGCAGCATATTGGTTTTTACAAACCTAATTTACTAAGGAGACACTAGTCTATGTTTTGAAACTTTAAAATAAAGTTAAAATGGATTAAAAGGCAGACTGGTCCACCAGATAGACATATTGATTAAAGGAGAATGAGTAACTGATCAGACAGAGGATTGGTGAATGCAACAAACATGGCTCAAAACAAACTTCTCTATCTGATGTGCAATACAATAACTGGCTCTACAAGTCAACCAATCGAGTGTGTGACTTCCTCTTTTTAAAAGCAGTAATCAAATGTTTCTCCTCTTCATCCGGAGAACAAAGAGCATTAAAAATGATAAGTGGAGCGGCTAAGAGAAGACTCAACGTTCAGGCCTGCATACCCACAGATGCATAGCCTGTAAAACGTAGCGATGCGCACTCCCAAAATGAAAAAGAATAACACTCAAAGACACACAAGTCCACTCGGGGCCTGCTGGCTGGTGGGTTGAGGGGGATTTGTTGGACGGCACGCGACTGTGTCATGGCAGCGCCTGCACCTCCTGTCAGCTGTGTTTGTGCAGTGACCAGGGGTGGTGAGGGGGGGCAGCTTCTGCATAAAAGAGCCAGAGGAAAAAAAGAGCCCGTAAATCTTCTCGACGAGGAAGAGGGCTGGAGAGAGAGAGAGAGAAAAGAGGGCGCGGGGGGAGATGAAACAATCACTTTTTCTTTTGTGCAGGTGTTTTTGTGTGCGCACGAGGCTAAAGTAGCGAGAGAGAAAAGAGGGGCTGTGTTGAGGGTGAATGACACAGACAGACTTAATGGCATTAAGCAAATAAGCCGAGTTCAGATTTGCTTTCTCCTTTGGTTTAACTTTCTGATGATTTGCATTTGCCCTTGAGCGCCTGCACTGCGTGTTTGAGGGACTGTGTGTAAAACAGAGAAGAGGAAAAAGTTGTTTCAAATGTTCTAGTGTAAGAATTTCAAAAAGTCTTTTTTGCTTATAATGTCATGTTGTATAATTATCGGATATTTACATTTAATACATAGCATCACCCATGTTTTGTCCTGTTTCATCAAATGTAATTAATGTCATGTATATGCAATGTTCATAAAATAGCCCAAATAAAGACTGATGAACTAGCAGAGGATCTTCAGCACATCTAAATAAGAATAATAAAGATGAATAAAGAGTGTTGCATTGTGGAGCTATAAACCTAATTTATGTTGTGCCTGTGAACCTAATGCACTATCAGAGTGTGGTCCAACATTCTTCAAAGTACATTTCAAATGAATAACAGTTTTATTTTAGTGTGTGTCTGTTGCTATGTGATGTTGTAACTAATCAAGTTTTTGTTTACAAAGGTATATTTGTTCAAATCTGTATTATACAAGGTACTTCCACCCAGACAATATGATGAGTCAAATATACAGTAGTTTGTGTTGTGTTATACTTCGATTAGACCTTCAGTTAATCATGCAATACGAATGCCTGCAGTAATGGATGAATTATACTTGTAATCACAGTAAATAATGAACTATTTCTCCGGTAATATTCACTTTTAAAACTTATTGTGTGAAAACCTAGATGTAAAGAAGGCAGCTGTACATATTTCGCAGCCCTGCAGCTGATTTGCATGTTATACATGTAGTCGTGACGACTGTACGGTTATTTGCATCGACAAATTATTGGAAATCAAGTTTCATTTTACAGAAACTCTTTTGTTTACTCTCTTTGTCTCCGAGGGGAGATAAATAGACACAAAAAAAGACTAAAACATCTTAATGCAATATAAGATGCCTTCAAATCTAAGTACTGTACTTAAGTACAATTATGAGGTACTTACTTTATTTGAGTGTTTACATTTCGTGCTACTTCATCCTTCTTTTCCACTACAGCTTAAGGAAATAATGTCCCTTATATTCCACTAGATATATATTCAACAGCTACAGTTAAGGCTACAGCGAATCTGATGAAGCAATATGCAAAACGTGTAGTTTGCTTTAAAAAAAGTAATAATTTATCAATGAAATTGTGTCTCGCGGCAAATTCATCTCATTGGTTGGTTATTGGTTGATGTTTCCCTGCATAATGAGCACTTCTTTTACCTTTCTACTAGACTAGACTAGTAGCAGGACTTTTAGTATAATTACATTTAAAATGTTAATTGTTAATGTTAATTAAATTTAGAAATGCAAGCGAATGTCATGCACAACCCTTCTGCAGCTCCTTTGCACAACTCTTAACATTCAACAACAGTAAGAAGAAAGCAGAGAGTATTTTGGAAACAAAGTTGTCACAAATACAGTGAATAACAGGAGGATACAGTCGTTTCATTATCAATATTCAACAGAAAGCAGGGATGGGAAGTCGAGGGTTGTAAAGATCAGGAGATAAAGAAAAAGAGAGGCCACTCTGGTTCTCATTTCCAGTCTGTGGACATTACCGCTTCATTAGCAGGCAGCATGTGCTAAATATTATTCTGACTCTGATGCCTATCACACTCCTATGTAATGAGATACAGGCCCTCTGAACACACACATCTTAGACGTTTTCTCTTCCCCTCCAACACCTTCTGACCCTCATTTTACCTCTGAGCAAGTATGTATATTAATATGTCTGGAGTACGTGATTGTACAGTGCACTTGAAGGCGGTAGTGCAAACACCAGAGGAACATAAGTGGAAGGAGAAGGAATACAGGGGGAGTGAAAAAAGGGGAGAATGATACGGATCCCGACGTTCTAATCCATATCATAGGCTACGACGTCTCCCTCCCTGCAATACCCCGATCTCATTTCAGCTCCAGGACTTTAGGACCTCGCTCTTCACTCTCATATCACCCTCTGGCCGATTTAGGAGAATTATTCAAATGAAGGAGAAACTTTGTCCGATAAAAAGCCTCAGATGTTCTTTTAAGGACCTTTGAAGGTTGCAGATGGAGAAGGGATTCCTCTAGAGTCGTTCCCTCATTAAGAATGATAATTGAGATCTGGATGCGTTTGATATACACCATTAAACTAAAGGTCTGAGCCGGTTACTGAGGGAGAGAATAGTTCAGGGCAAAGGATAATGTTCCACTGTGGGAAAGCTCATGGGCATTTTAAATGATTTGTCATACACTTCAGTTAAACGTTTGCAAATATTAGACAAGAAGACAATATAGGTTTGTCATAAAAAAAAGGTTCTGTGAAAAAAAGGTGTTAAAATGCAAAATAACAAAACAGAAGTGGTTGGTCTAAGTATAATGTAGTGTAAGGTAAATTCACATAGAGGACAAGGACTGACAAATGCTCTTCTCATTAAACAGCACACCACACATAAGGACATTTTAGGCTCTGCCTCATCAAAATATTCTCATCAAGTCTCCTCTTGCTTCTGCTGCCATGAAATGTTACGATGTATGAAAATGTCCTCATATTGATTTAGATACAGATTTAGAAATAGCACCTGAAAGTTTGTGATACTGTGATACTGTCGACACCCATCAAACATTATGCACTCGTCTCTGGATCAGGCATAGGGTTTTTATAATCAGTTTGAGGGAAAGAAGGGAATAATGAAGAGAACATTATAATGCGGGGAGCAATATTTTTTTTTAAACTGGCTACTTAAATCCACTTTGCCAACACTAAACTGTCATCAAATGACCCTCGGGATTTATAATAATTCACATTACCAGTAAATGGGACATAATTGTAACAAACATGATCACTGATAATTAATCTGCCTAATCTCTGTGATGGTAAAACAAAGGACTTTCACAGAAGCATTTAGAGGATAAGAGTGGCAGTGTTTGTGTGTGTGTGTGTGTGTGTGTGTGTGTGTGTGTGTGTGTGTGTGTGTATGTGAATGTATGAGAAGATTAAACTTGACTTTCTTTTCCATCATCTTTCTATTCTCTCTCTTTAAAACACACACACACACACACACACACACACACACACACACACACACACACACACACACACACACACACACACACACACACTAATCACGCACTGAGTAACCATTCTTGACTACCATCTAGAGGTATAGACAAAAAGGTGGAACTATAAAGTAAGCTTTCTGTGGTGATAACGAACAATATTTCACAGAGCAAAATGTGGATTCTGAAAATGTCTGACTAAAAAAAAATGGTTCCAGAACATAAACTTTTAAATTTGGTGAGCAACTACAATGTGAGCTGTTATAATAATATAATTAATTTAGTAAAACTCATGGAAATCTGCATATCAGTGTCTTAGAAAACACAATGACTGATTTAGAGAAAGTCAAATGTAACACTGTCAGCATGTAGAAGCTTCTTCCCGGAGGTGAAATTAACTAGAATTAAAAGAATTAAAAGTAAAAATACTCAAAGAGAAATGGCCCTCACAAGTTTTAAACTATTATTTATTTTATGTAATATGATTATTACTGATGCATTTTGTGTAAGTAGCATTTTACTGTTGTAATTGAGTTAATTTTAATAATTGTTTTTACTGTTGAACAGTTTAATATATAATAAGCTTATATGTTTTTCAAATACAGTAATAGTGTAAATAATTAAAGTGACGTAAAATCACAAACAAATATTTTAGTATAAAGTATAAAGTAGCCTACCACAAAATGGAAATGCACAAGTATTTAAAATGTGTACTGCAAGTGTACTTACATTTCTACTTAGGAAAGAATAACTGTATTACTTTTTATTAAACCTACATAAAGTTTATACACTGAACTCTTAATTATACGTTACATCACATTAAGAACTCGGTGGGACTGTGTGTGATGGAGGAGGCAAGGATGTGGTGGAAACAGGATGAGGGTTTAGGATATAATGTCGAGTATTATCAGTGTGTTATCAGGCTATTTATGCTCCATTGCAGTGAGGAGTTATGACCTCCCAATCAGAGCTGGGCTCAGAGATAAAGGCCAATCAGAGCTCAGAGAGCTGATAAAAGCCAATCACAGAGGTACAAAGTGATAAGGAAGCAGACCTGGCCCTGCAGGTGATGAGTTCCGGCCTCAGAGCCACGCAAACCACATGCAAACACACACACACACACACACACACACACACACACACACACACACACACACACACACACACACACACACACACACACACACACACACACACTTGTAACAGGAGCTCATGTTGTTTCAATAAAAAGATAAAAGTCGGTCCTAAACTGATCTTATTACAGTAAAATACAGTACAGAATAAATAGCTTGAAGTCTTTTAACAATACCACAAACTATTAACCTGGAAATTATTACAATTCCCACAAAGTTTGGCAGCGAGTCTAAATGTAATATTTTTCAAAAGTATGTTTGGTATTCAGTGTTAGAACAATGAGCATTAAACCTCTCACCACACAACTACACTCACATTGTTGTAAGAATTACTTGTTCATCTCAAATGTATCAAACCAGCTGTTTAATCTTAAAGTCTGATTTAATGTCACTTACTACAAGAACTCAAATAGATGCATCATTGGTGAGAAAGAATGCTGAATCTAATAAAATTGCAAACTATTTTTTCTTTGAATTGTAAAACATTTGTGTATCTTTAGACAGCAGTGGTGAGGACACAGCTCGGGCTTAAACCACGACTTTGTTACATACTGTATCTCATACATGTTGCATGCCATTCCCTCAGCCAGTACAAACTTACAGCAAAGCATGTTTTCTTTGGATAGCAGTGAGACTATAATATATCCCTCCCCCCAATCCACTTCATTCAAAACTTTGACAGAGCAGCAATCAACAGAGTAAAAAGATGCCAAGCAGAATGCAGCAGAAATCAAACAGCATCAAGTCTGATTCACTGTTTGGCTGGTTATTTAGGATTTAGGATGTTTACAGTAACTCACACATGAAGTTCAAACACAGAACATTCAGTTAGTGTTCTTCAGGCAAAAAAACAAAACACATTTTCTTTTCAAGTGAAAGGGTTGAAAGGTGACAACAGGGTGGAGAAGAACGTTTGAAAGATCTTCAAAAAAGAGAGAGAGAGAGCTTAGCCAGAAAGAGATCACAGGCTGCAATTACAACAGCGTGCGGCAGTGATGGAGGTGATAACGTACGCTCTGGGCCAACAGAAAGCAGGCACTCTGAACCTCAGCTCACCTCGTGTTCCTCCACCGAGAGCCCAAAATGGCCAAGCAGTATGGAGACACAGGAGTGCCACAATAGAATTTATTCAAGAATAAATCTGCAAAGGAGCAAATAACTGTGGAAATATAAAGAGGAATAATACAACAATAGATAAGCAAATTACATGAGTGGTAACATAAAATTGAAAGAATAAAGAAGTAAATATAAAAACCTGGAAACTATTAATAAAATAGTTTAGAAATGTGAAAGAACAATAAAAACAATTTATTTTCATATTTATTTGTTAATTTATTTCTGTCAACGTCTATTTAGGGATTTTCTTATGTTTATTTACTTATTTTTTGCATATGAAATTGTGCCTTACCCAGTTCAAACAGCTAGAAAAGCTGCGGCCACACCACATTCATAGTAGGCAAATCCATGTGAAGCCTACTTCCTGTTTTTTTTTTTTGCTAAAAAGCAGTGACCAAAAATGATCCAAGCAAGTCTATCTGTGGGCCCTCGGTACGACAGAACCTACTATGACACACCCAAAACTATTTTGTTTGGATTAGGCACTCAGACTACTTGGTTAACTTTAGAAAAACATTGTGGTTTGGTTAAAGTAAGGTTATCTGAGGTATGTACACTATATTGCCAAAAGTATTCACTCACCCATCCAAATAATTGAAATCAGGTGTTCCAATCACTTCCATGGCCACAGGTGTATAGAAGCAAACACCTAGGCATGCAGACTGTTTCTACAATCGCTACAGACCCCCAAACTTCATGTGGCCTTCAGATTAGCTCAACAACAGTGTAGCGGGCTTCATGGAATGGGTTTCCATGGCCGAGCAGCTGCATCCAAGCCGAACATCAGCAAGTGCAATGCAAAGTGCACAAAGCAAGGTCCATAAAGACATGGATGAGAGAGTTTGGTGGGGATGAACTTGACTGGCCTGCACTGAATTAGAGTGGAGACTGAGAGCCAGGCCTTCCCATTCAACATCAGTGTGTGACCTCACAAATATGCTTCTGGAAGAATGGTCAATAAGTCCCATAAACACACCCCTAAACCTTGTGGAAAGCCTTCCCAGAAGAGTTGAAACTGTTATAGCTGGGCAGGAAGCCCTACCCAAAGCCAGTTGATTGACAGTGATAGGGATACTGAACCCCAAATTGACCCGGAAGGCTGCTCCATCGGTGTATGAATGAGTTAGATCCTGATGTGCAGGCGGCTCCTCTGACATCACTGTATGAATGTGTGTGTGAACGGGAAAAAGCGCCTTCAGTAGCTAGTAAGCTAAAAAGCACTATATGCAAAAAGAGAAAGAATAAGGAAAATAATGGGATCAAAAATAAATAAATAATATTATCTAAAAATAAATACAAAATAACAAAAAAAAATAATAACTTATATGCACAAATAACCAAATGAACATACAGTCTATATGAAGGGCTTGGGTTCTGTGTGTTTGCGTGCATGTTCCTCCCACATTCCAAAGACATGCAGGATGGGCTTAGATGATGACTATAAATTGCCCGTAGGATTGGATAATGGACTATTTCCAAATTTTTGTATGTACATATATGTTCTTTCATTTTTTTTCTCTTGAATTTCACACATTTTTTTTGTTATTACTTTCAAGATTTATTTTTTATTATGGCACTCCTATGCCTCCATAAAGCAGAAGTCCTTGACTTCTTCCAAAAGGGTCTCCCAGAGGTCAGATAAAGGTCAGGTACAGAAAGGAGCTGGGAAGTGCACAACACAATCAGAACTTCTCATCTCATGGTATGTCTGCTTCATTTTCTTTCTTTTTTTTTTTTTTTTGTCGTTTCCATTTGAGTTGATTTGTACTTCTTTATGCAGCTGAGACTTTCTGGTTCTGCGCGGTAAGTCACCCCTGATGAAAAGAAAACTTTGCAATAAGAACATCTGCTGCTTTAAAATGTAGTCAAAGAGCTAATCAGTAACAATCAGCTGTTCCAGAAAGTCTTGTCTTTGGCAATTTAAAAAACTCTTGAGGGGGCTCAAAAATATGTGTGTGTGTGTGTGTGTGTGTGTGTGTGTGTGTGTGTGTGTGTGTGTGTGTGTGTGTGTGTGTGTGTGTGTGTGCGTGTGTCTGTGTAAACATTAAAAACAAAAACTAAACACTTAATCCAAAGTAAAAGTGCAGTGGTTGCAAAGTTTCAGTTTTACTCATTGTATTATTTGTGCGTGTCCTAGAGGCCTGACAAACATGTTAAATGCATTTCCTTCCTCATAAAATATTTGCAATTTACATACGTTTATGCACATATATTTACATCCATCTTTACGTACATCTTTACTACAAGATGCAAAATGAACATGGATGCACTCATAAAAATGTTGCCCTCGTAGTACTACCAGTGGTCACCACAGGGTACTTTTAAATACCACCTCTCACCACAAAGAAACGTACTCTTATGCCTGCATGTACGCGCAAACACACACACTTACAGCCACACAAACACTCACATCCAAGTGCACACATTCACAATTCACCTCCCTCTCACCCCTCTTCCCTGGGTGGGAGTCCATTTCCGTCTCCTGATACATAAATAAATAAAGGGGTATATAGTGCCCCAGGACCGGGATGGAAGAGACAGAGTGTTAACGCAAGAGAGAGAAAGAAAAGAATGGTGGCGAACAGACGGAGGAGAAATGAAGAGGAGATGAGGAGGGGGGAGTTGTAATTGTTTCCCCAACTCAGGGAAGTTCAGTCCCAATGCGACCGGGGCCGTCTCTCCCCGCGGAGCCCACCTCCCCTCTCCTCCAGACACGGGAGGGAGGCCTCAATCAAACATTTGAGCCACAGAACATGACCTGGCAAGTTCAGCAGGAAAAGAGGGGAGGAGGAGAGATTTAGTGTGAATTGATTGAATTACTTTTGGCCAAAACACCATGTGTGGGGCTGAAAGTGGAGGAACTGACAGGATGCGGTTAATAATGACTCTGTGCACTCATTAAGGCTGTTATTACATGTGCTTTTTAACATTAATGCTACACGATTAAAGTTGCAGTATCGGAGCTAATTACACATATGTGTGCGTGTGTGTGTGTGTGTGTGTGTGTGTGTGTGTGTGTGTGTGTGTGTGTGTGTGTGTGTGTGTGTGTGTGTGTGTGTGGATGGAGTCTTCTAAAGAAATAAAGTTATGCCTATCGGGGACTGAAGGAGAGACACAGAAGTATAAATAAATTGAGATTTTGAGCCAATAGATTTGTCTTCTCGGGTTCATATATCCTTTAAATTTCTCTCATCTCATCCTCCACTTTCCCTTCGAGGAGAATAATAGCTCAAAGCTCCAACATAATTAAGCTTCCAAATGATTTCATCTAATTTGAAATGGCTTTCCACACAAAAGCGTTGGCAGAAAGGTGGGGGGGGGTTGCTTGTGCTAATTCTCGCTGTGAGTGTTGCTTGTTGTCGTATCTCTAGCGGTCATGTCAGCGTGGCTAACGGAAGCAAACTCCACCTGCCAATCATAAGCAACCCGCCAGCTCCGTAATTTACACAGGACACAGGATGCATCAGCCGAATACAGTAACTGCATCCATGTCAACACAGAGATGGCACTATAGTGTATCTACAGTCGGGTACTCAAATTCCCAGAAAATGCCAGTTCAGCTCCAACGCTTCTTTCAAATAGGCTTTAAAACTTTCTGTGCTACTACAACGTAATAAGTTACTAAAATCAAAATTCAAAGCATATCTATGTTCGAGGGATTGCCTCCACGCAGCTCTCAAAATGGCTATCGGTGCTGATGTTATGAACAGTGCAAACAACAGCAACAGCGCTGACAGAGCTAACAGTGTTTACCTGGGGAACACCGGAGGTAAGGAAGGCGTGCATTACGCTTGTGTGATGACGCCGTGGCGTTATCAGCTGTAACCGCCGTATTAGCACAGTTGCAGAGCGGCGGCGTAAACAAAGCACAGAGAAGCTTGGATTACAACACACACAGAGGGAGAATGACTTCACTCTGTCTCTACATCACAAGCAAATAGTTGTTTGCTGCTATGTTAATGCTCAGAATTTCACACCATTAAGCTTGAATTTATATGATACACTGCAGTGTATCTTTATTTGGTTTAGTCTTTTATTTTTAATACTTTCTCTTTATATTCTTTTATATATTTTCTGCTACCTTTGTTGTTGAAAGGTGGTCTGCAAATTAACTTACAGATAATCTACTAACTGGCACGCATGGCGTATTTGCTTACATTTGCATTGGCTTTCTTTTTAGACCACATGAAGCCTCCATTGTTCAGAACTGCTGCATTAAAGGCCTCGGGGTCCGCTGGAGACACATTTTGGAAAACAGGAACAGCCCTCAAGCGTACAGATCCAAGATCATGTAGTCTCACTGACTGATGAAAAGACTAACTTGAATGTTAAATCTCCGCAACATTAGCGATATAGTGCACCAGCTTTGTCGAAAACTGGGCCATACACACATTTTTTGTCCCATAAGATTCTAATATCCCAGCATCAGTGGGATATTGGGGCTTGAATGTAATTACTCTATGACCACTTAGTTCAAACTGTCACTGCTAAGGTCAGATGAATAAGCCTCCATATTTGTCTCTAATCGAGCCACTAATCTGAAAGATCTAAGAGCCTGAATCAATCCTCCATTCTGCCTCTATTGATCTCATCTCCTCCGTCTAGCAGTTTCACTCCTGCTCTTTTTCCGTCTCCGTCTCCTCCCCAGCATGCTCTTTGCAGTAATGGATACTAAAGATGTCAGGCAGATTTTACATTTATTGCTTATTTAAAACGGCCTCTGACCCACACACAATACCCTCCACCACGTCCCAGCAGACATGCCTAAAAAAAGAGAAAGCGGCACGTCTCGGTGGGTGCAGTTAACGTTAAGGGGCTGTCACTCTTATTGTTGCAGTAGCCATGAAATGATCAAGCTTGGCTAATGGCGGCCTTATCTCTGCACCAGGCTTAATAATGGCTGTCCGAGGCCTACTTCTCCAGGTGGGAGTTATGTCATTAAGCCTCTATGTTACAGTTAGACTAACAACAATAACCATATGGTCGGAGCTCAGAGCGAGATACAGAAAGGTTTTCAAAGCCTTGAGGAGTGGATCAAAGTGGGGCAACCTGATTGTAAATGTCTACATGTGTCCGTTCCTCCTGTGGTAGCAATTATGTGCATGCCTTTTTGTGTGTGTACAGTCAGTTAGGCTCACGTCGCTGCATACCTCGCCTGCAGTGTTTTCACAGACAGCCGAATTGGGTGAAATTATTATTCGACATGTTCTAATTAACCAAAGTGCACACAGCCAAACTGCAGCACTTCATATTTATACAAAGGGAAGAGAGATTTGAAAAGCCAGAGGGGGAAACCATTCATGCTCCTGAATACAGCAGCGAACCGAGGCTTGAGCCACAGCATCACAAACTCACATCACAAAATTACTAGAGGCAGAGACGAGAGTACGAATGCAAACAGCTAATGCGAGTGATGAGAAAATTACGTTTATTTTGTTGTAACCAATATATACAGTAGTTTGAATTCATATATTTCAATTAGTTGGGTTCTGCATCAGCACTGTAATGGTATATGCTCACCAAAGCAGATTCCTTGATCATCTATGTTGAAATGCCAACAAACTATTACATCTCTAATACTTCCATTTCTATTTTACCATTCATCTCATTTAAAAAAAAAAAAATATGTGATCTCGTGCTCAATTATAATTACGATAGCAATTGTGCTTATCTAAATGAGATCAGAGTTTACTATTTTACTACTGAGAGGAAGAGAGCAACGATGTTTGTGTTTGGAAAGTCAGTCCTTTTCTTATTTGAAATGATCCTGGAGTCGATTCTGCTGCCCACAGAGTTCACTGAGGCTTCAAATCAACTGCCCATTTTATTAAACAGCCACTGGGATTATGGGGATTAATACACCGAGAGATCAGTAGATGGAGAGCGATCAGACCATGACAATGGCCATCATCGTTGTGGTGAGTATTCACAAGAACTCCAGGCGATCCAAATCACTGCTGCAAAAACATACAGTACTGCAGCGCTAAATATAAAATGTGTCAACCTGTCTCTGGAATGGTGGATGAAAAACACAGTGTTTTTCACCGGCCGTGTATCGTGGGAGTGTTACAGTTACATTCATCACGTCAGCAACCTAACGTTTTCCAGATTCTTCACAGTGACAGCTCAAGCTGTTTGAAAGCATTCTTACTTGTTTTGTGTGAAAAGGCTCGTTCTTTCTGGTTCCTATAATGTCACTTCATTTCGCATGTTGTCTGGGATCACAAGTTGTGAGTTAGACAAACTATTTTCATAAAATAGAAATGTCCTCTTTCTAGATGTTCTGTAGATGTGATTCACGGCAGATTCGCTTGGTTGGAGTTTGCTTTGGTGTTTCTGCCCTGCTCACCGGTCTAAACCTCATCACCCCTCATCGCCGCCGTGCGATAGCTCACCTCCTCACTGTCTGGATCACAACTGACATCAAAGTTCTGCTCGGCGCACCAATCCTGGCCTCGTGCCGGCTGATAAAGCAACACCTCATCCGTAACTTCAACCACATCCCTCACTTCTGTGCAATCTCCCTATCTGCTTGAAACCAGCCTATACCTGTCTGGGGTAAATTTTGAAGAACACAAAACAAAACTGCAGAGAAGTGTTGAACGTCGGAGAACCACAGCACAAAAGAGGAGGCCAGTAAGAGAAGTCAATGGCTTTCTCACATAACGTTTCTGCCTGCAATGTCTGTCTGTGACAAGAAGAGATCCAGTTACATGCTTGAACTACTGTCTGGGCAAATCGGAAGCATTCAAGCCAACCCCCTCCAGATATTGCTGATTAAAAAATAATAGCATGATAATCGAAGCGGCATTTCCATTTATGAAATCTGACTCACAGGCTGGTCCACTACGGGGGCTATCGTTCCGTCCCCCCAAATAATTCCCAAACAGTCTGCCTGACTTCTGGACCCCATGTCAAATGCAGAGAGGGAAAAGAAGAGGGAGAAAAATAAATAAATCCTCAATTTTAATGGCTCATTTCCGTGGGACACTACCCTTAAGCCATGGGACATCAGTAAAAAGACAACCCCTCAACCCCAATCCTCCATAATCTTCCCATCCGCACACACCCAAGCAGAGGAGTCGGGGGTGTGTCTAATCTCATTTTTCAGTTTGGTCTTCCTCTCTGGCGAGCAGACAGACGGTCCGACCCGCTAATGGCAGAGCAGGTGAAGCTGCCTGCCCAAACAGGCTGAATTCCTCATCAGTTATGTATATGCTTGCTCATGTTTATTTGTTTGGGTGTCTGGGAAATGAACTATGAGATTATACAAATGGAATTTCATACAATTTCAACAGACAAAAGAGATAAGAAGTTATGGGATGATTCATTAGTAGTAAAAGTAGTATTTTATGAAATGTCAGTACAACTCAAAACCCGACACAGTCCAGTCCATGTGCGGTTTACATATAAAATAGGTAAAGAAATTCAATTCATATGCATTTATTAATATAGCCCTAAGCCACAAATTGGCCTCAGAGGGCTTTACTATCAGTGGAGCATGCGACATCCTGTCCTGGGACCCTCCATCGGATAAGAAAAAAAATACCTACAAAACTGAAAAAAAAAAATACATTATACATCCCCCCCGATTCTTGAATTAGGATATCATAAAATATCTTCCTCTGCAGAAGCTGACTTTCTTTGGGAACTGCTGCTGATGGGCGGGGCTTTAAAGTCCACTCAGACGTTGCGTGTAATACTGGACTGTGCAAACAAACAGACACAAACCATTTCTGTAACCCCACTATTAAATATCTG
Organism: Eutrigla gurnardus; assembly: GCF_963514095.1. Lineage (NCBI taxonomy): Eukaryota > Metazoa > Chordata > Actinopteri > Perciformes > Triglidae > Eutrigla > Eutrigla gurnardus. Next base: position 19,112,909 of record NC_139916.1, on the reverse strand, counting down.
TAAGCAGTAAAACATAATACACACATTGTATTTATTTACACTTGTATTCTTGAAGAAAAAATGTAGTTGAAAGCTCTAGAAGAAATCTTGAAAGTGAAGTCAAGATTTTCTTTAGAAACTACTATTTCCAATATCAAGAATGATCACCACTTCATGAGTTTTAAAATGTGAATAACCAGTTTAAAACTGCCTGAATGATTGTAGATTTGTGTATAAATGGTTAATAAGTGTTTTATAGCACCCTGTGTGTTAACATACATCATCATTATGATTACAGCTATGTAACACTGTGCTATCGATCATTCATCAACTGTTTAAATGCTAGTTAAACATGCTTCACAGGGGGAATTATTGAAAATAGACTAAATAAGCACACAAAAACATTTCAGTTAGGACTGTTGTGATAATTCTGTTGGACAACATATTGTGGTAAATAATTATAATAATAATATAATAGCATATAATGCAAGTACACCCTTTTAAAGAGCAATGCACTTCTAATTCTTAAGAATATTCACCCATTATCTTAAAATAGTATACAAAAACAGGCTAACACAAAAGAAAAGAAAAGAAAGTAGAATCACACAAACAACGATAAATAAAACCCTACTATTTACATGTTGGCTAACATTTTGGTGACCTGCTGATGTAAACAAACACAAATGTAAAGATGTCCATATATTGTACGATGGATCGATAACATATGTATCCTGACCGGCCCAATTATAATGTGTAATAAGCCCTTAATTAAGTGTTAATATACTGCTTATAAATGCTTAACAGGGGGGTAAAAGTCAGTAAAGTATCACTCAACAATGAATCATCAGAAACATTTTAACAATATGTGCCTACATATCTCAAAATATATCTTCACTTTTCCCAGTGTGTCTTGTAACTGTGTGTGTGTGTGTGTGTGTGTGTGTGTGTGTGTGTGTGTGTGTGTGTGTGTGTGTGTGTGTGTGTGTGTGTGTGTGTGTGTGTGTGTGTGTCCAGCACACTTGTGTCGTGTCGTAGTTACACAATAAACTGTCCATATGATGTTTGCGAGGCGTAGATGTGGAAAGAGATGAAGTAAGAAGAGAAGGAGAGATTTTGTGTTGTGAGCCACTGTATCTGTGTCAGTGTCACCCTTGAACGGCCTCTGCTCCTCCGTTGTCTCCTCACACAATGACGTTATGTACACACACCTGATTATTAATATGCAGCCATGAAGCAGTGAAAAGAGGAGCGAGGGGCAGAGGCAACACAGAGGGGAGAAAGGCCTGATGGGAATCTTTTCGGGACAGTAAACACTGCATGAATTAACCTATCAGGGCGCTGTGACAGTGTGAGGTATGACCAGGAAACAAATGAGGAGAGGGTGAGAGGAGATAGCATACTGATCATTTAATGTCCGTTAAAACAGGACAATAGAGCTTTTGAGAGTGTGTTTATTTATGTGTATATTTTTTTATTTCTCTACAAATATGCTGTATAATTACAGGGGATACATTCTTAGTATTACTGCTATTACACAGAGGTATATGTTTTACAGAATGCTTATGTATGCATGTGTGTATAAGTGTCTTTAGTGTGTACTCAACGTCAATCAAGCAGATTTCTAATTAAGAGTTGCTGTGCAAGGTTAGCGATTGTTGCTAGGCAAGGAAATCACTATCTGCGTCCCAATTTTCATATGAATGAGCTCTTTTAATTAAACTGAGCAGCTAATGAGAGCCTATATCAAAATAATACAATGTTTTACCAGCTATGTAAAAAGTGAAAGAAAAAGAAAGAAAAAGAAACCCCGCAATGATGACATATAGGACGAAAGGGAGCTGAAGAGAGAGAGAGAGACAAATGGAAGTGAAAGGCAGGCAGATTAACTCGGTTCTGAGCAGAAAACAGATATCTGTTGTCTTTGAACCTGTAATGTTATTTCTGCGCTGACAGAAGTTCAAAGAATCCGGAGGCACAGATTGAGTTAGACTTTGGTGCACAAAAGGAACGCTGAGGAGAAAGAGAGGGAGAATAAATGTCGACTTGCATGTTGCGAGTCGGCGGCGTACCAGTCTGAGAGAGACAGAAGCAGGAAGGGAGATCTCAGATGAAAAGCAGAAAGAAAAACTCTCTTCCATTGTTGGAGTCTCTCTCTGTGTGTGTGTGTGTGTGTGTGTGTGTGTGTGTGTGTGTGTGTGTGTGTGTGTGTGTGTGTGTGTGTGTGTGTGTGTGTGTGTGGTTGTCAGGCACACACACACACACACACACACACACACCGACTACTTGAGTGGCTGCTATAATTTCTCCATTTGAAGGTTAATTAACGCTTGAAGTAAAAGCTACAGGACCGCAAATCAAAGACAGTAAACAGTGTTCCAGCAGCCTCAGGGGATTATTAGAAAAATAAATGAAAGCTGCATAAAACAATTAAAATATTTGAAATGTGAACTTCCAGGCAGTTTTCCATCGGCTCTGCTTTGATAACACTAAAATGATCAAAGACGAGTGAAATAAACTGTGGAAAAATGTGCGTATATAACACTGTACAAAGTGTTCATAGAAAAACAACATATAGAGTATTAAAACAAAGCGCTTCGCATGTGTTGACAGCAGGAACCCACACAATTGTCTCTGCCAAATACACTACAATTATTTTAAAATCTAGAAAATGCCAGTATAATAATCATAAAGTGCGAGCTTCTCCAGTCTGCCACTTCAAACAGACAACAACAGATTATTGCAGCAGCCAGTGGGCAAGCAGCGACAAAAAAACAAGGGAAGGCACGAAAAAAATGCAATTTCAGCTCCTTGAAAGTAGAAGTAGAGGATGTTAACGGTTGGGAGGGCAGTATGTATGTTTGATTTGGGGCTGTGCTGTGTGCATGTCAACACCCGCAATCTGGCAAACCTGAGGGATATGAGCTAATTAAGGAGGAAGACAACCGAAGGGGCAAAACAGAGGGGGGAAAAAAATCAAATTAAAAGGCAGGGGGGGATTAGTGAGAGAGTCATAGTACTTTCTACTTTTTCTAGAGTTTAGCTCAAACATTTGGAAAAAGACAGGACAAGACAAAGTGGGGCATCAAACGGGGAATGAAGAGAGATTTTTCTAAAAAGTTGGGAGTTATTTCAGACCACATTTGCATCAATGAACCCCCCTGCCCCGTTTTTATACGTTCCGTTTGCCTAACTGCCCCCTTTTTCTCTCTGTCTTTGTCTGTCTTTCTGTCTCCTTGTAGATTTCTCAGAGGAGCTGTCCCTGTCCCAGCCCCGGAGCTCCTATCTGATGGGCAGCGGGCCACTGTTTTCATAAACACAGTTTTTGGAGGGCTAGCATACATACATAAACAGCAGCACCACAGGCTGCAGTGTCAGATCTCTTCTAAACCTCCGTCACTCACTCTGCTCTTCTAAAAGCCCCCATCAGGCAGTGTTTGGGCCAGCCTGACAGTGGCGGGCTTTCAGACCGGTCCCAGACAGAACCAGAGCCATGTTTGGGTCCCCCTGCAGACACAGAGCCCCCGCGGCCCCGTTAGAACCCCACCGTCCCTGCCTGTCAGTCCAGGATTAACTCTGTATACACACTAGCCCATTACAGCACACACAGCGTAGACCTCAGGGCACAATAAATATCCTTTAATCTGATAACCTGTTCGCTTAAAAAAAGAACGGAGAACAGTTTTTTCTGATGATTAAAGAAGCGTTTGTGGTTTCTAGCTGAGATTCTGAGGTTCTTAAGTGTGCTTTTGGTTTTTGGTTTCACATGGCAGTGCAGCAGCTGTCTCATACATATAAATATTTATATTGATAAATACATGAAAAAATTCTGTCCATCTTCATAACAAGAGCCCAACAACTCAGTGAACTCATTGAACTGTTTCTCCAAATAATCAGTGTTTGCTATTAATCAATACCTTTATATTCAGAATGGATCAAATGACTAAATGTATCTGAAAGGTCGTACAGATAATTATCACTCACCTTTCAGCTCTTTGAAACATTTTAGCATCTTTCAGCTTGTGGTTTTGGTTTCTGGCTCGCAACTCTGATGGGTGTGGTTTTTGCAGCTGCTTTGAGCAAAATGATCTCACTAACTTTTAGTTGAAAATATTGTACTTCATACTTACAACTTTACATAACAAAACATACTCTTACAAAACATAATGCAGTGTTATAAATTAAAATACCAGATAAGTATGTAAATAAATGAGCTACACCTCAACCAGCTCTATCAGTAAAATGCTACTTATATTAATTATATTAATGAGGTCTGAGGGAAACCCTGGTGCTTGGAAAAAATCCTTAAAACAGGAGCTATTTGGTGGATCTGTCAATAATATATATATATATATATATATATATATATACATATATATATACACTGTATATTACAGCATAGATTTAGTTAAGTAAAAAAATTAAAACTTGCTCCCATACGCAACTATTGTAAATAAAATAACTTGCTAAATATATGTTGGGCTCAGACCGACACATGAGGAGTGAGTTAGGACTGGTTTCTTTGTTTAGGACTATCATGTTTGGTGACTAATCTAAACATAACATCTACTTCTGGGCTGCAGCAGACCAAACGGACTCCCCTGAAGACATTTCAATATTGTGAAACAAGCATGAAAATCCAAGAATAGTTGACATGTCTTTGACATCTTTTAGAGTGGAAGTGACTTTTCACATGACCCTACACATCACATGACCCCACCGGCAGCAATCTCCGTTGAACTGGACCCCGAGTTTGAAACGCTCCTCCCCGCAGCCTGAGGTCTCCTCAGCAGTAACACAACGCTCCAAAGGGAACCGCTCCGGGCCTTTCCTTCAAATTCATTACTCTGTTGGTTTAACATCATTATTGGGAAATGTTTTTGTGCCTATAGGACCTCAAACTGCAGACGTTTTATACTATAAGGCTCTACACCGATCCGGGAGCTGGCTTGACAAAAAACTTCTAAAGATGGTGCTTATTTTCATTTAGATCACAAATTTCTCATGGGAATTTAGTTTTTAAGTATTTACAATCGTGTCAACTTCACTCAATCAACATAATGAATAGAGCCTGATTGACTTTTTATATAAAACATATGGAAACTGAGAATTTAAAATATCTGATTATGATATACTGGCAAATATAGAAATACATACCATAAACAAAGGATCCTTTAAATTGAAATATTTTATAGAAATAATAAATGTGTCAGTGCTTTCTCTCTCTCGCTCTCTCCAATGTGATGATGACGGTTTCTGATATAAAACAATGATATCTCTGGCATTTCTGCACTGTAGTTTCTTGTTACTTTGCCAAGACTAATATCTGTAATAATCAGCCAGAACATTGGCCCTGGGCCAATCTGTATTCATCTCCAACATAAAGATGAAACAGGACACACTTGTATAATGTCTTCTTTCAATGTATAGCAAGAGGCCAAAATGATGGTAACCACATTATTTAAACACATGGCTTTCCCCCTCTCCCTTCACTGCAGCAGTAGCTTTTAGTTACTTGTTCTACTTTATGGGATGAGATAATATGTCAACTACAGAAAGGATAGCTATATATGATATTAATGGGGGGCTATGTTATTTATCTCAGCTTTCTCACAATTTCAGGTCAACCTTGTGCTTACATGCATGTCTGCCTCCCCCTCTCCTCTGTATGGAAAGGTGAGCGACGGCACGTTTTTCAAGGTGATGCTGCAGGTCACCTCTGACCTAGATGACTGGACTCTGCTAAGCTCAGCTGTAATGATCGGCCGTTATTCTTCTCCCATCAGCCTCAGCCTTTCAGCGACCGTACCCTCGTCCTGAGTTGACAAGGAGGGAGATGAGAGGATGACAACAGCAGTAAAAAAAATACCCCGCCAACAATTTGCTGCACAGAGCAGCTAATGCCTCTCTGATATGAAAAATACATTTTGATTAATTAGCTGATCACCGAATTTCTGGTCTTTTTTCAAACTAAGTGACGCACTAAAGGGCTCAGAGTGTCTGCACTAAAATTCAAAATGGCTGAATTCCCAGACAGAAATAATTCTACCCGACAGGATACAAACAAGTTAGTACAAACTACTGCATCAAAACACTGCTTACAAAATAGCGCATCAATCAATTATAGTAATACTTTCGTATTACTTTGAATGCAGAACGATTACTCAGTGGTGATCTGAAAACTCAAATATTACAAACTATTATAGCGGTGCAGTGAAAGCAAGTCCGACATTACACCTCAATATAGTTATAATTGACAGGCCCGTATTTGTGACCACGATTTACAATGGCATTAGTAGAAAAAAAGAGGGGGGGGGGGGGGGGGGGGGATAAGCAGATAAGCAGTGCCGGAAATGGAAGAGTCGACTGAAAGAGGCTGCGGCGGTATTAATTAAACAGTGCCCATTTTAATTATAGCTAATTATATTTGCAGCCGAGGGTTGAGAGGAGCGAGGGTGCTGAGGGTGATTCTATCTGTGTGTCTGCTCATTAGCACGGTGAAGCTGTCTGATTCAGCTTCTGTCATCAAATAATCAGCAATAAACACAATCTGTCGGGAGGAGGTGATACTGTTCAAACTGGTATAGTGAAGGCCAACACAGCAGGTAAACAGAGCTGGTAAGGGAGCAACCGCACACAAACGTGGTAGAGCTAGAGCTACTTTCAAGTCAGAAAATATGCCATTGTGTAATAAAAATAGGAATATAACAATCTGGAGTAAAACGGGAATATATTTCAAGAAAAGACGGAATGTTGGCAGCCTAGCCAACTCCCCACTGGTTACATTGTTAATTAATGTTGCACCCATTTATCAGTCAAACGGCTGCTAATTAGTCCTTTCAATCTCCTCTGCCTTGAGCCACAATTCAAACTCTTTTCTTGCCCTCCTCTTTCACCCTGTCGATAATCAGGGTTCCCTTCGCTCCGATTCCTTCTCTTACATGGCCGCCTGTTATCTCTGCTCATCAGTGACTGTTTCCCATCTATAAACATGTGGAATCTCAGATGTTGACCCCCCGACTCCTGGCTGACCCGGAGGTCACCAGCAAAAAGGGACAGGGGTGGGTATTGAAGGGAAATCGTTGTGGCTGTGTGTTATCTTTATGGTGGAAGAGGAGCTATTTAAAGGTTATATGGTGAATTGTGGTTTTAAAATAGGAGCATTGGGCCAAATGAACAGGGAGATGTCAGGTATCTACCTGTTCTAGCTTGGTGAGAGCGTGTGTGTGTGTGCGCGTGTGTGTGTGTGTGTGTGTGTGTGATGAGCTGAGGTGAGAACACACTCCCAGCTGCAGTCCCATAGTCTCCCTGTCTGTTACCTCCTGCCACAATCAGCTACGGCTCTAAAAAGCGGATTATGTGGTCCACCCAAACCTCCTCACCTAAGCTCAGAAAGGACTGTGTTGTCTTACCACACACACACACACACACACACACACACACACACACACACACACACACAAACAGGATTAGCATGCATGTTAAAAAATAGAGGGGGAAACGGGATGCACACAGTGACTGTGTTAATGAAACGCGAGAGGATCTTTATCAAGACAAGGAGGATGAAAATAATCACCTTCTCACAATGCACATTGGCAAATCAATTTTTTAGTATCATATCAAGGCAAAATGCATTTTATTTTTTCAATCGAGTGGAAATGCGCAACAATAATGGCTTTCAGCTAATTGATTTATATGTGTGTGCATGCATTTCTTAATCATTTAAGAAGAATAACATACAGGTTGGATATTCAATATGGACCTGACAAATATGAACACTAGTTTTTTAGATCTAAAAATACTCTCACATCCATCTCCAACCGACTATATTCCAGCAATGACACAAATGTGAGCATCTTAATGGTCTGCCTGTGAAATGATGACATTAAAGGAAAATATTTACGACCCAAACAAAATGATGTCCGTTCCTGTCTCATGTTGAGACATCAGACTAGTAATGTACAGAGAAAAAGGTTTTCAATAAAAAACTGGAATGGATGGAGAATGAGAGAGGGGGTGGAGCGAGAAAGAGAAAATTGGAGACACAGGAGTAAAAAAAGCAGCAGATTCTCCCCCCCTACCGTCTGGTTTTCTATAAGAGGAACGAGAGGAGATAAGACTAAAAGGACTGTCACTCAGAGGAACAATCCTTCCAGTGTCCCCTCTTGCTCCTGCTGCTCCTCCCTCCTCCCTCCAATTTCCACAGATTCCTGCTGAGATAGAGTCGCTGTTCACGGGGACAGTTTGCTGACATCATCCACCGAGCGTCCTGCACTCTCACTGCCCCACCCCACGGCACTTCTGTGACAGGGCGGACACAAAACACAAAACCCTCGCAGACACAGAGGCATGATCACTGCCACCATGCACACTTGTCAATGACTGGCAGTGTAATAGTGCCTTCAATCATCTACTATATGGTTCGTCAATGAATGTTTCTTACCATATCCTATTTGTATTTTCATTGTTTACTTATTCAAACATGGTTAATGTTACAATGAAAGTGAAATAAGTGAAAGCACTTACAAACAGAATAAAAGACATGGTTACACATCAAGTTTATAATGTCTATAAAAAATTACTACAATGTACATCAAAGTACAAAATCACCAGAGATCACTTTTCTGAATCTTGCATCATGTATTGATCATGCTTGTACAGGTCAGGGTAATATGATTCAGTAGGCAGTTTCAAACTGCACGCTACAGGTAAACTTCTTATGGATATTAGTTACAGCATGGGATTGATTCTGGACAGTGTGACATCTGGAAAACTCATTTAAAATGTGCCATTATGCTGAACTGTATGGATGACAGCATAAGAAACTAACTGGAGTGAACCGTAGGTATGACACATGTTAAAGTTTATGGTTCAGTAATGTGGATATAATATCTCTTTTGAATGTAGTACATATGCCGTCGTCGGTACAGCACAAACACACTGCAGCCATCAGAGATAGTGCTTCATATTGTGCTTATTAAAAAAAAAAGTCCAGCTTGTTCTGTGGACACAACCATTGCATTATATTCTTATTATATACATCAAGGACACACGGAGAATAACAGTCAGAAATTGAGTTTCAGCATAGCTTTGCTTTATTTTTCTTCCTGAAAAGATCCGTTTTCAATTCAACTCAAGTAACCTCTGGAATAACTGCTATTCTGTGTAAAAAGCAGCTTCCAAGACCACCATCAACGTGAAATGAAATGAAAAGAAAAACTATTCAAATATGGACAAATTAAACAAGCTTGAAACATAACATGGCCTCTATCCCAGCATGAGAGGGAGACACAGACGGTGAGCGTAGAGATCTGTTGAAATCTGTGAGTTCAGTGTTTCTGTAATGCCCACTGATTAGTTTTCTGCGAGTCACAAGGTTTGATTTAGACGAACAAAGAAGAACAAAAGTACAGACGATTTTTTAAGACGACTCAAACTTGTTGGGGACAGAAAAGTGGCTTCGACCCTTGTGATGGAGCAAACTGGATTAAGTTCATCTCCATGAAGGGAGATTTAAAAAAATCTGTTGTTTCACGTGTTCGGCATTCCACAATCATTGCCTTTGAGCAGACTGTCTCTATCAGAGGCTGATAGAAGAACATATTATATAACATATTCCTGATGCAGGCCAGTATTCCCCTCACCTCTACATGACCTCTGAAACTGGTCTCTGCCTGTCTGAGGGCGCTGAGACACAGTGGAAAAGTCAAGACTGAACCATCTTTTTATGGGGATCGAAGATATAGCGCTTGAAATGCAAGTGAATGATAACGGGCTGGGAATCAGTTTTAGGCTCCTCTTCATTCGTTGGTCCACCTTTGGTTCCACCCTTCCCTTTCTTCTTAGAGCTGGAGGATAACACCTGCTTGGTTTCTGGGCAAAGGCCCTCTGAAGAGAAGATAAATAGGCAGGTCAAGTAAAAAAACAAAAGAAAAAAAAACATTATATAAATAGATCCCCTTATGTAATAAATCTAGATTATAACTTATATCATGTATGTCACTTGGGTCAACCTAATCATCTAAGTGTAGGTATATGTAATGCTTGATAGAGATCTTTTCTTTCTGGTTATGTGGCAGCTACTGGATCTGTGCTGGAGCCTGTTCAGTGTGCTGACCTCGAGATCAACTGATGCCTCCATCCTCCTGATGTAACTGATGAAGATGTGCAGTGAAACAGTTGCTCCTCTTGCTCGGGCCTCGTTCTCAGCCACACCGAGCCGTTCTCCTGAAAGCTGAGCTCATGCATGCACTGCCGATTTTTCTATGCCATCGTGTCGACCCCTTTCGGCTCTCTCTGTGTATGCGCCTGCTTGTTTGCCGTTTTGCACGAGGAAAGTAAGAAATGTTCTGGGTTCACTGCTTTACACGCTGGCTGTCTGACCTCACGTTCAACGGCGCCAGCATTCTTCTTGTTATCGTTATGCCAATGTAAGGGTTGTTATGGTTGCAGCGCAGACAGAAATCTCTTCTCGTTATCTACGACCAGCTGAACATGTCCGTTTACCACCACGGAACAAGTTCACACGCTCAGACTGAAATTATTTGTGTTCAGATACGGATGCACTTTTACACGTTTGTGCTCAAATACATTTCTAGGCATTTGTGTTAGAATGAAAATGCTGCACAGACTTAAAGAGAAAAGGGTCGCTGAAGCCGAAAGAATCAAGCTAAGCGCATGTGAAGCATTACGTGTTCATCAGACAGGGTCCAACATCACACCCAATCAGCAGCAAATATAGGTATGAATTGGCTTTGGTGGAAAAAAAATAAAATAGGGTCAGTAGCCAAGTTGGCAAGTTTATTTTGGAGGAGCAGTAAATAGTATGAAGAAATGATAAACGTACCGTCCCCCTAAATTAAACTGACAGAAAGTGACCAAACACTCTCTAATACCAGCTTCTCAAAAGGTGCAGATTTACTGCATTTGTTTGTTAGAGTAAAATTCATATTTTGGGGTTAAGCAATATGATGAATTTGATGACATCACCTTGGGGTCGAGGTAATGTTTTTGGACATTTGTCAACCAAACCATGAAATGAATAATAGAGGCAAACAGATGTAGACAAGCAGGTAACAGAAATAGTTAGTAGTTAGTTGCGGCCCAAGAAATAATGCATGTCATGAGCAGTAGGTATGGAGAACAGAAAGCAACGTCTGCATGAAAGAAGATACTCCTACACATTTATACAAGCCTAAAGAAAGGTGCAAATATAAAGCTTGCAAAAGGCTTAACTACCATAAAGCAATACTTCAGAGTTAAAATGTCATCAGTGAAGGTTAGATTGACACGAGCAATAAAGTACTTTCTGTACCCAGACATGTCTGTACTCAGACATATGGCAGTATCAATGATGTGACCAACACCTTATGAGCAGAATAGTGCCATCTTTGGCCCAAATGTCGACAGGGAGTCGGATGAACACCACTGGATGTTTATATTATGTCCACGCTCTAAGATGTGTGCATTAGTACGTCTGAGACTTAAGTGAGGCAGTGAAGAGGATGTAGGTGAGGTTCTCTTTCTAAATGTTTTTGTTTTCTCTTCCCTCCCAGTGTGGAGCAGTGGGTTCGGAGCAACAGAAGGTAAAATAAACATGGAACAGACTTCCCCCGGAACACAGGCAATCCCCAGAGGAATCCTGGGAATGTGGCTCAGGATGTCAGGCCTACCACTCTTACCGCATCCTGAACACTGTCCGCAGAGCCCCGACGTCCAAGGAAAGAAAGAGAAAGTGCTCTGGGTGTGTGTATTGATGAAGAGGGAGACTTTTCTATGCAACATTATCTCCCTGCCTCCCTTTAACAGTGTCAGCGGTCTGAGCACTGGTGTGACAGACGTGAAGGGACAATAACTTCTCACCTCATGGGATCCTTACCTTGTACTCGGATCTTGAACTTCCCGCTCTGCCCAAATCCACCCTCGATAACGCCAGTCTCGCCTGTCGACAGAATGACCTTCAACCCCACAAAGAGCTGGAGGTTGGTCTCCTTCTTGAAGAGGCTGCGGCCGATCACAGTGTAATCGTCGGTCACCTGAGCACGAGAGAGAGAGTAAGAAACAGCGTTAGAAGCTGCAAAAGTGACATGTGATCCAGTTATGATTGTGAAAATACCACAATGTGTTTGGTTGGATCTCATTTTTCCTTCCTCTTATGTCTAGATCTTGTGTGTTGTCAGTCACCATTTCATTCACTCGTTGTGGCAGATTGCGGAAGAAGAGCTGATCCTCAGTCTGTACCCTCACCAACTGTACCGCTCACCCTAGGACACATTCCTCGAGGTCCGCCGCCTGGCTGTCTAGCACTCCCTTTCATCCTGCGCATTTTATGCTAGATTTGTTTGTATTTCTTTCTTATCATCCATCACTAAGTCGATCTAACCCGCCACTAATCTGATAACATGAGGGCACCGCTCTGTCTCCAACTTACCCCCCACCGCCAGCTCTTCCTCTCTCTTCTGCCTAACCCTCATTCATTCTTGAACATTTGACCCAGACCCAGCCCCTCAAGCGTGACTGATGCATTGATAAAAAAAAATACAGTTGCTGTACATGTCTGACAGACCGTATTAATTGGGACTGGTTGAGACCGTCATATCTCAACAATGCCAGTAATGTTCTTTTGCAAAAGGGAATTCTTAAATCTTGAAACATAACTGCCTGTTTCTTGGAGACGAATGTAGCGTCACGCGACCACGGTCTGACCTCTCGCACATGCTGCTCGACTCCTGAGTGACTGACTGGAGCTGTCGACAGCCTGAGGTGCTAACAGCAGGAAACTAGTTCACACACTTGACCCATGACCTGAGTCTGACCCTGCACAAGGGTATACATAGAGGAGCTTAACTGTACAGCGCAGAATGACAACAACCACAGTCGTACCCACAGATGAAAACACAAACATGGAGAAGTCGGCGGGTGTTGACTTTTTGAAAAATTCCCCAAAACAAAAACATTCGATAAGATGAGATATGGATCGGATGGTATTAACTGGAGCGCGGGATTTTGGAACAGAACGTAACAGCAGTAAGAACAGAGGAAAAATCATTACTGCATTTGTGAGAGAGAGAGAAAGAAGCTGAGCCAGAGAGAAGAGGCGGGTTAACTCACACAGACATGTGGGTATTCCTGTGCCACTCAGGTGTGTCCAAACAGTGCCAGCCTCTGACAGCTAGACAGGGCTAGTGGCGTCAGTTGGCCACCCAGGCACGCCTCTGTGTCACAGCACATGTGAAGGCATGCATACCTATCCGTGCCTCACTCAGTGATCACCAGGGCTGCGTGTGCATGCTTGTTTGTGTGTGCCTGTTTATGTACAATAGGAGCTCTGTCTAGAGACACGGTCCAGTGGCAACAGCAATGACAAACATCCAAAGAAGAATCACAGCCAAAAGGAGTACGTAAGGTGATGGAGGGCCGAGGAGCACGGGCAAACCACAAGGGTAAACAGAGAGGATGACGGTGAGGAAAAGACCTTTTGAGATAGTCTGCTGAGTGACCCACTCACCCTTTCCACCTGTCCCTCCTTGTGTTTCGTCTTGTAGATGCGCAGATGAGGCAGGGCAGTCTCAGCATAGCCTTTATCTTCAAACCCCTGGAGCAGACGACCCTGGAACGCCAAGCGGCATGCATTGGCGTGGATGTCCGTGTCCAACTTTGAACCAATCACCAGGCAGAGTGAGGGGCATGTGACCTGCCTATCAAACTCCAACAAGGCCCATTGCTCTGGCTCAGGTCCTGGACTCGCCTTTCCCTGATTGGTGACGTATTCATCCTGGTAGAAGTACTCCCTCTCCAAGGTGAAGGGTGTATCCAGCGAGCAGGGTTGAGATGGAGGTGGAGTAGTGTCCGAGGGCACCTCTGAGGCACCGTCAGGCGGCAGACCAAAGAAGGTCACCCTCGCCATGACTGTCTCATGACCCATGGTGATGTGGAACTTAGCACGGGTGGCAAGAGAGCCCTTGAAGTAGCCTATCTTCCTCACAGAGATGACGGCTGCATAGAGGGAGCGCAGGGACCCTGGGGTGCACACCACACCCCGCTCTAACAGTTTGGGGTCAAACTGTGTCACACACACACCCACACGATCCCCCTGCATGGCCCCCAGCACCGGCTTCCGAAACATCTGCACCGACTTTATCTTCTTGGTCACCTGATGCCAGAGAGAATAGGGATACAATAAATACCACATAAATACTATCTATTCATTTAACATTTAAAACATAGAAACTATACAACAAATACAGCATGACATAAATACAGTGCAAAGATTCTTATAATATATTTAAGGGAGAGGCCCTATAGAGGACTAGAGAGAGTTTGTTCCAATTACATGCATTTACAGTACAGTCATTAAATATGCAGCTGTGCAATCATATTAGAATACAGTTTTCAATAATATCTAGCAACATAATTGTGCTTGGTTTCGTTTGATCTGTAAATGTCCAAGCTAATCACAAGAACACAGACAAACATTTAAAACATGCCTGTCCATCTACCTATGATGATGACTATGATTGTTTTTGTTGTCTCCTATAAACTGACCAAGCCAACAGTGGTGGCACAGATCAAGACTTTGCAACAAATGTTAATTTAGCCATTTGCTGCCACCAAGAGGTAAACATGAGAAATGCAGACAAAACTGCTGAGCCTGGCTGAAAGTGTGCATCTGGTCTAAATTACCAAATGCCTTTGCTTCCATCCCACCCCGTCCCCTCATCCTGCCCTCACATTAAACTGACACATCCTCTGTACCCACATCCCTCCCTCTGTCCAGGTCAATTCTCAACCTCCAAATCTCTGTAGTTACAAAAGCATTTCCAGCACTCTGGTATGTTACCTGCCAGTAAATATCAGAGGTTCAAAATCCGTCCCATTTTGGGAGCATACCTTAAGTGCTGGGATTTCCACTGTGTCATTGACAGCCAGTGACCCCTGCAGGATGGTTCCAGTCATGACTGTTCCCTGACCGCGGATGGAGAAGCAATGGTCCACAGCCATCAGGAGGTCACCTCTGCTGTCTCTCTGAGGGAGATATGTCTGTTTCTTCAAAAGCTGAGACCACCAACAGGGCAAGAAGAAAGACACATTGATTTATACACACAAAAGATGACAGCTGTCATAATACAGCAAGGTAACATATGGAACCCGATAAAAGGGAAGCATTAATTAGATCCATATCCAGCCAGTGGATATAACTGTCATGACTACCCAAACACTGCTGATCACACACCATCTCTCTTTTCTAAGTGTATAAATACTAGATACTGCAATTTTTCTAAATTGGCTGTAGGTGTCGATGTGAGCGTCTCTATGTATCAGCCCTGTGACAGTCTGGCGACCTGTCCAGGTGACCCTGAACAGGGTAAGCGGTTACAGATAATGGATATATGGATGGATAGATGGATGTTATGCATTTATGTAAAACATAAATGTTTTTAAATATTAAAATCTGTGTGATCCCATCTCCCACTGCTTTTCTCTCACTATCAACATAAAGCCGTAACCAGCACCATTTTTTAACTGCAGTACATACTATACTAACTATATACTTTGTTTACCGGACAAAGAAAGTATTATGTTGTTAGTTTCAGTTGTGTGAACACAGTAGAGGACCTGCTTTACTGTTTAACCGCCACTCGAATAATGCCAGCTGAATAACGCCACTTGTTCATAAGTGAGAACTTATGTGCTCTTTTGAGCCAAATTAGTAACAATGGAGGGGAACCAGAGTGTTTCCAGACTTAACCTCTATTAACTCTGGCACTCCATGTGGCTCCTCTGTGTCAGGAGACTCCGGGCCCCCAGGCTTCGCTGCCACAGCAATCACTGGACATTCCTTAAATCTGGCCAACAGAAAAACAGTCATATTGAAATTACTTCATACTTTGATGTTGAAGTAATGATTAGAGATATTGATAAAGTTACTTGAAATGAAGAAAAAAAAGTGCGTCCGACAGACAGACTGCTGGAATGCACAGAGGGAGACAGAATGTGTAAAGAATGGGGAAATCAACAAGAGATTCAACCCTTGGCTACTGGGAGCGAATGGGATGGCCTAGCTGACTTAGTTGTCTGGGTTTCCACACAATCACAATTTATTCTTTGACTTGTAAAAAAATGCAAACCTGGTGCTCTCAAGGGTTTTGTGCAGTCTCTTGGTCATTTTCTCAATGGCACTCTGTCGTTTGTTGGGTGGCAGTAGGTCGACTTTGTTCAGGATGACCACCATGCGAGGGCAGGTAAGCTCTCCTATCAGCAGACACTCTGCAGTCTGAGTCTGCACCCCTTTCACCACGTCCACCACCAGCATCATCAGGTCAATGATTTGGGCCCCTAGAGAGAGTGGAAAACGCCACATATTACTGACATGGAAGAAACACTGTTTTGAATCAGAACAACGCAATAAATTGCTCGTAAGGACATTCCAGCTTTCCCGTTGTGCACCTATAAAAAGATGTAAGGACTAGTGAATAGAGACTACAAAGCCGACGACAGCAGCACAAACAGGAATGGACACAGATACCCAAAAATAACAGTAGAACAAGAAGAGAAATTACAGGAGGGGTGCTCAAAAGCAAAGAGAGAGTAAAAGGCTAGAGGGTTGAAACCAGAGCTGCAGCTCACTTGGTTGTCTTCCCTTTACCTCTTTTCTTTTCCTGACTTTGGCAGTCTCTCTTTCCTGTGTTCCCCTCTGTTCTCTCCTTCTATTTGGCTCCCTCTCTTTCCTGTGCTCTTCCCACTTGGGACAGGAGGGGAAGTTTAATGCTTACCCCAATCCCCATACTTTCCTTCCTCCCTAATCTACAGCATGTGCCACCCCACCGGCTCATAGGGTCCATTTAGTGTGTTGGTTACACGACACAGCAACATTCATTGTTGAGTGCCTCTATCCTGATTTAATACCATTACTTCCACCAATGTCTGTTTATCTCATAACGTAAGTTGAACAAGTCTGATGCTGGTTGTTCATTTGCTTGACAAATGAGAAAGACTATAATAGAAAACAGGTAATGGAGACAGTGTCCCTCTGAGTAAGTGTCATCAGTATCTGCACTGAAGACTACAGTAGTTATTTCTCCTCATACTCCCAACCATCCAAGTCAATGAGGGTTGCAACTAACGATCACAATCTGTTGTTATTTTATCTGTTGATTATTTACTCAATTAATTGATTAATTGTTTTGGTTTAAAAAAAAAAGCCCAAGATGACTTGTAATGTGCACAACTCAAAGATATAAAAAATCTGTCACAGGGGTCTAAAGTAACCAGAAAATATTCACATTACGAAACTAGATTGCAATTAATTTAATACTTGACATCTAATCGACTCTTTTCTGCAGCTCTTAGTGCAATAGAAAGGCGCCCTCTGCTGGATAGGTCAGATGTGTGTGTGCGATAAATGAGGATGTAGTGTAAACAGCATCCTACTGTGACTGCAGCATTTAGTCAGTCAGTACAGGGTGGGACATGTGATAACGTGATAGCACATCATCTTGTGCTCTCTTGTGACGTTAGACACACTGGTACTAATACCTCAAACACTTTCATATTGTTACTGATACACACACACCACCAATGTGTTTGTGTTGATTGAGCCTAGAACACATTTGTATTTTATAGTTGTTGTTTTTTGTGGGGTTTCTCACAAAAATTGCTTCCTTAACTTTGTTGGCAAAAAAAATAATGAAAAGACTTAAGCAATATGAGGGTAGCTATCAGCTTGAATCAGCAACTATTGGTATATCAGGTCGACATCTGACAGTATCCTATGTGTTTAACGTAAAAAACAGTTCATAATTCAGACAGCTCACCCCCAATGATAGTCCGAATAAGAGATGCGTGTCCTGGGCAATCTACCAGGGTGAACTGCAGGCTGTCGTACTGCTGCTGGCCCCCGCTGTCCCGCAGGTGACCCGGAAGATCCACAGTGAAGGAGGAGAAGCCGAGGTCCAGCGTGATGCCTCTCTCCCGGGACTGCGGGTTCTTGTCGAAAGCAGCCGTGGAGGCGGTGCTGCTCAGCGCCCTGGCGAGCGACGTCTTCCCGCTGTCGACATGGCCGAGCACGCCGACGTTGAAATTTAACGTTTGGGTGCGACTGCCAGCGGACTCTGACATGTTGACAGTAGTTTGATGCAACGTCAGTGTTGTCGATGTGCGTAATAACTAGCAGCTGGACCTTGAACTCGCTTCCAACGGAATTATATGCCGTCGACAATCTTTCCCTTCGTCGACATCCGCTGAATAACCCGCGAATACATCCAACAACGAGCTGTTTTAATTAGTTTACAACATAAAGACACATGTATAAAACTTTAACGTTACTTCGGCATGAGCATGGTTGAGAGAAACGGCTTTGCTGTCAGTGCAATTCATCCCGAGGACAACATGCTAAAGCGGAACCTTTGTTCGGTAGTTAAAAAAAAAATAATAAAAAAAATAATAAGTTAAAAACTGAAATAATAACTCGTTGGTTAAAGCCTCATTGTAAATAATTGCCGACTAGATGAACCCTCAATGTCTGTTTAGTTCTGTATTCATCTGAAGATTGTATTTATACTTGACAAGTTTCTATCAGTTTCTAGTACGACCAAACAACGGGAACGTAACCGGAAATTAATGGGCGGGTTTTTTCGTTGGAAATGATTGACATGCATTTTAGCCAATTAATATGCCGCTTCAGTTGACAATATCCAATGGTTTCACTGAATAGTCTAAATGGGCGGTAACGTTGCTTGAAAGGTATCACTTCCGCTCATTTTCCCTAGTTACCCACATGGAAACCGATCTCCCTGTGTTTTGAGTTTCGGCGCCGTTTGTGGCGGTGAGAAGTTATCTGAGGCACAGGTTTGATTTTCTACACCATAGACCTTGCAGTTTTTTTTACATAACACATTTGTAAAGAAGCAGTAGCAATGAAGATCGAGGAGGTAAAGAGCACTACAAAAACTCAGCGGATCGCCACTCACAGTCATGTTAAAGGACTCGGGCTAGACGAGGCCGGGATTGCTAAACAAACAGCATGCGGTCTAGTCGGCCAGGAGGCTGCAAGAGAGGTACAATTCATGTTTCACCGCAACTACGGTATTCTTGTATTGTTTATGAGGGGTGAATTCGAGAGCTGAGGAGGTTTTTTGTTGTTGTTGCGTGGATGATTTCGCTCATTTCAGGCGGTCAGGTGCACGAACAAGCTAGTTCCGTTAGCACTGTGGTGTCGCTGTTACTCCGGTTGGAAGAGAGAGTCCACTAAATAAGTAACATTCATTCATATTTGGGAAAAATATACAATTTTAAACGTTTTATTTGTAGAGTCCTTACCAAGTCAGCATATAAACGAAATGCATTGATGAGTGGAAAACGCATGGATTGTACATGCTGTATAGACAAACAATATTAGCCCTCATGGTGATTGTATTGAACTATGGAGGACATTTATTCATACACAAGAAATCGAGGTGTTAAAATGGAATCTAAAACAAAAAGTATCCGCAGTCTGTCACCATTCAGTGACCAGACCAGGTTCAAAATGTGTGAATGGATGTAGACATCTAGTCATTATGATGCTCTGATTTCCAGGCTAAGGAGACACCTGACTGTGGGGATGCATTGCTGTCTAAACGACAGTAGCACAGATGATAGAATGACCAGGGGTTAATGCAGTATGGGGGCATGGCAGGGATACAATCAGCTACTTGTACTGCAGCCAAGTGCTGTTTACATGTTACCATTGCCAATATAGAGCATAATACTACAATCCTTTTTTTCCCCAATCCTTTTTTCCCCCACTCTTCAGGCTTGTGGCATCATTGTCGATCTCATCCGATCAAAGAAGATGGCAGGACGGGCAGTGTTACTGGCAGGGCCACCCGGTACAGGAAAGGTAAGTGTGAATTGTTTGTTCTCTCGGAGCGCAGCTTAATGCTTAATTTAATTTGGCCTCTTTTATTGTTGCTGCAGATTTTGACTCTTTTCTACTTGTTCCTTTAGACTGCACTCGCCTTGGCTGTAGCACAGGAGTTGGGAAACAAGGTGCCTTTCTGCCCCATGGTTGGCAGCGAGGTCTACTCAACTGAGATTAAAAAAACCGAAGTATTGATGGAGAATTTCAGGAGAGCCATTGGTGAGTGTAACTTAAATATGATTTGGCTCCATGGCCAAAAACCAGTCACTGTGACTGAGCTTGTTGTTTTTGATTGTACCATTTTAAATACTGGTTAACAGGTAGTATACAGGTTACAGGTAGTAATGCCAAGAGAAAGCAAGTGTAAAAAAGGAAGGTAAATTCAGATTAAAGTCATATAATCACCAGACTTTATATTGATATTTTCAACTGAAATAAGCCTCAACAGAAAATAAATAACATCAAGGTCTGTGGATTATCCCAACTAAACTTTCTGATTTTCTGGAGGGATGACACCAACTCGCAACCTCAGCAACTAAAACCAAAGCTGTCTGTATGACTAAATACCACTTGGGCTATATGAGGTAAAAAGACTTTTAGTTCCACTACTTTCTTCCATCTCTTGGGACCTTAAATGACCAACATATTCCCTCGGGGAGGAGTCCACGGGAATGAAAAGCAAGGTGCCCTGCACCTCTTTTTGAGCTGAAAGGCGAAACTTGACAGCAGGCATATGAGAATGGTGTTGAGAAGGAAGGAAGGCTGAAGAGGGGGAAGGGGTTTGTCTGACTGCTGATGGTACCTGTCGCAGGGTAGGAAATGGAGCTTAGGTAGAGGGAGAGCCGGTCATCAGCACCTTCGCTCCTCCCCCTAGAACAGGATCCCCAGGGGGGAGGGGGTTTCATTTTGAAGTTGTCATCACTCTGCCGATAAGAGTGCCATGACAGACCCTGCTTTAAGTATTGCTGTCTGACCCTCAGCACAGCGGATCAGCCACCTGTGTGCTGCTCATACTCGGTGCCACCGGCTGCATGAAAGCGGAATAGGAGCGTGATCACGTTACAAGAGATGATGTCCGGACATTTCATGGGCACGTACACACACGTGTTCCCTTCTGTAATAAAATGCATTGTTCAGTAGACTGAAGGATGCAGTGGCTTAGTTGATTATTAGTTGGAATATAAAGGTGCAATTAGGGCTGGGGGGGGGATTGTTAGATGCATCGCGATGCGGTCGTGGACGTTCTGAACCGATTCACAAATGCCAAACATCGATTATTTTTATTCCGTATCGTTTACGGAACGCAAAAGGCCGAACTCGGAAAAAGCAGTGCCCGGACAGTCTGTGGCGTTGCACATAACAGAGACACGCGGCACCAGCTACATTTACACCCATAATGTTTCATTGTTCATGGCTGAAATAAACACTATAATAATAAATAGGTAATTAACCTGTTGATTTTCATAAATTATTTTCACAAAAGAAGGAAGTGACTAGCAAATTCAGGTTTAATTTGTTGCAGCGAGATGCATCGATAATCGGTTTATAATCAAATCGTTGGTCTCGTTGATTCCCACCCTCTCACTCTGCACTGTACATTTGTGTGTGTGTGTGTGCATGACTGTAATATCACCCACATTCAGGACTGCGTATCAAAGAAACAAAGGAGGTGTATGAAGGGGAGGTGACAGAGCTGACCCCCTGTGAGACAGAAAATCCCATGGGTGGCTACGGAAAAACCATCAGCCACGTCATCATCGGTCTGAAGACGGGCAAAGGCACAAAGCAGCTCAAGGTCAGATTGCCAGCTGGAATCTTTCTTAGTTTCTTTCTGATGTATGTAAAGCACCCTGAGATATTTTGCTTGTATTAAAAGTGTAGTGATAATAGTCACTGAATTCATGGGAATTTTAGCTTTTTATTAAGGTACTTCACATTTGCTAAAATATTCATGTGGTTCTCTTTACACCTAACAATAATGTGTA
The DNA here is from genome assembly GCF_963514095.1 of Eutrigla gurnardus. Classification (NCBI taxonomy): domain Eukaryota; kingdom Metazoa; phylum Chordata; class Actinopteri; order Perciformes; family Triglidae; genus Eutrigla; species Eutrigla gurnardus. The sequence goes on along the minus strand of NC_139916.1, from coordinate 19,091,048 downwards.
TTTTAAATCCAGATTATGGCTTTATTTTATTTCTTAATCTTAAAACTCTCTCAATAAAACACCTTCTTTCTTCCTCCACATGAGTATTCTGACAAACCCTTTTTGTGACCCACAATCCACCTCACTTTCACCGACCAATTAGTACAGACCAGTGTCTTACTTGAAAATCTCTTGTTTTCATTTCTTAGCTGGACCCCAGTATTTATGAGAGTCTTCAGAAAGAGCGTGTGGAAGTGGGGGATGTCATCTACATTGAAGCCAACAGTGGAGCTGTCAAGGTATTGTGCTACACACGTTTTGATCAGCCAATTAAAGTATAAAAATTAAACATTTTGAATAAAAACCTTAAATATTTGTTTAGACCAAAGTTCAGTGTTTTCGGTCCTGCATGTCCTCCTCAACCCTTCATGAGTCAAAGCTCTGCAGCATTTCTACTGTACTGTGGAATGAGCCTCTCTCATTCTATCTCTCCATCTCCCCACAATGCCGCTTTTCCAGCAGCAGGGCTTGTGGCCTGTGTTGACAGGCTACAGGGATGGTTCCTTTAATCAGTGCAGGTGGGCTGGGGGAGCGGGTAGGTTCAAGTCCGAGGCCAAAGAAGGAGGGCTGGACAACACATTTGTTACTGTTGACAGCCGTATCATAACCTGCTTTCTGAAACCCTTTCATCCCTCAGCCGCATGCCTTCCTCTCTAGGATGGACTGGCACCGGGTTCAATCATACACCTGCCTTTCTCCTCCCCCTGCACTGCTTTTTTGTTTAACAAGGGGTCAATTTTCAAATAGTTAACGATACATTTTTGGCACACTGTGTTTGCAGAGACAAGGTCGCTGTGACACGTTTGCTACGGAGTTCGACCTGGAGGCAGAGGAGTATGTGCCGCTGCCCAAAGGTGATGTCCACAAAAAGAAGGAGATAGTCCAAGATGTCACACTGCATGACCTGGATGTTGCAAATGCCAGACCCCAGGTATGTAACTGCAAATGTATTTTAATTGAATATCTGTTTGCATCTTAGAAAATAGATTATCAGTTCTCTAGAGTTAACCCTCATAAACAATTTAAAATAATTGCTCTCTCTTTGATCCCAGGGAGGCCAGGACATTCTGTCCATGATGGGACAATTAATGAAGCCCAAAAAGACAGAAATCACAGGTAAAGAAAAGCTCACATTACCTGCTGGCTTCGCCACTAGTTGCCATTTATTATTTATCCATTCCTGTTTTCTCTCGTATTTTAGATAAGCTGCGTGCTGAGATAAACAAGGTGGTGAACCGCTACATTGACCAAGGTGTGGCTGAGCTCGTACCAGGTGTGCTGTTTGTAGACGAGGTGCACATGCTGGACATCGAATGCTTTACATACCTCCATCGAGCGCTCGAGAGCACCATCGCCCCCATTGTTGTGTTTGCTTCTAACAGGGGAAACTGTTTGATCAGGTAGGAGGTCTAAAATAATGGAAAAAATTCAACAGAATTTAAGATTTAAGATGGGAAGTATTCAAAATGATTTGTTACTCACCAGGGGGACAGAGGACATCAGCTCTCCACACGGGATTCCTCTGGACCTGCTGGACAGAGTCATGATAATCCGCACCATGTTGTACACATCCCAGGAGATGAAGCAGGCGAGTCTCAGCATCAAGGTATCTGCATGTGTGATGCGTGTGCCATCCCTCCATGTGATGCTAATGACATTGTGGTTTGTAGATCATCAAGATCCGCTCTCAGACTGAGGGGATCAATATCAGCGAGGAAGCTCTTTCACACCTGTCAGAGATCGGCACCAAGACCACGCTCAGGTAAGAACATGCATTGTTTAACACTCATTAGAGTGAGGATCGGATGCCACTCCTCCTTACTTTCTGTAAACTGGCTTATACTGTATGTATATGTGTAAGTATAATGAGTAGCTTATTTCCTATTTCCTCACAGGTACGCTGTACAGCTACTGACACCTGCCAGCCTGCTGGGCCGTGTTCAGGGTAAAGAGAATGTGGAGAGGGAGCAGGTAGAGGAAATCAATGAGTTGTTCTACGACGCCAAGTCCTCTGCCAAAATTCTCCAAGATCAGCATCACAAGTTTATGAAATAAAAATCGAATGTGCACCTTTTTTCTTTCACAACCTCTAGGGTCTGGTTCTTCTTCCTTATTTCATGCGTTTCTTTGCGTTTTCCCATCTTTACCCACCACACCATGGCCCACTGTAGTTTCCCGGCCTCATCTACAGTAGTAGTTATTCTCTAATAAAGTTTTATTCATTCCGTTTGTCGATGAAAATAATTTTTTGAATAAAAAGTAAAAAAAACAAACACATTTTGACAGTTTTTTTTTAACATTTACTGTATTTCTGGCACTTCTTACAATGAAACATAGGATGAGTGAGACAGAATTTGTTGCAACAAACTTATTTTCTATCAAAAATCTTTCTTCTGCAATAGTGTTCTTGTGTTCCTTATTATCCTGCCATCTCAAAGAGTGCGTGAATGCTGGTGTGACAAAAACAGCAATGATTATACAAATTGTCTTTTAAAAATGAAGAACTGGCACAGCAGTATATACCAATGCATCTGTAGAAGGAAGAAAACATAAAGAGGCTTTCAACAAGACGTTTCATAGACTGAAGTACAGTTGGTGGAAGAACAAAGAGCCCAAACCCATATGGTGGAACAAGTGTAGCCCAATCATGGTCAGGAAGTCCACTGCTACTTCCTGATAGGTCGAGCTGAACGTGTGTTCAAAACAGTCTCCCCTCCAGTCCTCACTCTACTGAACACAGAGGGAGCAGCTTTCCCACTTTTCTCTGCGAAGAAAGAAATAACAGAATAAATATTTCCATCTTAGTAAGAATGGTTGTGTTATAGATAGATAGATAGATAGATAGATAGATAGATAGATAGATAGATAGATATATTTTATTGATCCCAAGCTGGGAAATTAGAGTGTAGCAGCAGCATTACACACAGTGACAACACAGTAACTAAAGATAAAGAACACAATATGTAAAAAAAAAAAAAAAACATATTGGAAGAGCAATATTAAAACAGTTGAAATGCTCTAAATAAGCTCTAAATGCCCTAAATAAGTACACACTTTATCCCACTGGGTGATAGATAAGACTGCTGAACAGGAATCTCCCATCATTACGAGCCTCCTTTCCTCTCTGTATTTGGAGTGGAAACTTGGGCATCATAAGGAACCGCCCCTCACACAAACTCACTGACATGAAGTGATTTTGGCTCAACCAGATGCAGAAAACAAAAGGCTGTATCATATGTGTTTTATCTCGTCTTCATCTTATTTCCATCCAGTGCACATGTCCTCACCACACTCCTCCAGCACTTCAAACGTCTTGCTCTTCGCTGGCCCACTCGCACCTAGTTTGCCCTTTGCGTCGGTCAGGTCCTCGTCTCTCACCTCAGGACGTTGCATTTGTTCATCTTCTCCCTGACCGGGCTGAGAGACGACAAAAAGGAGAGAAGAAAACTGACAACACATCTGGGATTTCTGGCTGTCCAAATCAGCAGACAGTAATTTAAACAAGGTGCGATGATGTCATCTCTTTTAAAAACAGTGGTCTTACTTGAGACATGTTGTTTGAGCAGTTGAAGATGTGCCGTAAGGAAATCAGCTGTCTCTCTTTTCCCTCTGGTCAGTCCAGCCCAACACACACTGGCATATACACACAAGCTAGTGGTGGCTCTCCAGCAAATCTGTTCGTGAGACTAACAAATGATGTAATATAAGCTCCTCCTCTTTTCTGTCTCTGCCTCGGTCTGTTCTCATAGTCTGCTGTCCTCCCTGCTGCTTCATTATGAAGTGATGAGATCACTGCAACTACTTGTAGCATTACATTTCCCACATCCACATGTGTGTGTATCGTCTCCATGGTAATAAGCAAGACAAGCAAATCGCACTCAAAGCTCAAAAGGTACAACTCAAAATATAAGTAGTAACTTCTTAAGACATCATCAAACTTTACATTGTGCATGACTTGCATACAAATGTGTAAAAAAGAGCAGAGAAGAAGAGACAAGCTTTAAAAGAATGCTTTCCCAGCCTCTTCCTGCTCATTTTCTGTAATTGCATCATTATTCAGCCCTGGGGGAGCTTAAATCCAGGAGGGAACAGTAAAGAGCAGGACAAACAAACAAGAAGAGTTTCCAAGCAACATCTGAACTCAAAACTATTTAGGTCCCATACAGTAAAATATGACAAAAAGCTGTTGCAAACATGATTTGTAAACTCCCTCACATTATTCTGTGTATTTAGAGCAATGGAGTTGTCACACGTTTAAATATAAAACAATATAATGACACTCAAGTGGAGGATAAATTAATAGAATAATGGATCTGAACTGTTGCATAAAATAGCCTTAAATAAAGCTGGAATCCTCCGCTGAAAATCTGAAAATAGTAGTTTTGGTGATTTTTGGACAAACATGGCAAATGCTTTGGGCTGCTTAGGGTTTATAAATTCACAATCTCCATCAAATTAATTATTAACTTAAACACCACAAACATCAATGTGTTTGTTTTGTTTTACTGTGTAGGACAATCTATAACTATAACAAAGGTTTTTATTAAAATACATTCATTTATTCATTGGCCACAATTAGATCCAAAATAGTCATGACATGATTGAATCAACACAGGAATGATCCAGTATCTCACACACACACACGCACACACGCACACACGCACACACGCACACACGCACACACACACACACACACACACACACACACACACACACACACACACACACACACACACACACACACAGGTCAATTCAAACAAAGTAGGTTCCTGGCTGCTTTCAGGTGGTCAGTAACTGTCAAAAAGCAGCTGTTGTTAGCATTGTTTGTAGTAAAAGAGAAGCTTTCCTTCAGTCCGGTACTGTCCTTTACCGTCTAATTTAAGTGTGTTTCTTTCCGTATTGGGGCAACAGCTGAGTCCTCACAAACTGAATGAGCCGAGTCTCCGTGACAAGAACAGCCACAAACACACCAAGCAAGCACGTTGCTCCTACGCCGACATGGACCAGCCTCAGTAACCAGCCGCCGTCACAGCAGAAAACACCCTGCAACCAGAGAATAAAGAAGCTCAAGTTAGGGCCACTGATTTGCACCAGACTGAATATAGATTAGATGGAATAGAAGTGCAATGTAATGGTGAAAAGACTCTCTTGTACCTCAGACAGCACTGTGACGATGGCACTGACAGCAAGCGCCAGTATTAGGAGCGGGGAGGGCAACAGGCCGTGTAGAGGTTTCCACTGACTGGACCGGAAGTATTGTTGTATGTAAAGCAGGCTGTGCAAGATGCGGAGGCTCATGTTGAGGCAGTTTGCCAATATGAAGCCCACGCTGCCAGCCCACCATGTCAGCATGTAGGACAGGAGTAGGAAAGACACAGACAGAGCCAGCATCACAAAGTTATACCTGGGGACAAAACACAGCGTTACCCGACAGGACCCGTGATGTGTAATAACTGACCGGAAATGGATATTTCTACAATAACTTACTTGTCGACCTCCTTTTGACTCATGGCGGCGAATACAAAGCACTCTGTGACACCGTTGACAGCGAGGAGGAGAACGTAGCCGCTGTAGCATCGTAGCAAAGTGGGCCCTTCGACCCCAAAAAAAGACAAACAGAGCGGTGACTGAGAATGCAAAGCAGAATTTGTATCCAATACCAGCGGTGTGTTGTGGTTTTGTTACCTGCCCCACTGCTAAGTAGAGAGCCGCCGTAAATGTCCAACGCCAAGTGGGAGTAGGCACAGCCAAACACAGCGATAATCAGGCCAACCACCGACACCAGTTTCAGTAGACACTGCAGGACCTCCGCTGCCACGGCAACGTCTTCCTGTAGACAAAACCAGTGAAACCAACAGTTCTTTGCGACCGATTAACAAAGACTTGTTTAAACCGAAGACTCGCACCTGTTTCTGAAGTTTGACGTCACGTCCTCGCTCCAGCACTTTGGCAAAAAAGACATAGAAGCTTTCCTCGATGGGCAAGAAGATGAAGCGAGCCACCATGGAGCCCAGATTGTTGACGATATCATAAACTCCCTGGTCGCCAAAGTTGAGGACGTTGAAGAAGGTCATGACGTAGCGCTCGCCCTCCGTGAGGATCTGCTTCAGGAAGGACTGCTTGAAGAAGCTCCATGTGAGCCGCGCCAGACTCCAATCGACCAGCGGCTGCAAAAAAGACCAACACAAAATCATTAGACATCTTTAGACATGAATGACGACAGTTCATCTTGTCAGCTGTGTTTTGTGAAGCTAGATTATGATTAATAAACAGTAAGATAAAGTCCTGCCCTACTACCTCTCCATCAGCTCTGCGGGGCAAGAGATCTCCAACACGGTGCAGAGGGAAATCCTTCTTGTCCGCCTCTTTGGAGCCCAAGAACCCAATGAAGTAAACAGTGTAGCACAGCACCAGGAATCCTGTGTATACCAACTAAGAAAGGGCCATAGTTTAGAATCATTCATTTAGTAATCACAGAAATAATGCAGGATTGACTCATTCCTTACATGAGCAGCAGAGAAGATGTAAAGGCCCCATTCACGGGCAAACACCACCAACACCACGGTCATACTGCACTTAGCGATCATTGCTAAGCTCTCGGCGACCACTTTCAGTCGGACGAACATGTGAGCCTGGGCCAGGACCCAGAGGGGCTCGGCCAGGAGCTCCTGCACACCTGACAGAGCAAACAGCACCACAGCAGGGCCGTAGTAGGGGACAACCTGGGGGTCTGGGGCCTCCAGGAGCCACAGCCACACGAAGACCAGGAGGGCTGCCCATATCACACCCAGAGGCAACCTGGGAGGCGAGAAAGGCAAAGACACACGGGTAAACCTCCAAGCTGAATAAATACGATTAAACACAGTTTGTAAAGCTCACTCTACTCACGTCAGCCACAGCAGATTGATGACTTGTCTCCAGCTATGGTCTGTCCCAGATACTCCACTCAGACAAGCTCTCCGGAAAGCTTCTCTGGATAAAAACACTAACGTGGAGTACAGGAGTGTGAGCCTGCATGACGAAGACAGACACACGCCTGTTACAGCAGCTGCTGCTGCGGTGAAAACGTGCCGTCATTACCTGTCTCACCCTTACCTGACGTTGACGACACCGATCAGCTCTTTGGACACGAACCTCAGTGTGAATGCATTTAGTAAGAAGGTGAGGACACGGAACATCACCTGAGATCAATACAAGGAATAAGACACCTCAGTTTACACAGCGGGGCCGGTATGGTGTTACAGCTCCGGTGTGTGTGTGGCTGTGTACCTGTAGCAACACGTTATACGACGCTAGAGTGGACGCATTCTTCAGCACATCCCGAGAACTCATGTTGGACTTCCTCCGAGGTTCCGACTCACTGGAAACCTTTGTTTTACGCGCGAATTTGACAACCTTCCAGCTGCTTTCTGCAACGAGAGATCATGATAGAGTCACGTGGTAAAACAGTCAACGTGGGTGCCTCAAATCCAGGAATAAAGAGTGCCTAATTCCTAATGAACCGGTGTCAGATTGGCGTTACATTTGCGAAGCAGCAGCAGCCAGGAGCGGTGGCAGCAACACTTCCGTACACATTGAAACGCGTTACGCGGTGACGTCAGAGAGCGTAACGTCCAACGCCGAGTCGCTAGAGGGCGTAGCCATCCTTCTGATAACTTGCAGTAAAGCTCTATTCTGCTTTAAAAATGTGTAAACTCTATATTAACACTTTATTAAAACTAACTAACATTATTCAAATCGTAGCATTATTGCATAAGTCCTATTTCAATGTTTTTGGAAAACAAGAAAAAACACAATTATTAGAAATCACATTGGTATTTTGTATTGATATTGTAACAGTACATTCAACCCGATGTGTGAACAAGTATGCAAAAAGAAAAAGATCCATCATCAATTGTCTAACAAATAAAAGTGACTTAAGAATATGCCATGACTTATAGGCATTTCTTCTCTTACATATAAATGCAAACATAACCAAAGTTGTTTTACTCTCCTAATGTCTAAAGCAGAAAATTAAGTGATGGTGAGTATTTTAACACAGTAAACCATATTAAATTCAAAGGTTCACTGCAAAAAATCTATCTTCTCTACTTCTTATATCTAGTCAAAATGTCTAATTTCTAAAACAAATCTATTTGCACTTAAATGAAAAATGACTTCACTTGAAATTTTGCTTTAAAATGTCTAAAATTGCCTAAATGTCTTTTTATGGTGATGTTTCTTAAGTGTAAAGATTTGTTCTGACCAGAAAATGAGGTAATATTTTGCTAGCGTTAGCTATACTTCATTATCTTGTAGCAAAACATGTGATTTCAAGTTTAAATACACAGTTCATAATCCATTTGATTGACTGAAATTACATTTAGTGTCTAGAAAATTGAAGAAATATGAACTCTTACCTGATGAAAATTAATCAGAGAAGAGCTAATGCTTCATTTGTGGACAGCCAAGCCCTCTTTCTCATGCTTTCTGCCATTTTGTTTGTATCAAAACTGCCTAAGTCAACTCTCTGACTGGTAGTGTTTTTGGATTCTAATAAGTGTTGTGATTGGCCAAGGACATAGGCAGAAAGGCAGGGTGATGCAGCAGTGGTAGGAGAATAAAGTTAGGCAGATATCACAATTTGGCCAAAAGATGACTTAGGCAATTATGCTATGGGGCTAACGAAATACAAGTAAATGTAATCCACCACACCAGCTTTCCAGTTCCTTTTTGTTTTTTTCTCCCCATTGTGTATGCTTGTGTTTAAAGTCCCAGTTGGCAACATTTTTTTGATCATATTCACTGAAACCGAAACCACACTCTGATAGAACAAATCATCTGGTTTTAGAAGGAAAACGTGCACGTAGAGCCTGTTGTTTGTTTTGAAAAAAAATTGAAAGAGCCCTGATCATCCTGTCCACTCAGCATGCAGGGCTGTGTTTGTGCACACCTCCCCCCTCGGGTCGTTCCACTATCACAGGAGGGAGGCGGAGGGAAGTAGCAACAAACTTCTAATTCCTCGGTTAAAACCGGAACGAGGAGGTCCAAAACAACCAAGGAGAAGAAAACACCGGTGGAACATAAGAAAAAAAGAAAGATTGTGACGGTGCCCGTGATAAAACGAGAGTCAACATCGGACCCGCGTTTCAAAGGTGGCGTGATCTAAGGGATTTCAAAGGGCACGAAGTCAGGGGAAGGAGCACGGTGGTCGTGGGGGAGGAGCGTGAGAGCTGTAAACATTCAAAATCTGAGGACTGGGACTTTAATTTCCCTTGACAACCTGGCTCAAACTGCGTTTTTTATCACGTGAAAACGTCATAGGAACTATAAGCAACAGTTTGCGAATTACGTTTGAGATGTACGTCCCTCAGAAACAAAGTAGGCCTATATCCTACCCTTGAAAATAGAACTAGCTTGATTCAATGTCCGGTCTTTGGCAAGATAAAAAATGTTGTTAGTTAGTAGTAAAAGTTTTTGTTAATGTCGTGTTTTTCTTTTTGTGGTTGTGTTTTTGTTATTGTCGCGTTTTTCTTTTTGTGGTTGTGTTTTTGTTATTGTTGCGTTTTTCTTTTTGTGGTTGTGTTTTTGTTAATGTCGTATTTTTGTTGCTTTTTGTCGTGAGGGCCACCGTATATTTTGCTTTACTTTCTGCGCGAGCTTAGGAAGTTTGGTGTAGCTAGGGAAGCAATGCCACAGTGGAAATGATGCTGGTCTTCTCCATCACAGTCTAGTATGGTAACTCCACCTCTTCAGAGAGGAAGCATTAGGAGAGGTAAGTGCTTACCACATCCAAAATCATAGGATGTGACATCCCATCTGTGGCCTCTGTACGCCACTCGGATCAGCCACAGAGCACAGAAAGTGCTAGCTGATCCCTCCCATCCTGCTAGGTCCATCTTCTAACTGATGCCCTCTGGAAAGAGATTTCAAATCCTCAAAAACATCTGCTTGAGTAACAACACATACCCTGCTGCTATTAGGCTCCTCAATGCTCAGGCAGAGTAAGCCTGTGGTAAATGCACTTTATCTAAATGCACTCATTAGATATCACATGACACTTCATGGGAAGTTGCAACAGCACATGGTCTCTACAGCTTTTAACTGGTTGAATGATCGTCTATGCGATTGTCCTTTATATACTGTATGTTTCTGTGTGTGAATTGCCTTTTTTAACCAAATTGGCACCAAGACAAATTCAAATCTTTTTTCTTTTTTTTTTGACATGGCAATAAAGTATTGAGTTGAATTGAATTGAATTTGTGACTCTTGTGGCTGAATTCCTGAATTTCCCCTAAATATCTCCAGGCCTTTTTTTTAATAACTTTTCTGAACTGCTGTGTATAACCTGTATTGGATGTGACTGTGTAGTTGTTGGTGATTTAACATCCATGTTGACATCTCCCTCCTGTGTGTTCATTGAGAGCGCTGCCTCACAAATGATCAAACAGAAGTAATCACAATACGGTATATCTGAGACTGAACTCTCACTTCCTGTTTTATTTTGTATTTCCCTCGCTCTGTTCACAGACTCCAGCTCACTCTCCCATTGTTCAGTTTCCCACCACAGCATTAACCACATCTTCCTCTCATCACCACGCAGTCACCCAGTATACGTATACACACCTGCTCACACACCACTTCACTGGTAGCTTGTCTCAGGGCTTCATTGGGATCTTTCCAGAACTCTTTCCTCATGTAGCCCTCCTGTATAATTATACATATTGATGCTATTGCACCCACAAAGGTGAAGGCTGTGTCTGGTGAGAAAAAAGAGCTCCATGGAGAAATGCCACCCTCGTAAGAATAGAAGAGAGTGTTGAAAAGCTGAAGGCAGATTTCATTTTGTAATCTGTAGACTTCACATTTAGAACTTTGAACTGAAAAATGGAAGGCAGTTTTTCTTGGAAATAATCACCAACAACTATAATAATAATAAAAAAAAATAATGTTGCTAACAAACGCTCCTGTGTCAGTCGCCTCTGAACCCGAAAAATCTTGGATAATTCTTTAAGGATACTGATTTTGTTTGGTTTATCGAAAGCGAGAAGTTATTTCCAACATGGAAAAATGAAGAAAAAAAACTGAAAAAAATGCATTGGTACAAATGATACAAAAATATTAAAAAACAGAAACAAACCTTCATTAGTTACCTGCCACCTTGCACAAACAGGATGAGCAGCCAGCCTGAGGAGAACACACACAAACAGGTAAGGGAGAGACAGACAGGACACACAGGGAGAACATTTAAATAAAAAAAACAAAGGAAAAGGAGAACTGCTGATCCCAACATCGTTCTTTAGAAGTTAATGCTTCACAATGAGGACAACATAAAGTGCAACACACCAGACTGGGAAGTTGATGGGGTTTTTTAATCAGATGTAAAAGATGGAGACAGTTAAAAAAAGTACATCCTTTGCTTACCAATATACATGTGACAACAATATACATATAGCTTATCTATATACAGCATTTCAGTGACTCTGCACTGTTTAAAGTCACGTACCTTTACTTGACCTTTTGCACCTGATACACAGACAGGACCTTTCACTTCAGAGGAGACCAACTGTTACTCTGTTAAAATGTCATTTACATAGTACATTGGAGTGCTATGTAAATGACAAGTTCTTTGTTAGCGAAGTTTCATTCATCCATCAAGACTTTAGATCTTTCCAACAGAGATGACACTTAATCTATTAGAAAAATGGATACGCTCTTGTTGGTTTGAGATTTCTATACATGCAGTCAACTCATTCACACACATTTCAATTAGACAGCATAATTTATTCCTATAAGTTTCTTTCCCTCTTCATACTTTTTAATCCCCAGTTGTGTTGGATTTAATGTTACAAAGAGGAGCACACAATGGCTGCGAGTGGTAGTGGTAAGGTCAAGTGGAATGAAGGATTTTCAACTTCCCGCCCAATTATTATTCCTCATACGGGCCTTCACGACCCAGACAAATAATTAACATGCACACAAGCACATTAATGTTAATATGTACATTACAACGGCCCTTTCTAACCTTACCATTTTTACATGTACCCAAGGAGAAGAGTTTCTGCTTAAAATAAGGTCACACATATACTGATTGTGGAACAGCTGGCTCCTTTTTAAGTTTAAGAATGTGAAAGAGTGAGGGAACTATCCGTATGCAGTATAAATGTAACCCTGGTCGGGCTTCACAACAGTCACTTTTCTAAAAGCTGCTCCATCTCAGGGTTGATGAACGAAAAGCCAGCAAATGCCTCCTGATCCATGGAATCGATGAAGTTCTTATCGCTGTAAGAGAGACGAGGCTTCTCGCTGAGGAACTCCCGATCAAAGTTGCTGCAATCATTCGGTGCTTTCTGTAATTGACAACAATAATCACGGTCACACACACAATAGATAGATATAAACACAGCACATGGTCCATACTTTCTCCAGAATGTAATCATCGTATATGTGGGGCATACCACTTTGGGTTTGAAGGGGGGTTCAATCTCTCTATTCTCCAAGGCTTGCCAGTTGATGGTCTTGAAGAAGGGGTGTAAACGAATATTACCCACAATTCCTAGCCTGCGAGTGGGATCTCTCTCGAACAACTGCAGGGAAGCAAAGTCAGCAAGGGTGAGTAAAGAATGTCCACCATTACTCAGAACAGCTCATTTTCAGCTACACACATGTACAGTATTTAATTGAAACTGAATAGATTTCATCAACACAAGAGCTGTCAAATTCCCAGATATTGTTAAATTTAAACGATAACATAATCAAACATGGAATTTTCATTGAAATAAAAAGATATTGTACAGACCCGCTCTAGCAGGTCCTTGGCCTCCTTGTTGATCCAGCGAGGATAGTGGGGAGTATCCATGCGGATGGACTCAAACAGCTCGTCCTCATCATCTCCGTGGAAGGGTGACTGACCAACCAGCATTTCATACAGCAACACCCCAAATGACCACCAGTCAACAGAGAACGAGTATTTCTGTCCCAGCAGGATCTGAGTTGAAAGACAATATTATGAATAATAATTATTCTAGTCAGACACAAACACGTTTATCATTCTGCATGCAAATTAGTTACATTAGTACATTTTAATATTTCAGCACAAGACAGCGTCTGCACTCTAAGTATGAAACACTATACCTCTGGAGCGATATAGTCAGGAGTACCGCAGAAAGTCGTAGCACGATTCTCTCCAAACACGTTCTCCTTGCACATTCCAAAGTCAGCGATCTTTATGTGTCCGTCATGATCAAGCATCACATTGTCCAACTTCAGGTCTCTGGATACAAAACAATCCGCAGCAGGATTGGAAATAAGCATGAGTGATTTCAAAGGTGATAGTAAATTATGAAAAGAATTAAGTTAGAATGCCTCCATGTTTTAAACTGAGGTTTAGGGGATTGAATGTGTGAAAAAAATAAAATAAAACAAGGTGCCCAAAAAAATTGCCAGCTGGGTTGTGAAATCTTGAATGCCGACTGCCTTAAAACACCACTCGCACATAAGCCAAAAAGAACCTTATCACATGTTACAGCATAGAAAATGTTTTTAAGAACCATGATAGAGGTTTGCAAGAATTTAGCATTTACCTGATATTGTTATAATATTTTCAAAGCATACAGTAAAATCTTAGCTTAATTGTTATTCTAAGGCACCTGTTCATTTCACTGCATATGTAAGAGATATAACTATTATTATTACATGGTTATGGTACTGAAAGTCCGATTTGTACTGCAAAATGTGAACAAATTCATAGTATCCTAAACACACAATGATAATGAAACCTTTAAAAAAATATGAAATTAAATATCAAAATGTGTGGGATTACCTAACTAAGTGCTATCAAGTTCATTTTCACATTGTCATCTTTATGTTGTGGACAGGAAAACAATGCAATACTGTCAGCGGCGATGTAAAGAATATAGTGAAAAATGACCAGTATGGCCAGGTAAGAGCATGTACTGTACATCCAGATGTAAAGCATATTTTTCCTCTGACCTGTAGATGATCCCTTTGGTATGCAAGAACTGAAGACCACAAATGATCTCAGCAGAGTAGAACCTGTGAAGACAAACAAGGCAGCCAGTTATCAACTACTCATCTCTGGTGGATCGCTACAGGTCTGCTCTGTAGCGATCTCACTAGTGAGTTGGCAGCTGAACACGGCAGACTCATTTCAGTGTAGAGCTGAATTATTGAGGAGGACATTTGTATGGAGTAGCAGACAGGTGAATAACGCTCTCATAAAGTGAAACCAGAGACCCGGGGCGAGCTGAAATATTAGCCTCTCTCTGACCCGCTTCTCTTGTCATCTGTGTCAGGTGAAACTATTGAGTCCTGAGAAGAGATAGAATGGCCTCCGCTCTAATAACTGAATGTTCACAGTAAATTACCAACTGACAAGGATTGAATAGACTGTCAGGTTTTATGGATAATCTCTCACTTAAAGCTTAAAATACAGCTCTCTCTTTTAGTGGATGCCAACACAATATCAGGTGTCTGTGTTTGTTAAGTAAACTGGTCCAGGACACAAGTTTAACTGTAGGAAAAGTAACGGCAGACCATATTTTAATGTCACCAGTGATTTAAACACACACCAGTATATTCAAAAAGTATACTAGTGCATGCTAGCATATATGAAAAATAATGTTAGATGCATTGTTAATCTTGACAATCTTCAAGACAAACATTTTGGCCATTTCCTTTTTTGCAAACAGATGTGACACAAGATAGTGGAGCTAAGTACTGCCGAATAATGATTGACATTTTAGTTTTAAACTATGTTCAAGAACACATCGATCAAATTCAAGCTGAGCTAAGAATTCAATGAGACGAGGGATGCAGAGGGCCGCAGGACTGAGACCAACATCCCTTTGGGGAAAGGATATTATCATGGATCGCGATAAACACAACAAGTTGATTTTGGTGAATTTCCATAGGGATAATCTTAAATATCCTCACAAGTGATTTGGAAAAAGCTGTCTAGCTTGCTATCACGGTAGACAACTGAAAACCTAAAAAAATAGGGCCGGATATTTATTTTATAAATACAGGATACAAAACTATTTTTTTAATGCAGGGAAACCTTATGATTTATCATTTTATTTAAGATAATTTCGATTTTTTTTCACTAAAAAGGGATGTTGATTCCAGAAAGTCTAAGTGCCATTTTTTAGTGGGATAATATCATTAATCGCAATTGTTTTGGCATGGACAATCGAGACATGAAGTTTACCATATCCTCCCATGCCAACCGAAAAAACATAGTGAAATGTGCTACTACTGTGGTAGCACCCTGTTAATCACAAGGTAGTCACCCTAGAGCAGGGGCGGGGGACCTTGTTCCCATCCAGGGCCATTTCAATGTTTATATCATCCCTCAGGGGCCAAACTAAATTATTGAACACATAACCTCTGTTGAAATTTTGAAGACACACGGCTCACAATGCATTATTATGGCCCTTTTGACCTAATTTAAATAACATCAACATCATGACCATTCATTTCATGTTTCTAGCCAATTTTAATTTTATCCATTGTTTTTTGCAGCATTTTATATTATGAAAGGTGATTGTCACAGATGGACTCAGGTGATAGCACTTGGATCGCTGCATGTTTATTGTCCAAAACAATCATAAATAATAATATTAATCATGAATATGTGTATTTATGTATTGCCTCGCGGGCTATATCAAACAGAGTTTGAGACTTTTAAAAACATTAGTTTGTGGTGGCGTTGGCGTCACCAAGCTTAACACTTCACAACACTCTTTTGCTAGTGTGCCATTGTTTTGTTCTGGAGGGATTCCCACAGAGTGATGAGTAGGGAGATGGATGGTAGGAAACGTGATACCTAAATCATACAACCAGTACGGAGGCACTAAGAGCTATTCAGTCCTTACAAGGCCAGGCTGCTAGTGAGCAGAAGTTAATGGACTCCAGCACCAGTACTCCGTGTAAATGAAAAAAAAAAAAAAACATAACGGGAAAGAGACAAAGAGAGTGACAGGAAGAGTAAACATAGACTCAAACAAGTATCTGCTTTCCATCAACTCATTGATTCTGTATGGGTGAGCCCCTGCACAGCTACAGGAACTCAAGAGCACCGTATTGTATTATTCCAATGTGTTTGTCTGTTTGACAAATGTGACTCACGTGGCTCTGTAAAGTTCAAAGCGCCCTTTCTCCTGAATATGAAACATCAGGTCTCCTCCATTCAGATACTCCATCACAAAGAACAGATGCTCCTGTTGGACAAGTTTTACTTTGAGTATTGTGGATATAGTGGTAACTAATGACACCAATGAGATTCAAGTGGACTACCTTGGTATGGAAAGTGGAGTATAGGTGTGTCAGGAAGGGGTTATCCCAGGCTAAAGCCAAGACCCTCTTCTCGACCATAGTGCACTCCACATCGTCATCCATTAGTACTACATCTTTCTTCAGAGCCTTCACTGCAAAGTACTCTCCACGACCCTTCAGCTCTGCCAGGAGAACCTGTGAGGCGGAAAGAAGAGAAAGAGCACAAAAGAAAAGAAGATAAACTTTCATTGTTTTCGGTCTTATTAAGAGCATGAAGCTTGTTAATAAATGTAAACACCTTTTCCACAGCTTGACTACATTTGATGTCATTGTGTCTATGTGAGGCCTGTGTGCTGGTATATATGACAGTTGTTATAAGTGTTACCTGGCATGGTGGTGATTGGTTATCCTGTCTCTCTTGGTTCTGGGTTTTTAAAGCAGCAGTCTCACAGTTAATGTCACACTGACAGTGTTGCATCGTACCTTGCCAAAGCTGCCTTTTCCCAAGACCTTGTGGAAGACAAAGTTGTCCACGTTGATGCGGGTCAAATGGGTAATACCAGACTGGGGCCGTGGCTTGGACCCCTCCCACAGCCTGCCATAAGGAGAACCGTCTAATGGACAAACAATCATCAATTACCACACATAAAAATGACTTATTCATATAATTGTCTTAAACATTGAACACTTTGGCATATTATTCTGCAAGTATCATTATAGTACAGAACCTATACTGCTCAGATCAATGCATGTTAATACATGCGCATACAGAAAAACATTCACTGACCATTGATATCAAGTCCAGCAAGCTTGCTAACTTCATCGTAGATTCCTGTATCAGGCAGATTGGGATCTGAATGGCGGGTGGAAGATTTCTGATGGAAAAAAATAGCAGGAAGCGGTCAGACAAATAGTTTCCCAGCAATGGTTACCCATCTAGCTGTGGTATAACCAATGTGAACACATTCTGTCTGATTCTTCTCTAAACAATAATGGTGTGCTCTGCCTGTCCACCAAACTACATACAATTAGTGGCCGGTAAAAACAGAACAAGAGAACTTGGGGTTCAGCAACCAGCCAGTCCTTAAATGCACCATGAAAGGAAGCTCAGGTTCCCATCAAGGTCAGATGTCAAGCTCTAGGGATTGGGAGTTTAAGTTTAAGACCTGTCACCTGGAATGGGACGATATGAAAAGTTCATATCCTGATTATCCTGGCCAAAATATTTGTGATTCAGGATATTATCCTGATAATGATCAAGATGAGCTTAAAACTCTGAAAGTTACCCGTCACACTCTAGTAGTTCTAGTTGTCAGGATGGTTTCAATGTTTTTCCTCCATCTATCATCACATCATTGCGTTTTTTTGTTGTTGTTTTTTTATCTGCAGGAGAATCATGCGATAGCTTGCATGTGTGCTTGTGTCTGTGAGTGAGTGTATGCATCCGTGTCTGTCCACGGCTAATCTCCCATTCTGCTGCAGCAAACTGCATGATATTTTGGTTGGCCAGTAATGACTGCATGCTCAAGGACCTCTTTTATCTGCTTGTTTTAAACTGCCATTGACTGCCTGCTGACTCCTCACTCACTACTCATGACCAGCCCTGGCCAGTAGGGGCCTCTAGTGATAACACAGCTGAGTGCATCGCCACCACTCAGCTGCTAATCTGGTTACACAGTGCTTTTTAATTGGGCATTAACATCACCTTAACAAGCGTATTGTCAAAACGACTTGTAGACTAGACTTGAAGCCTTAATAAATGCTTCCAGTCAAATTGCACTTGTGAGGTGGATGTGAGACCTGCGGCTGCAGAGCCGGTGCAGCCATGCAACAAGGTCTACCTGCTGTGTGAGATGTGCAAGTGAAAATACACTTGCAGTCTGTACAGCCATTTGTGTTCATTCATTCAAACATTACAGCAGTGATGGCAGACACACCTGGTGGAGTTCTGGTTTCATCTTTCTGGTTTGTTATATTTCCCCCCTAGATAGTTAAGTAACACCTTCTGGAATTGGACAACATCACAATTAAATATTTCCACCAATAAATGGGGCTTTTTTAAGTATAAATGTTTGTGGGGGGGAAATGGTCACGTGTTAGAATCTTATTACCTGTGGCAGGGCATTAAAATGTATTAATCGCTTATATTCAGTTGTGTCTATGATCTCAACAAGTTCCCTTAATATTCTTTAAACCCATTTCAGTACACCAACAGCTCAATAAGAGGTAAAATAATCAGATATCCACAATTTCTTAAAGGTGTGATTTTTGACTTGACACGTGACTGGACGTTACATTGAATGACTTGTGAGTGCCTCCATGAGCTCACCTGGCTGACTTGTGTGAGGGCTTCAGCTAGTAGTTTCTGGTTGATACCACATAGGTTGGCTACTTTATCCTGACACTTGTGATGGACGTTCATGCCACAATCTACAAACATAACAGAATACAAGGCTGTTAAAGATAAATGTACACATACACTTCAAAATTAGTCAATAATATCTGCACTATACCTTCACACTTGAGGCCTTGTTTGACAAGACCCCACAGCAGACTTCCACAGTGGTCGCAGAAGGTGGGACTCATGTAGTTGTTGTTCTTGAAACGGTGCGGCATGTCGATTTTAAAGCGCTCCTTCTGGAACTGCGGGGACAAATGAGATTCATCATCTCCATGAATGACCCGGGGGAAAGGGATTCTAATTGGTGTCCTGTGACACCTCTCAGCCCTGCACACCTGCTTCATTATTTCCCTTTTCTTTTTGTTTTGCTTCCCTCTCTGAGCATATACTGTCAGAGGTGACTACACAGCTGGATAACATGTTCCTTGTTTGTTCCCAGATCTACCTCTACATTGATTTAGAGTGCCTTTGTGAGACCCCACCCCATGTGTGTGCTTGATTATTTCCATGCAATCATTGGTCTTTGATCATCTTTATCCACATATATTGATGAATATTAACTCTGACCCAGCAACACCTGCCAGTTCAATGATAGTGCCATCATTGTTCAAACTGTTAAGAAGGGATACTTTATTACAACAGCAAAAAGCAGAGTGAGAAATGCCCACACTAAACATCGTGAGACATACGGAGAATATTCATATGGACATGTGGAGTGTGAACATGGTGTACTGCACAAACAAGAGATACGCACCACAGTATCCCGACTGTTGGCAGCAGTACCCGTACATCTGCCGATGATTTTGTCTATGCATTTCTTGTGGATGGCTGCATTGCATTCTGATAAAAAAACAAGATAAACAAGGTTTGTACACTTTAATCCAGTAATTTAACATATCATGTGTACTGGCCATGCAATGAAGTACAGTGAAGTAGGATTTTTTCATATACAGCACTATGCACTGGCTTGCCATTTCAAGTATTGCACAAAGCACAGGAGTTTTTCAATTATTATACACTTACGTCTGCATTTATAGCCTTGCTTGTTGAGTCCCCTGTGAGAGGCAAAGTGACACAAATGGGTCAGTCTGTATCATTCTTTGGTCATGTGACCAAATGGTTTGCTGATTAATCACTTAGTTAATGGACAGCTGCAGTACACCCATGCAAATTGTGTATCAGGGTTTCCTTTTTCCATTCTTCTCCAGAGACCAAAATGGTCTTCGAGGCACATCTGTACCAAGTTAGGTTGATCTTATTGGTTTTATCAACAACATAATGAACAACCAGTTTGTCTTAGTGAAATTACTCAACACAGAGAGCATTACAAACTGCCAAATATTGTCATGTTCCTAGATACTGATTTTTATCTCACTGTGTCGTTCTCTCTGCTACTTTAATGTATCTGATCTGTGCCTTATCAGTTGTCCTATAGATGTCTTGAATGTTTGTTTATGGGACTGAAGAGTATGCTGGACTGACCAGACAAATTCTCTGCACACGGAGCAGAAGGTGGGCTGCCTGAAGAACGTGGCGATGAACTCGTGGTTCTTTATGAAGTGAATCTTGGCCTGCTTGATGGCCCCTCGTCTACGGTTCAGGGTGGGAGCCTCCTCCTCCTTGGCAGCCTGCTTAATCTCTTCAAGATACACAGAGAAACACAGATCAGTCATCCTACAACACAGCAATGGAAAAACAAAGGTTATTTTGTTTGTCACACATTCATAGTTTTGATGAATATCGATAGGGACCGGAACAATTCCCTCATGTGAAGGCCTGTGAATTAAATAAGTAGGGAAAACATAGTGTTTGATTGATGATATTATATAGGGGTGATTTTTTCTGGAAATAAGCAAAGTTGTTTGTGGTACTTGATGAACGCTAACATTGAGAGACTGGTGTAAAATAATTGAAAGAGATAAATAGACCTGTGACAGAAGTAAGAATCTTGAGTTTTTGCCATTCTCGTGCAGTCATATATATGTGCTCATTGGTGAACCTGGAATGGGACATGGTTTTAATAATGTTCAAAGCAGAGAAAGCTGACTCACAGAGGTCGATTCAAACATGGTCAAGGTGTGGAGTGGTACTTCGGTTAGATCAGGAAAAATGGTAGCAATAAAAGTAGAGGGAAGTTGTTTCATGCTGTCATATCCCTCATGTCTCTCTTACTCTTTTGTTCTCTCTAGCAAAGGGTCTACGATCGCTGGAAAAACAGTCTCTATTCTCACTTTATTCTCACTAATTTGTCAGGAATTGATCACAAGTAAAGACAGAACAGTCACTAGGTCCTGTCTGCAAAACAGGCTGCCATTTTTTGATTCCTGTTACAAAGTAAATGAGGCCATTTACAAAGGAATTGTCATGACCCATTTGGTTTGACCTCTCACTTCCTGTTTTATTTTATCTTTTCACTCACTCTGTTCATGGACTCCAGCTTCACTTCCTCCCATTGTTCACTTTCTCGCCACTGCACTCACCACACCTGCACCTCATCACCACTCAGTCACCCAGTATATACAGTACACCTGCTCACACACCACCTCCATGCCACCTTGCCTCAGGGCTTCATGGCGAGCTTTCCAGCATTCTTTCCTCATGCAGTCCTCCCATATGTGACCATTGCCTTCTTTTGTTTTGGGGGATGCCTATGCCCTGTATGTTTTGCGGCCCCAGTCTGGCTTTTTGCTTGTTTTTGGATTTTGTGATTTTTGCCCATGGATTCCCCGTTACCTTCGCATCGCTGACTGCCTTCCTGTGAATGACCTCTGACTGAAAATTACGACTGTTGATTTGACCTTTGATATGTTAAACTTGAGAAAATAAAGCAACCAGACAGCTACATAAAATCATATACATAACAGACAAAACAAGCAGAGAACAGAGGGAAGAAGAGAATGTTCCCATTTTATTTTATTACCTGTATCCACTCCCTCCAGAAAATACTGCACTGCCATCATCACTTTCCCAGAAGGTTGGAGATCAACCTAAACACAAAAATCACACAGATAATTACATTTAGACAGCCTGAAGGTGTGTTCACACCAAGCACAAAGTTTATTTTCACCTATGGTATATACATATGGTTTTGTTGGGTCTCTGTACAAATGTGAGGTTCTGTCATAGAGCTGTGGGTGACCACAGACCGCTACAATATGTTTTTGTCTCCATTTCTGATTAAGTGATGACAGTCGGAGAATCTCAAAGCAGATAGACTTTCACGTCACAGAATAAAACATTCACATAATTTGTCTCATTCACGCAAAATTGTGTGTATTCACACGAATGTGGGTCTATACACATCTTTGCTTTGACTTCCCACAGCGAGTAAACTTCGTGTTTGGTGTGAGCACACCTTGAGAGATTGCTCCATGGTGACAGAGGATAATGTGCAATGTCCTACCCAGAACTCAGCACGCCCGTTGGCTTTCTTGCAGCGCTCAGCAAGGACAGACACTCCAACAGTGACCTCAGCCAGTGGCTCCTCTGCTGTCTTCATCAGCATTATCTCCAGCACACGACCCTCATAAATGTGCGCATCGAAACTGGCCTTCCAAGCCGGGTACATGGTGGGTTTCCGCTGGACCAGGGTCTTACCTCGTTCTAGGAAAAGGAACATGGACGGAAAGAGAAAAGAAAGAAATATCTTTTGATGTTTTCAAGTGCAGGAAATGAGAAGGAAGTGACATTGACAGAAATGACAACTTCTGTAAAAGCCAGAGTGGTGTAGGTTCTCACCAGTTGTCAAGGCCTCCTTCATCTTGATTGCACAGAAAGGTGGGTCGACCAGTTGGGGTAGGACACCCAAGTCGTACGAGTTAAAGGCAATCCTCAAGAAAGGAGCCATGGTGACGAGTACCAAGGTCACCTGCTTTAAAAGATGGACAAACACAGTGTTACCCTGGTGAGACTTATCTATAATGACATGTTAGTTACACACACACAGTTGCATTGTTGCATATTCTGCAGCAGTACTGCTGGTTCACAGTTAAGCAATAAGATAAGTGTTATAAGTATCTGCATTTACATTGTGAGACCAAACAACATCCTGTCAGACACCTGCATCTCTACACAAATCAGTAGATATCGGTGTCAGCAAGGACAGAGCGACTGTTGAAGTCAAGTTATTTTATCATATTTTTATGTATAGCCCAATAGCACACAGCTCTATAATCTGTAGATCATATTACACCCTCTATACTTAGACCCTCCAGAAAAAAATGGAGAAAACTCAGGAAGAGTAACAGAAGGAACCCCTCTTCCAAGACAAGTAGACATACTGTACAATAGAGGCATAAAGAATAGGCCAATGTAAAATTGCAAACTTTGTCATCCCATTTTGAGCTCAGCTACACCCACGCCAATGAGGGATGCAAAACATTTTTACATCTCAGACAACAACACCTCTTTTTGTGAGCAGAACTGACTGTTGAATTAGTTTTATATCTGATTCCGAAACTGGTAGCTGGAGGGGGGGAGGGGGGTAAGTAATAGTAAAAGAAAAAGAAAAGCTCAATGATCATATAACACAGACAGGTCAGTCATTTTATATCTGACTAAAAAGTAAAAGGCTTGCGCTAGCAAATTAAATATAAGATTTTCCCACAGCTCAAAAAAAGTTAGAAAACATAATTTAGGGCTCTTGTGATTTTTTTTTTTTTTTTTTTACAGAGATCTGAGATAAAGAGACAAAATTATTTGAAAAGTATGATATATTAAAGATGATGAACACTAGTTACATCCCTGTGCATTAGAGGTGAAAAATACACTGATAGTGACATATTGATGAGAGATCAATATTACCCTACATGCTGGGCACGAGCTGGTGCATGCACGATTTACTAGTTGCATAAGCTTACATGTGCTACAGATGAAACCACAACTGTTGCTGTAACAGCACCACCAGTTTCTGTACCAATGGAAAAGGTGACGCCCATCAATCTCACATGTTGGCCAGGCACTTCAGGCACACCGCTGCTCTGCTGTCTTGCATGTTCTTTCCAAACCTCACAACAGCCAGCATCATTTGAGCTCCGGCTGCTTGTTTTTGGTTCTCTGTCACTGTGTTTCCGTGTAGTTTCTGAAAGGTTGTGGCAACAACAGTGGAGGAGTTTTCCTTTACTACAAAGGCCAGAGCGAGCCTCAACATGTTGCTAATCCAAATACAGGCATGCAGCGCACCACAGTAGTCCTAGCTGGTATTCACAATCCTGAACCCATAACCACCCACACAGAGACCAGAAAAGTAAGACGCGGGGGGAAAAAAAACATGGGGATGCAAAAAAGTGCATACTAAGAGGGAGGGTGATGAACAACCATATTCATTCACTCACCCACTGCTTTGCTGTGATGTCAGGGTTTTTTAAGCTAATCAATAGCAAGCCCACTGTGTTATTGAGGGCGGTAGTGATTGATTACCTAGCAAACTGTTCATGTGCAGTTTCGATTTGTTCCATTCAGAAGTTATGTCCCATGCACCAGTTTAATGTAACTTGCAAACTTCCTACCTAACTACCCTCCCTATTCAATTCTACAAAACCTACTTCCTGACACCAGTATTATGATCAACACAAAAGTGTGTATGTAAGCAGCGGTAAGAAGCACGACTACGAAGGTTAAATTATGTTACATTACATTACTACATCTAGAACCTGGGTTTAGAGGCCATGTGATCATACAAAAGAGAACTCTGGATTTTATTGGCAGCTACAATACAGGTTTTATTGGCAGCTACAATACAGGTATTGGATGCATACCGAAAAATATAGCTGTAGTAGTGGCGTTAGTAGCTTGTATCGAGGTATGTCAAGCCTGAGTGCTGGAGACTGAATTATATGCTATCAGGTTAATGAATGATTATTTGATTCATGAAGGAGATACGGGGAGGTGAGGTAATATTCTCCCTCAGTCCCTCCACTTTGACAGAAAAAAAAGAGGGAGTTGCTATATGGATGTAATTGCCAGCTCACAATGTCAGCATTACATTTTTAGCATGTCTGCACTGAACTCGTCCACTTCTCAGAGCATGCAAGCAAACAAACACACACACAGGTGGTGACAGTATAGCACTGCTATATTGCAACCAGTTTTGTATCCTGCGCATGATATTCAAAGACACTATGCCCGTCACAAAATACCGTGACGCGGTGACAGCGACTCACACTGCAGCACAGACCGAGAATCTGCCAAGTGAATCCGATTTGGACTCTGAAGGATGTGGTTGATTTGTCAGTTGGCCAAACGCAGATGTCACCTCGCGTCTGTCTGACAACGGATCCACTTTATGACATATTTGAGGTTTCTTTGCTGTCCAGACCTGCCTGCATTCCTCCTCGCGCGTGCTGTTACGCCGGATTCTGTGACCCGTGAGACTCTGTGACCTGAACTGGAATTTCATTAATTCACATTTGCGCGCTAACTTGTTGAATATAGCTAACAGTGCGTTGCTAACTTTATAAAGTCATCACATTTGATAATAGGGTCACATATTTGGAGAGTTGTCATAGCAATAAGCGGTGGCCAGTATCCATCACTTTGCAGACTCTAAACACTTCACCTGTCAACATGTAACCAACCAACAAGCCCTACTTTCCATAGTGGACACCGTAGCGCCACAACAGTCTGTCAGTCTGACAGGTTACAGATTCCGTCGCAGCATGCTGTTCAGTTTAATGAGACGAGGCGACGCTATCCAAACACAAAAAACGGTCAAGATTATGATTTCAATCAGAACATTTTGTTAACACGAGCTGGTGAAAATGTTTTAACGGCCATAACAAAGCAAAGGCGTGGACATTGTATTCACTTCACTGCTTTTAATTAAAGTGTGTTTTCAGTCGGACAGACTAAAGAGTTAGCTAACGGTTGCGTCAACGAG
The DNA here is from genome assembly GCF_963514095.1 of Eutrigla gurnardus. Classification (NCBI taxonomy): domain Eukaryota; kingdom Metazoa; phylum Chordata; class Actinopteri; order Perciformes; family Triglidae; genus Eutrigla; species Eutrigla gurnardus. The sequence goes on along the minus strand of NC_139916.1, from coordinate 19,065,456 downwards.
TTACAGTTGGAAACAGACGGAAAACAGAAGAAGAGGGGGTACGTTAACGTTACGCGTTATTTGTCTTTGCTCAACTTTTTTTTGTTGTTGCAAACTCCAAACTCTTGTGAAAACCTAAAAGCCTCAAAGTAAAAGTTGCAAGCCTCACCTCGTCCTGCAAGCGCTGATTCTTTATCACCGCAGCGCGATGAAAGTTCTTCTTTCTCTTCCTCTCGTTTTCTCGCTCTGTGATTCCGTCGATTGAGGAAGTGTGGCGCGCGCTCGCAGCTTTCTCAGCGAGCTGTGACGTTTACTCTGCTACACGCGCGCGCGCGCACACGGTAGTATGTGCCCCAGTAGTTTCAATGCGCCCACTTGCCCCATATTGAATAAATACGGTCCTGACCTGTCGGTTATAATTTTGCACATTAGTTGGACCAGTCACGTGTCCTCGCACACACGTTTCAGCCACACATGTAACCTCCCATCGAAACCCCCGTAGCTGATTAACGTGATGATGTGGTTCATCACTGTACACCTTTTTGATCACCTGAGCTAAAGAGATAGGGATCTGCATTGCTGGTGAGTGCGCCCTAGATAACTGTAGCATAGCCTAGTAGCCGATGTGGGGGAAGAGATGCAAAGAGTTTGTGTGGCGGGTGGGGAGGTGGGGTCACGTGGCTGTTACTGTAGGCTGCGGGGGTAGTGTCGAGGTTTGAGTTAGATTTTTTTTTTTTTACCGGTGAGGAGGTGGCAGATTTGGCTCATGCAGCCGAGGGATCTTTTTTTTTGTCTTGAACGAACAAGAAAAACCTCAAATTATACATATCGTTTATTTTTTTATTTGATTCCTTTACTCACCCCCTCAGACACACACACACACACACACACACACACACACACACACACACACACACACACACACACACACACAGACACACACACACACACACACACACACACATACACCCAAAAGCAACAGTGTTTGCACAGAATAATGACATTTTGGCTTAAGTGAACAAACACCTAAATGAGGGAGGAGGCATATAAAATGAATTCCTCTAGAGTGAGTCATAATTAAATGTGTATAGGTGCGGTTGAAAAGTAGGTTATGAGAGTGAACATGTAGTGTACATGTTGTGCTGCTGTACACACACGTGGTGCTGTAGTGGATGTGAAATGAAACCTGCCATTGACATGTCGAACATGCACAGGTGAACCAGCGTTCCCAGCCGTCCCTCGTCTAAGGACTTACATAACATAAATTGTGAGTCATGGCAGACACAGGATGTCCACGGTGGAGACTTGGTGTGTGCACTAAAAAAACTTCATTTCCTGGATGCTCTTCTCTGACAGATGCACATTCAAGGCTCAAAGAACCCTCTCCTGTTCTTCCTCTAGCAAACACACACACACACACACACACACACACACACACACACACACACACACACACACACACACTGTCATGATCCACCCGTGGGATGTATAGGCTGTAGAACAGGCGGGTGCTTAATTTAGCATACAGAGCCTGATGGAGATCCACACAGAAACTCCCTATGCGTAGTGTTGATCCATCTGCTGCGGGTACAGGCAGGTGGAAGCTGCATTATTTGCAGGTGAGTTTGATTATTATGGTGTGTGAATATACCAGTAGGTTATGGTTTTATTTGGATCGGTACCACATAAACAGCATCATCTTCAAAAAGGGCAGATGAAGAAATACAGTTGGACACATGGAAATGTGTTTATAGTGATACGTCATTGTTGGCAGAGCATGCCAGGCCTGGATGATTAGTTGATGAATGGACAAGGTCAATCAGGCATCAGTCCTGGCAAGGTGACTTAAGGTAAACCAAAAGTAATTTTGATAATAAAATGATAAGGACAACTACACGGTTTTGGAGTGACCAGCAGAACCATCCATTCATCCGTCCATCGTCTACCGCTTATCCTGTATTCAGGGTCGCGTGGGGGGGGGGGGGGGGGGGTTTGGAGCCGATCCCAGCTGTCATTGGGCGAAGGCAGGGTACACCCTGGACAGGACGCCAGTCTATCACAGGGCCGACATGTAGAGACAAACAACCATTCACACTCACATTCACACCTACGGGCAATTTAGAGTCACCAATTAACCTATCCCCATCCTGCATGTCTTTGGACTGTGGGAGGAAGCCGGAGAACCCGGAGAGAACCCACGCTTACACGGGGAGAACATGCAAACTCCACACAGAAGGAACCCTGGAGGAACCCGGGACCCTCTCGCTGTGAGGTGACAGTGCTACCCAGTACACCACCGTGCAGCCCCCCATGTCAGTATCTCTCTCTGGCGATGATACAGGAAATACTGAATCTCAATCAACAGTTTCTTTATATGATACTGTGTTGTTTTTAACGATAAGACGACATAATGTTCAGCCACGCACAATCATGGCCTCTCAAAGGAAAGAAAAACACATTTTGAAATACACGTTGAGTCAAGTGAGAAGATTGATCGACTTTATCATCATTTACGATAAAACAGCTGTTAAGCGTATTTCACAAAAGTGTGGAACAACACCTACTCATCTTTGTTTCGCTTCAAAGCCTCCAGACTGATCTCACATCCCTCAGTGACAGCTGCTGGCCCTGCCGACACGTTTGTACATGTCTGCATGTATGCCGACGACAGAATGGTCACAAGTTAATGGTAAATACGCTGCAGACTCCATGTTTAGTCAACGGGGATAATAAATGTTCAGGTGCAGAGTGTGCTGAGCGCTGTGTGTTTCTGTTTGTCCTGTTGAGGGAGAGTGGGCTATTTAAAGCTTTAGGGGAGGTGGGCTAGGTGTAACATTGACTTGGCAGTGTAGGCTGAAAAGAGTTTGCAAAGTGGGACATGCGAGTGTGTCCCTCTATTCTTCCGACCCTTTCCTCTCCCCCTCCCCGTCTCTGAAGGGCGCCGAGAGAAACAAGACAAGGTGCAAACCCAGAAATGTCAAGCCAATATCAAGTGGGCACTGCTATTTTCTCCTATGTCCTATTTTGCAGTCTTTTTTATTTAAATCTCCAGCTCTTATGTAATAAAGTTTTCACTTTACCCCTGAGGATCCGCCGCCCACACAGCACTACGTGAGATGAGATGGCATGCTGTTGGAACTCACGACATCAACACAAACACTGCGTTCTCATAACTAAAGCTGAAAAACGTCCAGAAAGTTTGTCACATACTCTGCTGTCAGAGCGCCGTGGCTAAGAAAGGAAAAAGCCATGAAAGAGGAAGTTCAGCTCAGAAGAAATATTTCAGCTTCTTCTGCATCAGCTATCAATGACTCGTGAGGAGAACATGTAACAAACCTGGATGCATCCAACCTTATTGAGTAGGCTGTGTGTGTACGATTGATTATTTGCTTCTCTCTGCATTGCTCCTGCCTGCAGCGATATGGAAGTAAGCTTGGATTATGACACTGTTTGTGCTGCTCCACTGTAAAAAAATGTTTTTTTAATAATTTCACCATCCCCACCTCAAGCTTTCCTCACTGGTTTTTCTAATGAATTAGCACATAGAGGATAATCAAAAGTGCAACTGTAATTACTCCAGTTTTAGTCTCGTTTACTCTTCAACCAGCTGAAGTCAACAATTTGCTGTGACCACAAAAGATGGTAGTATGGTAAATATGTAAACATTAACTTCTTGGGGTCTTGGCAACTTCTCAGGGGTCTTGGCAACTTCTCAGTTTTGGTGCTGCATGCAGATGAAATCAAGTACATATTCCACTCTGCACTAAACAACAGCTGAGGCTCAGTGAAAAGGAACAGTTGCAAGAAGTGTGGGACGATAAATACTTAAAAAAAACCTGTAATTTGAAAGGAAATGTGTGTATTGTGTCATAACCAACGGCATCAAAGGAAAGAAAACACTACTAATATTTGTTGAAAGAGTGAAGCGGCAGAGGAGGAAGAAAACTGGGGCTAGAGAGGGAGAGCAGAGTGATGAATGATCTGTCCTCTATATAGGACGAGTTGTCTGCAACTTTCCACAAGCCCCAGAAAGCAAACTTTCTGTGTAATATCATTCTGGGTTAGGAAGCCTCGAGGGGGGGGGGGCAAGAAGCAGAGCAGGCCTGGCCTTTCTTTGGCCGGCATGCTGGTCCACTCAACACTCAGTCCCCGGTGTCTTCTGGAGCAGTTCAAAATGTGATCTGAAACGCTCGCCAGCTTGGTGTTTGATCAGATTAGGACTACAGACTCATAGAGGGGTTGGTGTACTGAGCTCCATCAGCAAGGACACACTGACAGGAAGTCAATGCCAGCCTGCTGTACTTTTAATGTTTAGTCCACGTGCCCTCTAGAGGACATGAGGGGAAAAAACACACAGACTGTTTCTATTGTTAAAGCCTCCTTTACTTGATTTGAAAATAATAGTTTTAGAAATCCAAACTGAATAAATCATCAGGTACAGTACAAAGTCCAAGACGCTGATTATGTAGATCAGTGTAAATCAGCGATTCATGGTTAGGTCCAGGGCAACACAATCTGTGCAAAACTGGACGTGAAGTCTTTACACAAATAAGAATGTATACTTGTTTTAGGTATTTAGAACAATAAAGATGTAACTGGTAACATTTACAAGTATAAAGTTAAATACAGTAGCTGAAGCTTTTGGTCGCTATGATAGAGGCACACTCAAATTTCATTTCCAGGGTTCATTCCTATTTATATCAGTGCAAAAAAAAAAAAGCATAGAAACCGCCTATTCACTGACAGGACCATCTTCAACGATACAGTGCATAGCCAAGCTACAGACACTTTAAATACACATAAAATGAGTCATTCTTCAATACAGCCTGTGCTTCAAAGTGTTAGTCATGGAGATGCACTAAATCCAGTGGAAGAATACATGTTAAAAAGAAGGCAGAACCGATTAATTTTTTTTTTTACTGAAGAATAGATTATTCCAGATTTGAACATTTTTGAAATGTATTTTCAGCCTCCCTGGAAATGCTAGTAAAATGAAGTGTTTTGAAAAGAATAGTGATTTTAGAGGAACGTTGCTGATCATCTGCTGGGGGGAAAATACAGGTCACATCAATGTAACGTTCCACACTAGCAGGTATCTGGGCCAACGCTCGCTATCGCACCTGTTGTAACAGCAGGCAGCGGACACTGGAGGTTGACAAAGTAGGTAATCGAGTCCCCTCTCAAAGAACACAATGTCTTCTTTTCTTCAGTCCAGCCAGGCGAGTTACAACTCGCAGACATAATCAAATCCTTCCTTTCCCCTCATCTTCACCCTTTTGGTTTCACAGTCTGTTTGTAGCAGAAGAGACTTCTATTTACAGCAACCCTGGAGTAGCTGATCCTATAAAACGGTGGCTTCCTCCATGGCATCAACCCACCTGAATGAGCAGAGGATTTATAGATTAGGAGGGGAAAACAGCATGAACTGGAGCGACGCTACCAATTATGTGCCTGTCATGTACCTACATTATCAACGGAGCTAATATGCTACGGTTTCTGTAGACTCAACACATTTGCTGCTGTTCAGAGAAAACACTGGAACTCCAAATTTAGTGTTTCCAGTTTAGTCAAGTCTGGGATTTCAAGGTCATCTGTGGGTCAAGTAAAAACCATCTAATCTTGGGCCAGCTAAACCTTTTGGGACCCACTGAGTCATGTTAAAGATAGACACATGATTTCTTTTCTTTTCCCAGAATGCTTATCAGTAACAACCCTGTGAGTCACCAGAATAATATCAGTCCATCTCTAGACATATTGAAAGCATCCATCAAGGAGGCGGGCTTCTTACCTCTGGGCTGTGTGGTTGTCCTCGGCTTTAAAGGAGTAAAACAACGTGTTTTTGTGGTAAAGCTGGAAGATGTTGGCATCCTCCTCCTCTATACCCGGCCTGTCATGTAGCTTCACTGTGAAACCCAGCAGAGGTAAAGTCTCGGACGCTACTTTCTCCTGCAGACGGGGAAAATCATTAGAAGTGGATTATAAGATACAGTGATGGGCATTTCAGCACTCTTAGCTACGATGGCAATAGACTTCACTGTGTAAAGTCAGTTTGGGTATGAATATGTGCTGTTCAGGTTAAAGGGGAGTACATGTTTCCCCTCACCTCTTGGACTCGGTAGGTGTAAAGCACCTTGTCTCTGAGGAGGAACCACAGTCTCTTCCAGTTCCTCTTGCTCTTCTTGCTGCGCTGTAGAGTGCCACTAATGGAGCCTTCCTCTGACACTGTCACCTGCACAAAATAAAACCATGTCACTAACAAAACCCTAACTGTCCCCCGCATCATCAACTGTTCAGTGAACGCGACCTCTCATGTCGCAGGCGTACCTGGTTGAAGGTGACGGTGCCTTTCCGATGTCTCCAGATGTTGGGGGGGTGAATGTTTTGGAACACGGCAGAGAGAGGACGACTGGAGCGGTTCGGACGAGGACTGCTGTGACCGGACAGCGCAGACACGTCTCCCCCTGCGTGAATATATCCAAATGCATTTTAACCACAGCAGAGGACAAGCACTAGTAGAACACCTACGCTGACTTTTTTGTACTACTTCCTTTCTTTTATTCATTTATTTCCTGTAAAATAAAATGATTTCCCCAGAATAGGCCTGCTCTCTCTAGGCAGACTGGCTGTCAAAATGATCAAAGAATCATAAAAATGTAATTCAGCAGTGTTTCCCCACCTCTCTTCTTTAGCTCGTTGTAACAGTGATCACACACTTTGGCCATGCGGTCTTTCATGTATTTCAGTGGATATCTGTTCCTGGAGCAGCTCCGACAAACAATCTGTGTAAAAAAAAAACAACATAAAATGAACCACAGACACACTAAAAAGCAGAGCCACATTCAGCACACTCTGGTCAAAGACACAAGTTGTTGCATCGCCTAACAGATTTTAGAGTATAAGAGCCCACTGTGTTGTATTTGTGTGACTCACTCTTCCACAGCCATGGCAGTGGTGTCTACGCAGAGTGAGGCTGAAATCCGAGGTGCAGTTCATGCACATCATGACTTGTGAGACCGGAACAAGTGTGGGGGCTTTCTCTCCGAGAGTTAACCTCAGACGCTCTCTGGTCTGGAACAAACACACAGGAACAGAAAACGTACTGAAACGCTGCAGAGATTGACGACTATGACTCAGAACAGGAATCTCACTCTGGTTAGTTTGCTCACCTCTCCTGAGCAGCTAGTGAACGCTACAGATCCTCTGGCATTTTCAGTCACCGTGCGGCTTAGAGTGTAAAACCAGTCCTCTCTTTCAATGAAGGAACTAAAACAAATACAATATATAATACAATACATATATAATATATAATACAATATTAAATAAACAGTACTTTTGCTAACATCATTAGATATCAGCTGTTATTCAAACAGGAAACAGTACAGTGGGACCCACCTTGCAGACAAAGTGATGGAGATGTCTGCTCCTTCTATCCTCAGTGCATTTTGGACATTTTCGATGATGGGTTTACTGACCTGGAAAATCGGTAAGATCGTAAATCACAAAGGAACAGCTCATATTTCTCATATTTTCCGAGTTCCATGTGTTCCGAAAAGCGCTATACAAATTAAATGTATTATTATTATTATTATTATTATTATTATTATTATTAGGATAGCTGGCAATCCCAGGTGACATCAAACACTCAGAAAGACTGACCTTCAAGCCAGTGAGTGGCAGAGTATTCTTCAGCCTGTACTTCCCATCCTGCTGAGGGTAGGTGTACAGCAGCACATCATTCATCTGACAACAGACAGAGAAAAACGCTCATTATTCAAAAAACATTTGCAGGACAGACAAGTAAATGCAGATCAGAGGACATGATAAAAGAAAAAAAAAATGTAAAATCGTCAAAAAATGTCAGCTGCACAGACGTCATCATTCATGTATGTGCAGCAACTGTCCAGTAGGTGGCACTATACTACAAAACTTTATCCGTTTCACACAATACAGATCTCTCATGATTAACTTAGACCTTAAACTTTAAAGCCCCCTCTTTATTAAAATGTGCTGATTGTTCTGTACTTGGATGTTTGAGCTTCACCGTGCAGATTAATGTACGTGACACTGTTTTCACAGTCATACACTGAAGGGGGGGAGTTTAGGGGGGAAATCGCTACATTTAAAACCCCAACCTTGAATCTTTACGAGCATACATGATTAAGATTCCACTGTAAACAGTTGACAAAAGTAATTTGATATCATACTGGATCATTAACCTCTGTATGATTTTCCAGTGTCTTTGAATTGTATTTATGAGACTGGCTGCTCCTGCAACTCTGTTTACGACGCTGCCTCAGACATTAATAACAGCTGGTAACACATGATGAGGGGATTAAAGTTACACAGCGATGATTAGCAAGATTCCATCATTTACAAGCTTTGTTCATTTTCATGTGGAGGCATACGAATGTCAAAAACGCCACAGGAGGGCAAAGCAATGCAATGATGACACTCTATTTACAATCCGTGAAGGCGTTTAACTTTACGATCTCTCTTAATCATAAAAATGTCAGGGCTATCTCGATGTCACTGTTTTCACTAACTGAATGGTGCGTCTTCTACCTCTCCGACTCCCTCTTTTTCAACTCTCTCATGGTATAAATGACATTGTGGTGACTTGGATGTAACATGTGCAGGAAAAATTACCCAAAAATGACCTAAATTGCGTTAGAGTTAACTTTATCGGTTACAATCTTCTGCCCTCTCTCACTGTCTATGTTAGAGATGCTGAAGACCGGACTTAAATTCACTGACAGAATCAAAGTTCACAGGTGCACACGGATAAGGAGTCGCCGTTGACCTTCCCTGTCCTGTCAGTAAAGAACGGCCTCAGGAAGTCAGCATTCAGAAACATCCTGCCAGGAAACTCTGCTCTTAATAGCTCAGTCTCGACATAGAAACACGGCGGAAAGAAAACGCATGACTCTACATTTTACACAGGCGTATCTAAGGACATATTGTGGTTACTGTATATGATGAAGCAAATATCGATCATAAAACTAAACATAGTCTAACTAATGGCACATGTGTCTGTTGACTTGAGAATGACAAACAGGAAGCAGCATTTACCAAAAACAGATGGCGGGGCTGTCGATTCTTCCTGCTGACCTTCATCAGGGTGCCCTCCTTCACGAAGACCTGATTCAAACAGCACATACACACACGTCTCAAGTCATCTGTTCATGACACTCAGAGGGCATCTGCGATAATGAATGTTGTTTTAAAACCAGGCCGTCTGGGGATTCCCAACTGGATGATTGTATAAAGGGCAGAACAGGGTGGTGCAGGGCAGACGGGGTGGGCTGGCAAAGGAACAATGCTGTTATCGGAGTCATACCCTGCCAGGCTGCAGCAGGTCCCGCTGGCCACGAACGCTGTACTCTATGTTGACCAGACGCAACAAGTTCTCCTGAGACACCAGGAGAGAAAAGAACAAAGAGACAAGGAGAGAAAATGAGACAATCAAATAAGAAAAAACATCATTTTCCTGTGAAACGGTTTTCTTCTGCTTTGCTATTTTCACAACTCCCTTTGTTTAAACATAGCTACATACTGTAGTCATCGCCTGGATCAGACAGGAGGAAGAGGCACATCATTTTAAAATGTCATCATTTGGCTTACTACTCTTACTAGAACGACTGTAGCCATGAAGAAAGAGCCTCTCTGAGTCTGTAGCACTGCAAAGTAGAGCTGAGCTGATGGGAATAATGTTTTTAATGTAATACATTGTTGGTCATAAATTCAAATATTGGACAAACTATGGTAATCCAATAGTTTCACTCAAAACCACAAATGGGATCTCTATGGAGATGCTAGAGGAAATGTCAGGGGATCCTGAACCACCAATGTCCAAACACAATTGGGCGCCAATCCATCAAGTAGATAGAGCTAAAGCTAAAGGAAAAGTCAGGTTATCCCCAAAGCCATGAGGAGTCATCCATTTCCAGAGGATGACTCCTCTGGAAATGTCTGCATCACATTTCATGGCAATCGATCCAATAGTTGTTGAGATAGAAACAGTTGCTGCTCTACACCTCAGTAGACAGATGAAAGATGAAAGATTTTTTTTTTAGAAATGTCTTGACTCTCTATTGTTGTGCCATTTGTTGGTCTCCTGAAAGCAGATTCAACCTTAAAGAGTACATTTTTCAATCCTTTTTTCTGAAGTTTTTGTGTAAAACTGAGTAATGCGGAGAACAATTTCTGAAATTGGTCCAGTATTGATCACACCTGCAATGTAATCTCATGGGGCAAGCTGGCGCCGTCATTCCCGTCCACTAAAGCTTCTTCTTTCTGCCACCAACAGGCTCTGACTGTTCTTATAAGATGTGACTTGGAAAACAATGCGAGTGTAGACCAGTGGCCAAAACAAAGGACTTTTAGTGGACGTAACATTACACTGACGCTGAGCAATTTCCCTTGCAGCTCGTTTCGCAGCTGCCAGTTGCATTGTTATCCCTCAATACTGGACCAGCTTCAGTAAGTTGTTGTCCCCCATTAGCCCAGGTTGGCAAAGTTAACTCAGATTTATTTTAATATTATTAGAAATAGGAGAAAGGTCTGTATACATGTGTTTTAAGGTCAGTACTGACACAGGTTTAACTTGAAAATAAGATAATCCGGAGTGCAAATGTTCACTTCACTTACCCCATGCTTTAAGCTGTCATTGGCTTGATCTGCGATGTCAGACACGACAGCCACGGCAGCTGTAGAAGAAAAAACCCAGAGAGAGAATCAGGGAAGACACTACGTGGAAAGACGTGAACGATGAAAATTCATGATTAGATGTTAGATTGTTCTTCTTCTCTACGTGGAAAGTCACCAGACATAAAACCTGAAATGATAGCCCGGGCGTGTCTGGACTTGGGTGGCTCCCTTATCGGACATAAGAGATAACGGTGAAGCAACTGGCCTTCTCATGAAATACGCGTTACAGTCTTCACACAGAAGAGAGCCCAAGTGACTACCTAGTGAGTTTCAACCACAAACAAACAGAAATCTAAATTGGCTCTCTCAATGCTGTCTCTCCATGCCAAATGAGAGCAAGCACATTCCCTGTGCACACAGAGTCACAATGGTGGGCCAGTAAGGCTCTCCTCTGTCCACACTGGGTCTGCTGGCGGTTTACGGTACCTTGGGTGTCTTTGTACTCCTTGGAATCGGGGGAGAGGTTGTTCAGGTAATCTGTAAGAGGAGTGAGAGAGCATGAGAGCCGAGAATACAACCACGAAGAGTGAAATGTATGTTTTAATTATGACTGAGATTTCTGATACTATGCTGCTAGCTTTATTATTATTATCATTATAAATCCACTCCTGATTGTCATCATTCATAGGAATCATTTTCTACTATTATTACTGCTCTCGTTACATGTATCATTTCTGTCATATTGATTATTGACTTATCTTGTTTATTCTGTACGCACAACATTTATTGCACTCCTTTTTCCCTCTAACTTTTTTTATTTTTTGGCTAGAGTGCCGTTCAAGCCTTTTTATTACTTTTTCAGACAGTGTGGAAACGGGGGGAGAGAGAGAGATGACATGCAGGAAATACGTCCCATTCGGGAGTCGAACCCGGGACCACCGAGGACGTTAAGCCTCTGTACAAGGGGCGGCTGCCCTAGCCACTACGCCGCCGGCCGCCCCTTCCCTCTCACTTTTAAGGGAGTTGTTCCTCATGGAGGGTCCCGGGGCAGAGGATGTTTTATGCTCTACAGATTGTTAATTTGTGATTCGGGGCCATAAAAATAGAATGGGATCGGACTGAACTGCCCTATACATGGGACTTACCAGTGAGGAGCATCCGGTACTGAGCCACGCGCACAATGACCTGCAGTAGCTGATGTTTCAGAGACACCTTTTCCCCAGCTGGACTCTGCTGCTGAGAGGAATTAAAACAAGTACAAATTCAACATTGTCACTGTATCTCCGCTTCACATTAGGGCTGGGTTTATTGTGGAAATCCACATGAACTTGAGTGTGTAAAAGAAAAGTTTTAGTAAAGAAAATAAAAGTTTCCCTTAGAAGCAAATTCTAAAACAACACTGGAGCTTTAAGCAGAACCATCCATCATATAAATATGTGTGAACAAGACCAATATCAAAGATTGTTGGTCAGCACAGCGCCTCGCAGGACGTGTTTGTTTATATGTGCAAATGAAAAGACAGCAATCCTCCATGGCCAACACAATCTTTTTCAATTGTTTCTTTGTTAATATGTCCCCCCCTCTCCTTTTCACACACACACACACACACACACACACACACACACACACACACACACACACACACACACACACACACACACACACACACACACACACACACACACACAAACCTTGTTTTTTGCCTTTTAGCAGTATATAGAAATCAGATTGTTGATAAAGCATTCTGTCACTAGAATCCTATATGATATAAAATCATAATCAATTAAACTGCTAATTATGGAAGGCAAACAGAGATGAGAGCCTCCTGCATGGACATCAATACACAACGTGCTCTGGAGAATCTCAGGACTTTTAAACCTGGTTGCTCCTGGTGACTTTCTGTCGTCTCCTCGGTGGTCTATAAAAATATAATGTATTTGTCCATGGCTGGGTGTATTTGATTGTAAATCAAAGAGTGGATACTGAACAGATGTTGCAATCTCCCTGTTGGACTGTCAAGCATACCTTCAAATATACATTCTGTTTTTAATATGTTCATCATTTAAACGTATAATAAACATAATAGCTTCTCTGGCTGACTGTTTTTTCTTATGGGGGTTAATTTAATTGAGGCTATTTATAACATTTCACTAAAGTGCATTGCTCAGATATGTTGGGAAAAGCAACCTGCATGAATGTTAAGATCCCCTTGTCGGAAAAGAGACGTTAATTGTTCTCATTACTAACATATTAGTTCTCAACATGGAAACATGTGGTCTATTTTTTCTTTGGGTGTCATGACGGTTTCTTCCAGCAGCCAAGACCACTGTGTACTTGTTGCTTTAAATTCAATCAGCACTTTTATTCACTTAGGTTTCTGCCTCTTGCTTGAACCTTTCAAACGGGTTTCATCTTTTGCTTCTAGTCACGGGCTCTCTTCTAACACACACAGAGCCGCACGCTCGGCCATCGCCGTCCTTCTACCACAAAAACCTGCACTTCATCTTTGTCAATGCACACAAACGCACCCACTCAACTCTGCTGATAAGAGATCATGTGCAGAGATAAGCAAGCCTCTTGATAACTATCAATAAATGAGGTTTATGGTTATTTCCAATCAAAACCTCTGTAATTTGTCACCACTTCGTCAAGTGTTTTCTATTAAAATAGTTCCGTTTTTCTAAATGCTCCCAGTAGGCCTGTTTTTCCTGTTTGCACATTTAAGCAGCGGCAATAAAAATACTTTTTTTTTTTTTTATGCACGCTGAAATGCATTTTTTAGCGGCTATAAATTAGTGTCAACACAGTGGAAGAGGAGGAGAACAGGTGAGGAAGAAAATAAATACACTAAATGTACCCAACTGTGTTTTCTCATTGTATTTGTTTGCCAGAATAGATGGTAAAGATGAGATATCTATGTATATTGTGGTAGGTGTGTATGACGTTGAGGAGGTATAGTTTTAAAGTTGATTTTCATGGATTATGTGATGATTATGCATCACGTGTTTTGTGTTTTGAGTAAGAGCACCGTAGGTCTGACCTCAAACTGGTGAACGATGGCGGCAAAGCTGGGTGAAGTTCGGCAGCTGTCTTCCAGCAGGCTCATACTTCGATCGTAGTGGCCGATATAAGTGGTGAAAACCAAGAACTCGGCTTTTCTGGACAGGTAGATGTCTGCAATCCTCTGGCTCTCCTCCCTAGATGACGGAGAAACCGAGATGTGAGTCTGGAAGGAGATGATAACTTAGTGACGCTTATGTGTTTGTGCGTCTGCACGTCTCACCAGTGTCGGATTCGATTCTCCAGCTCGGTGAGGATTCTCCGGTGCAGGGTGTAAACGTCGGGCAGCTCGTTGAGAATCTCTCGTAGCCTCTCGTCGTCTAACACAGGTTCCCCCTCGTCCCCGACTGCTGCCCCCACTGCTTCACGAAAGTCCTGGCACACAGGTCAATTCATAATCCCTCCCATGTTTGACGGCAGGAAATACATGAGCTATTGTATCAAGACATTTCATCATTGACAACAAATATCGGAGCAGTGGTTGTTCTAGGTCTCTAGTTTATCCCTCATACAGTTACTCCCTCAATATCACTGCCGACGCACCCTTGAGCAAGGCACAAATGGATCCAACTGTGTTCGTGGTGTGTAGCTTTTAGCTGTGAAGGTGAATGACGGTTGAGTAAATGTTCCTGGAAATGAGCATTTGTGCTCAGTGAATCTAATAAAGAACGCAACATAAATAGCATTTAATAAAAGTGAATCCACACAGAGCTCAGACAGCCGTTTGTTGCCTCGTGTAGAAACTACTTTAATTCCCTCTCAGAGAATATCTAAATACACATTTCATTAATACATTCAAAAAGTACATCTAATGCATCACTCACTTCCTGAAGGAGCTTGAGGGCTTTCACATGTCTGTGGACAGACAAATAAACAAAAACATCAAAAAGGGAAGCGATGGGAACCTGAGTTTGAGCCGAAAAGCAGAGATTTTGTTTGAAATTAGTTTCCATGTTACTTACAATCTCTCTGTATCCACCAGCTCTTTGGCGATGTAAAAGGCTCTGGATCGGCCATCAGACTGCAAAAACAATCATGCTATTTACTTGTAGTAGTTATTTTGGCACCAGTTCAACTGGCTCCCCTTTCCACATCGTCTCCAAGCGGCAATCAAATTCTAAATAATGAGGACAGCCATGTAGTCGCCCATTAACCTCCATTAACCCACATTAAATCCCTGGCTTGTGTGAGCAATTTTGCAATTGCCCAAGGTGAAGAACAGTTAACTTAATTTTGTTCTGGGTTTTCCTTAAATATGTTCTTACTTCTACCTACTATTTGGAAAAAGGTGACACAAAACAAAATAGATCACTTAAAAGGATTGTGGCTAACAGTCCTTTGAATAGTAAACTGAAAGACATATTATTAATCAACTCACATTAAAGTTACATTCTTTTTAAAACTCCATACAGGATATCTAAAATGGCACGACAGGGATAATTCTAATAAACACGTATTTCCACCTGGTCACAAATTCAACACACTCAGAGCTTACCTGTCTGTCATAAATGCTGTCTGCACCTCCCTCTTCTTCCTCAGAGGTGCGTCCTTGGTCTTCCTCACCCGCCGCCTCTCCCCCGACATCACCCACTGAGACGATCTGTGAAGCGACAGCCACCGAACACACCTTGTAGGCTTCTGTATAGGCACTGGCGAGAAAGAAGGAGTACAGAAACCAAAATCAGTCTAACTAAAAGACCCTGAAAAATCCTAGAGTCCTGCGTAGAAGTCTAAATGCATCATAATTCAACACAGACTCCTGACAAACAAAGTCAAACTGGTGTCATAAACTTCAAATGAAAGCATTACTTTACATCCTGAATTACAATACATGCAGGTCCAGTCCAATGGTTCCAAACTGTTTCAGCTTGTGACCCCCTAAAAGGGATTTTGGATTGTCGACTTGTACTACCCTAATGAGAGCGAATCGACCGCGGTGTGATATTTTCCTTTTACATTTGATTCTACAGGAATAGTTTGATGCTTTAGGAACATACTTTGTTTTTTAGATGAGAAGATTGACTTGCTTAGCTTAGCACAAAGACTGGAAACAGGGGGAAGGCCGGCTCTGTCCTAAGGTCACAAAATCGGTTCATCTGCACCTCCAAAGCTCAAGGATTAACATTTTATATCTGGTAATATCTCCTTTTTCTCAAGACGATAGAAACATCCAAATAAGGGGAATGAATGTTCCTTCTTTTTCCTTTAATCATCTTGTTAGCCCTTGGTGAGGTGCTGGTCCCAAGGCTGGGGACCGCCGGCAGACTATATGGCTCAGTGGTCTTATAATATGATCTCTGTTCTGTTCCCAAAACCTTAATTCACAAGAATAAATCAGATGAATTTCATTTAACCATCCAAGCTACCTTTATGGTCCTTTATGGTCGTCTACATTGAAATATCACTATAATAAACATATTCAGCGTAAGGAGACAGTGTGAATGGATGAAACATTGCTGAGAAACCAATAAACTGATCCTGAAAGGCCTGCAGTGACAACTGTACCCAAGCAGGGACACATGTCGGTATTTTATGCTACTCGCTTCTCTTCTGCAGGGAACCCACGTGAATATGCTAATGGTTGCGACTCAGTAGGGATTGTAAGCTATGCAAATAAAAACACATCCTTAAGTTACAGTAGTGATGCAGTCGTCCTTTATATGAAGCCAATGTTCCTGCCATGTTTCACTGGAAGCACCGGTGAAGTTAACCCCACTGAGAAGCAAATTAGTTAGGTATGAACAACATTTGTGAGCAGTTCAGATCTCTGCATCACGCACATTAGAGCTGCATGGTCCATTACCGGGGGGGTTGAACCACAAACTACATGTGTGGATTCTATATTAGGCTTTTATATGAGCCCCACAGAAAACCCTCTGTCACTTCTCACAGTCCTGCTATGTTGCATGAAGGCTCAAGCAAAATCTATGGAGATAAATAACAGGAGGACATAAAAAAAAGTATCCATTTTCATTTAGCCTCAGGTACATCGGTGAGCCCAACTATGATCTGCTCCTTCAGGCTAATTCAAAACGTTCTGCCCCCAACCACGGACTCTGCTGTCCACCCAGATTACTGTAGTTACACGTGCTGTTTTTCACTGCAGGTCCACATATGCAATATGGTACGTCTTTGTTTAACATCAGCATAGAGCGCTCAGGTTCTTACACAGAGGCATGTCTCTTTTGTCGTGGTGTTAATTGTGTGAACAACAAATATTTTACAAGACTTTGAAGTCTTACCTTCCTTCAATTTCAGAAACCCCAAATTACACACTAAAATGTTCTAATTTAATATAAAACTCAGAAAAGCAAACAATCGTCAAAATTATGAAGATGAACAATGAATGCTTGCACATAACAATAATTAATCACTTTAATCACATTTATTTTGGTCAATGAACTAATCAGTTAATGGCTTATTGTTTCAGATCTGCACACAGTCAACAACACACTAATCTGAATCTCATATCTAATTGAATGCTTTAAAAGCACACCTTCAGTCATACTATTGTGCTCACTGTGAACCCAGTGAGTTTGATGTGTCCCTGTCCATTCAAAAGAAGATATACTTGTATATTACACTGTCTGGTAAGTATCATTTTACAAAAAGGCACATACTATATATTAATCATGAAATAGGTAATTAATGAAAAAGGAATGGGTACAAATTTTAAAAAAAAAACTCCATGTTAAACCACTTTTAAATCTTGAAAATGAAAATGTTGTTTGGTTACTTAAGGAAATACAGTTTTATATCAAACCAAATCTCTGGCCTATTATTGTGTTTTAGTGTTATAATATTAGAGCCGTTGTTGTACAGTCTCTACAACCACAATGGTGAACGTGATGAGAGGGAAGCACCGCACTGAACCACTGCTGGCTACAGAACATTGAGATTTTATCTCAGCTTGTTGTTCCTGACTGGATAGAAGAGCAGTTACTCCAAAATGCTCTGACTATTAATCATCCCGATCGGCCTTTATGATATGGGCACAGCCAACAGGAATGCTGGGTGGGGGGGGTTAATGTCATCCACAGTGTTGCGGATCATACCGACAAATAACGCCACAGCAGGGAGGCAAGATGCTCTACCTCCAGCATCAACGCAAGGGCTTGTTTTTACACCTAAAAAGACTATTATGAATGAAAGCAGCCTGTTTTCACGTAGATCTGAAGACACCGCCCCCACCTCCGACAACACCTCCAGCGCTTCCTTCTCAACCACCCAACATGCCCCGACAGCACACAGACACATCACTACATAGCGTGAGGGAAGCTTCTGCACCGTCCTCCCTGATCCCCACTGCCACGTCTGCTGATCGCAGCCTCAGGGGGCTCAGCGTAATAAATAGTTATAAATCCTCCTCCCCAGGGGCATTGTTAAACCCACACAGTGGCCGAGCAGTAATAAAAAATACTTGTGCCCGCTGAAAAAAAAGGATCTCTAATATTATGTCGAGCTGCATCAGTCGACATGGACACACACTAGCAGAGGTATTAGCCACACTACTGGCAGAGCTCTACGGATGGAGATGTCCGTAGAGCTGAAATATCTCAACAACTTGCCATAAATGTTCATGTGGCACAGAACATGAATCCCAATGGTGATACCTAGACTTTCTCTACATCGCCATCAAGGTCACATCAAAATTTCAAGACTCTCGCTGTGTTTGCGTACCTTTCTGGTTCCTGCTCAGGTGAATGGGCTTTACTCTTGAACCCAGGGAGGCTGCTCATGTCCACGTAGCCATCGGTGTCATTGGCGGAGGACAGCACCCGACTGGGCCGGTCAAAGAAGTCTGTAAACGGCGAAGCCTGTCGGACGGGCCTCCGCTGTGGGACCTGAAGGTTCTCGTAATCCGAGCTGATGGCGGGAACATTCTCGTAGTCCGAGGTATCTACGTTGGGGAAGGAGATGGAACGAGGCTTGGTCAGGGGAAGAGGTATGTAAGGCACCCGGGAGCGATCCTCAAAAGACTCCACGCGGACCACGCTGCGATTGAGGAAGGCCACGCAGCTCCCTTTCCTCCTGCTTTCGTTGTAGAGCAGGAAGGCTGGCTCGGAGGAAACGTGAGGTTTACTAGCAGAGCGTGAGTTGAGCTGCGGAGAGCTACTGATGCTGCATCTATCTCGCTCCAGCAGTCTGCCATGCCTGTGGTGGTCGGACTCTGCCGAGGACTTAAATAACGACGGGTTGACATCCACCACAGGCTTGCTCTCTGTTTTCCGCCTTAATTTTAGCAACAGGAAGCGCTTAATGGAGGATTTCTTTTTCCTGTTTTTGTCAGACGAGTCTCCTTCGATGAGAAGCGAGGGGGAACTCTTTGTGATGGGCCTCTTGGTGATGTAGGCCAGCTCGAAAGGAGGAGGGATGCCTGCTACAGACGTCGGAGTGGACGGTGAGCACCGGGAGAAGCTTCCGGATGAACAAATGGCACCCCCTTGTCTCGGGGATCCATCCCTGTAGCCGTAGCCGCCCAGAGGCATCTCCTGTCCCTCCATGGAGATGGAGCGGGGATACAGGGACAAATATTGGGGTTTGCTGTAGCTCTTGTGTCGCGTGGAGTTGATCACGGGGCTGCTGCTCAGGGCAGGTTGACCAAATCGACTCATGTAGGGCCTCGGAGCAAACTGGGCTCCCATCTCAGCCACGCCATTGCTATTACTGCGTTGGAACAGTGAGCAGGAGCGTGCCCCTGACGTCTTCTTATGAAAAAAATAAACATTTTCACCCTCCGAGCTTTGGCCTGGGTCCTCATAGACGTGCTCATCGCTGATGTCCTGCTCTGTGTCAGTGGTGTCGTCCAGGAACGGCACTATGTGACCGTCCAGGTCTTCATCGAACACGTCCGAGTCGCTCGGAGAAAGCAGCTGGCTTTCCGAGAAGGAAGATGTGGCCGAGGTGTCGGTGTCCGTCGGCACTGAGATGGAAACCAGCCGGAGCCTCGGCTGGCAGTCGACGTGATCAAGCAAGGCCTCCAATGTCTTAGCTTTGGATTCCTGAGTCCTTTTCTGGTATGTTCTCACTTTGTTTTCATCCCTGTCGTAGCTGCTGTACTCAAGACTGTTGTCAACCTCCACGCAATCCTCAGAAGACCCAAACTCAGTTTGTCCATTTTCTGCTTTTTGCTCATAGTTCCCAGCAGATACTCCGCTGCTGTTTACGAGCGAAAGTGGACTCTGTGGCAGTCCATGAGCTTTGTTATTCCTCGGCATCATGTCTTTGTTAACAATGTCCTCTGACGACACGTAATAAGGCTCTCGAGCTGGTTCATCCTCTACAGCGACATGCCTAAGAAACGTGTCACAGACCCGGTCTTCAGGGATCAAGTCATAAAAATTAACGTTCTGGAGGTTTTCGCCCTTTTCCTTCATTTTATGGCCACCTTTAAACTTCAGGATATTACAAGTAATGCGGCTATCAGGAGGGGATTCCTCTTCTTTGTCCTCTCCATCGGTTAGAAAAACAGGTTGTGCATTAGCGTCCTCAATGTTTTCATTGCTGAGGAGACCAGGTTCATCTGTGAGGGACTCCGTTAAATCATCTGCTGTACAGTCGCCTACTTCATCCTCCTTGATCTGGACATTTTCCTGCCTCCATCTCATGTTTGGATTCTCAGCAGAACAGCCGCCTGCCTCCACGTCAACGCTATTAACAGAAACGTCTCCTACTGAGATGCCATCTGTGTCGGCCAGCGCCTCACCCGCGTCGCACCCGTCGGCGTCCATGTCCTCCGTCACGTCCGTGTCAACCGTCTCCACCATGTCCTCGGAGTCCGCCGTGAGCCCGCCGTCACTGACCCAAAGAATTTCCAGGGAATCCGCCTCCTCTGTTTGAGTATTGTCAGTTAACCTCCAGTCCTCATCCATGTTCTGAATCATGTCATCTTCCTCTTTTACATCTCCATCCTCCGCCCCCTCAACATCTCTTTCCAACCTGCCTGCAGCCACTTTGTTCAGACCGTTCTCCGTGTCACGCTCTTCAACCTGGCCGTTTGAATTTAGCGAGCTGCCGTGGATGCATCCTCCCTGGTAGCCGTTAAGCTCTGGTGTGACTTTAGGTTTCGGGGCTATAGAAGGTTTGGGACCCCTGACTGCAGACATGAGAGGGGAGGGAAGCTTCAGGCTGGCGTGACAAACAAATCTTGGCTTTGGAGCCACAGAAGGCTTGGTGCAGTCTGAAAGAACAACAGGAAAAGGAAACTGTAAGATTACACACTTTAAAATAGCTTACAGGTCATATTGTGTCCCTTTGACCTAAAACTGATACATTTTTTTAACATGACACATCATACATTGTCACATATGAGTATCGTCACCAGGTCACAGTTTGACAATTTTCTAATCAGGCAATCTATCAAATGCAAGTCAGGTAGAAGCTTTCCTATAAAACCTTCCAGAAAGAGCTACCCAAATTCAAACGGTGGCCACAAAAGGACATAATAGGCGACTTAAAAGGTTAACATTTGCTTTTACATCCTTTAAGAATACAAAAAAAAAATCTCAGGGATTTCCCTGGCTCACTTCCTGTGATTGAAGCGAGAGAAACCCCTCTCAGTGAGAAAGAGACTCCTGTGAGAAAAAAGACTTGATATGCAGCAACAATGAAATCCATATATATATTGGAACCCATGTCATCACAACATATGATTAATTTGAGAGAAGGATCTGAATTAACTAATAAGGAAAATAAGGGTCAGCATAAAAAAGAATGGACTCAAGATTTAGCATAAAGAGTGTGATTATCTGTCCCCAATCAGATCTGTGGACGACAATGTTTTGAGTTTTTACAACCTTCTCAATCCCACTGAAAGCCCTTTATTGTATAATATAAGAAAAGTATAACGTTATAATTTATCTTCATTAACTGACATCAAGAAACACTGCGTTAAACACACTTTGCTCCACATCCTGTTGCTACCGCTGGAAACACCATCTAGCCTATTCATGTAGAAAAAAAGTCAGATAAAATAAAATATGCAACTAAAATCCATCTCGCTCAAAATACCCTAAATATGAACATCGAATAAATCTCACCTGTGTTCATTCTGGCGGAGGGACCCTCTCCCACATGTCGCCCGCGAAACCAGCTTCGGAACCGGAGACGGTAAATAACGTGTGGAAACGGAGCCAAACCGAACCGGTCCACCACGGCGGGAGCGAGTGTGACTGAGCAGCTCTGTGTGATCCTCCTCCGAGAGGGAAAACGCTGCTCAGCTGATCGCTTGTGCGTCCTACGGCGCACAGGACGCGACTGGAAACCAAATGGAGAAGAAAAAAAGAAAAAAGAAAAGAAGGCGATCCTCTCAGCCAAGACCAGGATCCCTGCTAGACCAGCAGCAGCAGGTCCAGATATGTCAGACTTTCCCCCATATCTATAATAAAACCTTTGATAATAACTTTGCTTCATCAGAATAAGCCTGAAAATAACCTTTGATTAGAAAAATAATGCAACTTTCTAATAAGACACTTTTTATAAATGGTTTATACGTTCTAAGTAATTGCTTGATAACAGTTTACAGCCTAATGCTTTACATATTACAGTTAAGCCTTTAATAAGATTAACTTTTGGGTTGTCAGGTTTATACCTAGACGTAATGGATTAAAAATAAGGCAGCCTACTAAGTTCAGTAACATTTATTCATGAATTACCAACATTTATTTCTGCACTATAAGCAAATAGAAAAAACACCAGGTGAAGGGATTTCAACCTCCATTTTCATGGCCTGACAACTGAGTCAATTATTTAATAACCATGAGCAAAGCAATTAGTTCCAACTTGTAAACCATTTTGATTGGTGCCTTATTAGAAAAGTGGTACCAAAATAATAAAAAAAAACATTAACATAAAAAAACACATTAATATGATTTCCATTAAATCAAAGCTTCCCCTCATAGTTTCCACACTCTGAGGTTCAGCTTGTGTGCGATCAGGTGAGAACAACACACTCTTATTGTGACAGCTGATCACGGCTCAATATAAACTAAATAGTTTATATTAAATAGTTCATCTTAAATCCTCCTTCATTGATAAACCTGCCTTGTTTCCCTGTCTGATTAGTGTACAACAGGCTCTTTTCTACATAACAGGAAACTGATCTCCCTGTTTCCTGCACAACCCAACTTCACATCCTTCAGCTTATGGACATCACGCTCACATTTAACCCCTTGGTGAATTCACTGCACCTCACTGGGGTGAAGTAAGGGATGCTATTTTTACTCTTGAATTGTGGTCAGCTGGTGGAAACGTATTCCACTCAAACAATATCTGTGCATGGGTGTCACAGATTCAGGAGCAACAAACAGGAGCATAAAAATAGGGGAGTGGCTCCGATGGGGGGGGGGGGGGCAGTTCAGTAGGAAGAGAAAAAAGGAGTCAGGTCCCGGCAGTTTAGACTCCAAACCCAACACACAAATCCATTTTCACAGACCTCACACCTTTACCCCTTTCCAGGCCCAAAATCAGAATAAATGTTATTACATGCAGTGTATTACTCTAATCCTAGCCAAGCAGCGTGTGTCTTCCCAGTGAACTGAAGCTTTCACAGACACCATGCAGAGGCTTTATGTGCTGATGAGTCTGTGCGACACAATGATGAACAGTGTCTTCTTGGATTTTTGTGCATTACACTTTAAGGTCAAACGTCAATCCACAGGACTGGATGATAAAGAAATCTAATCCACAGCTACTGATAGGATTGTAAATACTTTGTCTGCTCATCCTCCCTGTCTGTCCTACATGAGTAGTAGCAAAACCTGAGACCCAAATAAACGCACCGCCGCTTCCCCATTAAACAGCGAGGTACCAGAATGCCGCTTTCACTGAGCTGCTAAGACTAAAACCATGGTCACTAACGGGGTGCTCGTCTCATTGAAAACACTGTGTGGCTGCACCTTTTGACCACCTTTTTGTCTGTGTGATAATTGCATTTTCATGTTGAGTAATTGAAGGGGAGGAAGGTGGTTCTCTGCAGCCTGCAGCACAACAGAGTAAAGACAGATCCTCTGACACACAGTGCTGATATGAAAACATGTTTACACACACACACACACACACACACACACACACACACACACACACACACACACACAATAAAAATGGTTAAAGCAAGAAATCCCAGACCAGAACAAACAATGCGTGACTTTCTCAGCACTTTACAACTTCCCCAGGTTCTTTGTGGCTCTCAGCCCGAAGCACATTTGTTCTCACTGAAGACACGGATCTTTAAAAGTAGACCACAAAATATACTTTCAATTTTAAAAAAAAAGGCTCGCCAGTTTCTCAAAACAGCTGGACACTGTAGTTTCTTTTAGCGAACATTACTCAAGAAGTAAATGGTGCATTTTGGGGGGGACTATATTAACCATTAACACACACTGTTTCAAAATGAAATATGTGGCCATGTTCATGGTAAAAAAGAACAATGGAGCACTATGACAGAAAGGAATAAGATATACAACACTTGTGAGGATCAATCTCTCGTCGTCGTTGCTATTTTTTAATATGATTTCTCAACCGTGAGACAAATATAAAACATCTCCATCTCTCGCAAAACAAGAAGTCGTAAGTGTTTGCTGATTCTTTCAACCGACTGCACTACAAAGCCAAAAACAAATGAGTGTATTTATAGATTAGGAGTTCAACACCCGATCAATAAATCGTTCTTTATCTCCGTGGATCTCTCTCAGGGTCGGGACGTAGGAGATCCAGGTCAGACTCGTACGCAGCCTGATGTATTGGATGTGTACGGTAACCTATGAACAATGTCAGTATGTATTTGGAGCCACGTGCAGTCTGAACCCTGAGGTCCATCTCTGTCTGCGTCAGGCGAGGGAAAAAGTGTGTCTCCTCCTCTCTCCTGCTCTGAGGAGAAACAATAAGACTGGGGCTTAAAAAAGGAACTCCATCTTGATATACTCCTTCCTGTGACTGTTTTTAAGTCTTTCAGCAAAACTGGAGCATGGAGGGCGTAGTCGCCAAACTCAAAGGATAATTCCAGTGACTTTCAACCTGGGCCTCATTGTCCTAAGTTTTGACATCATTACAGGTTTGAAAGTTGTTGTTTCTTTTTTTTTAAATGGCAAGAATTCGGGTCTGTGAATAAAATGTTCTTAAAGCTGGAGTAGACAATTAATTTTTTTCCATCATTGGTGCCAGGCTGTGACATTGTATGATGACCTTTGTGGAAGAAAACTCTTCAGGTCCAATTCAGTGGCTGGTTCAAATGAGGTTTAATCACTGACAGTGGAGAAAAGACAATGTCGCGCTGCCACACAGTCCATTCTGCAATGATGTGAGGCAAGAGACAACTTATACAGAACCAAAGGGGCAGGTCTAAACAGTGGATTTACATAGATTCAATACGCGTCTCTCCCAACTTGGAAGAGACATCCTGAGACAATATAAAGGTGTGACTTCCCTCGGAACAGCTGGGTTCTTTCTACATAGTGTCACAACAGGGGCCATTCATGAAGGCCTTGATCAAGTATGTGAGGTGAAGGTGTTTCGGGGACGGTCCAGGAAGGGGGACAGACCAGAGGGTCTTTTCATCAACATGACAAGGCTTACATACAATGAATGCAGCTCAGCAGGACATTTGATGTTTAGAGAGAAAGGAACATTATACCAAAACCAAATAAGAATTGTAAGGTAACACAATTTCTTCTACAATTCCCCATTTTGTCCTATAGGACAACACTAAATACACAAGAAAATGTAATCAAGTGAAGTAAGAAAATTACAATACATCAATTCTACACAAATTGTCGAAAACATCATGAAATAATTCTTTAGGTACGTTGTGAGTAGTTCGTTGAATGATCATTTTAGTAGTCACCTTAGCTGTAATCATTTTACACATTGCTCTGATACAAGAAAAAATAACAACAAAAAATATAAAACAGATTAAACCAACAAAAACATATTGAACTATATTTGTACCCCAATGACCAATGAGTGTTTCCAACCATTCAAACGGGCTACTAATATCGCTGGTGTGCACTTCATCAGCAATGTGTTTAACATGTGCAATGACATCAGAAAGGCTAGCATTATAATCTGGCACATAAGTACAACATTCAACACCAATCACTGCACAAGTACCACCCTGGGATGCTAAAAGATAGTCTAAAGCTGCTCTATTCTGTAAGGCAACTAGACGGGTTGCAGCCAGCTCTTTTGATAAGAGAGACAAACCTAGGGAAGTGGTATTAGCTAAATCCTCTATACGTTTGGAAAGATCTCTTATCTGATTCAGGGAAGACAATACACCATAACTGGGAATAAGCATGCCGAATAGACGGCTCCAATATGTCTGTGAGTGGGTGATTAACACATCTCGCTTAGATCTTGTTGACTTTAATCCTGAGGGAATTGTAGGCAATTTATCCACAACTCGCATTGCTGGGACTACGTAGCCCAGGCCACACACTCCTCTCCAACCCGTAGGAAGATATTCATATGCTTTTTGTCCACATATCCAGTACATCCAGCTGGGACGGAACAAAAAGAAGCCGCTGTGGCTAACCTAGAAAAGTTAATGTCAAGTGTCGAACAAGCTGTAGGTGAAGGGCTGAAGCCTGAAGTCCATATTCTGGGAGAACTTCTTGGTATTGGATAAAACAGCGAGTCACAGTTCGAATGTCCCATGTCATGACCAACTCCGGTACCTTTAATACACCACTTTAATGGTCGTGGAACTACCCTAAGAGGGATGGCAGCAGGGACATCAGTGCATGTCTGACACTTGCTTGTGGATGTTTTGCAAGGTAAAGGTCTTAGTTCAGGTGTAACTGGGCACAGTTCATGGGTGTAAGATGTCTGTGTATTTAGGTGAAGTAAATGGCACGTGTCACAGTCAGAAATGGGCAGAGCCATCAGGGGGAGGCCCTCATTTGTGCTATGTGGGATGAAACCACATACGTAACAATTGGTAGAATTTGAGCTGTGATAAGCTACCATCCTAGTCAGGTTGATATAGGTGTTTGTGGAAATCATTTGGTCGTGTGTGGAGATTGTATTTGGTCCAGTTTCCCGTTTCTGACGAAGGCTGGAGACTGCATTCGAGGAGGGATGAGCTATCCCTGATATGCTTCTTTCTGGTGGCTCCATAGCTGCAGTATTAAGAAGGAGATCTTCCAAAGCAACCTTCTGTCCCCATTGCTTAATACTGGTACTGCAAAGGAGCCACAGAAGTGATAATCCGGTCACAAGCAGCAGCCATGTTGGTGTCGTTCATCAGCATCTGGTCAGAACAGCACCGTTCCGGGTTGTTCTCCTGCTGGGCTGTTGATCTTCACTGGTCCATGTTGGCATCCTGCTGGGTTGTTGATCTTCACTGGTGTGAAGAGTGGATCCATGTGGGGTGTCACACACTTCATTACAGTGTTGTTGGTCAGCAGTATTTGAGATGGACCAGTCCACCTGGGCTGGAGAGCGTTCCTTCGCTTGAACTGCTTCAGGGTTGAAATCACCAGGCTGAAGGTTGTGATAGTCCCCGTCAGTGGGAGGCGTGTGCGCTGCGATCACCTGTTAGTGCAGAGCTTAGACAGAAGAACACAGTTCCTTGCAGAGTTCTCGTGTGATAGAGGAGTTGAAATGGGTGCCGTCGTCGCTGTTAATCCAGCGTGGGATCCCAAACAGGCAGACAATGTCTCTGAGGAGCAGAGTAATCACTGTTGTGGTGTCTGCTTTTCTGTTTGCAAAAACTTCAGTCTATGTTGAAAACATATGATTAAAAAAAACAATAACAATAACATGTGAACATATGACTTTGTACAAAGTCAATCAGCATATTTACAAAAGAGTCCCCACGGGGGGAATGCGCTTCTTGGTTTGTGTCGACAAAATTGTTTGAATTTAGGGACGTAACAGGAGCAACGTAAATCTGCTTATTGCAGCAACCATTCCCCATTTGCTCCTGTGAGTCACACCATGTGTCACACAAACAAGTTGAGGAAGCAGGAAATGTGTGGCTAATGCGCGGCCGTCGCAGGAGCTCCACAATTCATAAAACAACACAACCAGGCAGAGCGCTCAGAGGTGTCGGGGGCAGCTTGTAACGTAGCCACGTTAAAGCAAAGAGCTCAGCTTGCGGGGCTGAGCATGGGGGGTGGGAGGGGGTGGGTGAGATTCTAGGATCTCAAATAGGGGACCAATTGCATAACCTGAGTCAAGTGTAGGGCTCTCTGATTCCCACAATGCGCATAGACTAAAACGCAGAATCTGACAAGAATACCTGTAAAACGTGGAATTTCGTGGAATTTGTCAAAATCTGAAAATCAATGTTTTCTCGAACATTATAAGAGTTTGTTACCATACCTAAGCTGAAAGAAAAGGGAAAAGGGGGGGGGGGGGGGGGGTTAAACGTTGTGTAATCAACGGGAACACCGCCTCATCCAGCATGTCTGAAAAGTGAAACATAAATAGCAGCGAGTGGATTGACAGGTACGCTGATTTTAGACACAGCGAAAGTCAGGGGCAGGGGACTGCTAGAAATTTCTTTATTTTGATCTATCACCTACACGATTAGACACTATTTGATGAAAAAAATGCTATAAAATTGTAAAATACTGAATTTCTATAAATGAAAACGGAAAACAGAATTTAAAAAATAAAACGGAGAGCACGAAATTCCAGAAAAATAAATGGAATCTTAAAAATTAAAACGGATTTCATAGGGTCTAGTCAAGTGCTCCAGTGGGAGAGCGGTATGAGCTACCATCTACAAACAAATTAACTCAGGTCTTGCAAGTGGTTTGTCTAGTGGTTCGGGATGGGGCGAGCATAATGATCAACTAAGATCAACTTTCACAACTATATGGCTTGCCATCAATTAGGGAAGGAAGGAGGGAAACAGGGATAAGAGGTGATCAGCATTCAATAGTAAGGTTAGGTTTGGAAAGAAGGGTGAACTCATAACAAGTCTGTCTAGAGGAGGAAAAATGTTGCGTTTCAGAGCGGAAGACAACATGGGAGACAGAGTGGGGGCAAATAGTGTTTAGTGGAGATCTCAGTAGCATGGAGGAAGTAGTTTCTACAGCGTGACTGAAATAAAAAAAATACAGTGATCTGGGATGAACAGAACAGGAGGAGAGGATAATGGTTGGATCTGGAACTACAGGAAAAATAGGGTTAACACATCATTAGCTGCACTGAGATCTTATAACTTGTCTTATTTGTTTGTTTGTTTGTTTTTTTGTATGGGCAAAATGGGAGTGTTACAGAGGCTGGAGGTAGCTATTATTATTCCTTGTTCTAACAAGGACTCTATCACAGGTGCAATTCCAAGTTCTGCGTCAAGTTTAAGGGGATACTGGCGTTTCTTTGGGAGTGGTTTTTCTGGGTTGACATTATTTTTTACACTAGAAGCAGAAAGAATCAGTCCCAAATCATTAGGGTGGGAGGAACACAAAGCAGGAGGGATCTGGGATGAAGATGGAAGGAGGTCGTAGATGGAGAAATAGGCTGGGGGGGCTAGGTGTGGTTCTGTCTGTGACAGAGTTGAAAAGATAACAGGTTGTGGGTCAAAGGAGACACACAGGATGTACCCCAAAGAGCCAACCTTGTACAGTGGGTAACTGGCTACAGTATCACAAAATGTTTTGTCATTACAACATTGGAATAACTTTACCATCTTGCCCAGCTCCAAGGTGTCGTATTTGTTAGCGGTAGCTACTGCGATATGGGGAACACCGTCATCCTTCTGAAACATAGGTTGTTGAGTGAGAGATAGTTTTTCATTGAGTGCAATCCCTTCATGACCAAAATATATATCATTATCATGCAAGAGGGAGGTTGCTCTTTCATCTTGCTCAGCTTTTTGAGTATACTCAGAATTTGGAACTGCATCGTGATGAGCTAGACAATGGAGTGAGGGAAACCAGAGCAAAGAGTCAGATATTTCAGAAATCAGCCAAGAAAGGAAAGGAGAAGTGGGTTGTTTGGTTATATGATTATAGATTGTTTGAAGTTTTAAAGAAAGTTGAGGAGAGGGCAACTGCCAAGCATAGCTCACGGATCGGGAAACCTGTTGTAGCCTAGAAAACACAGTATTAACATTAGCATCAGGTACATCAATATATACCCCATCAGGGGTGCATTTAATGGTGCAGCCAAATTTACATAATAAATCACGACCCAGTAAGTTCAGAGGGGTATCAGTATTTGAAAGGCATGTTCTCTAGATAGGGGGCCTAATTCCACTGTCATTGGAGCACTTACTGGGTTTTGTTTAGTGATGCCGGAGACACCTACTGTGTTTACAACCTCAGAGGACAATTCAAAGTTTCAAGTTACAATTCAAGTCTTTAGGATTGATGGCAAGTCATATAATTCAGTTAATTTATCCCTCTTTTTTTTTTTTTTTTTTTTTTTTTTTTTTTTTTTTTAGAAGAGAGAAAAAATAAAATAGAAATGTACAAGCGAAAATAATAATGAAACCGTAATAAAAAATAAGATGAAAGATAAAACCAACATAATTATTAACGAGAAATTTAAAAATGAAAATAATACATTTAAAAAATTTTAAAAAACTAATATTAACAAAAGGTAAAAATGAATTCATATAGACAAATAAAAAACAGCAAACTAGTTAAGATAAACAACAACACTTAAAGGACAAGGTACTAACAGTATGTGAAACCTGAAGTAATAAAATAGAAAAATAATGTATTTACAAAAAGACTAAAATAGCAACAGGTACGTTGCTGAAAATGCATCAAACAGAAAGACAACCAACTAGTTACAGAAGCAATACTGCTAAACAGTGTTGTGCCTGAACCTGTTCATTGAACGATAGTTCTTGAACTCGTTCATATTTTGGGCGAACGTGAACTGAACGTACTGTATTTCTGCCTGATGAACACTACTGTGAATGCGTTCATCCTGGTGTCTCTGAACACTCTCTCAGTTTAACTCCGTTCAATAGGGTGCCAGATTTGTATAGAGCATTCCAGGCAAAAACCAGGCGAAAATGAAAAAAATAATAATAAAGATAAAAATGAAATACAATGAAAATAAAAATACAATTGAAACAAAAATATTATAAAATGATTAACGAGAAAAAAATAATAGTACTAAATATTGAGATCAGTATTTTGACAAAAAATAAAAGGGGGCAAATTAATTGATACAGAAACAACCAGCTCAAACGAAGTGATAATACTAGAAGGATAAGGTACAGTATTAGTTATGAGAAACAAGAAATCATAAAATTGAAAAAGAATGAACTATTTACAAAAAATACTAAAATAATAGAATGTAGGTAGGGTGAAGTGAGTTAAAAAAAATAACAATTCAACAGGCTAAAGAGAAGCCAGAATACTAAAAAAAACCCAACAATTTAACTACAGTAAGGAACAAAAGAGTTAATAACAAAGGGCAGAGTGGGGGAAACTAATTAAATCAGGGAGACAAACCAACTAGTTAGAGAAGGGATAAAGGGCAAGTTACTAACAGTCTTGAGTAACAAAAAAATAAAAAATAGAATATAACGTATTTAAAAAGAAAACTAAAGTAGGTTGGGGAAAATTTATTAAAACAGACTTACAACCCAACTAGCTAAAGAAGTGATTCTACACAGGGAAGAAAAATGTGTATTTACATGAAAATAAAGTGCTCTTAGCCACGTGGTTTATCGCAAAACAGCAGTCGTGAATCACATTGATCAAAAGGCTATTAACTAACGGATAAGGAATTAGAGCTGGAATGTTGTGATCAATTGTAACCTCCTGAACAACTACTCAATTCCAGCAATAATTTCTCACAGCAAGAAAACAACATTTTTATGGCCACAGCGGGCCTTAAATCACAGCAAAACACAAATACACAACATTGACAAACAAGACGTTACAATGAGCTCATACAACTTTCAAACCGGTTATACACATCCCATTCATTCATTATAACAATCTTTTACAAAGAGAAATACTGAAATCTATAAGATCACAGAGAGTTTCACCATGCAAATCGTCATTACATTTCCAAGTAGGGATTACAATGACATGAGCGGCGGTCTGGCTACCCCAACTTCAATGTCATCCACCTCGCATAACAATCTTTCATATAGAAAAATCCTCAATCACAGAGAATGTCACTTTATAAACCGTCATTATACTATCAATAGGATTTAGGATAATACGAGCGGCGGTCTGGTTACCCCAACTTCAATATCATCAACCTCATATAATAATCTGTTACACCGAGAAAAACTCAAACCCATAAGGTGACGGAGAATTCCACCATGCAATCTGTTATTATACTACCAATAGGATTTAGGATAATACGAGCGGCGGTCTGGTTACCCCAACTTCAATATCATCAACCTCATATAATAATCCCTCACACAGAAAAATCCTAATTTACAGAGAATTCTACTATGCAAACTGTCATTATACTACCAATAGGATTTAGGATAATACGAGCGGCGGTCTGGTTACCCCAACTTCAATATCATCAACCTCATATAATAATCTGTTACACCGAGAAAAACTCAAACCCATAAGGTGACGGAGAATTCCACCATGCAATCTGTTATTATACTACATAAGGCCTTTTTGCTTAAAACTCACCAGAACAGCCTGCAGTCAACCGCTGCTATTTGAAAATTTAAATCGCGTTACCTGGGTCTATGGAAGATCCGGACTTGAAACAGAGCATTGTGAATATCAACAAAAGTTAGGAATTTTACAAGAGGCTTCCTTTACCCTTTGAATTTGGCGCCGATTGCTAATATTCAGAATGACTCCCTCCAGTCCAGACGTCCTCTAGCCCAGGGTTAGCGAGATGCCGACAACGCCATATTGTGGAAGAAAACTCTTCAGGTCCAATTCAGTGGCTGGTTCAAATGAGGTTTAATCACTGACAGTGGAGAAAAGACAATGTCGCGCTGCCACACAGTCCATTCTGCAATGATGTGAGGCAAGAGACAACTTATACAGAACCAAAGGGGCAGGTCTAAACAGTGGATTTACATAGATTCAATACGCGTCTCTCCCAACTTGGAAGAGACATCCTGAGACAATATAAAGGTGTGACTTCCCTCGGAACAGCTGGGTTCTTTCTACATAGTGTCACAACAGGGGCCATTCATGAAGGCCTTGATCAAGTATGTGAGGTGAAGGTGTTTCGGGGACGGTCCAGGAAGGGGGACAGACCAGAGGGTCTTTTCATCAACATGACAAGGCTTACATACAATGAATGCAGCTCAGCAGGACATTTGATGTTTAGAGAGAAAGGAACATTATACCAAAACCAAATAAGAATTGTAAGGTAACACAATTTCTTCTACACCTTCCAGGATATTGTAATTCAAGTGGTACACCAGGGTAGGCAGGTCCAAATAAGTCCTCATCCTGCAGCTCTCCCCTCTCCATCCTAAGCCCCTCCCACCAGACGGGCACAATGTTGCTAATAGTTTAGCCTTCTGCTAGCCGTGAGTTGCAGCCTTTTTCTTTCTTTTTAAAAAATGCACATTGCACATTTAAAAAAAAAAATAAACAAACAACTCATTCAACACATCTTTTGGTTTTAATGACAAACTGAAACAAGAAAGGAGCTAAGTGGCTTCTACTGTAAGTCCACACCAGTTCCTACTCTCACATAATACATAGGTAAACAGAAGAAACACAGCTGCACATTTGTGTATCCTTGGAAAGTATTGTTGACTTGTGTTATCTTTGGCAACACTAACTACTGTAAACTGTCAGGTATTTGAACCAATAGGAGGCAGGAACAAACTCTGTCATGGCTGTCTAATTTTAGTTTCCCGACATCATGACAAGGAAGAAAACACAGCTGGAGGGTTGTTTTTGTTCTTTTGTGAGAACTTTCTCAGGAGTGCACAATGGGATAAGTTCTGACCCCAAAAAGCTGTAAAAAAAAAAAAAAAAAAAAAAAGTTTATGACATTTGAAATTTCAAAAGAGGTTTAATTTCACATGATTTTTTAAATCTATTATTCTATTATGCGATAGTAGATTTTTTTTCTTGTCTTAATGTTTTTAATTCCTCACATAAATGTGAGCTATTTCCCTTGATAGGAACTAATTATACTAGCTTTTATAACTTTAAATGAATAATAAAAAGTGCTCCGCTAATTCAGTGCTGCCCTCATATTACATTGTGTGACTCACAAGGAAATGTTTTATTTAAAGGATGACATTTGATGTATAACTAATGATATCTGTATATTATAATTATTATAATTATTATTATTATTAATATTATTATTATTCCAAGCATTCTACTTCCTTGTCAAAATCTGGTGCCTTCAAAGTATATTAATATAGCAAAGGTATTAATGATTAGCAATACTTCATTATTCATTAATACATTATTATCTTTAACACATTGTCCACATACCTGCTCATACACTGGCTTTAACATTTTCTGTGCTAAAGGAATTCAACCACACGACGCTCATTAAAACACTTGCCAAGATTGGCTTTATTCATTAGCTTTGACTTCCAGCAAATCAATCAATGCTGATTTAAGCAGAAGCTATTAAGTGAAACTGAACAATACATCCATCAGGTTGTTGTCATGGGAAGCAATAAGTCTAATGACCATATGAATGTGAGCACAGATCACACATCACCGTAAAACCACACTGGATTAACCTGAGCTGACCCTCTGCTGTGAGTGCCGTGTGTGTGTGTGTATATGTAGCGGACAAAATGGGTTTCAGGTGATGGACGTGAATTCAACTCAAAACTTAAACATTTCAACAGCTCAGTAAAAAACCTCAGTTTGTCCAGCAAACCTGCCACAAAGATTGAACTGAATACTTTATATGACAACAATGAACCAAGTTTTATTTCCCTTTTGAGGAATATGTCAACAAATCCTTCAGGCCAAGATCAGGATGTCACTTATTTCGATCTAGAACAATGCATATGTCTCTGCACACACTTTATCACTTCCTGGTAAACAATTACAGACAGATGATTAATATTGTACCATTCTCATGTCTGTATGCTATGATTAAATATAAAGCTACATTCCACAGCTGGTTAGCTTATCTTAGCATTAAGACCGAAACTAAGTGTCTGAAAGTAACAAAATCCAACCAGCACCTTAAAAACTTCCTCATTAATGAACATGTTTGATCTTGTTTGTTTAATGTGTACGAAAAAATGCCATGGTGTGATATCAGGGGGTCATGTGCCCACAAGCCAGACTATTAATTGGCAGCAGTCATTTCCTTGAGTCTCTACTGGTTGCCTGGTAACTGCTCCTGGCAGATTTAACAAACAAGACATTATGTTTAGAGGTGAATTTTTTTTAACCTTCAGACAGAGCCAGGCTAGCTGTTTCCCCCGTTTCCAGTCTTTGTGCTAAGCTAAGCTAACTTTGCTAGCTGTAGTGTCATTTTAACCCTACAGTGTTCTTCTTGTCTACGTCTCGAACAAGCAAAAATGTCAAAATGTCAGACTATTCCTTTATTGATTCAATTCATTTCCTACATATCCAACGTATTCCCTTTGTTTACATCAATATTAATCCTACGATCTTGTTTGGTGCTTGTTTATGTTGGTGCTGATGTGTGTTGTATGTATTTAAAGCAGATGTTTACTTTGGTTTGGCAAACTGCCATTTAAGTTTCATTAATAATGAAGAGGAATGCAGGCAGCATAGAGTCCGTTTTTTTAAGAGGCAACATTAATCTTCTACTGCAGGACACATTGAGATGCAAGGAGCGCCTTAACAGCCCCTGGATCTAACAATCAATACTGGCCATGTGACACCGGAGCGAGCGAGAGTGACATCGGTGCTGCCAAGATACATCCCTCCTCCCTTTTAAAGCACCTAATCTAGACAAAGTCACTGACAGTGACACTCGACCATCAAGCCTGCCTCAGTGAACGCATCTGACAGGCACATTTTAAACTCTTACTGATTATTCAGGCTTCATCCACGTGTGTCATAGACTCCCCAAATGGAATACATACATCTACATAAAAGTATAGTTTTATCAGTTGATGAAGATGTACTCAGTGTTACTTGAAACCAAGATAAAACCAGGAGGTGTTATACAAGCATATTCAGCTTGTAAGAACAATCAGAACAACACGCTGTTGAAGGAAGGTTTACTACCGCTGATGGCAAAGAGGAA
This sequence comes from Eutrigla gurnardus, assembly GCF_963514095.1. Classification (NCBI taxonomy): domain Eukaryota; kingdom Metazoa; phylum Chordata; class Actinopteri; order Perciformes; family Triglidae; genus Eutrigla; species Eutrigla gurnardus. Next base: position 19,029,654 of record NC_139916.1, on the reverse strand, counting down.
TGTGCCAATAGTTCCCACATCTAACATCGTATAATGATGTCGAACATCAAACCGATATTAAGTAACTGAACTAAACATACCTGATCAAAGTAAATCCCATCAATAAATCCCAACAATCACTCATTTAAAGTTAGGGGAAACAAACATCCTTAGTTATTATTCAAATAATATAACATGCAAAAACCAAAGTGAAACTAGAAATTCTGGGTGTTGTTCCAGAAATAATAGCCTCATTCATAATCCCGATGACATCCCATTTGTAACGCTAATAAGGAAAAAATCCAGCTCTCAAAATCAGGTCAAATATTGTTAATCTCATATCACATAATTTCATAAACCAAACAGCCAAAACCACTTTACCTTTGGCAGAAAGTTATGTTTCGCCTGTAAACGCAGTCTTTTATTTAATATTAATATTGTCAAATGTCCATAAAATCTCCATAGATATACACAATGCTGCCTGCAGGACTGTTTGCTCCATGTGTTAACTGCAGGTAAGGTGCATGCTGGGTAGGTTTAGAGCAGGCAGAGGGTGAGAGTGGACTGCCAATGAGTCCACGGTCCCTTTCCAAGCCTTTCCCACTCTTTTCTCCTTTTCACACCAGCAGAATTTATGAGGCCATTACAAGTGTGCATGCAGTGTCAACAGCGCCCAGCTAATATCTTTATCCAGCACCGCGAGGAGTCTGTCAGATGACACGTCCACCGCCCAGGAGACGAACTGCCCTCCCAGCTCACAATTCAGCTGAACACACACGGAAACCCTTCAAGACATTTAACAGGTGTCAGCATTTCAAACATATTACTTGGCTTCTTCCAAGTAGTCAGAACTTTAATAATGAATTGCGCCCAAGCCTCCAATTCTTATGAACACATATTTTAATGAAAGGAGGAATTGAAACCTGGCCAGATGCCCAGAGGACTGAAATCATAGTGCACCTTATAACGCGCCAACATACAGTGATACACAGATTTCAGGTATATGCTAGATGCTGATTCTGAGTGTTTCTTTTAGAACTAAAAGTGTTGATGCGTGATGTATTGAAAACTGTTGAGTACTTAATACTTGCATCGAACGTCTGGGCAGCAGTGGGCTTCTGTGAGGCACCCAGGGGATCAACTAAGGATACAGAGCCTGGCTCAAGGACACTTCAAGGTGGGAGTAGGAGCTTGGGATCCAACCGCCAACCTTGTGGTCAAAGGATAACCCAATGAACTACTGATATCCAGTATGGCACATGATGTTTTGATCTTTTGTGAAATGACAGGGTTTCATGTTTGTACTTCTCAAGGTAACGCATCAGTGTCACGACCGACACTCGGGCGTTTTCACATTTTCAAATGAAGCCCAGTGTGAATAAATACGTGGACAACAGAGAGCAAAGGTGTTATTTACTACATCAATTCAGCCGCCCCGTTCTGCGAGTTGAGCTGCAGCCGAACGCCATTAGAGACTCCACAGGGCCTTTGTCCTTCTGTCTGTGATCCATCTGCTGCTGGGGAGATGCTGCAGCAGGCCTGCCATCAAGCTCGCTGGCACCAGTCTGCTTTGCATGTGGCTGTTTGACACAACGCAGCAGGAGCGGCATTATGGCCCGGTGGCGGGAGCGGCTCAATAGCTGTGGCAGCATAAGCTCTCATTACGCACACGCCAAGTCATTACAGCTCACCGTGGGGCGATGCTGACGGAGGGAGCCGGGGCCTCCAACTGAACAACATCGTCTCGCAGTGTGGAGGTGGCGATGCACACCAGGGGAAGACGCTATTCACTGATGGACTATTAAAGAAGCCCACAGCAGCGAAACACTGCTCTTATTGAACAGTGTGGGACGTTGAGGCAATAATGAGTTGTAATTGTCTGCCCTGTGGACCCTGCTCTTATTTGAAATCCTGTGGTCAATTTAATCTCTTACTTTTTTTAATGCCTATTTCTATTATGTGCAGATTTTGCCCTCCAAATTATGAGAAATGTACTTCCATGGACCAGTCTTCTGGATATAATGTGACATTCTTGCTTTGTATTAAGTTGTCGTGGCAGCAGCATGAGTTTTACTAGCAATGTTTTTTGTGATAACTATATTTTAGTTCCCCACTGCTTTTCATTTATTTCATATCAAGTGGAATTTCTATGAGGACTCTGACAGCAGATAACAAGTTGAACTCCTGCGGCGCTCCACAGCTGAGATAAGCACACAGAAGAACGACTTGCTTCCCAAAGCGAGAATCGCATCAGGTCCAAAGGAAATGAAACCAGCCGGCTGTCCATCTCAGGTGGTACAGAACAGAAGGTGAAATTAATTTAGATGGATAAACCTGCTTACGTATCAGAAAGTAAATGTAATAACCTCTAATTAATGTTCAGTTTTGCACTTGTCTTTCTTTCAGCCTTGCAGGATCCCACAAAAAGCCCCCTATTGTTTTATGACTCCACTGAAAAACTCATCTCAAAGTTACTTTACTACCCATCTAGCAGAGTTCTCTATCAATGTTGTCTGGTACTAAAGTGTTTTTCTATGATGTATACTCAACATCTCTTGTTTAAAATGTTGAATCCAACTTCTTCCTGAAAAAATGTTATTTTCTCACCATCTGCACTAAGGTGTCCCAGGTTTTAGAGTGCATGTAAACATCACATCCTACTTGTGAGAAACCTTCCTGCTGGAGTGAATACAAAAAGAATCTGTTTCTGATCAGGTCTCATGTTTTTGAACAACTTGGGTGAGAGAACTCTGTCTGCCGTCGCCCTTTTACGAGCTTTCTAAATTGACGGCTTGACGGCTAAATATGCTTGATTTTACTGATCGAGCTTTAATGGCCTATTATCCTTAATGGAGCCATTGGTAGTCCCTTTATTCCCTTCATTTGTTTTTATGTTAATGATGGTAATTTAAAGAGGAATCCTAAACTGATGCTCTAAACTCCAAATCCTGTCTCTTTGGGCTATTTTCATCTCTTTTGTGGACTTGTAAACATTGCACTTCTCTTTTGTTGAATATGTTGAATTGATCCAGCTCAGAATACAGAATCAGGCCCGGGATTGACAATTTGTGAGTTTTAATTCCCTCTCCTAGTTTATGAGTCCTCAGTTGGGTCATTGGAAATCTGTAAATCTGGATCATAAAACTAAAACCCACAGTACAAGCAAAGAGACTCCATGAAGCCAAGACACAGTCAGGAAGAAAGAGTCGTTTTTACACTTACTCATTAAACAAACAGGATAGATTTCTTTTTGCCAGGTAATTTCTCTGCTCCCAGTCTTTACGCTATGCTAAACTAACTGGCTGTGGCTTCCGATTTAAAGGACAAATGTGAAGTCATACCAGTCTTCTCACCCAGATCTCTGCTAGAAAGCGAATGTGTTATTTTCCCAAAATGCCAAACTATTCCTTTATATCAATCGGTCATTTTACTTAAAAGTCTCCCCATTGTCCTTAAACCCAAACAGCACGTTGTCCTTCTACTTACAAAAATACATTTCAAGAGGACTTTCAGGAATAGGTAATTAAGGTTCAGTTACTTCATTTGATTCACTTCATTAATTAGACTGATTAAAGGCTTTTAGTCTCATCGCGGTTCTTAGGGGAACCATTACATTCTTAAATGGTTCATATATTGTGTACATTTTAAATTGCAAATACTGAAATCGCATGTACTGTATGGAAGCTAAGTTGGATGTTTTGGAAAGCACTGTTGTCATTTTATATTATTTCTTTTAATCTGAACAACTGGGTGTACGTTACCCTAAATCGTTTTCATGTTGTACAGTACAGCTGTATTTCAAATAATAATATCTGCTAGATTCAGCATCCGGCTGCTCCTGTGACAGTTTACTTTTTAATTTGTGTTAGATGGAGACAGACACAACCCTTCTAACACAAAATCAAGCAGAAACCCTCTGCTGTACTCCATCTTCTTACCTTGTCTGAAGTTTCCATGTTTCCTGTAGAGGGGTGAACATCACAGCTTATTGTCCTCACAATTCCTTCGTTGCCTTTCATCCCATAAAGCTGCATTAACAGGGGGCCAGACTGGTTCCTCTCTCCCTCTCTGGGTCAAAGACCTGCAGTGCCATAAAGATAACATTGATTACCTGCTCAGGACATAAGACTGAGGAGCAAGTGTCAGACCTCATAACCCTCTCCCATAACGGCTCCTGTAGCTTTATAGGTGCACTGAAAGGAATACCAGCACATAAACTGACACCTACACTGTGTGGGACTGTACGCCCGAACAAAGCATAACAGCCAGTTAAACAGATAATGCTTTGCAAAAGAATATTCATAAAAATAAACTACTTAAAAAAAAAAAAATCACATTAGATCTCAGGTTTCACAAACTGAAGGTCATTTGATTTCTATTATGAGAACAGCAGGTTACCATTTTCCTCAGCCACAGCAGGATTAAACTGCCACAACTTAATGCAGAGGTCATTTGTCAACGCAGCTGCTCCCAGAGAGGAGGGCGGATCTGTCAATGAAACACTCCTTCCTGTCCCAAATAAGCGATTAGTCTCATCAAACTGTTGAGTCAGCAAGTCATATTAATCTGAGATGATGCAAATTTTTCTTAAGTCTATGTAAGTTATTATTGCAGTGGTAATTTTACACAGAAGAAGTGGTTTGTTCTCTTCGGTGCAGAGAAGACAGACTTTTTTTTCTCAAGGTCCAGCAAAGGTTCCTGTACATATGAAGAGTCTCCAGCCAAATCTGCACTGCTGTGAGCTAAATGCTAACATCACGCTAACATGCTGCTATTCACCGTCTCACTTAAGCATAAGCATTGCACATTTGATTCTTGACATGAATGTGTGTACTATATCCATTTAATAGGAGTTGACATTTAATTCAAAACCACCAATGGCAGCCAAAGTCATTAGAATTCATCCTCTGGATGATGATGATGATGATGATGATGATGATAGAATCAGAAGAATCAGAGGGCACAGGTAGGCCAATGGTTCAGGAAACTGAGGAACTGTTGTGCTAAGATTAGTTAGATTATTCATATTCGGAGAAGGAAAACTGAAACCTGCGAGGGTTTGAGGCCCTTTACCCAACTGTCACTGTGATGACAATGAGAATCTATGAGAGATCTGGTTTAGAGTTAGAGGACTACACACACTCACTCATTTCTTCTTTGTTCTGCGTGGAACAAACATGTTAGTTAACATGAAAACACACTGTATTTAAACATACACTCACTTACCAGGGGGTTAGGTCTGCAGCTGTCTGAGTGTGTATTTCCCACTGTACTTGAGGCTGAAGGAACAGTAAAACGGTAGCATCAAAGGTCACAGTGGGGTCAACAATCCACACACCAGGAAGAGAACGACCTTCGGGAGATTCACAAAGTACAAAACTAAATCTTGAGTTTTTTTTTTTTTAAATGTAAAAAGTAGGCAGGAAATCAAGCCAAATATCCAATCAAGTGGGTAACGCGGTGATCTAGTCCTTGATCTGTGGTCAAGTTGTAGTTCTAGCTGTTATTAATCACACAAGTGGCAAATCCTATGAATAGTTCTGCTTGTTTCCTGGCGTTTCAGGTCCCACATTGTTCCTGTGGACCAGGACGGGGGCAGAGGTCGGAGTCATACAACTGACTGTCTTTTTTATAACACATGCAAATAACGTAATCCACTGGTGGAAATACCGTGCCTTGGTCGCTAAAGACTACATGTCTGAATTAAAATAGAATTACTTTATTAATTCCAGACTGGGAAATTATTATTATTTAGCTCTAATGATGCAATTGACCCAGCTATCAGATACAGGACTGGGATGCTCTGCCAGTTGGAGGCGACTGTTTTGTCAGTATAATTGCTTTGATGTGCAATTAGGGATTCATCGCTAATGGTACAGGACTCTTGAGAAGTTAATAAACCTTCTGGTCCTACAATAAATCCACTCTGAAAATGACACAGTGCTCTTCTAAAAAGGTATTCACCAGCCACATGGTAATGTATCACCACAGAAGACCTTGGCCTTTGAGCGTGTGACATGTAGTCGAGTATAAATGTGTTCCTCTCCAGCATTAATAATCACCCATTATTTGGATGTCACTCTGATTACACTGGGAGGAGCTAAAGGATCTTATTCATACTGCATTCAAATTCTTGCAGTTTGTGACTCAGTAGCTCGTGTATAGACAGGGACTGGAACGGGCACACATCTGTTGGAGGAGCGAGGAAGGAGGCGATGCAGAAAACCAGGATGTGTTTGGTCGGGCATCGGGGAGCAACAATGCATCGGTTCAGTTCAGGTCACTAATGGCTTACGTTTTCAACAATAAAGACCCTCTTGAGCTCGTTTCTGAAACACTCACAACTTCACCTGCTGCTTTCCTCCACTTGCCATCACTTAACATCATTAGAAATGAGAGACGATACAGACAAATCTTTACAAATGTGTAATTCAAAACACACAAACGAAAGTAGTAGTGAACATTTTCTTTCTAGTGTGAGAATAAACTGAATATCTTTGGGTTTTAGTTTGATAGAAAGACAAATTAAGATATTTGAAGATATCACCTTGGGAAAATTGTGATTTCTGCAACAAGCCTATTTTGCCACATTTTAGAGCGTAACAATTGATCATTTTAATTAAGCTTTTTAAACAATGAAAATAATTGCAGCACTAGCATGATATCCAACAGTTCACACAAGCAGCCTGGTCACTTGCAGAGATTTTCTCAGCGAGGAGTTGCATAGTACCACCTGGTGGAGATCTTCATACTGCATGCAGCTCAATGTCCAAACTGACCACCGCAATAAATGCCTTCTTGACACTACATAAAGTCTTCATGAGCTGGAAGCTTTATAAAAGCTTCTTAAAACTAACTAAAATTAATATTTTTTCACAATGACCAAAAAAAGTGAGAACAATGCCGTTAAAGTCCTGATATTTATCAAACTCTAAAACTCTAAAGAGCTGAGCAGTTCTGTTGCTTCTGGGAATGAAACAGCAGTATTTACACTCTAAATACGGACTACCTACACAGCAAAAATGACATTTTACAGATTAGGTCAAGTTCCTGTAGAAGGAAACCATGTCATCCAGACTCTGTGTAGACTGCTGGTCATGGCTGATATCTACAGGCTGCTGAGGCTGAGGCTGGCTCTGCGGCTGAGGTGGAGGCTGGCTCTGCGGCTGAGGTGGAGGCTGGGTCACGTACTGTGGGGGAAATGGAGGGAGCACGTAATGTGGTCCAGCAAACTGAGGAGGAGGAGGGGGAGGAGCAAACGGATAAAATGGAGGAGGGTGATACTGGGGATAAAAAGGGGGAGCAGACACATAAGATGAATCTGCTGGGTGATCTGGAGGTGACGACTGCGATGGCGTATGTGATTGTGAAGGAGGTGGAGGACTTTGTTGAGGTTGAGGAGGCGGAGGAGCCTTTTTTGGCTGAGGTTGAGGAGGCGGAGGAGCCTTTTTTGGCTCAGGTTGAGGAGGCGAAGGAGCCCTTTTAGGCTGAGATTGTGGTTCCTCCTGACTCTCAGAGATTCCTCCTGGGTCTCCTTTGGTCCACTTGAAGGACATCTTGGATTTATTCTGCTGAGTTTTATTGTGCCCCGATCTTTCTCTCCATCCCTCAGCAAAGTATGCAGAGGGAGGTGCAAATTCTGACTCTCGCTCTTCGCGGCGCCGATTTGTCCACTCATTAAACATAAACTCTGGAAGAAAAAAATGTGGGATTAGAGAACGAGTAACTTAAATCTTGAAAAACCTTAACCATGGACACAATTATATATGGCATACATATTCAGTTATTCAATTATTGTCTCTTTGAATTATTTTTCTCAACACTGTAACAAAGGACCACAAAAAGGGAAGAGAGAGATCTAGATATATATACCCCAAAGCTATAAATACCTCAAAACTTTATATTCTATCGGTAAATTTATTGGACGGTATCTTAAATACAGTGAAGAGGAAGCACCTGAATGTACTACAAAAATTATGGATGACATCTAAACTGTAATTCTTACTACATTTGAAATCATTTTTGTCACCGACTACAAATCTTGTCACATTTCCAAAAGCCCAGGTGTCATTAATAACATTAACAATGACTCTTTTCCCCAGTAAAAAGTGAGTGAGCCAGCATGCACAATACCAGGACCCTGAAACTGCTAAATGGAATTAAACAATCATAATTTATCAAGACTTTTGCTTCAGTGCTTTCCCATAAAATAGCAGAAAAAAAGTATATGACCCCAAACTTTCATTATAGTCGTGATTTAAGTAGACTGATTTTTTTTTTTATCATGGACGTTAAAATAATAACGCTTACCTTTGCCTCTATCCCATTCTCTGACATGAGGAACTCCTGGTTTGGTGTCCTTCCTTTCCTGGATCTCCACCTCCACCTTCTTCACTGTGCTGACCTCCAGGCAGTCCTCTGGTGGAGGCACGGGTCCTATTAATTCACTTTCGTCCTCCCCTCCTTGGACAAAAAATGTAAACAATCCCCCATTAACATTCATGTGATCCTTGAACTGCGGCCTGCAAAAAGACCCAATACGCAAACGGCTCAAATACTATAATATCAGGCCACAGCTACATTTGATACGAGGTAGTTGAAGATTCAAACCTCCATTCTCCTCCTCAACATCAGTGCCATCCTGCTTGGCCTTCTTCATCTTCCTCTGCCTCACTTTGGCCAGTCGAGCCTGCAGGTTGGTCTGCCTCTTGTTCTTCAGCTGCTCCCTCTTAGTGCGCTGCTCTGTTGTCTGTTGGAATGAAAATGCATAAACACTGAAACATAAACACTAAAAGGACATCGATCATAATGTTACAGCTCATAAATTCACATAACAAGAGCAGACCTGCCAACCTTGAAGAAATGTTAGGAGTACAACTCCTCCGGCCCCCCGTGTGCACCCAACAGCCCACAATCAATGTATGCTCCACCGTTGCCCACCCACCAGTGAGATACCCAACACCATAATACAGTTTTGTTTTGTAGTTATTTTAGTTATTGTAGTGTTTTACAATTTTAGAGCATTTTTTTCCCCATCAAATGGTGTTGAAATGACATCAGCTTGTAGCTGCTCATCACATGGATTCTTTCAGGTTGAGTCATTCTTATGTTGACAAAACTCAGAAAAAAGATAAAATAAACGTCTTCGACATGACTATCGACCACTGTGTGTGTGTGTGTGTGTGTGTGTGTGTGTGTGTGTGTGTGTGCGTGTCTCAGGAGAGATGCTGGATGAAGCGGTGGAGACTCTCGGCAATGTGATTTTTTTTCCCCCTTTTCTTTCGGCTTAGGTGCGGTGGCAAAGCTTATAATAGAAAACATAGATTTTTATCAATTGTATCCAGATTGTATCTTACAAAATGTGAGATGGAACTCAATGCGTACCTGGAGAGCAGCGAATCGTACAAGCGTACTTAAGATAAATATGTCTGTGTTGACATCTGTCCAGAGATTGGCAGCTCACCTGATCTCTCAGCATGTCCAGAGTGTCTCTCTGCTTTCTGCGCTGTTCTTCATCCTGAGCGAACGAAAAGTAACCGACACCGAGATCCCGAGCCTCTGAGATGGACAGACACACACAATGCTTTCTACAGTAGTTACAAACCAAAAACCTTCACTTCAAACGGGTGCGGGAACATTTTAGAGATGCTTTAACAGTAACCTTGTCCCCTGATATCCTCGTAGTGGATCGGTCCAACAGGCCTCTTCATAGCCTCCTCTTCCTCCCTCTCCCACTCCTGCCTCTGCAGCTCTCGACGCATGTCCTCTGAGAGCAAGTCCTTCTCAGACGAGACTTTTCTACATAAAAACAGTCATACCCAAAATAGTACTTCCCAACTTGACACCAACATGCAGAAACCAGAACCTGCACATTTTAAATTATTTTATTTTTAGAATATTTACCCTTTTCCTTGGAAGTCTTGGTCCATTTTCTTAAACCCAGGAAGGTCTTTCTTCATGCATCTCCGTGATCGGCCCAAGGCGTCCACATAGTCCACCCTGACAGAGAAACAATGTAGCAGGAAAACTATTACTCAACACATCAAGCATTATAATTATTATGTTATGTAAACATTTTCACCGTTTTATTTGAACTGTTATTATAATCAGCTTATTTGGAGGTCAGCAGTAGTGGTGTAGTTTAAAATAATTACGGTGTTTTAAATGTATTTAGTTGATCTTTGTTATTTTGAACAACATACTAACTAAACCACATACTGTATTTCCTAAATCAATCCACCCTTGAAAAATGACTGAATAAAATATTACCATTCCTCATCCGGGTTTTGAGGAGGCGGGACAGGAGACATGTCTCTTTCCTCATCATGCCTTTCAGTTTCCCTCTGTGCAAACGTTTCTCTCTTTTTGTCAATAATCTTCTGGGTGAAATCAACTAGGAACAGTCCCTCAGTCTCTTCATCTAAGGCATTACAAGACAGAGTAAATACAAGTATGAACAACTCAATAGCAGGAATATACAATTTTACATTCCACCAACCTGGAAAGTCTCCTTTTGTCATTTGCTCGTAGAGTTTGGCCTTCTCCTCTAGCTTGCGCCTGTTATGAGAAGATGGATGAGAGGTGAGGGGTTTTGGTCAGCATCACATCACGACAGTAATTCTCCTGTACGGTTGGGTTGAGCTCACCTTGACGTGTCCAGGTTAACCTGCTCCTCAGCCAGCTGCTCCGCATCTTTCTCAGCTCTCGCTGAAACACCAGCGTTTTGTTTGGTCCAGACATTAGTTTTCTACTCAGGAGAATGAAGACAAGACATACTGGTTAAGTCGATCTGTAATTATACAAGTAGGTAGAAATATGTACCAGAACATAAAAATAATGTACCTTGACTTTGGATTTCGAGGTTAATCCAGCTCCAGTATTTTCGTGGCCAAGTTTTTCTTGTTTGAATTGTTCCTGCTTTCTGTACAGTTCAGCTTTAAGGTCCACCAGCTGGAAGCGATAACACATAACCGAAACATAGGTAAATAAATTAACTAGATATTATTTTCTAGTCAGGATAACGTCACTAAAACAACTACAACTCGGTGTAACGTAATATGCTAGCGATGTAGCCTGAAAGTAAGTTAGCTAATATTAGCTGTAGTCATTATTTAATTAAACGCCACAGTCACACAGCGCATCAACAACATGCTTGTTAATCTGGTTCCCAGGGTCACTCACCGATGAAGCAGTCACAACGAAAGGTTTCTTTCTATCCATGTTTACGACCGCTTCGGTCCACCATCATAGCCGAGCTACTGCTGAGGTAACCGTGTGACTTCTTCGTTGGTTCGTCTTCTCTCGCCGGTACAATGTCGCTTTAGCGCCATCTACTGCAGCATTTAGGAAATTATTATATTTGCCTCTTCTGTATAAACCTAGACCATTGACGTCTCATTGGAAGTTGAAATACGAAACGTGTCTTACTCATAAAAACACAATATTCATCATTAAATATTTTTTTCTTTAATGGCTCTTTTTTTCCCAAGCTATTTGATCTCACCCCAGTGTAGTCTGCAACTGCACAGCACGCGCGCTTGTGGCTCTCGTGGGTACCATGTGTTTTGTGTTTTTCACATTTATTTCAAACAGGATTATTTGTTATATGTGGGACTTTTGCTCTTGCCAAAATGAATTTGAAGGGTGTGGTACACCTGGTGGGGGTTTTATGGGGGTCCAAAACCCCTCCTGGGCAGAGGTGACTCTTTTGGAACCCCATATTTGGACCCCCAAATGACCACGTGGGCACTTGATGATCCTAATGGGATTTATACCAGATAAAGATACATATTTGTTCTTTCTTTTAATGAAATAAAACCTTTGACTATGAAGCTCCTTGATATGAATTTTATTCGTCAAAATGCACCATTTTGGACTTTTTTTTCTCCAGAAGTCTGGAATGTAGATCAGGGAGAATTTAGTGATGATAAAGCATGAAAATAGTGGAAATAACTTAGTATTATGCTCAGTGGCAAACAATTAAAAATTAAGACCGCTGGCCATTAATTTCCTGAAAATCACAAATTAACCCCTTATCCCCGATGAAAGAGACCCGCCTGTGACAAGCGACTTGCAGCACGTGCAAGTCTGCAGGCCACTGATGCAAACCACATTCTGACACCAATGGAGATGTTTCAATGGGCAAAAGAAAACATTAAGAACACTACATTCTTCTTTGTTAGTGCAGAAAATATTAAAAAACACGAGGAAACATACAAATTAGAGAAGTTACGCCTCAGCCAAAACGATCAGTGGAACCCGTTCGCTTCATTGCTTTATACCAATTTCCATAAATAAGATACGGATGAAAAGAATATCACAGGATACATTATTCACAGATGTCGATGCAGGACAACAATCGGATTCAGAACACTTGGATACAGAACACCTGGGGGCAGAAACCTCGCAGTCAGATCAGCCACAAAACTACATTTTCCAGCCAGGAAAATACATTGCCTGTATCTATGACGATGACTGGTTCATTGGAAACATTGTTGAAGGTTCAGATAAACATGGTGATGTTTTTGTAAAATTCATCTATGGACGCAGTGCTCGCCAATTCAAACGTGACCAAAAGGACCATGAAAAAAAGATGTTACTGCTTCCACAAGTTCTTGGATAATAGTTATCCATAGATGAATTTCACAAAAACATCACGATGATTAAATTGTTAGTATGGAAATAAACCTTCATATAACAAGCTACATATTTAATTGCAGGTTGAATGTATAATTACATGCAAATGTGAAAATAATAAGATTTACTGTAAAATTACAGAGAAAAGTGTTAAGATTGTTTTTATGGACATAAACCTTTTTATTACAAGTTACATATTTAATTATAGAGAATTACTGTAATTTTACAATATTTGTATTTAATTTAAGAAAACGGAAAGATCATGTATAATTAATATAGTATTTTTCTGTAAAAAAATTAGAAATAAATGTAATTTGTCATTACTGTCATAATACTTAAAATAACAGGCAGATTGTTCATTTACTGATAAAGTCTGTAATTTTACAGTTTTGTACACTATTTTCAAAGAACAGAAAAACTACTGTAAAAAATTAGAGTCATATACCGTAAAATTTGGATTTTTTTTTACAGTGTAGGCAAAATAAAAAACTTAGAAAACTAAGCAAAGTCTTTAAAAGAAGAGAGACTAGCACTGGGAAAACACTGTAAAACTATTATCACACAAGGCAGAAGATAAAAACCTGGCCAACTCAGGGCAGGTGAGGGAGCACATGTGGCTGAAGGACAAGGAAGAAACACTTTGCGACTGAAACAACAGGACATGGTAGTCTTCTAGGGTGGTTGGGTTGGTGAAAATGGCCCTGTACAAAGAGGTGTTCATGTCAATCTGAATTTGGAGGGAAATTATTACGCCTGTCATTTTTTATGTCACTTAATTTACAAAGAAAGAATGTCAGAATGTAGAGATATTATCTGAGTGACTCTCTAAGGTGGAGACTCTCATTCTTAAGTGAAATTAGTCCGTGGAAACAGGTAGTTTCTCTCCAAAATCAATCTGAATTTGAGGGAAATATTGAAAATATTTTACATGTCAGAGGGCTTTAATTTTGAAAATCCACATCAGATCTGCCTGAAATTATCTGAGTGCAGCTCTGAGGTTGAGTACTATCAGTCTGAAGTGAAATTAGTCTGTGGAAACAGGGAGTTTCCCTCCAATAGCAATCTGAACTTGAGGGAAATATTGATAATATTTTACATTTCAGAAGGCTTTAATTTTGGAAATCCACATCAGAACTTCCTGAAATTATCTGCGTGACTCACTGAGGTTGAGTAACATCAGTCTGGAGTGAAATGAGTCTGTGGAAACAGGTAGTCTTCTTTTAAAGTAAATCTGAAATCAAAGGGAAATATTAGCAAAAATGTCACCTTTCAGAAGGCTTTAATTTTGAAAATCCACATCAGATCTTCCTGAAATTATCTGCGTGACTCACTGAGGTTGAGTAACATCAGTCTGGAGTGAAATGAGTCTGTGGAAACAGGTAGTCTTCTTTTAAAGTAAACCTGAAATCAAAGGGAAATGTCATCAAAAATGTCACATTTTAAAGGGCTTTAATTTTGAAAATCCACATCAGATCTGCCTGAAATTATCTGAGTGCAACTCTGAGGTTGAGTACTATCAGTCTGAAGTGAAATTAGTCTGTGGAAACAGGCACTTTCCCTCCAATATCAATCTGAATTTGAGGGAAATATTGAAAATATTTTACATTTCAGAGGGCTTTAATTTTGAAATTCCACATCAGAACTTCCTGGAATTATCTACGTCACTTGCTGGGGTGGAGTACTATCAGTCTGAAGTGAAATTAGTCTGTGGAAACAGGGAGTTTCCTCTTAACGTGGATCTGAACTTGAGGGAAATATTGATAATATTTGACTATTAAGTGGGCTTTTATTTTGAAATTCCTCACCAGAAACTCCAGCTATTGTGTTCATTTTTACGTTGGACTATTTATTCACACAGATGTAATGTCATGGCCTCATGAATTAGGATGGTAAAATGAATTAAGTAAATAATCAATGAAATAACTCCTTAAATGATTAATTAATTAATTAACTAATCGACTGAATGAATGAAATCATGTTAACTTGTAAAGTGTGTTCATAGGTCGGTGCTTTTATTTTTAATTCCGTTCATGGACTGCATTACCGTATTATCTAACGTATACAGGCTGCACAAATCAACTGGCGGCTAGGTTGACTGTGGATTTCGGAGTGGAGGCGGGCTTGACCGGAGGAGCAGCGGCGAAGTTACATAACGTACACACAGTGAACAAGGTAATGTTTGAAATGTTAAATTTGACTGTCTTTCCATCCGTTTCGAGTCGTTTAACGTTCGTCATGGCGGCAGTCTGTCTGACATTTAGGTAGTTAGTTGATGTTAAAACCAAAACCTGCCGTAGCCGTTAGTATAGCTGATGCTGGGCTAATAACCGTTAGCTAACGTCAGTTAACGGCTAGAACATTTTCTCGACCTACATCTAGATGAAGACGTCCAATCTACGTCGCGTCACGACGTGACTTTAATTCGACTGTTTTTCGACATCATAAAATAATATAATGGCAAATATGACCTTATTAAATATGCATTTTAGAGAGGTTTAACTGAATAAACACTGACAGAAAAACGTTTTCTCGACCTGCGTCTAGATGAAGACGTCACGACGTGACTTTAATTCGACTTTTTTTCGACATGATATCATTAGGGGGAATACGATCTCAAAGAAAACATATTTAACTGAGAAAACACTGTCAAAAATGATTTCCTCTATCTACTGCTGTGTCGAGATGCAGATATCCAATCATGTCGGGACGTCTGATTAACGTCGGGCAGGCAGGTTGATTTGACGTCTACCTGAGGGATGTCATTTAGACGTTGTTTCAACGACATATCAACGCACGAATGCTAAACAAAACTATTCGAAATAATGGAAATATGTTCGTGAATTTAAGAAAATAATGTAGTATCATATTGGCAATGTGGGCTAAAATGTTTGTGATTCTAGCATCCATCTAGGAACTATTTTTCCTCGCGTAGTTAGCGCACCTAGCGGTTTCCTACGCATGCGCAAGAAGAACTTTGCAGCGTCGTTGACGAGGAGGAGACACAGACACCTGTGAGAGGTGAGTGACTAAAAGTACTGTAATTTAAAATGAAACCGTGTTTGGTAAGACATGATACGTTAATCAGTTGCATGTTAGAGTTTTGATTGTGTTGCTGCATCGTGTATTGTTACAGATAGCTGTTTTTTTGTTGCTTTTATCCGTAACCGAGCGGCGGCTAGCAGCCGAGTTAGCTGCCGTGTGAAACTAGCCCTGAGCTAGCTCACAGGCTACGTGAGGTGCTCGATGCTAAACCGAGCCGAACATCTGTGCAACTCTCGGTTTAGCATCGTTACAGAACCATAACACTTTAAGGGGCCGTCCAGACGGGCGACAACGTTATTTTTTCTCCGTCTTCCTCGGCATTGTTTAAAGAATATTTGCATCTAGATCCACCAAAAACGCTGTAGTTCATATGCCAGGCCTATAGGTGTCGCTTGACATACACCAAAAACGAGACGGAGCATGCGCAGAAGGTTTTCGCTCTATAATCTGTTCTTGCCATCTATAAAGTGCATTTAACATCTGAATAGGCGCTCTGTAAAAATGTTTTTTTTTTTTTCTCATGCCCTCTCTCCAGCTGCTGTGAAGAGATGGAGTCCAAAGGCCACAGATGCAGAAATAGAGAGTGTGATTCAGAACCACCTTAAACAAGACCCCCACAGGACTGCAATAAAAAGGAAGTCAATAAAACATTTGTTCAAATATACATGTTCGTTTTTTATTCAATTATTCAATATATAGATAACTCGTTATATATATCTGGTCCTGAATGCTGTCTCTTTTTTTTTTACCTGAGATAAGTCCATGTACTACTTGTATTTTACAGTAAGGGTGAACATTACTCGAGTATTTTTAACTTTACCACAGGTGAGTTTATTTACTCTGAAAGTTTTGACCAGGTTCACCATTCCTGTGATATTTTAAGTTTGCAAATGTGAAATTTGCTGGTGTTGTCTATTGGACTTTTTGACCTCTTTGCATTTTAAGGATTTTTTTGCTGAAATTGATAAGTTAATTTAAATAGTTGTAGATTAGAGCATTGAGAATTGCACATGTATGCAGCACAAGAGCTGTGCTTGTCATAGAATGTATGGATGTGGTAATGCCAGTTATGTAGGCACTAGTTGAAACTAGATTTAGGTAAACATTTTTAAATGCAATACATTACATGTGTATTTTGACAAAGGTTGATATGCCGTTGAAACGACGTGAATTGATGCCGGTCATGAGACCGACGTTGATAAGACGTCACGTAGAGACGTTGAAAAGTCGTCTATACAACGTTAATGACATAGATTCAAGTGGCCTGCTCTGTGAGCCATTGATATGTCGTTGAAACGACGTGAATTGATGCCGTCGAAGAGCCGTCGAAATGACGTTGGTCATGAGACTGACGTCAGAAAAACTTTCATTTCAGCACCTCTGGTAGACGTCGAATCGACCTGCCTGACCGACGTTGATTAGACGTCAAATAGACGTCAAAATGTTTGCTGGGATATGTTCAAAGGGCATTCTGAGCTTGCCGAGACGTAAACATAGCTTTTCGTCTCGTATATTCATAACCCAATGCAACTTTTAGGTAACATTAATCGGGTAACTTATAACGTTATGTGATGTAAAATTAATGGATTCATGTTACGCAGCAAGAACCCAGCTAACGTTATTGAAGAGTTGCTTTCATTTTCTTCAAACTAATAACAATTTTGAGCACTGAATTGTCACCATTTGTTGCCTAATTTAAGAGCCCCAACACAAAGTTACGTGTACTGCAACATTAATTATGCCATTGGTCTTTTCAGAGACGGCGTTTTTCAGGATTGCCATATGGATTCTCCTCGGCAATCAAAGAACCCGAACCGAGAGCCAAAGCGCAGTCAGAATCAGTCAAGCACTCCTCCTCAAAAAGATGCCTATGCCAGGCTCCTCAAACAGCACAGCAGCAAGAAGTTCAGTCTGTATGTGGAGCAGTATGCAAAGGACACCGCGTTTCAAAGGGAAGGAAACGGGCCGAGCACCCTGCTCAAAGCCGAGAGTGACGGACAGAACATACCACAGCGCAAAAGGGATCAAGTGACCAATGATTTCTCTGATTCCAGTGACTTCTCCCCATCTTCAATGAAAAGTAAAGGAGCGGAGAGTTCACTTTCTTTAAACATGGAGAAAGTAAGCACCCGCAGTGCACCGCAGGACTATGAAAGAAAGCAGGGGGTGCCTGACAGACAGCGATGGGGACAGAGAAGAGACACCGCCACCAGCCAGGATGGAGACGTTGAGTCTGGTGAGGAACTCGGCTCTTTAAAACCGAATGACTCGAAAAAAAAACACCAGAAGCAGCAGAAGAAAAACAAGGACACTCCCAGAGATGTTGCCTCAAAAGAGGCTGATTCAGTTGTTGGACGTCCCCAGTCCCCGAGTAAGAAAGCCGCTACGAGTGGACAGGAGCAAGATAAGGCAAAGAAGAAAAAAATGCCAAAACAAGCGACTCTAAAATCTGGTGTTGACCCAAGGCCCAAGTCTCCTTATGACAAAGACAAAAGACTTCAGCAGGCCAGAGGTAAATTGTGGGTTTGTTAAATGTTGGTCAGCAGGTGTACATACATAATATTTAGAATAATGTAGTTGCATACATTTGATGGTTTATGATGGATTAAATCAATGAGTTAAATCTTTTTCAGCTTCAACTGCAAATTCCCCTGCTGACAAGGGCAGGAACAAAGGAGGCAGAGGAGCAAAGAAACAAGTGTTTGAATCCTACATGGCATTTAAGGAGGTTTCCCATGGCCTTAAAAGAGGAGAACTCATTCAGGTACAAACCCACAGTTACTGTTGATTGTCCTCACCTCAGACACCTCAGACTTACTCAAATCTATATTAAGTATGGGTGGTCAAATCTCACAAAAAAAAATGGTGATTTCATTTCTAAATTCGATATGCTTCCCCTGCAGGGACAGTTAAGAATCAACCCAAAGAAATACCAAGAAGCATACGTCCCATCTCCTGTAAGTTCAAACCAGAATTAATTTGACAACATTGTTTTCCTGCCCCAGACATGTGTTTAATAGATTCTGTAAAAAAAAATAATATATATTTATTTTTATTATTATTATTATATTTTTTTTTCCTCAGGATGACACACGGGATATATTTTTGGACGGAGTTGTTTCTCGCAACAGAGCCCTGAACGGAGACGTAGTGGTGGTGCAAATCCTCCCTCGGGAGCTGTGGAGGGTAGACAACACTAACCCAAATATGCACAGTCTAGTTTTAGTTTGTAAGCCCCATGTCGTAAACTTGGGCATCATCTTTTCAAAGTTGGATTCTTGTAACAGCCTCCATTTTAGCTCCACAGGACAGCAACACCCTCCAGTAATAAGTGTGCCGGCAGGGGATGATGAATGTGTCTGTTTAGGTTGTGAGGTCAGATACTGACTGT
Organism: Eutrigla gurnardus; assembly: GCF_963514095.1. Taxonomy (NCBI): domain Eukaryota; kingdom Metazoa; phylum Chordata; class Actinopteri; order Perciformes; family Triglidae; genus Eutrigla; species Eutrigla gurnardus. Next base: position 19,010,606 of record NC_139916.1, on the reverse strand, counting down.
GACGGTGCCAGTGAGTCAGGGGCCCAGAAAGAGAACATGGTGCAGAGGGCACAAAAGAAGACGGAGGGCACGCCCAAGCCCAACGTTATGGTGGAAGACCAGTGTAGCGACCAGGATGAACTCATCAGTAAAAAACAGAATACCACCCTCGCTGACACAAGTACTGTGATGGAGCTGTCGTTGGTGTTGCAGCTCTCGGCAAACTCAATTAATATGGGATCTATGATATCAAATTAAAATGATTCAGTTTCAGGGCCAGTAAACTAGAAACAAAGTGAATACATCAGCTGACACATCTACATTTTTCCTGTCATTTGATGGAAATAGGGGAGCCTCTGGAAGATCACTCAACCCCACGGCCCAATGGGGAAATACTCCAAAAGACTGCTAAAGTGAGTGTCTCGCCTATCCTATCTGTATTTCTTACTCACCCCATCCCTTCCTTTTTTATCAAGAACCACAATGATGCAGGGTTTTTGTCTCTACTCAACATGAAGCACTGCTCAGGGCATGACAAGACAGTTCAATGTAACTTGATTGTATGTGTTGGAAGCTTTAATATCCTTCTAAACTCCAATGAAGGCCTAAACCGTCATCCCCTTCAGCCAATGACGTACCACAACAACTTAACAAATAATTTGGCTACTTGACAATAAAAGCTACACATTTCTCATCACTGATAGGCCTAACATGAATACTGCTTGCATTAATTAGAACCAAAGATAACAAAAGTATTCACAGTATTCACATTCGTTTGTCTTCCAGGTGGTGTACATTGTTGAAAAGAAACACTCGAGAGCCGTGGCAGGCTTCCTGAAATTCCTACCAGATAAGCCTTTTGCCATGTTCTCCCCTGTGGACCACCGGGTTCCACGGATTAACGTCTTCCTCGCTGACTGTCCCGAAGACTTTCCTTTCCGGCCGGGTGACTACACCAACACCTTGTTCATATGTAGGATCACCAACTGGTCAGCTAACAGCATTTTTGCAGAAGGGTGAGTGGTGTATTCAAAGCTTGATGCAGGGCAGCCATTTTAACAGTATAACAAGCAGCCTGACTCTCTGGTAATGCTTCATCCAGTCATCTTGCTAAGACACTTGGCCAGGCTGGAGAAATCGAGCCAGAGACGGAGGCCATCCTGATAGAGCACAAAGTCGATATTTCTGAGTTCTCAGATGAGGTTTTGGGCTGCCTACCCAAGAACCTGCCTTGGACCATCCCTCCTGAGGAGCTGACGAAGAGGAAAGATCTGAGGTATCCCATTCATGCTCCAGCTCTGCATTGTTTTTAGCTTTTATGTTCTCTGAGTGGGAAAATGATAAATGAGCCAGATCCACTTTGGCACAAAACGAGGGAAGTGTACTCTGTAGATTCAGACTAATAACGCAGAACTTCTGTATTTATTTTGCTGATTGGGATTGAGTTTGGCACCCCATGGCAGCAAACAAGCATTTTAAATTTAAATTAATGAATTAAGTATATGTATATGATTAAAAAACCACTGTTTTCTCATGTGCAGGAAGGAGTGTATCTTCACCATCGACCCAGCTACTGCCAGAGACCTGGACGATGCTCTGTCTTGTAAACAACTCCCGGATGGTAATCTACCTGAACTGCTGAGCTTGATGATGATGATGATGATGATGATGATGATTAAATGTGATTATAGATACTGTTTTTCCTGTGGGAAGGGAGGTTGTGTCATAGTCTCGTCTTTTTCAAACACAGGCAACTTTGAGTTGGGAGTCCACATTGCTGATGTGAGTTATTTCGTGGAGGAGGACAACGCTCTGGACGCCGTTGCCAGTCAAAGAGCAACTAGTGTGTACATGGTTCAAAAGGTGAGGGCTCCTTGCTCATCTTCAGAAGTATACTTGAAACTACTAGTTGTTGTGTTGACTGTTGATTTGTAGCTTAATAAACATACCTTTCATGCTATCTTCATCACTAAATGCCTTCCCGTTGTTTTGCCACTGCCCAGGTCATCCCCATGTTGCCCAGGCTACTGTGTGAAGAGCTGTGCAGTCTGAATCCTCTCACCGACAAACTGACTTTCTCTGTCATTTGGAAAATCACACCGGAGGGGAAGGTATGGCCATTTAAAATTAAATTGTGATAGGATTTGCTCTGGATTTTCTTTCTGTTTCGTGTATCATCTCATTGGTTCCACTCCATTGCCCCACCCCTCCAGATCCTAAGTGAATGGTTTGGCCGCTCGGTCATCCGCTCCTGCGTGAAGCTCAGTTACGACCATGCTCAGAGCATGATTGAGGCCCCTGAAAAGATGTTCACTGCAGAGGAGCTGCCACCTGCCGATCCCGAACACCCCATTGATGAGATCCATCGGGCTGTGCTCAACATGCATTCCATTGCCAAGAACCTCCGGGCTCAGCGCTTCTCAGGAGGAGCCCTCAGACTGGACCAGGTTTGCCTTTGTTGACTTGTGTTTGACTGTGGTCTCTATGGTAGGATTTCTTTTCTTAGTTATGCTGTATGGCATGGTAAAGTCTGTGTAGCCCACCGGTCATGGTTTGGCAAAATTAGGGTTCATCCAAGTAAATTTAAGAGTTTGCTGGAAGAGATTTAACAAAGTTTTGAGCTCAGTTAACCTAATATAACCCAATAATTCTTATATAACAGTTGTGCATTAGAAATTATTTTTAACAAAACCCACATTATTTAATTTGTCAGCTTTTTGACATTATTTTCACATACATGCCTTTTTCAATTTCAGATGAAATTATCTTTCACCCTGGACAAAGAGACCATGATGCCTCAAGGCTGCTATGTTTACCAGTACAGAGATAGTAACAAGTGAGTAACAAACCCTCTTCAGATACATCTCTGATGTGTTTCTTCTCCAAAATAAAAATGTATTTAATGTGATGCGTGTTAAAGATATATTTAGTCTGGAGGGGTAAATATCGGTTGTTTGTTTGTTATTTTTCCACCGCTCTGGCCATTTAGCAACATTGTAATATATAACTGTGTTCTCTAGGTTGGTGGAGGAGTTCATGTTACTGGCTAACATTGCCACAGCGCACCACATCCACTCCAGATTCCCTCAGCTGGCCCTGCTCAGAAACCACCTGCCACCAAAGGCCAAAATGGTGGATGAGCTGCAGGAGCTTTGTGACCAGTTGGGAATCCACATAGATTTCTCTTCTGCAGGAGCGTTGCATGTCAGTATTCACAATGTAGCAGATGTAGCCCGGTTTCTAAAATCTCAGTAGAACTAGAAATTATGTGTCGTCCTGCATCAGCATGCAAGGTACAAAGTTAAGCTTATCTTTAAGTGATCAAATTCAGAATCTCAGCATTATAAGAATTACAATTCTTGTCCAGTGTATTATTTTATTGTGTTCTATGTGTTGGTATCTCACAGTGGATCTGAAGCTCAATAAGTGATTCACTAAGTCTTTTGATTTTATGAAAATGATGTAAAAGAATAAGTCAGTATATGTGATTAAAGCCTCTTTTCTGCTTCTCCATGCAGAGGAGTCTCCACAGTGGTCTTGGTGATGATGAGTATACCACGGCCAGAAAGGAAGTCCTCACCCACATGTGCTTCAGACCCATGCTGGTTAGAGCTACGTGAACACTTCTGAAGGACACCTTGTTTTTATCCATTTCTCAAATTTGTGCAGAACACAGACAAATGACTTCTTAAAATTGACAAAAATTAGAATAAACTGTTACCGTTAAAGAAAATCATGGCGTCTTATCAGTTGTAATGGCATTTTGAGCAAAAGTAATATTTGAAAGTCACTGGTAACAAATCATTAATTCTGTCTCAAGATGATAGTCGCATAAACTATTTGATTTTGAAAATAATGTTATGAATATTTGACAATCCTGACTCCTACTTAATGTAGTACAGAATAATTTGTTTTGTGAGATTGGAACTAAATATGTACTATTGTAAGAAGAAACCTTTCCAGCAATACGTTTCTATATTAAATGTGGGTTATTGGTATTTTCCAGATGGCGTTGTACTTCTGTACAGGTGTTCTTGAGGATCAGAAGTTGTTTAAGCACTACACCCTCAACGTTCCTCTCTACACTCACTTCACATCCCCCATCAGACGTTACGCCGACATCATTGTGCACCGGCTTCTGGCTTCTTCACTGAGTGTGTACCTTCTCTCTAGAAAATTTAAGCAAATAACAGAATGTCCTGTTTGGGTCAGATAGTGTTGGGCTCGTATAGAAAGATATAACTGGTTGATGATGTAGAAAAGAGAAAAAGCAGCCTCAGATCTCATATTGAGTTGATGTGTTATTAGTACTGTTGCCTTTGTCATTGTTTCTGCACTTCACTAGTGTGTGTACGTCAGTTTCCTCTGGTACTCACTATGTGTGTGTTCACTTTGCATGCAGATTGTGGGCCTAATCTGGGGCTGTCGGCAAAAGAAGTCGAAAAACAGGCATCACACTGTAATGACAAGAAGACTATGTCGAAGACAGTCCAGAAGCTCAGCTCTGAGCTCTTCTTTGGAGTGTTTGTAAAGGTGGGTGGCCAAATCGAAGTATTCTGTCAACACACACTTTTCTCTTTCTGGTAGATCTCTGCTTTTTTTTTTTTTTTTTTTTTTTTTTTTGCTTCAGAGGGTTTTTTTCTCAACATATATTGTGAAATGTGGTGTCACATACGTTTAATATCTGCCTTTATTTTCGATGTTATATTCTGTCATTTGAGCTCCTAAGTTAAACAATTTTGGTTGACATTATTTGCTGGTCAGGTTCTAGTTGAAGAATATGGCTGGTGAGGTGAGTTGAGTTGCAGCTTATTTGGTATCCTCCAGCCATTCATCTGGATGCCCCAAAAAATGTAAAAAAAAAAAAAGTGTGAGTTTAAACCAGTTCCCAGGTCAAAACCCTACTGAAGTATGTTTTGTTCTGTGCTCCACAGGACTGCGGCCCTCTGGACTCTGAGGCCATGGTGATGCGCGTGCTTGATCAGTCCTTTGATGTGCTGGTTCTTCGATATGGAGTACAGAAACGCGTTTACTGCAAGGTCAGCTTTAATACACTCTATTTGAAGGGATCAATTTAGTAGCAGCAGTATATTAATGAATCATTACACATAATACAATAGGTATAAACACTATACAATCTAGTACAGTACGGAAAAGGACCTGCCTGAAGTGCTATCCTACATTATTAATTTAAGCTACTCCCAGAAAATAAAAACAATATTAAAATAATAATAACAGTTACAGCTTTACATTTGTTCATACATTGGTAGTTAATGAAATGTTTCCAATGTTTTTGCTCTTAAAGTGGCAATCTCAAGGTCACTAGGTCTACTGATATTATTGCAATATTTATATACATTTTCTGAGATCTTTTCAGTGTATAATATATTTCAATTCAGCTTTGTCATCTAACTATAAAAGCAATAAATCAGTGTCTGTACGTGGGTATGCCCTACGCATATCTCAAAAACCATCCATCTCATCTACTTTACCCATGGCGGGTGTGTTGCGAGGGACCCAAAGGACGTGCAAATTTGGTGCAAATTGGACACACGATACATTCAGTATGAATAAACAAACAAACAGCGCTCTGTGCAGCAGCGGGCGTGGGCGTTCAGGAGTTTCAGGACTGAGTTGAGCATATCGTCCGCAGGAGGCCATTGTAGGCCGCGGTTAATTAACTGCAGTCCACTTCCACTGCAAGTCAACGAGCTCTACAGAAACGGCACCACTCTGCCATTGGAACTCAAATTGTGTACATCTTTGCCAGATTGACTTATAATGTTACCACCGGCAAAATACCTCCACTTATGAAATCCATTCTTCACTTTCTAACAGCAGTTATGTCAAAGGAAGCCACTTATATTGCTATTTAGATAGATTTAGATATTAATACAGCCGCAAAGTGTATTTCACCGGTGCTTCTTGCCGCGAGTCACCGGGCTGGGGTGTGTTTTTCCAATATACCAGCCTGTATCGAACTGTGTTTTTTTTTTTTACCGCGAGTAACCAGACTATTATTTCCCCAAAACAAGCTTGTTCAGGAGAGACATGAAAGTGAAGTGACAGTTTCATTTGAAACAGTTTGAAATTGTTGTTTCCACCTTCAGTCTGTTGAGGGCCTGGACTCATTCCGCTATCATAAGGTGGGGAAGAAATCGGAGCTGACTCTGGTCTGGACCGCACAGGACCAAGAGAACGCTCCAGTTGAGCAGGTGAGAACTCCACACTCCAAATACCATTGTCATCGTTTAGCCTAATAATAGGAAAATAGAAATATTATTCAATATAAATATGTCTGATAATAGTTTTGAAGGTACATCAAAACAACAGTAGTATGATAGTTGAGACACAGAGAAACTATTAATCATTTTACTACAGTATCCTCTCAGGTAAGGTATATGACCTTTATGCAGCCCTCTCTGATGAGTTGTTAATATTAAATGTAAATGTATAAAACAATTAACAGCATAAAGAAGAAGAAAAAACCCAGAGGAAATCAAAATTACTAACTTGTTCCCTGAAGGGATGAACCAGCTAGCAGGGGTTAAGGTGTAAAATGATGTAGAATGTAAATGGCAATAACAATCATTTCTTATTCCCACTTGCAGGTCATTTCAATCTTCACGTTAGTGGAGGTGCAGCTCAAAGCGGACGATGCAGCCATGAAGTACAACGCGGTGCTCAAGAGGCCCAGGGAAAACGACTCGTAAACCCTTAAATAGTACACACAAATGCTCATATGGACATTTTGAATTGCACATTTTGTTTCTTATTGGTTTAGTAGTAATAGTTTAGAAGCAGTATTACTGTGGTAAGCAGGGGAATTGCTGATGGGAGTTTAGGTCGGAGTCAGATTTCAATTGAAATCCCCCACTGAGTTTTGATTTGCTGAAGAACAGAGCTTCCAGCTTTTCTTTGGTTTCCATTAATTTCTCTATTACATGGAAGTCCACATTTATTGACTGGCACCATGTACCCACCCCGGGCATAAAAGTTGGCTTTCATTCTTCAGCCATCTTGAAAGTAGAACTATGCTATGCGTTGGAAACTGGTTGACTACGGGACATGTTTAAGTTATAATAAGACGTAAACACATATGTTTTAATTCAAGGCCTCATTGTCCCACTAATGGGTTCACTATTTTCTGTAATTCAGTGGGTGGATCTCAAGTTGAATTGCGACTCCGGTCTGACGGGGAAAGCAGCAAGTAGTTTTTATTTTACTGATGATTTATTGACCTTTTGTGAGGACATGTAACATGTTGTAGTGGCTGTGATATAACTTGTGGCTAGTGTGGAGCTATGTGAATCAAACAGTAACAATGTAGCATTAATAGCAAGGGAAAACCTTTTTGTCTACATCAGACTGACAGAACAAGTATGTTAACGTTACCACGCGCCATCCAGGACTTTTTACCTTGTCGTATGTATTTATAGTGTTTTATACAGGAAGCGTTTTCAGATCCTTCTGGGTTGCGGACGGAGTCTTGAAGAACACATCCTAGGACATTTCATTTGATTTAAAGTCTTGAAGGAGGGTCTCATCGATCTAACATATTGTTCTGGACTAAACTGAGGCCCACTTTCTGTACTTAATGTGCAAGATGGGCCAAAGATTTCTAATTTATCAACTAACTTATTGTTTTTAATACAAAACATGGGAATGACTTGAATTGCTGCTGAGAGTAGTTGGGGGGCGGTCTTGAGATCTTGAGGGCCTTATGAGTTTTTGAGTGGTCCCAAGCGTTATTTGTGGGGTTTTTAATGCTCAGAAGAGATTTATGCAGCAAAAATACTTTATGGAGCTCATTAATGTCAACTGTGAATTTCAGCCTTAATTTAACCAAGCAACGCTAAAAAGATTTGTCAGTGTTGCTGCATATTTTAGAAGATTAAAAGTTGTGCGCCTTCCTCAATGTGCCTGTCTTTAGTTCTCAGTGCCACGTAGTGTCATATATTCAGTCTTCAAAATGTTTTTATTTTTGGATTTCAAATCTATTATTTGACAGAAAAAGCTTTTGACAGTTTCCTTGAAAGACCATTAGCTATTGTTTTTTAAGTTATTTTATTTCACTGTCTGTGATGTGAGCTTTAAATGTATTTTAAACCAGCAAGTTAAGTGATTGTTCAAAACCAATATACAGACTTAGTAGGATGTGTTTCTGTGATTAGGATTCAATAATAATATTCTCACATTTGAAAACCTGAGAATGCCGTTAAAGTCAAAAGAAAAATTCAAGTACAATTTCTGTGTCTTTTGCAAAGTTGTTACATGTAACTTTGATTCTGGTCAGTATTCAAAGTGAATTTGTACTCTGCTAAACCACCATACAAAGCAATAGATAGTTGTACTTGTCTTTAGGGAAATAAATACATACGTGAATGACTCCAACTGTTTTTTTCCCCTCCCTCGATACTGGTTTAAACATAACTACATTTAGGTGGTGATGCTAGAGCCACTGAATGTTGCACCGCCCTCATCTGTTTAGTTTATATTGCGAATAAACAGAGATAATCTCTGTGCGATTTATTACCAGGGAGTGTTTGTGATTAATAGACTATAAACAAATAAACGGCAAACAATGTTAGGGGCTAACAGTGGGGCATTAAGCTAGCTGCTGAAGAGATGGGTTTCCTCAGTAGAGATAAAAGGAGAGTGAATATTTGAATTTCCAGGTAGACACAAAAATATGACAATATTGCTTGTTTTGATGTATGTTTGTCATATTTAACGTGTTAATGGTAAACGCCAGAAGTTTGCTAACTGGTCATACCAGACCACTTAAGACTGTAGTAGAATTCTTTTTTTTTATTAATGATTACAAATTAAACCTTTCATTTGTATGAAGAAGAAAGTGTTATTTTTGTTTTTATTTTTTAATTTTAGTATCAAAAATATATATATATATATATATATCTCATTGTACAGCTAATGGATGACATATTTGGCCGTTCGGGGGTGGGGACTGCACCTGTGGGACCATGCAGCATCGACGAGCCGCAGCCTGGTCCCTCAACTGCCACTCCATCGGTCGGAAAATCCACTGGAAAAAAAAGGACGGCATTAGCAGCAAAGATTTGCACAAGACTTACCTGTTGCATGCTGATTGCTTTGATGCCCTGTTTAGGCTTTTGAAATAAAATGTATAATTTCGTCTGTTAAAATAAGCAAATTGAACATCCATCCATTTTCTACCGCTTATCCTGTATTCAGGGTCACGGGGGGGCTGGAGCCGATCCCAGCTGACATTGGGCGAAGGCAGGGTACACCCTGGACAGGACGCCAGTCTATCACAGGGCTAACATATAGAGACAAACAACCATTCACGCTCACATTCACACCTATGGGCAATTTAGAGTCACCAATGAACCTATCCCCATCCTGCATGTCTTTGGACTGTGGGAGGAAGCCAGAGAACCCGGAGAGAACCCACGCTTACACGGGGAGAACATGCAAACTCCACACAGAAGGAACCCTTTTCTCTTTTCTTTCATGAGTGTAAAGTGTTCTTTGTTTGACCAACCAGTGAAAGTGGACAAGGCAACACAAGACAAAAGATACGGTTTAAAGGAGTCCTTTTTATTTATAGAAATATATAAAAACTAATCAAGTCTATGGGGAAAGTAATTAAAAGAGTCTGGAGGAGGTGGCTGAGAGCGTGGCTCCGTGTGGCCTGGTGAGTGGCCGGGCTTCACTCACACAGGCTGGCTGGATCTGCTGGTCAGTTGGTGTACTGGTTCGGTGTCAAGGCTGTATCATCATTGCTGGCGCTATGTGCTGTGCTGTGCTGCTTACGACTGCTGCAGGCTGCTGCACTCCACTTCGTGGCTGTAAAGCGCTTCTGTTCAGCCCTTGAGGTTCCAACCTGACCCAGCGTCCAAAGTGACTCCAGCCTACGCCACACGCCACCTGTCACAGGGAAGATCAGAGGGAGACTCAACACCAGATACATTCACTTACAATTTCTTAAGACCTCAGACCACATCCACACAGGTACCTGTCACAGGGAAGATCAGAGGGAGACTGAAGGAGAGAGTGTGTGTGGGTAATTAAGCTGGTTGCCGACCTATCCAGCACACCTGTTTCCAGTTAGCCCGTCACCATGCAATCACTGCAGACACACTCACAGCAAAATCCACCACAGTGTCACACCAATACAAAGATTACTAGCCGATACAGCTTTACCCTGTTACACCCCTCCCTGCTGAAACGGTCATTGTCCCAATGACCACTGTGCCACGGCACACTGGCTCTAACGGTCCTGGTAGCGCTGTGGGGGCATGCCTCTGGTCGCTCTGGTGGATCGTCTGGGCTCTGGAGTCCTGGACGCTGGTCTTGCCTCAGCATCTGTAGGAACCCAGAACCCAACCCATGGGGGCCCGACGGGACCCCTGTTTGAGGTCTGTGGCTGGGGGCTTATGGGCTGGATCACTCGATGATTCGGGCCATCTGACACCTGACCGGGGCCTTGCATCCCAGGCTGTAGTGGTGCTGACAGGGGTCTCAAGAGGTTACGATGCACAACTTTTTCAACATTTCTCCCCACTTGTCTGATGACATACACTGGAAGTTCGGGGTCTGGCTGCTTAATCACCATGTACGGTTGTTGCTCCCACTTATTGACCAGTTTACCCCGGCCCTTGGCTCTCATGTCCTGTAAAAGTACCTGTTGGCCTGTGGTCAGTGGTGAGCCATCCGCCTTCTGGTCGTAGTAGGTCTTTTGTCTGGCCATCTCAGAGTCTCTGTGTTGTACGGCCCTTTCAAATGCGAGCTGCAGCCTCCGTTGGTGACATTTGACCCAATCCTCTGCTGATGAGCAGCCCACATTCTCTGAGAGTCCTAGGAGGCGGTCCTGTGGGAGAAATCCCTGCCTCCCAAACATTAAGTAGTGTGGGGGATAGCCAGTAGAGCTGTGCACTGTGTTGTTGTATACCTGTAACACTTCTGGGAGATGTTCATGCCAGTTCCTCTTGTCCTCCCCCAGGGTCCCCAGCAGTCCTAGGAGGGTCCTATTAAAGCGTTCACAAGCGCCATTTCCTGCTGGGTGGTAAGGCGTAGTGTGGCTTTTGGCCACTTTATGCAAGTTACAGAGTTCTTTCATGAGATGCGATTCAAAATTAGGGCCTTGGTCAGACAACAGACGTTTAGGTGCACCAAAAGGCTGGATTACTTTATTCCACAGTACCTTAGCTGTTGTTGTTGCTGTTTGGTCTCTGGTCGCTACTGCCCAGGCGTACTTGGTGAAGTGATCTACCATAACCAGCACATTGTGGTATGCGTCTTCTGGGTGACCTATGGACAAAAAATCTACAGACAATAATTCCAAGGGAGCAGAGGTCAAAATAGGGGTCAGAGGCGCAGGCCTAGAGTTAGGAGCCTTACGCAAAACACACTGCTGGCATCGTGCGCACCGATCTGTTACCTCCTTGGCCAATTGTGGCCAAAAAAACCTCCTCTGAATCAGAGAGACAGTCTTTTCAGGGCCCCAGTGTCCAGCCTGCTCATGATACAACTGCCAGATATAATGTCGCTCCCCTTCAGGAACCACATGTTGGGTTATGGGGTCAACTTCCTTTGGGTCCTGTCGTGTCCGACACAGCATTCCATCCACCAGGGAAAGCCGGGGTCAGTGACGCAGGATCTGCTGGACTGGCTTGGTCTCTCGTTGTCGCTCTCCTTTATTGGGCAGAAAGCCCCTTTGTACATACTTGATTACTCTGACCAAAGTGGGGTCCGCATTTTGAAGACTCCTCCACTGGTCAGGTGTCCTTTCCGGAAACAAGGGTATCCCCGGTGTAGCACTTTGAAGGCTCGGCTTTGTAATGTTCTTTCCTGCACTGATGCACAGTGCTTTCACAGTCCTGGCTCCAATATGGGTGAAAGCTGGTATCTCCAGCCCCTCTTTTCTCTCCTCAGAGTCTGATGTGGGGGCTTCTGGGGGAAAACGAGACAGAGCATCTGCACTTTGATTAGTACGTCCTGGTTTATATTTTATTTCAAACTGAAAGCTCGCCAGGCGCGCTGCCCATCTCTGCTCCAAGCTCCCAAGTTTAGCCGAGTTTAAGTGCACCAGAGGATTATTGTCTGTATATATAACAAATGGAGCACAGTGCAAGTATTCTGCAAATTTCTGGGTTACTGCCCAGGTCAAAGCCAAAAATTCCAGCTTAAAGGAGCTGTAATTTTTGTCGTTTTTCTCTGTGGGGCTTAAGGCCCGGCTGGCAAATGCAATTACCCTCTTTTCCATCCTGCACCTGACTCAGTACAGCTCCCAGGCCTCGGCTGCTGGCGTCTGTATACACGACAAAAGGAAGGTCAAAATCAGCATAAGCCAGTATTGGTGCAGAGGTTAGGGTCTTCTTTAGGGTGTCAAAAGCATCCTGACAAGTTGAGTCCCAGTTAGCAATTAGTTGATGACCTGAGGCTCTTGAGTGTTTTGGACTGATTCCTCTTAAGAGTTCGTTTAATGGTTTGGCTATTTTAGCAAAGTCTTTCACAAACCTGCGATAATAGCCGGCCAGTCCCAAAAAAGACTGTAGTTGTTTCACTGTCTTGGGGGTCGGCCATTCTTGAACACACTTCACCTTCTCGGGGTCTGGGGAGATCCCCTCTGCTGACACACGATGTCCCAAGTACTGCACTTCTTTTTTCAACAGGTGGCACTTGTCAGACTTTAATTTTAAGCCATGTTTTTTCAGTTTGTCCAAAATGACATCCAAATGTTTTAGGTGTGAATCAAAGTCAGGAGAATATATTATGACATCAAGGTAAATCAACAAAGACTGTAGGTTGTGGTCTCCTAAACAGGTGTGCATTAACCTTTGGAATGTGGCAGGCGCATTTGACAACCCAAAAGGCATTCGGGTAAATTCATATAGCCCCATGGGAGTAACAAAGGCAGTCTTTTCCCTGTCGGCGGGGCCAACCTCAACCTGCCAATATCCACTCGCCAGGTCTAATGTGGAAAAATACTTTGCTTTGTTCAAGCTGGCCAATGACTCCTCAATTCGAGGGAGTGGGTAAGCATCTTTGTGGGTTGCTGCATTGAGCTTCCGATAATCCACACAGAATCGTGGTGTTCCATCTTTTTTGCGCACTAATACGATGGGGGCAGCCCAAGGACTAGCGCTGGGTGTAATGATTTTAGAATCCAACATACCTTGAAGCAGGGTTTTCACTTCCTGATACATTTTTGGTGGAATCTGCCTGTAGCGTTCCCTCACAGGCGGAGCATCACCAGTGGGAATCACATGCTGGACGATGCTTGTCCTGCCATAATCTTCATCATGTGTGGCAAAAACTGCTCGATGTTTGTGCAGCAGGGTCTGCATTTTTTCTCTCTCCTCTGCAGATAAACCAAGGTCAGCTACATCAGGCAATGAACTCTTTTCAGTATGTTTACTTTTCTCCAGGCTTACTTTAACAGCATTGGTGCTGACCCGGACCATACTCACACTATGCTCTGGTGTGATATCGGCTGGATCAACCTCACACGTCTTAGCTAGTTTCTGATGTCTATAAAGATACATTGGGGAGTCATTTGGATTTTTGATTTTAATTAGAACTCTCCCCCTTTGAACTGTTGACAGGGATCGAGCTACAAAAAGTCCACCCACCTCCTCAGGTTCCACGAGGCACTGGTAGTCTTTTCCACCTGGTCCCGCCTTGGTCCGGCCCCACAGCAGCACCTCACTCTGAGCTGGAACTCTCACAGGACGGCGATTGATGGTGCGCACGTGCCCAATGGAGCCATCTGGAGCCACAAACTGTGCCTGTGTGGAACAGATTTTAAAGGCCATAGCCCACGCCTGTTGTTGGCGCCGACTGCCAGAAAGACAGTGCAAGGGCTTGTTGTCCATGTTTCTCCAACAACTTCTAATAATGTTCATGCCCACCACCCCTTCTGTATCAGTTAGGCAGTGATCTTTAACAACCAGAAACCCACCCTCAGGAACTTCGACTTCTCCAACTTTAACAGGTAACAACACATAACCTAAATAAGGAATGTCCAGTCCATTAGCAGCTTGTAAGGTCAGCCAGCTGTCAGCCTCCTTAAGCCGTTCACCTTTTTCTGCAAAATGTTCCAAGAAAAAACTGTTCTTCATCAAGGACACATTTGACCCTGTATCAAGGATGCAATTAACAGGGACATCACCAAGCAACAGGTTAACTTTAGGGACATCTCCAATTAATTTGTGTGTGTCTTCATGTAGAGGCCCATTCACTTCTGAACACCCCACTGTCTGGGCCGCCACAGTGGTGTATTCTAGTTTAACGATGCTGACCTTTGTCTGTTTGTGCATGAGCGTGCTATATGTCCAGGTTGAGAACAAAGGTTGCAAATGGGATTACCCTGGCCATCATACCGGTTTGCTGAACCTAACCGGGGTTGGTTCCTCCTCGGTGGTCCACTTCGAGGGGCAGGCTGGCTCCACTCTGCACCCCGTGGTGCCCTCTGGTGCAGCTCTGACCGGATCTCTTGAATTAAAGACTGGGACAGTTCATTAAATTTATTTGACATTTGTGTGTTCATTTCATCCCTTAATTGTGTCTTGATTTGTTCCAAATCCTTTACATGAGGAGAATTAACTTGGTTGTGTCCCCTCATGGCAAGGCAGTGTGCTTGTTCAAATGTTTCCCCATATGCTTGTTCCTTTAAGGAGAGCTCTGCCTTGATGGTCTGAAACGTCAGACTATCATCCAATAGAATCTTGGCTCTGAATTCCCCCCTCGTCGCAGAGTCTCTCAGCCCCTCAATCAAATGATCTCGGAGCAACACATCGTCATCTCTGATGCCCCTTGAGTCTTTTTTCTTGAGCCTAAGAAAGTCTTCCTGCAGTCTCAATGCAAAAGAACTAATGTCCTCATGTGGCTCTTGGCGGGCATTAAAAAACTGAGAGCGCAGGACTGAGGCAGTGGCTCTATCCCCATACAACTTATCTAATTCCCCAAAAATCAGCTCAGCTGTGTTGCGCTTCTCTGGAGGTAAAATTAAAATCTCTCTCTTAGCTTTTCCCTCCAGACAACATAGCGTTAATTCAGCTCTAAAATCGTTTGGGACTCCTTGTAAAGCGAAGGTAGTTTTCAGATTACTCTTCCACTCTCCTAAACCAATGTCTGAATCTCTTCCTTTAAATTTAGATGTCATCAGATTAAACATAGGAACCATACCAACCGGTCTGGACATTGCACTAGGAGCTTGGTTTTCTCGACTAGGACCAGGTTGAGGCTCACTTTGATCTGTCATGTTGGCCTTGCCCAAACCCACTGGTTTCTTTTTTGGTCAATCCTGCCGACAACGCCAGTTGTAAAGTGTTCTTTGTTTGACCAACCAGTGAAAGTGGACAAGGCAACACAAGACAAAAGATACGGTTTAAAGGAGTCCTTTTTATTTATAGAAATATATAAAAACTAATCAAGTCTATGGGGAAAGTAATTAAAAGAGTCTGGAGGAGGTGGCTGAGAGCGTGGCTCCGTGTGGCCTGGTGAGTGGCCGGGCTTCACTCACACAGGCTGGCTGGATCTGCTGGTCAGTTGGTGTACTGGTTCGGTGTCAAGGCTGTATCATCATTGCTGGCGCTATGTGCTGTGCTGCTTACGACTGCTGCAGGCTGCTGCACTCCACTTCGTGGCTGTAAAGCGCTTCTGTTCAGCCCTTGAGGTTCCAACCTGACCCAGCGTCCAAAGTGACTCCAGCCTACGCCACACGCCACCTGTCACAGGGAAGATCAGAGGGAGACTCAACACCAGATACATTCACTTACAATTTCTTAAGACCTCAGACCACATCCACACAGGTACCTGTCACAGGGAAGATCAGAGGGAGACTGAAGGAGAGAGTGTGTGTGGGTAATTAAGCTGGTTGCCGACCTATCCAGCACACCTGTTTCCAGTTAGCCCGTCACCATGCAATCACTGCAGACACACTCACAGCAAAATCCACCACAGTGTCACACCAATACAAAGATTACTAGCCGATACAGCTTTACCCTGTTACATGAGCAACAATTGTTAGGCTACTTAGTATGGAGTTCATTTAAATGCAATGTTAATGTGGTGAGAGAACTTGCATGCATCACTGTATCAGTATGGATTTATAACAGACTGTATTATGCACATTATGGATACTTCAGAGCCAGGTCCCTCTTCAGGCCATGATGCAGCAGCCAGAGAGGAGACCAGAGAGGACACCAGAGGTGTTCAAATACAGGAAGAGAGCAGGGCGAGTACTAGCAGCACAGATGATGAGGAAGAAGCAGCGAAGAGTAAGGAGCAGAGAGAGGCTGAGTTGAGGGACATTGGTGAGACTGAGCAGCATGCAGAACCTGAAGATCTGCTGTCTGCTGATCCACGGTTGTGGCCAGAAAAATTAACTGACAGTGATAGAGCAAGCATTGTTAGAAAATTAGCTACCACAGAGGAAAAACAAATGCCCAAAGATTCTGAGGGAAAGCCATTTCCAGATTTCTTAAAATATACAAAGGCAGCAAATGGCAGAGAAAAGATGAAAAGGGATTGGTTAATTCACAGTGAGAGTGTAAATGCACTCTTCTGCATTCCATGCATTCTTTTTTCATGTGACGTAAAAAGACCTTCTCAAAGTGCTCTGAGTAGCGAACATGGTTACAAGATGTGTGATGTCAAATGGCGCCGCATGTATGACAAATTGGGCTGCACGGTGGTGTAGTGGTTAGCACTCTCGCCTCACAGCAAGGAGTGAAATGAGTCTGTGGAAACAGGTAGTCTTCTTTTAAAGTAAACCTGAAATCAAAGGGAAATATTAGCAAAAATGTCACATTTCAGAAGGCTTTAATTTTGAAATTCCACATCAGAACTTGCTGGAATTATCTCAGTGCAGCTCTGAGGTTGAGAACTATCAGTCTGAAGTGAAATTAATCTGTGGAAACAGGGAGTTTCCTCTTAAAGTAAATCTGAAATCAAAGGGAAATATTAGCAAAAATGTCACATTTCAGAAGGCTTTAATTTTGAAATTCCACATCAGAACTTGCTGGAATTATCTCAGTGCAGCTCTGAGGTTGAGAACTATCAGTCTGAAGTGAAATTAATCTGTGGAAACAGGGAGTTTCCTCTTAAAGTAAATCTGAAATCAAAGGGAAATATTAGCAAAAATGTCACATTTCAGAAGGCTTTAATTTTGAAATTCCACATCAGAACTTGCTGGAATTATCTCAGTGCAGCTATGAGGTTGAGTACTATCAGTCTGAAGTGAAATTAGTCTGTGGAAACAGGAAGTTTTCTTTTTAAGTAAATCTGAAATCAAAGGGAAATGTCATCAAAAATGTCACATTTTAAAGGGCTTTAATTTTGAAAATCCACATCAGATCTGCCTGAAATTATCTGAGTGCAACTCTGAGGTTGAGTACTATCAGTCTGAAGTGAAATTAGTCTGTGGAAACAGGCACTTTCCCTCCAATATCAATCTGAATTTGAGGGAAATATTGAAAATATTTTACATTTCAGAGGGCTTTAATTTTGAAATTCCACATCAGAACTTCCTGGAATTATCTACGTCACTTGCTGGGGTGGAGTACTATCAGTCTGAAGTGAAATTAGTCTGTGGAAACAGGGAGTTTCCTCTTAACGTGGATCTGAACTTGAGGGAAATATTGATAATATTTGACTATTAAGTGGGCTTTTATTTTGAAATTCCTCACCAGAAACTCCAGCTATTGTGTTCATTTTTACGTTGGACTATTTATTCACACAGATGAAATGTCATGGCCTCATGAATTAGGATGGTAAAATGAATTAAGTAAATAATCAATGAAATAACTCCTTAAATGATTAATTAATTAATTAATTAACTAATCGACTGAATGAATGAAATCATGTTACCGGTAACTTGTAAAGTGTGTTCATAGGTCGGTGCTGTTATTTTGAATTCCGTTCATGGACTGCATTACCGTGTTATCTAACGTATACAGGCACCACAAATCAACTGGCGGCTATAGGTTGACTGTGGATTTCGGAGTCGAGGCGGGCTTGACCGCAGTTGTGTATGCATGCAGTGTGTTGGTTTACTGTTAGTTATTCATTAGCATTAGCACATTATAGGTTCTCTTCAGACTACGTTACTTCGGGCGCGCGCATTTATACATGAGTGCGTGCATGTCTGTCGGCGCGCACAGTTCATGCGGTCACGGCCACGGGTGGTGTGGGAGGTAAGGTTAACTAAGCTCAGCTTGTACTGATAATAACCACAAATTACTCTGATTACCGCCGACTTCATTGTTCACAAGTGAGAGAAACTCATCCGCGGCCCCAACATGCGGCGCGTGTGTGCGCGCGCGCTCAGCGGAGTCAGTGTGTCGGGGCGTCGGAGGCGAGAAGTAGAACTCACCACAATATGCATATTTTGTAGGCTTTCCGCCGATCTGATCGGCTATAGCTGATCCGTTTTGAGCCCTGTCACTATGTGACGGACAATAACGTTTTTTTTAATCATTAGATGTCGGATACAAACAAACATGTCGGTGCCGGAACTTCTTCGGAGTAAATGAGACAGATAAAACACAAGCAATCTGTGCAACGGGAGCATCTCCAAAAAGTTTCAACGCGACAGTGACGTCATTGATCGGATCGTGATCGGTTATCGATTTATTTAAACAGCGAGACCGGCTGATATCAAAAGACACTGTCGGTTGTACAAATGAAACCAAACGGACTCGTAAAAGTGTATTATTACATTTAAGACCAGCGTATATGATCGATATATGATTTCTTTCTTCCTTTTTTAACCATGACTGGCGGTGGTCTCAGGCTGTACACTCATTTGGACCACCTAAGGTAAGTTGCACTGCTACAGACCAGGCTGAAATGTGGCTGTACGTAACTTACAGGATGGTGTGTTTTGAAGTGAAAAAAATATTTGAAAAAATAAATACAATTCCAACACTTACAGTAAATGTGAAATGCAGGTGATTGTTGAATGCTTTTAATGTGCATAGTGCATACGGGCATTTGGGTTTTGTTTTAAACTTTGGGTTTTGAATTTATCCCTTAAAATCTAATTAGAGAGGGCTGGCTACATTTGATGAATACATTTTGTGTTTAAATGATTTGCTTTGTGTTGTGCAATGTGGAAAAAAAAAAATCACATCACAATCGTATTCATGATATCCAAAAGCTGAGATGAGATCTAGTCCCATATCACCATATTGATATATTGTAATATTGCCCAACCCTACATCTGTGTTTTTTTTTTCAAATTATTTCTATACACCCAGTAAAGCGCATCTCTTTGTTTCTCCAGTGTTACGCTTCACGTGGAGATGTAAGGACTGTGGGACGACATTAACAAAAAGATCTGAACTGCTCAAACACTACAAACTGATTCAAAGGCATTACGGAAGAGGCCACTCATATCCATGCACTTGTTTAACCAAGAATGCAGGGACAGATGGCCTGCACTCTTCACACAGAAAGAGGTAAGAATGGAACTGAAGTGATCAAAGTCTGTATGCTTCAGGATTTATTGCAGTTAACTTTCATGAATTGGTCATAACTTGATGTGGTTGAGATTGTATAACACTGAACTTAATGACAGAATTTACATTTTGAATTTCCACATAATACTTTTTTCATTAATCGATAGTTTCATCTTATCGATCGATTGATTGATAAGCGGCAATTCTTCTGAGAAGCTGAATTTCCCTCTGAATAGGTTCCGTCTACTGTATACTTAACATAAAATGCTATCTTCCTTATGATATAAAGAAAAATGCAAATCATATTTTGAATAATTTCCTTTTAATGCATCAATTTGGGGAATTTTGAGAACAAAAATATGACATATATATCGTTTCCTGACCAATTTCTTACAAACTGCTGGTTCTGATCTGTACCATCAAACGAGACACTTTGTAACTAAGAGGGCTGTCAAAATATATCTGAATCCTTCATAAATACATTAATATGGGCAGGCCAATGCTAATCATTGCTTTCATATGCATGAATGTTTTTAATGACTCAAAAACTACACCACTGAACTCATCCCCTTTTCTTTCTATAATTAATCTCTGGACTTGCGAATTACTGTTTTTAAGTAGTACATGTAAGAGTTAAGCAATAAGAGTAAGTATGTCTGTCTTATGAAATTTCAAACTTAAAATGAATCAACATTTGTTGTTCTAGACTGTGGACATTAATCTTCAGAGGGAATGTGTGCTGAAAGCCCTCACCATCTTCCTGGGAGAAGATGCAGATGACCTGATCAAGGAATATCTTGTAAGTGTCAACAGTTTATATGTCAGCACATCTTGTCAAAGGGACACAAAAAAACTGTTGGAACAAACATAACACCTGAACCATAGTTGGAGACATGTTGTATTTATTATCATGGCCATATTTCTCCTCCCCGTCTCCTCTCTTTTCCTTCTCTCCTCTCCTTGTCTCCTCTTCTTCTTCTCCTCCTCCACTTCTCCTTCCCTCTTCTGCTCATCTCCTCTACTTCTCCCCTCTCCTCCTCCTTCCATCTTCTCCTCCTCGTCTCCTATTCTTTTCCTCCCCTCTCCTCTCTTTGCTTTCTCTCCTCTCGTTGTCTCCCATCTCCTCTTCACCTCATCTCTTCTTCTCCAACCCCCTTTCTCCTCTCTTAGCCCTCTCTCTCTTCTCTTCTCCTCCCCTCTCCTCCTCTCTTTTCCTTCTCTCTTCACCTCCTTGTCTCCTCTTCTCCTCCTCCATCTCTCTTTGCCATCTCCTAAATTAAGTGTACAAAAAAAAAGAGAGATTTTTGTTAGTTGTCTGTTGTTAGAACAATCATAACACCTGAACCATGGTTGGATTGCTGACCTGTATTTATTATCATGACCATATTGGACATGTAATTCCCAGCAACAATACACACCACACTTTATCCTTCTCTCTTCACTGCCTCCCAGTGAAGGCAGACACGAATACCCCCCCCCCCCCCCCCCGTCCGTCTCTAAATACCCTGCTATGTGTAAACGTGGCCTTAGTTGATTATACAAATTCAAAGGAATAGTTTGACATGTTGGGAAATCTTATCTTTCTTGCTTACAATTAGATTGTCAGATTGATACACCTCTCTCTGCTGTTTCTGGTGTGTGATGACACCCAGCCAAGAAATAGCCTAGCACATAACACATATTGGTACATCACCCAAACACTTCATCACAGTAAGAAGTGAGGCTAGTGACGATTTGTGTTTGTGTCCTGTACCCCTCTGTAGGACTGTGGAGCAGACGATGTTCAGAGGGACCTGGAGCAGCTCACCATGGCAGTTTGTGATTCGGAAGGAGGGGGAATTTCCCTCCGTTTGTAGGGAAAGGTTGCATTTCAGTTTTGATGTGTTCAGTTATACAACAAACTCTTGTGACAGTGTGTAACAGTGTGATTTAAAACTCTAAAAGAAGTGTTCATATTTTTTTATCCCCATTGGTCAGCTAAACTGTTCAGATTCATAATATTCATTGGCTATAGCTAAAGAGAAGTTTCTGTATACTCTTGGGGCACTTGTTCATAGTTGTGATAACACTGTATGTGTTGAGATTGTTAGGCATATTTGTGTAATACTTTCTTGCACTATTTCACACTTTGCTGACAACTTTTTGGTCCTGCTAACAGTTACTTGTGTATTTTGTGCATATGTGTTTTTAAAAAGGACAAATGTGTAATGTGTTGGCCCAAAAGCTGTGTTGGTGGCCATAAAGTTAATGGTTTGTTACATTTATACAATAAACTATTTAAAAGAAACATTGGATTTTGATTGATTGAATTGTAATTTTAGTTTTATTAAACAAACTAAAATTTTATTTTAGGGTTACTCCAAAAAGTAATTTACACTAAACCATATTATAAGGTTAGAAAAGAACAACATTTTACGTTATTTTAAGTTAGATTAATGCAAAATGTTGATTTGATTACCAAATGAAACAATTCAATTAAGTTGGTTCAACTATTTTCTTTTTTCAGTGTACAATGACAAAATATATGACTGGACCAACAGACTTTAATTTAAAAATTGTGAGTTGCACATGCATTTTGAAATATTTTATTATAACTCTTTACATGCATGATGTAAGCATGATATTTTAATAAACTTCTTCTTTTACAAATTTAAACTAAAACTAAAATTTATAAAAGTTAAAATAAAATAAAATATTTCTTTTTTCCAAGTGTTAATATGTGCAAAACCAAATCAAAGTTCTACTTTGTCAATACAGAGTGCAAATAGTGCAAACGGAGCCTGACCAAGTATGTCATGAACAACATGCTGCAACTACAGCATCTTCAGCATCTCTGACATCGCAGCTGTCAAGTGTATCAATGCTTCGGGAGTTTTGTCTTATCTCTGGGCTGGTGATGCTGCTATGGCAGCTTGCTGCTCAAGGTAACGAGCCAGCATATCCAACGTGCCCGTCATTAACTTGTGTGATGGTAATTGTAGCCGTTTCTGCTTGGACATTTTCACCGCGGTAGCCGCTGAACTACGATGAAAATAAGCAGTCACACGTCTCACCCGCCCGATTAAACGAGCGACGCGGGGAACACCGAGGCAAGCTTGGGTTGCAAGATTTATAGTGTGCGCAAAACAGATGTGCGACTTCAATCCCGCGTCGCGCACGGCCACGTCCATATTACGTGCATTGTCGGTAACAATAAGCGATGCCGTGGTTGGGTTTTTAAGCTCCCAGCCAGTAACAGCTGACAGCTCTCAGCTATGTATAGCTCACAAATCTCGCGAGACAGATTTTTAACGCGACGAGAAATATCGTCGACTTTAATCGTGGTACGAGATCTCGTCACAACCCTATTAAATACGGAAGTACCGTTAAGAGTAACATGTTGTATTTTAATCGTGTTGGGCAGCTGTATTTAATGGTTTTATCTCTATAAAGTTTTAGTCCAGATAGACTGACTGCACGCATATAGCATGAATGACACCTAAGCTTTTTGTACTCAAAGATTCTATTACATCAATAACTACTGGTTGGAAAATTAAAACGTTATGAAACACCACAATTTCACAGATATGACAAATTCTGAACATGATGATTTAATAAGGACTAGAATGCTGTTTTAGTTTAAATATAGGTTTGTTCTTCTGAAAATGTGTATTATGACCAAATATGCATTTATAGGCTCAGAAGTAAATTCCTCAGTTGTATGTACATAAGGCACACTAAACAATTAGTATTTACTGTTGAACAGTGTGATTGTTTAATATCAACATTAGTCTCTTACTGTGTTGTTATAAAGTTGATATTCTCCCTAGGTAAACACTAATCATTTCCATGTGTATTGTCCTCCCGAATAATAGCTCGATATTGGCATGTTGCTGTAGGCATGCAGTCCATCTGTATCTCTATGACAGCGATACTATTATCTCCATCACCCTATTGAATAGATAGCAGGCCTGCTACAACAGAGAAATGCCCACCATGTTATCAATTTAAACATTTGAACAGTCCAATGCTACCAAGATATGACCCACAAGTACCTGTTGCTAATATATTTAATGCATTTTAAACCAAGAAGAGGATGAAAGGTATAAAAAGGTATGAAACCAAACAAAGTGGACCATTTTGAGGGAAAGAGAACAAAGGTTGCTGTGAATATCAGATCACAAGATCAATATTTTTTTATCATTTACACTGTAGATGATTTCATCATATTGTGCGAAGTAGATCAGATTTTATTGCATCATGTTTTTTAAAAGAAACACTATTTTTGTCGTTTTTCTGTTGCTTACTCTGACCTTGTGGTGCAAGTCAACCAGCGCAGGATCCAGCTATCTCAGCCCTTCACAAAAACCTCAGGTACAGTAAATTGCAGCATATAGTAGACTTTTATTCAAGAATTATGTCAACGTATTTCACTTTAAAGGTAAGTTACAATCATGAGATTTTACTGGTCTTGGTCAACCACAGAACAAGGGTCCCAGAGTTGGTCGCCGAGTCATGGAGGAGCCTAGTCAACCCGCTGAGGACAACTACATCACGGTAAAACCACGCTCATGATTGCATCACATCCCTAAAATCATCCTTATAACTGCATGGTCGTCCTCTGCTCTGGATAGATGCGCGCTCCCTTTGAAATTGGCTTCACTCTGAAAGAGGAGGACTTGGAGCAGTACAGTGTCGCGCTGCAAGAGATCATCCAGCGTCTGCTGGGAAATACAGAAGCCGCAGCAGGTTTGCCTAATTCCTCCGCTTGGTACATGAAAAAATAGCACATTACATTTTGAATTGTTTGATCATTTTTAACATGTTTCATCTTGTTACAGAGAGACCACCGCACTTTTGAAGATCATGGACAACAATTTGCTGTCTCAATGCTTTCCAATCTCTACTTTATTAGACAGTGATCATTAAGCAGTTAGCATGTAGACATGCAGGTCTCCTTTTTTAAAAACGTAATGTATTCTTTATACTTTAGCTCTAGATGCTTAAAACATTGTTGTTCAGACAGCTGCAGTCTGTTCCACTGAATCTTAGAGAACCAACTGATGTCTGTCATTACAAACTAAAACATTTAACAGTTTATCACGTGAAAATGTAACCTTCAACACTCTTTTTGGAGCTTTCAACCACATCCTAGGGTCTTTGTAAGTGATGGAGTTTAACGGTTTTGCTTAAACGGGTGTAAATATGGTTGAAAATGTGTTAAATACAATAAAGAAGCTAATATAGACGGATTCTGGTTATATATGGACCTTCAGTTTAAAAAATATTTTTCTAGCGCCTAATATTGAACTTCCCCTCTCAAACGTGTAGTTTTAGTGAAATGAATGTGTCTCATGGATTTCATCAGGTCACATTGTGTAGTCAATAGTTTTTTATTTTTCACACTCATCTGTGGTTATCTAATGTCATTCAGTTATACACTCAATATCTATTAGTCTTCTACATCATCAGCGACCCATGTGTCTGAAATAAAGCATTCACTAATCTTTTGTTTTTCAGTCTCATGTTTGATCAATAATTTTCCTCCTTAACGAATTGCACCCGTCTGTGAAAATGGAAAATAGATGTAAAAAGTAGAATAACTGCTGGGTCAGGGTGTCTACTTTTACAACTGCCTTCACAGGCTTAATATTGTTGTTTTATTCAAATTTGTTGGTTGTTTTTTTTTCTTTAGGAGACACAATTATTAACTCTAACTCATGTAGCCTCTCTATTGACGTGGCACACTAAACCACAAGCATCCCATCTGCTTTACACTATGCCTGAAATTCTAAAACACACCTTTTGCAAATAACTACAGTTATCTACATTGGACATGTTATTCAAAACTAAAAAACACATTTGTGTTTGCTACATTGCTAAATTGAGTTTTGGCAATTGCAAAAAACTACAATGGAGGAAGGATGAAATTACTAACTCCCTGAACAAGATGGGAGAACTTCCTTTTCAATGCTAAACAACTAGGTCAAACACAGCAAAGCACACACTGCTCAGATGCTCCTGTCTATCCTGTGTCCTGATGTCTATCCTGTGTTCCACCTTTTAGCTTTTTTAATAAAAATAGATATACAACCATGGACATAATGTGCCTACTTTCTGGAGAGGCTTTAAAACTCTTGGAAATGGCAAAAAGGGGAATATATGTACATCAAAACATCCCTCTTGTCAACCGAGGTATACCAGAGACATATTTATTCATCTACCATTAATCTTGTCCTCAGACAGCACTCCAACAACTAGAAAACATCAAAAGTAGGCCAGGCTAATCATTCTCAAAATAAAAAGCACTCAAGCCAAATGGCTGTAACAAACATGGCGGTATCAAAGCAAGCTAATGGATTCGGCCCACAGCCATTTCCTCCCTTTAATAAAGAATACAATTTGCTCACAGCAAATACCACATATATATTTCTGTTGCTGTATTACAGACTATCCTCATTTGCTCTTCAGTCAGCACTTAGGAGCAATGATGAGTAATTCAACATATCAGAATTTACAGAAGCAGAATGAAGGGGTTTTAATACTTATCCACTGTGTCAAAGCAAACTAAACAGCAGTTGAACAAGACCGATATTCAAACAAATGACAACAAACAACACAGCAACATGCTAAGGAATACAAAATAATCAAATAAACAATATATAGTATCTATCTGACAAGAGACATTTTCATTTGACTCCTATTTTTTTTTGCCTTTGATTGGTTTCAAAATACATTTCGAGACTTTCAGGTATTTTAAAACAAGACTGCTCCTCCATATTCCACATCTCCTCATGTAGGATTGATACATTCGAAACAAAAAAGGCACATAAACCGTTTGTCACAAACCAGCTCCAAAAGTGATGATTCCATCTTCTATCTTGCTAGTTTTTAGCCCCCATCTCTGAACTTCATATGCCGTAGAGCTGAGTGGTGTTGTTTCGGATGGTGGCGAGGACCACGGCCATGTCTTTCCCCTTGAGCAGGCTCAGCTCTTGCAGCGTATGGATGCCCATTCCAGGATGCGAAAACCGGCAGACATCTTTACTCACCTGTTAAGAGACCCACGCATATCAACCGCACAAATAGACTTCAGCTGGAAATACAATACACATTTACTTGTGTAATTTGTAATTATTTGCAGCCTGGAAATCACCAATGTCATGAGAGCAGGGGTTTGGTTTCCCTAGGCATTCATTTAAATGTACCTGTCTCGGAAGGAAATATGGAGCATCCGTCTCCAACACAATGCGGTTCAGAGGGATCTGGCTGACAGAATCTCGGGCCTGGGTGGCCTTGTAGTAGGTGATCAGGGCTGTGAAACCCACATACAAGTTGGGGAACTCTTTCAGGAAGGGCTCAATCACTGGATAACTGTTTGTGAAACAGTGCCTGGAAAACACCAAGCGAGGAAAGACACATTCATTAAATGCTTAAATGTTTACTCATTGAAGGCCCTTAAATATTACATCCTCAGGATTTCTGTTAGATTAGTTGATTTGACAAAGATGAACAAATCTCACATTGTAGGGACACAATGAAATTATGTTTGGTAACTACCAGCAACCAGAAACAGGAGTTAAAAAAAACCAAAAAGAAACTAGAAAAGCAAATTCTGAAGAAATTGCAGTATAAATGCTGGATGCTGAAAAGCTGACGCAATGTTAAATTGCTGGTATAAATGTATAAGAAAGTGAAATAGGGCTTCCATTTTTATTGTTAAACAGCCTAGTAATGAGTACTTCTGGGACTTTTATTTTGTAAAAACTAGGTCCAGCCCTAAGTTTTCCGTTACTATACAGTGACTTTGATTTTGAAATGAAGGATAATTCTGAGCTTCTTGTTAAGATACAGTTACTCTCCAGAGGCTTTAATTTTGAAGAGGTGGGGGAGAGGCAGGGAGAGACACAGTCAGGCTGGGAGGTTATTCCATTAGAGCCTTTGCGTCAGTTGGAGATCCTCTTAGTTTCAAGCTCCTATGGCCAACGTCTCCATCCGTTTGCTTTCACGGTGGCATTGTATGAATGGTAAATGGCCTTTTCAGCTACTCAAGCTGCTTTACACTACATTCAGTCTATTTATCCATTCACACACTGATGGCACAGGGTTCAAATACAAAATAAAAATGTTCCTATATTTTGACCCAAAATTATGTATGAAGAGAGGACATTGTGGGAATGCAGAGCAAGTTGAAAATCACTTAAGATTACTTTTCTGCTGCATTCCAACTGTTACTGTTGACTCAGCAGTTGAATGTTGCCGTGGTGTCGGAGGCTTTTCCTCCAAACACACCTGTGAATCTTGTATTCCCTCGGGACACACTTCTTCATGATTTCCAGCAGGTCATCATCTGCGTCCCTACAGTGGATCACCAGAGGCTTCTGCATGGAAACAGCCAGACGCAGCTGGCGCTCAAACACCTTTGCAAAGAAAAGAAAACACGGCTCACAACGGATCGTTATTTTACAATAGAATCCTTCTATTGGACACATATTTCTGACACTTGACAATGAAAAAGTCTCATCTAGTTACTTACTAACTGGACTATGATTTATTCAACCTAGCTTACCTCTTTTTGCTTGGAGACGTCAGTGGAGTTTTTGTGGGAGTAGTCCAGGCCAATCTCACCAAATGCCACAGCTTTTGGATGCCGCATGGCCATCAGTATATCACGTTCATGTACACTTGAGTAGTCTTTGGCAAAGTGAGGGTGGCATCCAAATGCCCCCCATACCATGTCTTCAGCCAGTAAACCTTCCCACAGAGCCTCCTTCACCATGATCCTTGGGTTGCAGAAGTCGGCGATACACCCTTTAAACTCTCGAGGAAAGCTGCCTTGGTAGTGCCTTCGAAACTTGTTGAATGTCCCGCAGAAGCCAAGCTTCCCATAAAGCATGTCTATATGGCAGTGTGTGTCTATGAAACCAAGCCGACTGTCCAGGTAGGGGTAACTGGTTGACAAAGGTTCTGACCCCAGGGATCTTCTCTTAGGAATTGCACTACGAGTAGAGGAGTAGGGACGCTGACTCTTGGAACAGCCAGAATCTGACTGCCTGCGTGCTGACTTCAGGTGAGGGTTCAATGCTCCTCTATTTGAGTGCAGGGGCAGAGCAAATGGATCCGATAAATGGGTGGCCATGCTGTTGGAGGAGCATACATTCTCAGTCTTAATTCTGGATGCCTTTGAAGGGACCATGTTTTTTGGGTGGTCCTGCTTGCCTGAAATAAAAACCGTCCTCTGTGAGAAAGGCTTGTCCTTGTCCTCAGCAGCTGCCTGGACAGTGGTTTCATTGGGGAGTGAAAAGGTCAAAGAGGGACTTGTATCTCTCGATGAAGGACTTTTCCATTGTTGGCTGTCAGAAGGGCCTTTCTGATGAGCCGTGAGACAAGACGGCGACCCTGGGATACACTCCAGGTCAGGGAGAGACCAGTCACAGCACTCTGCTTCTGGTCTGTTTTCTGTAGCAAATAACTTGACTTGTGAGTGGTCTGGAGCAACAAACCTCTTGGGTGTATCGTCTCCTTTTAGCACAATATTCTGAAAAATGTAAACAAATAGGGAAAAAAGACAAAAAATATCTCCCATTAGCTTTTAATGGTCAGTTTTTTTATTATTAGAATAAATGTCTGCCTCCTATGTTTGCTTTTGATTTTAAAGAAAATGAAGGAATTATCTGAACTACAAACGTATTTATCACAGACAAGAGCATCTACAGATTATATGCAACTATTGAAAGTGAATCACATATGTAGTCGAAATGTAAAATTTAGAATTTGGCGCCTTCTTGACCGAGAAAAGGCAGACAGTGACTTTTTGGTGCACGTGGATGGAAGACAACAACTCCCACAATGCACAGCTCCGCAGGCCGCTGCGACTGATCTGTCCTCCCTCCCCAGACCCCGGCTGGTTTACACTCACACTGCTCCAAGATCAAACAGGTCTCGGCCCGAATGCCTCTTGTACATACATCATCACGTCATATAACACACGCATGGCTTTACGTTGTTTTCAAGAGGCGCCGTCTCAGTCATCAACAAGAGAGAACAACACAGACGACATGACTGAAACTTTACTGACAAGTCACATCTGCAAATATTTCTAGTAAACACTTGGCCTCTGGATTGGCGCACGTGAGCGCGAGCAAATGGCCAACGCAAGGGACTAGCGTGAGGGGCCGGCAGCAAGCGGGGCCAGCGGGGAACGGGTTGGGTGGGGGAGCGGAGCCGATGGCATTTTTATTATAAAAAGGACTGGTCCAGTTCCGCTCACATTCAGATCCCACCACTGACCTGTAATAGGTCTGTAGAGTTATTGGGTCCGAGCCCCTATAAGCGGGCTGAAAACATGAGGAACTAGTGTTGTAGTCTGACCCCTTCTAACCAAAGCAGCCTCCGATAGCGCAAAATTACGATATCTGCGTCATCGGAGGCTCCTTTTCAGAATAGAAATATCCCGTCTCTGGGGAAAATGAGGGAATGATGCACGACCATTCAAAATGCAATAGGGTGAAGTATTCCTTTAACTTACCCATCGGTCTGTTTTTAGCTCGGAGACGTCTTCGAGTGCTTCAGTGTCCTCAACCACCTGAAGGGGGCAACACTCTTCTTCCTGGACAGTGCTTTTGTCCTCAGATCTACTCTCAGGTTTGATGGAGGAACACTTAATATCCGTAACACTTCTGTCAAATGATGGCGGACTGGGCGTGTCAGTCTTTACTAGTGAAGACACAATTGGGGAAGTCTTGGGGATAGTGCTAGTGCTGCCTCTTGCTTTTTTGCTGCCAATGGCTGCGATCACAGCATTCCTGTAGATAGCCTTGGATCCCTCATCAGTCGTCCTCAAATTCTTTTTCAAGAGGAATACGTGAGGCGGAGATGCTTGCTGCGTCTCTGTGGATTCCAGCTGCCTGGATGAGTTGTCCGTAGGTTCCGTCTGATATTTGTGGTGCAAAAAGAAGAGTAAGTCAGTAATTATTGTTTTCAACAAGAATAATTTGAATATTGCATGAAATGGCCCATTGAGACTCTAGCTTTGATTTAAAATAAAAAAAATAAAAAACACGTTGCAAGATTTACCTCTAAAGTAATGAAATGCTCATAGTTTTTCCTGGAAAGCTTCCTTAGCTGAAGTTTGCCTAAAGAAGGCGTGCTTTCAAGAGGCAACTCTGCTTTTCTCTTGGGAGTGTTCAGACTCAGTGTTCCCAGGCCATCGGGCGAGTCACAGAGAGGCAAAGAATCTGAACTTTCATTCAGCGACTTATTCCAGCGAGAGGGTGTGCGTGAGCCGGCGTCTGTTTCCGGAGGCTGTGTGGGTGAGGTATGTGCGGTACGTAGCCATTTAAACTTCATCTTCTTTCTGCTGCTGTCCATGTCTGAGATTTCTAAACCAATACACAGTTAGAAAAGGTATGAACAGGTGTATGACCATCTAGGACATCACACACCAACGAGATGAAAACACGAAACGCATCACTGTTCAAATACTCAAGTTAACAAATGCAGTGTTAATTGTTCCTACAAGAGGATATGCCCATCAATCAAATACATTTAGTTAGTAGTAGTAGTAGTAGTAGTAGTAGTAGTAGTAGTAGTAGTAGCACGGTGACAATTAGTATTGATAACTGATTAGCTGTTAGAGTACATTTTGTTGAACACATGTATATTTATTTCATTTAAAAAGGGACCATGAACACTTTAAAACATAAAAGTCACGATTTGATGCACTTAACCAGATTATAGCTTTGCAAGAGTCATTTATGTTAATTGTTGGCATGTCATCATTTAGTTTACAAACATTTTGCAGATGTATTTTGGACACATGGTGATAGTCATTAAGAGCACAAGGTTGTATAAGTACAGGCAAAAATGTCAGGAAATGATAGGGAGCATTTCAAATATAGAGATTTCCTTCTCTTCTCTGTCTGTCTGTCTGACATTTACTGACATCGCATTATTAGACTGTGAGAAACTGACATTACATTAATAGCCTTGTGTCTTTTGTATTTGTGTATATATTTATCTTTTCAACTGATGTGAAATTGCAGAAACACTCAACAATGGTGCGAGCTCGTTTTTTAAGCTAACGTTAGCTGTCAACTGGGTTGAGGGTGTTTTAAGCGCTATCTGACTGACGTCGGTAGAAAAGACAGCCCGAACCGCCGTCATCGCCGAGGTAATGAACTGTTAGCTAGCTAGCACCTTCACTTTAGCTAATTAACCGTTAGCTAACGGTAAATATTTTCCCGCGACGGCTCAAAAGTAGCTAACGTTCTGGCGACGCAATACGTTAAAAGTCACATCTTGCAAACACACTCAATTAACGAGCTATTGTTAAGAGACGTTAAGTTACCTTCTCAGGCTCAGCACAGCAGCAATGGGAGGGACTGCGTAGGAAGTCAAAATAGTAAGATGTCGCTACTCGCTACGTCACTTTATCCGCGTTAATTAAGCCAGCCAGTGTCCACTCGGTAGCTCACACGGTTTCTTCCTTATAACGTTTCCTTGGCATGTTCTGTTTGGCTAAATCAACCGCTAGATGCTAGTAAACTTTTGGTTTTGACCGTTTGATTTGAATGAATAAACGGAAACACTCGCGAGACACGACCCCATTAGCCAAACGATCACGCGAGATCAATTCCACCAACAAGATTTGAATGAACGACGAGCACCGCGGGAACAGGTGATTTTAGTCATTTGGGTGCAAAGAGAACACAACAGCGCTGCACGGTGGTGAAAACACGGTGGTGTAGTGGGTAGCACTCTCGCCTCACAGCAAGATGGGTCGGCCCGGGTTCCTTCTGTGTGGAGTTTGCATGTTCTCCCCGTGTAAGCGTGGGTTCTCTCCGGGTTCTCCAGCTTCCTCCCACAGTCCAAAGACATGCAGGATGGGGATAGGTTCATTGGTGACTCTAAATTGCCCGTAGGTGTGAATGTGAGTGTGAATGGTTGTTTGTCTCTGTTGTTTTTGTTGTTTCCATGTGCTTAGATTACACAACTTTAAAAGGTAAACAATATGTTTAATAGAATGAAATACTATACAGTATAACCTAACCTGTATACAAATGTTGAGGCAATTCCAATAAAGAAAATTTAAACAAAGACATTGAGACAAGGTTAAAAAAATTATGAACACAACTTTTAGAAGGCAACATAAAATGTAGATTCTAAGCGTATCCTAAAGGTGGTCAGAGGTGGGGCACACTTCACAAGATAGTCTTCTATATACTAGATACCACTAGATGGCCATCATGCCCTTCACATTCTTG
Organism: Eutrigla gurnardus; assembly: GCF_963514095.1. NCBI lineage: Eukaryota > Metazoa > Chordata > Actinopteri > Perciformes > Triglidae > Eutrigla > Eutrigla gurnardus. The sequence goes on along the minus strand of NC_139916.1, from coordinate 18,977,932 downwards.
GAAGGTCACATATACATATACATGCATTGTTTCAGCATACCATAGTCAGGTATGGTATTTTCCACATATTCTGAGCACAGTAGTCACTAGTTGTTTATTACTATGAATTAACAGCATTTCTACCAAAAAAGCGAATCTCTCTTCCGGTAGTGGAAATAGAGTAGTGGGCAAGCTGATAGAGGATGCTTTATATCCTCTGAGTGAAAATCATATGGTTTTACTTTTAAGTAATTTAAATGGATTATGAAGGTTACAAAAAATCCTAAAACGTTAACACTTTGTTAGATTTTTGGTAATCCCAGAGAGGTCTTGTCGGCACCAAAGCTTTTTCCTTTACCTGTAAGGAAGGAATGAAGATGCATCAGTCTACTAACCTGTGTAAATCAATCGTAATGTAAAGTAACATTGGCTATTCTAAAATATAACTCTTTTAAAAAATGCTGCTTGTCTTAGAAATTTAGAAATGTTTATATTCCTTTCATGAAATACAGAAAACACTGATTATTTGTTCAACATTGAAAGAAATGTGTGTAAGGTTGAGCGTGCAGCAGGAAGTTTGAACAGGATTAGCGATGAAAGAGATTTAAGGTATGGACATGTGAATGTCACGCCAAGCTGATACTTCTTATAGGTGACATTTGGATCAGTGCTTACATGCTGAGACCTTCTTTTCAATGACCCAGTAGCAAAAGCCCCTTCTGGCACGGTCATTGAACGCATTCCTGAAGTGGGGCATGTTTTGAGCTGAGGTTTTTGGTGTGTTTTGATGCACACCTAAAGACAAGGAGATATATATGTACTGTATATACATTTATATATATTATGTAATGAAACAGCAGGAAAGCAAATAATAAATGAAAGACATTTTAACAACTACTGTTAACGTGGGACCTACTATATGCTTGCATCATGGAGAGAACAGGATCATTAACTGTAGATTCGTCCAGAGTCAGAGGAGGTAACAGACTGCTGCTGGGGGTTAGAGCACCTCCATGTGACTCATGCCCTAGGGAAAGTATTAAAGCTAAATGAGAGACACATTTCTTATGTACAGAACTCTCCGCCCTCTCCGTACCGTACAGTGCTCTCCTGGTCACCTCCCAATTTGATATCATCCTTCAACAAGGCAGCTGGAACTGATGCAAGATAAACGGGAACCTGCAGTATGTGGGAACAACTGTTCAACTATCACAAGAATACAACATGTTTTTTTGTTGTGAATCAAAAGGGATATTAGTTTACATATCATTCAGTTAGAGGTGGTTGTGTCATTTGTTCCTACCATCGTTTTCATTTTGCTCCAGTGGTCTGTCTGGAGATGTGGAAACATGACTGGGTGACTCCTTGGCCAAGATGTCATGCTGTTGGAAAATCAAAGGATAATGAATGTTGATTACCATTAATTCCTTATGTCCAATGAAGTGACATGACACACAGTGCGGCTGCAAAACAAATGCGCTGTGAGTGACGGAGCGAAAGCTCTCGACTGTGACCAAGTACTTACTTTCGTCCCATGTTCTTTTCTTTTCCCCTGCTTGCATGTTTTCTACTATTCCCGCAGCCAGCTCACCTCGACTTACACAACCAAAGATAGGTTTTGTTACTTTGTTGCTAAGCAACACATTCGGTAACACTACCCCTGCTGTGGTGAACTGGAGCAGGTTATAACTTCAGATTTTGACATGTGACTTGGACTGGACAGCGTAATGTTGCAGTTCTCCACCAACATATTAGCTTCTCAATATTCCCATATATGCTCTGAGAAATTGTCTCAACTTTGTAATTATAGTTTTGGGACCTTGTGTTTATAATCTCTATACTTAAATAGTTAAAATAGTCCCCACAGAAGAAATATATATATTTTATTGATGTATTGTCTTTGACATACAGTAGCAATGTAGGAATTTAAAACATGGTGACAGAAGAACAAAATAGGCAAAGAATTGCAAAGTAGACAAAAACAAAAGCATACATCCTCACAGTGTTTCACAGCCTCGTCTTAAACAAAATAAAGATAAGGTTAACATAAGGTTTGTTGTTTTGTTGACAAAAGTCCACATTTACCAGAAAAGGCAATTTTGGAAAATACACTCATAAGCAATCCATCTTTTTCCAAATTTAAAGTACCAAAGCAAATGCTTTCTGATAATGCTGAACAGTTCAGTCTTGGTGACACTGCTGAGCTTAAAAGGGAAGACCTTTTTGATGGGGGCAGTTAAGATCACCGGGATATTTATGCCAGAATATATAGTATAACACCGTATGCATGATAAACCCATTCTTGCACGGTAAGTTCTGTTTTGTGCATATAATCAAATGGGATTTTTTGAGTGAGTTTACTGATGACACAACTTGACTACATGGCAAAATAAAGTAAAGAGTAACATCATCAGCTAGGCATTTCTCTAGTGGCTTTTTAGGAATGAACATTGAAATCCTTAAATACCATTTTAGAGGACAAACATTACAATTTAATTGAAAATACCGTCATCACATTATATGAAAAGACCTCTTCCTAGAAGGTAAATGCTTCATACAGTTTTTTCTGCCAAAGCCAGTGAGTGAATATAACAGGCAGCAGATGAACTCCTTTGCAGCAAACACACACTTTGAAACAGCTGCTCACTCACCCAATAAGTAACTCTAACCCTGTATCTTCGTGAATTCTGACTTATTATGCTTTCCAATAGTGTGGAATACAATATTGCTGTCAATACGTGACCATTATCCATCCAGCTTCACCCCTCATTCTTCCTGACATTGGATCCTCTCCAACAGGTGCTGCTCCACTCGCTGGTTCATGCGGTGCAGATCTTTCAGTATACTGGGCTGATCTTCCAGCTCCTCGTGGAGACATCGTGCTATTTCCAGCCTCCTGTAGTCTTCTGCTCTAACCAGACGCCGAATAATCTGAAGAGCACGATCCTTGAGACTGTAAACTGTGTAAACAAGACAAATGTTGAGAAATTGTTAAGCATTAGTCTTTCCCTCTTCAAGCAAACAAAGTAATACTTGTCTAAATATAGCCCTGTTTTACTGCTCCGTTTAGGAATATTTCTGATGACCTTAAAAAGGTGCAATGTGTAAGTTATGGCCACATGCCCCAAGGAAATGGGGGTCAGCTTTTCACCTCTGCTACTGGGTCGATACAATCTAAATTTACATGCATAATTAAAAAAACAAAAAAACAGAACTACTACTAACTAACTAACTAATAACAGGACAATGATCTCATTCAACCCAACTGTTGAGGATCTGAGGATCAGTCAAAACAGCACTGCTATCTAATGCTGTTCATGTGTGGCATCGGTACAACAAGGAGAGTTAACAGAGGAGATGTAAGGCATCTTATCATTGGGGTACAACACATGCACAGTAAAATACTGCCGTCTGCAGTAACTCTTCAACATTGCAGCTCCAGTTACTCTGCACATGTGTCATACCACATAGCTTAAGACTGTGTCCCTGCCTTCATTCAATAGCCTTGGTTTACCTTAACCATCTGTGTGTTTGTGCAGCAACCTCTGGCTTTGAAAGGTGAAATCTTTTTTTTTTTTTTTTTACTATTATTAGTTTAGAAAAAAACTTCCTGACACAATGCTGAATGTATAGTACGAATAGAGTCGTACTTATTTGAATATTCGTAACTCAGTTTCATGCCTAATGTTACATGTTATGTCATATTTCACATATTTCAATTAATTATCATCAATTAACCTATCCCCATCCTGCATGTCTTTGGACTGTGGGAGGAAGCTGGAGAGCCCGGAGAGAACCCACTTTTACACGGGGAGAACATGCAAACTCCACACAGAAGGAACCCGGGGCCGACCCAGGAATTTAACCCGGGACCCTCTCGCTGTGAGGCGACAGTGCTACCCACTACACCACCAATGCAGCCCATCATCCTGTGTGTTTCCACAAAATATTTCTGAAATGTTTGTTTATTTGCAGTGAGGTAAAAATCTCAGTAATGGTATTCTAAAGCTACTAAATACTACCCGCATGCATGGAAAACTAAAGGCAAGTGGAAAACAAGTAATACTATTTTTGTATTTTGTCACTTTAACCATCAGACTGGAAATTGTTCACAACAAGGTATTCAACAGCATTTGAAAATGCACAAATACAATTTGTTCTGGAATGTACTATCAAGCTAAGCGTGCTCAGGCAGAGTCTACAATGAAATGGGTTTATTACATATACATCATGTCAGTGACTAGTAATAAATTACATATGATAATGGGTAATAGTTTAGTAATGTGGCTAATCGTACCTGGTAAAGTGATATTAGCATTTCTACCCTCTGCTGGTTTAGGAATAAACATTTCTGTTCCATTCACCCTCAGTGGCTCATCAGTCTCTGCATCTCTGAACATCCATGGGTGCCCTGGGAATACCAAACATAAAACAATATTTAAAACGAGTGAGTATTGCCCAGTCCACAAGTGAAACTGCATTCGCAACTCGTATACAAAACTGTAAATCAACGCAAACCTAGAACTCAAAGACATAGGGTCACAAGTTTTGGTTATTGGTGACCAACTTTGTGCTGCGTCAGAATATAAACATGTGTCAGTGTCAGTGAAATCACATGAGTTAGAGAAAAAAAAAAATATCTGGGTTGCTTTTGTTTTTCACTGGCTGACCCTGGATGACTTCTCATTATGTGAAACATGCACTAGTGAGGAATAAGTGTTATTAAAGATGACTCTGAAAGGGGTCATTACGCATAATAAGAACGTTTACTTTTACATTACGATGCTAATACTTTTGTACTTTAAATAAAACTTTGAATGCAGGAGTTTCTACTTGTAACAGAGTATTTTTACACCGTGGTAACGCTACTTTTACTTAGGAAAAAGATAGCTCTAATAAAAGACAAAGGAGCAACAATCTATGCAAGAGTAGCTTGTAATAAAAGCTGCCTTACCGACAAACGTGGCCATTTCTCGTCCCGTTCCTGGCTGTAAATCCCTGTATGCCTGCGGCTCCCCGCGATAATCTATCCATTGTGGTCGTACGACACGGGGACTGAGGTTACAGAACACAACGCTGATGGGTATTTGACTGTTCAGGGAGCGAACCAGGGGGAGAGGCGGTTCTCCCTCTTGAGGCATTGCTGCTGGTAGCTAATTAACACGTATTTAGCGCGGTGAGTTAGCCATTTAGCTAGCGCTAGCTAGCAGCTGGGAAGACATCCATGTATGTTGCCCGTTGCCGACACACGGTAATCGTAGAGACACTGATAAATGTCACTCAGTCTATCCAAATAAACGACACCGTTTATGAAAAAGACTACAAGCAACTATTTGGGTAACACTACAGCGGGAGACCCGTCAGCTCTCAAGCCCAACTAGTTACTTTGTTTACATTCACTCTTCCGGTTGAAAGTCCTGGGACGTCAAACTATCCTGTGCTGTGATTGGTCGAGAGGCACGATGACGTGCCGATCTCACAGCAGATTCGTTTCATGGTATGGTGTCGTACAGATCGTGATAAGCAACACATCTTATAATTAAGATAATATTAATTCAATATCAATTATGCTATATTATTTAATAATAAACACACACTGAGATTATTATACGGCACAATGACTACTTTTACTTTTAATGTCTTTTTCTGACAATATCTCTGCACTGTGGTTTTCACTTCTGTTACATAACCTCGTAAAATCGATTAAACACATTAATATTGTTATACTATTATTGTGTCAAGCAGTAGCGTAGCGAGAGTCGGGTGCGTGTGGGACGTGTCCTCCGCACTTATCTCTTCCCTCCCAATCTTTACAACCGCTCAATTCATTTGTAACATCTCGTAAGACGTTTTTCCGAGCTGTCCTTAAATGCACCATGAATAGGCGGCGGCCCCCTGATCGCGTCACAGAGTTGAGACGTTGTTGTTGTAATAATGTTCAGTAAACCAGCCAGCAAGAGGCAAAACAAAACTTGCACTCTTTCTTCAAAACGAACCGTGTAAGTTGAGTAATGCTTTGGCCCGTTGATAATGTTGGCTTAATTATGTCAAATTAATTAGATGCCAATATAGATCAGTTAACTATAGAACCGGCAAGGGGTCCCACTCGCTTTTTCAAATACATGTAATATGTTAAAATACAACCCCTACATTTCCAAGTTCCCGTCTTTTCCTTAAATTACATAATATACCTCATTAATTCCTGCTCAGAATCTGTGCTCACTATTGCTTTGTACATATATTTGTGTGCTATTTATTGTTACAATAGAAAGAGCAGGGAGGAGAAGGGGGAGAAGAAGGCAAATAAAAAAAGGAAAAAGGAAAATAATAGCTGAGAAAATATATCTATAGCATAGCAGTGACTTTCATAGCTATTTCACATCTATTCTCAACTACACTGCTCAAAAAAATAAAGGGAACACTAAATGGAACAGACCACAGGTGAAAACGAGTGGCAATTAGCAAGACATCCCTATAAAGGAATGGTTCTGCAGGTGGTGACCACAGACCATTTCTCTGTTCTCGGCCTTTCTGGCAGATGTTTTTCTTTTTTGAAAGTTCTAGTTTGCACCACTAGAGGTAGCATGAGGCAGTTTCTCCAACCCACAGAAGTTGCCCAGTTAGTGCAGGGTGATGGTTTGAGGGCCCGACCTCCACAAATAGGGCGGGCCTGTGCTTAAAACCCAACATCGTGCAATGTGATTGGCATTTGCTAGAGATCATAGAGATTGGCGCCCTGTGCTCTTCACGGATGAGAGCAGGTTCACCCTGAGCACATGTGACAGACGTGGTCTGGAGAGGCCACGGAGAACGTTCTGCTGCCTGCAACATCCTCCAGCATGACCGGTTTGGTGGCGGGTCAGTGATGGTCTGGGGAGGCATTTCTTTGGAAGGTCACACAGCCCTCCATGTGCTTGTCAGGTACCCTGACTGCCATTAGGTCCCGGGATGAGATCCTCAGACCCATTGTGAGACCATATGCTGCCCTAGATTCCTTCTAATGCATGACAATGCTAGGCCTCATGTGGCTGGAGTGTGACGGCAGTTCCTGCATGATGAAGGCATTGATGTTATGGACTGGCCTGCCCGTTCCCCAGACCTGAATCCCATTGAGCACATCTGGGACATCATGTCTCGTTCCACCCACCAACGCCATGTCGCACCACAGACTTTCCAGGAGTTGACTGCTGCTCTGGTCCAGGTCTGGGAGTAGATCCCTCAGGAGACCATCCGTTGTCTCATCAGGAGCATGGTGTTGTAGGGAGTGCATACAGGCACGTGGAGGCCACACGCACTACTGAGGATCATTTTGTCATGTCTTGAAAAATCTCTGATTCTGAATCCAGACCTCCATAAGATGAGGATTTTGATTTTATAATCATCCTTATGTTGTTTTGTTGTCAACGCATTGCACTTTGTAATGAATAAAGATTTCCAACTGGAATATGTTATTCATTGAGAACTATGTGGTGTTTAGGTGTTCCCTTTTTATTTTTTTGAGCAGTTTATATACAACAAATTGGTGAGGATCTGGCCAAGGAACAGTCTATCGGATAACAGTGACTCTGAAATTAATTTCCACAGCTATTTCACAACTACTCTTCTTATACTCTAAAATGTATTTGCACATATTGTTTGTGTATTGCTTTAGACGTAGCAGGGAGAGAGCAGCTCATGGGGGTCAGGCAGAGACAGGCAGCAGCACAAGCAGTCAGGGAGCGGCGTCAGAAAGAGACACAGCAGAGGACGGATCTTGTGTGGCCGCTTTAAAACCACACCAGCCAGATGACTATTTTGAGTTTGGCAGCTCAAAATATTGATTTTGATCACTTTACTTGAGTCTGTGCCTTACTGTGGCAAAGGTTCTTCAGCTGATAAGGAGAGGCATCCTTAAGGATGATAAATCAATCAATACTTAGGCCTACTGATGGTTTGCTTGGCTATGCCTATCAAGCAAACGGTGCATTAATTAAGAGTGGTTTATGATGAAAAAGAAAATCTTACCAAACTTGACAAAGCTGCTGATAAACGATCACATAAATGTCTTTCTGGAGCTTTCGATAATAATTCCATTGTGTGCGCAAACAACATGAGCACAGATACAGGCTTTATTTGTTCCCTATAGAACAATAATACATATTTGCTTGGTAATCCCATTATTGAATGAACCTAAACTCCACCCAGTCTCATCCCTATATATAAGGGCACAGCTGCGTGTGAGATCACCCTCCTTCCAGTTCTGTTCAAGTCACCTCCGGCACTATTTGAAACATACATCAAGGTAGACATAAAAGATCGCTGACAAATGCTTACTATTTTAATGTCACGTAGGCTACACGGTTCACCAGTAAAAGTTTGCAGATTCATTTTGTTTTGGAGACATTTCAAGACGGTCTGTTCTTTTAACCTCGGAACCTGTTCACGACCCGAACACGATGTGTCCTCTGAATGGCAGCGACTTGGAAGCGGAGAACGTGGCGAGAGACGACAGCCTCGCCAGGACGGAGGTCGCGCTGCTCGGCTTCATCTTCATCAGCGCCGCCGTCCTCAACACCTCCCTGCTGCTCGTCCTGTGGAGGCAGCGCAAGCAGATGTCCAGGATGCGTGTCTTCGTCTTCCACCTGTGCCTGGCCGATCTGGTGGTGACTTTCTTCCAGGTGTGCCCGCAGCTTATGTGGGACATCACGGACCGGTTCGCAGGACCAGACCTGGTGTGCCGCCTGGTGAAGTACCTGCAGGTTCTCGGCATGTTTTCCTCGACCTACATGGTCGTGGTGATGACAGTTGACAGGTACCAAGCTGTCTGCAACCCGATGGTGAAGTTCCAGCGGACAAGCTCGAGGATCAACGTGCCCGTGTGCGTGGCGTGGGGGGTTTCCCTGCTGGGCAGCTTGCCGCAGGTCTTCATCTTCTCACGGGTCGAGGTTGCACCCGGCGTGTTTGACTGTTGGGCCAAATTCATCCAGCCGTGGGGGCTGAAGACTTACATCACCTGGACCACTCTGGTCATTTTTATTTTACCTGTTATCACCGTTGTTGTTTGCCAAGTGCGCATCTGTCGAGCCATCCAGATCAATCTGTGCCAAAAGACTCCGCGGAAGGGCGACGTGGGTCTCCCCCTGCCGTCCAGGGCCAGCGGTGTGGCCGGCATGTCCAAGGCCAGGGTGAAGACGCTGAAGATGACTGTGGTCATCGTCCTGGCTTATATTGTGTGCTGGGCTCCCTTCTTCACTGTCCAGCTTTGGTCCGCCTGGGACACAAACGCGCCGAAAGAAAGTAAGTCATCAGAAGGTGGCGCACAGTTTGCTGTTCATTTCTATTATTTACTGTAGCTGATAGAGAAATTGGGTTTTCTTGCATGCGTGATCAGCAATTAAATGCGCACAACATTTACGCACAACAGATATTCAGAACTGTCAAAGGACACTTCTTTGCAAACATCTGGCGCTTTGTCATTCCAGCTGCGACTTTCACCATCCTGATGCTGCTGGCCAGTCTGAACAGCTGCGCGAATCCCTGCATCTACCTGCTGTTCAGTGGTCAGTTTCCCAAGAGGCTGATGGCGCTCCTGTGCCAGCGGCAGCCCGACGCCAAGGATCCAGTCCACGACGAGGCGACGCTGGTCAGCACGCTGTAGCCCATGAGCTTCAAAAACGTGCCCGAGTACAAATGAGGAGAACGCGTCACCATCTGGGCAAACCTGAAGTGGGACCAGAGGACTGTGCTCCTCCAAATGCTGGATGTTGACGGATGACTAAAGCAACTGACTATCGAGTCATGTGGAAATTTAAGAATCAGAATGGACTATAAAGATGATGTCATTCAATTGTTATGATGTGACATAAAAAAACATTTAATAGAAGCTGGATTTGGACTTGAGGAAGACGTTTGCCTTTCTAATGCCCAGGGTATCCCAGGGCATTGCACCACTGAAAAACCTGGTTACGGTTGTGTGATTTCAAACAAAAAAAAACATTTGCTTTGGTTGAGAAAACAAAACCATTGGTTTAAAAATAAAAACATAATATTTGGGCTTAAAATAAGTACTTATGTTATTAAGTAAAATGTAAACAGAAAAACGGGTTCAACTTAAAAAAAACTATACTTTGGGACACAAACACTGGTCCCCTGGTTGAAAGTCCTGTGTTTGTCTGACCCATCCACCTCAGTGTATGGATTTGTTTGGTTTTCATACAGGTTTGCATTAGTTATGTACTTGAAAGTGGTGGGGCACCTTCAATGTCTGTATGAGATATTTCAGCCATTATTGTGGGACAATTAGGAAACAAATTCTCCATCATTAGACCAGGCTGACAACTGTGTGGTATTGGTATTATGTGCAGCAACTGTGGAGTCTGCGGTATGGTTTTTGTTCAGATCACTATGGCAGCGCTAACAGTCTAATGAGAATGAGACTGTTAGGTTCAACACGTGACCTTCGTGACCTTCAGCTGGACTTTGTAAACAGCTTTGTCTCAATTCGATCCAGCAGATACATAATCTCATCTTGTTTGACAATATTAGTCTTCATTTTGTATTTCATGTTGTTTAATGTCACTAGGATTGGTTTCCTAAGAACTTTGCAGCATCTTTATGGTTATTATCCCCAAATAATTGCAGCACTGTCAGAGCATGTTGTGCAGATGTTGTAGGGTCACTTTTTGTACCTTCCTGCTGGTGACGAATCCTTTTAGTCATCTCTTGTTGCCAATGAGCGTAAACCAGTTTCCTGCTGTTGGGAGAGCAACAAACAACATTACCCAGAATTTTGTTTTTCTGCTAAAATCATTGATAATCGATATCTTGTTGCAGTAATGTTGTACAGTAGATAGCGTGCGGTCTTGTAAATAAAAGTCAAGCAATTAACGGTCCGATTAATGTCAGGAAGTAAATTATAAACACTTTGTGTCCATCAAGAGCTACTCCATTCCTGATGGTCCGGGTAGTTGCATGTTTGAGGTAAATTGGATATGAACCACTCAGGTGCTAATAGGTATTTTCAACACTGTCATAGAGGTTAATTCAATTGGTTTATTATTGAGGTCAAAGGTGGACTGGACTATATTATAGTCAGAGGTGTTCACATTTTTTTAATCCTCCATATTTGGGCAGAATATACACACACAACATATATGTTATAGCACATTTATTGTTGGGGATTGATGAAAGTCAGCTTGGGGAACATCGAATCAGCGATATGACAAAGAATATAACCAATAGAGGCATAACACAGGACTGAAGATTTTACCAGTTTTTCTCAGAGAAACTTTCCTTTGTGTGAAACAAAATGATATGATATGAAATGGTTGAAGGCCCAACATAGAATTATAAATAAGATTTATTTTTAATGTAATCAACAATATTCTGAAATATTTCTAAGGAAGTTCCCACCTTCTGATTCTTTAGGTGAACTTCTTAAAACATTCAATTCTATTTCCTGGGTTTAGGTTGTATGACTGAAAAAAGTTGTATAAAGCCTTTCTGGCTCAAGTGATGTCCCTTGAGTCAGAATCAATTTAAGACGACACGTTTTAAAAAGAAACAGGTGAGGAGCGAAACATGTGGGCTTGAGGCTAAGAGCTCTAGGCTACATTAGCTTCTTTGAGCCTAACACCCACATCTCAATTGCATTGTGGGTAATGTAAGTGTCAGGGAAGTTTTTTTTGTTTTTTTAAAGATTTTTCAGGCATAGACGCCTTTTATTAGCAGTGGACAGATAGGAAAGACAGGAGAGAGAGAGGGGGTGTGACATGCAGCAAAGGACCGGGGTCGGCTGTGTATGCGTACGTGCCATGCGCTCTAACCACTCCGCCACCTGCGCACCTGTCAGGGATGTTTTGACCGAGATGAATCTCTGCTTCTGCTGCATCGAGTCGGGGAGCAACGTTAAATCATAGGAGACTACAAGAATAAAAGATGAATTCAAACCACAAAGTCATGTTATTATGTACAACTGTACACCCAAACAGCATTGCACTTAGGATAAAGAGTAACATAATCTTTTTTTAAATTGAAACCCATCAACCTTTAAAGAGTTATTACATTTTAACAATTACTCTAATTTGTTTGAATGCCAAAGATTATTGTGACAAGATCGAGAGACAAACTCACGTCTGTACGGTAAATATGAAGCCACTTCCAGCAGTTGGTAGTTTAGCTTAACATAAAGAGTAAAGCAACTAGCCTGGCTCTGTCCAAAGTTAAAATAAATCTTCCTACCAACACCTCTCAAGATAAATAATTAGTAGGTTAGATTTTTTTTAAATTAAACACTTTGTGGTCTCTGCATCCAGATATAGTTGCATCCACATGTATGAGTTGAACAAATGAGATCAAATGTGTTAATTAGTATGAAGATGTAGGGATACTGGGAGGTATATTTTGTTAACTTTTTATATTCGTAGGCAGGCTAGCTGTTTCCCTGTGTTTATAGACTGTATGCTAAGCTAAGCTAACAAGCTGCTGGTGGTTTATTATTTACCTGACAGACACAAAATGGATAATCTTATCCTCTTGGCAAAAAAAAAGCAAATGAGTGTATTTTCCAAAGTTTTGAACTATACCTTTTTAGAAAATATCCAAAAAACTGTAATTGGACATACCAACATCTTCACAATCTAGATGATTTCTTATTGCAATCAATGACTTTGCTTCGTGATAGTAAAGATTATTTCTGAACAATTCTCTGTGACATGAAGAGATATGTGAAATAAGAGTCGGATACTACAATCAATCGACCACACTTATATTACACACCAAATGCTTTAACTGCCCCGAATTTACAGCAACATTTATACAAATGTGAGCCAGCACCTTGCAACAAAACCGCAAGAAGTAAAATCCTGAAACTGCAACACTACAAAACTAAAAAAAAAAACCTATTAACTTAATGTTAATCTCTTCATCACTCTCATCCTTTATAATCTTTCATCTGTGGCTCACTGATTGATCAAACATATCAAAAGACACTGAGCTGCGGCGTAGGCACACTATTTTAACATGCCTCACAATATGGACGAACTAAACGAGACAGGTGACTGCTCCCTTTGCTCTCTGTAATAAGTAGCTTTAACTTTCTTTAAAAAAAAAAAACCTCGACTTGGCATCTCTAATTTTCACTTGCTCGTTTCCTGGACAACTCATCTGACAGGACAGCGAGCCTTCATTTGAATACAAGACACTGATTATAATCACGAATATTACACATCGTCATTATTGTCACCTCAGTTTTTTTGTTTATTGCATAAAAACTGGTGTGATAATAGAGAGCACACATTGATGGGCATGTAAAATTACTTTCCAATCTTCTTTCATACAAAAATACATCAAATTTAATTCCAAGATTCAAAATATCCCCTATAGACAGATCTACACTTGCATTCCCTCCACTGACCTAAAGCAGCTGAAATTACATCAGAAAACACAAGAAAGCCACAAAGGATTTGAATGCTGAGTGACTTATATTAACTAGTTGGTTTTTACAACAGATTAAAGTAGGTGACCAACAATATCCCTCTCTCAGCTGCACAGTCAAACTCTCCATCACACAGAGGAAAGGAGTTGAAGGGAAACTGCTGCACATCTGCAAGCTGCTAGGATGCTACAACATGTCTTTGAATCAATCTGTTATTCTTTCTTTCATTCTATCCCTTAATCATCTCACTTCTGTCTCCACGAGAACCTTTAGAAACAATCACGTCCTCCTTCCTGCTCTAATTTGCTCTCAGAGTGCCTACTGACCTTTCCACTAATACGATGGATTTACTGCCATGGATGACAGGCGATGTGTGATGCATCGATCACTTAAAGTAATCGCAGCCAGAGAGTGCATTAAGATCCAGGCTTGTGGGATTGCACATTTTTTTTTCTCATTTTTTTTCTTTTACAATAACTTATGGTCCGACATCACAGGCAGAAGAGGCGAGAGCTACCTCTCCCATCGTCCCCCTCGCCCTGGGGAATACGGGGGAGCATAGCTGAACGGGTCAGACCCCAGAAACGAGGCGGACACAAGTCCTTCTTGGTGGCTGTGAACTTCCAACCCATGTGAGACCCACAGGTCCGGCACTGAGCGATCGTCCAGGCGTATCTGAGGGTAAAGGAAGAGCACAACATTTTATTAAAGTTCCCCAGCAGGTATAATGGTGCCGTTTCATCAACAAAACAGTTCAATTAAATTGATTAAAATAACTTAAAATAATAAATAATTTACGCCCCTGGTACAATTGTCATAGCTGGCGTGATCCCATCGCAAGATGTCCTCAGATTTAATTTATAAGTTATAAGTTATTTATATGCAACCTTTTACAAGCAGCTTATACTGGCACTTACTGCATGGATCATTAAGAAGAATCATTTGGCTACTGACCAAGAATAAACAGTATAACTGTTATAATTGAAAGCCTTATCTATAAACTGTTACAAATACTAAATGCATTCAGCCACAAATGGCACAGTGTACCATGATTCCACAGCCTCTCATAACTTACTACTTAAACAACTGTTGCAGACATTGCTGTAGCACTTGATCCATACAGGCCAATTGAGTCAGAGGAAGGAGTGTGAGCAAAATGAAATAAGTATGGCAAAGTTACCCTGGAAACCAGCTGTGCAGTGTGGATGGCCTGCCGATCAGGTTGATGTTGTTGGCTTTGTAGACAGTCAGGGTTTCATGGACATATCCGTGAGGGTTGACGTACGCAGCCATGGGGCCGTACAGAGACAAGCTGCAGGAAGAGGACAGGCAGGTGGAACACGTCATCAGCAAAGAATATAACTTCAGTTAACGGTTCAGACAAAAACAAAACATCAGGGTGGTCCTTTTAAGGAAAGAACAGCCAGGAACTAATGAGCAGAGTTGTAAAGGGAGCATGCAGCACAACAATGTCATAATGTTCAGATTCTAACATGCCAGTGTTTCCAAGGCTACCACATGTTTTGTGTCAAGGTGGCTTCTGTGCATAAAATGTGTTTAATATAACACAACAGTGCAGCCACGACTACTCTGGAGTGAAATAGTATATCTCGAAATAAGACAAAAATAATGTAACATAGTTTAGTCCTTGCACACAATAAAACCAGACAAAGTGACGCAGTTTTTCCGAGTAGCAATTTACTTCACTCCAGTTCTGGCTCAGGTCCTTAATTGAAAATGCATTAGCTGCATACATAGTTCTTAGTCAGAGGAAGTGTCTAACTTCAGAAATCAGATTCAACAGATAATCATTCATTCACTCAGATTATCTGGATCTCCTCACGCAAAACAGTTAATGCTCTTTTCCTATAAACAGAGAGCGTGTCTGGACAGTTTCATTGGGGGGTCTGTTCACACACCATCAACCAATATAAAAACATTACATAACTGTGTGTGTGTGTGTGTGCATGTACAAATCAGGACCACGTATATTCATGATGAAACCCCAGACTTTGTGCAACTTCCCCACATACGTCAAATCCGTGTTAACTTTGTTGTTGTTGTTGTTGTTGTTTTTTACATTAACCCCAACTGCTACAGGGGAGAACTTATTTTTCCTATTCAAAAACAAAAAAGTATAATGCAGCCTTACATTTAACATGTCTGTTTTCCATTGAAATAAAACATTAAAAAAACACATGCAGCCTACTAACAGCATTAACAGTAAAGTAGGAGCAAGTAGAGATACACCAATTTCCGTCTTTCTTACCAACTTTCTT
Organism: Eutrigla gurnardus; assembly: GCF_963514095.1. Classification (NCBI taxonomy): domain Eukaryota; kingdom Metazoa; phylum Chordata; class Actinopteri; order Perciformes; family Triglidae; genus Eutrigla; species Eutrigla gurnardus. Next base: position 18,962,260 of record NC_139916.1, on the reverse strand, counting down.
TCTGTGAATTACAATAACTTTCAAGTACTGTTCAAAAACAGAAAGTTTTTGTAATTTTTCTTTCATGGAAAATTGCTTCTGTGCCGCTGTGTGTACAACGTAAAACTATCATGCACTACTTTTGATTGACCAGTCACCAGTAATAGCTGAGAACTGGGAGGTTTCGCTGGCGGCCAATCGATCAATCCAGCAACAACCTCTTCAAAGACAGACATCTCAAGAGACTCAATGCAGAAAGTGTGAGTGTAATATTCACAGTGATGACTTTCCTCTCTCAAACAAATGCCTTGAAGTTTAAATGACACTGTGCCGAAAAGCATTTGTAATAACTAAGCTACAACATGCAAAAGAACTGACGTCCTCACCTGAAGATCTCATTTTTTGTGGTGATTTCTGTGTCCTGGCACTGCTTACAGCACAGTGATGTGCACTGGGGAGGAGAGATGATATCGTGTTTAAATACATGCCAGATGTTCTCGATGCAAAGCTTATTGAGGGTGCTGTAATATTCGACCCCGCTGTGCTTCCACAAAAGCCACTAGACAAGCCGGATGATGAGTTTGTGTCTGCAGCGTGTGACGTGTAAGACTCTCTACATAAAGACGGATCATTATCCTCTATCAGACCAGAGGATGAGACCAGAAAAGCGACTGTTGGACTGAAATATCGCAGAAACAACACATCCACCACAAGCACAGCTAAATATACCAGAGAACATTAGAGGGGACAAACAGACACAGTCTGTGCGGAATGTAGGAACACCAGATCTTATCACACCATGACAGAGATGATGGCTGCAGGGACAGAGGAGGACAGCTGAGTGGGTCTGGCAGGAATGAGCGGTTTGTGATGCCCTGTCCTTACCCGGTCCATGATGTCCAGCTCACAGCGAAGTCTCTGGATGGCACTGCCGATCTTCAGCAGTTGGAGCCGCAGAGCATCGTCTATAGGCAGACAGGCTGCCACTCTGTAAGAAAAGTCTGAGAGAAACCAGACATAAGGGAAAGAGAGTGATGAAAGAAAGAGACACAAGCGAAAGGATGTGTGTACGTGTCTGCTATCCATCTGTAACACACTGAACAGAGGCTGAACAGAGGCTAAACAGAGGCTGAACAGAAGCTGAACAGAGGCTGAATAGAGGCTGACCTACGGCGTTCGTAGGGAGAGTGTCATCCTTCAGATTCTCGTCCCATTCATGGAGCTGTTTCTTCACTCGGTTCATGAGTGACTCCTGTGAGGTCAGACACAGGAAGCAGGCAATCATGGTTTACATTTGCTCCTATGTGATGTTTATATACACAGTATGGAGGAAATTCCACGTAGAGCACACTGGCTGCAGTACTCACAGAGTCGTAGAGAGCGTAGACCCACGGTGGCCATGGTGTCAGACTGGCACAGTGAAACTTCCTCTGTGATGAACAACAGATGCGTCATTAACTAATTAAATCTCCACACAATGAAATAAAATATTTTTTGAACATTAAGATTTGCCTTAATTGAGATAAAGGAATCCAAGGTACGGAAATGCTCATGCTTCCAACTGTTGGTCTGACAAAAACAAGACATTTGAAAATGTCATCTTGGACTCTGGTAAGTAGGATAGAAAGTGTCACCTTTTTCTGAGTTATAAAAGAGACCCAACAATTAACCAATTCATTGAGAAAATCAATAATGGAATAAGCATGATAGTTGCAGTCTTATGTGAGTCGCCTCAAATTTACATTTCCTTGTGATGGACTATAAAGTGATTCTAAAGTACTTCACTGCAAAAGATGCTGCATGTTATTGCTGCATATTTGACTACATGTACTGTAAGTGTTGGCGTGTCTCACCTGTTGGTAGTTATTCCACCAGCGCTGAGCCTGTTTGCAGCTCTGAGTTGGGGGTTTGGAAGAGGGATGCATGTGGAGCCTTGAGAAGGTTGTTAGCTGCACGGCAGAAAGGGGGTCTGGAAGGATACGTTCTGGAAGAATCTGTACTTTGGCCTGTTTGATCCTGGAAAGACAAATGAAGAGAGACAATAACAGGTTGTGGACAAATGAAAAAAAAATGAATGAGAACAACAAAAGGCGATGGAAACCAAGGAGATGTATGACAGATTAAACAAATGGCTTATGGCTGAATGCTATCAGGTGTATAACGGGATGTTTATAAATCTGAGATGACCACAAAAGGTGCCGCCTGAATCCCTCCAACTGCTCCTCACTCATGATGTACTTTGCGTGCTTCCTGGAGTTTGGATAAACATTCACTGAGCAACACCACATGAATCATAAAAACACCTTCGGGTGTAACCATGAACCATAACTGACACCTAAAATGTCATTGCTGTGGTCAATTACAGTACAAAAAAATGCTTAACAGGATTATGAAAACCAAGTTATGCGCATTACAATGATTGAATGTGTACATTTACAATAGTTACAACACAAATACAATTGTTGAAAGCTGACAATGCTGGTCTAGTTAGTCTGCCCTCTAGTTGTGAACTGTGAAAGCACCACTTTCATAGTCATTTAGGGAAAAAAGAAAGAAAATGTCCTCAGTTTCAAGCTGCAAGAAACGCCTGGTCAAAGACTGATAGCTGATGTCGTCATCTTTGAGTAAATACGCATCGCAACTGATGTATATAAAAAATTTAAATTTCAAAGTTTGATTACATTGTTTACATCGACTGAAAACATCTGAAGAATTTTAATATTTTGTATATGTTTGCACTCCAAATGACTATGAATTGAAATGAACATATATAGGCTGTTAGGGTACACACTCATGTAAATGATCCACTAATTGGCAGTCCCAGGTTAGTTCAGTGTGCTGCTGGTTTTCTATCTTATCAGGTGGCTAATAACAGATAATTCAGATCATATTTCTGTTTAAATCAAGTCCCTGCATCGATGATTTCAATGAAAACCTGCAGACAACCAAGGACTCACTCCATGTGACAACAATGACACAATGTGTACGTCTTCATTCATAGACACCAGCTCTCATTCAAATGTGTATATGCATTAACCTCCTCACCGTTGTTTATGAGGCAATTAAACTTACCCATCGGCTTGAGTTCTTATCTCATGGACCTTGAATCTCTGCCTCCCCACAGCTTTCACTTTAACAGTTTCAATGCCATATTCTTGCTCTTCTCTGTATGCATAGATTTCAGCTGTTGTCCCAAACTCCGCTTCCAACTCACCTGCATCACTGCTGAAAAACATTATAAAAAGCCAGTAAAATTACAGACAAACAAAAACAATGGTGGAAATAGCATCAGCAGACATATTATGACTTTGAGTCCTTCACTTAGGTCAAGCTCTAAAAAACAGGATCCTACATTTCCCATCAATCCACTTAATGGGACTTTTATTAGAATCTCCAACCAAGCCTGGTGGATGCCCTGGTGTACCCTATTTGAAGTCTCCAAGCTCAAGATAATCCTCATGATATCATCAGGGTAATTTTCTCAGACTTTAAAAAACTCTTTACATGATACAAAAAAAGAAAATGATACAAATCACTACTGCATCACTACTCACCCGTGTGCGAGCACGGCAAAGGTGCGGTCTCTTTGGATGACGCTCCGCATCATGCTGACCTCCTGCGGCCTGAAGAGCTGCAGAGGCAGCGTCTGACCTGGCACCAGCATCACAGCTGTGTGTGGCAGCACAGGGATGGTCTGACAGCTGTCCTCGTCGTGGACTGTCCGGCCGTGAAACTCCTCCATGTCTGAGCCCAGGTACTGCCACCACAGGGGTCACAATCACCACAACAAGACCACAATGGTCACAGAAAAGTAACCTTACAGCTTTCTGACAGATTAAAAACGCAGGGAACGAGATATGACACATGTATGGTAGTAAGCATGCAGAGAAAGAAAGTATCTTGGCGTCACTCACAGAATGCGATGTGGGGAGACTCTGGTCAAAGGTGATGATTGTGGGCTTCTCTGCGTCCTCGCTGTCTCGGTCTTCAGTCTCCATGTCATCTTCCTCCTCTTCCTCGTTGTCTGTCATGGCACAGCAAGCAGAGTCTCACAGTTAAGACCAGTTAGCTCTTTTAGTGTTTCCTAACCAAACTACAGACGCAAATGTGTCATCTCAATGAGTCAGTCTGATGGTAAAGATGACTGACAGTGACAGCAGAGGTTCACAAAAAGTATCAGTGAGGATATGATGCCTGACAGTGGCCTGCTGTGAAGAAATGTTAGCTAGCTACTAGCCGGGCTAAAGAGATGAACGCTTTCTGGTGAAACACCGAGCAGACCCGCCAGTTGTTCGCTGAGTTTAACTGTTACCTGGTAGAAGCTGTAACTGGTTCCCCATGTTGTCGTTAATGTTGTCTTCACCTCCACCCCTCTCGTCAGCCATATCCTTGTGTTTACAATACTAACTCTTCTTCTACGTCGTCTTCACAGTGCAGCGTCGAGGCGGCTCTCGAGCGCCCTCTGGCGAAGTCACACGACTCAACACTGAGATTATGTATCTGGCTATAAATCTAATCTGTCAGGCCCATTTGAAAAATGTTTGATTAAACTTTTGTTGTACTCCATCTTTTCCCCTCCGGCAGTGACTGGTTTGGAAACCATTATGCAAATGTTTATACAGAAAAAATACATTTAGACGGTACATATTCATAATGCTTAACCATTTCATGTTTCAGCTGTCAAAAGTACATACGCTACTTTTAGATTTACAAGGTACTTGTATTCCACATGAATACTTCCATTAATGCTACCTCTACTTAACTACATTGCAGAGGCAGGTAGTGTCCATGTTATGCTGCATTTATGACAGCTTCTACCTAGCCACAGCTTCTTTTGCAAAAGTTGAGGCCATTTTGCCTGCATGAGTACTTTTTCTACTTAACAGATAATTTTAGTACAGGATTTAAACAGCAATTTCGTTTTTTGGGTCATTGATGGGGGGGGAAGAAATTGTTTTATGACCATTAATGCAATTTATCCTTTGTGAAAATATAGAGCCGCTCGATACAGTATTGGGCTGCCATGTACTTCAGCAGGCACATTTGATTTTAATCAAGTGTCATGAGGTAGCTTTCATTATCAAATTATTCAGGACTTGTGAATTTAAAATTAGTCTCAATTGTAGAACAAAATCCCATTTGATAACTTAATTTCTTATCATTTCTTCTTAAGTATAAAGTAATATTTATACACATGAACCAACAAATCTTGTAGGTGAAAATTAGGAGAAACGTGCCAATTTTTAACGGTGTTTATTGTTCAATACACCACATGACAGTTGGTAAATAAGGTTTACGGTCCATGAACAAAAGCAAGCTGTAGTTCTGATGTTGAGAGATCATCCAGCGTCTTTGCCTCTGTCAGCCGATCACTGCAGGCTCCATGACATGCGCAGTCATCCGAGATCAGGATTCAGGCCTGTGTTCCACTGATGGAGGCTCCACTTCAGCCACATGTGTTGATCAACTGCAGCAGCTCCGACGGGAATTACAGCTTGCAGGGGGATGAGGGCTTACTTTGACCTCTGCCTCATCTTTCGCCTTTTACGCTTCAGCCTGTTGAAAAACAAAAAGCCATCAGAAAAAACGTTTCCTGTTTTAAAAAAAAAAAAAAAAGGCAGACAGTGTACAAATCTGGGATGATTGCAAAAGCCAACAGTACTTTTAATGGCCAAGTCAATAAAAAAAAAAAAAGGATAAGTGTTTGCCAATGCTGTGCAGGAATGCCTAAACTTGTCTTTTGTTAAAGATTTAAACAGAAAATACATTAGACATGTGATCATTTTAAGACTTGTGTAAACTCAAAACTGATAAGGTTTTCTAAATATTTTTTTAAGGCGAGCAAGCAAGCCATTTTAAAAAACTGGTTTGAACTAGGAGCCATTATTTCACCTATTGAGTAGTAACTGATGTTCACATGCAAATATTTAGGATCACGGATCCATTCATATGTCAAAAGCCATGTTATGTACATGACACTAGTAGTTTACCACGGCTGAGCATTTAAACATGGACACCAGCTATACATTTACAGCAGGTGTTTGAGTTTCCACAGTGATAAAGCTTTGCACCCAAAACTGCCAACACTTGCTATAACAAAAGCAATGTTTCAATCAAATGGTTTGGTAGCAGCACAATTTACTCGAGTGTGCAAATAATGTTTTGCGGTTTTTAGCACTAATAATGGCATACATGGAGAAAATGGTATTTCTTTCACACATCACTATGTAAATATTCATATGTTTCTGTGCCTGTTTGCTGGTGTATTAAAAATGCTCCGAAGACAACGGGTAACTAGTCATTTGTACAGTTGGTAATCAATGCTTACCTGCGCATACGCTTCTTCCTCCACTGCAAGACAAACAGGGGACATGTTAGTATGGTTGGTGCAGCCGTGTGCCCTTCCCACTCTTTGATGCAGATAAACTACACTGGTACTTAAGCCGCTAAACAGAAATGTCAAATATGGAGTTTCTAACCAAAATCAAAATGACAAAAGGTTTACTACTGCTAACGCTAGCAGCGTGCGTCACTGGGGGCCTTCATGAAGAATAGCATTTGCACTGCTTTGCACGTGTTTTTTGACGCAGTCAAATTATTTGTACACTGGCAATAAGAGCCGGAGAGATACAGGCGAAAGACGAAGATACGGACGAAACACAAATATAGTCAGTCAATAGACGAAACACGCTGCTCAGGGGGCTGCTATTCAGATGCTAGCTAGCAGCATTCACTGGAACAGGAAGTTAAAACACCAATTCATGGATATCGGCAGGTCAACTCACCTTGGCTCTCATCGTGTGGAGAGAATTCTGTGAAGACAATACAGTTGGAAAGATTAGTAACTGCGGATGGTTAGTAAAAACATTTGATTAGTTTGGATTCTGTTAGCAGCAATAGGCTTGTCCATACCTCAAAGCGAGAAGAGCAACGGAAAGAGGATGTGACGAAGAAACAGGGAGGTATTTATAGGGGTGTTGACGTCATGTTCAAGCGCCAACTGTGGTGTTCTTACCTCATTGGGAAATGTAGTTTAAATGGTTAGGTCCGCGACTCCCCAGCTCAATAGCCTTATTTTAATGTAATATTTTTTCTCAAAACGATATACTTATTCATTTAACAAAACACACTATTATCCCGGAAATAAAGTTTTAAAAAGTCTGCTATTCATTATAAAATATGTATTTCCAAATCATGCAATTCAAAATAAATTGAAATGTTAGTTTTTAACAGACAAGTAAATTAGATAAATACCTAGTCCTAGACACGCAGCAAATCACAGAACGGCTGTGGCTTATTATATGATAATAAGCTCCAGTAGTTGCAGTAGTGTTGACATTTTTAAAGGTAGGTTAAAGACACACCTTTTTAATCAGGCTTTTAACTAATATTTACATTTTTATTCCATTCTTATGTGCTACTATCATATTTTATGTTGTTCCTTCTAGCTTGTTTTTTGTTTTATTTACCTATGGTACAATTTTTAATTTTATTTATTATCTTACCTATTCTTATCCTTTTAACTGTTCACTCCATTTATTTATCTTTTGTCATGGTCTTAATCTTATCTTATGTCTTTAGGTTTTAAGGTTTTAGTCCAGAGTTTCCTCAGGGGGGTCCTCCACGCTGGGAGCTGAGTCCGGGCTGCTGCTGGGAGTACTATCCTTGGGTCCCTTCGGCCCGACCAGCTGTTGTCTGTCAGGGTCGGGGGGCCTGGGGCACTGGTGCCCCCCCCCCCCCCCCCCCCCCCCCCCCCCCGGCACAGTCTGTGACTCCTCCCAGTGTGGATGGCCCCAATGACAGCGCTTCCTCAATCCTCAGCGCCTTGCCATGTCTCCCTATTGCCGGTATTGTGTGTGTGTGTGTGTGTGTGTGTGGAGGGTGGGAGGGAGGGAGGGAGGGGTTTACTTTATTGTTTTTTATCTTTCTTGTGTAAAGCACTTTGTGCTGCACACCTGGTGTATGAAAAGTGCTCTATAAATAAAGTTTGATTGATTGATTGATAGTTACTAAATTGACATTGAGATTAATTACGTTAAATCTGTTGTGACAGCCCAGAGAAGAGAGTGCAGGAAGGCTGAACGAATCTGGCGGAGTACTAAACTTCATATTCACCATGACATCTATAAAGAGAGCCTTCGGGCCCACAATTTAGTCTTAAAAAGTGCGAGAGAAACATACTTCTCCAATATCATAAACAACAACACTAATAAGGCGAAAACCCTATTTGCAACTGTTGACAGACTGACCAACCCCCCAACACAAATACCAGCTAAACTCCACTCCACACAGAAATGCAATGAGTTTGCATTCTTTTATACTAATAAAATTGAAGGCATCAGACGCGCCATCAATATCTCAAACAAAAAAGTTGGATCACCACCCTGTTCAGGCAAAAGTAACACAGCAATGATGGCAAGCTTTAATGCCATAGACTCTAAAACTCTAGTGGAAACGGTGACAAATCTAAAATCATCCACCTGCTGCCTTGATGCTTTACCTACCAACTTTTTTAAGAATGTTTTTGACTGCCTATCAATAGACGTATTGCAAATAGTGAATAACTCCATTCAATCAGGCAATTTCCCAAAGGCCTTCAAAACTGCAGTCATTAAACCTCTTCTAAAAAAGCGGAGCCTAGATGCCTCTATTATCAACAACTACAGACGAATTTCAAATCTACCCTTCATAAGTAAAATAATTGAGAAAGTTGTCCTCCAACAACTAAATCACTTCCTGGCTTCAACTGGCTGCCACAACAACTTCCAGTCAGGATTTCGACCTTTTCATAGCACCGAGACGGCCCTTATTAAAGTTGTAAATGACATCCGTCTTAACACAGACTCTGGCAAAACTTCAATATTAATGCTATTAGACCTCAGTGCTGCATTTGACACTGTCGACCACTCAATACTCTTGGACAGGTTGGAAAACTGGGTGGGGCTCTCAGGCACAGTCTTAAGCTGGTTCAAGTCATATCTACAAGATAGGAACTATTTTGTTTCCATTGGCGACTTTGTATCAGAACCTACCAATGTAACGTGTGGAGTCCCCCAAGGTTCAATCTTGGGGCCGACCTTATTCAACATCTACATGCTCCCACTAGGACAAATCATGCAAAATAATAACATTGACCACCATTGCTATGCCGATGACACCCAAATCTATGTAGCACTATCACCAAACGACTATCGCCCCATAGATCTTCTGTGCCAGTGCATTGAGCAAGTCAAAGACTGGATGTGCCAAAACTTCCTACAACTAAATGAGGATAAAACTGAGATAATTGTTTTTGGTGCTAAAAAAGAAAGGTTTAAAGTAATTCAACACCTTCACTCTCTGTCCCTGAAAACCTCAAACAAAGCCAGAAATCTTGGGGTTATTATGGATTCTGATTTACATTTCGACAGTCACGTTAAATCAGTAACAAAATCAGCCTACTATCACCTAAAAAATGTAGCAAGACTTAGAGGGCTCATGTCAGCTCAAGACTTAGAAAAACTTGTACATGCCTTTATTACTAGTAGGCTAGACTACTGTAACGGTCTCCTTGCAGGTCTTCCGAAAAAAACTGTCAGGCAGCTACAGCTTGTTCAGAACGCTGCTGCTAGAGTTCTTACAAAGACCAAAAAATGTGAGCACATTACACCAATTCTTAAATCCTTACATTGGCTCCCTGTATGTCAGAGGATTGATTTCAAAATCCTCCTGCTCACATATAAATCACTACATGGTCTAGGACCGAAGTATATCACTGATATGCTCCACATAAGACTTCTAGACCACTAAGATCTTCTGAGAGCAATCAGTTAGTGATTCCCAGAGTAAACAACAATCACGGGAGAGCATCATTTAGTCACTATGCAACAAATGGCTGGAATAAACTTCCTGAAGATGTAAGACTTGCCCCAACTCTGACCACTTTTAAAACTAGACTGAAAACTTTTATGTTCACCATAGCTTTCTGCTAAATCTTTTAATGTCTGCACTGTTTTTAATTATTGCAAATATGTTTTTATTCTCTTTTCTTTCTGTAATGCATTTTTAATTATTTTTTATTATTTTCTTTTAATTCTTCTATTTTTTTTTCTTCTCACTTTGTTTTATGATGTGAAGCACTTTGAGTCTGCCTTGTGTATGAAATGTGCTATACAAATAAAGTTGCCTAAAGTTGCCTAAATCAAAATCTATTTTTCTTTCTTATTGATCATTAAATACATTCTCTAAACTGAAAACTGATTGATGCGACAAACAAAATAACATCCCAATGCTCAGAAGGGGAATAAAGATTATATTTATATATATAATATATATATATAAAATATAGAATTATATGTTTGTCTTTTACACAGATAGGCAATCTATCACTGTATAGTATAACTGTTCAAATAAACAGGCAGGAATGTCAGCTTTTGTTCAGATCAGGCCGGTTGAATATCTAGTGTTGCTATAAAGAGGCTGTTATTGTTTCCAACATTTCCCACAATTGCCCAATACAACAAGATATTTGAGGGCAAGCAAAATCTCAAAAGTATAGGTATCATATTGGCAAACTCTAGTGAGTCTGTATCTCATTCACTTCTTCTTCAAACCACAACCTCTGAACTTAAATGCTTAGCTTTTGGACTTAAGAAGGCAGGTCGTCATATTTTTGCATCGCATCATTGCAGACATTTCCAATACTGAACTTGGTCAAACCCTTCAGAAAAAGAACAGAGATATATGAAAATGTTTTTATTTCATTAGATGTAAAGTTCCATTGCCCACTGATTGAGCTACAAAGCAGGATTTTATTATTCTGAACATATTCAATTGTTAACAAATCCGAACCAACACTGACCCAGACCTTAAAGTGTAACTCAGATCTCTTAAGGTCCAAATCCACTGAAGACACCCCTAAAAAAACATATAAAGCTGGGCCAGCTTTAGTTCTCATGCTTCACAGCACTAATGACGGTGTAAAGCAAGTAACCAGCATCACTAATAAAAAAGTTTGTCAAATGTGGAAAGTGTACTTTTCTATCTATTCATAAAATTCAAGGGGAATGGCAGTAAATGTAGCAGTTTGTTCCCTAAAAAAATCAAGCGGATTACAATTGTTTTTTGCTTGTATACTTAAAATATTCCAGTCTTGTGCTTTAAAAGAATTGAGCGGGGTTAAAACATTGTAGATTCAGCAGAATATTTGGTCAGGTCTTGACGATGGAAGAGTAACCATAAACCTTTACTGCATTAACTCAGACACAAAAACCTTTTTTATAAAACAGTCCTGGTCATTTCTGTCTTTTATTGTGAGTTTTGTTTGTTCAAATTTATAATTTAACCCTTTACTGCATAGTGGAGTTTAAAAAAAAATGTTTTTGCTTGATGCCTGAACCCTCCTAAACAGATTGTTACACTTATAAGGTGACAAAAGTGCTCATAAACCTTCCAATAAAATCCCAATAATTTCCTTTTACTCTAAATATTCGTTTACATATAAACAAGTTTAGATAACTTGTAACTTGGTTACCAAAGGGTCACACCATGTGCCAATTCCTGTTCAAACAGGAGAATCCATGATGGCCGCAGACACATGATGCCTGAGGAACACAGATTACAAACTGATTCCCATTTCTGTTGGTATCATCCAATAATCCTTCATCCACATTTGGATAAAAAAATAAATTAAAAAAAGCCCATTCTACGCTTCAGTTTTACTTCAAAAATGAACATGAAGAGGACCAAAAGATTAAAAAAAAAAAAACAGGCTGCGGTCGCACCCGTACCATTTGACAACAATTATTTTCAAAGATGTAAACCTATTTGCAAATATTCTTTATTACCTACTCAGGTTGAGGAAGAAAAAGCACATGGTACTTTCAATGAATGCAGTAAAGGGTTAATCATCCATGTAGGATCTTAATTAATATGTTCAATTTGTGAAATCAAAGGTGTATAATGGGCAGAGTTTGGGGCAATTTGTCATGTTGTCTCTTGCTTCTCTTTGGGGTCTTGCAATGTGTGGAAAGGCAGTATTTATTTATTCTACGGCTTCTGTGTCCTCGGTTGGCTGTCCAGTGGCATTTTCTGCTGTCTTTGAGGCCTGCAGGTTGTTAAAGAGGGAGGAGCAGTTTAGTGTGGTGACAAGGAGTTGAATTGTACAGTGTGAGGGTTCATTGTTGTCGAATAATAATAATGTACCTTCTTTTTCTTTTTCTTCTGTGTTTTACGGCTTGCTGAGCTCTGTAGTAAAGTCTGGGGAAGAGGAGAGACCTTTCATTATAAAAAAAAACTTAATAAGACGTTTGACGCAGTCAGTGTCTGTGTCGAAAGAGTTGATGTCAAGTAAAGTGAATTTACGGTATTACCCTTAGCTCTGCATCCTGAACTTCATGCTCTGACTTGTAGAGCTCAGGATCGAAGGGTCCGCTGGTGATTCTGTGAGGCCCGTTGGCCATCAGTAGCACTGTGAACTTGAACTGAGCGACACACTCTCCTGAGAACAAAGCCATAGCAGGAGGGGCCGGTAAATAAATAAGAAAGCTGTTAAACAGCAAAATAATCATAACAGAGCGGTGGACACTCACCCTCTTTCTCTTGTAGCACGCTGAAGGGCTGCAGCAATTCATGTTTGGCACACTCCACCACACCCAGACGGGCTTTTGCCTCATCCTCGAACGCTCTGACGGTAAATGGTGGGAAGTAGTAAGTAAGTGTTTGAGCCAAAGTTTAATACGAGTAGTGACACAACATGCGGTTTTCATACCGGAGAGTAAAGGGCATGGCATCAAAGCGTCGTTCCACTTCGCTGAAGAATGTACGGGAAGTTTTCATCTTCAAGCCATACTGCTTACTGGGGTCCCTCTTATAAATGGTGGTCCTCAGTCCTCCATCTCGGGCCTAAGCGTAAATGACAAGATGATAAAAACAATCAGTAACTGTTCGTTAAGTGTTAATAAACTACAATTTCAGCAGCTGTGGGTTTGAATCAAGTAAGAGAAGACAGCACTATTACCTTTCCTTCTCCGGTGCTAATCAAGACGTCCACAGCATAAACTTCATGTACCTCAAATTCTGCCTTCTCATGGTCCTTCCTGAACAATAGTGTCAACAGAAGCCAGTGAAAAAGATGAGCAACATGTTTTGCACTCGACTCAAGGTTGAGAGGACCGTGTTCCTCTAAAACAATTTGTTGTTCAGTTTTTCCCAAATGTAAGGTTAATTTCCATTCATTAATTCCTTCCTCCAGTGTGAACAAAGTGTGTAACGTACCTTTGCTGGTCTGTCGGGTTCTGAATGATGGTCTTCTCTCCATCTATGACATGTTGCTTTAGCTGATGAGACAGCATACCTTTAAAACACAGAGCCGGGCAGATAAACTAATGAATCTCTTACAGTCACCATCTTCACATTACATCAACAAAACAACAGTCATTTAAATGAACACTGGCAGTTTCCCTGAAATGTCCATGTGATGACACACTGAGAGGAAAAACGTGATATTTTATATGAATAGCCACTCACCCTCTATAGGAGAGCATTTGAACGACTGAGCAATCTTGCCCCAGGCTTCGGTGACTTGAGAGTTCTGAGAGACAGAAAAATGCGTTCACATGCAAAATACAGTTTTGCCCCGATTGACAAATTAAAATGAGGACAGAGCAGCAAAGCAAACCTATTAAGAGGATCTGCAGTGAAATGTTTAGGAGAAAAAGACACAATCTGACAAGAGTTTTAACTTTGAAGAATAAATGTAATCTAAATCTTTTCATGAGCCTCAACTCGTACCTGGTTGCCAGGTTTAACAAGGCGAAGAGCTGCTTCGGCACAAAGATGGGCCGCTTTGATTACATCAGCTTTCCGGCCTGTCACAGGATTGTCCTGCAGAAATAAGACACAGTGAGATGAGTACTTAAAAAGGAGTGCTTCAACAGGACACTGACCGGGGACGAAAGCAGCATAAAAAAATAAAAAAGGCCCTCACCTTACTGGCTCCCACCACAAAGCTGTGAGCAACATTGGCAATAAAGCCATCAACGTGAACCCCTAGATCTCTACACAGAATTAGAGGAAAAGTAGAGATGAGTGTATGAAATAACAATAAAACAACTTAAACTGATCATCTGTCAAATTCAGTACAAGTTTAACTGCCACTCAGCTGTCAAGGTAACTAACACTGAGACAGGAACCAATCAATTACATCAACTCAGGGAGGACAATATGACATCATCGACTTTGTAACAGAAGACTGATAAAGAAGGTCGGACACAAAAATAATCTGGAATGCTCATTAAACAGAAGACATATTCCAAGGTGGATTTCTTTTTGGCTGTACATGAGCTGGAATACATTGAAGGACTTATTGTGAATTCAAGGGAAAACGTGAGAAAGATACAAACCCAACATGTAACCACATCACCACAAGCAACAACAAACATATTTAAAACACTGCAAATCCACACACAGCACAAAAGACGACACAGAGGACAAAAAAACATACTTGGCCATACAACAACTAAGATGAGCAGACTTCCTTTTTCCAAAGCATAAAATTGCTTTAAAGGAGTCATCACCTGGTTTTATACGTATCCAGCCCCCCTTGGATCGCTTTGGATCAATTCGTAAAACTTATTAGAAAAAAAAAAAAAAATTTTAATCAAACATTGAGCTTGTTCTGACCCTTTTTCGTACCGCGATTTTATCACGCGAGATTACGCGCGAGGTTTTGACTGGTCCGGATGTGCATTGTATAATATGTAATGAGGCGCGCGTTGATTCGCCGCAGGAAGGACAGAGCCGGGGGGGCTTGCCTGCATGCAGACTCCAAAACATAATGGCGGCGCTTCGGCGATTTCAGGTAGCGGACGGGGCGGGGTTGGGTGGTGAAAGAGGGGTGGGCTTATGCAAGTAGCCGCCACGGTGACGTCACCGAAGGCGCAGAATCAAAATCTCGTGCTTTAGGAATGCACACCCTTGTGTGCTATTCCTGTTCGGAAAAAGAGCAGAAGCGAAAAAAACGGCGCCACTTTCAAACTCCAGCCTTTCAGGCAAGTTTCAACTGAGGTCAAACACAGATATGCATGTTTTAACAAGAGAAATTGCGATTTCCAGGTGATGACTCCTTTAAAATAAAATGTGATGAATGGGATTTTGCAGACAGATGGCCATCAAAGCTAAAATCATGTGACTTAACGGCTAAAAAAACACCTGTTCTAAAAATGCCTAACCTTACTTGCCGTATGCCAGACAGGACAGGAAGACAAGACCCGATGAAGCAGACAGACAACAGCCAAGAGAAAACCCTCACACACAAGCCAAGATGTCACGTAGAAAAAGAGGAAGACAAAAGACTCAAGACACATGGGGGTGAACAGGGGGGTGACATAATTGCAGATCGTGGTGCCTACATTTTGACCAGATCCCCATCTTTAAGTGTGTAGTCTGGGTCACTCTTCAGGGGAGAGAAGTGGCAAACACAGTTATTGACTGAGACGCTGGTGGGAAAGGCAATGCCTAGAAGAGGGAAAAGAGAACCACCAAGTCTTCATTTGGAAAAAATCCACAAGTTTAGCAAGAAAACTGTACAAGTCTGGGGTGATTGAGACTTGGAGCAACAATATGCATGACTGCATCTGGACTCCTCTTGCTTTGCCGACATCAGTTCACCTGAATAACACTCATAGACTATCATCTTTAGCTCACCTTTCTTCATGTCCTTCTCCTTCTTGAAGACCTTTCCAGTCTCAACCATGATGTAGGCATCCCCCTTCTGACAGAGGCTGAGCACTGACACCCCAGGCGTGGCCGTTTCCACAACCAGACGAAGAGCCTCTGGGTGACACATAATGCAAATGATCAAGAGGCACAGAAGTGGAACCAAGTAGGTCAGATATATACATTAATGTAGCATTATATGCGATGTGAAACCAGATACCATATTAGATTGTCTTCAAATTAAAACTGAATTGACTGCTGCACACTGAGTGAAGTGAAAAGATCACATAAATCAACCCATAGTTAAACACAATAACTTATCATCAGGGAACTGACACAAAAATATGGTGATTATTTGAATCTGTTAATAGTGCCGAGTTGTAGGTGATAAGTATGGGGAAATAAAGCAAGGCTTTAAATAGGCCTGGGTGATATGATGATATATACTATACTATAGTATAGTGTATATCCTGTAGTAACTATAGGATACTCTTATAGTGTGGTAATGTCCACTTCAATCAGGCAAGGTTGCAATCAAAACCTGCTTCATAATATTAAAGGTAATACCATTTTGACCAATGACCAATTATTGTATTTGAAAAAAAAAAAAAAAAAAAAAAAAAAAACATTACTGTAATAACTTACAATACATACACGTAAAGTCACAGACTGTGTAAACGAGGAACATATCTCCCATTCATGATTTCAAATAAATAAGCAATACTCGCCCAGAAAGGTCAAACGACTGGGTCTGCAAATGCGATAATGTGATGTGAATAACGTCGGAGTAACTGTAATCTCTCATTTATACCTCATGTTATTCCTCTAACAGACATATCAGCTCGTCTTTTAACGTTATGCCTCTTAAACAGATCAACATCAAAAGTTAAGAATTAAACTAACACAAAGAAGTCAGCATGTTTCTGTGGCTTAATATCGGCGGCTGCCTGCTTATCTTTTAACGTTTGCTTATCGTGTTTCGCCAACTGTACTTTGCAACTGGCTGAGCTGGTTAGCTAGTTAGCACCCAACGTTAGCCGCCTCCAGCAGCCTACAACGTTCATCAGCAGTAACAGAGGAACTAGCATTAGCAAACACTGAAACAACCGCACCTGCTAGCTAACTGGCTAGCTAGCCAGTTCGGCTAGCATACGTTTGCCTCGTATATAAACCACATGGCTGCTGCTGTGAGGGACACTGACGTGAGCTGGCTGCACGACAGGCCGGATTAAGCAGGTTATCTCACCCTGACACCAACAGCTACTACTAAATATACTCACGGTTGGCGATGTCACCACCCATCTTGTACTTGGTGACCACCAGGTCCTCTGCTATGGTCTGCTCTTGCTCGTCGTCGGACATCTTGGCAGTGAAGTTTCAGTCGCTAGTCGGCCCTCGAAAAGCGACAGCTCCCTGCAGCTCAGCACCGCTCTGACGGCTGCTTCTGCTTACACCAGCCTCCCACGGGCCTCCAAACTCCTCCCACTTCATAGTGACGCTACCGACGTCACAACGGCCCCGACCCGCCAAAAGGGAGGGATTCTCCCAAAGTGATCTTGTGGCAGTAGTATGTATCAAGTCATTGTTCATCTATTCAATGTCGTTGCAAAGGATGAGTTCACATAAAACTATATGTATATATTATCCGTCCAATACTGACCATTAAGAGATCTACTTATTCAATTCGAATGTAAGCAATGGGGGACAAAATCCACAAAAATGTATTCAAGTGTGTATCTGAAGCTATTGTGAGGCAGCAGCCTGTATTAGTCATATCAAGTGGAAAGGAAGGAGGAGCTGCTGGAACTGAAGCCGGTCATATTTAATAGAACCAACAACTTGGGGAGAAGTGATGCGCCTTTTGTAGTCCATTATTGTAGTTCTCACCGCAGACCCACGTTAATCACCGGTGTCGATCATCAGCCGGCACATTATAATGGCTTAGTGGAAGTCTGGTCGGATTCTCTGAGCACCGTGGGGGTCTTTTCCTAGATCCTTTCTCCTTCCACCTTTCCCTGACCCCGTGACGTTTCCACCGAGGTCAAGGAAAAGGCGTTAGGACCTTTTTTTTTTGTCCGACCACCCCTTTGTAACTTTCTCCCTCCCCATGAAGTCCACCACATCTCCCCTCTACACCTCGAACTGTCACCAGCCGCCACAACCTGAAATCCCTCACTCCCTCCACTCTCTCCTCAACTGTTCAATCCTCACTAACATCCTCAGAACAGTTCTCCTTAATGCCTACAGAGGAAGCCTCCTCCATCCTGATGTCCTCACTCTCCTCTTCTTTGGACACTCTCTGTCCCCCCACCTCACGACCAGCGCGATCATCTCCTTCCCCTCCTTGGCTGTCCGAATCTCTGCGAACTAACAGATCAGTGTTGCAAGCGGCAGAGAGAAAATGGAAGAAATCGGGCCAGCACGAGGACCTTGCTCACTACCACCACCTCCTCTCTGACTTCACCTCAACTGTTTCGGCAGCTAAATCTGCCTTCTACCTGGCAAAGATCAACTCTTCCGCCTCCAACTCCAGGAAACTCTTCTCCATGTTCTCCTCCCTCCTCACCCCTCCTACCCCTCCCCCTTCCTCCCTTACTGCTGATGACTTTGCAACTTACTTTACCAAGAAATTAAATTACATCAGCTCCTCATTCACTCCTATTCCTACATCTCCCCCAACTCTCAACTCGGATGGTCTTACCAGCTTTAGCCCCCTCACCTCTGAAGACGTTCACGCACTTGTTACATCTAACTGTGCCACCACCTGCTCCCTCAACCCGATTCCCTCCTCTCTTCTCCAAGACATCTCACACGACATCTTGCCATTCCTCACCACCCTGATCAACTCCTCCCTCACCTCAGGTGTCATTCCAGCGGCTTTTAAGACGGCTACAGTGAAGGCCCTCCTAAAAAAAAACACCCTAAACGCTACTGACATCCAAAACTACAGACCTGTAAAATAAAAAGTTCCTGCTTCAGAATAGTAATTCAAAATATTTTTAATGAGTAGAAAATGTAATTTCATATTTCATCATTAAAAGAGGTAATAAAACATAAATGACCAAACGCCAAAGAAAAGAAAAACAAATATTCATTTCAAAATGTAAACAGAAAAATATAGCTTGTAATTTGTTTATTTCTGTTAGTCTTTTCAACACTCAGTGCTCTTATTTCTGGAAATGACCCAAATCTTAGGCCTGAATAGAAAACATAATGCCAGCCTATTACAGGCAACAAAGCTTTAAAAAAGTCACACATGTTGGGTTTTTGAAACTGTGTCATCAGGCTACATTATTTACATGGCTTTTGATTGCATTTCCTGTTTCAGGTCCTTCATGAATACGTCTCAGAGGGAAGTTCATGAGATTTAAAATGTTCTTTATGTGGGCACTGCTTTGGGCTTCAGAAACATCCTGCTGTGCCAATAGTCTGGATTGTCAAAAGATGTATCACCAGCTGCAGGATCCCCAACCCCGACTCCAGCTCGCACTTTTACGTAGGGTTCAAACCCAGATTGACGTGCCTCCGTGCCCACTGCTGCTCCCTCCCCCTCCTGCAGGTTGTGGTACAGTACAGCATCTCCAGGCCGCGGGGAAGCAAAGGAGTCCATGTCCTCATACTCATACGCCTCGCCCTCGTCCCTTCCCTCTATCTTCAGATCCTTCTTGTCTCGAAGAGCTTGACGCAGCTTCGGCTGTCTGTTTGTGTAATGATAGTTACTGTCCTCCACGTATTCATCCTCGTCCTCGTCCTCCTCCTCCACCTCTCTGCCCGTCCTCGCTGGCATCAGAGGAGGGTCAGGCTCTGGAGAGCTTTCATCCTTTTCATTACCCCTGATGTCCATGTATTCATATTCAACTCCATTACATCCCTGCTGCTCTGAATCAGAGTTGTGATTGCTCTTTGTGTGACCTCCCCTGACCTCCGCAGACGATGTGGTGTCAGCTGAGCACGCTGTAGCTTGTGACGATACGGAGGAGGTGCGCTTTTTGTTCGACTTCAGCCACTGGCTGCTGTGTCTGGGTGAGACAGCTGTTACACACGTCTGCTTGTTCATATACTCATATTCTTCTTCGTCCGGGTCATCCAGGAGGCCTGATGAATGAGACTTGCTCATCCTGCAGGGAGTGGCTCGAGATGGGGAGAGTAGGGTATCTGAGAAAAAAAGGAAAATGGATAAAGTGAGGTTTGCATTAAAATAATCCGAATGGGAATATGAAGAAAGTGGTTGTGACACAGCACAACTAACTCAGGCATAAGGACCTATTTGCCAGGAAGGATTATCGACAGTATCATTTCAATAGAAATCAAATATGCCTATTGCAATCACCTCTCTCTGGGCTGTCTCCAGGAAGCACGTATCCATTCTGGTCCTCTTCCTCCATCTCTGGTGATGGCGTGTCTGGTGGCCCACCGGAAAAGCTATCCCTCTGCGACATGTAGGCACTGTCCTCGCGCTGACGTCGTCTCTTCAGGCTCCCTGACAGAGAAAAGTCTTCACTGATCTCCAGCTCCACTGCTGTGCCGCAGCCCTCCGAGCACTCAGACACAGTACGGGCGGAGTTTAGTCGAGAGCGCGACTGCCACATGGCCTACACAAGACAACACAGATGGACCTGCATTAGTAAAATAGCAAGAGTAGGAGTGTGCTGTAGGATGATGTTGATAATTTATTGGAGTTAATTATGCAGTTTATATACAAGTGGTTCAGCAACAAAGCCTGTTTTCATACCTGTCCTGGGTTGTCCACACCTGGTGTCATAGGAAGGTAACCAGCCACATTTTGTGGAGAAATAATTGCCTTTACAGGAAAAGACAGGAGTGAGATTTATATCCAGAAAATTACAGAAAAGACATTTCACAAACAAAGAGGCCTCTCTTACTCTGTGAGTGTCCAGCCTGGAGAGGCGACTCAGACTGCTGGCCTGAGACAAGTAGTGCGATGCTGTAGTCATCCCATCTACCTCCTCCCGATCCACCAGCTCAATGTCGAGATCATTCAGGTCATCCAAGTCTGCACTCCGCTGGGCTAGTTCATCCAAGGCCGTTTCCTGTTGACTGCAGTCCTCCTGGTGGACAACGGTGAGATATAAGTAAGCATACTGCATGTGCACTTTTACTGAAGTGCCACAAATACTATACGGTAAAAAAAAAATGGTAAAAAGTGCTGTAAAAATTGATTGGCTATTAATAAACATGCGGCCTTCCTTACTTTGATCACCAGGTAGCGAGGCGGGTCTCTGGCCATTCTGGTGAATTCATTTGCTAGCTCTTTGAATGTTGGACGGACATTCTCATCAATCATCCAACCTGGAAATTAAAAATAAGAGCCGTGGTTTTCTATGGAACAAATACACAATAAAAAAAAACCCTGAATTAAAGCACATGGAGACTGTGCTTTGAGCTAAATGCTAGCAACATTTGCTAAATAAAGTCATTCGTTTTGTAGGTGTTTGGGCATTAACCAAAGTATTGGACAAATACAGTTTTGACCTGATGATAGCGCTAGATAAAAAGTTGGATGATCACTAGCTTCATGGCTAATAGTTTGTTCAGACATTTCACTAAAAGTAAAAACTCATGGTGGCAAAAGAGGAAGTCAGGGAACCACCTCTGGGGACCATAAATGTACCCAATCTCATAAAAGGCTGAATCTATCTAATAGTTGTTGAGGTATTTCAGTCTGAATCATCTGAAACCTTATGCTTGCTTAGAAGCGTATGAATGTATTACTGCTGTAAAACAAGAAAGGCTGGAGCCGATGTAAAAGAAGGAAAGGAGAAAGGCACTCACACTTGACCATGACCATGTAGACATCAATGGTGCAGATTTGAGGCTGGGACAGACGCTCGCCCTTTTCGAGCAGATCCGGAACATCCTGTGAGCGCATGTTAGTGTACGGCTCTGCCCCATTGGACATCATCTCCCATACCGTCACACCTAAATGAAGGTCACAGATGTGGCATGAAACGGCAAAACTGGTGCAGCTGGAAGTGGTTTTCAAAACCACTCAATATTACCAAAAGTGGGATTTGTAAGCTGGTTTAAAACTCACCGTAACTCCAGACATCGCTCTGATGTGTGTATCTGCGGAACAAGATGCTCTCTAAGGACATCCATTTGATGGGGGTCTAAAGACGTAAACAGAAAATTTCTCCATGAATTGCTTAAGTGGAAATGTTTAGTGAGTGTGTAACAGGCTTTCCTAATGAGCTTTGATCAGTATTGTATTTTTGCTGCCGTGCTACGGACCTTGACCTCATTGTAAAAGTACTTCTTATCATCATGGTAAAGTAGGTCTGCAATGCCGTAGTCGGAGATTTGGGCTGTGTAATTATTCTTCAGGAGCACATTTCTGGCGGCCAGGTTCCTGTGGACCACCCTGTTTTCCTCCAGGTAATACATACCCTGATGAGAAAGGACATGACAGGCCTTTAAGTACTTGAGATATCAGTGTTTTAAAACACACACAAACAACAAAAGGTTGGCCGTTTACCTTTGCGATTTGAACACACCAGTTGAGCAGCCTTTGGGGGCTGAGTTTGTTCTTGCAGTTCTTGACGTGCTCCAGCAGGGAGCCCTGACTGCTGAGCTGCGTGACGAGCTGCAGGCTGGCACCAGGACAGATACCCAGAGTCCGGACTACGTTAATGTGGTCCATGCTTCCAATAGTCATCATGTGCTGCAATGAACATTTAGAGTAAATCATTACGGAGATTTACCTTTCAAGCCTACCATAAGTGAGTATTTGACCCTCAAATAAGTCATCTTTTCTTACATCTGTTAGCTCAAAGAAGGTTTGCCGTCCGGCGCGATCATGAATTGTCTTTATGGCCACAGGAAGCTTCACTGTATCGCCCTCAGGGATCCAAATACCCTGTGAGGTAAGAAAAAGAGACGTGTTATTTGTTAAATGAACATCAAATGTGCAAGACGTGGATTGTATAGACAGCAATCACCGGTACCTTATGGACTGATCCAAACACTCCATTACCCAGCAGCTTGATCTTACGCAGCTCCGTGGGCTTCAGGATCCGGGCGTGGACTTTTGCCCCTTTCTCACCAGGATCCAGAGGCTCAAAACTCTGCGGGCACACAGATCATGTATCAAAACACACTTTCACATTAACAGCATCGTGAAGAACTCGGACCCCGACTGACCTGTCCGCTCTCCATGTATCTCCTCATGGCTCGCTTGCGACGGATGGCGAGACCTCGGCGGTACAGAACAGTCAGCATGAAAACCGAGAAGGAAGTAAAGAGGAGGGCAATCGCTCCCAGGACAATGGCTGTGGTCGCTTGTCTGATGAAAAGAAAGAAGATTTGACACATGACCTGATGATAAGTCAAGATGTATTTTAAAATATGTCAAATCGAGAGGAGCAACTTACCCAGAAATGTAGCTGTTTGGCAACCCACACTCTCCGATTTCTGGGCCATAGCACCTATAAGCACAAAACACACAAAAAAGAGGTGAGTTTGAAATGAAGACAAACGTACGTAAGAATACACAGATATTACACACACTCATATGTTACCCCTGGGTGCAGTTGATGTGGCACGGCTCACAGCGGCCTTGCTTGTTGTGGTATTTAAAGATGACTTCGTCCCCTCCCATCACGCCCTCTGGACACGAGGAGACACAGTGTGGACCGTCCTGCAGGCTGGCACATGCGACACACTGATCGGCTCCCTTAAAAGACGGAGGGACGGTTTAGTTGATGGACGAAAGCAAAGCAGGCAGAAGTCAGTGACAATGATGTCACTAGGTGGCAGCAGTACGCCCCAAAGCTATTTGACACGATGCTTGAGCCTGGAGAACTTGCTTTGTGAATAATACTGTAAAAGGAGAGTCTGTTGTTTGTCTCAGTGAATAGAGAAACTCATACTGGGCCTGTGCAGGTCTGCTTCCCTTCCTGGACCTTACACTCAGGGTGGCATGGCATACACTCCCCTGAACGGGAAGCAAACTCCCGGCTCTCCCTGCATACAAAGCAAAAAGTCAATCACTTATAAAAAATCTTTCAACAGACTGCAGATAAGATTGAAACACTTGGGAGGGTTGCACCACATTACTCACATTAAAACAAACACTGTGAATGTTATTATCATTTTATTAGTTTTTTGTTAAGACTCACCCAGTTAAGAACATGCAGTCCGGCACGCACGTTCCCCCTCTGCTGTATTTCTTACAGGACAGACACTGGTTTGGCCCCGGGCCCCAGCAGCCATCCAAGGAGCACAGGGGGTCACACACATGGCCCTCACTAGCTGCACACACACAACAGAGGGAAAACATTACTGTATTATTATAAACACTGACAATAGAGCTGCTAAAGTGACCCACCGTCACTCACCACACTGTTCTGTAAGTCTGTTTTCCTTAATGTCAATGTGCTTCTGGCGTCGCTGTGGACGAGAGCCGCTGGTCAAGATACGCGTCCAGTTAACGGTGTCATGGTAGCAGAGCTGTCTGTTTCCTGTGATGTAGATGCCGCCGTCATTTATTTTCCTCAGCGAGCGTAACCCCAGGGAGGTCAGAGAGCCGATCCTCATCACCAGAAGAGAGTAGCCCCTGAAATAGTAATAATAAGTACTGAATTAATGTTGTGTAAGAAATGAATAGCTGCCAATGTTGTGATTGTTTTAAAAATACTATAGTAGCAAAGAAATAGCTTTATAATTTGAATGACAACTGAGTATTTACTTTGAAAACCATGTTTCTTGTGAAAAACATGGTTTCTGAATTAGTGAGGTTTGAAGTTCTTTAACAGTATAATAAAGCAGGTAAAAAAGTTGGCCATTTTTTTCAAGGATCACAAATTCAGACGGGTAAAACACACATTTAAAATATTCAAGTTTCCAAGGCTTCAAGTTGGAGCAAATCAATGTCTGAATATAAACTGATCGGACACTGATCTAATTTTATCCAGCCTTGACTTCTTAATCTAGTTTGAATTTTAGATTCTGAATTTCACCAATCCAATGTCAGTGCACACTAATCTTTCTCGTCTGAATTTGTGAAACCTCTAAAATCATGTTTTGAGCTTACAATTACCTACTGAAATACAAACCACATAAATCAACTTAAATGATTGACAATGTAAAATACTCTAATGCTACAATATAAAACATACAATTTCAAGTTCAACGTGAAAGAAGTCAGAGAGGTAAATCTTAAAGCTAAAGCTTTTCTTTGATACAAAAAAGTTGCAGCCCAAAACCAATCAATTTCCATCAGAAAGGACATGCAAGGAAACCAAATGAACCCACCACCAACTCAATGACAGTATGGAATCATCCCCGTACTGAATATGCCCTGGAAGAATAGTGCAGTATAATAGAATCTGAGAAAATCTATTTTAAACTGAGATTTTGTGCATTAAGTGGCAGATACGCATGTCAAATATTTACTGTACCTTCTAGCGTTCAGTCCTCTACATGGGGTAAACATTAGGTATAACAAGGGAACAAAGAAACAACAAGACAATCAGATTCATGCCAGTGAAGATTTAGTCTTCAATGCAGTAAATTATACAACAACACAACCTTATCAACCAAAGAAACGAAAACAATGTCACAACAAAGAAAGAAAATAACAAAATACTGCTCACTTGTAAAGTTTTCTGCCCTGAATTGTTTGGAGGTTAGAGAAGACCGACAGGTCAGACATGTTTGCAGGCCATGACTGGATACTGAGGACGTCTGAAATGAAAGATGTTCCAGAGGCCTTAACCAGACTGCAAACATTGTGACATGGCATCAAAGACAAAGTACACCGACGGTTTCAACAAACATGCATCAACAAACCTGTAATCTCCCTCACAGTGTTGAAGATCTTCAGTTTCTCCGGATCCAGCGCTGGTATGCCAATATATTTATCACTTTGAAGAGACAAAAAAAAATATAAAGGCTGGTTGCAAAAAAATGTCTATATGTCTATAATATGAACTAATACTTAATTATATTAATACTTATTAACGTACTACCTAGCTAAAGCTCCATTGTATGTTAAAAAAAGAAGAAGCAAAGTTTACCCTTCGATCCCAGTCACCAGGAAGTGCAGACTGCCCTGGATCTTAGTGCAGTTTATGAAGCTGTCGATATTACGAGCATCCACAGTCTGTCTGGTTGGAGTTCCTGTGCCATGGCAAGCTGGGAGGAAGATGAAGAAGAGGAGGAAGAAAAGGTTAAGAACATATGACGTCACTACCTCAGTACCTGAGTACATTTACTCAAATTCTGTACTTAAACTTGATTAGTCATAGTTTATGCTACTCCCGCTACATATTTTACAAGCATACAAATATAATCTGAAAAATCTGCTCCATCTCAACCTGCTATACATTACACAAAATATGAAATATAACAAGCACGATGCAGAATTTTAACTGTCTCGTGTAAAGGAGCTGTTGACTTGTTTCCCATACCTTTTGGACAGAGGCCTCCACAGGGTTCACATCTCTTCACTCCATTTTTCTCGACCTCCATTTTATCAGATGGGCAACTACTCACACATGAGCTGCCATCCACCACAAAGTTAGCTGTGAGGAAACGAAACCAGACAAAATCACTATAAGTAAGTGTCTTAAACAACACTAACAAAATCCTGGATGAATCTAAAAATGGCATTGATGCTATAGAAAGAAAAGCAACGCTGGGTCTGTGGGATCATACAAGGCAGTGTGTGTATGTGTGTGTATGTAGAGGGGACTCACTGGGGCACTGGGCTACACAGATGGAGCCGTACTGGTACTTGGCATTGGGGTTAGGCTCCAGTTTGAATGTGTGCTTGCTGTAGATGAGGGTCTGGGGACAGAGAGGCACGCAGGCGCCCGAGTTGTTGAAGTTCCTGCAAGCCTTTACAACGTCACACACAGACAGCGCAGTCAGCAACACATGCAGATTATGTTCTTCGTGTTCACGTCTATAAAGATTTTTCACAAGAGACATTTCGACTGGTCACAGTAGGAAAGCACACGTGTGTCTAATAATATTTATGACGGCTCTGCTGAAGCAGCTAAATGGAATTCAGCCATTGTAAATTGTATTATTTACACCTGTGATTGTCCTGCTGTGCCGTCTGCGTTAAAAGGCCTATTGAAGCAACAACACTCACAAAACAGTCTGTATCCAGGTTTCCGGTGCAGCCTCCGGCACACTCGATGTGACAACATTCGCTGGGGTTTCTACCAAAGCATCGGCCGTTACACTGAGCAGCGCACACCGTCTTTGTCACTGAAAGAGAGAGTCTTTTGTTTTTCTAATGTGGTGAAACATTGAATGTGTTGACTGGACAAAATGTTGCTGCACCCTTGGGCCATCTTTCAGGCACCCATGTGGCAACACCATCTAGGGTGATGCATGGGAAATAAATGTCACTCACAGATCTGGCATGTGTCATTTCTTGAATTCCAACATGGAAGGTCTCCACATGCTTCGTTACACGGCTCTAAAATGAAAATGTATCATCAGTTTTATTTTAAAGCACAACAAAGCAAAAGTCTGTCATTAAAATGGAAGGTCATTGATGCTTGTATGTATCACCCTTTCCACTCACTTTCAGGTCCGTTGCTCTCGATCATAATATGAGCCGTTCCATCCTTCACAATGTCCAGCCAGTTCACCTGCGGGGCGTAGCTCAGGTACTTATTCTGGATGATCTTGACTCCTCCCTCCAGTATCTCTGTGGGCGGGCAGGTGAACATTTAAATGTGGAAAGACAATCAGCGAAGCGAGCCCCAACAGGCCCGTGACTCATCCATTACAACCGCTCATACAAATGTCGTATAATGTGGTGGAGCGCATGTTCCACTGGCGGTTGAGACATTCCAGGGACTTCACATCACTGCGACTACACACACCGCTGTATGCCGACGACTGGTACACAAATAAGGTGTGGCTGCACTGTGTGGGTGTGGGAGCCTCGACAGCACCCGAGTGTCACATCCTTATCTGCTCTACTCCAGCCTCCCACACTTAAGCACATTCGCCGGGTGACCATGTGTACCTGTGAGGTGTGTCAGGCCCAGTTCTTCCAGGCCGTACTGCCCCTCCTTCTGGTAGTTGACCATCACAGCCAAAGCGTACTGGTCCTCATACAGCGTGGTGCCTCTGATGACCCGCAGGTGGTCCAGAGGTAGGCGGCTGAACTCGTTGACGGCAAACAGGATGTAGCCCGTCACCTCCCTGATAGACTGCAGGATTAGAAAATTATACGACAGAAATTACAAATTAAAAAATAAAATACAGGCGTCCAGAAAACCACCTGCTGACTTTCCCCTGATGTCGTTTGGCACAGGGATTGGCATCAGCGTTACAAGCTGCTGACAGCGAATGTGTGTTCTGCTTGTGTCGTTTCAGTCTCCGTGACTGTGATTGATTCAGAAAAGGAATATAAAAGCTCACTGTGCATTTTTAGACAGAGACATCATCCATAGACGGTGACGAACGGCATCAGTTTCATCCAAACTCCTGTCTAGACTGGTTGCCATGTTTCTCTCAATGACAATGACTAAGTGTAGCTCTGTGGAAGTGTAGATTTTTTGTGATGCCTCCGTGTGTTCAAAGCCTCACCTGCAGGAAGGAGAAGTTTCTGGTGTGATCCATCATGGTGATCTCAAGGTTGCCCATCACAATCTCACAGCCGTTGTACATGTCCATCATCAGTTTGTACTGGATCTCTGAATTTCCCGTCGTGCTCAGAGAGTTCTTGGTGCCGGTACAAACTGAAAAGGTAAATTATATGAACTTGCGTTAATGGCAGAATGTTTAGATCAGATGCAAAAATATTTATTTTCTTTTTTTTTTTAAATCCATGAAAAGTATATAATTAATTGATGTTTTTGTATGTATCCAAATCCTGGTCTAACATATTCATCCACTGCTGTCCAAAAACTATTCAGTTGATCCCACACAGGGTCCTGCTGCTGAAATTACTAACTACTAGCACATCAAATATGTATTAATTCACAGGTGAAAATAGTCCCTACATATAACATTGCACAGTAGCTTTACTGTAAGTGAAGGTGCATCCTTTTAAAGTTCAGTTCTGGGTCACAGCAGTAAGAAAGCCTGTTGACATTTGTAACGTAGTAAGTAAGTCAAAATTGCGCTTATTCAAAAACCTTTCCAGGCAATTTCACAGTGTCATCACGCACCAGTAATATATTAGCATACATGCATATTTGCCTCATGGGAAAAAAACAGTGTAGTACCATGAAAGTCAAAAAGAAAAGCAATGATCTCAATCCAAATAAAACTAGTCTGTTAAATCCTTTCTGGAGCGCGATGACAGCGTAAGCCTTTATAAAGACGGCTTTATTCCATTTACTACAAACCACTGTGTTCTGCTCGCACAATATCAATGCATGTACTGTAACAGCGTGACACAAGCTGAGGATTGTACACAGGGCATGTCCTTCTCCGACACAAACATACAAGGCCTTGTTTACGATCCGTGGGAGTTTCGCCCATTCAGCGTCACTGGAAGGCTGCTTTGCTATTCAAATGTCAGACCGGAGAGAAGCAGCAGAGAGGAAGGGAAGGACAGAGATTACAGAGAATTAAGACATGACTGTTGATCTCAGTGTCAGGACTTTGCCTGCGAATACAAACACGTACTGGTGTTACGTACACATCGGAGCAAACACAATATGTCTGCATACTTTTGGTCTGGGGGGAGTTTTTCAATGGACTGGACCACTTTGAGAAGAGGCACTGATGGGGAAATCCTAAAGCTTCAGCATATAATGATATTTGATATAATGGTGTGCTTCCAATAGTGGCAGTTTGGGGAAGATTTTTGTAATAGGACAATGGCCCTCTGCACAAAGCAACATCTATAAAGAAATGTTTTTCCCGTATGGTGTGGAAGAGCTTGACAGGCCTGGACTGCACCGCAGGAATAAATTATTATCATCAGTCCCAGCTTTGGCAAGCCTTTCCAGAAAAGCAGAGGCTTTTTTTGCAGCTGCAAATTATGTTCAAAAATCATACAGGTGTCACGTTTGAACATCCAAATATTTTGGCCACAAGGTTTAAATCTGCATTAACAAAGACATTACTCATTCCCTGCCATTTAAAAACCTACTTTCCCACTTCCTACTATGTCCATAGTTGTATATTATAGATCAAGATAGAAGTGTTTCAGAACTATTTGAGCACCACAAACAAAATCCCACTCAATAACATGAGTGAATAACACAAAAATATATATCTGCATGAATATCAGAAAATGCAAAAGTGATTTTGCTTTGTTTTGTTTGGACGGAACATATAACCTCGTTCTATTATCACTAACCTGTCATGTTGACGTGGTTGTTGATTTTATTGTGCTCAGTAATGATCTGAGGAATGTTTTTCTTACACGTAGGTCACGCACCTGATGCATGCTCGATACGCTTACAAATACATTCCTTTCACTGACATTAGGGACAAATAGAGCCCAGTAGAACAACACAGGATCAACAAGGGCATAACAGGGCTAATGATTATTAACCTCACATGGCACAGCAAGGGAGCACGGTGTGTGTGTGTGTGTGTGTGTGTGTGTGTGTGTGTGTGTGTGAGATGCGTGCAAGGAGCATGTCCAACACCCATAAAGTCCTGATAAGAGTCACTTCATTGTGTTTCTTAGAACATCGGGTTCACAGGAACTGGCCCCCGTAAGAAATTATGTTAAAGGATTCAGGGTTTCCTTCAAAATAGCAAAAAAACATTCCCCGGCTTTGCATGGAGTCCAAACCTGCAGATACTTTTTGGTTGCATCTAGTTTGGAAAGTGTTGTCGCCACTCCAACACAACAGAGGTGAATGGAATTTTGTTTACGCTACTGAAGGCTTTCTCTTCCAATAATTATGTCTTACTCATAATCGTGACATCTGTAGATGATCAAGAATAACCAGGACATTGTTCTGAGGGTGACATGTTGCTTTTGAGTTCCTCGAGTGTACAGTTCACGTTCGATGTTATTGGAGTGGAGGCCGGAGTAGCTTAATAATGGGCCCATGTGTGGTCGGCCTGGCCTTTGAAAGACCTGAGTATTTACTTGACAGACAGGTTCTTATGGTTCATTCATGCAAGGTCAAAAAGCACGGAAAGAAGAGCAAAACAGCTATTAGACTTGGGAGTCTGTCAGCTTTATTCCAAAATGGTAACAAATGAATCCTGATGCAAACTCCTTTTTAATTGGTCAATCAATTATAAGACTTTTAAAGGAATAGTTCCCAGTATATATGAAGCCAAAGCTAAAGCTTGTTAGCTCAGCTTAGCACAAAGACTGAAAACAGCAAAACACTGTATGTATATCCATTTGTTTAATCTTGACCAAATCTGAAGTGAAAAATTAAAATCACACCATTTTAATGGCTACCGGTAGTAATATACCTATATTGGGAATAATTGGGATATCTTGGTCTCTGCTGTATCCATTTTGTCACTCAACTAAGTGAAATACCTGGAGCACTCGCTTTGAAATTTGCAACCTTGCGTGCCGTACCACAGGCCATCTCCACGTATGAGATTCCTCAGTTTGCTCATGTCACCGTAATCACACTGAGTTGCAATGACTAATTGTTTTCAGAAATACTTGCTCATTATAAGCCATTGAACTTAATCCTTGTCAATTTATGAGCTGCTCGAGGGTGAGGCTCGTTATCTACCCAACCTTAGTGAGGCTATCAGTGGATGACTTGTTGCTGTTGGCTCTACTGTTTGAATTGCCTGTTAGGAAATACTCATGAGCATATGTGCACGTACGTTCAAGAACCTTCCAAACATGAATATGTACAGTATGCATTAAGTTCAAACACAACCCACCCCAGAGAGGGGGACAAACCGGTGTGCACACATGCAATGCATTGTGTGAAGAAAAACAATGGTATGTGAACCGTAGAGACGACACACAAGCTGCAGATGTGGAAGCTAAACATCTCAACAGGCAGAGTGGGTTTTTTTTCTGTCAAAGGAGGACTTTCAGTGTTGGCAGATGGATGATGGAGAAACAAGGAATGGGGTGGAGGGTTGAGAGCCAACACACACACATGCACACAATGGCCCTATTTTGAAAGAGTGTGTCGCAGTGCATGGAGATGTGGCCAAGCCTCTATCTGTCTGACACTTAACTCTCTCCGTGTATCTCTTCATTCTTCACTGTCACATCCGTAAGTCCTACTCATTCCATCACTAACTATCACATACACACAAACTCAAGGCAGAATGGACTCATTGTCACCAGCACTAAAGTGTAACCCAACACATGATGAACACACAACACGGATCGGGTTCAGCTGTTGTGTTTCCCTTTTTTCATCCTCTACCTGTAAATGAAAAAAAGGGAGAGGGAGAGAATGAAAAGAAAAGAGGGAGGAGGAGATAAACAAGTTCAATAAAGCGGTTGAGACGATGACTGAAGTAAACAGAAACTTGGCACAGGGTGTGCAAAAGATTACTGCATACCTGGCAAGTGAGCGTGCATGCACACGCACGCTTGCAAACACAAAGACACCGGAGCGCATGAACTATTTCATTTGGCGGTTTCACAGCCAGAGGTAGTGCTCAAATGAACTGGAAGATTGATTTTCTGTGTTCCCAAGGTGCAGGACTGTTCAAACGTTAGGTAACGGGCCGATGCCATCTCAGACACTTTCTCAACATCATGCAATAGCAACAGGAGGGGCAGCATATTTGCTTTTTGACGCAATGGTTTTTTTTTGACATCACACCAAAAATACAGAAGGAGTTTAAAGAGGCAACACCTGTTGTTGTTGTTTTTTTAAAGTTTAAAGTTAATACATGAATTGAGTTAATACATGTTGATACATGAACCCCCTCTGATACATCACATATGTAACATCTGGGACATTTAAATGACATAATGTGCATTTTGTCATGATTGTTTTTTTTTTGGGGGGGGGGGGGGGGGGGGGGGAGGGCAAATACAGCTTTTGTGCATGAAAGTATTACATGTTGACAATACCTTTTTGTTATTGTGTGTGCTTGTGTAATGTCTGTCCCTCTTGTGTTTTATAGGTAAATAACATAAACACTGTGTGTTTCAGTGCAAACAAGTCCACCTTTCCAGATCGACAGAACAACAGTGACCTATTTCATAAACATAGCTGCTTACTGGACAACAAAATCCTGTTCAACAACTGGCTTAAATAGCAAGAGATTCTGCTTTGACACCAACATGCAATTACAGAAGGAAGGACTAATGACTTGTGTTACTAAACAAACAACTTTTCAATCCCAAGCTTTGCATGCTCCTCTTCAGTATAAATAAAAGTCTAACAAAACACGCACACGTCATCTAACATGGTTTGTTCTACTTTGTTATGGATTCAATTACACTCCAATATTCCCTCTCATGTGATCAAACTGTGTTTTTCATACTATTGTCTCTGTTGTTTTCACTTCAGGAGAGGCTCTGTCACCTGAGCATCAGCTGTGTAATTATCGACGACCTTGTGTTCACATTGTTTTCCTCAGACTCGGATCACTACTCAATTCACCTGCGGCCAGGTGACTGCAACAAGATCACGAGGTCAAAGTTCACAGAGTCTCACTGAGATTCAAATCACAACACTTTTTTTTATCATGAACACGTCACGTATTTGAGTACATTTGCTAGAGATCTGTATTACGCTTTTTAATTTTACATTTATCTGAATCATAGTTAGCAACTAGATCGTAAACAGAAATTTACTCTGCGACTGTTTTGATGATCTGTTTTGCATTTTCCAGCAATAATACAACATTATTAAGTCACAGTTTTTTGGTAGCAAGAGTTTGTTGCTTTGCATTCTGCTCAATAACAATGCTTAACATGAACTGTTTCTGTTTAAAGCACGACTTTTGCTTGCCATTTTTACATTGTGGTATTGCTACGTTTACTCAACGAATATCTCTTCCACCACTGACTGAGAAAATGGAGCTGTAGATCAAATAAAAATGGTTCATCTCCATTTTAATAGAAAGCTCTTTTGGGCGAGCTTTGGTTGTCATTTGAAAGGGCAGTGTGAGGTAACTCTGTCGCAAAGCCTTGAAACAAACAACAAACATGATAAAGCACACACAGAGCGGTGGGAGAGGTGCAGGTGACTCACAGCAAACAAGTTTTACGTGTGCGGAACAGGTTCTCGTGTGATTTGTCAGCTATAGTAGGACAGGTGTTTTCCTGGAAGGCTCGTAAACAACTCTGACCCAGGCGTTCAGAGGGATTTGTCAAATGTGTCCTGGGATATAAAGTAAATATAAAAAGAAGTGATGATGAAATGTGAATCGTGTGTGTGTGTGTGTGTGTGTGTGTGTGTGTGTGTGTGTGTGTGTGTGTGTGTGTGTGTGTGTGTGTGTGTGTGTGTGAGCCCACCTCCTTGTGTCTGTGCGCTGCAGAGTTGAAGAGCACACGGCAGCAGGACGCACAAAACCCGCTGCACCTTCCCCATGAGGACGGCCATCCTCATTCAAATTTCCAAGATGGTGACGTTTTACACAAACATTGCCATCTCATTAATAAGAAGACATTCGTCCTTTTTAATCATCAAAAATCGCCCTCGGGCGTTTCAATCCGAGTCCATTTGGAGAAAAAGCGGTTTGTTGAGTTAATCCTGATGGTCTTCCTTATTCCTTCCCGTCGCTTTTCATAAACTCAATTAAATCCGCTTTGTAGTGAAAACCTGTTGGTGTTTTCTCCGTTTGACGTTCAACTGAGCCGTAAGTTTACGAGCCGCCCGCTCCGGCCCGTGTGAGAGGAATCACTACAGCTCAGTGATTGGAGCGCAGCGCGCAGCCAATCAGCGGCCGGAGCGTCTGTTTCTCTGGCACTGATTTATCTGGCAGGACCCGCCTGCAGACACAGGACTCAGAACATCTCTGAAGCCTGAAAACACCTTGAAAGATGCAGAATGGCTCATACTTTGAGTTCCATTTGTTAATAACATTTTGGACGTGAAACACATGGATGCATTCAGCGGCAAAATATCGATGAAAATATAGATGTCCTGATCAATCTATTATATATGATTTTCTTTTTGTTTTTACATACTCATTTTGTTAAAATGAAAATATGAATCATTCTTCAAGTGTTTATGCAAGGCCAAATTGTTTGGATGTGAAAGCCTTAATATAATTATATTGCACAGTGGGTCTGCAGGCTATTTGCAGTAAAGTAAGCCTTCAAAGTGCATCACAATAAAATCATTACATATTGAACAGAAAGGACTACTAGAATTAACAACAAAATGGAAGTTACAAAACAAACCAATAGCGAGTGATAATAGTGAGGGGTAAACGCTCCACCCCTTTCATTTTAAGTCAAGCTCTGGGAAGATCTTAAAACCAAACGAAAAAGAGGAGAGAAATCATTAAAAGTACATTTATGTAAAAGTACACAAAAGAACAGGGAAGACAGTTTAATGTAAAAACAGGGGGAAAAAACGCAGAAAAACTGCAACTTTGTGTGTAGTTTGTATTGTATTCAGTCCTACTGAAACCATGGAGATAGAGCATTTTCCCATTTCTGTTTGAATCACAATGTGATTAAATGGCACCTTCAGCTACACAAAGAGCATCAGAAGGAGGCATGCCTTATCATGCGTGTGATTTTAAAATGTAAGATCACCTACAACCTGTGGATGAAGCTGTGTGGACATTTTGCTGGTTATTCTGCATTTGACACACATTTAATGAACACTGGTTACGTGCCATTCCAACTCTTCACATTTTTGTGCTCAATCACTGTGAAATGCAAATACAGCCTGAAAGGTGAGTCACTTCCTTCCCCCCCTTTAAACCTTCAGCAAAGAATGGACCATTTTACCAGACTGAAGTGAAGTATTCTCCTGTAAAAATAAGAGTTCTCCTGCTCCTCCCCTGTATATGTGTCACTCTGTCACACCTTGACCCTGGTGCCCTGGAACTATAAGACTGTTTTATTGCTGTTATCGTGATTTTACTGACGTACTTCGGACTAATATGTGAGTACGATTTAACAGCATCAGCTTATTCCTTGTCGTGAGTATTATCTACCAAGTATCATATACCAAGTCAGGCTGCATAACAGGAAGTGTTGTTGAAGACAGAAGTCTTATCTCTTGTCATCATATAAGTTTGTCACTCAAGCTTCACGCAAACATCGTCTGTCTGTAAGAGTGGGTGAGCCAGCTGAACAGCTCCGTGAAAACCGGCTCTGCCTGCAGCTCCAGTCTCTCTGTCACTCACACACACACACACACACACACACACACACACACACACACACACACACACACACACACACACACACACACACACAAACACACACTGGACAATACAATGTTCTCCATCTGAACAGGTTTAATTATATAGATTTATTCCTTCTAACAAAATATCTCCACTGGGAAGTTTCATCTCCCAGGTCAGGGTCACTTTGAAGGGTGTTCAAAACAGATGGTTAATATTTGACCACTACAAGGAAGGAAGTGACTCTAAAAAAGTATTTCCTTGAAACAGCTGAAGAAGACGTTCACAGAAACAAAAGTTTGTGTCACAGGTGGTTGTGGCAGGAGAACAGCAGCAGGGTCTTGTCTGCATTTTTATTCTCAATAATGAAGTAGCACATGGCACAGTACACACACACACACACACACACACACACACACACACACACACACACACACACACACACACACACACACACACACATCATGCAGGTGCATCGACCCCTGAGAGAGAAATCCAGTGAGGTCACTGGGCTTTCTTTGTTTGTGAATGTGTCGACACTGTCCACCCAAACCGCTGTCCACCTGTTTCCAAGCAAAGCTCTGGGAGAGTAAAGAGAAATACGCGACACCATATTGCCCACAAAACTGCTATCTGAAAAGTGTTTTCTAACAGTATTCTCCACTAATTTCTGCTGGTCAAAATTATTATTATTTTCTTTCACTTGTTTTCTTGAACTAAAAATGTCCCACTTTAAGGACACAGCGAGTCTGAAAACTACAGGTGTTTCCGTTTTAACCCTTGAGTTTGGTTGACTTTACTTCCTCATTGTTTAAGGTCCTGAAATAATAACTTTCAATACAACCATTTAATTTGCCTTCAAATGTATATCGTTTTTGGAGTGCTCTGTAAAAATAGATTAATAATAGTAAAAAAAAAATCATAATAGAGGAGATAAATTTCTGCTGACTTTTATCATGTTTC
This sequence comes from Eutrigla gurnardus, assembly GCF_963514095.1. Taxonomy (NCBI): domain Eukaryota; kingdom Metazoa; phylum Chordata; class Actinopteri; order Perciformes; family Triglidae; genus Eutrigla; species Eutrigla gurnardus. The sequence continues at coordinate 18,925,402 of NC_139916.1, read as the reverse complement.
ATTCATGTTTTACAGCTTGGGTCTGTAGGAAAAGTCACAAAGTATCAAGATTATAAAACAATGTTGGGTGTGTTTTTATGTTTGATTTTTTTTTAGAAAAATTACAAATCAAAGCCACGACTTTGATTAATAAAATGTCTTAACTCTTTGAACCACAGAGATTGCTATTGCCAATTGCCAAAGACTGCCCTCTTCTGGTGGAAGCTCATCACAGCTAAATCTTTTTCAGTCACTTCATGGCAATACAAATATGAAATGTGTAAATATGAAATGCATCAGTAAAACTCACTCACAATTGATGAGACAGGTCATACATAAAATGGGTTTATTTGTAATACAGCAGGATTGTGTTTGTTGTCTTACATCACACACAGATGTCTCCTTGCATTTAGCATTGAAACATCGTCTTCACCATTTTTAAATGTACTTGTGTAACTATAACGGTACAGAATGAATCATCAGAAGTTTTTTTTGTTCGCACTGATTATCATTGTTTCACAGACACAGTCTACATCAAAGTTTCTTTACACCCCAAAGAAAACCAAAGAAATACCAGCAAATATGAATCAAGCAAACTTGCAAACAAAAGGACAACATCTTTGCTTTCTAATCACGTGAGCTGTGATGCAAAACCCTCCTTTCGAGGGCATAGAGAAATAAATCTGTTATATCAGTCAATATAGATAAATATACGTGACTTGAAGTGAGAACCGAACGAGCTGAGAGAAAATCAATGAAAAGTCATCACTAATTATAAGGCCACAAAACTGAAATGATCACACGTATGATTTAAGATATATGCTGAATATGAACAATGCGGTCAGAACTTGGGGAGTAGATTGCCAGCATGTTGTACTGTGACTGGTGTATGAGTATTAGTACCCATGTATGGCACACAATATGTTGTTTTGTTGACAGAAGGCTGTGGACTCTGCTGGTATCAGTGGTGACACGGTAACTTAACTAACTGTTCAGAAGTGAGGCGTGGATGTGCCGTGGAGTGAACTGATCCACTTACCCTGCTTTCATTTACATAATTATCACAGAAATAATATGCATGTCAAATAAATATTACAGCCATTTATAGATTCATCAACACTATTCACATTCAGTAACACAAAGATACCCCCTCCCCCACCCCCCAATATGCAAGTCTGAGACAAAAACACAAATAGTGAGAGCAACCTGATGCAGTTTGAGCACTCATATGGAGAAACATGAAGGCAGGTAAGCAACAGCTGTGCAGGGTGTGTTTCGTATGCCTCGTTCATATTAAAATAACCATAAAGCTGACTCTATTGTATCTCGCGCATGTAGACAACTAAATGCAGAAAAGGCTTTTTTTCCCAGTTACTTCCTGCACCCTACTGTAAACAGCACCAGAACACAATGAGGGTCGTTGGGGAGAATGGACGAACGGCATCAACATGCATGCAGCTCCGAGGATGGAAAAGTACGCAGCGATGCCAACGGGATCTAACAGGATGCATGCAGCTCAGGCAGGAACATGTTGTGCATTTTAAAAGAAGCCACGGATATCAAAAGATTTCCAAAATGAGGCAGTAAGAGGACGTGTGACAGGGGAAACTCCGATCCCGTCCTCTTTTAAATGTTAAAACTAACTGGGCCGCTTGCACATACAGAATGTGGACACCCTGACACAGGTACACACTTTATCCGAGTATCGAAGTGCCCCAGCATTGCTCGTGAATTAAAATCTGCCAGCTGTGACTGTTCCCAGACATGGCTCTGTTAGGAAATAAAAAAATAGGAAGTGCAACTGACACATGACATTTCTTTGTATGGATAACGGACAGCTGAGAGACGTACATCGATGAAAAGTCACATGACTCATTGCTGACTCCGTGGAGTCACACACAAATTGGTACAGCACCTACAGACGAACATACAGTACATTGCACCTAAGGACAAGAGGTGGACACAGGAAAAGCAAGTGTCTGCAGTGATTGCTTATGGTTAGTGTGCGCGTGTCTGTGTGTTCGATTGGCTAAAATATGAAGTACGTAAGAATCTGCTTTTAATAAGGGAACCTCAACAGACTGAGAACAAAAGCCTGAAATCTCGCCTAACACCCCTGCATCTTGCTTTTCACATCTTGATCAAACCCCTGTACCTAACTCGCACCCCCCATTCCCAAAAGAAATAAAAAGTTGGACAGGGTTCGCTGCTTGTTCCGCTTTTCTTCTTATTTCTTGTTCTTGAGTTGATTGGCCAGCCAATCAAGACCCTCATAGAGGCCGTCGCCGCTGGTGGCACAGGTGGCCTGGATGTACCAGTTACGGTGACGCAGGGAGTGCAAGCCCAGCTTGTCTGTGATCTCGGCAGCGTTCATGGCGTTTGGCAAGTCCTGTTAGGGAGGTGAGAGTTCATTGAGGAGAGCGGGAAAAGCCAAGGATCAGGGATCAGGTTTTTGTCTGACCGTAAAGACAGCTGATGTCTTTTTCTATTGTTTAGGTTATAATATGTCAGTATGTATTTACTGTGGATGTGTGTGTGCACGTATGTGCATATGCATAGAACATTTACTGATTATTGGATTGGCACCAATTGTTTTTCCAGGAAATATGCCAACCATTTTTTTCAGTGTGGAGATTTGCAGCAGTTCTTTGTCATATATGATGATATGACTGAATTAAGGCAGTTTGATGCTTGGTCAGACAAAACAAGCCGCTTGTGTTCATCACCTCGAGCTCTGTGAAACTGTGATGGAGTTTGATGATAAAATTGGTACCACTCTCAAGTCTGTTTGATGAAGCTACAGACAGCAGATGGATAGCTTAGCTTAGCATAAAGAACCAGCTCTATTCAAAGGTAACAATGTCTGCCTACCAGCACAGGGCCAGCTCTCTCTCTGGGCCCGCTACCCCAGAGCCACTGCATTGCACTGTATTTTCACACCCCTACTGATTATCATGTTGAATCTTAATTGCTTAATACGTACAAAAACGTACGGAGGGTCGTAAGCTAGAGCAGGTTTTCATCCTCCTCCTATGGTATTTTTAAGATTTTATATCAAAGATACTAAGAAGTGGGTTTATGTGGAATGATGCTCCACTACAACCCTGTTATGTATTCATCCATATGTGCTGTGTGTCACATATGAGTGTGTATATATGTTGAACAGTTGTGGTTTCTTGCCTGTTTGTTGGCAAACACAAGGAGGACTGCATCTCTCAGTTCGTCCTCAGCCAGCATCCTCATCAGCTCCTCTCGAGCTTCATTCACGCGCTCTCTGTCGTTACTGTCCACCACGAAGATGAGACCTGAAACAGTGGGAGGAACAGACTCGATACGTGTTTTCCTTCAAAATGATTGGAAATTTGCCGGCGTTCCCATTTGCTTAGCTCTTCTCACCCTGTGTGTTCTGAAAGTAGTGTCTCCAAAGGGGACGTATCTTGTCCTGCCCACCCACATCCCACACAGTGAAGCTGATGTTCTTGTACTCCACTGTCTCCACATTAAACCCTGAAAACAAGAGCCGGGGGACACAATGTGTGAAGCAAACATAACTCATAATTGTGCACAGCATTAGTGTTATTTTGACTCTCCACTCACCAATTGTTGGGATAGTGGTGACTATTTCCCCCAGTTTGAGCTTGTAGAGGATTGTTGTTTTTCCTGCAGCATCAAGACCCACCATCAAGATCCTCATCTCCTTCTTCCCTATGAGGCTCTTCAGCAAATTCCCAAATATGTTCCCCATGATTCAGATGAAGTTCTTCAACTTAAGTGTGTGGCTACAATCGTGAGAGGCCTTTCGTCCAGCAGCTATAGATTTTATAGGAGAGCTGAAAGGGAACAGAATAAATAACAATTTAGTATTAATTTCATGTGTGTTGCTATATTGTGAGGTACACATCAAATGAGGGATGCTCATCTAAGGATTGTTAATAAGATAAACTGTTTGGAAAACCATTGTTCAACTGCAATCAAGGGAACACTCCAGCTCACCTTTCCCTTCTTCTGACATACTGCACCACCATGCACCCCAAGACAGGTGCACGCTACGTGTATGGCCCATGGTCATCATTACAGAGAGGGTGAAGGAGATGCATGTCAGTGCCATGACTCCAGGCTGCAGGACAATCTGTTCAGACCCTTCTCACTCAACTCACTTTCTCCTTCCCATGTTATCCTGCAACAACGCCAAGGGCCTCAGAGCACATGCATAGTGTCCTACTTTACCAGGCCTGGCATTAATGAATTCAGTTCCAACTCCAACCACTTACCACCTAGACTAAAGCAGGGCAGAAGAACACATTTCCACGAGTCTGCAGTAGTTGTCCATGCTGATGAATGAAAGAGGCCAAAAATGTTTTGCAGATATAGATATAGAACAGAGCACAGGAGTAAAATAATATCCCAGTGTGCAAAAATACTTGCACAAAGGTCTACTTACTAGCTTTTCTGAGATTTAGTCCATGTATTACTACCCTGATTATCAGATTGATTTTATTTGAATTAATTTGTTCATTGTGTTCATTTTCATCATTTTAAGTGCTGAACAATACTGGACATCAATCACAGGTCTGGGACTACTCTGGTGGTCTGCACATTTATGTTGCTTTTTTAATGCAGAAAATGTTTCCATGTTTCCATGAATTTGTGGGCATCTTGTGGTCTATGTTCTATATGAAATATCCCAGTGAGTGCACATTATCTGAATTACAAATTCGTAGAATTAGCAGATAAAGTGGGAAAAGGAGAGGATGAAATAGGGATAAATTAAGTCGTCAATAGATACGAGGGCTGTCCATGGTGCTGAAGAGGACCTTGAACGCCACACCGGTCCCAGCTCCTATCCTCTCACAGACGGGTTTACAGGTTTAAATATGCGCTCTTCACGTTGGGGTTTAAGTGGGAGCAGGGCCACGATATGACACGAGAGGCCTGATAATGATTCAGCTCCGTGTGAATCAATTTACGTTAGCAGGGGATGCTACGGTAACGTTACAACTATCCTCCCGTTATTAGCCGTTACATCGGCCCAGCACATCTCTCCGTTTTAGCTAAAATAAAACTAAAACTTGGTGATTTTTTGTACAAGCTGTCGTAAACTGATGTATCAGTCAAGTGCCGCTCTAATAGCGGTGTCGATGAGACCCAACGGTTACTAGCGTATCTTCCGTCCCGATCAACCCCACTCATCCATCCGCGGAAAACCTCGGCGGGCATCAAACTGCCGGCGAGCCGCCCGCCGCCTCTTCAGTCCGGACAACACCGAGGCTACACATCCGCCACCAGTCAGCGCCACTGTTCAACGCCGTTGTTTAATCACCTGCCTGCGTGTGTAAAGGTTGGTGGTGCCAGTATCCTCACTTACCTTAGCCGAGCAGTCTTCTACAGAGTACCTCACTATATTTTCCGGGGGGGACAACTCAGCAGTAAACGAGATCTCGCGAGATTTGAAGTTAATCTTGTCAGTCCTGTTGAAATGACGAATGGCAGCCAGGTTTGAATGTCTGTTAATGATTTGCTAAATTTCTATCGGTTTTTGGAACACCGCAGTCCTGGTTCGTCTCAGAATATACTAATAATTATATATATATATATATATATATAATAATAATAATAATAATAATAATAATAACTTTATTTTTAAAGCACTTTTCATACATTTGAAAATGTAGCACAAAGTGCTTTACATGTTTTAAAAACAACCCCCATCCCGCCCTACCCCACCCAAGGCCCCAACCCCAGCACATATAAATGCACACACATGCACACACACACACTCACACACTCACACACACACACACACACACACACACACACATACACACACACACACACACACACACACACACACACACACACACACACACACATACAAATAAGATTGATCTTAAAAACATGTGGCTGAACACAGAGGAGCCAGGTCAGGAAACGCTGTCACAGGAGGGCATCTGAACCAGGGGCCGCCCACAGCCCAGGCCAGGACACCTCCTCTTAGGCGCCCACCCAGCTACAGGCCAGTGAGGTCCCCACAGCAGCGCGGCTAAGCACTGCCATAGGGCCCCCACCAAGCCCAGGTGATTTTTGCCACGAGAGAGAGGCATCCCAGACACGGCCGAGTGCAGCCCCCAGCGCAGACAGCCCCCACCGAGGAAACACTGGAGATATTGAATAAAAGCATAAAAGAGCTAGGGACAATAAAAAAGCCCTGCTATAAGAATAAATAAGTAAGTAAACAGTAAAAGTAACTAAAAAGATAAATAAATAAATAAATAACTAAAATAAAAGGAAATAAATAGCAAGAAATAAAATATAAAAATATAAATTGGCTAAGAGAATAAAATATTAGTTAAAAGCCAGGTTAAATAGGTGGGTCTTGAGCCTGCTTTTAAAAATATTAACATTCTCTGCGGCCCTCAGGTCCTCCGGCAGGCTATTCCACAGACGGGGGCCGTAGTGCTGGAAAGCTGCCTCACCGTAAGTTCGTGTTCTAGCTTTAGAGATTATCAAAAGGCCAGTGCCGGAGGATCTCAGGGTCCGCGAGGGTTCATATGGTAAAAGCAATTCTGAAAGATAAGAAGGTCCCAAACCCCTAAGACATTTAAAAACCATTAAAAGGACCTTAAAATCGATCCTAAAACACACAGGGAGCCAATGCAGTGATTTTAAAACTGGTGTAATATGAGCCCGCCTTCTGGTCTTCGTCAGAACACGTGCTGCTGAGTTCTGTAATAGTTGCAGACTTAAGATGTTTCTTTTTGGAAGACCAGAAAGCAGGGCATTACAGTAGTCAATACGGCTGGAAATAAAAGCATGCATTAGCGTCTCTGTGTTAGCACGGGAGAGAAGGGGACGGACTCTGGCTAAGTTTTTTAAATGATAAAATCCTGTTTTTGTAACCTGTTTAATGTGTGGAATAAAATTGAGCTCAGAGTCGAAGATGACGCCCAGATTCTTTACCTGATTGGATGGAGTTAAAGATATTGTTTGCAGTTTTGATAAAAGTTTCTCTCCCTGAGCCTTAGGATCGATAATTAAAACCTCAGTCTTGCTGTGGTTGAGCTGTAAAAAATGTTCTGCCATCCAGGATTTGATATCTAAGATACATTTAAAAAGGGCATCAATAGGCCCTGTGTCATCAGGAGACATAGATATGTACAGTTGTGTGTCATCCGCATAGCTATGGAAATTGACACCATTTACCATATATAATAAGGTAAATAATATATATATATATATATATATTAATACGTAATAAATAGTAATAAAATAATAAAAATAATAAAATGGGCTCCTCACTTAACTTTCTTTTTTCTTTTTCTTTCTTTTTTTAAGGCCCTGCACACCTGTGATCCACCAGCACAGGTGACTAAAGGCTCTTTGTCCTCCTTTCAAGTTTTTATGGTCGTGTACAAACGTTGATTGACATCTTCCTCACTCTCCTCTTAGCTTTGTTAGGTGGTAGGCTATAAATAATATCATTCTTATTGGTACATGGAGTCCAGGGTCCCGGTGAGAGGCCTGATCAAATAGAATAAGTGAAAACACCTGTGTGGGCCATTAAATCTCTCCAGAAAACTTTAAACAGGAAATCTCTGAAGCACAACTCCTATCAATGATGATAGAAAGTTAAGTTTGTTTGTAATCAGACATTTACATTTCAGGCCACTCTTTGCCCCAATGTACACCTCAGAGTAACAAACAGGGCCAGATTGACAGTCTAGTGGGCCCTGTATTCATATAATGAATGCTGCAGGTGGAATGGACGGTAAGAATGGACGGCCCTGAAGGTCTGGGGCCTTAAGACAGTTGCCTCTTTTTGCCTGCTTGGTAATCAGGCCTTGACAACAACAGCTAAATCCTGAACATGTTGATGTACCTTAATTATTAAAGGTTCCATGCTAACCTACTTAGTTCTTCTTTGAATGTGCACTATTTCATAAGATAATTTCGTTTTCCTTCTTAAAAACTAAATTTGAGTAGAATGGTTGCCCATGATATAATATCAATGGAAACCATATTTACAATAATGTAATGTAGTGTTTCAAAGTCAATTTAAATAATAAATGGAAGCACTTTTAGAACAGGGTCATAATACAGTCGTAATACCAAATCTTGATAATCATCCATCCATCCATCCATTCATTTCCATCCAGCCGGGTCGTGGGGGTAGCAGGCTTAGGAGGGCATCCCACGTCTTTCTCCCCAGCAACGTTTTTGTTGCAGCTTCCTGGAGAACCCTGAGGCCTTACCAGGCCAGAGAAGATATATTGTCCAGCAGAGACGCAATCCTGAGGTCGCCAAACTGGGAACACTCCTCCCAGCTGCACCTTGAAAGCCTGTCCATGAAAATAACCAACAGAATTGGTGACAAGGGACAACCCTGTCGGAGGCCAACACCCACTGGGAACATGTTTGACTTTGTGCCGATTATATGGACACAGCTCTCACTCTCATTAAACAAGGACTGGATGAACAATCCCACATTCCTGCAGTACCTCCCACAGGACTCCCCGGGGACAGTGTTTATTATGAAACCAAATTGCATGGAAAACTTTCCTTTGATACATAATCATGTGGCACAAATACTGCCAGTGTTACTTCCACCGTATCCTGATAGCAAACAGAAGACTTGGTGGTACAAATGTTTGTAATTTTGCACATTTTTGTTGCAAATAAAGTGAAGGGAAGTGGGAATATACATACTTGTACTTATGGCTCAGAAATGTAATGTTTTTACATTTCCAAACTTCTGTTAATTAAGATACATTTGATCTTTTTCCGATTACAATAAGCTTAATACGTAACTCGCTGGCATTTCATGACCCATAAAAAAGTCACTGAATGTTCTCACACTCGCAGTTACTCTGAAGGTAAAAATACGTGATGAAAGTGAGTCATAAGTGAAGAAAATCTGTCTCACGCCCCTGTCACATTTGAGAGCTAATTTTGTCGGGATCCTCCCTCCATTTCCTTTTGTTTTTTAATGTTTCCCTCGCCCTGTGTCTCCTGTGTGTGTGTGTGTGTGTGTGTGTGTGTGTGTGTGTGTGTGTGTGTGTGTGTGTGTGTGTGTGTGTGTGTGTGTGTGTGTGTGTGTGTTCATTTGTTGTTCCATGTGGTGACGACTAGACTCCAGAACCTGCTCCTTTGTATTTTTGCCTATAGTGGTTGTTTGGATGCCTTACCTGCCTGTTCACCTGTTTGTTCATCTGAACTCTTCTGTTGCACAGAATCCAACAGAATCCCATTAAATCATTGTTGAACGTTTACTCCTGGTGTCTAAATCTAGCTTTCACATGTTCTTTCTAAATCTAGCCTATAACTGTTTTCACCACATACTTGACATTGCATCACCTCCGGTCCGAGTCCGCCTAGCAGGACCAATGAGGTTGTGATGGACTGGCAGCGACGTGGCGGCAGCAACACCGCCCCCTAGCGGCTCCGCGGAGCGCCGCTTCCGCTTCTCAAACCCCCGGCATCCTGACGGGACGCTGGCGGAATGTTTGAGGCGGGCTCTTCCAGGGGGGGAGACCCAGGTGTTGGGACATCGTCCACGGACCGCGAGTCTCTTATCGCTGCAGCATAATAACACATCAGCATTACTCGCCGCAGAGCCATTTTGGACACAGAGGGCGGACCGTACAGCCTTCGCAACCCGCTGCCCTTTTATACAAGAAGCCCACACGGAAGTTGTCGGATGGCAGCTGTTTTCCAGAAGTTCACAATGAAGCGCGGCGTTTTCCTGCTGCTGCTGCTCGCGGCGTTCACCCGCGGACAAGACAGCGAAGCGGAGGAGCTGCAGGTGGAGACCCTGGTGAGTGAGACGCGCGTGTCACGGCCGTGGGCCTGCTGTGCTGCAGTAACACGGCAGCTGTTATCACGATGACACCCGCCATGCAACAGTGTTAACAGTTAACTCTCCTCATCCCAGGTGGAACCCGAAACTTGCACTGTACTTTCCAGAATGGGAGACACGCTGCGAATCCACTATACGGTGAGAGAGACACGGTTGTGGCAAGTGATCAAACAATGCATTGCGCTTCGCGCGTGTGTGTTTTAATAATAACAATATGTAGGGAACCGGCCCAGCTGCTGATGAGCGCAGCTGATGTGGCACCGTCTGCATGGACCGTGCGCAGCTCGTGTGTTTGTGCATCCATATAACACATACAAGTGTGGCAAATCTCTATGTGATTGAACATTGGGACAGGTTTATTGTCAGTCAGTGGTTTTATTGAACTTTATCTCGCCTCTGCTTTTACTACGAGGTGCTGGTGCGGTGCAACACGTCAGCAGTAACCCACTTGATCCATCCATGCATGTATGCATGCGTAGTAGCCTACTGGAGGATTTCAGGAATGTAAAAACGGACCGTTTTTTTTTTATTGATCGGAGCTGCATGGTTCAGCAACCAACAGTCAGGAAAAGTTGTTAAACGACGGGTATTTGGCCTACATATAATAAAAAAGCTGATGCTTAGCCCTGTCACTCAAATGTAAAGGTCATGAGAGAAACAAGCTGGGCTGGTGCAGTATATTATATATATTATATAACAAAGGAATATAAATAATCAACTATGCCATAGGTTTACCTTGAGACCAACTTCACACTAACTATATAATACACATATTTATATTTTTGTATTATATATTAGACTACTATTAACACAATATATGAAAATTACATTAAATTGGAAATTGAAAATAGCATAATTAAAGTGAAATGATTGACTTGTGTTGACCTGAACTGTGTGTTTTTAACATGTTGGATAATTGAGTGACCTCTCCGATGCACTTGTCACCAATAAACAATCAATTAATTAATTATTAATACACGCAATTGGGCATTAGGCATTCATACATCCTTTAAATATAGCTACTACTAGCTTGGCTGAGCACAAAAGAGCAGAAACAGGGAAATTAATTTTGTTGCCTTAGTTTGGACAGCGCCAGGCTAGCTGTTTCCTCCTGTTTCCAGTCATTGTGCTAAGCTAAGCTAACCTGCTACACAGCCGCATATGGTAGCGTTACATTAGATTTATTTTGGAATATATCAAAAGTTCCCCACAACTTCTAAATTATTATTTATATTTTGTCTTTAAGTCTAATTTTATTCTTATTTTCCACAAAAACCAAAGTGTGAAATATCTCAGTATTGTTCTTTCATGTCTCCATCTCATACCTCACGTTGTATGTTTCACAGGGTAAACTTATGGATGGAAAGGTGATCGACTCATCGCTATCCCTGGACCCTCTTGTGGTCGAGCTGGGAAAGAGGACAGTAATCGCCGGTACATTAAACGTTAATCCTTCTGTGTTGCTCAATCAGTGACACTTTCATTTTCGAGATAACCGCAGCCAGTTGTGTGCTGGAGAATGTGCTTGCTGTGCTGAGAGACTTTCTCTGTATGATTTCCTTATCAGGTCTGGAACAAAGCTTGATTGGCGTGTGTGAAGGGTAAGTGAAAAAGGGAAGAAAGAGTGTTGCAATCCATCGAATTTGCAATAGCTGCATGTAGTCACACACCCATTCAAAAACTACCGCAGTTGGTGGAAACTGAGAAATACATCCTCAGTGAGTGTGTTTTTATATTTCTCTTTCTCTCACGCAGGCAAAAAATCAAAGCCACTATTCCACCTCACCTTGCGTATGGAAAAAAAGGTTACCCTCCAACAATTCCAGGTACTGAACTAAAGCACTTAGAAAACTGTATTTGGTGTTGAATGCAAAAAAAATAGGGCTGCTGTATATCTTGATTTATTAAATGTACTTAATGTAGATGGGTGAAAGATAACAGGAAAAACCTGACATGACAAACTGTTGAACATGAACATTATGTCCTAGGTGATGCTGCCCTTGAGTTTGAAGTGGAGGTAGTTTCTCTGACGCAGCAGACGCCGTGGCAGAAAATGGTCAACGACGTGTTCCCCCTCGTGTGTTTGGCTCTGGTGCCCACTCTGCTCGGCTTGGTGGGACTTTACCTCTACAAAAAAGCCAGTGTTGAGAAGCCTGGCAAAAAGAGGGCAAAGGATAAGAAGATCAAGAAGAAATGAGGACAAGGAACAGAGCTATTTAAATAAATTTTGTAATTGTATTTTGTGTTCTTCGTATTTATTTAATATTAATCCATGCTTTTATTATGTGGATTAACACTTGTAAATGTAATTAAGGTGCTTTTAATAATACAGCTGTTATCTTTTAAGATTTTGTCTTATTCAGCCATCTGCAGCATTTAATAATGATACAATTTAAGCAACTGTTGTGCTGTATACTGGAGAACCACATCACAAGATGTATTTGCTGATTTAAATAGAAGCTTGTGCAAAAACCTGCTCAGTTAAAACCAGAGCGCCAGTAATAGTCTTATTTTTTGGAACATGACTAACTACCAAAAAAGTGACGTATTTACTGAGATTTACTCTGAAGGAGTTATAATATCTATAAAACTAACTGAAAAAGTTGGAATGCTAAGTATCAGGTTCTTCTATGTTAAATCTGCTGATTTGCAGCTTTTTGTGTGTCAGTCTCTTCCCCACTGTTGCGAGAGCAAGGTGACTAAAAAAGCAATCTGATGATCCTGGGACTTTATTGCATCTCCACAGAACCTTCTGAACCTCATGACACAGGTCCTAAAGCTTGATCCACCACTGGATGAACAGTGCATCTCCTTGGTTGTCCAAGGAGAGGGGGATATAAGAGACCTTTATAATGGGATGCAAAAAAAAGCTACTTTGATGTCATCAAGAGCACTGTTGTTTCTCATGGACTTTGTGGTCTACCTTGATGATGAGGATGAAGATTACAGTTACATCAACCAAATAGACACACTTTCTCTTATAGTGCCATCGAGTGGTCTCTCAAAGTATAAAACACACACAGGTGAACCTCTCGGAAGAATTAAGCAGTGGTGTACCATTATGTTGATGCTAAATTCAAGAAATGTCAAATTCAAACAAATTGTAGGTATTTTTTTTCCTGTTTGAAATTAATGGCAGCCTCAAAGTAGGAAAAATACATTATTAAATATAGAAGAGCACACAGCATGCTTTAGAGATGGCTGCCTGGGATGCAATAATTCAGTGGCATACTTTTGTGAACCACGTTTTTACAGCAGCCTAAAATTGAATTGATGAAAAAATAAATAATCTGCTATTTTCAAATCCAGGGACAAAATATGTGGCCACTAGATTGATTACATTATATTTTATTTGTATATCTTCTTTCTATTATATTTTATTTCTATATCTTAATTTTTATTGTACTATTTTCTAGAAAAAATGCCTAATATTTTAACAGACTATTTTAACAGAATGCCTAATATTTGAACAGAACTAATATTGTATCAATCCTGTTGAATATAGTGCTGAAGAACATAGGTGGGCTTGTATTAGTGTTGTTCGACCGCACTGCCTCTGTGATTCGGCTTGTTGCAGTAATTTAGAACTCCGCTCACTCGAGTGACGCTTGGGTAAAACTTCCGTGATATCCCTCCGCTAATACAATATTATAAATTTAATTTCCCTGGGGGAAATGTGTGCAGTTTGTTTTAATAAAAAGACACAATTTTAACACATAATACATTATAAAAATAAATTCAAATAAAAATAAGTCATCGACGAGCTTGTATTAATGAAAAAGTATTTCGAGGGCGGAGCGGATGGCACTACTTGTCACGGCACAACCTCTTCCGGTCCTCTTTCCAGCTTCCCGTGCAACATGGTGAGTGTGTTTCAGTGGCCGCTGTGTTGCAAAGACAGAATTAAACCTATTTTTATTCGAATAATAAAACCAAATTATCTATATTTGTGTATTTTAATCGCTTATCTAAACCACAACGTGAAGAGTCATGCGTAGATGTCGCTAAAGTTTACTGAAAAATAAGCCGGGGCCTAATGCTAGCTGTTAGCAGGCTAACCGTTTTGTGCATGTGTTCCTCTGAACAAGCGAATTCTGACGGTGATGTGCGGAGAAACACAGCGAGGCCGTGTGGATTCCTCAAATCCCGTTTTTTAACGTGTACACTAATACGACAGTTAAATGAAACGGTCAAGCTTCAAAGTATACGTGTTTGCGAGTAAGTTCGTGTCGGTGTGGAAATGGCAGCCAGTTGGAGACGCCGCAGCCATCACATGAAATTGAAGAGCCAGAAGCTAATATAGACAAGCTAATCAATAGTAGTCACTCATCCAAACTGATAATTATGGCGAATTAGGACTTTGTCTTTTGACATCATTAAATTTGCTTTAACTAAATTGTTAATGTTGACGTAAACTGTTGTACTAGTTTCAAGAACGTGGAGGGAAGCTAACGTTAATTGAAATGGCACATTTAAGTAATTAAAGAGTGTAGGTGTTAGTAGGGCTGTTTTGTTTAGTTTAATACCTAGTATGGTGTACATACTACAAACATTTAACGGTACTGTTTTTAATTGAAAGAACTTCTTAAATTGTGTTTTTTGCTCTAAACACTAGCAGCCACACAGTTTGTCTAAATAGCTTGTTTTAAATTGGAGACTGTTTTCAGTACAGACCGTTTTGATACCCAATGTTGCAGACACTGTTCTGCACCAAAGAAGTATTGAGGTTCACTACCTAACCCCAGTTTAGGGACTATCACTTGTAACGTTCTAATTCCCATCTGTTTTACAGACTAAGAAAAGGAGGAATAACGGTCGTGCCAAGAAGGGCCGTGGCCACGTGCAGCCCATCCGCTGCACCAACTGTGCCCGCTGTGTCCCCAAGGACAAGGCCATCAAGAAGTTTGTCATCAGGAACATTGTGGAGGCAGCGGCCGTGAGAGACATCTCAGAGGCCAGTGTCTTTGACTGTAAGTAGTCGTCGTGAGGAGTGTTTGCGTTTTAACCCCCCGTGGCTTGTCGTCCATTTGAACCTCTTATTTTGTCTTCACCCCACAGCTTATGTCCTGCCCAAACTCTATGTGAAGCTGCACTACTGTGTCAGCTGTGCCATCCACAGCAAGGTGGTGAGGAACCGCTCTTGTGAGGCCAGGAAAGACCGCACCCCACCACCCAGATTCAGGCCTGCTGTAAGTACCTTCTACTGCACTCTGATCTGTTTAGAGAAGCTATGCAAAGTACTAAATGGTGAATCATTTCATTAGTGATAGCAGGAAAAGCAGAGGCGAAACAAACATTAATGGTCTTGTTACCTTCAGATGAGTCAATAATTAGGGTGTCGTAACTAGCACATTGAATGTAATGCAACATTATTTATTAGACCTGTTTGACCCGTTGCATTGTCTACAGTGGGAAGGGCCTGTATCAGGTAGCAATCTAAACTTTTCTTCTTCTTTTTTTCACAGGCTGGTGCACAGAGAGCCCCTCCTAAGCCCATGTAAAGCAGAATTTGAAGATGCTGTACACCTGAAGAATAAATTCAATTGTCTTTACAAAAACATGTGTGAAGCTTGTTGTTCTCAACTAAACATTAGTTGTACAGTTTTGGGAAAGACAGGCCTTTCAAGTGTTTTATTTGGAATAGACTTTCTTACAGTACAAAACTTACAGTAGTTTAAGATCAAATTATGCAAATGCATAACAATATGATACATTTTAAAAAGCGCTGCGGTTATTTAAAGCGATATCAGACCTTTTACAGGGTGGGAAGCCTAACAAATGGTAAAACTGGAGGGGACAAATAGTGCAAAAAGAAAAAAATTCAACACAAAATACCACAAATGTTTCTTATGAGTATAGTTTTACAATTGAGTAGCCAGTTTATTTGGTTGTCCTTATGTCTAAAATGGAAGGTAAACTGCATTTGTGTCATGCATCAGGCTTAGAAGTACATTAATGTCTAGTGTACATATGTATGAGTAAATCAATAAACGCCCAAACTTTGCAGCTTTTGAATGAGAAAGATGGACATTTTCCTAGGTGGCGAGTTTGCTAATTGCAGGACTTTAAACTTCAAAATTAGTTCCTGCAGAGGATTAGCAAAGTCATTAACAGTTTGTCACACTTTAAGGTCTCAACAGGTTTAGGTCTACAGGTCGTTTAAAATGTAATTCTTTGGCTCCTAGCAGTCTGCATTATCAAAGTATTCTTTTGAGGGTCAATGGGTTTATAAAATTAATTTTGTTCAGGCCAAGGTCATTGATTACAGGTGGTTTTAGTAAAACAAAAACTTCAAAGATGGAAATAGTAATTAGGAGCTGTTAGTAATGTGCAATACTTGCACCACATGATAAACAATTGGCAATCCAGGCTTTAAACTTGATGTGTGTACTGTCGAGAGAAAACGCATGTAGAGAAGACCTCAAGCCAAAGGCACAATAGTAAAGCACTACAGAAATCAAACAGAATCACACATGGGCCTTTGTGTCAATGCAGGCTGTTGCCTAAATCAGAATATACACAGTAAGGTAAGATGTAATCAGTTGGTCATTATTTTTGCCCGTGCAAGTAGACAAGACAATTCAATTTGCAATGACAATATCTTAAAGTCACACTCCGTTTTCTAGATTAAGTTGCAGGACTCTATACCTCAAGTGTCTGTCCCAACATGTCATAACAGTCTTCTATTCTTATATTAAGGCAAGATCATTTCATCATGAAACTAAACTACATCTTTCAAAGAGAAAAATTTAACCACCTGTTTGTGTCTGTACTTCTGATAATATCACCTTTAAAATCGAATAGTGGTTTGCACCAAAGCTAGCTTTCTAACCATCAACCAAAACAAATTTCACCTTAGCATAATTCTTAAACAAAATTGGGGTAAACTTTTATTATATTTATTTGCAAAGGGTAATCCCCAAATAATCTTTTCTAAAGGTCTTCTGCAAAACTATGTTGAGACAAGTCCTGGAAAAAAAGACAATTTAACATTACAAGGTTTTACGGAGAGCAATGAGGAGAGAAATATTTCCTTGCAGAGTCTTCCTAATCCATACTGTATGTACAAATATATTTTATTTAACTAATTAACATTTTCCCACTATAATAGGGAAACGTGCTTAACAATAGGGAAGAGGTGGTTCTTTGGTTCAGCCATGGGGGAACCATTATTTGGTACGAGACAGAATCAGTCATTGATCTAAAGATAATATGAAAAACAAGTACTTTTTAATTCATCTTCATAAAAGCAAGATTTCGAAGCGTCGAGACAGCTACTTTAAATTTGAGACTCTAGAGTTCAGTATATGACGAGACCAAGGAACCATTCACAACGATAGAATGACCATAAACATCCATTAAAGCCTTGAATGGTTCATTAGTTTCTGTTTAGCTTGCACAAGATCTCGGAAAAACAACATTTCTTGATGCTGCAAAATGCCAATTATGGTGAATTCAAGGAAAATCTTATTCAATATGTCCCAAACATTTTGTAAGCTGATGATTTTTACTTTTAGTCAGAATTTATTATTACTTTTTTCAGTCTGTCAGATTGTCCCAAACTTTAGCTATTATGTAGTTATTTATAATGGAGATAAATCTCATCAACACAAATTACGTATTGATTTTTGTGCCCAATTCTGTAATCTAGGCATAACAAATCAGCCTGCTAACAGTACGACTTATTCTGCTTAAAGTCAGATATAAACAAATAGTTTCTACAAAGACTACATCTATTGTTTTAACATGTAAACAAATAAAGACAGAATCAAGAGCTGACAGTGTTCTTTTAACTGACACATTTCGTTTCTGCACCATATTACCACAACAGGATATATAATAGATCACAATCAACCAAAACCCTTTTTGAAATAAACACCTGTTTTCACTCTGCTGACAGAAATGTGCACAAAGAAATTAAAAATGAAATATCTTTTTTTGGATTTAACCCGTCTCTGCACACTGCACTCATTCGTGTTATAGCAGCATGCGCCAAATGCCATGCACATTTAGTCTTTGATAAATTAGCAGAATTGGTTTTTGCAAACACATTAATGAAAATCAAACCAACGCTTGTTGAATAGGAGAATATAAATATTGTGCACAGCTATGAGCCAGAGCCTTGTGTCTGCAAAACCACTCCAGTAAGTAAATTATTTTGTAACTCATGATGTTTGACATCACCCAAAATAATCTGATTCAAGATATGACAGTTGGTAGCTCATGTCCTTCAGTCTGGCCAACAAGGTCTGATCGGGGCGAAGAAAGGCACAATACAATGAGATAACACCAACATAAAGTAAAAGTAGAAATAGATTAGTGTCGGCTTGCAGTTTGATGAAGTTAAGGGAAAATGTTAGACTGGTAAAGACCCTAACTTCTTCAGTAATCTCTAAAATTGTGGCAGTGATACTCGTACTCTTTTCCTAGTAGGATGTGAGGAAAAACATTCCATCAGTTTTTCCTCACATTTTGAGAGAAATGTGCAGGTCATTAATGTATTCCATAAAATAGTTTAATATAATCATAGTATTCTGGCAGGTATCAGTGCAACAAAAGCAGTCATAGAAAAGAAAAGCAAACATGTCATACACTGCCTCACACGGCATTCACACACAAAAGGTCTTCATTTTCCAATTATTCAACTACCATGAAACTCGGGGGTCTGTCTCACACACACTCTCACACTCTCACTCTCTCACACACACACACACACTCTCTCACACACTCTCTCACACACACACACACCTTTCCATCCCCTCCATTAAAAACAAAAGTGCATTTCTATGTCACGGACAACCCCTCAAAACAGAAATAATCGACTTGGACCTGGTTTTTGAGTTTGGTCTGCACTTCATGTTTCATCAAAAAATTATCATTACAGAAACAACCCCACATTGGGGGAAAAACACATTGCAGAGCATAACATTTGGGAATCATTTCAATGAATAAGTGCTTTTAGAACAAGGCATTCAAATCTCAGATTCCATTGTAGGCGAGCCTATAAACTTCACATTAATCTTTTACATTTTATTTATGTTAAAGTGCGTAAAAAGGGACAGAAATGGACAAAAATCTGATTTCTCTACTGTAATTTGTGCATCAGGTTTGAATCCTGAATTTTGGAGCAAGGCACATCTGCGGATGAAAAAGTGCATTGGCTCTTCATCTACTTTAGAATACATTGAATTTAAAGTGCATTTTAAATTGATTAACTGAATTAATTAATTAATTCTTCAAAGTGCATTAAAAATAACGACCATTATAATAAGTTTAATAAAAACACAAGTTTGCTATTAATGCTGGTACATGCTAACTGTACCAGTGCCTGTTTAAAATATTCATATCAGTCATTTCATCAGTGTCTCCTTTAACTTGTGTGCAGACCAAACTCAGCCAGGTCCTTGTCTCAGTGTAAAAATAGCTCTAGGTGGAGTAGATTGACCCCCCCCCCCCTCTCCTTAGCCTCAGTCAACGATGTGCTCCCCACGAACGATGTGTGAAGAAAATTCATAGCGGTCCTGGCTGCGGTGGCCACAGATGTTACAATCAAAAGGCTGGGGGAAACCGTGGCAGCCCATATGAATGGTAAACATGACATGGTCCAGGAAAAGCACACGGCAGTGCCTGCAACGGAACGAGCGCACAGCTCGCCCCTCCCCGTCTACAACCCGAAACGCCTCCCTAGAGGTGGAGGAGGGTGCTGTAGGTGAGCTTGGAGTTGGCGCATGGGCAGGAGGAGGTAGAGCAGAGTGGCCTCCATCCTCTCTTTCTAACTCCCTGTCTTTGGCATGGCTGGGACTGCGTCTCTCCCGATTCCTGTGGTGTGCAACAGTAAGAGGCGCTGCATGATGGTTGTTGGAGTGGTGAAGATGATGGCCGTTGTTACTGTGCATGGTTGGAGTCAGAGCGGTACTGTTGCAGGGCTCGTCGGTCATGCTCTCTGTATCCGTAGAGTCCTGGCACCCATTGCTAGGTGAGGGTGCATGACTGCGACCCGCAGGCAGGTCTTCATGACCCTCTGCTGCCTCCCTCCCCCCTACACCTGCACCTCCCAACCCAGCTCCAGTACCGGTGCAATCCAGCCTCGGGCCTAGAGCGACAGAGGTGTGACTGGAACTATGGATTGGCCTGAGTTCTGATAAACATGAAGGATGAGTGGTGGGGAGGTGTAGAGGCCTCAGTGTGTCTGACACCCCTCCTCCTCCATTACCTGCAACACTTGCGAAATCTCCTCCCAGACCAGTAAAGTGCTGGGTTTCAAAGTCCCCTGTGTGCATCTCCCCATCTTTATCCAAACCAGCGCTGAGCTCATAAGGTGCATCTGCAAGGTTGAGGCGTATGTGCTTCTGTCCTGCAATAAAGAAACACCATATTATGACGTCAGAAAACAGAAAAAATAATACATGGGCAGGCAGCTTGCCCAGGTTAATGAGACGCCTGAAAAGTTATTTGGATTCATTCTAGATGCCACAACCAGGTTGGAGGTTATGATGATTGAGTTCAAATTCAAAATCAAGTTTTAATTAAAGGCCAGCATTTTATTTGTATAACTAGACAAACCTGTTCCTGTTTGTCCTCAGCCTGTATTTACTGTGAGACCGCAGCTCTCCTGCACCAGCTATGTGCAACTCTAATCAATTAACCTCTAAACAAAGCACAGTTGTACCTACAGCCAATCATACAGTCTGGATACATAAAATCGCACAAAAAGTTCAGTACTCAGATCAGTACTATTCTGTGTGGTATCCAATTCAACCAATTCATACGGCTTTCAGTTTCCTCCACACTGAGACCAAATGCTCACCTACAAATTTTTGTGGTGTGGATCTCTTGCGTTTGGTGATGCTGTTGGCAAGCCGATCGATAAATGCCATCTTGTCTGAGGAGGGTTGCAGTAGAGAGTCTGGTATAAACTCAAGCTCTCTCATCTCCTCTCCTGCGCAGAGTACAAACAAATTGTATGTTATTTTGGGGGTTTTCTTATTACCCAGACAGCATTTATCCCAAATGTTTAAGTTGTATGGTTTTCAATGTTTGGATAGACAAGAAACTAAGCGAGGGGTTGTATGCATTACCTTGTTATGGAGGTAGACTAAATTTCTACACTAGATGCCACTACAATCCCTTTGGAGACTGATATTTACGACACCATATTGTGATTTTGGTTCCTGTCTTATCTGACAAAGTGTTGTTTACTCCTGACATGACATCTCCATCAATGCCATGAAACCGTACCTGGATTCTGTGCACAGGAGGCCTGCTGTGACTCCAGACTTTGTAAGTAGCTGTGGCAGCGCTCACGGTGCTCCTCCAAGGTGCTCTGCTGTTTATAACTACGGCCACAATAACTGCATTTATATGGCTTCCCTACAGTTGGCGAGGACACTGGAGACAAAGTATGAAGAAAGCATTGTTATCACATTATTGAACAACATCATAAAAGAAAAAAAACAATTATCAGGCATGACTCTGTCCTACCTGCATGAGTGCGTAGGTGGCCAGTGAGCGCATCTCGTCTTCGACAGGCATAGCTGCAAAAGGGACACTTAAAGGGCTTCTCCCCTGAGTGCAGCTTGATGTGGCGGAGCAGGTTACCCTTTTGAGTGAAGGAGGCACCGCACTGATTACACTGGAAAGGTCGCTCACCTGGGGAAAGAAAAGATCACATTTGTCAACCTTACTTGTTTGAGGAATTTTAGAGTTTCTGGCACATTAGACCTCCCACAAGAATCCCTCGTGTGAGCAGATTTGTACTCTTCCATCTAAAATATCTCTATGACCCAGTCTCATATTAGTCATGGACCACTTTTCTTAAAACTTTTCTTCTTTTTAGCATTCATCTTCTTGTAAACCATTCACTCTACATTTCCATCAGTCTGTCAGTGGGTCCTCTAAAACAATGACACTGCTAAATGTGTTATCTTTATGATGATTTTACCTGTATGGCTGCGTTTGTGCACCATGAGAACATTAGGCCCAATGCAGATCATTCCACAGATGTCACACTTGAGCTTTCCATTTGGCAGTCTGGTGGCTCCAGCTTGCATGCTTTCAGCATTGGTGAGATCCCTGTAGTCTCCGACAGCCTCAGATCCCTGTTCTGGACCTCCTTCCTCTACCCGCTCCCCTCTTTCATCTTCAGTACTGCGACCTGGGTCTTCATCGCTGTACAGCTCCACTTTAATTGAGTTGGCTACAGAGCAAACAAAGGGTCTTAAATTAAATTAGATAATCTGTCAACCAAGGTATTGACAAACTTAAAAGAAGGAGACAAAAGAGGCTGCACAGGCTTAAATGTCATTACTAACACTGTGATATGAGATGATATTATTAGATGAACCTTTGCACAACCTTTGAAAATAGTTGATATATCCCAGTTTGATTATACATTACTGTGACATGTCCCATTATATATTGGCAGCTGAAAACTTGTGGAATAACTAAGATTTGGGTATTTGATTAACCATTACATAGACTGTTTTGTGGATTCACAGTTATTTTCTCACTGACCACTGAGGGAGCGACTAGGGGAGGTCTCCTTGCTGTTTGGGGTGCTAACTGTTGGACCTCCAAGGGCCCCAGAAAACTCTCTTTCCATTGACGAGTCTCCGCTAGCTGTGACCAGAAGTGAAAGAAACAAAAGCAAGATCTGTCATTTGAACAACAGGTAAACTAATGAAAGTAAGTATGTACGTGATGAAAAAAAAAACAGTCATACCTGATATGTAAGTCCGGCCATTGCAGTCATCAACATCCATGCTAGTTCACACTGAATACTGAAATGAAAATTATGAATTACATCTCTTAAAACATTCACTCAGGCACCAGTTCACTCAAACAATCACATAACAACAGTTTCAGGTAGAAATCATGAAATGAAACCCCCTGCTGCCAGTCATGTTACATTGGTACCGCCCAAGAGATAATTCATAGAGGTACAGAATAGAAACATCTTATAATACCACACTTTTAATGGCCCAAAAAATAAAACGCCTAAGGGTAGCGTAAATATCAGCTAACTTCCATACATTTTGAAGCGCACCAATATTTGGTAACGATAAGTGTAACGATCCAAGCTGACAATACATATGCTGAAGATTAAGTGGGTTAATTACCGGTAATCATAGCAGAAAATGGTTAACTAGCTGCTAAATTAGCGCCACCTCTAACTTTAGCAACCATGGATAAGCTGATCTACTCAGTTATAATTAGGTTGACCCATGACAACATTTACAAAGTAACTTAATGTCCAACTAATTTAACATTAGGGAAATCAGTCAGGCACCCAGGTCGTACCAGAGAAAGATTACTGTAACGATTACCCTACGGCGGTGGCGTTGAATAAACCTAAGTTTACTGACCGGCCTTGGTGGCTAACGTTAGCTTACTGCATGTGATGGAAATTACCGTTAGCCAAGTTAGCTAAACTCAACACTGCACCGATACAACAGTCTGCCATCCTCGACAGCTAACTAAAACGCGTGGCGCAAAGTTACAGCTAAGTAATATGTGCGATGACGCAAGGTAAATAACGCTGAATTGTGACATTAATTGTCTAATTGACGTTAAGTTAGACGTTCATGCCACTACGACGTTTTGTTAATCGCTAGCACAACAAACCGACATTAGCCTGAACTATCTTAGCTAGCCACCGCATTCAATGTTTCCGAAACGGTTGCTATGGCACCCACCCCCTCCCAAGTGCTATGGCTAGCGCTAGCCAGCTAGTGGTTGGCTAGCTAGCTTGCGCTCCCTGAAGCCCCAAAGCTGAGCTTACAACACAACACAGCAGAGGCAGTCAACTAAAATGGACTTTAAACGTTGCCCGGTTCTCCAGCAACTGTCGTATTACCTGCCCCTGTAAGGACCGTTTCATTGAGGTTATTCCGTATTTTCATCTGACTGTTTACGACGGCAGCATCTCCCGGCAGCGTTTACCTCAAGCTTCAGACAATTTCCGGTTAACCCCCAGCAGTGAGTGGGTTTACATGAACCACTTATCTGTATCAAATCTGCCAAATATTAACACTCCTTAATGTATGTACACATAAAAACATCACTAACACGAATATACTTTGTATTGACTTAGCAGCAGAAGACAACATCTCGTTCTGGTGACTCCACGTAGAAGTAATTTCAAAGATTTATAAATAATGGAATTTGTGAGTGTTGTCTGAATGCTGCAGGCTTATATTAACATTAACCTTTATTGGGACAGTGTTTAACAGTTACAAATTAAAAAGGGTGGCATGATGCTCTTCCAGTGCGCAGTATGTTGGGATCCATGATGAGCCAATAGAGAATTTATAATGCATCAAGAGGAACTCAATAGCCATCCTCATCTGTAATACCTGTTTATATGACTTTGTTTTATTTTCAGACTAAAGCACAGTGCTTCAGTTTTATTTTTGCCTTCTTAACAAAAGGCTGCCGTTCAAGAACTTTGCTTACAATTTTGCAAAAAATGATTAGATAAGTCTGGAAATATCCAATGAAAGAATAAGTCAACAAAACATTTGGTACTCAACAGTTTTCAACACTCAGTGGTGTTCTGAACAGTACTCAAAAACTATATTAGATCAATACAGTAGTTAAGATCAATTTACACTCACCGTTGCCTGTTTAAGAACTAGGTCCACCACATGTTGTGCCTATGTTACAAGAGAGCACTAGATTATGTTCACTTATTTAAGGTAGATGAGGGTCAGGCTCAGAGGATCAAGTGGATTGAATGGGTGGGGCTTAAAATCCTCTATAGTTATTTAATCCTCTTTGTTTATTTCTCCTCAAACACATTTATATTATAAGCCTGTTTATGTTCAATCTAACAACTACTAATCACAACAGCATATTCTCAGATTGTTTTTTCCTCGGTTGTAATTCAGCTGACGTGTTTTACATCACGTTTACAAACCTCTGCCGGATTTCTCTACACTGAATCAGAGGAAAGCAATCTGACATGAAGAGCTCTCCACTTACACCCGTGACTGTGGCTTGAAGGTCAGCCTGGAAAAGTCTAAAAAGTCTGGCTGACAGAAACACGCTGGGACGCACAAAGAGTGACCTCTGCTGTACAGGCGCTCCAGAATACACACGCCCGTGTCAGTTATGACGTATCCGATGGTTTTACGACGGTGTGCTTACACAATGACACTTTCCGTCAGTTTGACTTGCGAATCGTAACCGCGTTGAGCGAGCGTTACTTCACTTCCAATTTCATTTGGGACTACGCTTTTCGCCGTTTCGAGCCATCGATCGATATCGATCACAATATCAGATACACAAGTAGATTTTTTGGGGGGGTGGGGGATACGTACAAGTTGTACTCGCTGTACTTTAAACTCTGAACTTCCAGCTTCGAGGCCCAGCAGAGAGCTCGAGCGGCGGCTGCGAAAAGTTTGTTGTTGTCACGTGATGTGAGACGAATGTGGCGATAAAAAAAAGTTTGCTTTCATAGTAAAAGTAGGTGACGAACTAAATAATTAAAACCCATCGGACGTCGTTTTCACCAAAATGCCGCAACCAAAACATCGAAAGATCGCTGTTATAGGCTACAGATCTGTCGGTGAGTAAAGCGTACGAGCTCGTGTGTGAGGAAGCTAGCTGGCTAACAGGCTAACGTACTGGCTTTGTTTTCATCTTTGGGCTATCCGACTAACACTAGTAACGCTAGATTGCGTGTGTTCGTGTGTCTTTGTGCTACGTATGTTCACTGAGCAGTTGCTACACTACACTGAAATCAACATCCTCTCCATCTTGTATAGCTGTAGCCATCTGTTTCTAACATTAGTTGTAGCGTCTGTATACATCCTGGTGTGGAGCCAAGCGGTGCGTTTTGAAACCTTCAGTCTAGCATGTCGTAACGTAAGTCCAGAATTAAGGAAGTCGGCCTGTAATCAAACAAGACCCGCGACCAAGTTATACCAATTCTTTTATATTCTTATATGCCTTTACGTTGCCAGTACGCCACATTATATCACAAATCAGAACTGTATTATTACTAACTGCAAATGTTTTATAGCTGTGTTCGCAGAGGCTTTAGTGTATCTGACGAGCATCTCAGATACACTAAAGCATCTCATCACCTGTGAAAATGTGTCGACCCTTTGGTCCACATCATCTAGTTGATGCTCTAGCATCACAGAATACATGTCACAGATCTCCTTACACCAAGGTCACAGGTATCAACATGTGTGGCCCCGTCTAAATACTACAGAGGCACTCTCATTGGTGATGCCTAGTAGTATGTGATGTGGCAGGGTAAATACATACACCAGGGCAATATACCTGAGATTCTTAATTGGGTCATAGAATGTATGTAACTTATCATGTAATGTGTTTTTTCCTGTGTAGGGTTTCATGTAAAGGCTTAAAGCCATTAATACTCAACTATGACTATGTGTGTTTAGTAGTGTAATGTCTAGGATTAATATAAAGGAAGGGATTGTTTTAAAGTAAAACAACCACTTTGTGTCTCGTTTCCCTCCACAGGAAAGTCATCTCTTACAATACAGTTTGTGGAAGGACAGTTTGTTGACTCCTATGACCCCACCATCGAAAACAGTACGTGTCATTATTATATTATTATATTAAGACATTGCAACAAAAAGTCTCAATGGTTTTTACCTGAAGTAAAGATTTGTTTTGTAAAAGCTAGTTCTCTCTCCCTCTCCACAGCCTTTAACAAAATGGTCAGCGTGAATGGTCAAGACTTCAATCTTCAACTGGTTGATACAGCTGGACAAGTAAGTTGTTCACCTCCCACCATACGTGACACAAGCACTAAACTCTTGGTTTTAAATCAACACTTGATCTAAAGAGATTTGTTAAATCCTTATATTTAGCTCCTTGGTTAAAACAATGAATTGTTACATTAGTGTTGAGCAAGATGTCATAGAGACATTAAATGTTCAATTTAGCGTTCAGCCTGTTAATGTCACAAGTTCGCATTATCTACGCTGCCTCACCGGAAATTTTACTTAGCTGTAACTATATTAATTTAAGCTGGTATTATGATGTACTCCTTCTGATTGACAAGTTGTCTATTTAATTGGAAGTGCCAGTTTTAGAAGCTATATAGTCTTGTATGTCTGACTCGATTCTAATAATCTGGTTTGGTAACAGCCATACCAAATAAGATTATAATATCTCTTTCCTGTCTTTAGGATGAGTACTCAATTTTTCACCAATCCCACTCAATGGACATCCATGGGTATGTCCTTGTCTATTCAGTGACTTCCAATAAAAGGTGAGTGGATGGTTCTGTTTTCATATCTGTATGAATAATGGACACACACTGTTAATTCTGTTAAAACACAATATTAGATAGACAACACAATATGTGTCTTACAGTTGATGCTAACATTCAGGCTTTACCCTTCATGCTACATGAATCCTAAACCTCAACAATCTAATATCTAATGTTGTATAATTGCCATATAACAAGGTTCATAATGTTCAATTTTATGTTTTTTTTATTTATTTTTTTGTATTCAACTTCTTTGGGTGCCTGTTTGCCCATTGCTTTAACCAAATATGCCAAAGTAGAGGGTAATTTGGACTGGCAGTGTATTGTAATAGTAAGTGGCATACAGGTTGGAGTTGCATACTGAGGTCTCAGATCAGTATCTGAAAGTACTTTGATGTCTTTGTTCAGTTTTGAGGTTGTGCAGGTTCTACATGACAAGCTCCTAGACATGGTTGGGAAGATTCAGTAAGTTTAGTTGAATCTCTAAAATTCAATGCTTCCAAAATTGTTTTTTAAAAATCTTTTTAAATTCAAAAGTCATGTTTTTTCTTTTTTTTAGGGTCCCAACTGTTCTTGTAGGGAACAAAAAAGATCTCCACCTGGAAAGGTAATCAAGATTATTAAAAGTTTTTAGAATAGAAACCACATTATGTTATTATCATCAGATTCAAATACTGGTAATAAAACATTAAAGACAAATTGATACGTGTGTTAAATGGTAAGTCTGTCAATCTTGTGTTTTTTCTTAGTGTCAACAAATGCCATGAAAAGAGCAAAACCACCCATTAATTCATCCTATTAACATATATTGCCTGTGTAGCCGAATCTAATTCAACATGTGTTTTTTAGTAAGTGAAGCTTATGTTTCATTTTCTTCAGGGTTATCAAGCCAGAGGAGGGAAAGAAACTTGCTGATTCCTGGGGCGCTGCATTCATGGAGTCCTCAGCCAAGGAGAATGAGGTAATGATCTCTTTTCATTGATGGAGTCCACATATTCAATGTGACACAGATTCACTCTTATGACAATAATTTTGCAATACAGACTGCTGTCGAAGTTTTCAAGCGGATCATTTTGGAGATGGAGAAAGCCGATGGAAATGCACCCCAAGACGAGAAGAAGTGTGCTGTGATGTAAACGTATCTACAGGACATCAGTAAGGTCACTTGCTGAACACAGGAGCCACAACTTCACCAGCTTGCCTATCGTGACCTCACCGACACCAAGACGCAGCAGTGGAGCCTCTTTACTCCATTGTGATACCCTATTGATTTACATTGATTTACATAGCAAGCCAACTGCCCAGACAGTTGATAAACTGTCCCATTAATTGTTACCACAGGGGGAAGTTTCTAAGAACAAGATTAATCTTTGTTTAAGACAAAGATGCTTTGTCGGTGAACACTTTAAGTATTGAAACATAATCTATAACTGGGCAAAATCTTGACTGTCAGTTCAACCAAACGCTCAGAATGCAAAATACTATCGCCAAACATTGGTCCCAATTAATTACATAATTTTCTTCTTTTTTTTTTGTGAACATATTGTAAATCTGATGTTTGTGACATCATTGGCTTAACTCTCATCATTCTTTGAGTAGTTGAGTAAATGTACAGGTAGGGCTGGTTAACATTTTTTTAAGGACTGGTATTATTTCAACAGTGAATGGGGAGTCACAGTTCACATTGCTTTAAATGTGGTGTTAAAATGTTAGTATCTCTCACAAATGGTGGATTTACTTGGAACACCCTGGGATGGAGATTCCACATAAGACATTTCACTGGTTTCACAGTTCTCATCATAGTCATTTTTTATCAACTCATCTTCTGGTACCTTTCACCCATGAACTCTTGAACGGCATCTTCAGGATGGAGAAATCTATTTGTAAATCTAACAACTCACATTTTAAGCTCTTCCACTCAGCAGATTAGACTAGTCCTCATTGTTTCTACAGTGTACTTTCTCCTTATTGACTGTAATTAAGATGTCATCTTATGGACAACACTCAGAAATGTAGTATAGATTGGAATAGATCTTTGGTATTTACCGGTAATGGCCTTTTTATACAATATAAATAGAATCTTAGAAATTGGTTTGATACTGTTGATTATATTTTGAGTGGTGCAGGTTTGCGCTCCCTTCAGTATCCTAAGTAGAGTATATCTTCTTATAAGTACGTAATTATTAACATTGTTGATTTGCAATTTTTCTAAATTGCATTTGAACACTGTAAGACTATATTTAATTTGCTGAAGGCTACAGAGTTAAGCGTTGTAACCTTTGAGCTCATGGTTTTGATGTGATGATTTATGCAGGCTTGATAGAACCAAGCCAGGAAGGCATGCAGTCCATTTAATTAATATTGTGGACTTGCATGATCACTGTCAGATGCTTGAGATCCTGAATTACTTTTTTCCCCTTAGATCCTGTAGTCTTACAAAGACATGACACAATGTGGATTTCCCCCCATAATCCTCATGTTGTACCTGTAGTGGGTAATTGTATTTTTTTTTTATCAAGTGATTTGCTTAGTAAGTAGTTGATGATGGTTGAACCGAAGCTGGTGATGCTGTGTCTTGTGCCTTACAGTCCCTCAAACTTCCTCATCTGCTTCCCTTCATGACTCAAGGTGCTCTAAAAGGTTTTTTTTCCCCTTCTTCTGTTGACTTGATACCATGGTGCAGGTGGTTTTGTAAACCTGAACACCGGTATCCCCTTGTGGGTCAATGTTAATTCAGAAATCTTGCTGTAAACAGTTTTGTATATAAATAAATCTGTTACTCATTTGATGTGCAGATTTTGGCTGGATTCTTTAGGGAGCAAAAAACAAGGTCACCTACAGTATTACAGGTTGATGTACTACAATAGCAAAACTGTAACTTCACTTACGTGCATTATTACTGAATAAAGGTATGTAGGCATACACAGCATCATAGTATGGAAGATTAATTTCTGGTCTGCTTCAGACAAGAAATTGTGTAAACCAGATTCGGAATCATTTTTATAATTATTTACTGATGGATACTGATTCCAAACTAATTTAGGGGCTAGAATTAAATAGTATGTCTATACAGTTCAGAGGATGGCGGGGTTGGTCTTCAGTAGGTGAAAGAAGTGAGAACAGGTTATTTTAAGTTTACAGTATGAAGTCAATCAGGGGAGATTTTATGTTTATTTAGGATGCATACATGTGGGGACAATGCACCTTTTAACTTAAACAAACTGCCCTCAAACTTGCATCTTGCAGCCCCTTGGAGATTTTAAATATCAGAATTTTGACAATAAATAATCTTGTAATTAAAAAAAAAACTGTTTAGTTGTATTCTTGTTAATGTTTCTTGTTCTCTGGTCTCTCTTTGAAAATAGCTCTAAATCCAATCCAATGAGCCTTCCTGATTAAAAACAAGATTAAATAAGAAGTGTAATGGATTTGCAGACATCCTATCTAAAATATCACTAAATATGAGGCATATAATAGACACGGCATTTGGCAACTAATCAAAAAGAAAATATTCTGCAGAAAATGTGTGCTGGGAACAGTGAAGGTAGAATAAAGGAGGTAGTTCAATCCAGAATAAGGTTTGATGACACTGTACCTTATAATGCACGTTGTCAAACCTAACAAAGAACATATAAATCACAGCCGAGGGTGAGAATATGATTTAGAAGGGATGCTGTATGGAGACAAATGTAAACTTGAGCCTGTTCTGGTCCCGCCACAGTAGGTGGCGGTATGCACCTAAAAGTTGGTGTTGCAAACCGATAAACATGGAAAGAACAAGAAATGGTGGCACCTTACCACTTGCACTACGGTAACCACTCGACTGTGCAGCCATTCAAGTCACAGAGGAAGAGACCTGTGGTGTTGCGAGATCCTACCTGGCAGTTGTGAACGGAGCCAGCTTCAGGAAGGCGATACAGTGAATGGAATATGGAGTGTGTAAGTACTCCTGCTAACTTAAGCGTGTGTAGATCGATAGGTTTTGAATTAAGCCTCCACACCTTAAGTTAACTTATATGACTTCCCGAACAATGCTAACGATAGAAGCTAGCTAGCTAGCTAATTCAGGGTAGAGTAGCTCTGAGGCTAGCACATTCGTTAATAACGGTAACCTAGTCAAACGTGAGGTAGGACACGCATGTGTTTGCCCCCGGGTAATGTGTGTGTGGTTTCAGCGCCAATAATTAACTACATAGACATGACAGTGTGCCATATAACGTTGAAACCTCACCAGTGTAACGTAAGGTTGACCGACGTTCAATTCAAAGCTGAAATGAAAGTCAGTCACCTCCTTAATGTCAACACACCGTGACGGTAGCTAGCTTCATGCTAATACTTGGCTAACGTTGTTATTATGGTGTTGTTCGAAGTGGCGTCGTTCAGTTTGCAACTTTAAACAGTGACGTCACCGTCTGTCGGTCAACCGGCCGCAGTTATGGCCATGTTTCACAACGCTCAGTCGAGTGACGTTAGACAATTATCCTTCGTTACAGTTCCTTGTTGTTGAGCAAACGTTACCTGGCTGCGGTCTACGTGTATACTGACGATGCGCATTTTGTGTGTCATGTAACCTGGGTAATAATAGTAGTGGACCGGTTAATAGTTAACCTTTTGAAGAAGAAACATTGAACACGATGTGATACATAATGTCAGAATGACCCTCCAACGTTAACTTTACCTAAGCTCTGCTATTAACCAACACGTGGCATTATAACAGCATAAACATAATGGTGTTGAACATAACACATTTAAAATCTAAAGTCGTATGCTTGTAGCCTCGCTTGGCCACGTTATGCAGGCTTTCAATCATTCACAATAACTTTTTTCACATTGACTTTGACAGAGTCACTTGGCAAACAGAACGTTGATTACCTATTATTCCTTTATTTCAGATTCCAGTGGCTATTGATGATCTTGAGGGCAAAAAGGACCCAGTCTTAGACGGTAAAGGACTTGTATATATTTTGTGAGACCAAACTCAGAATTCTTTTTTTTTTTAAACGGCGAACAGCGTTCCTCAATAATCTCTCTCATTCCTTCAGACCCAGAGCACAATGTGTACACCAGGTTTATGAAGTCCCACCGGTGTTATGACCTCGTACCTACCAGCTCCAAACTGGTTGTGTTTGATACATCGCTTCAGGTAAAACAGAAACTTTAAATAAAAATAAATTTACAAAAATGCAATCTATCTGTCATTAGCTAATTTAGACTGAAACATTTGGTGTAATTAATCTCACAGGTCAAGAAGGCATTTTTTGCTCTCGTGTCTAATGGGGTAAGAGCAGCGCCTCTGTGGGACAGCAAGAAGCAGTGTTTCGTTGGTGAGGGCAATCGTCATTTCGCACACATTTTACTCTTTTTAAGACAAAACAAGGGAAGGACTCAGTTGGTTCTCTTCATGCATCTGCAGGTATGCTGACCATCACAGACTTTATTAACATCCTACATCGCTACTACAAATCTCCATTGGTAAGGTGATGGACACCAATTGGTTAAAGTCCTTGAATTGTAAGATTAAGTATTACAGGCTTTTATTTTGATGCTGCTGAATGTGTCATTGCAAGTTTTCGGTTTGTTTCAAGAGCTTGATTACTTTTAGTTACTGTTAAATATGTCAACCCTCTTTGTCTTTCTTTCTCTCTTCACTTTCTCGTAATCTTTCAGGTTCAGATATACGAGTTGGAAGAACATAAAATTGAAACATGGAGAGGTAAGAAGGTTTAATTAGTATGTAATATACTGTTTTCATCGACTTATGTAATCTTGAAGATCTTGACTATGTTTTCTATTTTTGTTGAACTAGAATTGTACCTTCAAGACTCTTTTAAGCCCTTGGTTAGCATATCTCCCAATGCAAGGTGAGTTTTTCTTTTTCTCTTTTTCTTTTTTTTAGACGAAGGTTTGGTTTTCCAGTAGTACTTTCAGATATCTACATGTTGTTGTTGCTAAACCTTTTGTTGTCTAAATTAAGTTGCCAAAATACCAACAGTTAATGTTAGTATATATATCCTAGCTATTTTTCGGTTCACTATTTTCTATTCAACCATCTCATCTCTCGACATGCTGTGTCTAAAATAACTTCATTAACTTGGTCCTCTCTGAACATCTGTGTCACAGTTTGTATGATGCAGTATCATCTCTGCTGAAGAATAAGATCCACAGGCTGCCTGTAATTGACCCCCTGACAGGGAACACGCTCTATATCCTCACACACAAGAGGATTCTCAAGTTCCTGAAGCTTTTTGTAAGTCCCTTTGGTTTCTCCTCAATTCTACTTCTGATTACTTTAAATAATTTTCAGTGTTTGGGTCTGATAAAAGCATGGCAGATGTTCTTCTACAGTTTTAATGGTTAAGTGTGCACGATCTCTGGTTATTGTTTTCAGATATCGGAGATGCCAAAACCCTCATTCTTGAGACAAACCTTAGAGGACCTAAACATTGGAACTTTCCAGAACATAGCAATGGTCCGCACAGACACACCGCTGTACACAGCGCTGGGTATTTTTGTTGAGCAGCGAGTGTCGGCACTCCCTGTTGTGGATGACAAAGGTATGTGGGCTGGTTGAAATGTCATCCTTGTTGATTTTGCATTGATAACGAGAGACCTCTTGAATTTATTTTGTTTGTGTACTGATATGCTGCCTTTCTTGCAGGTCGAGTGGTGGATATATACTCCAAATTTGATGTTATAGTAAGTGCTTTTTACCTTTTTTTTTAAATAAAAAAAATATATATTGGCACATATTAAACGGTAAACCGCACTTGTTATAATTCCCCAAATTCCAAGATGATGCATTCAAATTGCTAGTGTTATTCAACCAATAGTTCAAAACCCTACAATATTCAGTTAACAATCAGATATGACCAAGAAAACTTATTTGAAGGATTCATTTATACTGGGATTTTAACTATTTCTTTCTTTTTTTTGCAATTCAAGTTTACAAAACATGTTTAACCTGAATAAAAAATGTGTTTATACAGAACCTGGCAGCAGAGAAGACGTACAACAACCTGGATCTGACGGTGACTAAGGCCTTGCAGCACCGCTCTCAATACTTTGAAGGAGTGCTGACCTGTCACAGGCACGAGACCCTGGAGGCCATCATCAACAGACTGGTGGAGGCTGAGGTGAGAGTCGGATGTCATTATGTGTCATCAAGTGGCTCTTTTGTGGCCAGTTGGTCCCCTGTTGCTTTTTGGCTATTACTGTCTGGAGTTTAATTAATCTTTTGATAAACAATGCCTGAAATATACCTGTTTTTTAAATCGCAGTCCTTAGAGACATCAAACGCGACCTGAAAATGAGCAAAGTCTCAACTAACTTGACTAGTGTGTCTTTGTCTCTCGTTTTCAATGAGGCTGTATGTGTATAATTACATTATCGTGGTTCAGTTACTTATGAAATGTACTTTCCAAAGTAGAAATACCCTTGCAGATGAAAAAGTAACCTTGATGGTCTTCCTGTGTGTCCTTCAGGTGCACCGGCTGGTGGTGGTGGACGAGCAGGATGTGGTGAAGGGAATTGTCTCCCTTTCAGATATCCTCCAGGCATTAGTGCTGACTGATGGAGAAGAAGGCAAGTACAGTTGTAATACCACCTTAAGATCTTTGGAGCTTACGCTTTTCCGTGTTGTAAACACAGGAAGTATTTTAAGTACTATTAAATGTACATGTTCATGGTAAACTAAATGATGTGGTTTTGTTTTTAATGTCCACAGGCACAGTTTGAAGAAGTGACCAAAACAAGGACCCTTTGTTAAGTTCAGTGCAAAGGGAGAAAGAACTAGCGTGTAAGTTTGACAGTATATTGAAGTATCTTCACCAATTCCTATATTTACACATGAAGACTTCTCCCTCTGCAGAAATATGACGCTTTAGCAACACAACAATGTAAAATTATAGTAGCACAAGGCATACAGAAGCTCTCGTAAATTGAGCCAAAAGATCTCTGAAGAGGAGCAGAAGGATCTCAGGATGACCAGGCATCATTCCCACCTCTGTGCTCGTCGACCTACATACAGTGGAGGAGGACCATTAATTATAACCTGATTACGAATGTAGTCCCGTTAAATCCAGTTATCAGTGTATTGCCTTTTGTTGGCAGCATTTCATTTCTATAATAAGTAATCTAGATGCACATAAAGCCTATGTAAGGGTAAACGGAGATTAATGTTTTGCCACAGTCTGAAATTTGCTTTAGACTCGTTTATTGTACTTATAAATAATATTGCCATTTTCCAGCTTAAATTGTTATCCAGCTAGTTTGATCCGTTAACACACAGGTGGGGGATTTAGTTCAAAAACATTTTTTGTCTACCAATTTGCCAAGGCATATATTGATGGTTACAGAGGTATTTATCTGTATGTATGTGTCATACATACTGTACATATATATAATACATGCATAAAAAAACTAGCTTCATGCTACCTTTGTATGCATATTGTAAAAATGATTTAGCCTAATTTATCAATCTAATTCTAGACCTTGAAGATTTTGGAAACGTCCAGCAGTCTGCACTAGTGAGTTCAGATGTAAAATGAAAAAGGCCTCGTCATAATCTTACTAAATTTTTAATGGGACAGGACATTTGCAGGTTTAGGCTCAGGACCTATTGCTTAAAAATCTCTGATAAAGGTTTAGGCCAGTAAAAAAAAAAAAACAATTGGAATTATATAAATTGATCAACAATTTAAATCACGTTACAACGGCTTAAATCTGACAGCAAAGTAGCAGACCTGGGAGAGCACCGTAGGCTCTTGTGAGAATGTCATTGAAGTCCAGAACAGCACTGATGAATCTGCTGTTAAGAGACGTTAATTGTGCTGTATCCTGTTTGAATGCACATGTTCTGCATATTTATGGGTTTTATGTTTTGTCATTACGTCTCCGTTGTCATGTAAAACAAAATGTTTAATGGATTGTACATTTTACTTTAGAGACACCTTTTGTTTCTGTCTGTTTTGTTACTCACACTTTTGGGTTTTGGAATTATTGGCACTAAAGGGACTTGCTTATTGCTTCGTTGCTGCAAAATGTCATTTTTTTTTAAATGTGGTCCAGCATTTGAAAACAAATGGTCAAGTTTCTGTGGCGTTGTTCGTTTTCTGATTTTTACTTTTTCGGTGTGTTGTGTTATCCATTACTGTCTCAATTCTCACATGTTTATTCTATCGTTTTCTGTTCATTGCCTTTAGGGGACTTAATCAAAATCACTAAATACCAGCATTTCCCTTCCATTTTCCTAAGAGGGTGAGCCAGGAACATGTCACACTTCCTGTTTGGGTATATATGGAATGGAATGTGTACAACCGTTTGTAAATGCAGTTTTTGTAGCAATCGGCATTGAGGTGGATTGAATGGATGAGCAATAAATGTTCAATGAGTTTGTTTTAATAAATGCTATTATTAGCGCATACATCGTATATATGTATGTCAATGTAAATGGATATCATCAATGAGGGGTGATTCATACTGGATCATTAACTTAGGTTCGTCATTAAACTAGCGTTGTTGGACAGTTGGCCACTTGGAGCCAGTGAAAAAACAAGCTCCAACAACCCTGAAATGTATCACCTGGAACCTCCATATGGTTAACTTGTTTGTCTTAAATATAAAGTTTGGATTGACCACAATGAAAAAGTAAATTGACACCACATAAAACAATTTAATTTATTACTTTATATCAGAAGGTACATGATTGAATCCTGAAGGGTTTTTTACATGGATGTAGTTGTCTCTTTGCCATGACTGGACAGAGACCTGAGAGTTGTCACAACCTGTAGAATAATAACGTATATATCTTTGACTTGCACCCTCCTATTCTTCCATGGGGGTTCTTGGAGCTAAGTATTAAAATCGTTAACACACTATGCATTTTATACATCGTAAGGCAGATACAATTTGACAAACGTACCCTTTTGGAGCATGAACGTGGACGGAACTCAACCACCTATCAACAATTGAGCATCCCAGTCTTTCCAGCCAAAAACTGCATCAAGTGGAGTCTATTTGTTCATACAAACATCCTGTAAGACTCGAACATACAGTGCAGTGAGCAGGTGATTTTAAAATAAATTACTGGTGATACATATTAGTGAGACAGCATTAATAAAAAGTCAGATTCTCTTTACAAGTCTCCGGTCAGATGGAGTGTTAGTAGTAGTTGACTTGTTTTTTTTTTAATGGTCTCATTTTTCAGTGAAATTGAATAAACACTAGAGGCCATGACCAGAGACGACTCTGAGAATAATTTGGTTTTAATACTGTGAGGTCAGTAGTAGTGTGGCCTTTCAGGCTTTCAAAGGGACTCACAGCATACAAGTATAAATAGCATGGGAAAGACTACATACAGACAGTACCTGTTCAATTTGCATACAGCTAAAGACAAAAGTGCACCTTTTTTCCTGAAAACTTAACAAATGTAGATAGTGACAGTGTTTCTGACAGTGTTAGCTTGATGGAAACCATCCACATACAATTTGCACAGTGAGGAGGTATTGTATAATGAACAAAAAGTAGTGAGGGAAAACATTGATTAAAAATCAAATACTGCTCTGCAGTAATAGTGGGCTACATAAGCAGTGTGCCTGACACGCAGAAATGTCACTTCAGAGGTCAAAAAGTCGATTGGTACACAATTATGTTCACAAACGTAATTTTTCTTCCCAACACCTAAGAAGCTGATTCAACGATCTATAACAAGACATAAGTATCAACAATACTCA
The DNA here is from genome assembly GCF_963514095.1 of Eutrigla gurnardus. NCBI lineage: Eukaryota > Metazoa > Chordata > Actinopteri > Perciformes > Triglidae > Eutrigla > Eutrigla gurnardus. The sequence goes on along the minus strand of NC_139916.1, from coordinate 18,887,589 downwards.
ACTTTAACCTTCATATTTACATGCTTAAAAAGCTAGTATATGTGCAGTAGTTATACGTAGCCAGGGAAAATGTGCCCTGAGGGGAAAAGAATATTGGACATGCTTTGAAAATATATTAAAAAAAATGAACATAAAAACAACTATTATTCAGCTCCCGGAGTAAGTGTTTTAAATGGGATTCAAAATAAAATTGTCCCGTATTTAAAGTCCAGTGTAAATAGGTTTATCTGAATGTAGTGTATACCTCCTTATCTGAGGGGCTGGAGCAACGTTTACTCTCATGGCAGCTTATGGTCTGTGGGTTGATCGAGAAGCAGCAGCTGCAATCAGACTGGAATACTACCATTTCAATATCCTACACATACACATCATTCGTAAGACGTGTCCCAATCTGAAGCCAGTGAGTGTGTCGGATAAGAAGATCAAGGACAAAACACACAGTAGCAAGTCCCTGGCAGCTGCTGCTCCATGTTTAACCCTCCATCCAAGTGAAATGTACTTTGCTCAATAATTCCTTGGTGTGTATTGTGCTTAAAATGGTTCTAAACAGACAAACAATGTATTGATTGGTAAGTATAAGGAAAACCTGAGGTTTACAACAGCTTATGGGAAGGGCCCAGGCAAGTGGTCCAAACGCTAAATCATGTTTGGCGAGTTGCCCTAACGCTCCGGTGACTTTGAAGTCTTAAAACACCTCGTAAAGTAAACGGGTGGCATTTACACAATCTGTCTCAGCTGCTTTGTACATGCTTAAATGGTAAATCAGCAGACAGCTAAACAACACAGTTGCAGCAGAAACAGATGGATTATTCTCTCTAAAGGATTTCTAAGCTATTTGTAATGTGCCTGTATGCTGTAGGTGGCACAGAGAAACCTGCACAATAGCCTCACAAACACCCATATATTAATAACAAGATCTAGTCATTTAAATAACAGAATCATTAGAAATAAGTTAAAAACACTCCTAACCCTGCCAGCATGCCCCCTTTTCAAACACAAAAAGAGCAAATGCTGTATAACTATCAAGCGACTGTGATCGAAGAGACCTTGAGGAAATATCAGCAACTGATTTTCAAAAATGTTAAATGGTTAATTACATATCCTGCTATCGATTGCATACAAGTACACTTGAAATCCAAGGGTCCTTGTTAGTAGTAGAGTGTAGAGAGGAACAAAAGGGGCAGCAGTAGCTGAGGAGGAGACGGGGAAGGTGTTCCCGGTAGTTTGGCTGGGTAAGCGAGGTAGGGTTTGTCAGAAATCAAGTGGCTTTGAAACTGGCGTGTCAGGAGTGTCAATGGAGTAATATTTTACAAAAGTGCGAGTCTCCATCACATTCTCTTACTTTGTGCGTTCTTTGTAGAAGGCCAGGCCTCCTCTTCTCAGTGTCCCATTCGGTCTGGAGTCAGGTCCGACTCACTGGTCTTTCTCAGTGGCCACTTTGCTCAGACTTTAATGTCCTCTTGAATGCTGAGCTGAGAGAGGGACTTCTTGATGCGTAGGGCCGTCAAGCGGGCAGCACCATTAGCGTACCAACACTCCCTCATGATTTTGCCCATAACCCGCAAAGCCTGGAAGAGTGTGTGTGTGTGTGTGTGTGGGGGGGGAGAGAGATAAGGATTAAGAGCAATACACAATAAATGACTATGATACAAATGCAGTTCTAGGAGTGAGTCTATCCATAGTGATTGAAGCCTTGTTTGAAGGATCCTGTTCCTGGTCAAGCATTTTTTTTAAACAAATAACTTACCAAATAATGTTAACATGGAGACTTCCTTAAATCACTTTTAAAAGACTTGCAGATGGACAAATAAATGTGTCACTGCTCTCTGGTGGACAAACTATGTGATGGAGAACCTGTCTCTAGTTTACACCAAACAAACGTTTTGCATTTCTGTGCACCCGTTTCTTATCGCCTAACATATGCTCCACTAAATCTAGTGAAACCTGCTGATATATCCAGCTGTAATTAAGCCTTATTAACCGAGAGAGCGAGTGCACCCAAAATGTGCATCCTCATGGCACAGGAAAACAGTGGATTGAAGACGATCTGTAAACATCTGTTTCAGTGATTTCACAGTGTTCCTAGATCTTAGCAATTAACTTGATGTTGTAATAAACTACCGGTGCAAGTGCAGATCTTGAGCGGGAATACATTTCTTTTAGCTTTATTCAATCATTTTTATACCTCGTAGCTCTGCCACCAATTAGGGATGTTGGGTCGTAGCTTTTGGTCGCACACCAGCTTTCTCATCTCCTCTATGGAGGGGTCAGAAGGTACAAGGTCATAGTAGGGCAGCTGGTACTCTTCATGGACACCTGATAACACAGGAGCATGTTGGGGTCAGATCAGTGCTGTGATATCAGTTGTTAACATCAATAAAACAAATCAAACAACACAGGTTGAATATCTAGAGTAAAAACAAACGAGTCTGACCTCCACTATTACAGCGGCGTGCAACCTCCCAGTAGACCAGCCCCAAAGCATAGATATCAGCACATTTGAATGAGTCAAAGTGTCTCATGTTGATAGTCTCATCCAGAACCTCTGGAGCCATGTACCTGGGAGATGTAAAAACAATCCCAGTTGGTAATCATGTGCTTTCTGAGATGTCAAAGATATCTGTGAGAAAGGACAGTCAGTAGCTGCAGGTGTGTATGTTATCACAGACCTCTTGGTGCCCACTCTCTGATTGGGCGCAATGTCGATGGTGTCTGTGGCAGAGTCATGGCGGACAGCCAAGCCCAGGTCAGCGATGGCACAAGTGCAGTTCTTTTTCACGAGGATGTTCTTGGACTTCAGGTCTCTGTGGGCGATGCCTGGCTTTCCTACCGAAACACAAATGTATGTGTTAGATGCTAAAACTGTTTTTTTAATGTGCCAATGTTATGAAAAACTGACTAACTAACAAGTAAGGCAATTTTCCTTTTTTGGGCAACAATTTGGTTGATTAAAAACAGAAAGAATTCCTCCATGTGTGCAACAAAATGTCCTCGACTGCACTTTATCTTCCATGAGTTAAGCAGAAGATTCAGTTGGTAACGGCTTTCAAAGACAACCAGTAGATTGTGGATATAAGCTCAGATGACATGAGAGAAAAACTATTTCCCAAGGCCATAAACTATATAAATGGAAAGATTATTGACATTTAGAAATTCAGTGCAATTTCATTACACTAAACTCTCATTTCCTTTATTTGTGCAACAGACGTATCATTTATTAATTTTCTTTTCTTTGGATAAGCTGCTTTCTTGCAATTTTTCTTCTTCAAGAACATCATTTATCCATCAGTTTCTATCTATTTCAGTCTCTATTTGGTTTTCTATTCATAAATTAACAAATTAATTAATTAATTACCAAAGATGATTTATCAGCATTAGAGGCCTGGTGAGGAGGTAACATAGGGAATGTGTTTCAAAAGACAACTTAATACAACAAGCACTGCAATTAGTGTCACCTTGTGTTCCCAGAATCTCCATGTGCAGATGTGCCAGGCCACTGGCAGCTGACAATGCCAGTTTGATCATCCCTTCAGTAGTGACGGAGTAGCGATTCAGGTAGTCGAACAGAGAGCCATGCTCATGGTAGTCTGACACCAACCACAGCTGGGTCCACGTGCCATTGTCTGGGCAGCAGACGGAAAAATAGAAGAAATTATAGGTTTACTTTCGAATGTGTTACGACATAGCAAAACATGCACATCAATAACCCTAAGCTGTGAATTATTCATCTATATGTCAACATGTTGGGCTGTCACACATTTGCACCTTTGTTGTCAGCCGCTATAAAGCCTAGGATGTTTTCATGGCGGAGCATGATGGTCTGATAGATTTCAGCCTCACGGAACCAGGAGCGCTCCTCTCTGGATGAGAAGATCTTCACCGCCACATCGCCACCCCTCCAACGTCCTCGCCACACCTCCCCGAAACGCCCTTTGCCAATGATCTCTTGGAGGACAATTGTTCTGGCCACAGTCCGCTGGACAAACAGAGGCAGACCTGCTCAAAGAAGATGAGAACAGTAATCAGCACTTCTCTGATATTCATTTGATGTAAAAACAGGCCCAAACTAGTGTAACCTGCAACATGATTGGTAGCCTGCAGCTCCATTAACACGTTGTGCACTGACCTGAGCCTGAACCAGACGTGGACAGATCGTATATGAGGTCCTGCAGGGTCCTATCTTTGGCCATGTAGAGGTGGTCACAGGAGGGGTCCTCCACCTCTAACCTTTGCCTGTGGTTGTAGGCCCTCTGGTGGTACTGATACAGGAACATACCCATCAGCAGCAGCAGACACAGCAGGAACAGCGGCCCTGCAATCACAGCAACTAGTTCCACCAGCCCCCATGTCCCATCTGGGCCGTAGCCTCCCCAGAGACCTGACTGAGTCGTGACTGAAATGAGAACAGTGGATAATTAAAATGCAACATCTGAAACCCAGTAGACATATAAGATGGACTATGTTCCCTGATATCAACTGTATAGTGTGCTTAATGGGACAACACAGTATAAATAATTAGAAAACCGTGTCAACATTTGACTCTTGCATAAACTTCTATTAATTATTTGTCGTTATTTAAGAAAGATATACAAGGTTCTCCTCACTGTTTACCACGAAAAAAAGTGTTGACATTGATTTAAAAGCATACTAATACAGTAAAAGTCTGTTTTTTCCTGCTTATTTTCACTGTTGACCATTCTCATATTTTTCAGCAGTGTTTGGTCTTTGTGATGCTCGTATTGAGTTTCTCCTCATCTCCACTCTTGATTCAGACATATTAATGATTATCTGAGTCCTTGCAGTTGGAGCATAAATGAGTCGGGTAATATAATCACCAAAAATCACTCAACATGCATCTGTGGAAGTGAAAACATTGTAGTCATTCCCCTTGTTTATACCAGTCTTTTAAATAACTTTGTCATATAAACCATAGGAACTTGTAATGGGGAGCTCCCCATCTTCCGTAAAAGACTCAAGACCCTGTTTTCAGAGTCGTCCCCTCCCCCCAAAAACCCAAAACGTAGTACTCATTGCTTGTTTGTATGTACTGGCACGTACTTTAGTATCTTGCACTTTGTATCTTAGCACTTATCTCTGTTGTATACCAGCTACAGGTTAACTCAGCAATTGGGCGTGCTTGAAACTTGTTCATGTGAAATCTTTACTGTACTGATAGCGATATACTGTTACACGTTCTTCCAACAAATGGGAAAGGGAAACATGTTCTTGCCTGGGGTTCTGTTCACTCACTGTATGTAATATGTGTGCTATTCCAGGCAAAGGAACACTTTTGTGTTCTCATCTGTCATACAAAAATGGAAAACATAATATTTCACTTGGTAGCAGCACTAAGTGTAAATGTATATGCTTCACACTTCTCACCTGAGGGTACTTTGAGGTCGATGCTGTTACAGTAGTCAGTGTAGCAGCAGTGGATATTGAGCAAGCCCTCTGCACTGAGGCAGTAGAACGGTTGTCCAGGGGGCACAAGTTTGTCCCGTGTGATGCAGATACGGATGTGCTGCTCCTCGCCCTCGATGAAGGAAGTGGAGGCCATGCAGGCTCCATCGGTCTCACACTGGGAGCCAGCCTTCTCACACTGAGCAGTGGTGCAGTTACACCGCAAAGCTGCAGGGACAGAGGAGAATGAAGAAGCAACATGTTAAACACAGTAGGTTGCATGGTTAAAAATGCTGGACATTACAAAACAGTAAAACAAATTGTGAAGAAAGTACTATATTTTCTTCTCAGCTGTGCAGGAAGTTAGTTGTTTTGCAGAGATGATCTAAAGAGGTGAGGACGGAGATATGGAGGATGGTACTGGCAAGGTCAGGAAGTAGAGGAAGTGTTAGAGGTGGGGTGTGGTGTGTTAGGCTGGCAGGGGCTTTGGGAGGATGGGTGGAGTGTTTATGTGTGGGCACGTAGGAGTAGAGATTAAATGACCAGCTGCAACTGTGACTTGACAAACTGAGACTTCCTCTGTGAAATTGAGTAATATTATTAAGACACAGACACGATGTGACATTCCAGTAATTCTGAAAAAGCCATCAGTGGGTTCCCAGTATGATCTTACCAGAGAGCTGTGTGCTGAATATTTGTTGGATAACCCACATACATGCAGCTGGACTTCAGTCTCATCCATGTCAAACAGGGTGAAACATAGGGTTAATTTGTTACAACATATTTTGGAGCGCTGACGCCAACACCTACTCGGCAGATGCTGGTGGTCACTTACGAGAAACGCTGACTAAATATGAAATGAGACATTTCGGACTTTCCATTGCTATATATGTCACAACTTTAATCCACATCGGGTTGATTGTTAATAAGGGGAACAAAATCTGCATCCACAGTTCAAACACTATTTCACAGGAGAAAGGAGAATGCAGTTTCCACATTTCTCAACATAACTTGGTCCTAGAGGTGGGGGATTAAATGATATATACTGTGGAAACCGTTCCTTAAATATATATATCCTCAAGTATATGTTTCTATTGATTGACCACTGTAATCAATTAGGTGATCAACAAAAAAATGAATAGGCAACTTCAAACAAAACACCAAAGCTACCTGCTTTCAGCTTCACCAATATGAGGATTTGCTACTTTTCTCAAAATCACTGAAATTTATATTAATCTGGCTTTCAGCATTTTCAGACAATTTATAGAAAAGCATTCTATTCACTAAGAGGAATGAAAAGACAATTATTTTAATTAGCCTTTGGTTTTTTGAGGCAAAACTGGATTAACAGGACTTTTTTGTACCAATGATGATTAAACATAACATATTATTATTATTATTATTATTATTATTATTATTATTATTATTATTATTATCGTAAACCTGCTGTACAAAGAAGTAAAAGTGCAATAAGGCTAAAAATACCATCAGCTACAGTAAACTTGTTGTGAAACACGATATTAAACACCAGCGTCGTGTCTCTCTTTAGAGCAACATGAGGACGTCTCCATGTGGATGTAGCCGATATGAGGGCAGCAATGTCTGGTGTTTGTGTACATCTACTGTAATTGCATTAACGCTGACACAATAATATCCACATGGCATCGTTGTCTAAATGACCAGCCACATGTCAGGTGTCTGTGGACATCCGTACTGTGATGCAACGAGGCAAATAAACAATTACCAAATACAAGGTAAAGGTTGTAACAACGGTAAGAACCGTCTCTTCAGTTATGCGAGTTGAATAACTGTTGATGTAACTTCAAAAAAGCTGCGCAAGCAAGCAAGCTAACTGTGTTTACAGCCAAATAATGAACCTCGCTCACCGAGCTGTCGCGACCTCAGCACACCTTTCAACTGCTGTTTCAGGCTAGCCTGTAACCAAGTCGACAGCGATGGAAAACACGGTGAGACATCACGTTTCGTTAGTCATTTAAGTAACAACCCCGGTTTAACGATATAAAAATGAGAGCCGACCTAGTTTCATCTCCCGTGTGTCAATAAGTTGCCGTCCCGGCTAGACGAGCTAAGCTAGCTACGCGTACGCTAGCTAGTAGCTAACTCCACATTCGTTCGCCTCGATGGTAAACAGCAGCAGCACCCACGAACAAAACAAACACTAGGTCACTCACCATCACAGGTTGTGTACAGGGCGGCCTGCAGAGCCACGGCGGCGAGCAAGATCCGCAGGTTAGCCATGATCAATAAATTGTCGGTTCATCCCATTGAGACGTTAGCGACGTTAGATGTGTGGCGAGGCGTGATGGTGACAGCTAACTCGGCTGTCAGTGAACAGTTCGCTAACATGCTCCGCCAGCAGGCTGCAGCACAGACACACAGACTGGGCACGACGGGGGTGAGTAATTCTCTGTCTGTCTTCCTGGACATTAAAACTGCATTCATTGTGTGTCGCTTGGCCACTCAGGGGCAGCAGAACAAGCCGCAACACAACATTGTTGACACACAGGCATTGTCACCTCCTTATGCAGTTAATGGTGAAATCGTAGTTGCCCATTTTCACATAAAGCAGACACGGTGAGACATCAGCATTCATTGGACAACGTTTACTTGATTTTCATCTCTGATTTGGTCTCCACATACCCCCTAAAAACACATAGTCTCTTTAGCCCTCTTTAGCTGTGTCTGCCTGTTTGGTGCGAAGCCGGTTGTGTACAGTTGCTTTTTCAGAGCTCTCAATGAGCTAAAATAGTCTCCATAGAGCTAATTAATACTGCAGAGCACACCTTTCACATTACACATAATCACATGATCCATTGCTAACATTAAAATATTGACAAGTGCATCTTCAAACACCAATACATGAATGGATTGATTGAAATAATACTTTCAGTGTCCTATATTTATTCATTTCTTCTCACGAAGTTAATCAAAGCATTGAAATAGAGGATTGAACAGCTCCTCCATGTCCTTATGGTACAGTATTTACAATTGATTTTGGCTCGCTATACACACACAAAACAATATTACATAGAAATACATATGAGGTATGATGTACGGTAAGCTATGTTTTAAATATATGCACATCTTGCATAAGAAATGGATGCAGGTGTTCATACAGTATGTGCCGATACCTGCGTTTTATGTAAATGATGATGAGGTAGTTACCATTAATGTTTGTTTAAACCTGTGAAACTGAATCAGGGGTTTCAAACACTATCATTAAAAATGTCCTTTTATACTTTTTCAGATGCTATACATATTGGATATATTCATGGAAAAATATTATTTTTTTCTATGCTAATTCAAAATATATGTCACATTTGACTTTAGACAAACTGTGGTGCTTGTTTTATCTTGTCTGTCTTTCAGTTTTTGGAATAAAAAAATATCTAATCTCCAGCCTTTTTTCCTTTAGGTTATGGGCTCTATATTTGCTGAATATTTACAAGCTATTTGGTATGAAAGTTGCGGATTCAAAAACTATAATGTTCTCAAAAGGGATGATTTGTACAACAGAACAGCCCTTTTCTGAAACTCCTAATTTTTGGCCTTCTCATTGTCTTTTTGTTTCTTTTTCTCCCTTTTCTCTTTCTCTGCATTTTCTTTCTCGGCTTTCTTCTTCTCCCTCTTTTTCTCATCCTTGATCTCCTTGTACCTCCACTTGGGCGGTTCCAAGAAGCCCTTTTCTCTCCTCTTCTTCTTCTTTTCTTTCTTTGGTGTTGGCTCTGAAGGCCTGATGATGTCGATCTTGGGGATGCAGCCGGAGGGGAACACGCTGTTCCTTCTTGCCATACTGCGGGAAATGAATGTACTTGCAGCTTTGGTGGAAGCCAGTGAGAGGATGCTTTCTCGCCGCTCCTTCTCGACACAGCATGTTACAGCGATGGACTCTGCGGAGTGGATTGTGGGAATGATGTGTGATACTGAGCCGTTGCTGTGGCACACTGAGCGCTCTGCTAATTCCTTAGCTGGGTGTTTCTTCATCAGCTCCGGCACAGCCATGCGCCTCTTCCCCACCGCAGGAGGGCTTGTCGGGCAGAGTGGACGGCATCCAGTTGAGATGAGGGGACTGTGGACACTGGTGGTCATGCGCACCATGTGGTCCAAGGCCCCGTTGTCCTCTGGGTCACGGGGGAATCTGAATCCGAATGTGCTTTTGATCCGCTGGGTAATTTTTTCCCTGGCACTTTTCTCACCTATGGCCCTGGCTACCCGCTCCTGGAGCTCAGGCCACTCAGGCATATAACTTTCACAACACTGCTCAGCCTTTGGCCGCATATTCAGGCGGCGTAGACGGTGCAGGGTCTCATAGCGACCTGTTTTCAGTGCCCAGTCCCGAGCACATTTAGCTCTTGTGGAGTCTACTGCATCTATGTCAGCCCCTGGAAATAAGATGGTAGAGCAAATGAAATTAGGAAATGAAAAGATGGCTTACATTTTGGCTTGATGTCGCAGGGAAAGCACAAGTGTTGGTAATCACATTAATGAAGGTCTATTCCAGTTAACAGGTACTGTAAATGTATCAGTATGCCGTATCAGTGAGCCAGAATGCACAAACATTAATGATGGCCCAGTTCTATTCAAGTGTACCAGTAAGACATGACAATATGACAAAGAGCCAGCCTGCACGATAACAAGCTAGAAAATGGTTTTGGTGAGATGGCAACAATTAGGGCATTGAAATAAACCAATAAATAAATATAATGTTACCAACACTACTTTAAATTAATGTATTAGTTGAGCAAAAGAACAGATAAAAATATTTTAGCAACAGCTTTGATAATCGTTTCTTTAATTCTTCTGGTTCCATTTTCCTTTATCATGTGTGACAGTAAATTTAAGGTTTTGCATTGTTGGTTTGACAACATTTTTCCAGTACCCTTTTCACGGACTAAAAGATTAACCAAATAACCAGTAAAATAAACAAATACGCAGATTATTCCATACATAAATTAATAATTGTTTGCAGCCCTACTGCAATGTAAACAATTGACTAGCATAGAGTTCAGGAAATGTGTGCAGTCTACAAATAGCTCTGCAAAGGTCTCATCTGCATCCAGCTTGCAAGACAGGTAAATCAGAGGTTACTTGAGTGTGTGTGTGTGTGTGTGTGTGTGTGTGTGTTAAGATGTGATAATGTCCTCGGAGTGATCCCTTAAACCGGTCTGGCGTCACTGGCCCATTCAGTCGAAACAGAGTTAGCTGGCTTCAAATATGGACGGATAAACCGTGGGCTCAGCTATTCTCATCACCTGTGTTGTAACTGTGCTGCTTAATGAGCTAATGTCAGGGATTTGAAAAATAATTTAATAGTTGTTTCACTTCAAGAAGCTACGAAGAATAGTACTATCATTCATATGAGCATAATTTCATATGTATCTATGTAAATGTACTTAAATGCATTTAGTTACACATGAAAAGGCATGAGTTCATGTGTGTGTAACTCTGCAATAGATTACAATATAATGACCTTTCAGCCTAATATTTCATGAATGAACATATGAAATATTGGTATGATGGTAACATAGTCCAAATATTTTCCAGAAAATGTGCCTAAATTATGTAATAAATGTATCAACATGAATGAAAAATAGCGACATTGAATTGGAAATCAAACAAACACCAACACATACCAGCCATTACGAGGGCGGCCACGACATCGGTGCGCCCGGTCATAGCAGCTTTGATGAGTGCTGTGAAACCTCGACAATCCCTTATTTCTGTGTCTATATCAGGATAGTAATTTAGGAGATACATGACTGTGTTGACATGACCTGCAGATAAAAACACAGAGATCGGATCAGCAGTGTGTCAGAAAATGTGTAACATTAGAAAACTGTCTGGTTGCAGTAAGATAAAATTAAATTATTGTAGCTGTACAGTCACATAATGCTGTATATAATATTTGCTGCTGTCTCATTTGACTGTAATTGTATTGCACTTTACTCATTTATCCTCTGAACTTGGCCTGTGTTTTGTTGATGTACAAGTCTGCAGTTACCTGCTTGGGCTGCAATCATCAGAGCAGTGTTGCCTTCATTGTCCTGGTGATTAATGTCTACAAAGGGACAGGTGTGAAGCCCATATACAATGTCTATGAAACCTTTGCAGCAAGCCACCATCAATCCATTCTGTTGGTTAAAGACAATGGTAAGGATCAATGAGCATGGGATAGAACAGAGCGATATAGCCAAAAATCTCATATATAGCTCATTTCATATCTTGATAATGAGAAATATGACAATAAATAAACAATAAGTTGTCTATATGAAGAAAAAAACATAGTAAAATGTATCCTTGTATGACTCCTGTGTTGATTAAATACATGACAAATTAACGTGTTTCATCTAATTAAAAACTTTAGTGCAAAATAAACATAATAGTGAAATTATTGAGGAAAAAAACGTTTACTTGCATGCTTACAAATACAGAGTAATCATATTAAGACAATTGTTTGATTTAATTGTACAAGTTTGATTAGATTTTCAGATACATTTTAGTTATATTTTAATTGTTTCATCACGATATGATTCCATTGAAACCAGTAGATAATCATATTGAATTATGGCCCCGCCTACTTTGGGAGTGTTTTGGACATTATGAGCTATGATTTACACCATTGTGTATGAGACTCTCACCATGCCATTGATGTCCAGCTCTGTGACCTCCTCCTTTGTGACCCCTCTATCCAGAACTTTCTGCAGAGAGAAGAGTTCATTACGGACGCATGCTCGATACAGTGTTGCTGCCGCTGGCCCGTCTGTTGTCCCCGGCGTGTAGTCGGGAAGCACAGAGTCATCCGAGAGGACACTGTCTGAATCAGATGACTCCAACAGGGACACGTCGTCCTCATCAGGGCCTGAGCCCAGGTGGGGGTCTCTCGCTGCAGTGGCCATCTCCCAACAGCAGAACAGGTGAAAGGTTGTTGTGTCCTTTAGCTACATCTACAAGAAAATCAAAAATAGAAGCTAGTAGGGCAGAAACTACTCGATGTTGTCCAAAGAAACAAAGGTGCAATCAGGTGTGCTCGAGAGATGGAAACTCAGGAAGATGAAATTTTCCTCCTTGGAAGGCTTTCTGTAGTTACACATAAGTTAAAATCATCTCCCTGTTGTAGGCACACCGTTTTTGACGAATCACAACATGCTGTATATAAAAGGCTTCAGATCTACCACACTTAAAACGATCAAAAGTTTGCTTATTGCCATATTAATGAAGGAAAACATGAGTCTGTCATTCAGGGATTATGATTGTGTTGTCTGTGTGTCATGGAGTGGGTGTGGTTGTATGAGCTCAGTGTGCCTTTCGCTGTTGAGTAACTGGATAAGCATTTTAAAGCCCTGCTGAACATACGGGAGGGCTAAATGAAGAACAACCTACCTCAGAATAACTTCAGTCACGTGGCCCTTGTCAACCCAGGTTTTCTCTTTGTTGCTGCTTCCTGAAGCCAGCTATTTATTTAGCATGTATGTAATCCCATGTAAATGTTAACACTTCTACACAGAAACAGTCTAAAGAAGCCCACTGTCAGTGGTTTTCTAGATATTTTCATGACACACACAGTGTTATACAAGAAAGCACTTCTCACTTTGAAAAATGTTAGAGACTCTGAGTTCAAACATGCCAAAAGTTTTTTTGTCACAGACCAATGTGAAACCGCAAATCAGGAAACTAAAGAAACGAAGATTCAGAGGCAGAACTGCAGCGTCTACCGTCCTTCTGCACAGAGTGCATGTGCTCTTGCTTGATCAAACTATCTGATACATGAACATCAAGAAAATATACTCACCATAATCAATGAGCTGTGAATGTAGCTGTATCCACGTGCGTCGGTCCGTGTACGCAGCACCTCTGACTTCTAGTTGGCTGACTTCTCACTTCCTCCAACACTCCTAGCGTGTTTTCAGATCAGCTGAGAGGTCACCGCTTCCTCCTGGGCCTGTAAATAGAGATACTTTTCCAATTTCCATCCCAAGTATTGTTGTGATGACAAAAACTGAAAGGAGGAGTCTTCACAGCGTCTTCACGGCAACGCTGTAGGTGCAGCTTCTGTGCTTAGCTCATCCCACTTACAACAGCTTTATAAAGAGGATTACTTTCTGCTCTGGCCATATTCATCTTTCAACACCGTTGTTGTCTATACTACCTGCTTCTTATAATTGGAGAGAGTTCCTTGAAGTTCCACACAATTTTGACTCTTTCTCTTTTTTAATTTTTTTGAAAATAAGTAAATGAAACTCGGTTATTAAGTGTCACAGGTACATTTGACCCACGATGAAATTGCACATATCAAGAAAAGAAACTTCAAGTATAAATGAGAACATAAACAGAAAAACATGGACGAAAATTGGAAAAAGAAGAACAATCACATGACAACAACAAACACAGCTCATCCTCTTTGGAATATAAAAATAGCATTCATGCAAACAATCTCCCCATTTTGTATCCCGTCCACAAATAAGTCATTAATCCAATTGTAAATGTATAAATTGTTAACCGTCAACTGTTTAAGCCAGAGGAATCAAGTTAATTGTTAAGACTGACTAGCAGACGATCAAATCCCATCAGAGCTGACTGACTTTCTCTGAACAGATGGGACGGATCCCAAGTTATAACAGCAAGAGCAACAGCGGCTACTGACTGCTGATGTTTCTCAGATAAAGGCTTACCACATTATTGGGATTTCCCGCACAATTCAGAGGCTATCTCAGCCTTTATAATACAAAGAGGGAAACTATGGAGTAGCCATTTATGATGCATTTGTTATATAATAATAATAATGATGATGATGATGGTGATGATTATGATGATGATGATAATACAACAAGGCAATCGTGTAGGCAGTAGGATCGGGTTTACTCAGTGACAATAATATTTAAAACACTAAGTTTTACTGAAGCTATTTTGACTTAAGAATCCTGTTTGGGAATGGTCACAGACTGAAATTAGCCTGTGGGACCAGTGAGACGTGCCTGGATCTGTCTTGACAGATTGACCCCTCTATTATCCAGAAGGCCTGAGGACAGATCCCACTGCAATTGAACAGCTGTCCTCTGCCCGATTTTCTACTTTTGTCCTTCAGTTGGACATCAGCCAGGACGACGGAGATCTTCTTTTTGAAGCTTTTCGTCTTTGTTGTTTATTTGTCTTTTTATTGAATAAAAATCAAAGGACCGGGTATGGATGCTTAAATGCCGGGCGAAGACGGAATTTGAAGAAATTAAGTTGACGAGAAAGGACGCCACATTAGGACAGACGGAAGACAAAGGGATGCAAAATGAATACTTTGGCAGAAGTGCAAGGCAGGACGCAACAACTCATGGGATACAGGGTTGATAAAGTGAGTGTCTTTGGTCCACAAGGCTAACGTTGTTCAAAGGAGGTGATGGAAATAACTCCACTTCAATGCTAAAAACTACTTGGGCTTCTCTTGTTTTACTCTTGTTTTGGGTGAAATGTTATCGTGTTAGACCCACCATTAATAACACAAATGCCAGAAGGAGAGAATGTTCTGTATGCATTTAATTGTGACAGATGATCCTTAGCTTCTTTGTTAATAGGACTTGAAACACCCAAACATTGCTGCAGCTCATCCTATAATATAAATTGTCATATTCACTTCTCTTAATAATAGGGTTGATTCAATCATAGTTATATTATTATATTATGACTTGTATGTTCAATTCTGACACAATTTTACTGTTGTTTGTGTGACAAATCAAGCCTTAATGTCTGTTTTTTGTGTGTGTTTTTTGTGTGTTTCATAGATTCATAGAAGTTTAACTTTTAAAATGAAATTAGAATAGAGGAACTAATTCTTCAGACAGCATCAGCCATCATCATGTTGTCCCGTACTCTCCCGATCAGTTTAGTCCTCTAAGGGAAATTCCTCAGATAAGATAAGAAACCTCTTAGGCTGAAGCAAAAATAGGAAAGAGAGAGAGAGGGGTGTAAAAGAGAAAAGTGTTATAATTAGCTCAATCTCTCTTTCTTACCTGTTTGCGACCCATAAACCTGTCACACTTACAGTCAAGTTTAAATCCAGTAACACATAAATGCTTTTCATTAAGGTGTGACAAGGTGTTTTTAATTTAACGTGTTTAACTGTTCTAGCTATCTTTTGTGTTAGGTTACAGACCCCAGCCGGGAGAAACTGTTGTCGGATGAAAACAGTCGGGGCATCCACACACGTTTCAAGTGGGCCAGGAAGTCCACTCTGCCGGCAGGAAACAAAGGTAACACAGTCTTTTTATCTGCTTCAGTCTTCCCTGAGAAATACTATAGTTTACTGTTGTGTGCCCCTCTTATGTCGGCCCTAGTGGGGAGCTAGCTGACAGGAAGAGCAGCAGACTTTTGACTGAAAATCTTTCACTTTACACACAAAATATTATGGATGCATTTGAGATTTTAAATACTAGAAGCACCCCCTCCCACAGACACACACACACACACACACACACACACACACACACACACACACACACTCACACACAAAAAGCACACATACTTATCCTGATGATTAAACATTGGCTACTTAGGTGTGTGCTTTTTGTGTGCAGTGTGCACACCGACATACACATGCATGCACATTCAATAATCCTACATTGTGAAGAGATCAGTGCTTTTCAGCTCACATGGATCAACATGTTCGCAGAGTTTTTAAAAGCTTAACTCGATGGCCAAGCGAGCAGGAGCATTTCGATGTTTTTATAGCTATAATCTGTCCTCAGTGGATTGAGATGCCAGGGTCGTGTTGGTCGACCCAACGTGAGTGTATGGTTATCTATCTGTGCATGTGCTTGGAGCTGTTTTATATACAGTATGCGTGTCACATAGAAAGCAGCAGCTGACGTCTTCTCTTCCTGTTATTTATTCTTCAGTGACTTTGTCTATGTTTGGGTTCGTATGAGTATACGCATAAATCTCCTTAAATCACACGCCACAAGCCTGGACAGCTGTGCTCGGAAGATCATCTAGTTGTGAATGCTTAATCTTGGTTTTGAGATTAAATCGGTCCGTTTCCATCCTGCTGGCTCAGTTTGCTTTGTGTGGGATATTTCCGCATGTTAGTTTTTCCACAGCAGAGGAAATGCTTTGGTACCTGTGGTGACAAAGGAGAGCAGGCAACTGCCTTTTGATTAGAGAGGGAGGTTATTTCACAGGTTTAAAAAAACATAATCATCCATAAACTTCTTTGATCTGATTTGATTCATAATTTATCTGTAAGCGCAGGTTTATCTGGTGCTACTTTTATTGCTTTTGAGCAAAAGTGTGATGCTGCCCGTTACATACAGAGAAACTCCCAGTTTGCACTGTTGTGCTGGTAGCACTGTAAGCTGCTAGCCAATGGCTCATCCGTCGCCATGTTGAAATCCAGAACAATGCAGGCAATTCCTCAATATTCCCCATATTGGGGACCACTGACATATAATAACCCAGATAACAAAATCTGGTAGTTGTTTTTTGTTTGCCTGCGTACATGCATGCAATTACATTTCATGTAATTCTATTATACTTTAGTAATTCAGCTTGTTGTATTTAAATCATTGCTTATTTATTATCATAAGTCCTTTGCTCATGCAATGACAGCACTGAAGGTCCCTCAGCCACAGACCTAACACTGAGAAGAGAAGCTGACGAGGGAGGTGTGAGGAGAGAGGGAAGAGGGAGCAGAAGGGGAGGGGAGAGGAATAAGAGGAGGTGGGACTGAGAAACAGATGCTGGCACAGTAGAGCAGTGTGTTAGCCACCACCCCATCACAGCCCCTCCCATTCCCTGCCTCTCCCTCTCCCTCACTTTTGGTCCCTCATAATCTTTACCCATTATCTGACCACACAGTGAGAGACAAGAGTGGAGGAGAGTGCTGTCTCTCTCGGTTTTTCCACTGCTATTTTTTCAAATCATGGGATAGAAACAGCGTCCCAGGGGTTACTACTCAGAGTTGGACTATGACTGAGGAGCTATCTGTACACTTTTCCTCCCATCTCATCTGGGTATTACCACAGGAATAGTACATGTGTGTGTGTGTGTCTGCACATGCTTACATGTGTGTACGTCCAGCATGATGCCTGCTTCTGATAGTCTCGAGTCAAGCAGCAGGAGTGGATCATCATGAGAGGGGGTCACCACCAGCGAGGATGTGGGTGTCAGCACCTGTTCAGAAAACTGCTCACCAAATGTGGCTGCTGCTTTGTTCGAGTTAGAGGTATGTAGATGCTCTTCACAAGGACCTTTACTGTAGTTGTTCTCTCCGTGTGGAGAACGCTCTTACAGATAATTTATTGTTTTGCTTGTTCACAACATTTTGCAATGTTAGGAGATGCACTTGATTGTCACCGAAGGTCTCCGGTTCACTCCTCCAGTCAGCATGTCAAAGTGTCCCTGAGCAAGATACTGAAAACCAATTTTTTCACGACAGGCTGTGCCATCGGGGTGTGAATGTGCATCAGATTAAATCCTGATGGGCAGATGTCACTTTGCATGGCAGCCTCTGCCATCAGTGTATGAATATGTGTGTGTGAATGGGTGGAGGCTGACATGTAGTGTGAAACAATTTGAGTCTTCGGAAGACTAGTAGGGTACTATATAAATGTAGTTCCATTTACCATTTACTGGAGAACAAGACCCTGAGAACCTGAAGGGTGCAATCCACGGTTTTCCAGCAGAGAACTATGGCCTTAGACTTGGAGGTACTGACTCTTATCCTGACTGCTTCACACCCAGCTGCAAAACGCCCCAGTGTGTGGTGTACCCCCCACAGGACTACCCAAGCGACGCAATCATAGTGCATTCTCCAAGTCCACAAAACACATGTAGATCCATTGCTCCACTGTTCCATGGCTAGGATGGGATCCGCTTTGCTCCTCTTATATCTGAGGTTTGACAACGGCGCTTCTTCCCCAGAGTCACCAAACTCGGCCTCCTCCACGAAGGACGTATTGGTCGGGTTCAGTAGTCCCTCAAAGTGTTCCTTCCACCGTTCGACAATCTCTCCAATCCAGGTCCGCAGTTCTCTGCCTGCTAAACACAGCCTTAGACAAACCCTGCTTTCCCTTTCTGAGTCTTCTGACAGTTTGCCATAACTTCCTTGAGGCCAACGGAAGGTCCTTCTCGATAGTCTCGAGAAGGACTTTGTCAACCACCGCAGCTGCAGCCCTTCTGCCAAATGGTACCTGTCCCCTATTGGACCCAGGGGTCCTAATATGGACCCCTGGGCACCAACCAGAGACTCCAAGTAGGCTGGGTACTCCAAATTGCTATTCTGTGCTTAAACACAATGAATCAGGGGCTTCCTTTCAGTGACTTCCAGTCGCATAGAGATGGCCCTCTCATTCCCGGAGAAAACTACAATGTCTTGACGCCTCTCACCCTGGGCAACTCCAGAAAAGCCTGGAGTCCAGCCCCTCTCCAGGAGTTTGTTTCCAGAACCAGTGCTATGCCTGGAAGTGAGCCCAACTATATCTAGTTGGTACCATTCCATCTCCTGCACCAGCACCAGCACCAGCTTTGATTCCTTCCCCACCAGAGAGGTGACATTCTACATCCCTAGAGCCAGTCTGAGATGCCAGGGATCGGGATGCCTCAGTCTCCGCCTTTCTCTGCCAGATTTTTTGGGTCATTTTTGACAGTCCTCAACTTTGGTGTTGGTGTCAGGTGAGAAATTCCTCTGTATTGGAGCTACAAATAGCATTGGCAAACATATATTATACGTTGATCAGTAGTCCTACCATTGGGGAAAAAAGAGAAAGGGCTGAACACTCCTTTAACTCTGATTCTATAAAAAACCAAGAGCCTTTTAGATAGTCTTCTACAAGATGACACAGTGGCAGTATTGATTGAAGATTTGTGACAGTTTCATTAATATTAATTTTTTCCAGGATGGATTAATTTACATAAAATTAGCAGTTTGTTTTTAGAAGGACAGCCTTCAGACAAGAACAGCCAGAGTTGCTGTTGAGCACTGAATCTCTGAAACACATTAATCAATGAGTCACTTCCTTGACATCCTCTCCTTATGAAACTAGTCATAAAGACCACATCACGTGCATGCAGGCACACACACACACACACACACACACACACACACACACACACACACACACACACACACACACACACACACACACACACACACACACACACACACAGAGTGAGATATCATCTTAGGAAAGAAAGAAATTCAATTTATGAGTCCCAGAATACAACATCTTCATTACTATCTCTGTATCCTTGACAATAATTTGATATTATGAGATGAAAGTGTTTCTGTTTTTGTTTCTACTGATGATATGAAGAATGTATGCTTCCTACTGCTGTAGCAGCGCTCTTTAGCAGTAGCTGAAGGATTTTAACATTATGACAGTATGAGAAAAGAGAAATTTACCCACACAAATCTAGAAAACATCAAAGATAACACAACAAAGTCCAAGACTTAAGAGTAGTGGTGTCTGTGAATGTGTAGCATTAGCTCCCTAGCTTGCTTAGAAAGCATGAGCTTGAATAAAATGCTAAAATGATACTGTTACAAAACTAACCGTTCTCTAACTGGTGGTAAAGGAAAGAGTTTCTACTTTTGTTACCAACTGATTGGAGGTTGAAGGAAAATCATAAAGCTTTTATGTCTTTTTACAATATTTTTTATAATATATAATTACATTTGAACTAGACTGTTAACTTTTGGTACATTTCGCCGAGTCAGTTTTGGGCTAGATATGTGTAGGCTATAACACAAATTCAATTAGATGATTAATAATATTTGATTAGATGAAAACATACGCATACATTAGTAAGTAATTTTTCTTTGCAGCGTTTTTGTATTTCATGTAAAAACAGAGAATGATTTTCTTAATCTGTACCCCTACAATACCGTGACTCAGGTTCAGAACAATTCTGAAAATGCACTCATACAGACACACAAACACATCTCATTACTGGCTGACCCTTAAATCCCCGGCCTTTCTAGTTACTCGTGTAGTTATTACAGAACAGCCCCGATCTGAGCTTCTCTGACAGACCCTGTGCATTCACATGTTAAAAATATAAAGTGAAAACAGCCTTGAGTTATGATGCCTCGCTTTCTCACTTTTGATCACAAGGATAAGAACATATCAAACATTTCTCTTTGGGCTACATACCCCCTGTGTTATGTGGTGTGAGAATTGCTGTTATACAATGTGTTTTCTTCCATTCTCTAAAAATAGCCTTTTTGTGTGTTTGTGTGTCCGTGAATGATTTTGCTTTTTGTTGAAAGCCTAGCAGTTACAATCATGATAGCACCGGCTCTCCCTTTTTTATCCAATCTTGTATATTCTTTTGTACCGCTTTTATTCTGCAAGAATACTTTAGCTGGAGAGCCATGTCTTTTATTTTCAATTGTCGTTCTGATGTAGTTTGGGGCTTTCTCTTTTGTTATTGTGGCATTCTATTCTCCCTCTACCTCCTCCTCCCTATAACTCCTTGATTCTACGACCTCTCTCATTGAGTGTTTCATTTCATTTGGCTCAATGTCCAACAGCTATTTATAAAGGCAGAGAAACACCTCCAGATAAAGTCTGTTTCAGGGGAACTTGCTTGGAAATCTACTTAAAAGTCCTGCCAACAATCCCACTGTCTCATTACACATACATCACTGTGGCTCAGATACTGCCATGACTAACACTCCATTAGTCCACCAGTGTGTGTGAGGTCATCATTGCCAGTATGTGAAGAAGTAAACATGATGACTAACAAGCACAAAAGCGTCTCGCACAGAGCACCTATATACAGAAGGGTATCTGAAGACTAAGCCATGTTGCACTTTTGCATTTGGTGGTTGCGTGTTTTTCTTGGAATATTGTTGCTGAACCAGGACTGCCTGATCTTAAACCTTTAGACGTGATCTTGTGTCCCTCAAGGAGAAATGTCCAGCAGACTCTCTTCTTAGGCAAGGCAAGCTTATTTGTAGAGCAAATACAAAAGTGTTTTTACATAATGCATCAAACCAGAAATATAGATTAAATATTTAGATTTTTTTTTTTTAAGAGAACAAAATTGTCATAATTAATCTAAATTGTTTATTTATCTCACAGTGACTATTGACCACTAAAATGGAGTCCAATTTCTGCCAAATTTGAAGAAATTCGCTCAAGGCGTTCTTGGGGTATCGCGTTCATGGAAATTGGACGGATGTGAGGTCACAGTGACCTTTGACCTCCAAAATCGAATCAGTTCATCCTTGAGTCCGGGTGGATATTTGTGCCACATTTTGAGATATTCCCTCGAGGGTCTCCTGAGACATTCACGAGAATGTACTAGATATAAGTATGTGCCATAGAAATAGAATATGAGTAGAACGGACATTCCTAATCAAATCAAACTTGGCAGCCATTTTTATGTGTACCGCTGCCATTGCGACGATTGTAGCAGGCAAACTTTGTAAAAACTAAACCGACTTCTGGCAAGTTACAAACTGACTGAGGTGAGGTTTTGCAGTAACGACTAAAGCCATCATTGGAGTAAGAACATTACAAAGCACAGAGAACCAGAGTAAACAAGTAATATTTAACAACTTGATGCTTCAACCACACACTTTTCTCAAGATGAAAGTGTAAGATACATTATGATCAGCAATTTACTGCTATAATTATTATTCTTTTGATTATTTTTCATATCAAAAGTAAATCAAGTGACTATGCTGTGAAAGGGTTGTTCATGTTGATGAACTCACAGATAAATAACACCCAACTCTGCAGTCCCCCTCAGCTCTAGAGAGCTTTCTGGCATCTTTCAGTCCATTGTTTTGGTCTCACCATAATTAAATTTGACCCTACACTCAAACTTTGTTCCTCGACCGGACCTTCAGTGAGGGGTAGATCTAGAATTTTGTTGAGCAGAAAACCAAAACTATGTGGGATGGCCACAATGTATGAGTGAGAAGCCACATCAGCAGCCTGCAGCGCCGTGGGAAAAAGGAAGTGGTGGCATGAGGAGTGCATGTCTCGCTACACTCAAAAATGTAACTGGGTCAGTTACACACATTATGTGTGTATGCATGAGATGTGAAGGGACATTAATCACAATTGTTCTTGTTAAAGTTTACCAGCAAATGCAGTGGACCTAATAATGACTCAGGTCAACGACGCTAAGAGCAAAGAATACAAAGAGTGAACGAAACCACGGGCATGACAGTTATACACTTTTATTGATATCTCTACGCATATGGCAACACAGATGATGAAATTATTGTTATCATAGATATTACTTACTTAACTATTTTGTTGATGCAGCAGTGGCAGCTAGTCAGTGGATATCAGGTAGCAGTAGCAGTCAGCAGCAATATTTTAAGTAAAAGCTGCTAAAACTCTTTTACTGAGGCTTTTGAAAGTAACTGTAATGCAGAATTTTCCTCTCGCTCTCATTTTGGAATGGGCCCACTCATTAATCAAATGTGGCGCAAAGAAGATGCATCATTTATGTGTGTGTGTGTGTGTGTGTGTGTGTGTGCATTTTTAATTCTATTAATCTATCACTCCTGGATTCATAAACAGCTTTGTTTAGGAGTGAGTGGATACAGATGACATGAGCGTTGCTGAGTGTGTAGTTTCGGTGATGACCGCAGTGGACTGAGAAGTATTTTATTTGGCAGTATTAGTATTACAACAGGAAGTGAAGCAAACCCTATAACCCCAAAATGACTGGGCTTGATTGCAATAATGACAATTTCATAATTAAGCACATAAAGAGTATGCTTCTCCAGTACACACAAATGAAGGCCAGGCACATTACATGTGTAAAGCTTTAGTCATGCTTAAATTTGGTGAAGTGTCATCATGCTGTTTGAAGCTCCAGCAGCATCTCAGTAATTCCTGCTGTTGCTGACCATGACCATTTATGGGATTTAGTGGGGGAAGAAACTGTCTCCCAATCGTCTGCTAAAGCAGAGTGGGAGGCTTACATGATGTAAATTAAGAAGCAGCACAAATACAGTATTCTTCTCACACGAGTTAATTATTGAAATGCAACATGTTGTTGGCAGATATACAAGCTCCTCTTTATACACCTAGAATTCGTTTTGTGGAATTATTTTATACTCTGACTCTAACTGTAAATAAACCTTTAACAATACTTTGAAGTCTAAATGTCTGGTTGTCATTTTAAAGTATCAATCAAGTGGTAAATATTCACCCATCTGCCCACTATGATTCATACTTACCCTTTCTTCCATATTCCATCATGTTGCTATTGATTAAATACTCTTATAAAGTTTAATAGTTTCATTAAGTACAAAAGGCTCAGAGGAGACAGAGTAAACTGGATTATTCTAAAAGAAACCATTTCTCCATATGTATACTTTTCATATAGTTTCAGTTTACTAACAATGTTTTTCACTGCTTATTTTTGTTTTAGGTTCAGTTTTAGTTGACTAAAATAACCCTAGTCAGTGAAGAACTCCTGCACGCCGTCATCTTGCACAGCTTTTATTATTGTCATTAAATTATCTTTAGGAATGTGAGGAAGCGTATGTCTTGAAATTATGAAATAAAGTGGATAAAGTTGAGTTGTGAGCCAACTGCTTACTATCTACAGTTGTCTGACGATGTTGTGCAGCTTTGTATTCATCAATGGTTGGATGTGATTTAAGCTGAATTCTGCTTCAGTGGCTTTCTTTCGAAAAACAGGTCAAAACCTAAAACCACAGTCTACTCAATTTCAATCAGTTGCCATTGTCATATATCAAACCGTTGTTTAGTGCCATAGTTACTGCGGTGAGCTGCCAGGACCTCAGTGCAACAGACAGGGTTACTGTCAGAGAGACGGACTCTTCACTAATGTTTTGGTCTTCTCTTTTTTTGCCTTCTCTTTCCATCTTGTTTTGTCTGAGCCAACCGCGTTGCCGTGAGAATTAAACCCCACACAACCTTAATCCATCCATCTGTATGCAGGAGAGAATTGTTGTGTCACATAAAGCACCTCCATGAGAAGTTACAAAAATCGGCCCCATTGATACGCGAAAATGGTCATAGAAAATGTTTTTCTGCATCTGCTCATGAAGAAAATGTTGAGTGTCATTTGGATCCTGCATGCGAGGATGCATTCACAGATCGCATGGTTGCAAGCTGACTGCTGGCGCTCTGCAGGCCGGATGATGGTCCAGCTGTTGCTCTGTGGGAAAATGACATGTTACATAAGTGTCTCAAGCAAACATGACAAACTGAGTCACTCAGCTCAGCAGGGATTTGGGTGTCACAGTGACCATTATGCCCCATTAATAGTCAGTTCATAGAAAATTCTGATGTGTTTGTAGAAAAGCCTGCAGTAAGGTGCACTTTTTGATCATTTTTAACAGATGGTTAGGTGGTTAGTGGTGGTCCTGATCTTGAGAGGTAGAAATCAAGGAGACCAGATGTCTGTCTTTGTTCAGGGTGATAACATTGTGTGTGTGTGTGTGTGTGTGTGTGTGTGTGTGTGTGTGTGTGTGTGTGTGTGTGTGTGTGTGTGTGTGTGTGTGTGTGTGTGTGTGTGTGTGTGTGTGTGTGTGTGTGTGTGTGTGTGTGTGTGTGTGTGCTTGTTAGTACAACTGATTCTGTTGTATTTGTCTTATTTATCTTATTTGTCTTATTTATCTTATTTGAGTGACATAATAGATAGATATTATGTCTTTTTTTTGTAAAGCCATAGACACAGACATTTTATGGTTATTTGTAGAGATGTTGTTGGCTGTCTTGGCTGCCATGCCTGTGAATTGGGATGGTGGTTCCCATTCTTAAAAAAGGGTGATCGGAAGTTGCGCTCCCAATTATTGAGGTATCACACTGCTGAGCCTCCCTGGGAAAGCGGATGCTAGATGGGGCCGTTGCTATGAGCTATTATACTTATACTTGTGTGTGTACTGGTGTTCATCCAATACTTTGGTTTATCATCAGCTGTACTTTGTGTTTAATGCTAAATGCTAAGTATGCTTTAGGGCGTGGTTACCGTGTGATTGACAGCTGACCTCGCCAGCGCTGCCTTTCAACCGTTGCTACCATTGCAATTAAATTAAATTAAACACTTAGCTATAAGGTTTACCTCAAATTACGGAAGCTAACTTTGCCAGATTGACCGAGATGTAATAAGGTCACTTTCGTTTACAGGTTTCAAAAATCCCAAGATGGCCACCGCCAAAATCCCACAAATGCCAAACTCAAGGCTTTAAAACTGTAGTCCAATTCATGACTACATCATGACGACTATGTCCATTTCTTGTATACATTCTATGATCCTCACAGAGCTGCTACCGTGGCTCTTATTTCAGTGTCTTGCATCTGTGCTACTATTGTTGGTCAGGACAACTTGAGAGATCCATTTTGATGATGAGTCCATTTTCAGTTTAAACCTCAGCCAAGAACCACCAGAAAAACACTTAACACACAAACACTTTCAAATGCTCTTCCCATTCTATGATGAATTAGTTTAATTACAATCTTATACAGTCTTGAATCCTACTTTACTTGCCTGCATTGTTTTACATATATTGTACATATACACATTATGATCACCAATGTCGTATTTGTGTATTTAGGGAAGATTTTGCTGGTCCCCATGAAATAAAAGGCGAACTGAAATGAATCTGGATGAAAAACACATTATTTAATATATCACTGTCAATATGGAGTCTTGTTTAATGGCAGTATCAGACAGTTTTGGCAAATGGATGACCCAGATTTCCACTGGCTTCTCAAAGCTTGTTATTATGATTACAGCTTACATAAATGTGCTGACAGCGAATAGTGGCTTCTGGCAAGAGTCCAAAATGACAAAATGAGCCTCCTGAAAGATTCCACTTTGCTACGATGAGCAGAATAGAGTGAAATGTTAATGTTAGGGTGCTTGATTAAAACAGTGTGGTAGAGGATAATGGACCAGTTTCCACACTCAAGAGAATTAGAGCTGGAAACAAAATCCAGCTGTGGCGTAAAAGGGTGTCAGCAGTGTTGTAGAATGAGGGCAGTTCAGTGCAGATGTGATGGGCTCAGTTGTGACTGAGGACGGGGGGAATAAATCATTCCAGTTTGTATCCTTTAAATGTTATTGTTGAGAAGTTGGTAGTACGATCTCCATCTCCTAATTACATTAATGGAATTTATTTCTTTTAAGAATAATAAAAATGCCCAAAAATGCTGTCTTCATGTCAGTTGATCAACAGAACATGTAGTCCATTATAGTTTCCTACACAGCTGAGTAAAATTGTTGTAACTACCTTGAACAGGATAATGATGGACCTTAAGATAGTGTCCCCATTTTTTGGTTTAATACATTTTTATACATGCATGCACTCGAGCTACATTATTTAGCAAGTACATTTATGAGTACATGAGAACAGATGTGTTTATAATAATTTAGGACTAGTCGCTACAGTAGCTGCAGCTACTAAAGTTACGGTTAGGGCTTAACACAGGAAATTGCTCAACATTTTTGTGCAGAAATCTGTCTGCATCATCTGACCTGAGAGGATGTACCCCACAATTAGCTGCTGTATGTTAACCCAATCCTTTTCCCTCTGTAGACGAGTCGTACTCTGTGGCTTGCAGTACCGGCAGCATCACCCCATCAGTGGGCCCTGTGCCCCACCAAGCCTCAGGCAGCTCCAGCCCCTGCTCACACTCCTCGTCTGGAGGATCACGGCACCCTGTCAGCGCCCTCAAGAAATGGCTCACCAATCCCGTCCGCAAGTTGAGCTCCGATGCAAGGGGAGGAGCGGGAAAAGTCGAGAAGCAGATGTGCAGGTCAGACAGGAGGCAGCCGCCATCGCCCCTTTCCCACAGTGAAACTCAGCTGAGGCCTCTGGAAACCCACGACAGCTACACCATCCTCCCGTCCGGAGATACGGTGAGACAGGCGGTTACATTTATACCTCCTGAGGAAAAACATTTCATGTTGGTTGTTGTTTTTGTGTTTTGCAGGTGTGGAAAGATGACCTGTTGAGTCCTGCAGGTCCTGCAGGCCCTTCACCTCCACAGCCGCCCTGTCAGAGCTACTTGTCTGACCTCCTGCAAGGCAGAGACACACAGAGTCTAGTAATTACTCAACTCTACACTATTCTAATCTATAGTCTGTTCTGTTCTATTCTATTTCTGTCTCAGCAGATACTGAAGTTGTAGGTGGACCCTTCTGAGATTGATTGATTCATTGAAAATGGTCCTGGACTAATTTTAATTAGTGAACTTTATCAAACTAGGCATTCAATATCTCAAAATAAGTTATATTAGAATATAAAAACTAAAGAAATAGAAAACTGGATCATAAGAACAAAGAAAGTAGACAAGGTAAAAAGTTATTTTAAGTTTTTTATTTTTTATTTTAGAACATTATAAAAATAATTTGTGGTGCAAATAAAGCTGGGAAACATAATACGTGTTGTTGCTGTGATGGCGTGAAATGACAAAGTGTATAAAACAGTGTTTTTCCTGATGGGAAATATAATTACAGCCCAGAGTAGCAGAGTCAGAAGTGCTCTCAACACTTAATTCTTCACTCTATTCACAATTATCTCTCTGAGCCTCTCATCATTTAACCCTGAAGTAATGCAGGTCTCATGAGTCACTAATGGATCAATGATGGAAACACTTAAATGTTTCAACAACACACTCTGAAACTATGAATTCTAAACATGGACATCCCCCCCACATCTTTTTCAGCTGTGTTACATGTGAAAGACCTCTTATCTGCACACATTATTTGACTTCCACTAATTGTGCCAATTGAATAGCACTTACATTCACATATTGCTGCATATTTGATTTTCACACAAGCACATATGAATACTTTCCTGGGACCTCTACGCTTGTGAATGCTCTTTGAAAGGCTCTGTGAAGTGGAATCAATCCTGCTTGTCTAGGCGGCATCTGGAAGTAATCAACAGTCTGTAACAAGCTGAAACAGGGTCAGGGTTGAGGGTGAGACGTGTACTGTCACGACACCCAGGCAGCCCAAGCAATAAAGAGCTAATTAGCCTAGGGGCACTCCAGGGCCGACAGCCACACATGAACATAAATACCGACGTTGGACTGGCAAAGCAAGGGGTTTCCCTATACGTCAAATCAGCGTGAACCTGTCCTTCCTTCCTTTCTTGGCCGTCCACTGGTTCAGTTCCTGTAGCTTTGTTTGGACAATGTTCTGCTTGATAAATGACTTCACTTTCAGCTTTTCTCAGTCCAATGTTCCTTTGGGACAGTCTTATTGTTCCAATCGGCAACAGCAGCTTTATGTTTACTTTGGCTCCTCAACCCTTTAATGCTGTCCTTCCCAGGTCAGGCCTTATCATCTCTTTATTTATTTCTTGAGACTTAGGCGAGAAGGCAGTAAATCTTTACATACAGTAAATATAAAGCTACACCTAGTGGCCAGTTTGCTTAGTTTAGAAGAAGGAAACACCCGGCTGGCTCTGTTTGAAAACAAAATTGACTGCCAGCACTTCGACAGATCGCCTATTCATGTTACAACTTGTTGGCTTTAAATATACAAAAACCGAAGTCTATAAAAGTTTTGAACAAGTAATTGTGTGATGGTCTATTTCTTAGCTGAGAGCAGTAACTTCCTGGAGTCTCCAGTGCAAAGTCTGACATTTTGTTAATTTTTACATGTTGTCTTTTGAATAGATAAAACAAAGGATATACAGTATAATGCAAGGTCTTACTTCGTGACCTTCAGAGGTGCTGGTATTTTGTTATGTTTGGACAAAGTCAGTCTAACTGTTTCTAGTCTTTATGCTAAGCTAAGCTAACTGGCGACTCAAGATATCACGCCTACAGACATAAGAGTGATCTTCTAATCTAAATCTTCCTAAAATGCTGATATATTCCTTTTCTCAGAGGAGCTAATGGATTTCTAGCTGATGAGAAATTACTGTAAGAGAGAAGGAAACATTAAGTGCATCAAGCAAGCTCAGCTCAGTTATAATGGCCGCTGACTAATTGAAAAGAACCAGCGTAGAGATGCAGTCTGACTCGGCCTCGGGGCGACTTGGAACAGTTGACTCGAATAGAGCAAGAGAGAAAAAAAAAGACTCGCCCTGAAAATAAACAGACAGCAGAAATGACCTACAAACTGACTCAACAGAAGGATTATCATCTGGTCCACCGATGCAGCGCACAAAATGAGATGAGGCTACAGTATGTCAAGAGGATTGAAGTCAAAGTCACATTAGATTATACTGCATTTAGGTGAGGAGTGATGTTTGTTATAAAATATATGACATTTTTTCATCTGACTGGTCAAATAGGAAAAAATGGTGCTTATTTGTTATCAATTTTTCACTCTTGTCTGTCAGGACTGGTTGTGTTTTTCCAATTT
This sequence comes from Eutrigla gurnardus, assembly GCF_963514095.1. Taxonomy (NCBI): domain Eukaryota; kingdom Metazoa; phylum Chordata; class Actinopteri; order Perciformes; family Triglidae; genus Eutrigla; species Eutrigla gurnardus. Next base: position 18,857,859 of record NC_139916.1, on the reverse strand, counting down.
TCTGCCCAGCAGGTCTGCTCAGCAGCAGGGGGTGACATTAAAAAGTGATTATTACTCTCTGATTCCTTGGTTGTCTGGAGGGCGCCATGACTTTCCAAAAAAATATTATAAAAGGGAGCATAATATGTCTCTACTGATGGTTTGCCCATGATTAGGACCCTCTCATCTTTATATATTGCTACAGACGTATGCTGGCTGGGTCAGGGGGCACACTAGATGAAGCTTTATGACTTTAATTTGTGTGGTTGATGCCCAATGAGCAGACATAACCCTCCACCGCAGCACTGGGAAGACGTACTGCTGCTACACATATGAGTATTCATTTCTCTGACTTTTCTGCAATCTTTGCTTTTTTTGTGAAATAATATACCTCCTAGCTAATGATAGCTACAGCACAAAATGTACTTTCCTCTGGGTTTCCTTAGCCCACAGAAATTGATGCCTCCCTGTCTGCCTCCTCTTACATAATATGTTGCAGCGATGTTCACCAAAAGCTGTTCTGTCTTCTTTGTGTGTTGTAGAGTCAAAGATCCAGCATCAACACTCTCCAAGGGGAAGATGGCAGCACTGTGATCGATGACTCTGCCAGCCAGTGGTCAGCGACGGTGGACAGCGATGAGGAGAGAGGCGTCGCCCTAGAGAAGAGCATGTAGGTGTTGACCTCTGCACTAAAGGAGTAGTTCCACATTTTTCAGAAACACACCTTTTTTCGCTTTCTTACAGAGTTAGATAAGAAGATTGATGCCACTGTCAGACAAGAGTGGTGTCAATCTTTTCATCTAACTCGGCAAGATGTCACACCTTTCTGATTTGATTTTGCCAAAAAAATCTATTTTCTAATGTCCTTTTTTTGCTGTTTCAAAAGATATGTGCTGACAGAGCTGATAGAGACAGAAAGGCTGTATGTGGAAGATCTTGGACTTATAGTGCAGGTGTGTCTCTCTTCCAGCCTTTAAATAATCAATATGACTTTACTGACATCGATAACATACCGCAACCTATTTTTTTCCCATCCGGAAACCTCTGATCTGTGTGTGTGTGTGTGTGTGTGTGTGTGTGTGTGTGTGTGTGTGTGTGTGTGTGTGTGCGCGTGTGCGCGTGTGTGTGTGTGTGTGTGTGTGTGTGTGTGTGTGTGTGTGTGTGTGTGTGTGTGTGTGTGTGTGTGTGTGTGTGTGCGTGCATAGGGGTACATGGGCACCATGGCCAATCAGGGAGTGCCAGAGGACCTGAAAGCAAAGGACAGGATTGTGTTTGGAAACATCCACCAGATCTACGACTGGCATAAGGAGTAAGTTAGAGACCCCCCCCCCCCCATACAGGTTGCACATATTTCTGAGCTTCTCATGTTTCATGGTGGTTCAGCGTGTGTCACGTCCCCTGTGGCTGTTTGTTTCCTGTGTGTGTGTGTGTGTGTGTGTGTGTGTGTGTGTGTGTGTGTATTTGACTGAATGACCATTCCTGCCTGACCTTTTCCACTCTGTGTCACACAGTTACTTCCTGGGAGAGCTGGAGAAATGTGTGGGTGATCCAGACAGCCTGGCCCAGCTTTTCATCAAACATGTGAGTCTACAGATCAGTGAGTTACAAACATGGATGACAAGTGTTTTTTTTTTTCTTCTTCTTTTTTTTTTTCCCCATCTCTCTGCGTGTCTTCAGTTTGGCTGAAGATCACAGCCGTCTCACAGATCAGACCTCTGACTGTGTGTGAAGCCTTGGCCTCCCCCTGCCATCCAGATGCGCCTTCATGTTGTAGATCAGTTTGTCTGCAGGTGCAGCTGCGGAAATGACGGCCTTGTAATCACCAGCTCTCAAAGCCGACAATCAGTGTTAAAGACGGTCTGCAGAGAACACGGCATTTGTGAAAATTAGCTGGAAATGAAAGAGCTCTATAAAAAGTATTCATGCCCCCCTTGAAGTTTTTCATATGTTGTTGTTTAACACTGAACTTAGGAAGTACTGATTATTTAAAGCAACTTCAAGGAGCTTTTAACTGGTTGTCATTTAATAATGATGCCTACATACATGAGCAAACAACTAGCTCTATATAGTTACTCTTAATGCCTGTCATCGGGTCCAATTCCAACATCAGATTTAAGGATTTGTAGACCCAGGTCTGGCTTTGTTGCCACCTTCGACCTGCTGTCGGGGCTCCGGCTGGAGGCAAAGAGCTCCACGCCCGGCTTCAGCCACCACCTTGTCTTTAGCTGGTCCCATCTGGACTTGACTGTCAGACAGTGCTGCAGGAAATTGAGAGGTTTTCTTAAGGCTAGTCTGGCAGCTGCAGATCTTTACGACACAACGCTGTGGCCTCATGGAAACACTACTACTGCTTTTGTCCAAAGGGTCTGCCAAAGTCAACACAAAATGAAAGTTCCTTGTGGTAGCTTTAATATCCATCCATCCATCCATCCATTGTCTACCGCTTATCCTGTATTCAGGGTCGCGGGGGGGCTGGAGCCGATCCCAGCTGTCATTGGGTGAAGGCAGGGTTCACCCTGGACAGGACGCCAGTCTATCACAGGGCCGACATGTAGAGACAAACAACCATTCACACTCACATTACAAATATCATTTCCAAAGCAATTAAAAACATAGAATAACTGAATTGAAAGACAAATGGGGGAAAAATATTTTGATTTCACGAACCTTTGCCTGCTCAGCTTTCCTATCAGCTCCACTCAGTGTAGCATAGCATGCCGAATTAAGCTACAGCAAATTAAACAATTCTTTCTCAGCCACTGGAACTATTTAATGAGACTAAGGTCCTGCACTGGTTTAACAATACTCCCCAAAACTCCTGAAGGGAATGGAAACAACAAACCTGAGACGGAACTAAGAGTCAGAGCAACTCCGAGGCTTAATTCTTCCTCTGTCCGCCTGTCACGCTGCCCCTCACAGACACTTGTCACATGACCTCTCTCTCTCTCTCTCTCTCTCTCTCTCTCTCTCTCTCCCTCTCTCTCTCTCTCTCTCTCTTTAATTCTTCTATTTCCAGGAACGGCGTCTTCACATGTACGTGGTTTACTGTCAGAACAAACCCAAATCAGAGCACATTGTCTCCGAGTACATTGAGACCTACTTTGAGGTGAGTGAACTTTTATACTGCAGTCAAGATTACTTTCATCTTTTTAAATCTCTTATTTTTGTATTTTTGTCACCTGACAGGATCTCAGGCAGCAGTTGGGACACAGGCTGCAGCTCAATGATCTGCTCATCAAACCCGTTCAGAGGATCATGAAGTATCAACTCCTGCTGAAGGTTTGCAGTTGAACATGATTGTGTGTGGAACAGCATTAAAGATTAAAGACAAACTTCTCATAAAGGTTTCCCCCGGAACTCAGAGGAAGGTGCAGTCAATGCACTTTGTCTTATTATTAATTATGTAGCGACTATAATAATCATGGTCAGATCCAAGTAGCATTTCCTTCTTGATTTTTATCACACGGGTGTGCTTTACTTTCAAACTGAAAATCATTAAACCTCTCTCTCACTGGCAATCCCAGGACTTCCTGAAGTACTACAGCAAAGCAGGAAGGGATGTCGAGGAGCTGCAGGTACAAATACATATACGGTCAGCTGCCGCTCTATTAGGTACACCAAACAAATGCAGTCTAATATGACAGCGCTTCAATAAATCCTGCCTTAATGAAGGTTAATGTTCAGTCTTTGTTGAAATGTTGAACTGTGTACCTAATAAACTGTCAGCTGCATGTGTAAAGTACTCTTCTCAGTCTGTTTATCACAAAATGGTGTTTTCAGTAATTGATTCTCCTTCATACGATTGTTTTCCCCTTAAGAGGGCGGTGGAGGTGATGTGCTTTGTGCCAAAACGCTGTAATGATATGATGAACGTGGGCAGGCTCCAAGGTTTTGAGGTGAGACACCGATTATTTCATCGCAGATGAAACGCATGCAGGGCAACTTACAGTCTATGACAATGTTTGTGACAAACGCACTGTTTCAGGGGAAAATAACAGCTCAGGGGAAGCTGCTGCAGCAGGATACATTCTGTGTCAGCGAGCCGGAAAGCGGCTTCCCGTCCAGAGCCAAGGAGCGGAGGGTCTTCCTGTTTGAGCAGCTGGTCATCTTCAGTGAGCCAATTGATAAGAAAAAAGGCTTCTCTTTGCCAGGGTACACTTTTAAAAACAGCATCAAGGTGCGATTTGAAACCGTGCTTCGAAACATCTTTAAAACATCTTGGATTATTGTTTTTTTCTTGCCGTTAAACGAGTCTCTTGTGTGCTTCAGGTCAGCTGTTTGGGCGTGGAGGAGCACTCTGAGAATAATCCAAGCACTCTGGTCCTGACCTCCCGTGGGACTGACGGCAGTGTGACGCGCTTCATCATGCAGGCATCCTCTTCGGAAATACAGCAAGCCTGGCTCGATGACGTGGTCCAGATCTTAGAGACTCAGAGGAACTTCCTTAATGGTACAAGAGCTCAGTGTTTCTTCAATAAATACACAGATTTAAAAGTGTGGTGTGTTTGACATCTCTTCCTGTCCACTGTAGCCCTTCAGTCTCCAATAGAGTACCAACGCAGGGCAAGCAAGTCAAACAGCCTGGGCAGGAATGTGCAGTCTCCAGCTGCGTCAGCATCTGGCCTGCGACCTCACTCCTCTGCATCCATGGACCGACGCCGGCTGCCCTGCCTGCTGTCTTACAACACCTCCCTGCCCTCTCTGCATCCACCACACCACAGCCCAGCCTCCAAGGTGGTGAGTGTCCAGCAACGCCTCCATGGCACATTGGCTTACATTAATGCATTTCTCCTTCTCTGAAATCCTCTTTGTTTGATTTCTCTTTCTCCCTCAAGCGTTCTAATCCCTGTGCTGCAACACCGAAAACAGCCTTGCCTCCACTTCCTGCCCACCAGATGCTCAGTTTGGGCACAGAGGTGAGACACGCCCGTCGGACGTCCAATGGCCTGCCACCCTGCAGCCAGCAGAGCATGCAGGTACGTCAGTGTTGATGAAAAGTGCAATCAAAGTCCAAAGTAATAAGTAACATCACAATTTAAAAGGTTAGTTCATCCAAATATGAATAAAACCTGCTCCATCTATGCTGGCACCCAAATACAGGGAAGATTAGTGTAACGAAAACAGCCTCTCTGTGACTGTATATAATCCACATAGAGCACACTTTAAACAGGGTTCTGGCTACATCTTGAGTTTCATTACGCTATATTGTTTCTGACTAAAAAGCTTGGAGGTGATTTTTTTAAATATAACATTTCAAGGCTGTGAAAGTAAGTGAAATGCTGATTTTCAACACACTATGAAGTCTTTAATTCATTTTTATTTATTTAAAAGCAAAGTATAGTAAAGTATAATATAGTATAACAGTAATCAGTGAATATACTTATGTATCAAAAGTGAAACTATGAACTTTAAAGAAAGGTTGATGTGTTCATTAAATGTTACAACTGATTTAATGGTGCAGCTGAGAGATATATCAGGTTATATTAGAACTATTACACACTATATAACCACCCGGTTAAGTGTTTATTGTTTGCAGCACAAATTGCATTAATAGAGTTTTTTCTTTTAATCGGGTGGATCAGATAGAGCTGTTATCTCTATATCTGCAGCCCGAGGCAGGTTTGTTGTCATGATCACTGATGACGAGAGGAAATTACTTTCTGGTTGCCTTTGTCAAATATCCTGTTGTTGTGGCTTCACAAATCAGATCGACCTAATCTGCAGCCAGTGTCATTCAGTCATCCAGTTTATGGAAAACCCACTGACCTGCTGTTTTATCTTATTCACTCAGACTTCCAGGAAATGGTTTGTCACCTATTAGATGTGCTTATCTATTCCACAAAGTCACTTTGTGTTTTTGTGTTTCCATCCTGAGTACAGGTTTTCCCAAGTACCTCAACTCATTTGTTTCCCCCTATGGTGCTCTTTTTTAAACTCAGTTTACAGTCATTTTTATGTACTAATGATCTTGTGTAAAATCCAGTAATGAGGTTTGAGAATAAAGTTATAGAATTGCATGTGGTCCATGTCAGAATTTGAGAGGCAGAAATATAGACGTTTTTGTATGTTAAATATCCTTTTTTAAAGCTGCACTAATGGATTAGTTAGCTAATATATATTTAATTAGCAACTGATCAGGTGTAATAAGAAAGGTATGACTCATAGTGACAAACCAGAGTTTTCTCCTCACCATTTTTTAAGCTCTATGGAGCTTTTTGGTGTCTTTCAGTCTTTTGTTTTGGTTTCACACAACTTCACTCTCATCGCTCTTATCAGCCAAGTTTAAACGTGCAGCTGTTTTCAGTGAAAAACGTCTTGATAACCTTCATCACCACCTGCCCATCTTCACACAGCAGACACAGTTAGCAATTAGCTGGTGAACATAGTTGAGCATTGAGCAGCTCCTCAGGCGGCGGTGGAGACCAAAACAGAGCTAAAAGAGTTTACATTTTTCAGGTCAACAGAAATACAACTCCAAATGAACGATAATTTTGCTCCGTAGCTGCTGTATTTATATATTTGTGTATTTATAACATTAAAATGTTAGTTAACATATTAGCTTTGTTGAGTTTGTCCAAGTGGCCAAACATAAATGAAGTAATGAAGCTTTCAAAATGTTTTTACAAAAACATGAACCATTGATTACTTCAAAAATGTATAAATATCTTTAGATGCAAAATGGGTTTAATATATAAAGAGATCCAGGTGTACACTGCAACATATTGTATCAGTTGCTGGGTTTGCATACATTCATTGTTTACAGTGTATAGTCAAGATTGTGACTAACTCTCAGTTTCTATCTCATTATTTTGGACTGGTTGATAAATGATGAATGTTTTATCTGAGAGTTTGTCTATTATATTATATTTCAAATGTATTTTGTTAATTCACATTGGAATATAGAGTATTTCCTTTTAATGTAGGCCAAGCATACTGATGGTTTTGAAATTGACTTGGCACTCTTAGCAACGAGGAATCTTGGAAAATCATATAGTGTTGTGTGTAAATTACCTTTTACTCTAACTGTTTAAAGAAGTTCAATCTTTTTTTTTTACACTGGTAGTATGAAGTAGGAATGGCCTTTCACCTTTTTGAAGTTGCACATTTAAACCATTTAAAATTTGTTAGTATTACAAATATTTAATTGGTTGCTTTTTGCCTCTCAGGGTGTGACCGCCAGTTTCCAGGCAACCACATTAAAGGAGGGTGCACCTCCAGCAAAGAACCTGGAACAGCTGAAGGAGAGCGAGCAGTAATGACCTGAACTCATTTCACCTTTCTGGAGGAGCAGTGCCTCGACTCAGTCGGCATTGTTTGTTTCACTCCTGTACAGAATGTCCTAGATTCCCCTCCAGACTTCCTTCAAATATCACCTGGATTTGATATTATAATCATATTGGTTTGATTATGTTTACTTCGAATATACACACGACTGCAGATGGTGATAACAGATGAAATGTAATGTGTGAAAATATGGTTTGGAAGCACCACACAGACTGTACTTCATATTGTATATGTATACATTTCTTACTTTTTTTTTCCATTGAAATTTCATGGATGAATATTTTTGTAATGCATAATATTTTCATAAGGAACTACTTCCACTTGATTGGCCCAGAGAACTCTCGAATCTCAAATCAGAACGGGGTTGTTCTCAGATGTGACTGCAGATTCCAGCTCCAGATCTGAAATCATACAAGTTGTGTACTTCTGTGGGTTCCCTGCAGATCAGCACATAGCTGCGTTTTCCCTTCGGTGGGCTATTTTAACCCCATTGTTAGACTGTTATCTGAATGAAACACGTTTGCAAACAAACACAAAGCTCTCGTCCTTATCAAGCAGAAAGTGGAAAAAGGGAACAAAGATAAAACAGGTGCTCAGCTGTCACTGTCATCTTGAATGTAAATAATATGTGGGATCATATCAATAAAGCTCTTTGACTTTTTAGAGAATTAAAAAGAAATGCTGTTCAGATATTTGTCATCGTCATTTCTCTGAAATAAAAGTGTGTGACTGAATGATGGAGCATTAAACCTCTCATTTCCCAGAATGGATGAGACAGCGGCCCCCTGGGAACAGACATGTACATGGACCCAAAACCTCTCACATGGGAGCAGGACACCAAGACTGTGGTTGCTTTGTTTCTCTTTGTGGTTGTTTCACGTTTCTTTTTTTAGTGATTTTGCACATTGTCTTGGGTCATTTGTAATAATAGTGCAACATTTTGCATATTTTGTGTTAGTTTTCATCTCTTTGTGGTCATATTTGTTCTCTTAATGGCCATTTCTTTGTTGTATTTCTGCATGTATCTGAGGTCATTTTGTGTCACTTTCGGTGTGTATCTGCAGTTTATTTAATTTTTTTTTTGCTACAGTAGTTATTTTTAATCTTTTTCATTATTTTTGTCTTGTGTTGTGTTTCGTCTCTTTCCAATGAGATATAGTAACAGTTGCCTCAAACGGGGCTCTGGTTCCTGACCCCCTGAGGCCTGTTACATAATAATCCATAAATCTTTCCATTGTATTGTAAATATAATAGACACGTGTACTTTGGAGAATATGTGGCATAACTTCTGCAGAAGAATCTGCAGGGAAACCGTGGACATGTTTTTTAAACCAGTAGCAACCCCTCCATGATGCTTCGGTGAGGAGGTTGAAGCCTGCTGATCTTCTGTCTGCAATTTAAAGCCTGTCCTTTAAGTCAAATGTTTCTTACCAATGTGTGGGTCACAGGCCTGTTAGCACCCGCCTTACCTTGTTATGACATACAGGGTATCCTCGTGACGTTCCTCGGATCAACTACCTCTATACAGTTTAAATTACATTTTTCAAAGTGTTTATTTGATTGAGAAATCAAGTCTGAGTAGGTTAGCTCACATAATTTACACATTATTTAAAGAAATGCTCTGAAAATTCCATTAATCTTTTCACCTGATCAGTTTAACCCTGTTGGTATATAGCGCCCCCTGCCTGGAACTGGTGAAGTACATTGTCAATTCGATGTTCCTCAATTTATATAATGGATATTAGTATTTATAGACAGATTTATTGAAATGGCCCTACTTGAACAAGGCACTAGTTCCTGCCCCCAGCTGCTGTTCTACATTACAATGAAAAACAGAAATGCCACTGTGATCCCTTTTTTTAAAGGCCTGCACTTCAGCACTCCGGGTGAAACACTTCCCTGCAACACACAGCATCGTACTGTAGGTTGATTGTGCCAACAGCCATGTGATAGTATGACACGTCCATGTCCCTAGGGTCACTCTTTAGTTATACTTTGCTTTAGTGTCGTCGGGGACTCTGTGTATTGACTGTACATGCACACATGTGCCTTTAGAAACAACTCCTCCTTCATCTTCTACATGCTCTCTTAAACATGTGTTACCTTCTCTGCACTACTCAACATGAATACTGTAAGCAGTTTATGTAAAAATGCTGAAAATGAACATTTACTTTAAGACTTATAAAATATATAATACAGTGTATCAAGAAGCTCCAAGGTTGCTCAGCTGCTGCTGGCCTCAATTCTACGAGTCACAAAACAATGACTGTAATATATGAAAGACTATATGAATCTTTATGATGCAGTTACCAATTTGACCAAAAAAAACAATAAAAAACAGACAAAATTACTAAATTCTACTCGTATCTCACAGCAGAAAAATTGAGTCCTGCTTTCACAGTCCAACATTAAGAGGAGATAAAAACTGGGAATTAAAATGGGAATTAATACATTTTTGTTTGATATGTTTCTCAGACTTTGGGAGCTAGACAGCCCAACACATTGTTGGACAATGAAAGAGAAGGGTTTTCCACAGACATTTTAATATGTCAACATTTGAACCGAAATTTAAAAAAAAATGCTCAGAATGCCGTGTGAAGCAGGGAAGTTCATGTCTGTTTTCACACAATAAAGATCACTGTCTATGAAACATGTTTTGAAGCTCCAGCTATAAATAGGTCAACAGTTTCGAATCCTAACATGAGACAGCTTTTTGACCACAAAACCACACAAAAGCCTTTTATAATACTGACACTGATGAAGCTTCAATCCGACCCTTTCACAGAGCTGATGACGCATTTCGATGAAAAAAAAAAAAAAAAAAAATCAGTAACGGATAGAAACTTCACACAATATTTTAAAATATTCTTCAGATTTAAAAACAAAATCAGCTGATAAATCTCTGGCACCTCTTTGCAGATAAAAAACAAATGTGACTTATTAGGAAACAATGAGTGATACAAGGGCACCATCTAAAGTCCATGGTATGAAACAACACCATCGTCACTTCAGGCATGAGTGTCAGATAGTAACTCTCCAAAGAGTTGGTATTAAAAAAAAGTATTTTCAAGCCTCGGTGCATCTCCATCTGTCTCACTCAGTTTTCCTCCCATGGTCTGTCTACTCATTCTGTGTTTCAAGATGTTATTTCATCATCAAACTCATTAATTATGTCTCAGTATGCTAGTTTGTTTCTCCCTTCTTCTCTTAGTGAGGAAAAATAAACATGCACTTTGGTTGACTCAGCAGTGTGCACCGGACACGAAGCTCTCTGATTCCTCATCCGTTGCTTGTTGAGACTGACAGACAGCAGAAGACCAAAAAACAAGGTTGCTCCCAGATCAGGCGACACCAGATGTGATGGGACCGAAGGTTTCTCCTCCTCGGACATGATTAATCGCTCACAGGTGACATGAGGTTCTGGGTAAAGGGCATGGCAAAAACACAAAGAGATAAAAATAAAACAAACACACCCCAAAATGCCAGCAGTCAAACCTTTGGCACAAGCAGTCATTGTGGGTGGGTATGGAAGGTGGAAATGTAGTGCCTTCTTCATGTTGCCTGTGTGTTACGGATACCAACGCTCCGAGTCTACAGGAGTGTCACTTTCTGGAGAGTGTCCCCTCGTTCTTGTTCCCAAGCCTTCAGCTTCTCCAAGCTCAGTCTTTTTGGGGGATAGAGCAAATTGAAGGAGAACATGTATCTCCGTTCATATTGGCCTAGAATGACAATGAAGTGACTCAGACTGGGAATATGCTACCTGTTGGGTTTTCCCAAAGCTCGGTATGAGCAACAACTCCATGATGTACAGCAAAAAAATGATTTGACCAACAAAAGCCTTCAATTAATCGACACAATACTGTGATTTAATTGGGTGTGTGTAAACAAGGTGATATGTTTGTGACGACAGCTGGTTCTCTCGTCTCTAGAGAGCCTGGACTTTCACATGTAATTTCTTGATATATTAATGTGTATAATGACTTTTTTGTTTTTAGCACTGACTGAATAATCATACTAAAAAAGCTTTAACGGCACATTTTGTCAACATTGAAGCCTGAAACCTCCCTTCAAGAAAAGGCGAACCAAAGTGTGTGTGTGTGTGTGTGTGTGTGTGTGTGTGTGTGTGTGTGTGTGTCATGGGGCGGGATGTGGCGGGGAGAACTTCTTTGGTGACTCAGGAAGAGCAGAGGAACCCTTGGGACAAAGAGGAGCAGAACTAATTATGAGTCAAACACTGAAATCGGTTCTTGAAGAACAGGAGGCCATTTTTCGTGTGCGTGGCATCAGAGGAGGCCGGCGGGTAGCGAAACTTGGCATAAGTCTTGTCGCTCTCTGATTGGCTGACCCAAGGAAGCTTGATTTTGGTGGCATGGTTGACAATGACATCATCGCAAGAGCCCACATGGAGAGATCCCAGGCCATCGATGAAAAACTCTGCAAAATAAACACAAACCAACTGATTCAGCCAAATTTCATATTTATCGTCTAGTTTGGTGATCTTCTTAAACATCTCTCACTGGCCCAGTCATCAAAGGTTCCACATGGAAAGTTTGCAAAAAACCCACGTATGTCATTTATAGGATAAATGTTTTTTTATTATTATTAATGAATATAAATATTTATTATTATTTATTTGCTGGAAACAGCAGCCATGAACACATGAAGACAGGGTGAAATAAACAACCTTAAAGCCCATTGGGAGAAGTGGGAAACATATCAAGGGACACATTTCAATTGAATTACTTTATATTTAATGCATGATACTATCTCAATAACTTAAAATCAGATATGAATCTTTAAAACAAATTACGATAACATTTCATGCAAAGCATGGGTTGATAATTATGCAGCTTATTCTAATGGGTTTCCACATACCTCTTTGTTCTGCAGACCGTCCGTTTGATGGAAAAAGTTATTTGTCTGTAACTCTTGTATGTGCCATAAGTAACATAACTAATTATAACTAGGTTTTGCAGTAGGTACACAATGAATAACCAACAAACATTTTAACATGAATGTAGATTTTACAATAATTTGTATTTAATGTGTCCCTGCTGTTAAATAACTGCTGTTTTAAAAAAAAAATCTGATTAATTCATAAATAAATAAATTAACAGTAATCTGTAAAACACATTGGGCTGACTTTTTTTTTGTCTGTGAAGGAAATATTAAACATCATGACTAAAAATACATTTGTTCAATGTTTGTGACTGTTTTTCAATGGAAACTATGACGAGGATTATTTTGTGAATTTAAGATAAATTCACAAAATAATTTGGGGAGCTGCAAACAAACTGGAAATATTCAAACAACAAAACAAAAATGTGTTGTACGATCTCCTTGTTATTGTAAAATGTAATCTGCAGTGGCGTTCCAAACTTCCTCTTTCCTCTTAAAGCAAAGTACCAGTATGAAACAAAATGTTTGCTGAATAGGATAGTATGTGTAGTGTGGAATTGGGACACAGCTTGTCATACGAATGTTAATAAAATTATAACATCCGATAAACATTTGTAAATTGCATTGTTTATAGTCATATGAGAGTCCTATATTAGCGTTTGATGTGAAAGTAACTGATTGCACTCACCCAGGTGAGCTACCCTGGCGAGCCGCGGATCAAAGCCGACCTGCTGGACTTTGTCAGTGCGAGCCAGGAAGAAGTTAATGACCCCGTCAGTCACAACACAGTTGGGGAAGCCTTGGATGACGTGATGAAATCCTCTCCTCAAGTGTAAACAGTCACCCTCCTCTTCCCCCGACTCAATGGAGATGGTCTGTCTGTAGGTGGCAGTGTAACCTGTGGCCTCCCGCACGGCACCACCCACCTGGACACACACACATACACACTGTGACGTCACTGAAACACCAGACTGTCACAGTCAGTTAAACATCCTGCCGAGCCCTCACCAGATCCAGTGTGGTTCTCTCTAAAATGTCCACCATTTTTTCCAGTTTGGTGTTGGCTGTGAAGACGAAGTCGTCATCTACCCACAGCAGGTATTTTGTGGTCACCTGAGAGACTGCCAGGTTTCGCCCAGCAAACCAACCCTACGACACACAGCGCAGACCCTCAAAACCAAAAAAGCATCAATGTGAAATAAAAAGACTTCAGTATGTGTGTCTGGCACTTCCCCTACCTTTCCAAAAGGCATGATGTAATGCTCGATGTAAGGTCCAGAAATGGTTTTGGGGTTCTCGCTGTCGTCAGCAATTACTATGGTGACGGTAGGATAGTATCTTCTCACACTGTCGATAAGATCTTGAAGCTTGTCATAACGCAAGAAAGTCTTTGTCGCTATGGTAACAAGGGCACTGACGTTGTACTCTGCAGAGAGGTGAGATAAAGCGACCATTAGTGGAAAGTTTGCTTATGTTCTATTTAGCAAATTTCAAAAATGTGAGGCTTATCGTTCAGTGGTTATGACTTATGAGTAATAGTGTTGTGTTTTACCTCCTTTGGATCCCGTGTTGTACAGTTTGGGTGTTACACCGTGACGGATCTTGACACTGAAGCTGGCTTGATGCCCCTCTACCTCAAACTGCACTAAAAGACACAACAACAACAACTTTTACTCATTTTGATTAGTGTAATAGGAGCAAACTGTGGTGGATGGCTTCACAGAGAGCTTCTGGTGGACAGGCAGAGGAAACAACAGTGTTTGAGGAATGTGTTCGCTACCACTCTCATGTCTGTAAAGATTACAGTTTTTTTCAGTCGCTAACAAGCGTTTGTCCAACCAGTTGTCACATTTTCAAAACTCTAAACACAATAAGCACATCGGTCTTCTGTGGCCATACCATTCACACATTTCATGTCGTTTTCACACAATATGCAGTCAGTGAACACATTTCTACAATGCTTACATTTTCTTAACAGACAAGCTATACCTCCCGACAAAATTATGGATTGTTTTTGTATTACAGTTTTTTTCAATCGCTAACAAGCGCCTACCCATACTTCAGATACTTTTTCTAAACTCTCAGACTCACACCTAAAAAACACAATTTGCCAAATAGATCATTTTCTTCTCAAAAACACATTTTGTTAAATATATACTAACTCTTCATTTCAAAATAGAACACATCTTTCTCTGCACACACTAACTTTACCAAAACACTGGAAATCTGACTCAAAATGAAATGATTCTGTCAAAGAATAACACTTGTTTTCACTTCACAAGGTACATGCAGTCAATCAAAGTATACCAGGTTTCAAAATACTGGCTATTGTTGACATTGCAAAAACTGCATAGACTTTTATGTTTCGGTTTTACAGGTATTTGCATGCAAAACATGCGATCCACCGTTTTTACACTACATTTCTTGGTTGGGAACTGTATGTCTACATGTAATGTTCATGTAGTGGCTAAAGTTCCCTTAATGTGTTCGGTAAGTATTTCTTAAACATTTAACCACTCGAAATACACTACGCATGTTTGTATTTGAACGACGGTACAAAACAGTGTGTTCGCTCCGTCTTTTACTGAATGTTCACCAAAAAGGTACAATACACATAGTCTCTCTGGCTGCGCGAGCTCCTACATCACAGCTCTGTATGCGCTCCATTATGAAAACGACATGAAATGTGTGAATGGTATGGCCACAGAAGACCGATGCTGTGCTTATTGTGTTTAGAGTTTTGAAAATGTGACAACTGGTTGGACAAACGCTTGTTAGCGACTGAAAAAAACTGTATTTACATATGTTAACACACAACATCCCATAATAGCAAAAACAATATTCCAAACCTTAGATAAGGTATAAAAACCTCTGCTTCTGCAATGATATCAGTCCAAAAACAATATTTCTCAGCTGATTATAAACAAACAATTGAATAATTGACACACAGCTGATTTATGTTGGTTAAATTGGGCCAACCACAGCTGATTCCAGTGTGGCTTAGACTCAGTGGCAGGAGTTATTTTTTTCATTACATTGACACTTATACAGTAAAAGGAGGGCTTTGAGGAGTGATGTTTTTGGAAACAGAAACAGAAGAAGACAAACTTTTTATCTGGGCTTTTTGCTGTTTTATTCAGAATGCTCTTGTGAGTTCCATGGATATTTTGTTGTAAGCAATACTGTAAAACTTTTTCTGTTCTATCATACTGTAAACAGTATTTTTACCTCCTGTAATTTGGTACAAGATCTGGATATTATATTATTTAGATTTATATTTAGTAATTTCCCTTTAATAATTACTTAGTGTATTTTATAGTTTTGCATTTTAGTTGTGCATATGTTTGATGTGCTAATATTGTTTTGATTTATAATGGAGCGCATACAGAGCTGTGACGTAGGAGCTCGCGCAGCCAGAGAGAGGGAAAACTGTGTGTATTGTACCTTTTTGGTGAACATTCAGTAAAAGACGGAGCGAACACACTGTTTTGTACCGTCGTTCAAATACAAACACGCGTAGTGTATTTCGAGTGGTTAAATGTTTAAGAAATACTTACCGAACACATTAAGGGAACTTTAGCCACTACATGAACATTACATGTAGACATACAGTTCCCAACCAAGAAATGTAGTGAAAAAACGGTGGATTGCATGTTTTGCATGCAAATACCTGTAAAACTGAAACATAAAAGTCTATGCAGTTTTTGCAATGTCAACAATAGCCAGTATTTTGAAACCTGGTATACTTTGATTGACTGCATGTACCTTGTGAAGTGAAAACAAGTGTTATTCTTTGACAGAATCATTTAATTTTGAGTCAGATTTCCAGTGTTTTGGTAAAGTTAGTGTGTGCAGAGAAAGATGTGTTCTATTTTGAAATGAAGAGTTAGTATACATTTAACAAAAGTGTTTTTGAGAAGAAAATTATCTATTTGGCCAATTGTGTTTTGTAGGTGTGAGTCTGTGTTAAGAGTTTAGAAAAAGTATCTGAAGTATGGGTAAGCGCTTGTTAGCGATTGAAAAAAACTGTAAATGAAGCTATAACCAGCAGCCGGTTAGCTTAGCTTTGCATGAAGACTCTCCACTGGTTGACACATAACTTCCCATAAAACCATACATTTATCTTTTTACACTTTGCTTTCTGGTATTTTTTTGTAAGAATGATGCAAACAAGATAAAATGTGGTAGTTTTTTTAAGTTTAGGTGTGTGCTGGTTGAAGGATTTTGTTACCTTTGGCCTATCTTTAAGCTAAGCTAAGGTAAGCTAAGCTAAGCTAACCAGCTGCTAGCTGTCGCTTTAAAGTGGTAAACCTGTTCTAAAATGTCAAACTACTGATTTAAATCAAATCACTCATTGCAGTTCAACAGCATTGATTCAATACATGAGATGCACTGAAAATGGGTTGGTTACGAAATGTCTTTTCTCCAGTGTCATCCCTTAACCGTAACCTTTTAAATAGTGAGAATGAAAATGTCCAGAGAGAAGGGGGCCGTAGTTTGCCTCACCTGTGTCTGCTGTGCTGGGGTGAAACAGCGTGTTTGTGTAGGTGACAAACTGCAGCTGTCGGTTCAGGTTGGGCAGGAGGCTGCTTGACAGAGTCATGTGCATCTCGCCGTCACCTTTGATATTGACCCCGTCCACCTCTGCTGCCACGTTTAGTGTTCCCAGCGTGGCAGTGAGGTTAATCTGCAACGAGTGAAAAGAAACGTAAGTGAGCTTAGAAAAATTAAAAATAAAAATGCACTGCAGATATCTAAAATATGTCAAAATATAGACAGGCATGGTGAAAGACTTACTGAGTAGCGGTCTCTGGGAAGGTCGTGTAAGGCCAAACCTGAAAGCATATGATAACAATTGACAGACTGCCATTGGGATGGTTCCACTTAATCCACTTCCTGTCAGCAGACATATACATGTCTATTTTTACATTACCCACTTTTAGTGACTCTAACTGAAATTTTGTATATGATTTCTGTTTAATGGTTTAATGGTACTCCTTCTGTGGTGCAGATAAGTGAAATCTAGCGTTCTCTTTGTTCACCAGACTGGTACGGCAGAGGTCACGTATGAGCTCGCTCTGGGTTGGTTCAATAAGTAGCTTGATGATTTATTAGCTGTATGTCTCAATGAAATAATATAATCTAACACAGCAACTCTTTGCTCCCACACCATCCAGTTTTGACAGCAGTCTAATTTAACTAATGAGTGTGTTACTCTAGCTGAAGTCTTACCCGGGATGATGATTGTTCTCAGGGGCCGTACCTCCACCCCCTGTGTTGGATACTGTAACGGATTGTTAGCCTCTGCAATGATGAGAAGATCTGCAAGTGACTGTGACCTGAAGGGGGGAAAACTCACATCAGGAAGACGCAGCCTACACACAACACACATTCACAAGCATAGATGGGAATAGAATAAGGAAACAATCACACTTAAAATCCAGTGATTATGTTTGTTCTTTAAAAACACAGCAAACAAACAGCAGAGAGGATTCAAAAGCAGCTATACAATTAAAAATAAACGTATGTAACATGTAAATATGGTTAAACGATTGAATGTAATGTGATGTGATATCTGAGTAGCTGCTACTGTGAATGCACAATAATATTTGCCCTGTTACTATCAGAGTGATACATATACGTTGTTATTGGTTTCTTTTCTATTCATGCTTTCTTTGTTTTGTGTAATTTTGCCTCGTTTGAAAATAAAACAAAAAGTTAATTACAAGAAAAATAAATAAAGCCACATTCAAATTGTCACAGTAGGTGCTTATTGTTTCCCTGCCTGAAATACAGCTTGTGCTGCATTAATTATTTCAGCAAAAAGATCAAAAGATGATGTTACATCATTATGCTGCTCTTCTGGCAACAATATAGGACATCTCTGTTTAATGGAGCTGCTTACCTCTCCTGGAAACTCTTGTACTCTTTGGCACGTCTCCTCTTCATTTCCTCCAGCTCAGAGGCCTCAAAGGCGGTGTGCAGTGAGTGAGCTGACACCCGCGGAAACAGGAGTTGAGCGAAGGGCAGGTTTACTCCTCCACTATCGCCCTCACATACGCATCCGTTACGTGCCAACGAGCTGGACAGGTCAGCAGAGACACATTCATGTGGAGAAATCAGGCTTTAGCGGAAGTCCGTTGTGTTTGGAGTGTGTAAAGATGGAACAAATAAACAGGATAAACAATGAATTACCTTGCCACGTTGTCCCTCACATGAAAGGGGATGTTGCTTAATTGGTGGTCTGTCGCTGGGAGCCTCTCCTCCAGATGCCTCTCTACAGCCGGCCCCTGTCTCTGCCATACATCCACTGTGGTGTAAGCCCGAGTGGGCCATGAATGGAGGAGGGCCAGCACCAGCACCACAGACACCAGGATGGCGAGCAACAGTGTCTTCCTCAGGGAGCGCATCCTTAACCTGACGCAGAAATACGTATGTTAGAAGACTATCATAGGGGGATTAATCCTCCTGAGGTTTAGGTCTCAGTTTGCTATCGATCAATTTAACGTTTATTAAGTCTCAAATTACTTTTAAATTGAAATTAATAAAAACACATCCATCCATTGTCTACCGCTTATCCTGTATTCAGGGTCGCGGCGGGGCTGGAGCTGACCCCAGCTATCATTGGGCGAAGGCAGGGTTCACCTGGACAGGACGCCAGTCTATCACAGGGCCAACATGTAGAGACAAACAACCATTCACGCTCACATTCACACCTACGGGCAATTTAGAGTCACCAATGAACCTATCCCCATCCTTCATGTCTTTGGACTGTGGGAGGAAGCCGGAGAACCCGGAAAGAACCAACACTTACACTGGGAGAACATGCAAACTCCACACAGAAGGAGCCCGGGAATCGAACCCGGGAATCGAACCCGGGAATCGAACCCGGGAATCGAACCCGGGAATCGAACCCGGGATCCTCTCGCTGTGAGGCGACAGATAAAAACACATTTTATGTTGATTTTATGTCTGCACAATGTGATGCATTGTTTGTTGAAAAGTTGCTATACAAATAAGGTTTCTTCTTCTTCTTCTTCTTCTTCTTCTTCTTCTTCTTCTTCCTATTTTTATTATTGTTTTCTGCGTTACTATCCCTCTGCTGCGACTCAGTAAAAAGCATAAACGTTGTCTGTCTGAGGAATCAGAAAGGGGAAAGACTGTCTCTTTTGTTCCCCCCATCATTATTATGAATAGCAAGACAGACTCATAGAAATCAGCTCTGGCTCCAGATCTCCGGGGCATTCTTCAGAAGCCATGTGGTTACATTATTGGAGGAAACAGTAACTACTGTAAATGAAAAGGATGTAGAAACATAATTAAATCAAAAACTGTATTCTAGATGGTATCTGCATATCTATGTTGCCCTGTGTGGTGCCATGAAGCTGTTTGAGAATGATAACAACAAACAATCAGTAGTACGGCTTCTAAGCCTTCTATAGTTTAACTGCACTCATCTTATCAAACATGTAACATTGGTACCGCCAGGGAAAATAAAACACATGTCCACTGAGGTAGTAGAATGAATTCTCAGACCAGCTGAGTATTTGTAAAAATAGAGTTACCATTTTACACCATGCTCTCTTCTCTTTGTGTCTTCTACACAGACACTGAATTTGTAACTTTTCAGATATTTACCATTTACACAATGACCTCTTGTACTCCCACTTTTCAGCTGTGGTGAACAAAAATTCCATTTCCGCCCTGAATGTTTATTACTGTTACACTACTGTGTGTGTGTGTGTGTGTGTGTGTGTGTCTGTGTGTGTCTGTGTGTGGTGGGGGTGGGTTAGCAGTCGGAAACCAGCTGCCTGTCTTGCTAAAGCTACATTATGATTATCTAGATTGACCAAACACCAAATACCTGACGATATGTTTTTTTTTTCAATTGCTCAAACACCATCATATTTTTTTGCCTGTAATTTTAACTTAATCCACAATCCACAGACTTTATTCTTTTTTAGTTCAGTGAGTCAAGAGGATTCAAAGATTTCAGCCAAACCATACGGCCACCAAATTAAATTTTGTAAAAAAAAATAAAAATCATTGCTTTGCCAGTTAAAAAAGGATGTTAAAGGGATACATGAAAGGGACATCTTTATAATGACCTATTAATAGATAGTCCTGATCATTTTTCTCTCGCATAAACATAATGACAATGGCAAGTTAGAAGGATTCAGCATTATGCTTTCTCTTTTTCTCTTTTGATCTGTCCTGTCTATATGGAATTGCTGTTTGTCACAAGAAGTCCTAAAATAGGTGTTAAAAATGTGATCTATGGTGTATATGGTTTGTGGAATTAAAATCTCTTCTCATCCTATCCATCCCTGCACTTGTGATTAATAAGTAAGAAAGATTACCCAAACAGCCTCTATCCACTCAGTGAAGGGGCATCCTTTGTAGGCACCTGCATCTCCAGAAACCGTGTAGCACTTTCCCCATCTGGAGACAAAAGAAATGAATGAATTAAAAAATATAGGGTAAAAACAAATAATGTGGCAGACTGGCTCCCAAATAAGAATACATATAACTGCACAAAGCAATTGCATCATTACATAAAAACACAGTTGAGTGTCCATATGGTGATTCATCAGCTGCATTCGTAAGTTACTGCCCCCAGGGGGAATTCAGCAGGGTTTGGGGGGTTGGGAGGGGGGGGTGACCAATTTAGCTAAATTGCAGGAAGATAGAAAAAAATAATCAATAGGATGGGATCATGGAAGGAAATGGTTTCTCAAAGTGCTCCTTTTAAAGCCTGTTAGTGATGTACACTATATATCATTTATACAAACACACTTGTGTCACTCCCTTCAGAGGTGTAGACTCTGTGCTGACATTAGCAACACAGGGCCTGTGGTTCTGTCACAATAAGATAAAATAAGATGATTTATCTCCAAAATACTGACAATGTTTGAGAATAAGATAAAATAAGACATGATTTCTCTCCAAAATACTGACCATGTTTGAGAACACAATGAATTAGGTCTTAAAAATGAATGAGGTCTTAAAAAGTGCTTATAACTGAAAGGTTTATCCAGTCACAGACAATAGTTTCACATCACAACCTTTCCTATTCAGACTTATACATTTCAGATTAGGCATGCCCCCTATGTATTAGTTGACTAATTGTCACTTCCGTCTATGTCCAAGATTAATTTAGTCGATTAGGATTTATTTTTATACTTGTCATGCTGAATTTCGAAGAAATGTAGCAAGAAAAGATAAAAAAAATCATAGCTCCAAGATCTGACAATTGATTTACTGCTCATCGCAAGTTGATAACATAACTAAGCAAACAATCTATTACAAAAAACAAATATGAGGAATAGTAGGAATTTGAAATAACTCTTAAAGGAGTATCTTCATCATTCCTTATGGTGTATGCCTGTGCTGCAGCCCTGTGTGAAAGGGGAACCATCCTCAGACAGTGGCTACAATAACATAAGAAGTGAGAGATGATCTGAAGTCATGAGTTCACAGGCCAACCAGAATGTAAATGTATTAGTTGTGCTGCTGTTTGTAATTAACCAAAAAACGAGCCATGCTTCAGACACAGACGGATCTGTGGCTCCTTCCCAAAGCGTCAGATGTTCTGCCTCATTCATAGTCTGAATATTAAATCTCCGCAATTGTATTCAGCATCAACAACCCCTCCTTGCAGACCTGCATTCTTAAATAAACGTGAAAGGCCAGGGTAACACGACCAGCTGTCTATGGATGCAGATATATCATAGCCGACGATCTCTCAGACAGGCCTATGTCGTGTGTAAGATTGCGTGGGAGAAAAATGCTCTCAAAGCTTGGGGTGTCTGTCGAAAAAGCCCACATTGCTTAGATGTTGAGTCATATCTCCCCAGAAACAAGGGCTCTATTGCTTTCAGGCATTTTATCGACAATGATCTGGCCCCGGAATGGTTCACGCCTGTCTTTTGTTATCGAGTCTTGCCTAATAGAGAGCCCGTCAAATAACGGACAGGAGACAGATAAATAGGCCTATTATTCCAAGTCAAATCTTAAGAAAGGGGAGCTCACCTCAGTTAAAAAAACGCACCGTCTAGGCCGCTTCACCTCCTCCTTCTGCACGGAGGTCCCCCGTCTTGATGGATTTGTTGCTCTGTGGTCTTGCAAATGTGGATAGATGTGGGGAAAATGGAGCGGCCAAGAGACAAATGAGGCGGCCGCCGCAGCTCACAGCACTGCAGGCTGTGTACGGCTGCTCTCCCTGCAGCAGCAGCAGCACAGCGGAGGGCGCAGCGCACCTCAACACGGCGCTCTGCGGTCAATCAGTGGAGCAGCAGCCCCGCGGAGCACCGACACACCGACCTACAGCTTCATATAGACTATAGGCTACACCACGGTCAAAAACGAACAAACATTCATGATGGTTTGCACATATGCTCCATCAACTAGATTCAGTGTGTGGGTGTGGACGTCTGCGCGTGCCTGTGCGCGTGCGTGTGCGTCGTCGGCCTGGTATGTGTAGCAATGCTGGAGAGCATGTTTTGCATGCAAGTTTTTTTTTTTTTTTTAACAGGCTGGCTCCATACCACATATATAATTCAAATACAGTGATTCATTTTGAAAGAATTACCTGTAACACACAGTTGGGGGTTCACATCTCAGGGTGTCTGTGTGTGGCAGAGAAGTGTATATGTGAAATATTCGGACTTAATGCATGTATTTTTTGGGGTGCATACTAGCGAAAAATGAAATACGAAAATAGTTTTTAATTTTACCAAATTGGTTAGAGATGTATGCGTTGTTGAAATGATTTGATATATTTAGAGGCGCCGCCCAATCACATTGTGCCGGCGTTAACCAACTCATCCCAGACGGACGGACACAAACGTTAGCCAATGACAGAGCAGCGCTTCCAACGCCGACCAATCCGCAGCCACCATGTCAGGCTCTGTGTTTTGTTGCTGTCAGACAAATGCAAGGAGAGTCAATCATGGCTGCTTCCTTGGTAAGGTGGCTAAGAAGATTGTACGTTTTCTACTTGACATGTCCCCTCTGCGTGCCAGCCTTCTTGAATTTGGAGGAGCTGAATGAGATGAAGTATGGGATTCAAATTCTACCCGACCCCGTCATGTTGGGGCAGGTGAGTGAGGGTCTTTGAGGGAAGCTAACGATTAGCTTGCTAGCTAGAAAGTAGGCTACCGTTTAGCTAGCGTGAAATATCATCCCTTAACGTCACTAATGCGAATAACGAATATCCTCTCTGTTATCTAGTTGATAAGCCTACTTTTAAACGTACAACTTGCTTGCAAGTAACGCGAGGGAGCGTCATTGCAGGAAGTTATTTCCACGGGACCTACGCAGCAACCAATGTTGACAGCTGTCACAACACAACATCATCTTTCTCACTTCCCCATAGCTAAGTTAGCTGCAACTTCCCTAGACTGTAAAAGACTAGCGTTAACCACGAAGATACCAGCAAAACCAGGTGGTTGATAAGCTGGAGTAACGTCACTGCGCTAATGTAAGGTGTTCAAAATACTGCATGTTTCTCTTTCAGACCAAGACAGAGGAGGTTATGATGGTGTCCAGTAAGTACAAGCAGATGTACGAATGTCGACTTCCAGCCCAGGCCATCCGGTTTCATCAGGACCCTGCCTCTGAGCCTGACTCACATGGGTACATCGGCCCTGAAATCCCAGACCTACTCAGTCCAATGCAAACTGCCCAGTGTCTAGTGAAGGTGAGTTCACAACTGATTATCTGTGGGATCCAATAGTCAAATTAAAGCAGATTTACAATTACATTTGACGATGTGAATGTTGTATGTGACTGTATCTGTAGTTCGAAAGCTAGTTCAACTGTATTGATTAACATTGCTGTGTAAACAATTGTCATTGTGCACATCCATGGTGGTGCAGGAGTAGCATACAAAAAAAAACCTTTTTTAATGAGTCTGCACACTGACTATCGCATATTCCCAAAAAATGGGCAATGTTTTATCTTCAAAACAGGCTATTTTATATACAGGCGAGAAAATAATTACAGACATAGACATCAACATTGACAAATATTTTTAGGTACATTCTGAAACATTCTGTTTATTGAGTATGGACAAAACTTAAATAAACAAACAATCTAAAAAATAAAGCAATTTTGGTAAACATGGCAGAGGTTTATGGAAGGCTACCAAAATAAACCAATAAAACATGGCAACATAAATCACTATCTTGCTCGAGGAGTAATAACTTATACATGCTCACACATGTTTGTTTGAAATATCAACCCCATCACCTGAAAGAATACTGGTGAAGTGGTATTGAGTGACATGTTGTCATAGCTTCTTGTTACAGAGTGACTACCTTTGGTCATGGACTTTAGACTTTGCAACTCTAGAGACCTTTTACATTCATAAAAAACTATAAACACACTCAAGGAAGGGGAAAAGCATAATGGGTCTTAACTGCCATGGAAAAAGAGCAGAGATGCCATTCACTCAGCAAAAGCCACATTTATTTGACAAGTGTGGCAATTGTACTAACTAAAGTGATCAGAAGACTAGATGCATCAGGAACAACTGCTGACCAACTCAGGAACAACTGCTGACCAACCAAAACCCGACAAAAATTGACGTTGCCTAGCCCGAGATCTGTACCTGCCTGGCAGCCTTCCAGACTCGCTCCAATGCTAACCCATTGGGGCACGTTATATCTGCTTTCCTGGGCCTCAGAAAACAATTCCAAGACCTATGCAACACAGGTTGGGTCCGTACGAGACACCACGGCGCTCGTTTAGCTCAAATAGTGTGGCAAAACGACATACATATGTGTGTTTTAGCATGAAGTTACTCACCTCAAATCACCCCGTAGACATTAGCAGTAGATAGCCGAGCGCCTGTCGTCCCTCCCAGTCACCGCAGAAACGAAAACGTTTTCCACGTAGTTTTGATTTTGTATCCATAAAGAAACGACTGAGGTGTGCAGTCGTCAAAAATGACCGGATTTCTCCTTTAATCATTTCCTGGGGAAGAGCCTGCAGTGTGATTAGAACAGGAAATTAATACAGCCTATTCTTGTATCTGCTCTACACTCACACAGATATTGTTTTTTCCCTGTATTTTTGCCAAATTATCTAATCAGACCAATTTGATTCCAGGTCCCTTTATTAAACACACATTCAGTACAGTGTGCGCTGCAGCTGCCACGTGCTAGTCCAAGTTATCATTTCCACAATTCACAACCTATTTTGAACTTACGAAATAACCAATTTGTTGGAGTTTAACTTCTTCAAAAGTAATTTTAACTACTCTCTCCCACTTGTTACTGCACACACAAGAGGAGGCTTACAGCTGTTTTAACAGGCATTGGAAGCTTCAATCTAAAACATCAAAAGAAGCTTTCAATGTATAAAAAAGTGACTGTACAGGCCTAGTGACTCGGTCCAGTCCTGCTTGACATGACATACTGAATTTAAATACTCCTAGGCAATGTTTTAAAATAAAACTGTATCTTGAAATGAAAGGTAATAATAGATTATGATGGAATTTTTACAACCTTGTCCGTCAAAATGACCAACGATGAGAAAAGTCTGACACAACCACTGGCTAATACTCTTCCTGCATTCTGAAATCGATTTTCAAATGATCATCAACCAAAGTGGACTTGGCTAACAATACAACGCATTGGGAGGTCTGTTGTAAGGTGTCCTACTAGGCTTAACCTGTTAAAAAAAATAACAATATATGTGTACAAGTACATACTGTTTATTCAAACGTTGCTGTATGTGTTTCTGGCAGACGAAGGACTGGTGGACATACGAGTTCTGCCACGGTCTGCATATCAGACAGTATCACCTTGAAGGTGAGCGGTTACCTCCGTCTTTTTAATCCATGTTTTTCCATGACAGTCACTTGATGACTGTTGTTGCTCTTCTCTCCTCAGACACAGAAATCAAAGGGGAAATTCTCTTCCTAGGTTATTATGAATCTGAATTTGATTGGAGCAATGAAACAGCAAAGGTAAAGATGCCTAAAGTTGTGATTGTAGTTATTGTTTTACCATTCTTGATGGTCTTTGAAGACAAAAATGGTTAAAATACTTAAATAATAATACTAAAAGTAAAAATCACAAGACTGCTTTATAGAACCGGTTCCACCAGCTTCCAATACTATTCCGAATCAGTCTGTTTAAAACCTCTTTTCTGTTCACAGGCCTCTAAACAGCATAGACTGAAGCGCTACCACAGTCAGACCTACGTAAATGGCTCAAAGTGTGATCTCAATGGAAATCCCAGAGAGACTGAAGTCCGGGTGAGTCATTCAAATACAGGATATTTTTGTATTCCTTGCTCGCTATGGGGAGGCTTTGGCTGAGCGAGTCGTCCTCCGATCGGAAGATTGGTGGTTCAATTCCTGGCCCTTCCAGCCCGCATGCCGAAGGCTGAGCCATCGGCTTGTAAATGTGTAAATTAGATTAGATTTGAACCCTGATAGGCAGGTGGCCCCTAGCATGGCATCCTCTGCATCAGTGTATGAATGGGTAAATGTAGACATGTAGTGTAAAGCGCCTTCAGTGGTCGAAAAGACTAGAACAGGGTTCTAGAAATGCAGGTCTATTTACCACTCTGAGCATTTATGTCTGTCCAATACACACCCATGCCTTTCTCACATTTTTACATGGGTGTGTACTAGAGATGCAACAATTCCCACGGTTCAATACCTACCTCTGTTCTTGGGTTATGGTTTCAGTTCTGTTTGGGCACACATTTTCTGCACCGGTAGAATAGTCTTGTTGGAAGGCATCAGCAAGAGACAACTGTTTTTAACTGACGGTGTTACCTGCTCAGCCGTCCTGCTTCCAGGACATTGGATATTTACTCTGCACGCGAACACATGCTGCGTTCAAGTGCTCCTCTAAAGCTCCGACATAGCAAATTCAGAGAGAAATACAAGGATGGAAATGTGAAATTACGTGAAATTTTATTGCAAAACAGGAAATGCCTCAATTCACAAGTGCGTATTGAACTGTGTATGGTGTACCGTACGGTTCAATATTATATTGAGAAACGTTGCATCTCTAGTTTGTACTGAATAATATACTCCCATTCTCAGACAGACACAGCGGATTGAGATGAGCTAATCAGTGCAGTTTGAAACACACACAGGATTTGGACAATCTCAGATGAGGGGCCTTTTCCTATCATAACCATATCTATGCACAATCATACTTATGGAATAACCTCCCAATGGACATCAGTCTGATTATGACTCTCCTCCTCGTCCGCACAGAGAGTAACTGTATCTTAACTGGAAACTCGTGATCATCCATCTTTTTCAAAACAAAAGGACCTATCTCTCACAGTGGCGTGGATAATATCAGGGCAAATCAGGACATGGGGGTTAAAAAGGCACATAGAATAACTCTTTTCTGTT
This sequence comes from Eutrigla gurnardus, assembly GCF_963514095.1. Classification (NCBI taxonomy): domain Eukaryota; kingdom Metazoa; phylum Chordata; class Actinopteri; order Perciformes; family Triglidae; genus Eutrigla; species Eutrigla gurnardus. The sequence goes on along the minus strand of NC_139916.1, from coordinate 18,830,309 downwards.
GTGATGCTCAGGATGAGGCTTGTTTTTAATAATAAAAGCCCTCAACTATCACTTTGTTATCTGGAAACTAGGCATGTACCTGTTTTAAAAAAATAAAAGCTTAACCACGTCTTCTGTAGTCTTTTGTAGACTCATAGTATTAGCCAACTGTTCAAGGATATTCATACATATCAAATCATTCCCACTTACTCAAATATTCTGACGACCTTACCTTTTTCATTCACATTGAAAGCTGTGGTGTAGCGTCAGTTTTTCTTTTGAATTTTTAATGACATTCTTAAAAATAACACTCATTCCCTGCGTAGCGTCAGCTTTTCAGCATATAACATTCACACAGCAATCTCTTCAGAAGTCAATCTCTCTTCAGAAGTTGCTTTTCTTGTTTCCATTTTGCTACTCTTAGTAGATATGAATTCAGTTAAAATGTGTATGTTGTACAAAGTTATCCTCTGAAACACAACAAATTTTACTCTTATTATTTCCAGTTTATATGTGAAGAAGGTTCCGGTGACTACATCGCCCGAGTGGATGAGCCTCAGTCTTGCCGCTATGTGTTGACAGTTCACACCAGTCGTACCTGCCAGCATCCCTTCCTGCGACCTCCATCCACTGCCAAGCCGCAGGGTATCGTGTGCCAGCCAGCACTAAGTGCCCAACAATACATGGATTACGTAAAGGCTCAAGTGTGTAAGTTAACATAAGTGAACATTACTGTGAAGCAGCATTTGGTGAGAGTCTTGCTTCATTACTTTAATGTTCTGTCCTGTTGAAGCAGAAGACTGGAGCATGACATGTGTGAAATGATGTATAATAAACAGTATTGTCTTATTTTAAATCAATGAGAAATTTGTCACATGAGTGTTCTTTCTTTCCCTTCCTCCTTGTTCTCCTCCGGTTTCCAGCGGACACAAAACGTAAAGTAGAACAGATCTCAGAGGAGCTGAGGAATCTTGATGAGATGTTGGCTGGTAATGAAGGGGCCGATGGAGCAGTGGAAGTAACAGCAGAAGAGACATCACCTGCACCCACTGATTCCCCAAACCAGTCAGACACACCAGGTGCATTTTCTTACACTTAAGATGCAGATTACCTTCAAAATATTGTAATAATGTATTTACTATTTATCTACTTGTTTTTTTTTTTTGTTTTTTTTACCAGCCCAGATGTAAACTTGCCTTTATTTTGAAACAGATAATACTCGTGTATTTAAGGAGGACGGGTCAGAGGAGGCAGAAGATTCTGACTTCTGGGAGGGAGTTACAAAGCCAGGCAGTTCAACAGCAACTGCTTCTGAGCAGGAAAATCAGGTAAAGAAATATGACTTGGATTATGTTTATCATTTTTAATGTATGATACTTCTCTGGTAAATGAAAGGCTTTTCTGAAGAAGTTTTCATGCATTCTCTTCATCGTTCATAACAACCAGACTAAATAGAACTTTTGTTTATTCAACAAACACGTGATTCACTGGAAATATCTATTTTAAACCACCAGAGGTTGACATTTTACCTAATCACTTCACAACTCTAACCTTTTTTGTTTCCTACGTGCAGGCAGCAGACGATGGCTATAACTCACTTACAGACAATGAAGTAATAGATGATGGTGATGAAGGTATCACAATTTGCCACTCTCACCTTCTCTGACAGACACACACACAAGAAAGGGCAATGCCATTTATGATCATTCTGGCCACAGCTGATTAAATGTCCTGCTGCATTAGATCATCTCAAACGAGATTAATAGACCTGCAGAGTCTGTTATTTACTTCTGTGCAGTTATGTTGCAAGCTGAGCGATTGTTAGTTCCAATGGAGTACTTTGTTAAATGTTTATTTGATGGGTTGATGTTCATTGTTGGACTTTTCTCTCTTCACATTATTGTCCTCCAGTGGAAAAATTCAACTTTAAGATTATCACTGACCCAACAGACCTGATGAAATTTGTCCAACATCTCAAAGAAAGTAACAGGAAGGTCAGTACTTGCCCAGATTACTTTTTTTTGCAGACATTCTGGAGCATATTTTCTTTGCAATGTATGGGTATTCAAATATAGTGCTGCATTTTTTTTTTTTTTAGAAAGCTCAAAACCGAGCCAAAAGTCTAAGAGAGAATGGGAAAAGCGACAGGGTAATGGAGGAGCTTGGCGAGGAAGAGAACGCTGAAGACGAACGCCTGCTGCAGGAGTTTGAGGATGATATGGCCGACCTCTCGGTGACCTCTGATAAGATTGAAGAAATAAAGGAGGAAATGCAGAAGGAGTTTGACAACATCATAAATGAGGTTTCAGACAAGTATAGTGTGTGCGTGTGTGTGTGTTCATGTGTATGTGTGTGTGTGTGTGTGTATATACTGTATATATAGTGATGTGATTGTCTCTTGTGTTGTAGGCTCAGCAGGAATTAGAGACAGAAGGTCTAAAAGGGGAGTTTGATCGCAGTCAAGCAACACAGACACTGGAGACAACGCTGGACAAGCTACTTGATCATCTGGAGGAGAAAGAGGTCCCGGATCCACAGCAGCAAACAGCGGGAGTTCAAACAGCCAGTGACCCCACCAGGGGCAGCCCGAGCCTGGCTCCGAAACAGCCAGGTAACTAGGAACCCTGCCCCTGGGGTCATGTCCTCATCTGCATCCGCCTCCATCATCTATATATTTCATTCATATGTGCAATACATGTTTGTCATCTTTCATCCCAGGATATATACACACATGGAGTTAGTTCGATCCTCGGATAATTTATGTTATCAGATTGATATATTGAATCTTTTAGATAACAAGTGGTCTTTCCTCTGCTGACATTGATGCATTTGTGGACAAATTTCAGTAATTAAATCCAAATTGAAATAAATCACAGTAATATAGATCTGTGACAGTGCAGAAATATAATGCTTATAAGACAGTGTTTTGGAATTTACATTCTTGGCCCTTACCACGTCTATCCTGTAGCCCTGCTGATGGGTTTTTGAGGTGAACTGTGTTGTTTGTCCCTCTTTTGTCTCGTCACCCCAGACCAAGCAGCCGACGACCATGTTAAGATCAAAATTACTAAGTATAAGACGGGCAGCAGCCCTGATGGGGAGGTCAAAGTTCAGGAGATGGGCGAAGGAGACCCCCAGTGGCAGCACATAAAGGACGTGGTTAAAGAACAGCTAGAGAAAGCAGGACTGAAGGCAGAAGGTATGAGGGGGGAGTGCCCAAAACACTCACAGCCTTTTTCTCTCTTCCATCCATTTTCGTAAACGTATAGCAGTTCTGTACCTTCTCCAATCATTTTTGTAAAAGTATGTGGGAGTGTGGAGGTTTTTTCAAGGTTTACTTTTTCAAAAGACATCATGCTCATAGTACAAAGGTCATTTTTTATAGCTCAGGCGGTACAGCTGGCACCCGATGTACTGAGTTCGACCGCAGCCCTTTCTGCGTGTCTTCCCCCCTCTCTCCCCCCTTTCACTCTCATGCTGTCCTATTTAAGAGTAAAAGCAACAAAAAAAATACTACAAATTAAAATACATTTCTTTAAACAGAATAAATTGAAAAATAATAGATCATGGAAGCAAAATAAATCTAGTTATAGCAGCTTGTTGAAGCTTATCTTAAAGGCAAAGGGAAATGAAAGATGTGTCCATGTGTTTCATCCACAGATGTTCTTCATCATTTTCTTCATTATTCTTCATTGTGATTATTCATTGTTTTAACAAGTCTGAGCCACTTGGAAGTACATGTGTTTTTTTTTTAACTTCTTTTATTTCCTTTTATCAATCGCAGTCATACAGTATATCACAACACATCATTTTGATGGTACAATAAGGTGCTACGGGTAAGTCTTAAGGAAGGTTAACAGTCCATGGGTGTCTTTCATCCTAACCATAGTACATGTGAGAAAAAATCTTTATCTCAGCAATACCACATACCAACATACTTCATTTAAATGAATTAATGAAGTAACTTTCACATTGCAGATGGCCATTGCCTTAAAAAAGAAAGGGGAAAAAAAAAGAAAAAGGATGGCACAGAAGAGAAAAAAAAGGAAATTCTGCATATCATTTATATCAAATGAAAATGTAGGGCAATGGGTGACCATTTATTTGGGAATACATTTGCTTTCAGTTGTAGTAATGCAGTTGTATGCACCAAGTTGTACATGTCTTGGATAAGTTCCCTCCATTGTGTAATTGTTGGAGGGTGTGGCTTTGGCAAGGAGGCTGTGACTACCTTATTTGCTCTCTCAGCAAATATGTTTGGCTCTCCTTCAAGGTCAGCTGGCAATACCCCTAGAAGAACAAGTTTTAATTGACAAGTCTGCCTTCTCCCATTTTTTTTCTCTTTTGTAGGTAAAATTGAGGTGAAGATCTTGACACGAAAAAATGCAGAGGAGTCAGGTGATCAGTGGCTGACTGAAGAAGATACAAAGTCCTTCAGGGAGCTGCTCATAAACCTCCTGGTAATTTGAAGTGTTACTTTATACCTTTTTATTGAGTTCATTTGATCCTTCTGGGTGTGACTTTTGCCCACAATTGAAATCCTGTTTAGCAACAGCTGTGTGCTGTAGGGTTTACTTAGTGATGGGGGTGGATGATAACGCCATTGCAAATGCGATGATGATTGGCTGGGTGGGCACATCATGCCCTGCTCACGCTGTTGCAACAAGACAGTGACTATGGTGACGAGCCAGGGAAATGCAAAAGTCACGTTCTCAAACTGGAAGTACCGGCAACGACCGTTTGTGTAACATGCACGCTATGCCCAGCTTATAATTAATAATAATGATATGGATGATACCAACTCACCTGTTTGCACATTCAGAAGATGTGTCCATGTGTCTTGAGTTGGCAATATGTGTCTGGAGTAGGCACCAGTTACATGTTGCACAATGAAACTGCAACATCTCAGCTGCACTCGTGCAGTTGAATGAAGTTATGCTTTTTCCCTTATTTGATGGGATTCAGTTTTGATAAATGGTGATGTACCTTTTTGTTATTTTTACAAATATGTCAGTGACTTTACTGAATATTTGCATCTAGTTCTGAAGTTGTCGGCAGCACACTTTGTCCACAGTTGAATTATTACTTGCATTTGCGTTATATTCCGCTGTTGACAAACAAGTCCTTACCTGTAAGCAACACTGCTGTGCATGCCTCAACAAACTGGAGGAGTGTTGCACAGGTGTTCCATTATCTGTTTACTGAAGCAAGACAGGGACAATGGCGGCGAGCCAGGGAAATGCGAACTGGAAGTACGGGCACCGACCGTTTGTGTAACATGAACGCTATGCCCAGGAAAAAAGACTTTATCCAGGTCTGCATCAAGCAACTCAAATCTTATGAAGCATCTCACATCAACACATGCTAAGTATACTTGAATGCAAAGTGTGTGAATATTATTTTATTTTCAATATTCAATATTGTTACTTTACGGAATATTTAAGAGTAGGATAGTGTTCTGTTTCTTGTGCAGTAGACCTAATATACACTTACAAAGATTTGCACTACTTAATGGCCAGATTCTCCTTTGTTTCTTTTTACCCAAGTTTACATTTGTGTGTCTTAAATTTGCACTTGAATTTTATTTTCAATATTTATTTATTTATTTATATATTTTTATCATATCATATGGCAGGCTGCAATCTATTGAGTTCAAATAAATACCAAATGTTCTAAAATACTGTATATTGTTTTATTCTTCAATCAGTAAATAAAAACATCTTTGACGTTAAAGATGTTATAGAACGTAAAAAATAACATCAGTTACTTTGCTCAGTAACTAATTACTTTTACAATGTGCTAACTGAGTTACTAACTCAGTTATTTTTTAGGAGAAGTAATTTGTAACTGTAACGAATTACTTTTTTAAAGTAAGATGACCAACACTGTGTATGTGTACTACATAGGCGTACTATTCTTTGAAGCTCTTTTGTTATGAATATGGTATTCAGGTTGTCTTCCATTACTTGCATGATATCCTTCCACACTGTCCCTCATTGAGCAGTCAAGAGCAAGATGAGCAACTCTGATGAGTGAGCTGGATCTAGTGTTTTGAAGCACCAGACCAGATTGCTGGACAAAGCTCAGCGGTGCTACCGATGACGGAAATGTCTCTGCTCATTTTGGCAACCAAGCTTTAATGCGAGTTGACCATGAAAGTGCCTCTGTAGCCTGCTCAATAGCAACCCTTTGCTAAGAAATCCACAGCTCTTGATCTGTCCTTAGAGCATGTCTGTAGCCAACTATCACACACTGGGTTTTTGAGATGTTCAACTTTAGCCTGTTTTCAGAGACCCAATAAGAAAACCAGCATCCTTTCTCATTTCTTTTTCTTATATGAGTATATGACTCATATGGCCCAGCTTTAGGAATATTTGTGTTCGATTAATCTGTTGATTTTGTGTATTTGAGTAGCTGCATACCAAGTTATTGTTCAGAGTGTGTGTATGTGGTGTGTGGTGTGTGTGTCATGGGGCGGGACGTGGCGGGGATAAGTTCTTTGGTGACTCAGGAACCCTTGGGACATAGAGGAGCAGAACTAATTACGAGTCAAACACTGAAATCGGTTCTTGAAGAACTTCATTCAGAAAGGTTGTGGTTGTTTTTAATTGCATTCCATTTTCCCTTTCATCTTACAGACTGGAGGCACAGAAGAGGTTTATAAAGAGCAAAAGAGGCAACAGGATTTGGAGAACAACTATAGGTTTGTGTGGGGAGAGTCTCAGGAGGAGTCCCAGTCATCCAGCACCTCTGACTCGGACGACGTGGACACATGAGCTCATTCAGTGCACTTTTTGTGAAGGTGAACTCCTGTGGAGACCAGCGGGGAGGGCGACTCTGAAGTGCAGCCGCAAATTTGAAAGAGAGCCCCAGTGATTCAATTACTGTTATTAAAATCGGTGGACGATACCAACTCACCTGTTTGCACATTCAGAAGACGTGTCCATGTGTCTTGAGTTGGCAATATGTGTCTGGAGTAGGCACCAGTTACATGTTGCACAATGAAACTGCAACATCTCAGCTGCACTCGTGCAGTTGAATGAAGTTATGCATTTTCCCTTTTTTGATGGGATTCAGTTTTGATAAATGGTGATGTACCTTTTTGTTATTTTTACAAATATGTCAGTGACTTTACTGAATATTTGCATCTAGTTCTGAAGTTGTCGGCAGCACACTTTGTCCACAGTTGAATTATTACTTGCATTTGCGTTATATTTCGCTGTTGACAAAGAAGTCCTTACCTTTAAGCGACACTGCTGTGCATGCCTCAACAAACTGGAGGAGTGTTGCACAGGTGTTCCATTTACTGTTTACTGATATTATGTTTGTGTAAGCATATGGAAATGCATATGAATCTGAAAGGACAAATAAGGGTTCACATTCCAGATCCCACTTGCCATTGAAAGTTTCTGTTGCTGCGTGTGGGGATTAGATTAAACACAACTGTAGATTACAGAAGTGTTTCTACAAATCCTGTGGCACTTTATATCTTTGGGAAACAGTTCTGTAAACTCAGAATTTTAACATTGTTTCACAAAATTTGTTTTTCTTTTGGGTTGTCGGCTGTTAAATGGATTAAAAAAAGAACAACACAAGAGTGTAGAAACACAACTAATTTAAGTGTGTATTTTCATTACTGACAAGAACTTAATTTACCTTAATTCAGCAAAGGAAAACAAAGAACGCTACAACCTCAATCAGATTCAGTGAACCAAAATGAACCAATGAATCCACACAAAACTTTTCTAAGGATCCTTTAGGTGTATTTAAGGGCTGAATTTGAGTTATTTGTGAATAAGTGTGAATACTTGGAACTCAACATGTACAAAGTTCTTTGATTTACCTGAGTTAATGTGTTAAAATGTTTGACTTTGCGATCTTGTATCTGAAACTTAATTTCTCTGTGGAACTATGTTGTTTACAACTTTTTCAGAAACCCACTTTATGCTTTTGTTATTAAAGAAGTTCAGATAATAGTAAGCAGGATGGGGGGAAAGCTGCCGGATGTGTGTAGGTGTGTTTCTTTACTTGGCCAACAGATGGTCTTATCAGATTCTGCACCTGTATCACAAAGGGACTGAACACCTAGAGTTAATAGAACCTGTTTAAAGTCGGATACTGTTGCTTTATGAACAGATCTGGACTAATTAAAGCCAGGTAAACCCAAAGAGAGCCACGCTATGTTTAACTTTGTGATACAGGCCCAGCTTGTTCATGCGGCTGGAAGGGAAACAAACAGGTGTGCCATAACACTCATGATTTTCTGCAGAAGTCATGTTTCACAGCTGCACACATGTGTAAACCACAACAACTCATAGCAGGGGCAGAAAAGACAGGATATGTTATTCTAGAATGGGACTATATTACTGTATTAGGAACACCACATTGGTTTCATACATAGCTCAACATAGATCATCTGTGAAGTCTGAGCAATATTTGTTGATTTGAAATAGAATAAAATACCATATGAGCCCTGAGTATTGAGTATTTCATTCTCCTGCATTTAAGTTTGACAACTAGGTAATTTATGTAGTACTAGAAGCTCCAAACATCCATACACAAAACGGCAAATGATAAGGAAAACACTATATGGAAAAATAAGAGAGAGAAAAATCAACAGGTAAGGGGCAAGATACAACACAAGAGATACATGGATGTGAGCATTTTTTTTTTTAAATTGTATTTACTGTTCAATTTTAACAAGAGCTTTAGAGGTTTAAATTAGCTGGAAAATATAATATATAATATAGCTATTAAAATGTCTGAAAATACATTAACAATCAATAATAATAATAATAAAAAGACAAATAAAGGAGGTGGGGATAAATATGAGAAAACTGCTTGGCATATGTCTTAGCAGGAAGACGCGTCTGCGCTTTTCTTTTGAAATGACACCAGCATATTTGACCGGAAAAAGCGTTTTTTTTTTCCCTGAACGGAAGACAGCAGTCACACAAGTTAGATGTAGTTTATGCAGCGTTTTGGAAACCGTTTTATAACGGCGTTTTAGTCCGTACGTTTTTTCTCTCTCTCTAAAATGCTGGGCTTGTTCCGATCAGCAGTGGTTTAGGTTAGCTTGGTCGGCCGGCTAACCAAATAACGGTGACGTCTCTGTCAGGTAACGTTATGTTGACGCGGCAGGGGGCACTTTCGATCAAATTAACGGTTAGCCAGTAAGCTAACCGCAGCATTCCGACACCAAGGCCACCAGTCGACTATTATAACTGCGATCACAATTAGTTTTATTTTCAATCTCGGATATTATTTTTGCTGGCGTTCTCGTTAGCTCGCTCGCAGTCTCACCTCGGACTGTTAGCAGCATTTTAGTGTGGCTAGCTGAGCTACGTTGTCGGTTGGGAGGAAAATAAACACTAGGTCGTCGTCAAAACTAGCGCAGCTTTCGCTTCTAGCGAAGTCGACGTGTCCTGTTACGATGGAGTAACTTGCTAGCTGTGGGGGTGAACCAGCTGCTATGGTGTCTGCTGTACTGTTGGTGAGTAAACTCCACCTTAATACATGTAATGACACTGAGTCGTCACTTGGTCATTTCGGCTCACTCGCCAGCACGACGACGCGACTTAGTTCACCATTAACACGCTCTCTTTCACTGTCTTTTTCAGCATCTGCCAAGTTGACTGACCGTAAGACACCTGGTGCAGCATGAAGGCTCTCGGATCGTGGTTTTCCTTCTGTGCCGGTTTCGTGGTCGGGACTTTTACTCTGTACGTGTTCCTACGGCAGGTGTGGTTTGAGAGGACTTTGTCAGTACAGCAGATCAGAAGCTTTGATAAAGTTCATGACCACCAGCAACAGCTTGAGGAGGAGAAGACGATCTGGAAGAAGGATAGGTCGGCTCTCTTCAACCTGAGGCACCCTCATCATACAGGTACGCCATGTGGAAGTTATTTATATACATTCAGAATGATATCTGAAAACCAAGGTTTATAGAGGGGGTTATCGACGGGCAAGTAGGAAAAAACCTTAACGTCGGACCCTGTATTTATTAGTGGCTTATGACCTCTTTTGAATGTTGTATTTCTCCCTCAAGAACACATTACATTATAGATTAAATGATTGCATATTGTCACTGTTTACTATGGAGAGATTACAGTGTAAAATGTGATATTAATGTTTTATTTCTCCTTACTAGGTGAGGACAGTGTGATGGCTGATGAACTATATAAAAAGGTGCGTATTCTTTGCTGGGTGATGACTGGACCCAACAACCTAGAGAAGAAGGCTCGGCATGTGAAGTCTACGTGGAGTCGCCACTGCAACGTTGTGGTCTTCATGAGCTCTGTGGACGACCCTGACTTCCCCACGGTGGGCTTGGGTACAAAGGAGGGTCGGGACCAGCTGTACTGGAAAACGATCCGGGCCTTCCATTATGCTTACGAGCATCACAGCAATGAGGCGGACTGGTTCCTCAAGGCCGATGATGACACCTACGTAATCGTAGACAACCTGCGGTGGATTCTTTCGAACCACACGCCAGATGAGGCAATTTACTTTGGCCGAAGATTCAAGCCCTACACCAAGCAGGGCTACATGAGTGGAGGTGCAGGCTATGTGTTGAGCAGAGAGGCGTTGCGGCGATTTGTAGAAGGATTTAAAAACAAACTGTGCACTCACACTACCTCTGTAGAGGACCTGGCTATGGGGCAGTGCATGGAGAAAGTTGGGGTGCTGGCAGGGGACTCCAGAGACACAGTGCACAGGGAGACATTCCACCCATTTGTCCCAGAGCAGCACCTCACTTCCAAGTTTCCCAAGAGCTTCTGGTATTGGAGCTACTGCTACTACCCCATCTCAGAGGCAAGTGCAGCAAACATTGTGGACTTAGGGTTGCTGTTGACATGGTATTACACTGGTATTATGCAACTTCAGCACTGCTAATGTTTTGAAAGACAAAATCATTTTGTGTTGACTTAAGACCGTCAACTATGCTATGCTGTTTGTTAACAGGGATGTTAACCCTTTTTTTATTTTGCCACTGATCCACGTCACTTGATTGATTATAGGGCAATACCAAGTCCCAATCGTATACTTCTATTCTCCTAGATAATACAGTGGCACACTTCATGTAAGCCACACTGTTATTTAAAGTTATTTAAATCCTTACAATATATATGTTTAATAGTTGAAGCTATTAGGCATTGAGCTATGCCTAATAATTGAGTATTTGTATTTTTTACAAAAAAAAAAAATATATATATATTTCAATTATAGAATGACAAAACTTTTTTGCGGCTGCCTCAAGGGAATTTTTCTCCCCTTTTTAAAAAAAGTCTCCACAGCTTCATCCAGCGTCTCTCCTCTCGGGGCTGGGCGATATGGACCAAAAATCATATCTCGATATTTTTTAGCTGAATGGCGTACTCGATATATATCTCGATATTTTTACCCATAAAGAAATAACAAGAAGTCGGTTCCAAGTCAAATTAACATGTGGCAAATGTAACACAGGGACCTTTATTAAACAGGCTGCACAATATCAACATTTACTTGCTTTTTAAAAAACAATAAATAATAATAAATTAAAATGTTCTTTAAACTTTGACCTTTTCCTATCTTGGCCATTTGATGAGCTGTCTGCAGGCTACGTTCAGCTAGAAATCGAAAACCCATTTTTTAGAGGCACTTAAAAAATCCAAGCGCCTGAATATTTGACAGCGGGTTTAAGGGTGCACACAAGGGTGGAAGAGGTGGATTTGAGTACGGTACGGACGATTCATGCACGATTCATGCATCGAGAGGCTGTCCCTCTCATTATCGATCAGTGTTCTACTCAGATCTTCCCCGCTATCGAGATGATTTATGACTGAAAATACTGTTGATGACTGTGTAGGACACAGCGGGATTCTGGGTTGGCAAGTGTCTGAGTCGGCCGGTGCGTAAAGTGCAGCCGCTGCGGATCCCGACGCTCATTGAATACGTCACACGGCCTGCGGCGCCATACCCGTCTCTCTCGTTTCGCCTTTTGTAAAAGGAGACATGTGGCGTAACCCGCAAAGCAAAGTTATTTATAAACTTATGATAGCAGATTATTTTTGACTCTCCTTTCCGTGATTACCGCACAAAAAAACGAATGCATCACTCGGGAGGGGCTGCTATGGCAAGTGCGACGCCTAATGGGAAAGGTCGGTACAAGCGGTTCGTTCCGGTCTTTGGCTTAGTATTAGACCAGTTTGAAAGTGTTTATACTAGCTAAAACCTACGAGGCCTCCTTTGTTGCCGCGTATGAAAGCTTTCGAGTAAAAACACTGGTGTGATAGCTGACATAAGCGAAGGCGCAAATCGAACTCGATATAGCTTAATACCCGACACGGATCAGTTTTAAAAATGCCATGATTGGTCCTGATACCGATCTTTGAGATAGGATCCCTACTTTTCTCCCCACATGAGCATTTTTGTGGCCACTGATAGAGCCAAAGTAAGAATAAAAGTTCAACCATTATGAGGTGTCATTCCCTTTGCCCTAACCACATGTCTGTTTTTCCTTCAGGGTCCAAACTGCTGCTCTGATGTGTCTGTGTCATTCCACTATGTAGATGCTTCACACATGTATCTATTGGAGTACTACACGTATCACCTGCGTGCCTTTGGCTACAGATACCGATACCAGCCCCCCACACCACTAGGCTACATTCTTGAGCAGTCAAGTTCCAAGGATGCTGCAGAAGGGGAAAAAAAGATGGCTTCTCAGCAGAAAGGGCAAAGAGAGGGGGGTGATCCGTCCAGGACTGACACGAAACAGGATATAGATCCCCCTCCTGCTGCTGGTGGTAAGGACCCTGTAGAGAACTGGCCACGTTAGCTAGGGTGAATGTGTTTGCATATTCATTCTGGTCGATCTCTGTAGAAAAACAGTCCACCTGGTTTTAAATGTCTCCACTCACGAGTGTGTTGCTGAAGGACTGCTAATAATGTTAACTGACTGCAAGATTGGTCTTAAAAGGGGAGTTTTGAATTTTGGGTTGTTAGGTGTTTTTTATAACCAAACTTCTTTAAAAAGGTTGGGTCTGGCTTTCAGTTAGCTGCATTCATTTGTAAAGCACCTTTTTAATCATGGAGAACTTTGTATGGGAACCAAGCATTTTCCAGACCCACCAAAACAACTTGATCTACCATTCTCTACATCGAGGTTAAGTTTTTTACTTCCTCTGATTACTATATGCCTTGGAAGCCAATGAGTCCCAACTATATCTCTTGAGCTTATCCCACAATAGTCAGATACAAATTTGAAATCTAAGTGCCTCATGTTGTACACCAATCAAACACCATTTTGTGGAGAGTGATATAGTTATTTGTTTTGAGCATACTGTGGTCAACAAGTTTCCATGTCAGTTTGCTGCCTCCCAAATGTTTTAGCTGTTTCCAGAAAGCATTTTCACGATACAGGCAGGTGTAATGTTATGGGCATGTGTAGGAATAAGTCCTTTTGGTTTTATGCTGCAGTAGCTCCAAGAAGAATCCATTCATATTTGTCTCAAATTGTAATTTTAAAAGATTTTATTGACGTTTTATTTACACGACTAGGGCTGCAACCAACTTAGCATTATTTTCATTACTTATTTATCTTCGGATTATTTTACATTTAATAATAAATTGTTGGTTCATAAAATGCCAGACAATTATGTAATATGCCTGTTGTGATTTTCCAGCCAACAGTAAAAAGAAAATTGTTTACCAGGCAAAGAGAACCAGCAAATTCCCTCTGAAGAGAAACTGGACCTATGTGATGTTTGAATGGTTGACGAACGACTGAATCTTTTGATTGAAAAATTGTTAAAATGACTAATAGTTTCAGCTACATAATTGTCATTGTGATCAATGCTGTTATCTTGCAACCTTAATCAAATGCGAGCGGAATAGAAAAAGGCAAATATGTCATACCTATCCCAAAACTATTTCTTAACCCAACCCACAAAATACAGATATACAGTTAATTTCAACAGGAAAGCATTGTTTGTAATTCATTTATCATATTTTTCTATGGCTAATAAACATACTATGATGTGAGCATGACGCTTTAAATCAAAAATCCAAATGGGTAAATTTATACAAACCAGCCAAAGATTTCCATGAGGGACAATGACTGACTGAAGACAGACTAGTCGATATTTGTGCCCTTGTGATCTTGGTGATAGTCATATGAATACACATTACACATCTTGTTCATGGTTGGACACACTTTGAGGCTGTCAAGAAAGCAATTAGTCAGATGTCATTCCATCTCTTTGTGCTTCCCGAAACTGGCACTGGATACTCCCACTTCACGGGTCCTCTCATCGCTCCATCGTGGACTCATCCCCTCGTGCCTTGTAAATTTGAGATTGTATGAGCCTGACTGCACTGTGACATTACCATGGTTAGAGGATGGCTGTCAGATGGAGTATTAGTTCCTTCCAATGTAATGAGTAAGGCCTTCTTTGCAAGCCAGCGGATGACTTGTTCATATCAGCGGTTTTTTCAATGAGCAAGAATTTGTCTCTTATACAATTAAGTTTCTACTACTTTGTAACCGGACAAAGAGTTAATTCTGAGGGTTATACAGTAATAACCAAATAAAGAATATTACGTCAGGCGTCAGTGATGATTCAAGCGTAAGAGGTTTGCTGATGTGAAAGTTGAATGCATCTTTTGAGTGTTTGTAATTACTGTGATTATGTTTAACCACTTAGACCTCTTATTGTCCGTCGAGGTTAAAAATGGGTGGGGTAACAAATTCCTTTGTACCTGTTTACACTCTGTTTCCTTCCGTACATGTTCAGTTTTGGCTTGTTTTTTTCTATTAAAATAGAAGGTCCAGTTAAAACCAAATGAGCATGTCTTACGTAATGGATACCTATAAAAAAAAATGTTTATTTTGTATAACATTTCCATAGCAAAGGACTTGGATGCAGATTCTTACTCTCAGTCACACCGCATTGATGTTTATCAGTGATACAACACGTCCAGCCCTCGACAATCTACTCCAACCTTCGAATTTTAGCAAAGGGAAAGGTGTACATTACTGTATTTATATTTTAAATGTATTTATGTTAGTATTGACCTCTAAATTAAGTCAATACATTTCTGGGGGTAAATGAGTTTTGTGTGAGCACACGTGATCCGTGTGCATGATTGTTTCCAGTGAATGGTACTTTAATCACTATAAATAAATGCATATTTTATTGTACTTTTTTGTTTTACATTTCTTTACATGATATAATAACATGTCAGAACATTTTCAAGTGACGGTAGAAAGACATGCATGGTTAATATATGGCCTTTTCATCTCTTCATGGATAAATAATGTTGATATATTGTCCTCTCTGGTTACAATAGCTGTGAGGATTTATCACGGTGAGGTTTTACAGCCCTTGTTGAGGTGGAAGAGGTGTGGGATCCCATTACAGAAATCGTTGAAACCTAAGTAGAGGGGACAAGGTTCGCAAATGATTTAGCAGCAAAGATTTGTATTTCCTCATCAGGGAGGATGCACCAAAGGTTCTTACCTCTGTCTGGCATGAATTAGGAATCGGCCTCGCCTTGTTTTTAAATACATCTCGCCACATGGACAAACCATTCCTGTTAATGCAAATAAAAGATAATGGTTTTAATTATACAGCGAAGTATTTTAATCACTACTGTTGCAGTTGACGCCCTGAATTCCTTTGTTTAATGAAAAACAAGCAGCATGTTAAATGGAAAAGTCAAACAGGAAATGTATAAAATAATATGAATTGTTCTTTTATGACGGCTGATGAGTGAGTCGCAGCGCAGAAATGCCACACATATTATATATTTACCACAGTTAAACGTAATTTAGAAAATGTGTCACAGTTTGTCGCCCTGACAGAAACCTGTGATACTCTGAACGTGGCTTTTCGACCAGGAAATGGAGTACCAAGCAAGCAATAGATCAGTGGTGTAGCGGCTCATCATCGGCCCCGTGTCGGCAGATTGCTCTGTCTTGGGGTTACTGGTCGGTCCAATGTTGGTGAGCTGCGTGTGATTGTGTGGAGTTTGCATGTTCTCCCTGAGTCCGTGTGGGTGATAGACTGGGGATCTGTCCAAGGTGTACCCTGCCTTTGTCCAAAGTCAGCTGGGATCAGCACCAGCCTCCCCGCGACCCTGAACAGGATAATCGGTTACAGATTATGGATGGATAACTTCTGTTTTTTTGTAACCACCCTCCGGTCTGTTTATCGTTGGAACAGCTGATAGCATCACAGTCAGAGTAGAGAAGATATCTTTTGGTTATGTGGTTCAACAACTGTGATCCTGTGAAGCTGTCCTACGACGGTAGTTATGATCTCAGCAGTGACCCAATCCCAATGTCCCCTCTAAGCCCTTAAAACCTGGACCATCAGGGACTCAGTTAAATCCAAAAAGAGGGAGGCGTTAGACGACAGACTTCCAGTGTTGGAGAGTCCTGGAGAGAAAGAGTCCTCGAGGACGATGGCGACTGTTTACTGCAAAAGATAACTCACCGTTTGGTTGAGCAGCACTTCTCCTTCCCATTAGACCCACGAAGCTGTCATAGTCGACGTCTTTAAATCTCTTCAACTCTGCATTCTCTTGAACGCAGCACTCCGCTTTAGCCTAAAACACAAACACACCTTGGCCTGTTGGGAATGATTGTGCATTGCAGCTGTGCTACAGTGAACTGAAGGATCAGACCATAACTCATTTGACTTTGTCAATATCCTAAATGAATGAAACCTTAGAAGGGAGTTTACGTTAACATCCATGCATGATAGCACATATAACATAAAGCACCATAAAAAACACGACAACTTGATGAATCCATAAAGGTTCAAGTTCAAAGAGTGCAAAGTTCAGACCATGTGAAGCTTGTTAAGCAGCCGAATGCTGCAGTGGACAAAGGATGTGATTCTTTTAGTGCGCATCCTGGACGCATGAGCCTAAATGATGTAGTCTTACCTCTGTCGTTGATCTGTAGGTGTCCTCCTTACATCCAGACCTCACAGGATATAAGAGCAGGAAGACTAAAGCGACCAGCGAAGCAAGAGTGCGGCAGCAGTTTGGAGTTCTCTCCATCGCTGTGAAACTTGAGGCAGACCAAGCCTGCTCATAACCAGGCCGAGAGTTAGTTTCCATACAGCTCTTATTTTTTGTTTTACCATAGACTCATACATGTATCCATTTAATGTTTTAGTGAAAATTGTTTTGACAGTTGCTATATCGCTGAAACGCGACAAGTACTTTAGTGTGACAGTGAGTGCCGTTGGCGTACAGTAAGATATCAAATGTATCTGTAGAATACATTCACAATCGGGAACCTCAAGCTTTGAGGTATTTCCCAACAAACTAATTTAAAAAATGTCTTGGCCTGAAGCCCCACAGTCCTTCACCTGCAAAATAATGTGAAGCTCAATTTGACTGCAGGCATCAATTCATGTTTTCGACTTTGAACACTGTTATGGGTCCATACATTACGGCAACACCTTTTTAACAAGGTTGCATTATGTTTAAGGAATGCACAACTAAGGCTTGCAGCAACATGCAGATGTTTGCATCTGAATACCAGCTTGATATAAATATCTTCATATTTATCTGAGAACCCGTACTGATATTTTTTTTTTACGGAACTGACTTTTAGCTCATTTGGTGGCATATTCATCAACAATCATTAACTGATGATCCATTTAGTGTTTACTAACAAACTCATTCATTCATCATGATTCATTATTCATTCGCTTGTGTTCTATACCCTTATTAATACCTGTTACCAATTTCTTAATAATTTCTGAGTTTTCTTGAAAAGAACTTAAGCAATAATTACAATTTAAAAAAAAGAATGAATTGGTCTGCTTGCTAATAATTAATTCCAATTAAGTTAGTTTTGTTTATTAAATTATTACTTTCTTCAAAGCAGGTAATAAGCTCAATGCGCAACAATTTATGACACATTCAGATATATGTGATCAATTTAGTTTGTAACAAGAACTACTGTAAATGATGAATAGTTGTGTGGGTTTGACAACTGCTCAAATAACTTCTCGGTGTTTTAGTATCAAATTGCACAGTTTTTCTATTTTATAGAATACTTCCAACAAACTATTAGGAAATTATGATTAGGAAAACGTGGACCCATAATATAAAACATAAGTGCATTGCTGTTTTTGCAGTTAAGATTAGAAACCAAACCTGCAATCAATCTAATAAATCATGCAAGTTACCCGATAAACATAGTAATAAAAGCATTTAATCAGTAGGCATGAATGGAAACAACACAAGAATCTCACCTGATAACAGAATTGAAAAGTCTTGATCCGTCCAACAGTTCACTTGATATCAAAGGAGCTCTATGCCGACTCAAAGTACGTCTCTGTGGTCAGAAGCCTCTCCATCTCAATTATTATAGTCCTTGAGCTCATGGGTAATCCAATTAGTGCTCCACCCGCCACCCAAACTCCCACCTACACACACACACACACACACACACACACACACACACAGACGGACAGTCTTATCAAATTACTGAAAGACTCAACATGAGATTTTTCAATGCAATCACACATAAACAGGATGATTATGAAAAAAAAATCATGCATCTTTTCACTGGTTATTAAATTAAATTAATATTCAAATAAAACATTAGTGACTAACTATTATTTATGTCATACAGACAATTCATATTGTTCTAACGGAGAGACAGTGAGTGAGTGAGTGAGTGAGTGAGTGAGTGAGTGAGTGAGTGAGTGAGTGAGAAATTGAATGTATTATGTGTAAATGGACCTGTCCAGGGTGTACCCTGCCTTCGCCCAATGACAGCTGGGATCGGCTCCAGCCCCCCCCCCCCCGTGACCCTGAATACTGGATAAGCGGTAGACAATGGATGGACGGATGGATGGATGGATGGATGGATGTGTAAATGGACTGGACTTGGAAACAGTGTACGCCCTGCAAGCGGATATTGCTGTTCTGTCTGCACTGTCCGTAAGTGAGTGGCGTGTAAGAGCAGAGAGCCAAAACGCTCCCACGCTCTCTGAATCAACAAGAGGACAAGCGGAAGCCCTCGGCCTGACCGCTTCCTTACACACACACATAAAGTTTGATTACACAATAATTCTGTCACACAAAACAACAACTCATACTAACCCATGTTGTGTTCGTGACACCAAGTATTCTGGAGCCTTTTATCACATCAGAAGATTTTTGATTGGGAAGTAGAATGTTAAGTTGATGAAGTCTGCTTCCTTCAATCCAGACTCCCGGAGTGAACCCGGTAACAACTCCACATTTAACTTGTATGCATTATGTCACGTTTGCTTCAGCCTGATGACGTTATTGATTTCAACTTTGTTTCTTCAGAGTAACTGAGGTCAGCTGCTGATTCGGCCTCCTTCCCCTGTTCGATCTCGACCCTCGTCTCCAGCAGGGGACAGTGGCGGAGCAGCATCTCCCCCTCGAAAAATCCAGTAGAGAAAGATATATTTCCCCTTTCTAATTTTAGAGGAACCCACAGAAAGGAAAATAGGAAATTGTGGTGAGATGGAGACAGAAGTCAACACATTTAGGAAAGTTGCAGTCCAATAGGTTTCTTTCTCTTCTCATATTTCTGTTTTTTCTGTTTTGATTGTAAAATAGCAGAACTAAGGACCAAAAGAACCAACAAATACAGTAACTGACCCAACAAGCACATATCAAGCATATCATGTACAATTGGAATTCCTAAACAGGATACACCGGATCTTTAAATCAGAATTTGTCATAAAACCAAGAATTAATACATATATCACAACAAGATATGAGAAATAATGCACATTTTTCATAATTTGAAACAAGCTGGTAACATATCAACCTTATAAAGTTGATATGGCAGATTTTGTAACAAGCAGTTGCCTTTTTACAAATCCAACAGTAAGGGAGCAACATTATCAGTCATTACTGGCCACCTAATTGCAATCTGAATGTATTTCCAATATTTACTCTCTTTTGTTTAACATCCAGAAAGAGGCTGGGCAAAAACCTGGGTCAGTTTGCTTGCCAAAAGGCTAGAAGGCAGTGTTTAGGTTTCTAGATTTACTGTAAACGGCCTTTCTTAAGCTTGAAACAAGCAGGGCGCCACACAGAGGCTGTGATGTTTCTTCAAAAGTGTCCTACTACCTACTTCTTGAGCTAAAAACCTACTGGGTTATCTGAACAATGCACGGCCACAAAACATTTTTTTTTTAGATATGTGGTTTTCATAGGACTGCCTGCTCCAGGGTAAAATGATGCTATTCTTGGTGAAGTGGAGTTTTGTATATGTATTTCAAATCATATTTTTGTGAATCGGTTCAGTGTTTTACCTCAGATAGCCCCCCTGTTTTCCTCACTTGTCTTGACTGTGTAACAGATAAATCTGCTCACGGCGTGAGGGGAGATTTCTTTCAAGTATTTGGGTCAAAAACAAAAACCTACCGACTGAGAGAGAGAGCAGAGGGAGAGGGAGGGGAGGGGGGATGAGAGGATAGCAGGGCGAACAAACAAAACCGCTTAAGAACACATGGACTTTCCCCACGTGAATCAATATTCCAGCCCTGATCTCCCTGTTGAGCAATGAGGCCAAAGAGAAGAGGCAGCTGAAAGACAGATGAGACCGAGGGAGGGCTGTGGGATGTCTTGTGTAAAGGAGGAGATTCTCATTGGAGGCACAGAGAAAGAAGAGCGCTATGCGTGATTTGAGGGGGGAAAATGGGGAGAAAAAAAGCAACACAAAAAGCAACCTACAGGCTGAAGCCATCTTGGTCCCACTACTACATTCTGGACTCCACATCTGATTGTTATCGAGGTAGGTGCTGAACACAGCTGCCACAGGATCAAAAGATGCAATGAAATGAAGTTGTGAGCGGACATTTCTATTTTTAGTAGTTGTTTCTATGTTTAGTTGACACGCTTAGTGTGGACGATCCAAATTTGGATGTGTTGCGTTGCTCTTGCTAAAACGTTTTAAAATCTAGATTTTTTTTTTAATGTTTTCTCCTACCATATTTGAGCTGCTTAGGGCTATTTTTTTTAATTATTTTTTAATTAAAGATTAAAATTCTGATTTGTGACTATAGGAACATATCAGAATGAGGGGATTTTTCTCCAGCCAAAACTAGAAAATGAATCTGCGTGATTGTGAAAGACTAAAATACTTGCTGGATTAACAATATGTACAATGAGGACTAATGTTTTATGTTGTTGGGTTGTTTTTCTTATTCTTTTCTTCTGTGTTTAAACTTATAGCTTTGGGGGGGAAGCTCTGACAAGACTGGAATGATGTCCTCTAAGTTGAAGTGGCTGATCGTGATCCAGCTCCTGCTGAATGAACAGGCTCTGTGCAGCGTCCGTCCTCCTCCTCTGGCGCTGAGAAACACTCCACTTGCAGGAGATGACTTCAATGAAGGGGGAGCGACAGCCAGACACGATCATCGGTCTCTCCTGGGATCCCAACTCCAGCTTGTGAACCCAGCTGCAGAAAAACCTGATCCTGCACAAAAAGAGGAGAGAGTTCGATCTGCCCAAAATATAATATCAGTCCTCGGGGCGAAGCTTCAGGGGCAGATTCAAGATCATCTCCACATTCAGGGTAATGTCAGCTGTGAGGAACTGCTGTCTGCCAGCACCGTAGACGACCCGTCGTCCTCCACGTTCCCCCAGGAGCTCCTGGGTCTCTCTTTGGTGCCTGTGTTGGTGGTAGCAGGCTGCCCACAGGAGGCACAGACCCTGGTGCTCAAGCTGTATGACCTGCTGGGAGTGGCGGACACAAAGGAGCTCCTGATGAAGGTAGAGGGTCTGATAGAGAGGAGGATGATCAAGTCTGCATCAACGCCTGCACCTGCATCAGCAGCATCGCCGTCGAGGAGGGATCGAGCGGGACACCATATCGAGGCTGTGATGTTTAACATCCAGCAGCTGGCCGTGGAGGGGGAAGGTTCCCCCAAGCAGAGAGGGCATTGTGAGGGTTGGACCAGGATGACTGGAACCACATTGGCAGGAGCAGGTGTGGAAGGAGCCACGGCTGATCTAGAGGAGGCTGTGAGAACCTGTGAGAGACTGGGAGT
Source organism: Eutrigla gurnardus (assembly GCF_963514095.1). NCBI lineage: Eukaryota > Metazoa > Chordata > Actinopteri > Perciformes > Triglidae > Eutrigla > Eutrigla gurnardus. The sequence continues at coordinate 18,808,284 of NC_139916.1, read as the reverse complement.
CCTGTGTGCTGGTGTGACCAGCGGTGGACCACTCAAACCCGGCAAGTACCAGGCAGTGTTTAAGAAAGGCAGCAGGGTCCTTCCCTCTGAATCCACATCGTCTGAATGTTGGCTCCGTCAGTGCAGCACGGAGGAGGACGTTTTGTCCCGCGCCACTTTTAGTCGACGGATGAAGCGAAGCCCCCAGAGGAGATGCATCAACAAAAGCGAGGAGCGAGTGTACAGCGTGGTGGAGTGGATCCCTGCAGTCAGCACCCTCTACAACCTCGGCACAGCTGTGTATTATGCCTCAGTCAACTGCTCGGAAACAGCCAAGGAGAGAGCCATCCTCAGCGCCGTTGACCTCGGCACGGACGCCCTCATGGTCGCCACAGGGGGGACTGCCGGGGTGGCGGGCTATGCCCTGGGCGCAGGGGTGAAGACCGGTGTGAAAGCTGGCGTCAGGTATCTGCTCAACTCCATGAAACAGGAAGACGATGTGCTGGTGAACCAGTTCAGCTGGGAGGAGGGTGTAATCACCATCCAGGATAGATAAATCCGTTATAATTAGTTACAATGACACAAGGTCAATGTTTGTTAACTGACATGGTTAAGTAGCATATTGGTTTACCAATCTTTATATAACCTAGATCACAGATCTTCAGCGGGGGGTCTGAGACCCCTGGGGGTCCTCAGAGTGACAGTATGGGGGTCCCCAAAATGATCTGATCCCAAACGTTTATTCTTCCAAAATTTAAAATGTCCAAAAATACACATGAACATTATGCAACATCTAATAAGCAAATATGTATGTTGATGTAGAATGCCAATATAGAATAATAATATGTTCTATAAATATATTAATCTGTCAACAATTATTATTTTAATGGCTTAGCATTGTTTACACATTACAATGTACCTTGGCCCTATAGGCCACACATTATTATTGGCCCAATTTAAGAGTCCCTGCACCGTCTCACTATCAGCCAAGGGGTCCTTGGCCTGAAAAACGTTGAAGACCTCTGACCTAGACTATCTGGAAAAGAAGATTCCTCATTTTTGTACAATTTAGTGGATTGTGTTTTTAAAGGGAAGAAAAAGCATTCTGCGTGTTTGTGTGACTGCACACACAAACTTTATTTTACACACTTTAATGTCGGTGATGTTTCAATTAGTCTATTATTATTATAATTTTGTGAATTATGTTGTAAACAATCATGCAAAAATGTAAAATGAATATCCAGAGTAAATTAAGTTAATTACATTAGACATTTTACACACACACACACACACACACACACACACACACACACACACACACACACACACACACACACACACACACAGTATATGCATTCAAAAAGTAAGCTTTGAAACTTTTTTGCTTGCGTTTAATGGAACAAACAGCGAAAATATGTATCATATAAAGCAGCAACTTTTGAAGAACTGGTCTCAGGAAATTAAACCTTCAATCCCTCAAGACTTTGTCCATTATCATCATTATCATATGATCTCTTGTTCTCTTCCCTTCCGTGAAGACACTTTATCAGGTCAGAATCACATCCCACCTCTGGTTTAATTGCAGGGACAATAGACTGAAACTAAATGCTGTTGTTTTATATGCTTTGTTTCTTCTTTAAATGTCAATAAATTGTGTATTGAATCTATACACGTGCATACAGTGACTGGTAGTTTTTGCACAAACTCATATTGTTCATATTTTAGAATAAGGTGTTTGGTGTGCATCTTTACTTTAAACTAGATTTTCTATATTACAGTTTTTTTGGATTGCATAAACACTAAAATCAAAAGTCGTACACAATTATAAAAACCTTACACTCCAGGAGCAAAACTCCGGACCAGATTAGCACAGCTATAAGCACAATGTCAGCTTCACACTTTTTGCAAATGACTGCACACAATAAATCGCAAAACACTAAACACTCTTGTTTACATTAGACACAGATGCATATCATGATGTCACTTCCTTGCAAATTCCAAAACACTGACTTTCGAATGACCACACTCATTATCTAATTGGTTAAACACAACACTCAGGTGCACCGACACATGATTGCTTAATTGTAGACACACCAATCAGGTTCAAGCACTACAAAAAGGCAGCAGGTGAGTTCACCTGTCTTCTACCACAATGGAACGAGTAAGATGAGGAAGAGTAAGAATGAGAGGAGGAATTCAAAGAGAAGGAGAAGGAGGTGAAGGCAGAGGCCATGCCAGAGGTCAAGGCCGAGGTGGAGGTAGAGGAAGAGGAAGAGGACGAGGCAGAGGAAGACCGGAAGCAGGAATACATGCCCTAAGAAGGAGAGGACCAAATTTATCAAATGAAATTTGGGCAACATTAGTTAACCATGTGGTGAACCACGGACTGACGCTGAGGGAGGCTGGACTGAGAGTTCAGCCAAATCTTAGCAGATATACAGTGGCATCTGTGATCAGAACTTCAAATGAAAACAACTGTATCGAGTGCCTTTTGAGCGGAATTCGGAGAGGGTCAAACAACTGCGGCATGCATATGTGGAGGTATGTATTGTTCACTTTAGCACTGTGATGTTACACACTGCAAGCTAAATTTACTGTGTATTAGATCCATGCTAAACTACACAATCTTGTCTTTCACTGTATAACAGAGAGTTTTACCGATGGATGCTGAAGAAATCCCACACGAGTTTATCTACATCTATGAGGCAGGGTTTAACCTCACAAAATCAAGAAGGAGAGGCAGAAACATCATTGGCCACAGGCCTATAATCAACGTCCCAGGACAGCGTGGGGGGTAACGTCACCCTCTGCGCTGCCATTACACAGAATGGGGTCCTCCTCCGTCATGCCAATATGAGCCCTTATAATACAGCTCACATTCTGACAGTTCTGGACCAACTGCACAACATCCTCACAGTGAACCAAATACAACAGATGCAATACATTGTCATCTGGGACAATGTATCATTCCACCGCTCTGCACAGGTCCACAACTGGTTTCAGCACAATCCTCAATTTTTCTGTGCTATACCTTCCACCATACTCTCCATTTCTCAATCCAATTGAGGAGTTCTTCTCAACGTGGCGGTGGAAGGTGTATGATTTGCAGCCCCAGGCTCAAGTGCCCCTGATTGAGGCCATGGAGGAGGCCTGTGACCAAATTGACGCCATAGCCATTCAAGGATGGATTCGACATGCACGGCGGTTCTTCCCTCGTTAAGATATCGCCTGTGATGTCGACAAAATTCTCTGGCCTGTTCCAGCTTGGCGAAGCGATAACCCCTAATATTTTCCCTGCTGGATTTTCTTTGCTTTTTTGTCAGTTCCCCCTCCCCCCATATTTTTTATAGTATCTTTTTTTTTGGGGGGGGGGGGGGGGGTTATGCACAGTGCTGTTGTAGCATGGACATCTTTTGTTGAAATTTTGACTGATTTAGATAAATACATTTATTATTATTATTATTATTATTATTATTATTATTATTATTATTATTATTATTATTATTATTATTATTATATATTTTCATCACTCTTCAGCATTGGTCTTGTGTTGTATTTGGTGAATTTTTAGTATTGTATATTTGCACTTTCTCTGTGTACTTCACTTATATTACTCAAATAACTGAGGAGTAGAATTGCAAAAAGTGTTTTAGGTTAAGCGCAGCAGTGTGTAACTGAAAACGTGTGTGTTTTCATGGTAACAAAATATCATTTTTATAAAGTAGTGTATAGTTTTTACAAGAGTGTTTCATTTTGCAAAGGATGTGAGGTGTTCTGCTAATTGTGAGTATGGTTGTGCTTATTGTGTGTAGTGTTTTGAAAAACCGGGCCCTCTATTCGAAATCGTGCTTAAGCAATTGAAAAAAACTGTAAGTCATTGTGTGCACACCTTTCAGGAGCCTTATATAAGCCCGAGCTCACATGCACTACACTCAGAACATTGTTGATTATATTTTTTGTTGTGGTGTATTTAAGAGGATAATACACTGGATAGCTTGAGGCTAATGGGTTAGTGGTGACAATGTGAAAAGAGATATTAATCATAGAAACAAAATATGCACAAGACCAAGAAAAACAAGAAAGACGAAAATGACATGTGACATTATGAAAAGCTTAAGATGTGAATCAGTGAATTCAGGCTCGTGGTTCATGCTGACTCACTATTACACTGCCGTGACTTAATAGGTCACTTTAATTGGACACATCCCTTGTTAATGTTATTTGTTTACACAATGTTTGTTGGGAAAATTGTGTGTTTGAATGTCTATTAGAGGCCAATTTTAAACCATCAGGCTGACACCTCTGTTCAATTTGCATGCTCTTTCTGTGCGTTTCCTCTCACAGAGGTAAGTTAGTGTGTGTGTGTGTGTGTGTGTGTGTGTGTGTGTGTGTGTGTGGGTGTGCACAGTGTTCCTTCCTTTCTTTTGTCCAGTCCTGTCATGTAAACGTTGATGTCTATATTTATCAGACACATCTTTGTGCACTTCTTAATCTCCAATCTAAGTCCACAGTTCTTAAGAAGTGGAATGAGAAAGGGAACAAACCGGTTGCTGTCTTATCAGATAAGCCCAGTGCATAATACACACATCCTGCTTTCTTTGAAAGGGATTCAACTTTATGAAAGGAGCTACGCTAGCATATATTTAATAATGTTGGACAATATATCTGCTTGTCTAAGAAAGATAACCTTACTTTAAATACAAGTGCAATGTTTATCTTTGATGGCATCTGAACAACAAAACTAATCAGAATTCGTAGGTGCCCTTTTGGACTCAGAGCTACCATGCTCTTGTTTTTTTAACAACCTGTCAAGGAGTTTACATTCTAATTACAATTGGTTGATTTACACTTTGGTATTCCGAACATTAATACAGCAGTAAACATCTATTAGTGCTCTCCCTCGGTGTGTGTTGTTATCCGAACTTCTCCTTGATTTGTTGACATAACCAGCCCGGTAGCTATCAGAGTTTGTGCATGTGAACGTGTCCCCACTTGTAGCTCATGATTGCCACTCACATGACGATGTCAGAAAATGCCAGACGCACAGAATCCCCCTCCATTTCTCTTTTTGTTTTGTTTTGTTTCTTTTCCATTGATAATAATGGTGTGGAAAGTGTGACATCTACTGGTGAGAGCTTCTTATACCAGTTGGGTGGACAAAATACTCACCTAATGGTAGTTAATTATTTTTTGATTTGATTGGTGAAGTGTTTATAATGAATTATAATACATATTTGTACAGATCTTTGAAAATTGCTATTTGAATAGCAATGATAGAACATAATTAAATACACTTACTGAGGTATAAATAGGTACTTACACAATAGTATCACAAATACTTAATAGCCTATTGTACTCTTAACTTTTTTCTTTTATTCGAATTTACATAAGCATATATATTATAAATTTAAGCTTAGATTATTATAAGGATCAGAATATATGAGTGTGTTATTCTGACTAGACTATTAGAGACACATGACCTGTTTTGGACTCTAAATTGCCCGTAGGTGTGAATGTGAGAGTGAATGGTTGTTTGTCTCTACATGTTAGCCCTGCGATGGACTGGCGTCCTGTCCAGGGTGAACCCTGCCTTCACCCAATGATAGCTGGGATCGGCTCCAGCCCCCCCGCGACCCTGAATACAGGATAAGCGGTAGACAATGGATGGATGGATGGATGGCTGGATGACCTGTTTTGTTCTTTGATTTGGAACCAGTGCATCAAAGAATTTCTTGGAATAAAGTTTTTACGCCAAATCAAACATTAGGGTAAACAACTCCTCAGCAAGTTATTTCAGAAGAAAGATATGTTTCCCCTGGAGTTTGATGCAGCTGTTAATGTTTCAGCCAGCTGGAAAGTCCATTATACAAAGTGTTTAGTCTAAAGGTTGAGGCCTCCCTCTTCATGTGTGATAAACCTTCGGAAGGTATTACCTTCCATAACAATGATATGTGTTTGTCAGAGTAAGTGCATGCAAAGGATGAAAAGATAAGAAATGACCTTGTTATGCATGGGAGCCCTGCCGCCGGCTGGTGTGCTAGTCTTTCCTTGTGTAATAGCGCCTCTACGTGAGGGGAATTGTAATGGCACATACTTTAGTTTTTGAGGATCTAATGCACTTATATTCTGTTGCAATATGTCTTGTTTTTATTTAACCTGTTGCTCAAAAACATCCTTCTAAGGATTCCATTTTCTAACTTGTTGGAGAAAATCCAAAGTGAGGTGATGAACCATTCTCATTTTTCTTAGTCATTATAATGTACTTATTAATGTACTAATGTACAATAACTACCGTAGAAGAGGATCTTTGATCTTAAGAAACTTAAGATCAATGCTGAAATAAATATGTTTGATGTAATGCTAATTAAGATACAATTGAAAATAAAAAAAACTATTTCATGAAACTGTATTATGTTAGGATAACTCCATTGTTTATATGGACAAATAATAGATCTACGCCCGTGAGTGTGTCACATGCTGGCCTCGTCACTTCCACTTTCACAACCTCATTTCTCGGGAATTGTTCAGTCGAGGGGCCGTAAGTTTCTATCTTGCTCGCCACGCCCCTCGCTACTGATTGACGTGGAAGCAGACCAACGGCGCGTGCTGTTCTGTGTGCGGCTCGACCAATGAGCTGTTAGCTCTGGGCTCACGAGAAAACTGTGTGACGGGACGCGGACATTTCGGCTCTTACGTGCGTTAACGGCAGTTGTGTAGGAGCCATAATGTCGCCCGAGGTGAGCTTGAGAAGAAGCACCTGGGAGGGATGAGGAGACTACCAATGAAACGGAGAACCAAGTAAAAAAAACAACAGCAAGGAAATAACATTTACACGCCTGCTAGCTTGTAAACTGTTTTGTTTTTACCAACGTCGAACAGCAGCTACAGCTCGGTAGTAACGCGAGAGTAAAACAAACAACTAGCTATGCGCCTGTTTTAAATGACCAGTTATCTAACTTTAGTGACATTTAAGTGGACTCGGACTGACAACATTTAAAGTGAGGTGAGCAAATACAAATAATACAAATGACAGCATTATTCTCAACTTCCGATGGCCTGTAAAAAAAATACAATAACACGTTTTGCAGCCAATAAGTTGACTTATGTAACGTTAATTGTCGTCATGTCGTCTCATATCGTTTGCACTTTGCTTCCTCAGCTGTTGTTTGGTTACATGGACCTGTAATGGCGCTGTCTGCTAGTGCTCTGTGTACACTAAGTTGTTTTCCCTGATCAACCTTAGGATGGCTCAGTGGGACAGACTGAGGGAGCTGCCTGCTGCTTACACACAGCAGTTACATGAGCTCTACGATCGGGATGCTTTGCCTATGGATGTGCGGCACTACCTGTCAGGCTGGATAGAGAAGCAGGAGTGGTAAGGCGGCACTCTCGTCTCTGTTGCCCCTGACATCATTGTAATTGTATCAAAATCCTATTCAACCACACTGCTTGTCAAACTCTGCTGTATGTGTGTTGTTCTTAAGGCAACGAGCTGCACGGGACCACGACTTGGCCATGGCGCTGTTCCAGGTCCTACTGGAGAATCTGGACATCCAACACAGCCGTTTTGTTCAGGAGGAGTCATTCTTAATGCAGCACAACTTTAGACGCTATAAACAGAACTTTCAGGTTTGTTTGATTTGGGATTTGTGGAATGCAAAAACACTACTGGGTGCTTTATTTTGAAATTGGAAATATCCATTGTGAATATGAGGACCATAATGGTGGCTTTGACTGTGATATCCTTCTCACTCTCCTGACAGAGGTACCTGGATGACCCGTGTGGCTTGGCAAACACGGTCCTGTGGTTTTTGGGAAAAGAGAAGGAAATCCTGCAGAGTGCTGATCTGGCTGAGCAGGTATGGGCAACAATTCATCAACTTATGACACATGTAATAGAATGGACACACCCTGCTGCTCATACAACCTTTAAAAAAATAATACAAGCATGCACATGAAAACAATTTCGCATGGATGTGCTCTGTGTCTGCAGTACTGTAACTTACAACATAACTTTTAAGTATTTACAACCAAATTTACAAAGGATATGTTCAAATTGTCTGGAATATCCGTTATACATTTGGTCTGCGTTCTGTTCTGAAATATGTATTAAAATGAAATAAGTATTCACAGTTTAAAACGCGCCACATGTACTGCAAACAAACTGAAGTGATATCATTTAACTGCCACTTTTACTCACACCTATTCTTTGTTGCTCTGCAACAATATTACCCCATATCTCAAAGACTCTTAATCTTTGCACCTGCTCCTCCTACTCCTTTGCTGTGTCTCAGGTCCAGTCTTTGCATGTAGAGCAAGAAGCCATGGAGACCAGCAGCCAACAGGACCTTGAACGTAAAATGGCTGGCCTCAGAAATGAAGTGCAGGTGCAGTTTATGTTGCTTTAAGCCATTATATTGTGCTTTGTAGTTGAAAGTTATTACAGTTCATCCATTTTTTATTCTGGACTTACTGGATACAGTGCATGGAACATACAATGTTTTGTCTGGAGGAGCAGCAAGACGAGTTTGATTTTAAATACCAAACCTACAAGATGGAAGGTAAGCAGATTTAAATAAATGTGGTGATATTAACATCCTGTGACAGTGTTCTCTGAGGATGAGTATGAGAGATGAATGAATCATAGCTATACCTTCTCTTTTCTTTTGGTCTGTCTCATGTGGAAACTGTGATTTCCTCTCTGGAAATGGTTATGCAGCTGTGGTAGATGAGGCGGTGGCGAGGGAACAAGCTAAGGTTTTTCAGATACTCGTCAACAGACTGAATGATTGTAGGAAGGTAAATAGTTTTAATACTCTTTAATAACACCACCATCCATTCAGTCCTAATCTTTTCCCAAATAATAATATTTTTCTCTCTTACAATTGTGTTCTTAGACCACACTGTCAGACCTTAATAAGCTCCTGGACAGGGCTGATGACCTGATTGAGATATTGCTGAAGAAGGAGCTGGTGGAGTGGCAGAGGAGGCAACAGAAAGCCTGCATTGGCGCTCCAGACAACGACTGTCTGGATCAGTTAGAGAAGTGGTATGTTCAAGTGCTAGGCTGGAGAAAAAATAAAGGCTGATTTTGTAACTTGTAACTTCCTGAATCCCACCAGCACAATTATCGCTTTTGTGGTAGGGCTATCCTTGACCAAAGAAATTCTTAGTTGTACGTTTTTAATCAATTAATTGACAGATTTTCAATTTTCCACAGAGAATCACACAGTAGCACTACTTTAAATCTTGTATTTACTATGGATTTACTCACAAGTTTGTTGGAAATAAGTCATTCAGCATTAAAAATAGCATAAAAACAAATAATCGACTAAAGAAATCTCGGTCAACTTAGAACTGACCAGGTAGTCGACTAAGAGGGGGCAGCTCTAATTCGAGATCTTCATTTGTTGGTGTTTTTATTTTTATTTATTTTTTATATAAAAAAAAAACAAGCGAAATGACGTGTGAATATGATTTCTTTGTTCTTCTCCTCTTGTTTTGTAGGTTCACCTGTGTGGCAGTGTGTCTGTTCCAGATGCGGGAGTTTCTTGGTAAGCTGGATGAGCTGGTGGGAAAACTGTCCTATGACAACGACCCTGTGAGGGCCCAGAAACCTACAATGCAGAAGAGAGCAGATACTCTTCTAAAAGACTTACTCAAAAGGTCTCTCTTTTAGGAAACACTTTCTCACTCTTGCACTCTTATGATTTCCTTGTGAAATTTCCTGACATTATTGTTTCACTGTCTTTTGAAGTTCCTTTGTGGTTGAGACTCAGCCGTCCATGCCTCAGGGGAAAGGACCCCTGGTGCTCCGCACAAACGTCCAGTTTTCTGTCAAAACCAGGTCAGTCTGCCACTCCAGGCAATCACTACGATGCTATGTATTTGAATAGTACAAATGTGTAATATGATCAATATGTATAGACGTTTCCTCTCTACATTCTGACCGATGCCTTCATTGTGATGGGGTAATCAGTATCAGCTTTCATAATTACATATGCAGTTGTTAGTGATGCTAGTTGTGCATGTTGAACCTCTGACAAGAAGCGACCATGATATTAACAATACCATACCTTAAGCTACCCAAACAGATCAAAACCAACCAAAACAGTGTATTTGGACTGTAGTGGGTTGTAGTTCACCACATAAACATTGCAACATTTCGGAAATAATATGCGGATAATAAGGAGAACAATGATAACTTAATAATTTTCTGCAAAATCTTCTGTTATCCTCTTCCCAAATATGACATTGACCTATAAAAGTTTTGCTCATAATACCTTACATTGAGAGTGTTTATGTTTCACCATTTTTTGCGTTCTAATGTTTAGTATCTTAAAGGCAGAATTAGTTGGATTTCCTAAAAAGCATGTATAAAATAACGCCTCCCGCTCATCACTTATGACTAGGGCTGGGTAGGCTCCAACTGAATTATATCGGCCCACACCTGATTTCAAAACCTTTGAGGACATTTCAGTGTTTTGAGGTAGCTGTGCAAATGCCTTAGAAGCAGAGAAAACAAAACATATTCAATGGCAAGCAAGGTCAGAAACGTTTCAACATGTGATGGAAAGTATGGTGAAAGTATGGTGTCCTCTGCTCTCATATTTCACTGAGTGCTTTGGAGTTTCTCCACACACACACACACACACACTGTTATGGAAAGGATTTAGTTTTGATGAAAATGATGTCTGTCTATGCAATAAAATACTCAGTCTGTCGATCTGGAACATAAGCTTTATTGAATCTTGCAAGAGGGAGAGGCAACATGCACAGAGAGATGCTGCGTGAAATCTCTGCAGAATGCCAACTGCAGAACAAAGATATACTTCTTGGCAGGGCGAGGCCCCCCGTGAAGGAGTCAACCGTCTTATCTGTAATGAATTGGTTAGCACGTCACCTCGAAGGTCACCATACAAGGTCACCTTACAAGGCGCTGTTGTTCTCCACTTACACCAGATATGAATATTTTAGATATGAACTGTTTGGTCCATTTGCAGAAGTCATACGTACACGTATAAAAGTTTAAAAAGTAAGAAGGTTACATGTTGCAGAAGTTACAATTTTCCACTACATTTCCCTCATTTGATTATATATAATCATATTAAATCACACAATAAAATTATAATTTATCAAGAATAATTGATTTGTTAAAAAATTATTGTTTAAAAATCCTTTCCACTGGGCAAGGACGTCCATAAACATGCAACATTTTGTGTTTTACAAACCACAACCTACAAATCCCTACTCATTCTGCCTTTTAATATTTCTAAATGACACCAGTCTCTTACACCTGACTTAATATTTTCAGGCTTCTTGTTAAATTCCCTGAGCTGAACCACTCCATGAAAGTGAACGTATCCATGGACAGGTGAGATTCCTCCTGGAGTCCTGAGTTACTTTCACGACACACACAGAAAGCAAACTCGCAGCCTTCAGTTCTTTTCTTCAAACAATAGATGAGGATGTTTTTTTGCCACCTGTGGTCACTGCTCTGTTTTTCTCTCCTTTGATATTAGGGAGGCTCCCCTGACCAAAGGGTGAGTATTTGACTTATATAACTTTACCTTCCCATCATGTGGTACTTCTCGAAGAGCTGTATTAAATGCATAATATGCAACACAACCTAAAAAATAGTGTATAGACTGAAACAAGAAGAATCCCTCTCAGTCACCACTTATGACCCAGTAGAAGTGTGTGGTGGTGTCTGTATCTACAGACTCTTATTTTGCTATGTTCGACTCTACTCGCCCTCTCGTTGAGCCAGAGAGGGTTTTGGATGCTGTGTTTACAGACAGCAACTGACATTCTACCTACATATTGTACCTAACTTTTACTTGATATGTTGTAGATATCGCCGTTTTAATGTCCTGGGGACCAAAAGCAAGGCCTTGAACATGGCAGAGAGCCAGAGTGGAGGCATGGTAGCAGACTTCAGACATCTCGTGAGTGATAATGATTTGTTTTAGTGTTTAATCTAAGGTGGTCATATTGTTGTTTGACTCATTTTGGGTACTCGTATTTGTCTGTAGACTCTGAAGGAGCAAAAGTCTGGAGGTGGTGGCAAAGGAGTCAGTGATGTGAGTTGATTATGGAAATCCTGCAGAAATATGCATACAGTTTAACTCGGGTCATAAATTAAGAAGATGTGTACAACCAAATAATGATGCGTGTGTGTGTGTGTGTGTGTGTGTGTGTGTGTGTGTGTGTGTGTGTGTGTGTGTGTGTGTGTGTGTGTGTGTGTGTGTGTGTGTGTGTGTGTGTGTGTGTGTGACAGATTTCTCTCAGTGTTACAGAGGAGCTGCACATCATCTACTTCGACACTGTGTTTGAGCTGAAAGGCTTGTCGGTGGATCTGCAGGTGGAGTTTATTCTACTTCCTTATCGTTATATAGCTATAGCTTTGTTAACATTAAAAAAATAGCCTACATGTGCTAGGTATAAGGGTTGATTACGATATTGTGGTTTTTGTTGTATTGATTATAGAAATATGACCTAAAGTGTAGTTGTTTTTTCCTTGGCACACAACCTAGGCCTCCTCCATCCCGGTGGTCATCATCTCCAACTCCAGCCAGCAGCAGAGCGCCTGGGCATCTGTCCTCTGGTTCAACCTGCTCAGTTCGGACACCAAGGTGAGAGATCCCAAAGAGTCTAACACCCACCTTGTAGCATTTTGCAGTTTGGCTGTGCTATTAAAATGCATTAAAAATTAATTTTGCATATATTTGTTAATGTGCATCTGTTTTTCCAGGACTTTGTGTTCTTTGCCAACTCTCCTTCAGCAGCTTGGCCACTCTTTGGAGAGATGTTGAGCTGGCAGTTTCTCTCTGCCACTGAACGTGGTCTGAATGAGGCTCAGCTGGAAATGATAGCCCACAGACTCTTTGGTAAATGCGGCTTCTACGTTCTGCTTTAGTTGCTGGTCACAAATGCTTCATCACCTGTGAGACTGATTGACTTTACATTTGAAGATAAAACAAATAACTTAAGACTCAGTGATACATCTGAGCTTGAGAAGCACAGTGTAAAACCTTGTCCTTTTGGATGCCATTTGGAAGCATTACTTCCTAGAATAACCAAAAAATCCAACTCTAACCATAAACTCTAACACACAAACTCTACAGCCAGCAGGACTCATGCACAGTTATAATTGATTGGCCAGATTATAATGAATTGCACACTATTTCAGCATCCTTCCTGGCTTGTGTTCATGTTGCATTAAAGATGATGTCAGTGACTGAGAGTTACATAATGCATAATTTATTTGCTTTCCCACCAGGAAAGCAGCAGAACTATAACACCTATAAAGTGTCTTGGTCAAAATTCAGCAAGGTAAGAATACTAAATCCTAGAAAATATTTTTCACTTTAGCTTGAGGGATTTTAACCCTAACTTTTCGACTCGAAAGATCTCATCATTTTAGATCCCCTGTAATCCCCTCTGGCTTCACTTGAGTGAAATTATTGCCATGTTGACTTTAGTGATACCCTGATTTTTCAGGTCAAATATTTATCCAAAATGTTAATTTATTACCAAACACCTGCAAATGTAAAGACATTCCCATTATGTATTTTGTGTTTAGTGCTAATATGGATGTAAGCTACCAAACCATGGATGACAGCGACTTCCATATCAACCACTACCATTGAATTCACTATAACTGATTAGGATCAGTAACAAGCTGTACAATTTGTTTGGCCTTTTATAAGGAACATTATAGCCTCACAGAGCCACATAATGTTAATGATTATGCTATAGGTGTGGATTGATGAACTTCTTCACACCTTTTTGTTTTACAGGAAAATACTCCTGACACTTTCTGGGTGTGGTTTGATGGCATCTTGGTGATGGTGAAAACGTACCTTGAAAACCTGTGGAGGGATGGGTATGTTTTAGTCTAATCTGGGTTTGATGCAGTGCAGTTAACTCATGCCTTTAGTTACTGAGAAATGTTTCTTGTTTTATGTCCGACATTTTATCTGTGCTGCAGACTCATCATGGGTTTTGTGAGCAAAGGGAAAGAAAAATCCCTCCTGAAGAAGAAACAAAGAGGCACGTTCTTGTTGCGCTTCAGTGAAAGCGTCATTGGGGGAATCACCTTCTCCTGGGTGGAAAACACCGCGGGTCAGATATTTCTTTATGATTACAAACACTCCTTAAGCCTCGCAGAGTTACATGGTAGAAGGATACAGTACACAAATCTGATATGATCATCCTTTGTCTATTGTAGGTGAACCCGAAGTAAAGACAGTCCAGCCCTTCACCAAAGTTGACCTCTGCCAGATACCCTTTCATGAAATCATCAGGAATTTCCAGATCTTAGAGGCTGAAAATATCCCAGAAAATCCTCTGCTCTACCTGTATCCCAACACCCCTAAAGAAGAGGCTTTTGGAAAATACTACTCTGAGAAAAGTGGAAGTAAGGGCATCACATTTTTTTCGCTGATACTTCTTGCTTGCCATTTAAATATTTTTTGAAAACAAATTTGCCCCAAAACATACATCACATGCCATTTGCTTTTTGGGTTAATGCTATTTGAATGGTGTGCATGGCAGTAGTCATGCAATACATTCATAGTGTTGGTTATGAATATGACACATTCATATCTAAACTGGTTCTCTTTCAGGTGACAGTCCTTACATAAAGTACATCAAAACCAAGCTGATGTTTGTTTCAAAGGAGTAAGTACATGATTTGTTTCCTCCAGGCTGCTTTACAGTGTCATGGCTGTTAGAATTAATAGCAGATTGTCCTTTATATCCGAATGTGATATTTACCCAAAAACAACAACTAAAAACTAAAGTTGCATGTACTTTATCTAAGGAGTAGTGTACCCACGCCCTTTTTTATGTCATGAGCAACTGGTTGTAATGACTTGTTTGTTATTGGTCATGTAGGAACACACTGGAGGCTAGGTCACCCATGTCTTCTGACATGGCACAGGGTGAAGGCCTGGAGCCAATGAATGGCCTGTGTGGAGAGGCAGCTGGTGAGTCATGGCTCTCCTCGCTGTCCCATCCAGCTGAAAACCTCATCCAACGAATCGCTCCCCTTTCGTGCCCTCTCTATTTTGACCTTGTGCTCTAGGGAATCAGTGGGGAAAATGCTTTTAACATAGATGTCAGGCGACGGCTATGATTGTTGATTTTCTAACTTCTAATGGGCTGTGGGCTGATTCTACTGCATGCATATGAACAGTATTCACCACTGGACATACAATCTAACAGGTGTGGAGATTAATTGTTTGAGCAAAAGGGTTACTAACCTACCGTAGATGACCAAATAATCGCCCGCGTGCAAATACGTGCCTGTGCTCTAATAGCCGCCGGGGGTCCGACCTCATTTGGCATAATAAACGCCGGTTCAATTAAACGCCCGGGCGATTAAATGTTTACCATAGTCTTGCACAGAAAACAAAACTTTTTTTTTAACAGCACTTCACCGGCTCTCACCTCTTCTGTCAGTCAGCCCCTCCTCTCGCTCTCTCTCTCTCTCTCGCATGCAGGCGCGCGCACACACACACACACACACAGACACACAAACACAGGCGCGCTAGACTGAGGGATATAGGGATATAGATAAATGCGCTAATGTACAGTGTTGAAATTACCGCGATCGACCCCCCCTTCCGTTATCATTCATAACACTGCTCTGATCAGCTCCCTGTGTCGCGGTAACACAGACAAACTGTCTTTGTATTTATTGTCTGATGTCAATAAAGATGCGTCGGGGGGAAAAAGTCGTTTTGTTCCAGTGGTGCTATGGTGAGCTCCTTGTTCTTTGCATGATGGTCTGGTGCTGCTCATTGCAAAAATAAATTGTAGCCTGTTGCAAATACGCGCCTGGTTCTTATAAACGCCTGGGCTCCAAGTTGATTTAGCATATTAAACGCCCGGGCTACTAAATGGTCATCTACGGTATTCACTTTTTCTAGCTTTTTGATTCTACCTTCTGATGCTTGAATACTTTTTTTGCTGTATTAAAATCTATCAAGATACTGTAAAATAAAAAAACAGTACATAGACATCGGTTAAACAATACCACCAGTAATGATCAATCATGAAATCAAATATTATTGTTATTTTTTATTATTTTAGTGTTATTATTATTATTACCAGGAGAAATTGTGCCTTTTCAAACTACCCGAAAAGAACATACAAACATTAGAAATAAATTGAGCTTATTAAGTAGTAGTTGGAAAACTTGAATACTTTGATGAGCTCAAGGAAAACTGCCAACACTGCATGCAATTCATAAGAATCTTGTGCAAAATCAAATCCTCCAGCCTCAGTCTGTACAACACAGCCACGACAGTTGAAACATCATCTTTCTCTTGTCCTTTTCTCTGCTCTCAGAACAAAACGCGAGTCCTCTTCCTCTGCAGTCACCACTGGAAACGTATCACATTGATCCAATGTTGTCTGGCCCTGTTGCAACTGCAGAGAATGATTTACTGATGTATCTCAACAACCCCAGCATCTTTGATTCTGAAGTTGGATTGGATGGGCCGGAGCTGTGCGATTTCGGTCTTACAGGATTTAATTGCCTGCCCCCACAATCCTGTGGAGGCATTTTCCAATAAGCCTCTGTTTTCTATATTTACCAAACCACAAACCACTGTATCATTCAGCTTCAGCTTTACTTTTAGCGACTTACACCCATGTCGTAATATTGTAATGTATGTAAACCACTGTGAAAATTATAGTTTGTTTTTTAAAATGTGAAATACTTGATAGCCCCTCTATTAATTTTATTGTCAATATTTAAGGATAGCTTTTGTAATCAGTATTTGAATGCTGGTTTGCACATCAAAATCATTAGAATATAGTCTTTTATAATTCCCTTTTATCATGTTGTTTTATTGTTACTAATAATTCAGCGAGACTACGTGAAGATGCAAAAGGGTTATAATTGAATTTGACTCACACCCACTCCATTGGTGTCCCAAGCACCTGCACAAGACACTTCCACTGTCATGCATCTGTTACTTCTACAAGACTATAAAACCTGTAAAACTGACAATTCTTTAAAAACATTGGGCACACTGCAAATAATTCATTGTTTCAGTGTTGGTTAGGAGTCCCGTGGTGGTTATTATATTGTATCCAGCTGATGCTTTAGACAAATCGTACTGACATATGGCACTTACTCTTTTTAGGTTATATGCTTTTATGTTAACCTGCTCATTTAAAACATTAAATGTTATCACCGATAAAAGGGAAATTATTGACTGTGTGTTTATTTGCAGCCAATTCCAGACGTCCAACCAAATCTTAAACAAATGTGTTTGTTTAAATGCATGTAATTATGAAAACAAAATTCTGCGGCTCTCCTGGTGATCCCATAATTCTTAAAATAGTTTTGTTCATTATGGAGAGTTGTATTCACCCTCCTCAACCAGCAGCAGGCTGTTTTCAGCGAACAGCCACGTGGTAACCTTCCGCCCAGACACCGCGGACTAACTTCTAATGTTGCTAGCTGACATGAAACGCTGGCAGCTAGCGAGACATGAGGAGGCAGAGGTTTTTCTCAAGAGTTGTTGAAGACGGACGGAAGAAATGAAAGGTCAGCGAATACTTAACTTACTGTAGCCAAGTGGCCAGAAACATCGCACATCCATCTTCCTAGCTGTTGTTAGCTAACTAACAGTAGCTAAATTAGCAGCAGCTAGCTGAGTTAACATCGTCAGTGTTTTACCGTTTTTACCCCAAGTTACCAGAGAAGGCCCTCCATTGTATCAGAGGCATGGACTGCACTCACAGTAAAGTGTAAAGTAGATTTACGTCACCAACATGTGCCACGCAGTAATCTGAGGATTTCAAGGTGGTGGTGGTGTTGCTGTGTTTTGCTATTGCTGTGCTGTATTGAGGTTCAGTCATTTTCCTCCTGTAAAACAAAATATGATGTGTGCTTATGTAACCTAGTATCAACCAATAATGTCATGACATACAGTCATGAATCAATCTGCATTTTTGGGGGGATAAGATGCAGTCGCAGCTCTAACATTAATTCCACTGGGACACTCGTGTGTGTCTTCTTGTAAGTTAAATTACACCTTTATAATGGTCGGTAGAATGTGGACATGAGTATGAATGTTATTTGCCTTAGATCAGTATCATAAATAAATTATTGCCTTAGCACACTCAGACATGCATCAGCAAACTCCACCCACATGTCACGCTAAAGGCCAGATTCCCGTTAGTTTTGTAGAATCAGAAAGAGTTGAGACACGGCCATAACTTCCTGAATTACTGAAACAAGACATGTTGTGTTACAGGGGAATAGCCTGTGCAGATTTTGTAATATTGGTGTTTTCTCATGTGATGTAATGGACACATATGCACACACACATACACGCACATGTAGAAATATATCAGATATCAGATTTGCCCCATTGTCACCAATACTTGATCCATTTATTTGAGTTAGTATTGGGCCAACTGCAACTTAAACATTGAAAGTGGTAGAATGAGAACAATATTACACTGGATTTACATCAGGCAGATGTTAGCACAGGCCCTCATTTATCTTCTATATTCTGTGCGTAATGGGTTTCTGCAATCATTCCTACGCAAAGTGTGTTTATCAACTTAGAAATGTGCGTATACGCATAAATAAATGAATATCTATAGATATAATCACAGATCTGACCATGCTTATGCACAGCATCTATTTATTTTTTTATTTTTTTTAATAATAATTACTCAAATGCCCGAGATAGAAATTTCACCGGGCCCAAACTAAATCCAGGTCCCCTACAGGAATCCACAATGAACCGAGATATAACAGGGATTTTACGCTGGATTTCCAAATATAATAGGAGTGAAAGACTGCACCAACATATCGATAAAAACGCTGTCACACAACACATTTAATAATGTCAACAGAAAGGGGTTTCATTCCACCAATGTACTGATAATACACTTGCACCAAGTGAACTGAACAGCAATCTTTGTTGCGGTAAAGTTTCTTTTCTTTGCTCTCCGTTATGCCAGTTAGGGGAAAAGGGAATTTTCACATGGTTCTTAAACGGATGTTAGTTAATTGGGGGCGTTTCTGAATGCAAATGACCCCAAATGTGCACGAGCATGGTGGTTTAGAACATGACGGATTCATCAACGCTGGTGTGCGTACGACCGGCGTGGGCATGTTTGATAAATAAATATATATATATATATATTTTTTTACACACATCCTAAATTCCATTCGTAAGACAACATTTAGAACCTTTTCTACGCACTGTTGATAAATGAGGGCCCTGGAGTTCAGGATCTCCGAGTTGACCACCGGCTCCAGAGGCAGGTGAATGGTGCAGCGGCCCTGTTGAGCAGCACGTGGTAGGCCTGTCGAAACTGTCTGTTCATGACAGCATAGAGCACGGGGTTGATACAGCTGTTGAGCCAGGTGAGGTTTGCACAGAACATGTGCAGTACCTGCGGAGCGCGATTATGTTTGTCGGCTATGTTGAGCAGCAGGAAGGGGACGAAGCAGAACACAAAACACAGAAAAACCGTGAAGCACATGCGCGTCACACGCTTAAATTCGTCATCATCTCCTGAAGTTGCTGAGTGGGAGGAAGGTGCTGCCGTGGTGGGATTAGGTGTTGATAAAGGTGACGCTGGGACGGTGTCAGGGGGAGACTTGGTTGCTGATGAATTTTGGGCCATAACAGAGCTCTGGGCAGATTTGGAGGATTTTTCATCTGTGATCACATCAGTATTTTGGGTTAGATCCACCTGGCTGCTTATCTCACAGCTACATGTCTTTGCTATGCCACTGTCCACACCACTGTCATCAGTCCCTTGTGCTGAAGAAGCTGGTTTCTTTCTGGAGGAACGACGGCTGAACCTGTAGCGGAGCAGAGCTTGCGAGGCAATCTGGACACGTCTGTAAATGAGGAGGTAGAAGACGCCGACACAGCCCAGACCAAAAAAAAAGTAGAAAAAGAGCAGGATGGTGGTGTAGGGGCGACCCTTAGTGCGATGGAAGCTGCACGTGCACACCTGGGGCACGAACACATAAACAGACCAGAGAGGGCCAAAGCTGGCCAGGCCTAGTGCCCATGCTGAGACCAGGAGTAAAATAAGACCCCGATCAGAGAAGACGCGGTCAAACACGGCCCTTTTTGCGACCAGGAGATATCGGCTTACTGCCACCAGGCAGAGGGTGATGATGGAGACGGAGTTGGAGAGGAAGAGAAGCAGACCGAAGATGGTGCACCAGATCGAACCACTGCGCCATCTGAGGTGTAGATAGGAGTCAACTGAGATGGGCTGCAGTATGGTGCAGTACAGGAGATCGGCCACAGCCAGGTTCACGATGAGCACGTTGAAGCGAGTCCTCAGATGTGGATCGAAGGCGAAGGCCAGAATGGTCATCAGGTTTCCCACTGTACCGGTGAGGGTCACGGCACATCCCCACACCACAGCAAAGTACCGGTAGCCTACGACTGACGGACTGTAGCAGGAGAAGAGGGCATCCTCCGTTTGGTTTGTGTGGTTCATCTGCATTCTGTCAACTAACAGGATTCAGAATATAGGTTAGCTTCTTTGTCACGCCTCATGGAAAGAAACACTCAAACGGAAACCCAGTTCTACACACCCCTCTTTGCTTGTGGCGAAAACAAAGGGAAGTCAGGTGTTCTAGATTCGATTACTCACCACTTCCTTCACTTTCTTCTGTTTTAGGATAATGACATGTACTGTTATTAACAACTGTTGTGTACAGCTGCCATGGTTCTATAACCTGTAATATATTGTCCAATAAGCACAAATAATTCATCAAAATTTAGCTAAATATGGCATGAAAAGAGATACACATAGAAACAAGTTCTGTGTACATTTAAAAGACTTCCCCTTTCTTTAACTGTAAATATTTGAAATTAATTTGATCTCTTTTCATCTCCTCTGTAATACGGTCACGTCACTGATGTGAATAATGACTCAGTCAATGAAATATTACACACTATAAAGCTGGAATTTAGCATTGATAAAACATACAATAAACACTGAATATATTTAGGAAAAATGTGTAACTTTGTATTTAAAATGTCCTTTCTAAGGCAAATAAATGTATTTGAGAAAAAAAGTCCTAACCTTTTACTGCTGAAGATTCTTGGAAGTCTTTCTAATTGTTAATGTGCAGCTGTGTCATTCTCGGCAGGGATGTGGCAGGCTGAATGTCTGGCTTCCTGCTGGTGTTACATTTTATGTGCATCCTCTTTGTTGCTTAAGTACCCTATACACAAAGAAATGGTGTTAAGTGGGGTTTTCGGATTCTTGCCCAAAATAAGGAAGAGAGATCTTACGTAATTCCTGAAGAAATTCTTTTTTGTCTTTTCTTTTTTTTAAATGAATGTATATGAGGAATATGTATTACAGTTAGTTATGTATTACTTGCATTTAGGTCCCTGTGTGCCTTTGGAACGGTTCCATGAATACACTGAAACCTTTCTGTCCAACTGTGCATGTGGTGGTGGTGCAGTTTTCACTTACATAATTTCACTGTAGATGAATCACTACAGAGAGACACAGTTGTTCCGTTGTTGTGCTTGGCATTTGTGTGTCATTTAAATGATCAGGGAAACCATTTCAGAGGCGACAGTTGCAGCTTATCTGAAGTTAAACTAAAGAAACAAAAGTAAATTGTTTTTACATTGTCAAATTGTTTTCCACTGTTACTGGCCCTTCCGTATAGTGAGAGCAATCACTGATCGTGCTCCAGTGGGAATGACTTCTTCACTGCAACAGCAATGATGAATTAGTGATGATACATAAGACTTAATGCTTTGACCCTATTTCTGCTGCATGTAGGCTTCCTGTTTCTATCACACGGGTAAAAATAGACCATTCTGCACTGACCAAAGTATGAAAACACTGAGCAATTACTGAAAAAGTGTCTACTTCCCTTTAAGGCTCGAGAACAGTTATGTATATGTCTGCCTGTGTACATAAAATTATATAGTTTAACAAAAAAAAATGTAAATCAACTAATAAACCATGATGTATTAAGTAGAATACATGCAATATAATAAGGAGACAATAACCTAATTATTAAGTATATAAAGCTCCCTTAAACTGGATTATCCAATGATATAGGCCTACGGTAACTATATTATTTTTAATGGGCCGTTGTGCATATGGGTTATACTTTCACTTTGAAGCAAATCCTTTTTACATTTAGTTAAATAGCATTTTTAATGCAGATTTCCTTGTGACAGTGTATTTTTACACAAAGCTTTTATGTAAAATCAGGCCAGAAGTACAAATGCAGTTAAGACACGAACGCCAGTCCTGCTGCTGGGTTGATGCCCTTATACGTCCCTGTCTCCTGTATCTCTTCCACACTCTTGGGACTGTCCTAGGAGACACAGCAAACCTTCAAACCATTGCACGCATGTATATGCCATCCTGGAGGATCCAGACTACCTGTGAACCTGATGCTTTCAGTAGTGTCAAGGACACTAGCAGAACACAAAACTAGAGAAGAATCAGTCAGGAAGGAGAAGGAGAGAGCAATATTCTGTACCCACCACATCAAAACCTCTTGCATTTGTTGCACTTGTTGTCACTTTCATTTGCACCAAAGCAGGTGACATTGATTCACAATCACTTCTGTTTCCTAAGTGGACAGACTGATATCCCTGAAGTTTAACTGACTTGGTGTTATACTGGGATGATTAAGTGTTTTTTTCAAGCAGTGTATATACATAATATATATTTGTGTACCAACTCAACTGATGATGAATAGTTTGTTGTTAGTCTCTTATTACTGAGTACTGTATGCCTAAGGAGAAATAAACATTACTTACATTATCACATTTCTAAACTACTTGTACGAACAAATGCATTTGTGATTTATTGTTATTGTCATATTTCATTACATTTGGGGGAAAAACACCAATCAACATTGTTTACAACCATAAACTCAGTTTAATGATTTATATATATACTGTATATGCATATATATATATATATATATATATATATATATATATATATATATATATATATACATATATACATATGTGTGTGTATTTTTTGTTTTACATTAACAATTAGGAAGCCCCAACATAAACCTATTCTCAGTTTTTAAATAATCTACTTTTACAGTAATGTTTCAATACACTTTTTCCTAAATAACAATTCGTACATTTGTAGACATTTTCTTTTTATTGCAGTTAACAAAAGTTAGCAGGAGTGCTTAAAGTATTGCTACAGTTTCCGTTTCCTAAAGTGTCCCTCTGATCTTTCACAGGCCACCATGACAGTTTCACAGGGATAGTTCTGGGTCATGTCAGGTCGGAGTACACAAGGCAGAGCAGACAGACATTTTTATCTCACTACGTGCCTATATTTCTACCATTTTGTGTTGGTTTTTTGCATACAACTAATAATCTGTGCATGTGGTCCTTTTCCTTCTTTAACATATTGCTGGTGTCTTTCATCCCACTGTTCTCCACACCCCTTGTATGGGATTGTGGTGAAAATATTGTCTGTATAATTAAATGTGCACATAACGCAAAGACCTGCTACTAAAATCATAAATCAACTGTTGTCCCGCTGTGCTCACAGTGTTGAAACTATTTAATTAAGACACTCACACCTTTCTGTTTTGCACAGTGAGGAGCAGATAAAAAAAATGTATTCAAGCCGTTTACAAGAAGACTTTTCACCACAGATGTGTACTTATGTGCTTTGTGGGACTTTGTGCACAGCGTTGTCAGTGGCCATTCAGAGAGAGTCTAGGGAATCATCAGGGGAACTATTTAACTGAATAATGTAAATTCTTCCCTTTTGCTGTTCCTCTTTGACTTAATGTTTCTGTCCCACAGAGGTAAATTTCAACTGTTTAGGTCTGCTGTGAAAATGTAGCTCATATGCTACAGAGATGTTTACCAGTGACTGCAGAAATGGTACAGATGACTTTTGGTACCCTTTTCTTTTTATAGGCCACAAAAACAGAACTTTTCAGTGGTGAAATTCACTATACTGTGATGGCTAGCCTACGTCACAACACCAGCTAACATCAGAGGCAACTAAATCTAACCCAGTGGGCAAGTTTTTGATTGATGCTTTATATGTAATGAATCCGTGCAGAGGTGAACATAGAGAGGTAGGGTTTTTAAGTCAGATAAAATGGTTCATATGTTAGATGAAGATAATTAATTTTGAAGGTCCTCTTTAGACTGCCTGCAGTGCGTAATTGATTATTGGCAGATAGCTGAGTGATGAAGGGAAACTGGGAAGGATGGAAACATACAGTCTCTTTGAAAAGTCTGAGATTTGTCAGATATCTCTGGTTCTCCCTGTTAACGCAACAGTAGTGGTCTGCAACCAGTGTGCAGTATGAAGAGTCATATGTAGATTCACTTTTTTTTATTCGGCAACTATGAAACAGCAGCAGGAGCCAAACCGGCTGATTTGGCTCTTGATGGCTCATGGATGCAGGCCTCCACTTGACAGTGTGCTTCTTCCTGATTTCTTCCTCGTTCTTTCACCTTCAGTAAGGAGTGAAGAGGATTGGCCCATGCGTGGTGCGGATGGGACCTGGGGCGGGCCTCAGCAGGCTGAGGGGTGTTCCCTGGAGGAGGTGATGATGGGGATGATGGTGGGAAGTTGGGCAAGGAGGACGTAGTGCCAGCTGATTGGAGGCGGCTGCCATCGCTGCGGCAACAGCCAGAGGATTTGGTAAAAGTCCGGCCCCAAGGGTTTTTGGAAGTTCCTGTGAGAAGGTCAAGGACAGATAGAAGTAAATGTATTTATAATGCAAGGGTTTGCCTAAGATCTAGATGATGTATTCTAAGGGGGATCATTGGAAAACATGGAGTATGTAGACTGTGAGAAAGAGTTTCTACCATAAAGTCTGTGCGCTTCTTGTGACGACTGAGAAGAGGATTCGGTTTCCCTGCAACTCCATCCCGATGCCTCCGGCTAGATATGTGCTGAAACATCAAATGAGAACAGCAAAGATATTCGATATTGAGATTGGTTGAAAAGGTCACTCAGGGTCTTTGCGTCTTTGTGTTTTGTTTTTGTTTACCTGTTTAAGCTGCAGCTCTGAGTTGACTCTGACATTGCATATCTCACAGTGGAAGGTCTGTTCCTGAGTGTTGGGGTCAAAAGACAGCTCCCCTCCCTGCTCTAGGCTGGGTTTAGGACCCAGACGTGGGTATGCTTTGATGGGTCCCAGTCCACTCCGAGCCTCCAGAATGGTTTTGTGTTTGGTACCTGGAAAGAATAAAAAGAAAGATGCTATCTATAATGGCAGTGCAGTGCGTGTAAGCAGACTAAATTGACCTTGTGATGAGATTATGTTTTCAACTGCTGTTTCCAAGATCAATAATTAACTTTGAACATAATCTTTTAAGCAAACGTGGACTAGGAGACCATTTCTTTTCAACTTTTTAAATTTGAACATGACAATTCCATAACTGGAAAACCTAGAAGATCATACAAAAAACTCCAGAACACAAGCTGGACCTTGTGATGAGATTATTTACTCAACTACTGTACTGTACTGTTCAAAAATGACAGAGAACAAATTAAAAAGCTGTTGATGATAGGCTATGTCATGTATATATTGAGATGGGGGGGGGGGGGGGGGGGGGGATTCCTGTAATTGCATGTATTTAGTGTGACAATATTTAGTGCAGGTGGTAGGAGGTGAGGATTTATCACATTACACCATGCAGTGTTTAACCTGACATTCTCCACTAAGTGGCGCTAATGCACCGGCTTTAGTTTTTCAAGCATTAAATGCAGAACAAGTGCATAATTTTGCTTTTAAAGAGCCACACTTCAGGGTTTCTGAAGTTGCTTTTAAGACTGCATTATACAAAATGCTGTTGTTTGTAGAGGTTAATTTCTCCCAATACTGTGTATATTCACTGGACTTATAATAATAATACATTTTATTTTTATAGCGCTTTTTCATGAACTCAAAGAGGCTTATGAATATGTGCAACAACGCCTACTGAAGTTAGCCTACCTTTGTTGTGTGCCTCCAGTTGTGAGAGGGAATTAACGGCTACTTTGCACAGGGAACAGTAGAGAAGCTTCTTGGCTTTCTCTTCCTCTGACTCTCCTGAAGAAGGGCTGGGTGCTGGGGACGGGGCGTCGGGAAGACCAGCCGCTGCTGGATCTGCAGGGGGGGTACTGGGGGTCACGGTGAGGGAGGGAGAGGCTGCCAAAGGTGTGCTGACAGAAGGCAAGAGGGGACACTCTGCATCTGAGCTCAGTGTGGGTGTTGGATGGTGGATAGGGGCTAAAGGTGACTTGTCAGAGTTGGGACAGGATTGGATGTCATCTGTAAACAGGCACAAAGTTGTCTGGTGAGTGAATTGTGGAAAGTCAACCATATAATTAACTCTTCAGCCCTGTGTATCATGACATAAAAGTATGAACGTAACGACTGTACTTGAAACTCACCCCTGCAATTTTTTTATATACATAACATATAAATACACACTACTGTGTTTTTTATATTATAGTTCAACTCAATATTTAACTTTTTGATGAAATCTTGAATCTTTGTATCTATATAATTCAGAGAAATGTATGTTGTTAAAATAAATGATGTATTATTTTCTGTTAATCAGATTTGCAGGTTGGGTTCAGATAAAATCCTATTAACATGACATTTCCAAAGCACCAAAATTCTCTGGTTGGTTGATCCTCACCCTGCTTATTAGGATCAGGCTCGGGACTAGAGGGCGAGGGTCCTGTTAGGGAGGGTGAAGCAGGTGGGGGAGGGTGGTGCTTATCACAGTCTTGGAGACGAGCTGTCTTGGACGTCTCGATCCCCTTCACCCTCCGAGCATGGCGGTTCCCCTTGTAGTGGGCCTCTGCCTGGCTCTAGCAGAAGGATTTTACAGAGGTATACTTGAAATCATGGATTTGATTTTTTTTTCTTTCAATACATTTCAAAAACAAGACGTGTACCAAACAAAGTACAGTAACTCCCAAAATCTCCATTTGAGCTTTCAAGTGACCATCAGTTGAATACCATGTTTGTGTAGATGTGTGTCATAACGTAGCAGAAACTGAGCGTTTCTAACCAAGAATGCTCGGTGGACTTTCTTGTATTGATAAATATTTCATCAAGCAAACCCTTATATTTTTTTTGTTCCCAAGGAAAACACAAAAATGACTCACACATTCTGAAACCCATTCTGGCACCCTGTGTTTTTGGTGCATTACAGTGAATGTCTGTTTAGCGAGTGGTTGGCGGTCTGATGTGCTGATGAGGCTGTCAGGGAAGATTAGCCTCAAGAATATTCTCGTCTTCCTTCACTACTGGTGTAATCACTGAACTAGCCTGCTGAGCAGATGATTACTATTGAGTGGTGAGATTATTTAAAATGGACTGGAGGGCTGTGGGCAACCAGTGTCAGTTGACTCTCCGCTACTGAGAGAAAAAATGTAGCTCATTAAGAAGACAAGTGTTTGTCTGATTGCACTTAAGAGGATCATTTTCAGGTCAGAAAATGTGAAATTTGAGTTGACCTTTCAGTAAATCCTCAGTAGAGTTGTGGAGTGTGTGTATAGTTTGTCAGTTATTGGGAGACAAGGCATGTGTTTTAAGTTGTAATCCTCATTTTTCATATTATGATTTTCATGAAATCAAACCCTATTTTCAATACTGTTCATGGTTGGCACTTTTTTTTAGTAATAACCACAATATATTTTGCAATCTGTAATGACATCATTCCCACTTAACATTGGCTTAAACCGTAAGATGCAGAAAAGTCCAATAAGGAAATACATCAAAGATCAGATATGTGCATGTCAGCATCAGATGATATCAAAGGAAAGAGTGAGGCTACAAATGTAGTTTCTGTTAGCTCTTCACTTATACAGTATACGAGATTGTGTGTGTGTGTGTGTGTGTGAGTGCAGAAGCAGAGCCCTGCTGGCCTTAGATAGGCTTCATTACATCAATAACAAGGATGAGGAACCTGCTAACGCTGCATGGTAGTTTGGGACTCGGTGGGGTGAGAAGCTTCACCAAGGCAAAGAGACCACTGGGACGTGTCCGCGATGCCTCTGTAAGCCTGAGGTATTAACTGCCAATGTTAGTTACCCATATAGCACTCATCCTGATTGGTGATGACAGAAAGGCAGATATAGCTCTGCCTGTGTAACCCAACTCCTCATTGCTGCTACCCAAAGCCCTGCAATTACACAAGGAGAGGAAGCCTTACAACACCACAATCAGATGACAGAAGAGAGTTTGAAAGGCAGACGCACTTAATGCCTCTTCTCTTTGCCGTTCACACTCCCATGCTGCCAGGCTTCACCCTGCAACTCCCAGCTGTTCTCTTTCTGCTCAAGTTTTGATTCTTCCACTCTCCCTGTGACCTTCAGTGTCAGATCTTAAGAAATCAATGAAATCCATGGCCGAGGTGGGGGGTGGGTTGCTGCAGAAACAATAGGATGCAAGAGATTAACGCATCCGATCTTTGAAGGAAACCTGAAGAATGATCAAATATAAATGATGTTTGGTGGAGTAGGTGAGACTGAGAGGAGCTACGAATGAGCCCATGGAAACGGGTGTATAGATGAACGAAGAAGCAGAGATGGGATTTAAGAAGAGGCAAACGCGAGCAAGTGAATGTCCCTGAAATCCCTTTTCTCTCTAAGCAGGATGCGCTTTGATGTTTTATCTATAAAGCGACAAAGGCACAGAAAGCCGCGAGAGCGGGTCTAGAAAAGCTACTGTACAGGGTACTGGCAGCAGCGACAGGGAGAGGGGGTGGGCAGGAGCTGGAGAGGTGGAGGGAAGGAGAGGGGACAGATGATACAGTATACCCTACAGAGGGGAAAGCAGAAACATGAAAACCGATGAGGAAAATGGTGAGCAAACTCACTTGCTGAATAGACCGGGGGGAGGGGGGGGGTTTGTTGTGGGCCTGAGAAGAACAAGAACAAGAAGAGAGAGAGAGGTGTCCAGTATGGTACTGCAGTGGTGACGATGGCTAATGCAGCATGGTGTGACGTCAGCCTTGCAGCAGAGCTGAGCTAAACACTGGCAGGCAAATCTGTCCTCTGTGGCCTGAAATGAATTGCATTGTTAGACTTGCAACACATGTGGCTCCAGCATAGCAGCAGCAAGAAGCTGCAGTCTGAATGGCTACTTTCAATCAATCTGCTACTCCCCCAACTCCCGTTTAACCCCCGCCTCCTCCCGAGATGAACGGGAAAAAAGAAACATGTTGGTATTATTAATGTCCTTTGGTGGCTTATGCCCCGAAGAACACTTCATCAAAAATAATGAGAGTTTGCCCGCCATTAAACAGCCCAGACAGTGCAAGTAAGCCACGTTGTGTACTGTAAGCAGAGTATTCCTTCATTATTAAAGAATGTCCACCGTGCTTTGAGCTCCTGGTCTCTCAGGTTACTGTGTGAAGTGCTGGAGAGCTGCAGCAGAGCAGATGCACACACAGGCTCACAATTAAATCAGCAGACGATACAAACAGGTGGCTCGGTGTGAGACGTCCCACCGCATCTTGCAGACGTGACACCAACACACCCATGAATTTCACAGAGGCGCGTTCATGTTTACCCGAGCGGTGTGTAGATATGCGCATGCTGTATGCCGCCCCCCACTCATGTGCTGTATCCCGTGCTCATGTAGACCACGTGAGAACAAGCAGGTCCGAGCGGGGCAAGATATAATTAAGCAGCCCATCACAGAGTTACACAAGTTTCAGATGACTCCCTCCCTGCCTGTGTCCTTTTAACAACATTGCATTTAGAGTACTAGTATTTAGCACTTCATCACTGGAATGCATTTATATTTTTATCCAAACATGTATGTGTGGCTTTTTGTTTTTGCTTTCTACTCATGTTTATGTGAGAGGTTACAGCATAGGTCATGAATACCAATCCATAAAATCCCTTTCAATATTGATGAATACACATTAATCAAGTTCAGATGTTTTGTTGCACATGTCAAAAGTCAGCTCTCGTTTCTCACTTCCAATAGAATTGACTGTGCAGATTATCGTGAGCTGTTTGCTTGTGGGATAGAGATGCATGATCAGAGATGTTGTGGCCCACCAGGAAGTGTTTCCACCACACACCGTGTATGTTTACAAACACAAACACACTGTAAAAGGCCTAGTACTTGGCACTTCAGCCATGACATCCAGTAGCTGGGTTTTGGATGTCCACATTATGAGCTATTTGCTTTTCAACTTCAGTTAACACTACTGCCTCTTTAATGGGGACACTCAAATCATTCCTCTAGGGTTTCATCACTTCTGGTCTATTTTATTTCCGTCCCTCTGCCTCACGTTGGCACGTTGCCGTCTGTCAAGAGTGAAATGCAGTGAATAGGGTTGGGCACCGAGATCCGGTTCCAAATAGTTCCTAACGTCCGGTTCCAGAACCGTTATGAAGATGTTTGAATTTCGATACATTATTTCGGTTCCTAAATGCCCGCACTAGTTTGTTTCCGCGGTTTGTATTACTGCCAATCGCCGAACAGAGAAGAAGAAGCCGCTGAACACCAACGAAGAAGCGTCAACCGGAAGTGTTTGCATAACCGAGCGAGTCGAGTATGGATAGCGTGCGTCTGCGGTCCAAAGTGTGGCTTCACTTTTCTAAAAACAACGAAATCTCAGCAAAATGCATGCATAATCTCTTGCGACAAGATTATTTTGTGCATAGGAGGGTGCACGACGAACATGAAAAAGCACCTCCTCCGAGTTCATGGAGTAGAAATAAATGTGTGCTCCGTCTTTGACGCGCTGCGCTAACCGTCTCTTCCTCTGGCTCTGGGTCTGGCTCCGGCACCGCAGTGACTGCACTGCAGTCCGAATCCGAAAAGTTAAACAATAACTAATATGTCTTGCGCCAACATTGAGGCAGCTAACAAATTAGCCCACGTATTTTTCATAGACAATAGGGCTGTTCGATTTTGTCCAAAAATAAAATCCCGATTTTCTTTTCTCAAAATCCGATTTTCGATTACGATTATTTTGTGAAATGACAAAAGGCAAAGAAATTATTTCAAATATGCTGTTTTTTATTGAACATTTTGCAAATAATTTCCCCGTTGGGATTTGAGTGCAAACCTTGCTCTTATTAAACAAAAAATCCCTCAAGCGATTAATATAAAGAACACTTAATGAACTTTTGCCATCTGGCTTTGCTCCATGTTATCTTCTTGTAGACCTCTTGTAAACAAAAAAAAAAAAACAATCCCTTTGGGATTAAGAGAAAAACCTCACTTTCACATGTATCTTAAGGTGTGTCCATTAAACAAAAATGAATGAATCAAGTGCAGAACTTTAAATTTACGACCTGAGATTGCTAACGTTAGCCAGGCTGGTGACTCCACGACTCCGTGATGTGCTGAGCCTACTCCTTCACCTTAGCGGCAAAGGGGAAGATGTCGGTGCAACAAAAGGAAGGTTTTACAAGTTGTTTCTTATTGTTTATTTGCTATTCTGCACCAGGTTAGCCCAGCAGTGGGAGCACGGTAATTTAACATGTTAAATGTTTAAGGTAGCTTTGAGGTAGGGCTGGGCAATTTGGCCTAAAAATAAAATCTATATTTTTTCAAACTAATTGACAATTTCCGATTTAAACCTCGATTTTTTCGAAAATAAAATACCAAGTAAAAATACCAAGGCAAAATTGAAATACATATTTTCTTTATTAACACAATAATAATTAATAATAAAAATAATAATTGGCTGCGGGTAAGGAAGAGCCCGGGAGGGGTGGGGGAGGGGCGGGGCTTAAGGAGAAGGGGCGGGCAGACGCAAGAGGGAATGGTAAATGGTCCTCATTTATATAGTGCTTTTATCCAAAGCGCTTTACAGTAATGACTGACATTCACCCATTCGCTTAGGGTGAGGTGTCTTGCTCAGGGACACCCGGCACTCAGCTAGGAGGAGCCGGGGATTGAGCCGGCAATCTTGCGGTTGCCAGCCAACCCGCTCTACCACCTGAGCTAAACCTCCCCTAGGGAAGAGAGAGGAGAGATAGGATAGCACCAAGGAGCAATAAACAGAGATCGCAAACTTTTGCAAGTGTTCATTGGTAAAAGGACATTTGAGTTTGTGGCCATTTTTATGGTATGTCTGTTGGGGGCGGTGAATGTGATTGTATATGGCTGACTTTTGCGCATGTTCTGGAAAGTGAGTTGGCTACTACAGAGTCCCCCCCCCACCCCCCCAGGCTAAAATTGGAGCTGAGAAACTGTGAACCAAGTTCTCACCTGCTCCAGCTGTACAGTCAATCACCGAAGTTTGACTCCAGTCAACTTCACTTTTTAGGTCATGATTTAATGTGTCAAGTGGGCTCTGGCACAGCTTGACTGTCCCCTAGGCTCGGCTCCCCATCCTGTTTCTACGGTTGTCAAGCTTTCTTTACTGTGGCAGATTTACCACAGACAATGCTTGGTTATTTTCTCATTCTCATCCCATTCAGCAACTATTGATTTTGGCAGCTGAAATTACAGCCGTCTCTGGCCAAGCTGTCAGGAATGGTGCCGGGCATAGTAGTTTGCTTACAGGGTACTGCGTTAATCTCATGACGCACACTGACCCAAAAAGCATCTGTTAAACGGTGAATGCCTTTTTCAAAAATAATTCCATCACATTCACGTGTGTCATTCAAGGAGCCAACAGGAAGTCAGCTGTTGCTCTCAATTGGCTCGGCTGGACTTTGTGGTTAGCTGAAGTTGCAACTATAAGTAGTATGCTAGTTAGCCGGATATGCTTACAATGCAGTTACCATTTGAGCAGATAAAACACACTGTTTAATCAATTTCTTCCACTTTTGTGTGCGCCCTCCATACTTCATTTCATACCTCTGAGTTGAAGCGTATTTGACAGACGTTGCAGGAGATAATTGGCCGCTTTGTCTTCACCATAGGTGGCCCGAAGGTGTGCGTCATCACAGCCTTCTGGACGGGGTCCATCTGAGGACAGACAACCCAGAGGTCAAAGATTCAGTAACAGGGTAGTGTTTCTGTGTGTCTCTTCACAGCAGTCCAGTGATTGTGGACGAGAGAGAGAGAGGGATTAAATGAAAGGTGCAGGTGAGTGATGGGGGAGCCGCTGAGGGGGAGAAAGCTGGGAGATAAAAAAGATTGGAAAAGAGTGAGCTGAAGAGGTAGCAGTGATTGATGTGGACAGGAGGGGGGTGTGTTTTCACAGTAACAGCTGCTGCTGCTGTGCTGGAGTTCTTGGGTGCCTTTCAAACGATTTAATTCATGCTGGGGTTAGAAGGGCCTAATTACAGACCCAATGTCTGCAAAAATGTGTACTTTGTTTGTGTGCTACAAAACTTCTGCTTTTCAACCGTCATACCAGGATATTCCGCAAATCAGTAGAAATATTACCCCTTCCTAGTACCTTGATAAGAGATAAAGTGTGTTTTCGATTAGAGGGGACATTATGGCTTTGCTGCAAGAAAAGCAATCAACTCCAGCTGCTGGGAAATTGAATTCTACATCTTAATCAGTAGACTGAGTAATAAAACTACAGAAATATATTGTTTAAGCGGATGGAATATATATATATATATATATATATATATATATATATATATATATATATATATATATATATATATAAATCAAATCTAGACTCTCTCTCTCTCTCTCTCTCTCTCTCTCTTAAATTAACCAGATGGAATACAGAATACAAAATCCTAAAATTGAATACACAAAAAACAAACTGTCAATAGACATTTTTCATCAGAGGTATAATTAGTGTATTACGACAAAAAATAAATATACACTTGCTTCATGGTAAACCTCTCTGTTCTCCAGATGAAAAACACAAAATAAAGGGGTAAACTGGATACACAAGTTAGAGACAGAAGTAAAGAAAAAAAAAGCAGGATATAGTCTATAAATATTCCCAACAATGCATTCAAACTAGGTTTAAATTTTCAGACCAATTATACCATTTCCCCTGGTGCCTGGAGCTAGAGAGTGTAAACAGTCTCTCATTTGGCAGCAGACGTTCACAGTCTGAGTAAGCGATGAGAGGCCAAGTAAAACCGCAGTGTAATTTTGGCTGCTTAAAGAGGGAAACACCCGGCCTTGTGGTTGTTAGACGCTGCCAGTGGGCCGGAGAGCTCACACGGGGCCATTCCAGTTGTCTAGAAATGATGTGGTAGCATTTAATGAGTGACGTGGCATTTATAAGTGCTTTATCTGAGAAAAAGATTGGTTGATATATTTGAAGTAAAGGTTACAGGCTGATGATTTTATTTTGGAATTATACTTGATATAATTAAATTATATATATATATATATATATTTATGATATTTAATTGATCATTATCTGTAATAAATACCAATGGACTAATCAATTCTTCAATCAATGTCCCATTAGCTGTTATTTCCCAGTAGTGTAAAACAGAAAAATAGAACCCAAAGTGGTAAAGTTATGATACGGTTTGAAGAAATTATAACACAAAGAAGTCACACTGATTTATTACATCGTAAAGTATTAATGTTTGCCTCCTGCAATTTTATAGAAAGCGTCTTTTAGAGCCGCCATTGGCCAATGGCCAGATGACACTAGAGAGCAGGAACAACCTTGTAAATACAATCAAGCTGCAATATTGCTCTCAGATTTTCTGCATCTATTCTGATATAGGTGACCGGTGCAGAAGGTCCGCAACGCGATACATATTATTTGTGCTATTGTAAAGTTATGGCCTCTTTGGGTGGCATTGCTAATGTAACTTTACAGCTCAGCAAGTTTACATTTCCAGTGTAACCTCCTCCTGAAATCTGCTTTGTTGCTGATTTCAATTCTGGACACAAATGGGTGAGATCTGCAGCGTGAGTTGCCATGGCGATCCAGCCAGGTTAAAGCCACTTCTATGACTTGGAAAACTGGTTTAGGTAAACATAAAGTAAACATACTTTACAAACGCACTAATATCAATTTGTGGTACGTCCCCCTGTAACTCGCCTTTGTTTGAGCACATCTGTACATTTGTGGAGGTGAATGCAAGACGGCTTGTGTGTTTATATCTGAGTGAATGATTGGCCGCCTCCTGATGTGTGTGCGTGCCAACAAGGTTGATTTAAAAAAACAAACACATCCTCTCTCATTGTCCTCTCCATCTGTTATTGGTGGTTGTTGCTCACAATTTTGACTTCCATCACTGTGTGTTTTTTTGCTGCCGTAATTTTACCGCCTCTCGTCACGATCTCTTTCTATATGTTCCTATGACCTCATTAAGCCATTAGTCAGCATTTTGGCTCCTCTCTCACTCTCCTCATTCAAACAGTAGAGCATTTTTTTGCACCAGAAATGTACAGTGTGAGTTTATGTACAGATTAATTCTTAAATATCTGATCTCTTCATGTATATAGTGTAGTCCCCCAGATAATCCCATGTTTGCGTTAATTTCCCACTTTTTAGAGGCAGCTGTGGCCCAGAGGTAGAGCTGGTTCTCTCTCTTTCCCGGCTCCTCTAGTCCAAATGCTGAAGTGAGAGGTGGTTACTATTTTATTGGTGTGAATGCTGGAAGCCAGATTCGACCAATAGAATTCTGGAAGCATTCACAACATATGTTCTTCTAAGAGTCAACATTCCATTTTTATTATTTCTCAGCTGCTTTTTTGGCATCTCTCTCCTTTCACGTTTTTCCACGCAGAAACTTCAAATCGTTCACTTTGATAAGGATGCGTTTGCTATAAATTTTTAATATCTATACCTTTAATACTTGTGAATGAATGCATGAATGCTCAAACTCAAATCGTTCCATATCTTTCATACATTCAGGTTGATATTCAACATTTAAATCCCATTCAAACATTTAGATATTAAACTTCTTTGAAGCTTATCAAACATTCTCACATTTTTACATGGGTGTGTATTTGTCTTCTTCTTTTCAAAAAAATATCTTTAACTTGCTCTTGTTCCTACAATTTTGATTCTTCATACAAAATTCCAGGTCAAAATGGAGAGACATTTGTACTCTTCCATAATGTAATAATGGAAACAAACAAACGGACACATTTGGCCGTAGGAGCCTGAAAGTAAGAAGATCTCCAACCAACTGCTGCATAGACTCTCATTATTACTGACACCAATGAACAGCAACTGTACCAGTTTTCTAACCTGCTCCCATTCTCAGACAGACACAACTGATTGAGATGATCTAATTAGTGCAGTTTGACACACACACACACACACACACACACACACACACACACACACACACACACACACACACAGAGTAACTCTATCTTAAGAGGAATCTCAGGATGATCCTTCTTTTTTCAAAATATAAGGCTCAGACTCTCACTGTATGTTAACGGTGACGAGGGGTGGACTTACTTTTCAAAATAAAACCACCAGAGGGTAACAGTCAGTGCGGTCACATGGTAAGATCGTATTGGTTTTTCCAAGAAATACGTTGCCACTCGACAGGGGGGTACTCTTCAAAAATCCCTGTTCCCATGCCGTTGAATAAGTCCGGGCAGTGATAATGGTCAGTGACCTGGCTGACTCCGCTTCGTTAGATGGCGCTGTAGCCCTTTCTACAAGACGGTGTTAGAACTACTTCCGGTACACGGCTACTTAAAAACAATAACAAACTATCTGGCGGCATACAGACAGACAGTCTCCTCGTCATTTTAGCATTGTCATTTTCTTCAATTATAAACATTTGAGCTCAAGTTTGCACGTGTTTAAATTTCACTGTGTGGACAGAGTGATTTTGACTGCGGTGCTCTGGCATCCGTGGCCACACTCAGTGTCCTCGCTGGAGCAGGAAGAATGATTAACCTGTGGAAGGGTCATTCTGCCTGAGTGCACGAAGATAAGCCTAATGATAATGTTTGTGTATGTGTGGCGCACATGCATCCCTGTTTGTCGCTGTGCTGACCTTCACATGAAACCCAATCGAGAAATGAGAAGGAGCCACAGAAAATGCTGACTGTAGAGAATCCAGCCCTGCGCCTATTATACAATTGATTAGCTGTAACTCATTTTATTGCAGTAAAACACTCGCCTGGGCATTTTCTCAATTGTGCTGAAACTCACTCTGAATGAAAAGTAAACAGCTGTCACTTTATCGCTTTCTGATTATACAGTATGAATCCTCAGCACTTTATCAATTCTCTTCATTCTGGAGACGACGCTCAGACACCAGAACACTAGCTCTGTCTTCTGGTGGAACAAGATGATAACAAGTCACAGAGACCATTTGTGCGCAGACGTACGTTCACGCTCGTGTTCAGGTTTGCCTGTGAGCACTCACTGTATTAAAGTTGTGGAAGAGGCCGATGCTGGCCGGGTGAGGCGACTCCAGGGGGAACTGGAGGAAGGGCTTCAGGTCCAGTGGGGGTGGGATGACAGACGGGCTCCTGAGGAAGGCAGGGACCTGCCCCAGTCGGTTTACACTTCCTGCGGTAGATACACAAAAAAGACATTTAAGACATTTTTAAAAAGCCTAACGCCATATAATTAACATATCTGATCAGGCGTTCCTCTTATGGACGACACTGTCATAAAATCATTAACTGAAATCTTTGCAGAAGGTTTGTTAGTGACAAGATGACAACAGCTACCACATTTAAATAAATCTTTTCTTCGAGGAAGAATTGAACATTTTGGGAAATACACCAAAAATCATAAAAATCAGCCTACCTGCACATCTAAAGGTCACTAATTTACATAGTATATTTTGTTTATTTATTCTGTACAAAATTACTTCCTGCAGTACCTTTAGACAGAGTCAGGCTAACCGTTTCCGATTTCCAGTCTTTGTGCTAAACTCCCCTTAAAGCTGATTGCTATAATAACTGTATAATAACTGTAATCTCGCACAATTATCAAGAGTCTATCCCCAAATGTCTGTTTTCTTTAAAACTGTTTCCTTAAATCTATATTATATCTGAATAAGTAGTTCTGTCAAACAGTTTTAAAGGTGTTGTAAAGATATTGCAAGCATTTCTATTGCCTCTCAATGGCTTTTAACACAGCGGCAGCTGAACCAGCGGCTTGTAACTAACGGTGCTAACAGTGTTTACTTGGGGGGACCGCCATATCAGCGCAGTGCAGAGCGGCGGCCATGAGCTAGCCAGTTGGGTACGCTCAGGTAGACATTCCTCCACTATATCTTATGGCAAATATTTTGTTTTGCTATGTTAATCTCTGAATATTCAATTCAGCACCTTTAACTGAAATGCTGTTTAAACTAATCTATCTGATCTGACCCTCATCTTCTGTATCATTTCCTCATATAGAGCCCCATTATCCCCCTCCCCCTCCCCCTCTTGCTCTCTGTTCTGTCGGTAGTAGCTCAGCAGTGGTGAATGCCTGCACTTGAGGAGTCTTGTGTGATGGGCAGGAGGGCTAAGCTCCTTAAGCCTCGCAGCTGGGGCGCTGCAGATATCCGCCTTTTCTCCATTCCTCCCTCTGTCTCTTTCTCGCCAAGCACAGTTTTCTATCCCCATTTCATGGTCCCTTATTCTGTCTGCCTGCCTCTGTATCCCTCATCTGTACTCCTCACTCCAGAACCAGTTCTCAAAGCTGTTTTGTTCGTCCTTCTCCTCATCCTCTTTCTGTTTTGCTCTCTCCTCAACTCTTCCGCTTCCTGTCCTTCTTGTATTTAGCATAAAAAAACAGTAGGATGTTCCAGAGAATTTGTATAATCTTTGTCCTGAGATTATATGCGGTTGGTTTCCTTTATTGCCAACACTTTGTGATGAAAAATTGGTAATTTGTCAAAACGACAGGTAGAAAAGACTATGTTGGTAACAGTAGATGAGACTCCTTTCACTGACAGCAGTGGAGATGTAAAAAATGTACTGTCAGGATCAGAAATAGATGGGGGTGGGGGTTCTCTGGCATTCCTCTTCAGACTGCTTCAGTCTTTGGGAGGCGGTGGCAGCTGAAGCTCAGCTGTAGCTATTGTCATTTGTGTGTGTGGCTGCTTTCACACATGCTGCATGAGAAGTAGGGAGTTCAGAAGGTAGAAGGGAAATAAGATATAAAAGTTGAGGTCACGCTTTAAATGTCTTTCAGACATGCCATGAATCCCACAGCTCACATGGCGGCCATTATCACCTCTCTGAACCAACCACGGCAAGGTTTGTGCTGAGTGCAAAACCAGTGGTAATAACACACCTACGTTCACACCAATATAGGAACATGCAGGAATGAGCAAACACTCAACAACACCGGATATCAGGAAGGAATTGAGTGTAAGCAATAGCAAGCTAAAAATAAAGTATTTTTATTCTTATATTTATTATTAAGTTAGATTTATGTATATATATATATATATATATATATATATGAGTAGAAAATATGTTATAGGCAATTAAACATATGGTTAACAAAGCATATAGTGGGACAATAATGATGTGGATTGGCATTGGCTCTATCATCATGCTTCCTCTTTGGTTAGTGAAGCGTTTTTCTGACACGCTTCTGGTAAATCCGCAGTTCATTTTACGCCACGTTACAATTCAAAGGTCAAAGCATGTCTACTGCTACTTAAATCGTTATTTGCTGTGCAGACGATCACAATAGAGTGATGTATTTAACGTTGGCACGCGACGTTTTCAGGGTCATATTCTGCACCATCCCACGGCGGCAGCTCGATGCGCTGCCAGTGTAGCAGCAGCCCTCCCTGACCTCCCCTCCCCTCCCGTGTGATTTACAATGACATCAGATAAGTGAACGCCACGACTCTTCAACACCGACCACGTAGGGAGGGTGCACATTGATTGGACACATTCTGAGGAGCGTTAAAGTGTTAAAGTGCTGCCAAACTCTATAAATCCAGGCCTCGCCATTTATTGCTACTTCTTTTCACTAAAATGAACAGACAGCGCTGTCTCACCCCACCCCTCGTCTTACTGACTTTTTCCCTTTTTTTCTAATGCAAATGTTTGGGTGAGAAAAGGATCAATGTCTGTGTAATAGCTTATTGAATTTTGGTGTAGATTGTGAGAGAGAGGTACCTGGACACAAATGAAGATAAGAGATTAAAAGAAAACACAGACAACTGGAGCCACAGTAGATTTGACAAACCCTGACGTGTGCACACGCAGGCATGCACACACCAATATGCTGTGACTAAGGCCTCTCAAATTGGCAATTCATTTAGCCAATTTAGGTTTAATGATCACAGAGGTAATGTCAATGTCAGTGACGTCGCTCTAGCCTCTCTGTATTCCCTGCCTGCCTCCATCTTTGCGCTCCGCGGGACGGGACGCTCTTGTGACATGCTGTCTAACAGAATGAAGTCTGATGAGAGGCAGAAGCACTGCAGGGTCCAACCGATTTAAAAAAAAAAAAAAAAAGAGAAATGAAAAAATGTAAAAAGAGATGCAGCCACCTTTAGTTACAGCTCCACACTCCAAGGAGACCAACAGCTTGGCACATGATGCCAGTCGCCTCCCATCTGCATCTAAATGGACTGCTGTGCACAGAAGACTCTGAAATGGGCTTCATGTGGCAGATTAGCCAGCCTTGCCTGACAAAACCCCCCGTCGCTGTCACTGCAGCAGAGACAACTCAGTGGGTCTGTTAACCCACTGCATCCACTGCCTTCTTGTTTGTCTTTCCCCCAGGTTCTGTGCACAAGGCAACATGGAGAAGAAAAAAAAGAGTTGGTGGCAGATTGCACCATTAAGATGTTTGCGATCGTCATCTGTTCAACGTTGTTTTTGAGTGGGAACGCAGCGCTCCCACATGTTTGGGATCAGGTTATCATCATAACCATTTCTCTGCAAAATAAACACTTGAGATGATTCGTTACGTCAGCTCTCTCCCACGTGGTGTAAATGTAAGTGTGTTAGAGGGGCTAACCTTTAAAGAAACAGAGTGCTAACTTTGTCGTGATTGCAGTGGGAAGATGGCTGTGTCTTAGTGTCGCATACTGCTGCTGTGAAGGACTGAGCATGAAATCCAATTTAATGCAGCGCAGCTTAGCCTCAAGTCAAAGGCGGCTATTTCAACCAGAGCTGGGGACAGGCGACAATACACACATACGCACACAAACGCTTCTAGTAAGAATTAATGATTTAAACGGAGTAATGTACGGGCTCAGCGCTGGTTAATGTTGTTTGTCTGTGTGAGATCTGGGGAACAGGGTGAAGGGGAGAGCCGGGGAAGGAGACCACAGTTGATTTCAGTGTGCACTTTGTTTTAATGATAGATGCTGTGCACCCCAGCGGCCAGGCTTAAATGCCATCCCTCAGAAGTCCTCTTTCACTGGAAATGTGTGTCTCTGTTTTTATGCAGTGCTTCGGAGAGCAGTCAGTCCTGCAGCCCCACGCTCTGATTTCATGCAGTATTTGCAACTAATGAAGACTTGGGCTTCCCCCTACAGATTTTGCACTGCGCTCATTAAAATTTAAATCATTATGTAATGATGGTAGTACATTGCTGTGTTTGGACTTTTCCCTACAAAAATGTTCTCATTGGAAATTCTGTGTCTGGATTATGAAACCTCGCAAAGAGGTAAAAACTCACTGAGAGGCAAGGAGATGGAGAAGAGGAGCAAAGAGGAGCTTGGGTGAGTGGTTGAAGTTGATTGAGTGAGGAAAAGAGATCTGGAAGAGCGAGGGAGATGAGGTGGAAAGAAAAGGAAAGCGAGGAGGGGGAGGGAGCCGCATGTTTTGAGGTGAGTCCAAGGTGACCAGAGGAGGTAAAGAGACATGTTAACCTGCAGGTTAATGTACAGAAGAAATACCATCTGTTCGGTGAAGAAAGCAGTTTTACTCCACACAGTTCAAATTTTATGGTGTTTATGTGTTCAAAATTTCACAGGTACGTTGTCAAAGTGGAGAAAGGAGTCCATTCGGTGCGGCTACTCATAAGGGTTAACCTTTGGCTGTCACATGCAAAACGTCATCCGCGCATGACCAATTTTTAGTTATTTATTTTTTTCCCCCTAAGGTTGTCGACATGCCATCTCTTGTTTTAAGCATTTAGATGATCATGAGACGTGGAGTTAGGAAGACAAGTCGTGTATGCTTCATTTTTATATAATTACATCAAAGGTAGAAGCGTCTCCTCTCCTCATCCTTCTGCATGTGTGTGCAAGTGTAGATAGGCTACTTCAAAGTCTTCTCCCCCTAAATGGAGGCGTTTTCAGGCTGATGTCTCCATGCATTTCACACTGCTTCTTCAGTGCCCAAGTGCAAGCCCTTGCCAGGCTGAGCCCCCCCCCCCTCATATCCAATGAGTTGATTATTCTGCTGTCCACGGACAATGACAAGTAGTTAACAGAGTGCCCTCATAATCACTAAACAGAATATGCAACTCATCAATATAAGACAATTCCAGCTGAATAGTGTGCAGCTTTTTCCCCCCTAATTATTTTGTTTAAACCCACTAATTCTGCACGTTTGCAGATCCATCCATCCATTTTCTACCGCTTATCCTGTATTTAGGGTCACGGGGGGGCTGGAGCCAATCCCAGCTGTCATTGGGCGAAGGCAGGGTACACCCTGGACAGGACGCCAGTCTATCGCAGGGCCGACATGTAGAGACAGACAACCATTCACACTCACATTCACACCTATGGGCAATTTAGAGTCACCAATTAACCTATCCCCATCTTGCATGTCTTTGGACTGTGGGAGGAAGCCGGAGAACCCGGAGAGAACCCACGCTTACACGGGGAGAACATGCAAACTCCACACAGAAGGAACCCGGGCCGACCCGGGAATCGAACCCAGGACCCTCTTGCTGTGAGGCGAGAGACGTTTGCAGATATATCAGATATTATATTTGTATTATTCTATAGAATTAGATTCCAGTTCTGGCTGCATATTGTTTGCAACTTGTGTGATCCAATCATGTTTTCAACATCTCCAAAGTGTCGTTAAAGTGATGGTTGGAGTGAAATGCACCCTAGGTAATTTCCACCATGACATCCAGCCATACACCCCCTCGGAAGCATTTTTAGCGATGGTCAGCATTGGTCAAGATAGCCGCTATCAGCCGAATGGCTTAGTACTAGCGCTATGGTACATTTTGTATATCTCGTAAATTATCCCACTAATAATGCATGGAATGTTACCAAACTTCTGCAGTAGTACACATAGGGTCTGTACTCACAAAACGAGGCATTTGAAAGTTTGTAAGTACACCAGGAGTTTATTTAAAAGAACACTTGCCTGATAGCTTCTATCCTCAGCTGCTATGCTACCGCAGCCTAGACGCCACTTCCGTGTTTACCCCGCCAATGCCGTGACGCGAGTTTCACGCGAGAGTATGAAAAAGTTTTGCTAAATGTTTATAAATGCTTGTATTATCAGGTCAACAAGTGTTGTCCTGATAATACAAGCATTAATAAAAATGTGTTGACCTCAAAATACAAGCATTTATAAAAACTCAGTGAAACTTTTTCATACTCTCGCGTGAAACTCGCGTCACGGCATTGGCGGGGTAAACACGGAAGTGGCGTCTAGGCTGCGGTAGCATAGCAGCTGAGGATAGAAGCTATCAGGCAAGTGTTCTTTTAAATAAACTCCTGGTGTACTTACAAACTTTCAAATGCCTCGTTTTGTGAGTACAGACCCTATGTGTACTACTGCAGAAGTTTGGTAACATTCCATGCATTATTAGTGGGGTAATTTACGAGATATACAATACCAATACTATAGCGCTAGTACTAAGCCATTTGTTGATCGCCCTATCCTGACCAATGCTGACCATCGCTAAAAATGCTTCCGAGGGGGGTGTTTGGCTGGATGTCATGGTGGAAATTACCTAGGGTGCATTTCACTCCGAACCATCACTTTAAGTCCAAATGTAAAACTTCTTTGAAAAAAGTTCCAAATTCACAACATGCCAAATCTGCCATTCAAATAGCAATGTACCAGATGCAGGCACACCTGACTTTTAGAGAGAATGGGAGATGACATTCTGACTGGTTTTCATTCACGTGAAGTACAAAACAACCTATGATTAATTAATTAACAGACTAAATTCAATGCAGTACCCCTTCAGTCTTACATTGAGTGTTCAGCCTATCAACTAATCTCAGAACCCCCCTGGAACTCTGTTATTTTCACTCATCTTATTTCCACTCATCTCTGTACATTTATGAAGTTGACCCGTAAAGGATCAGCACCATATTTTTTGCAAAATTTTTAAACATTGTTTCTGTTTTAATGCATGACCACAATCTTAACCTTAAGAACCTTTATCAAGCGTTTATTTGCGTAAGGGGCATCTGATCAGAAAAGGCTGTTATGTGTCGCTCTGGAAGTCATGGACAAATAATGATTTCATTTAATTCGGAGGACTGGTTGAACATTTTTCAACATTGCATTTTTGTGCAGTTTAGCAAGACTATGCGACCATTCATGCCCACATGCCTCTTTCCATTGCCTTTATATGTAATTATGCCACTCAATCTAAATTTAGCTATGTGTTCTGTCTAAACACACCCTTCAAAAAATGTTTCAGTTTTTAGAAAGCTGTAGGAGGCTCATTCACCTAGCCTCAATCCACACTGCTCTCGATAGAGAGCTTTGTTTCCG
This sequence comes from Eutrigla gurnardus, assembly GCF_963514095.1. Classification (NCBI taxonomy): domain Eukaryota; kingdom Metazoa; phylum Chordata; class Actinopteri; order Perciformes; family Triglidae; genus Eutrigla; species Eutrigla gurnardus. The sequence continues at coordinate 18,763,796 of NC_139916.1, read as the reverse complement.
GAAGAGGCTCAGGAAGCTCATGTCTGGCTCTTCGGGGAACAACCTGAACCTGGCTGCCAACCTTCTCTTTCATTACACTGCGGTCATGATGGAGCACAGTTTGAAGCAAACAGAGAGTGCATGAAACCAGGCAGAGAAAAGTAAGGACCATTAAGAGATCCACCGTGTCAACATGACCTGTAGTCCTGCCCCACATCATTATTCTGTGTGTCACACCATTTACACACCTGCTGGGAGCTGGCAGACCACACTACTGCAGATTCAGACCTACAGAAACCTGAGCATGTAGAGTACACAAGCAGACACACAAAGGCACACATGTGCAAAAGGGTGAACACAAAAGGAAAACAATGGCTACAGACGTACAGAAGCCAGGTGCATGTCCTTATTATGATGTTAAACAATAGAGAGCACACAAGGCAATGCTCACCTGATGTGTAATAGAGAGAAAATCTAAATGGAAGAAAAAGGAGGATGTATGCAGCTGTTCTAAATATCGCTTTGTTTTTCCACTGAAACGGAAATTACAGGCTACGTTTTGGGAACTGATGGGAGTCTGAAGGCCAGATTGTGGTTTTATGCTATAGCTTGGTCTTGGGTTATGCAGGGTGATTCAGGCTGGTGGCCTATGCTGCTGTGGTCTGCATACCTTCAGGACAGTTAACAACAAAGAGACTTAACCCATGGGTCTATGTGCAGTCTTGCCATTTTTGGCGTCCTTTAAACCAGTAAATTACAGAAGTGATTTGTGCAGCAGGTTTCAAGGCCTCCTACTTTTATAGTCATGGTCTTAAAGTCCTCTAAACTTAATGTCTTTATCATTGCTTTCCGAAGCAACACAGATGGACATTTTCTACTCTGACTCCCATATCATCATGACTGGAGAGTTTGCCTTCCAAAACCATTACATACATACATTACATGTGATTGTTTGCTGATCTATCACATGTGAATTAATCAAACCAAAGCTGCAGCTTTGGTTTGATTAATTTTACGCTCAAAACAGGCACATCTATGGTCCCTATAGAAGGACTTTGGTGATCCCGTTACTTTTTAACCAGCGAGATAAGCAGGTTGATACCTTTGTTTTTTATGGGAATTATCTCAACAACTATTGGATTGCCTTTAAACATGGTAGGATCTAGATATCCAGGTCGCCCAGTGAATAAACCTTAATGACAAAAATATCTTCAAATCTACCAGATGGATTGCCACAAAGTTTTGTACAGACATTTACTGTATGTCACATTTTTGTGACTTTTTGCTTTAAATCCATCATAAGTTTGAATGTCTTGACAACTATTGGAGGAATCAGCATAATATTCATGTCTTTAACAAATGATGAATTTGAATTAATTTGGCCATGCCAAGACTTTGCCGGGAGTAACAGTAGACTTAATAGAAGTTGTAGCCTGGACGAGCCCTGACCAATCATAGCTTGCTGTATTTACAACATGCTGGACGTGCGTACTGTGGGTAGTTGAGATTACTCAGATCACCTGATAGCATCACATCATCCATCTTTCACTTCAACAAGTTTTAAGAGGGGAGCACTTTCTGTTCTTATGGGTCATAAGGCACTTTGGAGAAATTGCCAAACTAAGTGAGAGAAAGCAACGTTTTTGTGACGGCAATAGCTGCCCCAGATATTCCATTTGTTGTCTTTCACTATGGTAAACTACACAGGACAGAATAAGCAACTGTGTTACTGCTGACGACCAAGTATTGTTGGATCGGACCGTTCTCCGATCCCAGCATACCGTAAATTCTGAAAGAAATGTGACGGTAAATGAGAAATATGTCCTATAAAAGGTTATTTTATGAATAAATAAACATATTATTTATCCTGGGAAGACTGCATCTGTAATTATAGACCTTCAGAGAGAGATATAGATTAGATCTATAGATTTGACCTTCCTTTCTTTGTGCGCTGGTTTGGTTCCGGTTTCACAAACGTATGAAATACATGTCAGATTGTCGAACGAATTCAAGCGTCCGTTTAAAATGTCAATACCTTTCATCCCTTGCTGCATTTCCTGAATTCAAAGGTCACGTTGTTTATCGGGGACAACATGCAGCTGTTATTCTTTCGGAGGACATTGATGAGTGGGGAGATTTTGTGTGAATGGATTACCTCTGGTTGAGTGGACCGTGATGCGCCAAGGATGTTTTTTCATAGTGCTGAGTGAGGTCTTTGCATCAGTCTAGAAGAAGCCCTGGCCCATTTTTAAATAAATAAAGACCTCAGACCTCAGTCTGAAATATTTATCATAAAAATCACTAAGTTACTGAACTGCGTTCCACACTCTTCTTCACCGAGGGAGATGAAGCTCCTTTAACCCATTTCTTTCTTACTCCACTGCTGATTGTGTCGACGTGTTTGGCATTTCATTAATGAAATACAGTATTTAGACGACGGTGGACGGGGGGGGATCTCTTTAATGATGGACAGATGGAGATGTCATCGTGTTTCATGGGCACTATTTTGGTCTCTGGACTCACACCAATACCTCAGTAAAGTAAACAAACGCAGTATATAAAACCCTTTTGCGCCATGTTGCTGTGATCTTGTCTCAGTGTGTTCTGTGTCTAATACATACAGAGTTAAAGCCTCAGCTCCAGGGAGGGATTACCACAAGCTCAAACTCACACTCAGATCACAGGAAGACGAGCAGGGGTAAGAAAATATAGTAGTAAAATGTTTAGTAGAACAAGGTCATCGCAGTTAATCAAATCTAAAATGAGAAGCAAGCATTAATGTTCATAAACTGACAAGATGTTGCAACCGAAAAATGTGAAAGTCTTCGCTGCGTCACGTTGATTAAAAAATGAATAAATCTAAAGAATCTGCATTTTAATCTTTAAATAAAAATCCATGACAGGACGTGTGTGGTCTTAGGATCATCGTTAAAACAATAATGTCCCTTTATGTATTTCATTCAATCAACACATTCTGTAATATTCTGCAGTGATAAACATCAACATTATTACACTAAATGCTTTTTTACTAAACAATATTATTTTAATATACAGATAGTACCTACATTATTATCTCAGATTACTCTGAAGTCAAATCAAAGTTAATATTGTTGCATTTTTTTATTTTGTTACTTTTGAACAGGTTTGGTTCAGTACTTTTAAACCTGTAGGGAAGGTCAACTGTATAAGCACACGGCCTTTTGACCTCTTCTGTCCGTTTTATATTGCTTTTAATGCCATTGTGTGTGTATGTGCAAATAAGGAAACTTCTAGACCGTCATGTGCGTATGTGTATATGAATAACTGATGACTGCAGAATAGCGTTGAACAGGATCAGCAAGGACCCCAACTCCCACCATCCTACAGATTTCCCCCTTTTATCACACCGGTCTTTTCCTAATCATGACTACATGACAAAGTCAACACATCTAAGTGGTTGACAGCAGCATATGAGGCCAAAAGTTTGTGCCAGAGATGAGTGATGACCTTGGCAGAAGAGGAATGCAACTGTAGAAAATAACTAAACGTTCGGATCAATAGGAGAGAAAAAGGATTTCTGAGATCATCTTACCCAATAGCATCCTGTAGAAGTCCACTTTCAACTTCTCTTTCCCACGTTATCTCCTCGCTTGACTCCTCTCTCCCTCAATCGGCTACGGACGTGACTCAAACCTTAAGCGTCCACCTCTCTGGCTCTCGAGACTCAGTGTGAGACGAAAAAAGACATCCCGACATCACAGCCTTCACTTTGCATCGCTACGCTGTGCCTCCTCCGCTCCCCTCGTCCACATGAGATGCTTCTCCTTCAGATCTCGACACGCGTCTCTTGCTCAGCCAGCTGTTGCCAGAGGAGGAGCACAGCAGCAGCCCCGGCTGCACAAACGCAACCTACTGCAAGGAAGCCTGTAATTTATTCACTGTTATATATTCTATCCAGCAGCAGGAACACCAGAGAATACAGTTGAGATGGAGCTCTACCTCACTGGAGGAACCTCAGCACCACACCGTACCTCTCACTCTCTCCCTCTCTCTCTCATATTTTGGGGTTGGGTATAACCTAAAGGCACCTTGCATTCCTGAGCTGCTATTGGCTGGAGGCTCAGCCAATGGGAGCAGTCAGAGCAGAGCATTTTCTTTGGGTGTTTGAATGAGGAGGCAGAGTGATAATGCTGCTGTCGATTCTGCTCTCCCTCTCCCTCCGTTACCCTTTTTCCCTGCTGTTTATTATTGACTGTTTTTTTCCCTCTCACGTCTCCTCTTGTTTCCCTCCATGATCTGCCTCGTGCTTCACACTGGCAGCATCTGAAACGTGTCTCCCCTCACAACATCCTCCACCTATGTGAGGCTGATATCTGCTCTGTTCTCCCTTTCTAACTGTTTGTTGGAAGCAGACACGGAGGTGCGACGGAGACTGACGGCTTGGACGCCTCGAAGTGTTGGAGGGAGGGGAGACTGAGGTCAAAGCAGACTGACTGAGGATGAAGGAGGAGCATGCAGGCAGCTGTTTGACAGGCAGGCACTCCTAAATTAGCTCAGAAAACTAAACTGTAGTTAGTACTTAATGCATTCAAAGCTAATGTATATGTAAGACTTCGGCAAATTATTTCCCACGAGATCAGGCAGCATGGCCGGCAGCTTTAGACAAGGTAGAAATAATTGATAGTAAATAAATATATACAGTGAAACAGATAAGCCTGTGAATGCCAGCCTGTGCGTGTGTTTAATCTTGTGTGAACCCAAGATGGGGTGTGTGTGTGAGAAAGGGATACGGTTTCCTCATTAGTTGAGTCGGGCTGAATAATGCAGGTAGGTGTATTGTTGTGGCCAATGGGCCAGGTGCTAATGTGGCTGTCTGAGGTTGAAGGGGCAGACACAGCATGACTTTAATGGATGTCACCATGGGAAACTGAAATCCGACCACTGGACTCGGGTGACGCACCATTCTGCATGTGTATCTCTTTGGGGATGTAAGTTAAGGCTTTAGGGTGTTCACTTATTTAACATTTTGCTTCTGTTGCGTTTGAAAGATCTGACTGCCAGGTTGATGAAATACAAATAAAGTGCCAGTGTGTAGCGTTTTGGGTGATCTATTAGCAGAAATGTACAATATTCCTAACAATGTTTTCATTAGTGTGGAATCACCTCAAACGTAGAGATATTTCTGTTAGCTTAGAATGAGCCCTCCGTGTCTACACAGAGAAGCCGGTCCTCTTGAAGGAGTTCGCCGTGTTGCACCGCCATGTTTCTACGGTAGCCCAAAACCCAACACTGACCTCTCTGTTTGAAATGACTGGATTCTTGTTTGAAATGAGAAAATATTGGGATTATATTTTATGCTTTATGCTGCAAAGTATAGATATAATGATTCAGGTTTGTATCAGGGTAGTCAGCTGTGTACAGTAGAGTGCAGTCCTGTGTGTGTGTGTGTGTGTGTGTGTGTGTGTGTGTGTGTGTGTGTGTGTGTGTGTGTGTGTGTGTGTGTGTGTGTGTGTGCATGCGCGTGTGATTATGTGCATGTGACCTCACCCATCCTATCATTCGCTCATTCTGCCCCAGGAGGCCATAAATGTGTCGACAGGCTTGTTGAACGCTAATTTTAGCCGTGATCAGTAGCTGTGAGTACTGGGCGGTCCTGCCAATATTTAGTGAAGTCTTCATTTCATGTGCAACACCGGCGACACAACCTTAAGCACTAGTGTTCAATCAGCCACTTACAGGTTGAAGTGGCCAAGCAGCCAAAAATTGAGAGACGAAAGCAGCGTTTACCCACATAACTTGTGTTCTATCCCGCATGCACGGGCCTGATTCAATAATGTGCTGGAAAATCTAATTATGTCAAGTACTCCTTGACAAACGGATGAGAACATTATGAGTTTATGTTGTTTTTATTGGTTCTGCTGTTGGGATTTGCAATGAAACTTTCCCAGGAAAAGCTAAGTGATTTTTTTAATGTTTTTCAGCACATTTGAATCCCAAGCTTATAAAACGGAAAACGTCTTGCACTTCATCACACGTTGCTCATTATTTCTCCTGCATCTATTAAACTCCTCAATCTTTCTATGATGCTGATGAAAGAACAATTTGGTCAGGAATGTGAGGAGGCGCACAGACAGTGCTCGTTTTTTTTTTCTACAAGCACCAGTTCACTCTCTTTCTCTCCCTTCCCATCGCCTCTCCCATCATTCCTCTCCTGCATCGTACCGATGATGTACATGAAAGGTCGGGGGTCAGGCCGGGTCTAAGCACACATTCAGTGAGTGCTGACGTCAGTTAGAGACTGGCCAAACTTTCATCAAAGAGAGAAACCTTCAAAGCTCCGTGGAGGACTGTCACTCGCTCTTTGTTTCTGCTCAGAATATTGCAATAATGAGGGGATCCTGGCTTTTCCACCTCCCGGTTCAATCTAAGGTGATCAAAGGAGGAATGCGTGGAGTTGGGGGTCGGTTTGCATCGCTCAGAAGTCGGTGATGAGCTTACCTGAGCCCCACATTGGTCACCTCTGTTCTTCCCAAGGTACGAAGTCCGGTAGAGTCCAAAGGTGTCAGCCGACATAGAGTAATACAGACAGGTCCTCTCTGCGTGGATTGAGTAAAAGTACGCTCACGTTACTGTGCAGAGAGACTGTGAAGTAACACGGAGCGACATGAGCGCAGCACCAGTCAGCTGGAGAGTGGAAAGGGAAATGCTCGGCACAGGCAGCCACATACCAACAGTGTAGCTGCCTCAAACAGCAGGCAGCTTGATGTTCGGCTCCTTCATCTTCCTCACAGTCTCTTTTTTCGTTTTAGATCCCTTTTAATCCCTCCCCGTGTATCTCTGCATTTCCTATATGTGTTTTTTTTCTTCTTCCTGCCGTCACCTCTTTCCCGGGAGCGAAGGAAACAAGTGCACGGGATTCCAGAGGCTAATTCTGCCTCTTAGGACGGTGGAACCTAATATGTGAGGACAACTGTGGCAGGAGGGAGATCCAGGCAGAGTGTAAGGAAAAGGAGGGGCAGGGCAGAGACGAGGGAGACCCAGCGACGGATGGCAGATCTGAAGAAATGAGGACTGGAGTGTGTGTGTTGTTGAGGAGGAGGAGGGTGGCAAGCTGTTGAAACTTGAGAGACATGAAGGAGAGGAAGCAAGTGTTGACATGCAAATATGATTGGCGGATGAAACAAATGGATGCAGATAAGTTGTTACGTTAGGTAGCACTAACCAGAAGGACAGGCTCATCAAAAGTTGAAGCGATTAAAGCCGGGCATGAACTGCCTGGCCGGGGTGCACAGTTCGAGCTGGTGTCTGAATCCATCCAGGACTCCTGAAAATGACATTCCCTCACAACAAAACTGCTTTATGAATACATTGAGTCTGTGGAAGTCTGAATAATGAAGGGTTCGGCTTTGTGCATGGGTCAAAAACACAGGGCTTTCACAGAAGACTGCTGTATGCCTCCCTTGTTAACCAAGTACTTGGTTGCGTTCTTGTTTTGTTTCAATTTAATAGTCTTTTTAAGCCAAACCATGATAGTTTTATTGCCTAAACCTTGTGTTTTTTGGTTTTGTTCGTCAATTTTTAAAAAAAATGTTTTTCAAACTGCCAAAGTTCGGTCTGGGAAACATGTTTCCCTGTAAATGGAATTGAGAGTGGTGTTTAGTTGTATGGGAATGCAATTTTGTAGGAGACAGGGTTACTGTATCAGCAAATCCGTGAAAAGAACAGGAAAGTAACAACACGGCTCTAATTATCGACCAAATGTAGATACTTTCTTTTTGACATTTTTATTTCGTAAAATAAATATTTTTTGGTCTATTATTATATAACATTACCTGATATTTTAGGTTTTTATTGTTTCAATATCATTATCGACATATTCATCGTATCAAAGTCATCAAAGTATAACCCTTCTATAATGTCAGAAGACATCAGTACTATTTGCATCCAGGTGGAATAGTCAATGTGAGTATTTACAGCGGGGTATATATAGCATTGGAAAGGCAACAAGAGGCCACAATGCTATTTGCACACATTGGATACTGTTTGCAGCCTGCTGTAGGCTATGGTAACCAAGTACTTTTATTTTGAAAATATCAATAATAATAAAAACAGAACATAATAAGTCCACTAAGTGTAAAAAAGGCTTCTCACAGCCTACTAGTATTTTACTATTATTACTAAGTCTTTCTGGCACAAAGCCTTTCGGCTAGCAAACTATTCCTAAATTAAGGAGCATATTCAACTTGGCCTGATGTTAATTGCGTATTAGCTGCTGCGTGACTATTCTCGCCCGGGTGCAACTAGACACTCCAATTTTGATTAGATTTTGCATCAGTGTGATGAATACTTTGATTTGGGAGAAATTTAATTTGCTTCAGTTAACCTGCAAACAGACATTCCCGTCTGCTAATTGTATCCTTCTCAGTCAATTATCCAGAACATTGTTTTTGGTTGACTTGGGAGAACAACATGCTGTAAGCACACTGACTGACTGTATTATCACCTTGTAAAGTTGTTGTGGTAAGTGTTTGAAACACTTTTTGTACATCAGAGCAACAAAAAGCATCCGATATTCACTCTCTCGTAGCTCTGCATTTGGTCTCAACCACGTCCGGGGTGAAATAATCTTGCTGTTTGGTTCCTGGGCAGGTAGTGTACGGTTGATTTGTTGTAGCATTTTCACAGAAAACAGTGGCCTGCTGAGGCTGAAATGAAAACAATGAGCTGAAAGACACTTGAATGCTCTTTAGAGTTGAGGGGGACTGCAGAGTCAGGTGATGAAATCCCATTATGAGTGACCCCTCTCACATTACACAAAGTAGTTTGATCTATGGTTAATAAAAAATAAAATAGCTTGAAAAAACACAAACTATGATGGAGGATGTTATTCATACTGCCCACTCGTAATAGACAGTCCATTCATTTTACATTTACAGTTTTATTGCTGCGAGTAACAGGTTCCCTCGAGGCTTCAAGACGTTAACCAGGTGCTAAGACAGATGTTTATGCAAAGCTTAAATCAAGAAACCCTTTAATATAGTGCTTTAATCTGGTAACAGTAATTGGAGCAGTGTGGATGAAGATGCACTCATATAGCCCAACTTCCTAAAACCCTTTTTTATTTTACAGTCACAAGCATCAAACAGGAGGTCACTTTTTTGTGTTTGTTTTACAGTAGATGGCCTTCTGTTAAAACGCTGATCCAACACACTCTCAGCACTTCAGTCGCCTGTTAGTTGCATTTGTCATCCAATGATACACCCACAGGGAAGCGCTGGAATAGGTGGGATGATGGAATTGAAATGTGGCTGGCTGTGAGATAAACAGTCACACATCATTTACAAACATGATACTGTCGGGCTTCTGTGTGCCTGCATGTCGATTCCACGCCACTGCCAGTGAGTGTAAATTTAGAGTGGATATCAAAAATGTGCTTGCAAGTGTCGTTTCGGGGAGGTGGGAGAGTATTGGGTGGAGGAGCAGGAGGCGAAGGCTGAGGTGAGACTGACGCATGGCCCAATGTCGAGTAAATGTCAACCTAATTCTGATACGCTAACAGGCCTGTGAAGAAGTCAGCTTGATTCTGCCACATGCATTTCACAACCCACAGAATATGGTTGGTAAATTAAGGGTTTAAATATAGCTAAATGGCATCCAGGAGGCTATATGAGGTGCTCTTGTGCAAATGAGAGAGGCTATTTGGAAAAAACAAGTGATGGCACCGTCCCCTCAGACTTGACAGGCTCCCACTGTGACTGTGAGTGAGAGGTGCCTCAAATATTAAACTGGGCACGTAAACTCATAGCCCAGTTTAATATTTGCATAATATGGACACACACAAATAACCCCTGGCAACGTGCCACGTAGGGGTGAGGTTAAGGGACAGTGGGGAAGGACAGCAAACTGGAGTAGTAAGCACATTTCACCGGGGGGATACAGTTACACACACACACACACACACTCCCTGATTCCTCCCCCTCAGGGTCGCTCTTCTCTCTCTAAACCATTCTCTCTCTCTCTCTCTCTCTCTCTCTCTGCAATAAAAGTTTTACAAGAACGCTCACCATTACATCCGCTAGAGAAATGCAGGATGTTGCGTTCCTCTTTCTCTGATCTATAAATGGCTCGTCAATGTTTACGTGGTCTCCATTCCCCTCCACATGTTTGGACGACGTAAAAACAAATTCAGCCATTTAGTTAAACTACCGCTGGCCACAACGATGCCGTTACAGTTTTACGGCCCGCAGTCCACATCATCTTTTGACCACGTTGGCATTTGTCTCAGATAATTGATACGGCTTATACATTATGCAGACAGGGTAGCTGCCCTCAGAAGGACAGGTACTTGTTTTAGAAGATCATCAACCGGTTCAATATTACACTTCTAACCTTCATTTTAAATATTCACCATGACTTGTTCTTCACAAGAATACAGATAAATCAAGAAAAACCTATGTTTCTATAGAAAGGTGTAATTATTGTGCATGTTTTGGGGGAAAGTTAATGTTTTTTTGGTGCACTTCTTTAATGTTGATATTAATCACTCATTTTGTGTTGATATAAGAAGTATTCAAATAATTTACTTAAATACAAAAAGTGTACGTGAATGACAATATGTGAATGAGAATATGAATGTAAACATGCAATAACAAGTAAAGGCCCGACATATTTTTCAGTCTTTATTAGTAAATATTATCAGCAAAATGTACTTGAATTATCAGAAGTAAAAGTACTTTTATATCAACAGAATTCTGCCTGTCAGATTTGTGTTATACTATAAGTTATAATTGGATTATTGTAACTAATGCTTGGGCCTAAATACTTACTCTGTTAAAAGTGCTTAATTGCTCACACGACTCCCATATCTCATAGATATTGAGATACATTGTTTTTCTCATAAAATTGTTAATTGTCAATTGATTCTTAGGTGTCTGTGATATAGTTGGCTGATGCAGCCTGTGGCTCCACTTTACGGACGTATTTTTCATTCTGTGGTTAATTCAACACTTTCTTTTATGACGCTACTAATAACATCTTGTGGTTAACTCTGGGACCACAGAGAATCATTTGTCCCATTATCTATAAAGGCATTTTCAAACAAAATCAGTATAATGCCAAGAGTTTTACTTCAAATAGTGCCAGTTGTGTTGTTTTCCTACAGTGATTTTGGCTCCTTTTCAGCCCACTGTGCCAGCAGTCCTGAAGAGCACTATGTGGTTTTCTACTTCATTCTTTTCCACCTCAAGGATAAAAGCACCGACCACATCCCTCTTCCCTATTAGGCCTTGCTCCTCGGCGCTGCCTTTGAAGATTTAATCAGTCAGACTTCCTTGATTAATCCTTTTTCATGTCCTTTCACAGTAAATAATTACAGAGTTTGATATGATCGCTGGCTGATAGAGAGGAGAGAATGCAGATCTGTGATAGAGCCGTGTCCCCAGGTACCTTTATTAGCCTGATTATTCTGATCCAAACACACTCCATCAACCAGTTTACATGTAAATAGGTTAATTTTATTCCCCGTCCTCACTCTGCTGGCACGCAGTGTTTAGTCATTCTTTTCCCCCCAAATGTTTTCTGTTTTAATCAGTCTGTAGGCCTACTTTGTGCCACATTCCTGTCAAATGTTTAACATGCACACTAAAATGCTGTTGTGTTCTTCCCCCCAGCAGACCGTGTTTAACAGATGCCTGGATTACAGTCACTTATCAAGTGTAGGGAAGCCAAGCAGTGAAGGATCACGTCTCTCTTTTTCCACAACAATATTTGCAGAAGGCCTCAGTCAGACTTCAAGGTTACAGCAGATTGTCTAACAATGACACCTAGTGGCCAAATGCTCTCCTTACCCAACTGATGATTTTATTTTAGGAAAAAAAGCTTTCACCGCCTGGTGGCAGTGTTATTCTACTCATATATAGAGTCACTACTAACGAATGCAAATGATAATAACCAAAGCACTCCTCATGGGCATAAACGGAACAGGATACTTTTTTCCTGAACTTCATTTGAATTAAGATATTATCGCTGCCTGGGTAAGACTTGAGCACCGTTGGGTGCTTTGTTGTTGAGTAAAGGCATAATAGCTGCATGCTGTTGCGCAGCAGATGAGATGATGAGCTGCTGGCCCGACTGCCCCTCTCCCTCTAGGATTAGTGAGTTAATGCAACCATTCAGACACTGAGCTCCGATCAGCTGCTTAATACTGTTTTATCCCAAATAACACAGCCGTGGACATAGTTGTATGCTGTGTGTTTCACAGACAGTACACATGCAAAAGCATACATATACTATATCCAACACATACACTTTATATACAGTGTATTATGTAGATGACTTGCTGATAATAATCAGCCAGGAAGCTGCAATATGAACAACAATTCCATCATTTCCAATGATAACATTTTCCAGAGTTAAGGGATTAATGATTAAAGGGAAAATAAAGAATGTTCTTAAAGTAACGGCTGGAGTAAATATCTATTGATGGCTGTAAACAAATTTAAAATGTGCTGAACTGACCAGTGCGCTGACTAAATGACTTGGTTACACTTGCAATTTATTATTTGGAATTTGTAGCAATTTAACACTTTATTTTTCCTACTGAATTCCTGAAGAAACTATACAAAAAATACCAAAGTGTAGTAGCACATAAGACATTTTGTGCTGCCATCGTGGGCTCATTCAGATCATCTAGAGTCACAGTCAAAGGGGTCAAGGGTCAAAAAGGGTGAATTCAGCCCTTTCTTTGTCTTGGGCTAAAAGTGGCCTTTTGATTTGCCCCCCCAAAACATTGGCTTATCGACGGTTCATCATTTATCATTTGGTTAAATAACAATTATCCCACATTTCCAGTGTCAGGCGTCCTGTCTGAGGATCGTGTGTGCCTTCAAAGAGCAGAGAGATGCCCTGTTTTTGTTATTCATTCTGCCCTTTCAAAGTTAGTCTCTGGTTCCCCAGCTTGTAGTGCAAATGCACACACACACACACACACACACACACACACACACACACACACACACACACACACACACACACACACACACAGGCTTATACTAATCCTTGTGAATACAAAGTGATATATTTCTCCCACCGCAGGTCATGCGTGGGATGTCCGTCAGCATGTTTATCAGGATTATGAGCGTTTCATCCATAATATAATTTCTAACGTCATACAAACACTCGCTCTCCTAAATGGAAAGCTGTGGTGAACATTGGACAGAAATAACAGGAAGGTGTTGACCGGCAAAAATGATGAATCAACTGGAGACCATGACTCTCTCAGACCATTCCCACCAGTGAGCCATGACCCGGGGTGTGACCTTGTGACCCCCTCGAACTGACCTCTCAGTGGGTGGCCCTCAAACTGACCAGCCTGGATCATGAATCAACAGAAGTGGCTGCTCTTAGATCAGATCTTTGTTGGCTTTTTTTTTCATTGTTCTCACTTTGATAGTACATTTCCAGGCCGATATTTTTCTACTCGGTTACTGTTTTTGTTGTAATTTTCTCTTTTCCACCTCGTCATTTAATGTTTCTCCATTAGGGTCAATCTTCAGATTAAAGAAGGAAAGGCCGATATGTCCAACCCTATGAATCTTCAGTTAGATACTGGAAAATGTGCATGTTCCTGAATGTGTGTGTATATGAAGGGTCAACTGTATAAATGTACAGAGGTGTTAAATACGTATTTGAGAGATAAATTGTGGTCTGAGATGGCAGGACAGGATTATGCCGTCCCAGTGTCAGGGAAGAAGAAGGTCTGCGTTGCCGGGCAGCCATGTTAATCATAAATGTTTATCTTACAATCCGGCCTCGCACATCCGTCCTTTCATTAAAAGACGGATTAGAGAAGCTAAACCACCAAGATCTGGGGAGAGAAATGAGAAACAAAGTTGTAAACAGGACGGTGTCATATAAGACAAAAGGTCTATCTATCTATCTATCTATCTATCTATCTATCTATCTATCTATCTATCTATCTATCTATCTATCTATCTATCTATCTATCTATCTATCTATCTATCTATCCATCTATCTATCTATCCATGTCTGTCTACAGTATGTAGTAAACACAAGATCGATGGATTTTTAAAATATTTTTAATAACATCAAATTTTCCAAAAGACAACAGAAATGAAAAAGACAAAGAAAAGTGACATGTTATCCGATATAAATTTGTTGGAAATTAGATATTAATTTCCATAATATCGACCTGAGAATGACATTTTTGCTTCTTCACAGTGACATGAAATATTGTCCTAAACAAAGAAAGGGAGAAATAGGTAGAATGAGAGATAAACTATCGGTCTAAGAAGCGAACAGAGAGAAGCCTTGACCACAAATATGTACAAAAGGAAAACAAAACACACCTGCACATCAGAACAAAGTCCATATACACTGTATTAAATTAGAGAATAAATAAAATTACTTTCAATTTATGTAGAATATCTGATCTTGCCAAAGCTACATTAGAAGTGCTTATATCATAGTAATGTGACGTCCGGTCAAAACGGCCGGAGCAACATTTCCTTTTAGGACCCTTAAATTATTTGGTAATCGGTGTCTTGTATTGTGAAATGGATTGATGTAAGTCAAGTATTTTCTAATTTTAAGAGCATTAAGCAGTGCTAATCTAAGTGCACCACACGTGTAAACAAACCATTTTTATTCTACAGTTCCTCTACAAGCAGACTGTCTACTGAGTGAAACTAATCCTTCAGTCAGTGTCAGTCGGTCTTCATGAAGGATCACAGAGCAAAGACGAGCACTCGGATGCATTGATGGCTGAAGCAGGATGCACTCTCCTGATCCGCCTTAGTCTCTGTAGATGGACGTTATCTGTCGGGGGGGCATTTGCTGTGGATGGTAGGAGTCATACGGCCCCTCTAAGTGTACGTCGTAGCCAGTCTGAGTCTGATACAGGCCCTGGTCCACAGGGGTGGGGGAGTAGTGGTGTGGGGGTGGGTAGTGGGGTGAAGGCTCCTGTTTGGGCACCATGTTACTGCTGATGCTCAGGGGTGGTGTAGGGGGCCCGTCATACGGAGGGGTCCCCACGCCGCCGGCGTTATACTCATTTGGTGAGTGATTCTCGTACGCTCCTCCTTTCATCACTCTCAGGTGAAGCAGGTGAGCAGAGTCAAAAGTGCCGTACGGCGGACTCGGCAGGCCTGGAGAGGAGTAGCTCACCATGCCGCTGAGAGGAGCGGGAGCTGCCCGGACTCTGTGTCTATCCTCCGGCCTCATCCCAGAACCAGACGCCGGTCCCAGCTGCAAGCAGCCGGCCACCAGGTTGCTGGTGGGCTGCGAGAGGCCCTTACACAGTGTCTCCATGAAGGCCCTGCTCTCTGTGGAAAGGCCCCCCTCCAAGGCCTCAGACAGAGCGCAGATGTAGTTGCGGGCCAGCCGTAGCGTCTCGATCTTGGACAGTTTCTGTGTTTTGGAGTGACACGGCATGATGGTGCGCAGGTTCTCCAGTGCGTCATTTAGGCCGTGCATACGCGAACGCTCCCTGGCATTCGCCTTCACCCGTCTCGCACGGAATCGCTCCTGCCGGCCCTTCGTCATCCGCTTTTTCTTCGGCCCACGTCGCTTGGACTCGTTTTCATCTTCCTGTCCCTCCTCATCCTCCTCGTCTTCCTGCGCATCCTCACTCCCCATCTCCTTGTCCTCTTGGTCCTCTCCGCCTTCTCCGTAGCAGTGCGACGAGACAGATGCGTCCCCATCAGGTGAGCTCATGTCCCCATCCATCCACTGCAGAGGGCTGACAACCTCCTCTCCCTCACCTTGTCTCACATACGGCTTAATCATCATGGTACTGTAGAAACAAGACAACATCTTTGTCAAACACATGCTGTGGGGGAAAAAAACTTTTTCTTTTCAATCATTAGTACACTACCACAACAGAAGAGAGTGGTCAAAAGGCACTATTAAATGCAAGTAATGCTAAATAAATCTGTACAAAGTACTGCACTTAAGTACTGCTGTGAGGTATATTTAGATTATACATACAAAATGACAACACAATTATACAGTACATAATTTGAACCTTAGGTCAAGTCCTCCTTATTTTCGCTTTTCTGGCAATTTGTTTTAAGCAACAAACTGGATACAAACAAACCATTTAAAAAGTACACATATTGGGTGTTGTGTTGGTTAGATATTTCATAATTTGATTCTGAATAAATGTGATGACTTTGATTGCAATAAGAAATAACTCAAATCCCGTCTCCGGCCCTGTAACAGACGTACAAGTGTTTCAGCACCGGACAGTTCCCTCCTGTCGCGCTCCTCCGCCACAGGTGCCGGCTTTACACAAGACATAACTTCACCTACACACCGAACCTTTGCGTGCTGGCTGATTGATATGTTTTTTATTCATTTCCTGCGCCTCTCTCAGGGTAATCCCGGTCAATTTGTGAACTGGTAGGCTAATGCCACAAGCGAGATAAAGTCACTGACGGGACTTAAATCTGGGGCATCGCAGGATTTTCTCCCTGCATGAAGCGACGACCATGGGATTAAATGAAAGATCGACGTCCCCAGATCAGTGACAGACAGACTCAGATTGCATTGGAATCAGACATTTCCCAAAAAGCAGTAAAATGAATGCGTCACGACAAAATGCGTGATTGAGATGCTATTTGCTAAATGTCGACCAAAGAATATAAGGCTTTTCTGCATATTACATTTTTTGTTTCATTGCCTGACCTGTATTGAAAATAGTCTAAACGACTCCCAAAAACTCTCTCGTGCTACAAAATGCTTCCATAATTAAGCCGAAACATACCCGTGCTGATGTGTCCCGGGACCTCCACAGGAAGTTTAGAGATGATGGTTTTCTTTCACAGTTGCCGTGGAGTGTCCGTCTACGGTGTCCCCGTGCAGAGCTGTCCCACAGAGCCTCCGTGTGTGGGTCACTCTGCGGGGGCTCTGGGTTTTAACCTCCACGTCAAAGCTCCTCCCCCACACACATCCAATTCTGTTGAACTCGCGCGTGGCCGGCCCGTGGCTGGAGCGAGAGGCTCTCTCTCTCATCCCCCCACCCTCCCCGTGGGTGTGCGCGCGCGCGTGTGTGCGCGTGTTTGCGCGGAGGGAGATGTGCGTAAGCTTGCTGAAACTCTACAGATAAACCGCGAGAGGCCCGGGCCTTTGTTGCTTGGCGAGAGGCGGCCGCCAAATCCGCAGCACGTTCGCATTGAGCGGAGCAGAGACGCGCTCAGCGGGCTGAGCCTAACTGTATGTGACAGCTTGAAGTTGCGTGTGAGCAGGTGCTTGCTTCATCCAATCTTCCAGCCATCCATTCCTCTGCACTGCGGAGACAAGCTGTTGAACAAGTTCATTTCGCCCCAGAGGCAGCCCTGACCAGACGGGGTAAATTCGGTCACATGAGGTGTGCAGTTACAGTTTCAGTGTCTCTGGGACTCACGAATGGCCTCTTCTCTCTGCACTATATAGGTCCATGCGGCTTAAATCACCAGAACCCAGACTGAATGTTCAGGACTTTAGCACTCACGTACCCAAAGTTGAAGGCCTACAATAAAACATGATGTAGTCTACAAGTAGCTGAGAGGTTTTATGTTAAATCGTTTTTATAGCACCATCAGCATAAGCCTATGCTACCAATTCATACTGTAATATTATTAGGGATTCTTGCTATTATTATTGGTCTTGTTACATAGCATTTCATTATTTATTATTTACAGCTCTATTTTCATCATAGTTTATTTTGTTAAGTATTTACTTAAAATCAGAATCTGCTAAGGAAATCCATACATCTAAGTGTAAAGTAAATAAAGATGCTATCTGGGACTATTTTTTCAGCGTGATGCCAAAGAACCACTTATAGTCAAATAACCTTTGAGAATACAGCTTTTGTATTGTAGCTGGCAGATATAATGGAGTTAGGGAGTATAGTGGGGTAGAAGTATGGAGTGGAATATTGAAATATTCATGTTAAAATAGTAATATCCCCAGACTACAATGAAGAGTTAAAGTTAAAGTTTCTACAGAAAAAGCAGAGATTTTCCTCCTTTATTTAGTCCACACATTTTTCTTGCTTTTTAATATGCAACTTGACCACCGACAGTTTTCAGAAATGTGTGTGTACTGTAGCCTCAATCAGAGATGAGGAGCGGTAAGATTCTTTCTAACTTCACACGCACATGTTTTAGCATTTCATCATGTTTTAACATTTCATCATTTGAGGCGATTAATCAGACATGATGCGTCTCCCTGCAGCCACAAAGGGCTTTATACAACTGTTGTCACATATGCAGTGATACGCCCTACGACTAATACTTAGATGTGTAAAAATGGTGTCCACCCCCTTTAAGTACAAGTGAAAAAGTACTCAAGTGTAGTACTTGGGTAAATGTACTTTGTTACTTTCCACCACTGGTATTTTTCAAAAGGCCAACAGCTGTATCATCTTAACAGCAAATTTATCTTGGCTGGATATAATGATGAGTGAATACATTTTTTCCACAACCTATATGTTTGTTCTGAATGAAAAATATTTAAAGATATTTGTAAATGTTTTCTCTAAAATATGTTTATATTTTATTTTATATTTTTAATATTCCGGGTAAAACCTAAAGTTGACTTATCCAAGGCTGTAAAACCTTCTCAGATAACTTGATCATCAATTGAAACTTTAAATTTGCACTTGTTCATCATATCAAACCATCAAGTGCAACACATTAAATTACACACTTATGCAAAAACACTCATTCTATTTGATGCTTTGCACTGACAAAGAAAGAAGGAAAAAGGAGTTTATGGAGATTTGACTCTTGACTGTAACATTCAGGAGGGGAACTACACACCAGTCAATATGACATTGCCCTCATTTGAGAAACCAACGCTTACAAAGTGACTCAAAGGGGACATGCTGTGTATTGAACCACAAATAATTGTGGATTAACAGGCCTAATTTTTCTTCTTAGTAAAATAATACTAGGTTTTCTTAGTTATCTGTTGAGCCACAACCAAAATACATGTATCAGTGGCTGGAGAATTTAACTGTGATCCATTACCCCTTTCTGCTATATAAAATGATTAATCTAATTTACTACCTTTGTGACAAAGACGTGAGCAACAACAGGATATGCTGTGGACACTCATCATCACTGACCGTGGAATGGAGAGGCAGAGGATTTGCACCATTTAGAAAAAGAGCACCACATGCTCTTAACGGAGAGGCTTGAGGAAGGTTGGGAGGTTATCTGCACACCTCATTCCCCGTTCATTCCCAGGCCGACCGGCTTCCCTATACCGCTCCTCCCCATGGGTCTCTGCCTTTCCTATTCCACACCTGCAGCCTGGGATGGGAATAGTAGAGCCGGGCCTCTAGGATCCCCAGAGTGGGACTAGCAGGGGAATATGATAGATGAGGCCTTGTGTCCCCGTTTGTGATACTAAAATAAAATAATTAAAAGGATTCTATTTTGTTTTTGCTGCTATGAGTCGAATTCCAACTTGCTAAATGTATCTGTCATGACAAAACTGCTTTTTTGGCTTTTCAGTTTGAACCACTTAGTCAAGTGTAATACTGTATATATGCAATAATGCCCCCTAGGACCCCCAGAGCTGACTGCACACGATGATGTCCTGCTGCAGATGGCCTGCTCTTAAACATATCTCTTATTTGAACAGTCTGTGGCTCAGATGCTCATCTATTCTCCACTGGCTGCTCAGCTCACCCAGCATGTTCACATTGCTCAGATACTTCACCTTTTCTAGGTATGTTCGTGAGACTGGGAATTGAGTTTTTTATAATTAAAAAATGAAATACAGATAAAGCTTCACTCCGGTACACACACAGACATGACCTTCCCATGATTCCCCAGTGCATCTTTTTATGACAGTGGGGGAAAGTGGGCTTTGTCCATCTGTTAAACTGGAAGTCCTCTGAGGGATGCCAACGCATGAGGAGGAGTGTGTGTGTGTGTGCGTGTGGATGCGTGTGTGTGTGTGCGTGTGTGTAATCAAAATATTTTTCCTCCTGCAATATTGGCGGCCTTGGGTATATTTAAAATGCAGCAGTGCTACGGCAGGGTCAGTTGAATGGACCAAGATTGTATTGCTCTGTTTGCATGTCTGCATCCACTTCAAATGACAATACGGTCATCAAATTGTTCGTAAAGCACACAAAAACCCTCCAGAGAATGAATGTTGCTCCGTATTTCATGGTCCCCAATCAACTTTAGAAATGGCCGGCATCTAAACCGAAACTTGAACCTCCCTCCAGCCCACCGATCCTGGGGAGACAAGGGTGATGTTGACCATGTGTCCTCCTTCTAACCATCTCATTGATGGACCCCACTACTGGGTAAAATAGACACCCCCCCTCTGCCTGAACCCCTAAACCCCCTTAACCCTTCCTTAAACCCTCTGTCGGCCCCCCGTCGTGCATGCTCATTGGCTGACCGCCTTCAGGCGTCCCTTTTCCATGGGTCCATTGTCTGGCCCCATAAGCAGCTTTGTTTTTGCATGTGCAGCTGGGCTAGCCCGCGCAGCCATTAGCCACAACACGCTAAAGGGAGTGCGGGATAATATAATTACAAAACAAAAGTCAGGTGGCTCACGAGATCTGCCAGGAGGAGCCCATTCGGGGGAGATGCGAGGACACGCTGGCGGGTGGCCAGCTATAATTCGATTATGAAGTTGTGTGAGCTACAAAAGAAACAATTGAATCTTTTTTTCCTTTTTATTTGCCCCACTGTGGTTTAATTTGATTCTGCCGGGGCTTTAAAAAGAAAAGGCGGTGTGAAAAGAGAGAAGATTTACTCTTCTAATTTCTAGAGTCACCAGCTCAGAAAATGTAATATGCTCTGACAAAACAGCGAGAGGAATTCTTCCCTGGGCTAAGTTTATTGTTGCTGCAACACTCTGCCTGCATGTGAGGCCCAAATCCCATGAAACGCTGAAGACTATAGCTTTCCTGTGAACTGACTGGTCTTGTGCTCCTGTCTTGCATGAATGCACACAGACTGGTGGACAATGGGATCAGTGGCAGATCCATCTCCTGTAATACTTTCTTCAAACAGGGCTGCAAGTGTGTCCCCCCTGTTCTGTCGGCAGACCAGGATTTATCCTGTTAGTCACCCTAGATGAGTGAAAGAGTAAAATCAACCCCCATCCCAGCTGGACAGACACACACACACACACACACACACACACACACACACACACACACACACACACACACACACACACACACACACACACACACACACACACACACACTTAACCCCACACTGGGGAGTTATATACACAGCTTTATGGACAGCTGATAAGAACAGGTCTAGCTGGTGGCTACTGTTTGAAGCAGGTCAAGCAGAACAGGATCTGTTAATGTCTTTTTGTTTCTATAGTTTATACTGCCACCGCTGGCATTTTTTTGTTTTGCTGTTTTATAAGACAATAAGCAATTGTGCCAGATGAACACATGCTCTTACTACCGAAGGGTTGGTGTCAGTATTGTGCCTGTTCAGGGTGTGTAAACGCCCATTTCTTGCCCCATTAGGCACAGTTTGATCGTGCCCATGGGAGATCACCACATTCTCTTGGTCTGTTAGACTGTTCACGAGAGGTTACACTGCAGTTTAATCCACTGTCTGGGTTACTGTTTAATTTAGGCAAGTGGATATGCATGTGTCAGGGTGGGCCACTTATAAAAGGAAGCAACAGAAGGTGTACGTCTTTTCATTTTATTCCTGCTTTATAGAAACATTTTGGGAATGCAAATATAAACTTTTAAACAGGAAAGTTCAAATAAATATGTTATTTATCTCTCTGTGAAAAGTGTTTCTGTTGGGTGTATTATTATTCATTCATTATGAGTGTCATGAAACACAAGCAGACTCCTCCGTGAGTTGCTTATTTTTTATTAGATGGCAGCTTCAGTTCCTGGGGGTTGCAGGAAAGGCAGAGCCAATGTACTTCTTCCCATCACCGTAGAAAGAGTTCTCCCAGGTGTACGTTTGGATGAAGAGCTCTTTCCCTCCCAGGCTCAGACGACACCTGCAGATGGACAATTAAAAACAATGTGAATCGGAAAATGACACGCATGAAAACATCGCAAGACATGTAGATGTGCTCACTGTTTTCCAGGGCGAGTGATGTAGCAGAGGCTGTATAAGGCCAAATCAAATTCAGGGCTGCAGCCAATGACTGCAGACCCGACCTGCTTGTAGTATCCCTCCCACATGAACTGCATCCCCATGACGTCAGGGTAGCTGGTCCACTGAGAGCAGGTGAAAGGAAGAAAGAGGGGAAATGAATGAGTGCTACACACACAGTTTAGATAAACGTACTGCGGTCTGTGGATGCTTACAGGCCCATTGAAGCTGTGGCTGTAGTAGTCCAGCTTTCCTCTTTTCTCGAGAAGATAAAACTGGATCCAGTTGTGGAAACCGGAAACCTTTCCTCCCTTGATTTCTCCTGTTACAGAATGTGTGTCTTTATAATCACGAAGGGGAAAACATCTGTGGTGTTTGAAATATATCTGCTCTGTCCAAACCTGCAAAGATGTGTTCAAAGCCACTGGAGTCCATCTTGTTGTTGTTGCGGGAGTACAGACCAAACCACATCATCTTCAAGTCCTGAATGAAATCTGCCTCTGATGCATAGATGCCTTAGAATACAGAAGAATGTCCAGGATACGTATATTTTATATTCAGTGTGACAAGGATATAAAACATCTTATTTCATATCTAACATCACTATAACTCATAGGAAAAAAGACACTTATTAACTGTAGAACTTTCCTATGAATCCTCAGTTTTCTTCAGTATCAACATAATCCAGTGATAGTTGTCTGCACATCCATGTGTACGCAGCAAACAGGAAGTGCTAATAGATAATTCGGCGTTTTAATGGTGGTATATTAGAAAATATGTAAGTCAATGGCAGAATTGTATTGGAGGCAGTTGAGCCAATAAAGCCACTAACATTTAAACTGATGTAGAATTTTAAATAAATTGTAGCACGCAGCTATCACTGCCTCCATGGCATCATTATAGCCTCATCTTGTTTACATTTGTGAAAGCATTATGGGATCTGTAGTTCCAAAACTAAGAGGATTGTCTTTCAAGTAGAAGTGAGACAAAGAACACCGAGTGTCAAAACCCATTATTACATGTGGACCTAGTTACCCTTGGTGTAGAGGAAAGCAAACAGCTCTCTGCCCAGCTCAGTGTTGGACATGGTCTCTTTGAGGAAGGCCTCCTGCTCAGCAAGCTGCTGAGCACTGAAGTCCTCTGTCTGTCCAGTCATCCTGCTGTAGTTGTCCAGCACAGCCAGCAGGGCGGCATAGGTGGGTCTGGAGAACAGAGCCTCCTCGTTCAGGTATCGGAACAAGCTGGGACCACAAAGACAAAGAGAAAATGACACAGAAAAAGGGGTGATACTGTAAATCAAGATCAAGGCGAAGAGAGTGCCGGGCTAATAAAATAATCTTCTCACGGTCGAGAGGATAGATCGTCCCTGGAGCTGGTCTGAGAGTTGGGCACCAGAGCCTGAGGGTCAAGGATCAACTCTGAGGCCGAGGCCTTGTTTGAATCCAGAGCAAAGAGCGCCTCAGACAGAGCCTTGATCTCGGCATCGGTGATCACACCACCTCCACCACCTGCACCACCTACAGAACATCAAAAACACAAACACCTCATTTTCATATTACGGTTGTTGTTGTTGTTTTAGATGGACTGGAGAGAGAGAGAGAGAGAGAGAGAGAGAGAGAGAGAGAGAGAGAGAGAGAGAGAGAGAGAGAGAGAGAGGGATGGTGGTGTTTTCAACCTGGAATATGTTTTTCTGTAGTAGTGTGGTGGAAAGTTACTAAGCACATTTAAATACTTAAGTGTGGATTTGAGGTACTTTGCTTTATTACTTCCATTTTATGCTACTTTATACTTATACTCCACATATTTCAGAGGAAAATGCTTCACTTATTTTTCTACTACATATACTTTTTAGATATACGTTTATTTTCAGATAAGAGTTTAAGAGTTCACATAAATTACAAACAGATTGATTATCTGATAATCAGTATATACATATTACTTGAAATATCATAGAAATATATTACAGATTATCACATGTGTATTATTAAACATGACATGGTTAAAATTCTGTACTTTTGCTTGAGTAACATTTTTTTTAATTATTACTAGAGCAAACTTGAACTTTGCTTTCAATTGTTTTATAGCACAACAGCGACCCCTGCTGTTCAAATACTGAAAGAAGATTTGACCATGAGAGTTTGGTCATGCAAACCAACAGCAGTGAAGAATTCAAATCCTTTATTCGAGTGTAATGTTAGTAAAAAATGCAATGAAAAAAATACTTCAGTAAAAGTAAAAGTTATTCATTTAAAATCCCACTCAAGTAAAAGTAACAACTTAGATATCTGCTTCGATTCAGCGTGCACCATGGGAAAGTGACCAGGTGTCCTAAGTAGAGTACAGCTGCTCAGGAAACAGGTAGAAACTAGCTGACTATCAGCTGTACTGTGTGTGAGACGGCTACACGTGGTTGGTCTTACTGTCACAGAGGTCTGCGTAGTCGCTGCAGCAGTTTTGGTGCTGGGGACACTTGGAGTTGCAGTGGCACTCGTTCTGAGAGTTGTATTTCTCACCACATCTGCCTTTACAAGATTGGGCTCCAGCTATAAAGAACAGAAACACATTTGTGAAATGCTTTCTTCAGAAGTCTACAATGTGTTATTAGTTATAAAATAAGCTTGTGTCTCTCACCTTTACATAGTTGAGCATAATCAGAACAGCAGTCACTGAAGCGCTCACAGGATGGGTTACACTGGCAGGAGAAACCACTGTCTGTGCCGTAACCACAGCGACCCTGACATGAGTCCAGGGTGTCTGAGAATCAACAGGACAGATTGGTATTAATGTCAATCCTTTTTGTTACTGGTTATGTATAACATGCTTATATATAAACCAGGAATAATATGTTAATAAAGCAGAAAAAAACTTACTGCTATATCCCTGTTGAAACAGGCTCACCCAAAGCACAAGGACAGCAATGACCTTCATCGTGGCTCAGCTGCAAACTTAAAACCATGTGAACTGACTCGGTCCCCCTTTTATAGCAAGTTTCACGTGACCAATCCAAACTCAACACTCATGTTAACCCAACCCAGAAGTCTGGATGTCAGTCACTTCAGATTGAGCGCGTATCGTGGAAAAAATGTGAAGTCAAATGTGACATTTTAACTTCTTGATTGTAGGCTTCTGTTCATAATCCTAATGAGTATTTTTAAAGGATCAATGATTGATTGTAGTAATTTAAAAAAAAAAGGTGGAAATAAATCGTCTCGCTGCTATCTCACCTCTGTGAAACTGCACACCTGCTGAGCACACAGGTGGTGTTGTATCAAAAATAAATCAATATCAAGGTCTGAGCTGTGATAATAACTGCCTTATATCTTATATTTCACACATTTATTTATTGTGTTACATTGAAATTATGTAGCTAAATTCCTCTTTTAACCTATTGCGCTGTAAGGCCATATTGTACAATACAAAATTAAATGTATGAACAAACAATATATTTACACATTCTTCTTACGCATTCTTCTTTCTCCTGCCAGTGACCAGATGCTGAATTTCACAGGATTTCTGAAAGCTCAAAATGTGCTCACCTGCTGTATTCCTGGTCATGTTGAGGTCATCTGCTCCCACTACAAATACCAACCATTAAAGAAGCATGTAGGTCCTTCAAGTTATAAGATAAAAGGCATCGGCCTATTTATATTCTGAGGATTTCGGTCACTTTCAAACAGGCAAAGAACTTGACAACTGCTCAACTGTTTCTAAACAGTAAGAGAGAACTTAACGGTAACAAGAAATCAATTAGGTTTTTAATTATTTAATTAAGTTCATATCACTGTTAGCAGATCTCCGTTTATTGTGATTTGAGTAAAAGAAAACTCATTGTAGGCCACTCCCGCACAGCAGAGGGCGCTGCGCAGTAATACAGACACTCGTATAGTCCTTTTGGTCCCTCTGCGGCTTCCGTACACAGCGTGGACGATTTCAATGACATTTGGGCTTTTATAAGTCAGTTCACTGCTGCGTTGTGAAGATGTCGTTAACCTTTTTATTCAGAACAATTACAAGAGACGTTGCAAAGGTGAGCACATTAAGTTTCACACTTTGTTGTGATTTTAAAATTATATTTTTTACCGCAAACTCGAGCTGTTATTTGGTGGTGTTCTTCTGAATCACTACCTCAACGTTACCCCAGTTCCTCTTTGCTAATTCAGTAAAATGTCATGTTTGTTTAGATGTCATTGTCTCTGTTATCTTACACCTTCTCTCGTCTGTCATCCTCAGGTCAGTATTCGTCAGCATGTGCAGTCGTTACACAGAGGCTGTCCGCTTCTGGCAGCAGAGAAAGCCCTCCTGATGAAACTGCGGAAAACCACCGGCTACACGTTCATTAACTGCAAGAAAGCACTGGATAAGTTTGATAATGACATAGCACAGGTAACATGACGTCTCTCTGCACTCAAACTGCAAGTGTGGTACGACAACACAACTCCATGGTGAAACTAACTGCGTTGTAATGTGCCATCCCTTCAGGCTGAGACCTGGCTACACGAGCAGGCCCAGAAGGAGGGCTGGAGCAAAGCAAACAAGCTGGAGGGTCGCAAAGCTAAGGAGGGTCTGGTTGGCCTCTTTATAGGAGATAAAGCTGCAGTTATGGTGGAGGTAAGACCAGCGATACAGGAGTCCGTTACCAGCACTGTTAAGTTGATCACACATTCAGCACATTTGTTCTTCATGCAGGTTAACTGCGAGACAGACTTTGTTGCCCGTAATGAGAAGTTCCAGCAGCTGGTTAAGGATGTGGCGTTTGCCACCATGGCTCACCACCAGAATAAAACCCAAAGTCAAGCAGGGTTTGTGAAGGTAAAATCACACAGAGCTCTTTTATCCTGTAAATAGCCACATAAAGGCCATCTGATGTTAATAATATAATAGGCATGTCATGTTTCTATTCAACCTGCTTTTAAAGCATGTGATGTGCACACATAAATGTGTCATTATTGTCTAAACAGAACTGCAACTTCACTGTTTTTATCAGTCAGCTTCTGGCTTTTCTCTCATCTGCACATATCCTTCAGGTTGTGTGAATAGAGATCCAAGCCAGTGGTTCCAAAAATCTATAAAAGTGCTATAAAATATGTCTTCATAGGAGAAGTTATAATGAACAAATACTATGTTTATCTGCTTACAACTATATTTATTGTTACACTCAATTAGTTTACAGTACATACTAATATATGCATACTCCCTGTACATCCTGTTTTCAGAGTGCTCTGACAGGTGATGAGTTAAACAAACTCAGTGTGGATGAAGGAGCTTCACTTTCTGATCGGGTTGCTCTCACAATAGGTCAGTGAGAAAATGCTTCTCTCATTCATCATTCAGACCTCCAAATGAATTATTTGAAATGAAGCATGTTTTGCTGAAATGAGCTGCACCATTCATTGATCAAATGCGTTTCCCTCTTTCCTCTCAGGTCGCCTTGGTGAGAACATGTCAGTGAAGCGGGCGGTGACGGTGGGTGTCCCTGCCGAGTGGCACATCGGCTCATATATTCACGGTGGTGTGAGCAACCAGACTGAAGTGGCCATGGGTCGGTACGGCGCCCTGGTCATCTTTCAAGGTGGAAAGGAAGGAGAACGAGAAGTTCTAGGACGTAAGCTGGGACAGCATGTCGTGGGAGAGGCCCCTGTGTCTCTGGGCAACATGGATGACCTGCCTTGTGGTGAAAGCGAGACGCGCCTGCTGCCTCAGACCTTCTTGGGAGACCCCAGCAGAACTGTGGCACAGTTCCTCAGGGGTCAACAGGCTCGAGTGCTGGACTTTGTCCGATTTCAGTGTGGCGAGACGGCCAGTGAAGAAGCAAAATGAAGAAAGAGAAATCATATGTTTATTAATTTAAAAATTAAGATGAAATGCAACTACTCATGTATTCTTGAAAATTCAGCCAGTCACATATAGTCCTCATGAATTTGAAAGCAGGATATGGATGTCTTTTTACTTTTGCTCCTAATCCTAATTCATAGTAATTTGTGACTGCTTCTAAGTATGTTGAATTTGAGATCCACATTAACATTCTGTTAATCAGGTAATCCACTTCCATGTGTAAACCTGCCGTCGTAATAAACCTATTCTTTCATGCTTTCTTTGTTTCTTTCATCATAGCATGTAGTTTACATGAGGTTGAATGGAAGGAAATATTCATGTCTACGTGGAATCTTTTTTTCCAACCTGATGTGTATTCTTCCAAGAAACTACATAATACAGGGGGAAATGACAGCTTCATTTCTTGTGATGGTTCCAGGGCCCACGAACTGAAATGACCCACACAAATGAGCGTCACCAATGTAGAAGACGCTGTTTAATTAGTAAAATATCTGATTACTTATCATTTAATCTGACAAATAGAGGTTGGATGTGTGTGCTGTACCCATGCAAAAATGCCAGCAATGCAACTGCGAAAGCGGAGCATGTGATTGGTTGTTGGTATAGCCGTTGCGGTGACATCATCAGGGATGCACTGATAGCAGAGGCGCTAGTAGCCGGTGTCCTCATTAGCCTAGGGAAGATACGAGACCCGCGCCCGTCTGTCATCCAACGACCACAAGCCGACATGGTGAGTAAACGTATCGTCACGTAATATAGAAGTCGTTTTTTAAAGAACGGATTCGTAGGACATGACAACGCGTTGTTCTCCATTCATTTTTCATCATTGAAACCGTTTAACGTGAACGTAAACCCGGTTGACGTTAAGCTAGCTGCGTATCTCTTCTGGCCCTCATTCATCAACGTTAAGCCTTCAGCCTCGGTCCTCTTCCAACCCTGCGTTTGAATGGAGGATTAACGTGACGCTTTCACACATCACACTAACTAACGCCAGTCTCTTTATTCTCCTGTGTCACTGCGACCCTGCCTCCAGTCTGACTTCACAGAGGACCAGATCATTGGTGAGTCAACGCTGGCGTCTGATTTAACAAAAGGGATTTATGTTTTTAACGGTTTAGAAAGCGTCTGTATGACGTTAGATTTATGAATTCGTCACTCTGACCCTGTAGCTCGACCTCTGTCTCCGCTGGAGCCCTTCAGGTAACTCTGATAGACTGAGTTAAACAATAATAATACACTAAACATGTTCTAACTGTGTGAGGTTCAATGTGTGTGTCACTTACACTTGACATACTCATTGAGGTCATCACGAGAAAGGCCACACAATCCTGTGCTAACCTACAAAAACAAGCCCTCCTAACTAACAGCTTTGTATTTTTGCATGTTGATGTCGAAATATACCTTTTTACATATTTCTGACTTGTCAACAACTCTTTGCTGGTGTCCTTAAACTATTGGCCTCTATTATTTTGTGCCACTCAATATCAGAAAAATGAGGGACACCCCCTATTTGTGGTGTTGTTTAACACCAAAGAAATGTTGTTTGAATCTCTCCTTCCATGCAAATGTTAAAATGCAGGGAGCTTCTTGCATGTGTCTGTCAATACAAATTGTGCAGTGGTACAACTCGATGAAATATAATTACACACACACACATAGAGGTGAAATACCTTTGCAGTTATGCATATGAGTAATGTTAATTGATGTGCTGTCCATCTGAATGAGTTCTACCTCTCTGACTTTATATCAGAGTTCAAGGAGGCCTTCCTTTTGTTTGACCGGACGGGTGAGGGGAAGATCACCTTCAGCCAGTGCGGTGATGTCATGCGGGCCCTCGGACAGAACCCCGTCAATGCTGAGGTGCTGAAGGTCCTGGGAAATCCCAAGTTAGAAGGCAAGCCTTTGCTTCACCAGCCACGACTAAAAGAGACTCATACAACATACAATATCGCTGCCTAGGCTAACAGTAACATTGGGTTTTGTGTGCACTCCTCATGTTTTTTACTGAACGGCCTGCAGAGATGAACTACAAGATGTTGGATTTTGAACAGTTCCTGCCTATGCTTCAAGCCATTGCTAAGAACAAGGACCAGGGCTCCTTTGAAGACATCGTTGAGGGTCTGCGTGTCTTTGACAAGGAGGGAAACGGTACAGTGATGGGAGCAGAGCTGCGTCATGTTCTCACTACATTAGGTAAGTCAACACTTGCAAAATGCAAATAATCATTAATCCTTACTTGACCGATGTATGGCCTGTCATGCAAACGTCTCTGCCAAGAAAATGGAAACAAGCGTGCTGCCTCATCCGTCAGAATCCTTAATTTCTTTATAGTGTTTTAAAAATACATAATGATTCTTCTGTTTTTGCTCCAGGTGAAAAAATGACAGAGGAGGAGGTGGAGACTCTTTTAGCGGGACACGAAGACGCCAATGGCTGCATTAACTATGAAGGTAAAAGTGGAAAGTATGTGGGAAGATGTACAGTACTCAGGTGGTGCATCCAAATACCCAGACTACCATACAAATTACCATGCCAGAAACACCAGGAATTCGGTCACATTTTGCATTGTGCAAGCCAGCACTAGCACTGGCTATTCTGACCCACAAGAAAGTCAGAGTTCAAGCTGCAATGTTAAGACAAGGCAGTATGTTTACATTTACATTTACATTTAGGTCATTTAGCAGACACTTTTGTCCGAAGCGACTTACAATAAGTACATTTGTCAAAAGAAGGAAACAAAGAAACCACAACTTATCATTGCCGATAATGTAAGAGCTAAAAATAGAACAAGTGTTAGGTCCTCATCTGAGTAAAGTAGTAGCTGTTCAGCAAACATACCTTAAGAACAACAGTGCAATGATTAAAGTGCTATAGGTAAGGGTTTTGTTTTTGGGGTTTTTTTTTGTCGAGGTGAAGTCTGAACAGGTGAGTCTTGAGCCTTTTTCAGAAGATGGCAAATGACTCTGCTGTCCTGACATTAGTCGGGAGTTCGTTGCACCACTGAGGACCAGAACAGAGAAGAGTCGGGACTTTGCTGAGCGACATTTGTTTGATTTCAGCGATGGTGGTACCAGCCAGCCAGCTGAAGTAGAGGAGCGAAGTGCTTGCTTCGGGGCGTGAGGTTTGACCAGTGTTTGAAGGTAGATGGGTGCTGTTCCATTGATGGCCCTGAAGGCCAGTGTCATCGTCTTGAATTGGATGCGTGCTGCAACAGGGAGCCAGTGGAGGTCACGGAGGAGGGGGGTCACATGGGAGAATTTGGGTAGATTGAAGACGAGACGTGCTGCAGCGTTCTGGATACGCTGCAATGGTTTAATCGCAGAGGCCGGGAGTCCGGCCAGGAGAGAGTTGCAGTAGTCAAGGCGGGAGATGACCAGTGCTTGGACCAAGAGTTGCGTTGCATCCTTTGTGAGGAAAGTCAGAATCCTGCGGATATTGTAGAGGGCAAATCTGCAGGATCGGGCCACAGCAGTGATGTTGGGGGTGCAGGATAGTTGGTCATCGAGGATTACACCCAGGTTCCTCGCAGTTGAGGAAGGTGTCCCAGTTGAATGCATGCTGCATTAGTACACACTTTGTAAGGGCAGCTGCAGTATGTAGTACATAAAAAGTATGCATTTTGGAATGCAGTGAATATCAAGTCCTACGCTGTGGACTGGGCCTCATGAAAAAAATGCAACGCTACCATTGAACAACATTCATTGTTGTCTTTGTGTCACATGCTCACTGACCCCGGCGTTCCCATTTCACAGCCATGTCTCAACACGCAAAGCAATTATAGAACCTTGTTACAACAACTGTGTACGTTGGCTAGAGCCATTCTTTCATGGTGTCGAGCTAAAAGTGACATTCAGACAAATGAAAGAAACGATGATACCATAACAAGAACAGTAGTTAAACACGGCTTCCCACGTTATTTTCAAAATTGTCGCCCCTGCAATAAGAATACTTCAAAAGCTTCATCGTGGCTTTATTCTATGGCCTCTGTGCAGTGGCGGAGTTTTCTGATGTTTTCTGATGACCTTTAACCTTTCTCTCCTGCAGCATGTTTTTATTTGGCTCCTGTCGTCCACAACCACTCTGGCTTAAAAAGAATACTGGAGTGGATGTATTAAAAGTGAATATTTAATATTTATAGTTCCGAATGTCTGACCTGTTCTTTCCCCCCTTTTCTCAGGTGTTTTACATGTTTTGATATTGTAATAAATGGTCGAGGAACCAGCTTGTATCCCCGCTGACAGATGATATATGTGAAGCTTGTTCCTGCTTTAATCGTCATTTCTCTAGATTTGATGCTGATGTTGTGTTTCTCCTTCTTTCTCTCGTGACAGAACTCGTCCGGATGGTGATGAGTGGTTGAGGATGTCAGAAACGCACTTCCCAGCTTTAATTTTATTCCTGAAGGTTTTTGTATTGTTTGTCTCGCCCTTCCATCCATGTCATCCTACCTCCAACAAGTCTGTCTTTTCTTCCTCTTTTTTTGACACTTTTATTTAATTTCGAAAGTGCCTTTTCTGTCTAATGTGAAGAAGCCCTTCATCTCATTTCCCAAACATGAATCAGCCCTGCGGGTACAATCAGCAGCGAGGTTCCCTCGGTGATTTCACCTGTTCCATCTTTGTCAATCAACACGTCAGTCTTGTTGTCAGTGTCAATAGCTTTTTTCATTTTTTGGATGGATATGATAATGTGACATGTTAAATCATATTAGAGTACAGTATTGAATAAAAATCATAGTTTGTGTCTTTCTGCATCTGAGTCTTCAATTATTTCAGGTTAAAGATACACATTTGTGATCACTTTACAAAATATTACTTTAGATGAAAATGTTATGTAGTGTGTGTGTGTGTGTGTGTGTGTGTGTGTGTGTGTGTGTGTGTGTGTGTGTGTACTACATAACATTTTCATGACATGCAATATTTTTGTGACTATACTATGACCTTTTATGATAATTGTATCACATATTCATATTTTTTAATATCATATACAATAACATTTTTGGAACATTTGACAGTATTCTTTGGCTTTTTATGACTGAAATTTTCATGGCATACTATACTGCCAGACATTTGTGTGACATTTTAATCATTTACATATTTTATGGCATACTATATCTTTTAAGACAACCTGTACCATACTACTACTATACATACTAATACATAATTGTATAATGTACTATACTATGTATTTTTATGACCTTTTATGGCATACTGTACTATGACTTATTATAACATTTTATTACATAATATATTAGGACTATATCATTATTGTTTTTGACATACTATGCTATGACAATGACAAATATTGACAAACATTGATTGATGTGTGATGTGTACATATAGATTGCATTTTAATACTGAGTCACTTTAAACAATATTCTTATGTACTATGCCTTTTTATGATATTTTCATAATATACTGTACTTTTTGGGACATTTTTATGAAATACTTTTTATGGTATTTTTATTCTTATGGCATATTATTCTATGCCAACCTGAAATCAAGGTCCACTAACTTGCTTGTCCTGGAGCTTTCCACAAGGTACAAGCATGCAGTTATAGATGTTCAAAGTTTGCATGAATCTGAGCGCCCATAGCACCCTGATTCAGTGAAAAGCTAGCACATGGCCCTTGTGTTCAGATTGTTTTGTCAGCGTCAATTAAAAAAGCTCAGTTTAAACCTGTAACAATTCTAGGAGGTGTGCAGCAAGCCACTATACGAGTGGAGAGAACAGAAGCAATGTTGTTGTGGGAAGGACAGCTCAACAAAAAGCTATTTTCATAGTGTGACATTTCAACTTACCTTTTTTTTATTTTGGGATCGTCCGACAAAAAAAAGACACACCTTTCCAAACGATGACTTCCTCTTCACATCTTT
This sequence comes from Eutrigla gurnardus, assembly GCF_963514095.1. Lineage (NCBI taxonomy): Eukaryota > Metazoa > Chordata > Actinopteri > Perciformes > Triglidae > Eutrigla > Eutrigla gurnardus. Next base: position 18,730,012 of record NC_139916.1, on the reverse strand, counting down.
ATTTTTCCCCCCCAACATTTTGTAATTAAAACCTGAACCTCTTTAGTTTTTACTTCTTCTTTTTTTAATACAAACTGCCAGAATAACTTTCAGCACGAATGTGATGATTTACTGAGGAAAAATTGATTTCTACTGTATAATAATCAATGCAATCGCTGCTACCTTCAGCACAGTGAAAACATACAGAAACTGAACATACACTTATTTCATATCACAAAATCCACACAATGTAGTAATAACACAGATAAAAGAAGTCCATTATGCTCACAACCGTGGTGAGCTCTGCAATACTGGCTTGACGGACATTAAACTGTAAAGTTTCACCTTCTGACTGGATTATATTTCATGACACTGACGTGTCGTGTGCACAACAAAGCCTGTTTTTTTTTTTTTTTTTTTTAATTCTTCAAACTTTGTGACACCCGACAAATGGCACTGGAAATAAAACTGAATGGTAATGTGGTTTACAGATCTTAATGGCATGCATTCACATACACACATGCTCACAGTCACATCTCAGGGCAGATCCAACACCTGCCTGATTCATACACAACAATGGAGGGTAAATATAGGCTACAAAGGTAATAACATACAGTTACAATGTTGACATATCAAAAAAAGGAAATGGAAAAAAACAAAGTAAAAAATATAAAAATTGATAGGATAAAAAGTGAGGATATTGTTGCAGATAATAAAGACACAATTCTCCATTGTCAGCTGTTTAAGGTGCGCGCTCCCTTGTTTTTTGACAGCATTCACATTTCTTGCATGTGTCACTTGAAATGCACCAGCGAAAAACAAGCTGCTAAAAATCATCCTCTTAATTTCCCGAGCAACCACAATAAAATTCACTGAATAAATGTCAGATAAGCATGATTATAAAAAAAACATTTTGGTTGAGCAATTAACACAAAGTCAAATTATGAATAAAACACTTTTACGGCCACTGACAGAATTATTATTCCCAGACTTTCCTTTTGAACAAAACTACATTCCTCACAAAACTACAACCTGGATGCTTTGAGTTAATCCGGATGTGAAAAACACGAAGCTCCTCGCCGACATGTTTTTCTCTAAGTGCTGTTGAAAAGAGGGACATTATTAAGATACAGTATATTTAAAGAGAGGCCTTTTCAGGATGATGATCTCAAGCTGTCAGTACTTTCAAATATTATCATAACAGGGTTTGTAACAGAAAGGTTTACAGTACATTGTCTCATCTGCATCTAAACCAACTTTTTCCCACTGACTTCTGATTTGCTTTCATTCGTTACAGATATTTTTCCTGGAAAGAAACGTTGGTTTTAGATATGTGACCTCCAGGCCAGACCCTGTAGACTGACTATCCATGTAAAAAAAAATTAAAATCGGAGAGGAAAAAGTAACATTCCCAATCAAGTTTCCAAAACCTTGAGCATGAAAAAGTATTTAAGACAACAAAACGATGATATAAGTGCTAAAGTTCAATTTCATGAATGCTTCAAGTCTTTCAATTAGACCTTGGGAAACATGTTAAAAGTGCATTTTGTCTTACATATATTTTAATTAGTACCTACAGTACGAGGGGGGGAACTCTGGAGAGATGGTGAAGCACGAGATTTCAGAAGCTGGGACGAATTGTTGCAGAAAATAAATGCAACAATTTCCAAAAGGCTGAAAACCCAGGATGAGTCTTTTCACTTCTTCTCCTCGAGTGGCAGCATGTTGGTGAGACCTTCTTAGTTCACCAGATCTCTGGTGTTAAGCTGAACATTATGCAGTGAGATGTTGCTGTTCAATCGACCACACAGCTGTTTGAAAGTACATTTTCTTCATAGGCAGATTTAAAAAGGACTTCTTTTTTAACGGAGTCAGAGTAGAGCTGGTTTGATTTGGACGGAATCATTTTTGTTTCTTTCAATTGTCCCGTTGAAAAAAAAGGAAAAAAACAGGAGCTGAACATGTAAAATGTGTTCACTTCCTTCGGTTTATGACTTCTTCATTTCAGATGACACCGGCAGGATTCAAAGTGGTCAGAGTCATTCGGATTCTTGGGCAATGGGTTTTTCTCTCACTGTGGAGGTGGGACTGGAGCTGTAGGGTGGAGTGTTTCCCCGGGAAGAGTGGTGCTGGGCTCTGTGAGGGGAAAACAGGTGATGAGCAGAAACATTTGAATAACTTCGACACATTTCTTAAATTTAACTTGAAAAATAATACAAATGAAGCTTATAAAAGTGTATGGAATTTTGTAGACTATCTTGCATTGGATTAATTAAAACTATATTGATTTAAATATTTGATAACGGCTATTCAGACCGGAGAGGTGAAAAATAAGCAGACGAATATACTAAAATAATTAGATGACCTCGTGATTGACTGAAATAGTGAACTCACCATGGAGTACAGGAGTAGTGCTGGAGCTGGAGCTTGAGTGGGAAGCCGGGGTCGCGCCTGGGGGGGCGGGCGGTGAGGTGTGAGCAACTGGAGGAGGTTGGGACTCAGGGGCTGTGGCAGGAGCTGAAGCTGGAGGCGCGGGGCTGGGGGCCGGCTGCGGCGCTGGTGTGTTGGGAGCCGGTTGACTGGCGGTTGGGGGTGGTGGAGCCGGGGCTGGGGTCGGGACTGGAGCTGGAGCCGGGGCTGGGGCGGCCTGGTTGGCATGAGGGCCCCCGGCCTGGCTGTGCTGCTGGTGCTGAATCTGTTGGAAGTGCTGCTGGCGAGCCCTCATCTCTGCATATTTCAGCTGCTCCATATGGAAGGACTGACGGTCAGCCAGCAGCTGCTGACGCTGGTACTCCAGCTACATACACAAAAAGTATAAAGTTAAAGGATTTTTAACATAATTACTTTTACTCTGAGATACTACATATCCCAGAATCTCATACTCACAGCCTCCCTCTCTCTGTCCATGATGGTTTCCAGTTCTTCAAAGTGTCGCAGCTTAATCTCCAGCTTCTTCATTTGGGTCTCCACCAGCAGAGCCACAAGAGATTTGATCTTCCTCTCTTCAACTGCAGCTAGGTGCTACCAATAAAGTGCGGGAGAAACTTAAGTTAGAGAAAAAAAGTGTAATGTTTGTAATGTGTAATGACATTCCCTCCAGGCATTCCTGAGATATCGCCTTCACAACAATGGGATGGACAGGAAGTCACAGTGACCTTTGACCACCACCGTCAACCTTGACTCCAAGTGGATGTTTGCACCAAATCTGAAGAAGTATCCTAAAGGTGTTCCTGAGATATCACGTTCATGAAAATGGGACAAACAGGCGACCCGAAAACATAAAGCTTCCAGCCGTGGCTATTGCCGGCTTGGAGCCACAAAAAAAGTAATAAAAAGTTAATTGTAAAGTATATCATGAAAAATGTTATTAAAAAATATCATAGTATAGTGTGTAATTTAAAATGTATGCAAAAAAACTAATACTATAAAATTCCACAAACAACATTATAAAAAAACTAATTAATTAAGTGTGTCATAAGAAAGTCATAGTATAATATGTAGTATAAAGGTTATAGTGTAGTAAGTCATAAAATGTCTCAATAAAGTATGTTGGCACAAAGAGTAAAACATTCTTAGTATAGTATGTGATAGAAATGTCATAGGAAAAGGCAAATCACGATATAACATGCCATGAAGAAGGTAATAAAAAAATTATAACGTTTGTCATAAAAAAAAGTCATAGTATATTGTGGCATAAGAACGCCATAGTATAGTATGTTAAAAAAGTCGGAATTTTATTTTTGATAAAAGTTATGCAAATGTAGTCATAAAAAGTCATAAAAAAAAATCATAGTACGGTCATCATAAAATGTTTTATAAAAAGGTCATAGTATTATATGTGATAAAAAGGTAATAAAAAAGTAATAAAATAGTAATAAAGTAGTAATTAAAATGCCATAAAGTCACACAAAATGTAAAACAATTAAAAGTCAGTATATTATGTCAAAAAATCATAAAAAAGCCAAATAATGTATAATATATGATGTCAAATGCAAAAAGAAATTGTATAGTATGTGATGCCATAGTCATAGTAGTAGTATCTGATAAAATGTCAAAAATAATAATTGTATAATATCGTTCTAATATATATATATATAATAAAATAAATAATAAAAAATAACATGCAATAAAAAAAGATATTAAAAAAGCAGAGCAGGTCATAAAAAATATCATTCATCATCAATCACCATCAAGGCTATGGTTTGTCATTAAACACAAAAATTATTAGAAGAGCGTGCAATAAAAAATGCATAAAGTCATAGCATACGTCATTACATTTGTGTGACAAAAAGTCATATGACAAGTCAAACAAAAAATATGTATAGTATAGGATAAAAATGTTGTAAAATGCTTTATGTTGTAATAGTACAGCACAGTGTTTCCCAATGTTCTTTGAAAAGTGGCAAACCACTGTAACGCAATTCACAATAAGTCTTGAGTATAAATCAAGTTAAAGAGCAGATTTGTGTTGAAATAAATGTTCCTGGCTGTTTTTACCACCATTCCAGCATCACCTCATATTTTGTGAAAACATGTACTATTGTTAAGTGAAGTTTAGTGAACAGGACTCAGTTTTTCCCCTTCGTCAGCCCAACAAATAGAATTTTCATATTAGATTCAATGTTATGAGTAGTCTACAATTATCACCACAAAACAAACATTCAGGCTTCTTGTGTGGCTCAAAGGTGTTCTGCATCTATCAAACAATATCAGAGAAAACCTCACTAAAATGTCCTGTGGTTCCCAACCCTGTCTTTAGGAATGCCTCATAAACAGTTATGTCATAAAAAATGTCTTAACAGAATTCCTGAGACATTGCATTCACAAGAATGGGATGGACGGACATTCTCGGCCATTGATGGCGCTGAGGCAGTGACAAGCTTACCTTGGCTTTGACAGCAGCAGCAGCGAGAGCAGACGCAGCAGCAGTGGCCAGGTTCCCCTCTCCCACATCACGCTCCACCTTAGCCTTCCTCTCTCCTTCACTCTCTGCTTCTCTTTGTGCTTCCTCTGTGCCCTCTTTTCCATCCTTCTCCTTCTCCCCGTCGCCTATGAGAAAAAAAAATGTTTTTTTTTTCAATTTTGACAAGATCCACCCATCTTTCCTGTATATGACGAGACTCATTTTCGTACCCATCTCTGACTCTGTTTTGTCCGCCTCTCTCTCTCCTTCTTGTTCTCTTCCTCTTTCTTCTTCCTTTTTCCCATTCTCCGTCTGCTTCTCTTCTTCCTCAGTTGCTCCATCTTTGCTATCCTGTATGGTGAAGCAAATAACAACACGATGAGCTTCCCGGCAGTTCATCAGCAGAACTCACAATTCAGAAACTTTAATGATGCATCATACCTTGGCCTCCCTCTTCTCTTCACCTGGTTGGCTGTCACTCTTACTTTCATCGCTGCTTTCATCTAGAGAGAAGACAAGTCACTTTTTCTTTTTCAGTTTCAAAGTGCAAAGCTGTTTTCTTTCCTGCAACGTTGTAAGCTGCATGTGTCTGTGTGCGCATCCTACCAGGTCTGTCCCCTTCCTCCAGACCAGTGCCGGCGATGCCACTGCCCTCCAGACCATACAGCGGGTCCTGTCGGCCGCTGACCCTCGCTGCTTCCTCCACCCGCCGCACATGAGCCTCCACCAGTGCTGCAGGGACCTCCTCCTTCATACGAGAAAACTCCTCTGAGAGCGAGAGAGACAGGCCACGGTTATCGCTGTAAAGCTACATTAAGATTTGGGGATAGCTTAAAGAGTATTAAAGACGTATTTCATGAAAAATCTCAACATTCAATTAACTCAATTCAAAATAAGCTCCTTCTCACCCAGAGCAGATTTGGCTGCAGCCGAGGCCACACGTGGGTCGACGACAGAGGCGAGGAAGGCCACTGTGCTCATGACAGGATTTCCTGCCTGGCTGAACGGTACCGGCTGGAAGGCCAGTGGTCCCAGGGACGAGGTGTTCTCCTCCAAGTATGGGTCTTCGATGGGCAGTCGCAGGAAGTGAAGGATGCACTCATCCTGCGTACGACTGCCCACGTGTTCTGAAACCTTGTTCCAGTCGTCCTTGTACATCTCTAACCCCTGAGGGAAGTGAGGACTACATTAGGCCCAGCGTTTCTACCTTTTTTTATTTTCTCATCTTTACAAACGGAATGATCTGCATCATCAACCAATTGATTTGAAGGATAATTAGTACCTCAAGGAGAAGTAGTGTTTCTTGTTCCGTCCACTCCCTCATAGAGCTCGCTGTACTCTTGCTCTGTGCACAAATATCACCACCACTTTGTTAATATGATAGGTCATTGTAAATCAGAGAAAAAAATATATTATTCTGTCTTGTACTTGTACCTTTACAGAGCCAGTCTTCTTGCTGTACATGTCAGTCCGCAGCCCAAAGTTTTGCAGATCTGCTGGTTTCTCCTTCACTTTATCTGGGAAGGACATCATCTGCTGGGTAGCAGGGGTCTACAGGTACACAATGACAGGGGGACACGTGGTAAATAACCCAGAATAATGAGGCATGTGTCTATCGGTGTTTGTGTGTGAGAGCTGATATGAACCTGGGACGTCTTGGGCTGCAGGGGCACCAGACTGGATGGAGTGTCTGCCAGGACGTGAAAGTGAGAGGTGGGTGGGGGACCCATAGGTGTGGGCCGGCTCTCGGAGTCCACCTGGTAGTTGATCAGGCCCCACTGCTCCAGAAAGGCGTGGACTCTGCAGCAGAAGAAGTACAGTGTGTGACTGTGTAGACACAGCCACTTCTAACTCTGGATGGAGTAGAAATATTCACATTCAGCCTCCAAATACCTCATGATTGCACAGACGTCTCCTGCCAGATTCCTGCGGCAGGCGGTGGACGTCAGGTACTCCTGAGGATTCAGCCGGTAGGTGTCAATCATGAAGTTCCTGTAGGCCAGGTAACTGAAGGAAGGAGGTGCACAGAAAACTGAGTTATTTCATTTACTGTTGCACCATCTGTGATTTCTTTTGTACGTGTTTCAGGTACACCAGTCATTCCTAAAGACAGGGTGAAGGTTGGGAGATTTTATACGGGTCTCCGAATAAACATGCAGAATTTCTTCCATAGTCATTTAGTCAAGTACATGCGATTAAACTGGCTGGTTTACCATTTCAACATAAAATAAGGTGATGCAGATGTGTGTTATATGTTATCATAGGGTACCCTGAAAAAAAAAACGTTTGTGAAACACTGAGATAAGCATTTCAGATAAACACCCGTAATAAAACCATCAATCAAATACTTACATCTCTGGGGTTTTGGATTTGTTCTTGCCATTGAAAAACTCTGGCAGGGCTCTGCGCTCAATGGCATGAACACTGGGGAGGAAACAATGATGACATCAAGAGGAATCACAGCTGCAAACGTATGAATGACTCACATTGACACTAGAATCACATCTTATGTCATATGCTCTCTAGTGCTGAAAATGTAAAAATGTCGCTTACCTGTTGTAGTCAAACCAGGCAGCGTAGCTCGGTATAATTATGTGATGAGTTTGCTCGGTCACATTATCCTCGTGAAGGTCCGAGCCTTTCACCGGTTCACCCTTCACGCTCGGAGAACCTTCCTCCTCCTCCTGTTGAAAAACAAACTCCTGATTATATATGGCTTTTCCTGTCCTCGCCGTTCCCACATTTTCTTTTACAAATACTTTACCTTGCCTGTTGTTTCCATGGACTCATCCTCTTGCTCGTCTGTTCCAACCACAAAAAGAACGGTGAATGAATACATAAAGCGTAGAGAGGCATAACATTCATTGACTTATCTCTCACTCAAAATGAATAGAGGGCTTATTCTAATCTGGGAAAAACCCAGATCCACAATAAAGTCATGACGTATAACCTGATATCATGCATAAAAAGTGCATCTCTTGCGTTTCCATTACACACATTAGCAGCACTGCACAGAAAGGTGGTGTATTCTTGAAAAAGTAGTTACAGGTGGCCACGATGGGAGGAGAAACATAAACCTTTCTGCTCACCCATATCCGTTCCTCCCTTGACTGGAGTTGAATCACAGTCCTTCTTGGTGCTATCTGCAAAAAGAACGTATAATGTCAGCCAATAAAAGGCAACAACTACTTTAAAGTCTTGAACCTGACAGCAGAGGTTCACACTCTTGGTCATATATGGTTATATTCATGGAGATTTTGAAAATATGTGTACTCGTCTTGGGTGGGTTTCCCTCTTCAGATGCTGGAACAGGTGACGCTTCATCCAAGTCTTTGATGAGATCCTCCTGTTCCTCCTCCCTTTGGCCCCGTTTAGACTTGGTGTATGGTGTTGTTGGTCTGTCAGTACACACACACACACACACACACACACACACAAAGGATATTACTTTACAATGCTACTGGTTCTAAAACACATCATTAATGAACAGCTGATGTCACATCATTGCATTGAAACACATCTGGTCACCGACCCTTTTTTCGTATTCTTCTTCTTGCTCTCCTGAGGCGGAGGGGTGGGGGAGGGCGACGGCGACCTTTTCCTCTTCTTGGCACTGCCGGGCTTCTTGTCCCGCCGTTCGTCAGGCGTGGTCACCTCATCTGTCAGGGTCTTGGCTGAGATCCTCTTCCTCTTAGGGCAGCTCTCACCCACTTCATAGTCCTCCTCATTCATCCACTCGTTGTACTGGTCCAGGTCTAAAATCCACTTGGCATGGACCTGTGAACAGAGAACATTGCATTCAGTGAGCTTGTCGGCCGCCTGAGTGAAATGCCACCAACTCATTGCACAGTTTAACCAGGTTAAACACATCACCAACACATCATTTAACCTTGTTCACATGGATTCAAATAAAAAAAAAAAGTTTTTGTTTTGTGGCTGAACTTTTTTGGATTTGGATAATAATGTTTTTAATGACTTGTGTTTGAGATAAAACAATTTTACAGAGAATACTTAACACTTAAATACAGTGTACGGCCACACTAAAGGAGCTGTTTCACTGAATGAAAATGCAGTTAATCTGAATTTAGTCACGTTGAAGTTGTGGTCTGAAGGAGACGTTTCCACTGTGAGTAAACAGAGTGATACGTTTTTTGTTAGCAAACTAACCCAGTGTGCTGATTTCTGTCTGACTACAGATCACTGCTCTTACTATCATGTCCTAGTGAATGTCGAATGCCTTGAGCAAGGAATGCTCTGAATACACAATTAGAGCTTCTGACGCTGCTTTTCAATTCATGGTTCAGCCAAGTGCTGGAGTAAAGCTCTGTTGCTTCAAGTGCCAATTTGCCACAGCACTTCCTGGATGTTTAACATGAAAAATAATTAAAAGAGTACAGTTGCAAAACTAGGGAGCTATCTCCACGATGTACACAGTACATTCACCTGACAGGTTTGTATAGTAAAGGAAAGGCTGAGAACTTCCATCAGTACAGACTCAAGACTGATGCAATGATCATGAACCCATAAAATACAGTATATTTGATTTTATCAAGAAACAAAAAACAACAACTAAAATGTGTCTTGAATGAAAATACCTTCCTGGGCTTCTCCGGGCTGGGAGGATCCTCCACAGCAGCCTCAATCTCACTGGCTGGGATCCAGGTATCATAACTAAATGGTAAGAGGAGTGGGGTCAAAGGTCATGGTAGGGGAAAGATTACAAGATTGGGCTTGTAAAAAAATCTCAGGTAGACCAAGGTGTAACTTAAGCTTTTAGTAGAGTTAAGAGCAGAAAGAAGCTTCAAGAAACAAAATTAGAAAATTCCCTCCACAGTGTAGCGACTGTATTTCTACAATAAGATTGATTTGATTTGATTTTGATTTGTTCCTTTTATGAAAATACACATTACAATATAAAGTTGACAGACAAGTCCACATCACATATGTCAAATTAATGCATTTCATGATTGGAAAGGAGCAGAAAGAAGAATATAATTCTTATTTTTTTCTGCCCCTTACTTGAACAAAACATTCTGAGATGATCTGCCATTTCCATCAACCAACACCCTCACCTCCACCCTTAATCCTAACAACAACAACAACAACAACAAAAAACAAAATAACCTGCAAAATAGACATTTTCAAGTGCAAAACACTTAGTTAGATTTCATATGCATATGGTGTAATTTGTTTTTCTTTATACATTTCTTTAAACTGAAAAATATCTGTACAACGCTTTAAATCCTTGTGTTGAGAATTCCAAAGTTTGACGCCGCTAACAGAAACACACATTTGTTTTAAAGTGGTCCTAGCAACTTGATGTTTAAACTCCAATCTCCTGTGATTTTCATCCTCTGCGGAAAACACAAACAGTTTTTGCACATTCTCTGGAAATTCTCCCAAAAACCTAAACTCAGATACTTTCTCAATGTTAATTCCATCAAAAGATAATGAGACGTTATCCTTTTCTTTATTAGCAAAAAACATAAACTTAGTTTTTTTCAAGTTTAACAATAACTTATTTTTTTATCAAACCAAGATTTAAGTTTAACCATTTAATTTTCAATATTTTCAGATAAAGTTTTTAAAATTACCTCCTGAACAAAAACAATTTGTATCATCTGCGAACAAAACAAACTTCAATAATTTTGAAACTTCACAGATACCATTAATATATAAAATAAATAGTTTAGGCCCCAAAACCGAACCTTGTGGGACCCCACATTCAATGTTCATACATTCTGATGTACTAAAGGTGAAGCAACAGTTTTCAGTTGAGTGTAAAATGTTGAACGGTGTTCACACATAAATTCAGCACCAACCTGTCGGGAAAATACCCCCAGTGCAGCAGCACTTGCTTGTCTCTCTTCATCACAGGACGGACCCACTCCTCTGGACCAAAAAGAGAAAAGGATGTGAGCACAAAGCCAGTCAGAGCAGCAGGATTCACATCGGGCTTAAACACAACAACATCTGAAGTCTCACCATCCTCCAGGCTGGTGGGAATAGGAACGACAACATGGGAGCTTGAGGCCTTGTCCTCAGTTACCGAGCCCTGCAGCAGACCAGTCACAAGAAAGTTCACAACCTAAAAGTACTTTTTACAATCTGATTAAAGGCCGTACAAAAAACACACCTGATGTCTCTTGATGATGTCTTTCAGTTTCCCAAGCAATTTTGGCTCAATGTCGGAGCTCAGGTAAATGACCGGCCTACTCAGGCAGTTGTTCTGAAATGAAGAAATACAGCAGATGTAGTAATGTGTGAAACTAATAAATTCAAATAGGCAGGAAAATGTATATAAAAATCTATATATTCAATACCATATAATCTCAATTAAAACACTAATGACTGTGTTGTCATGTTCTCCAGTTTAGGGGAGCTGAATTGTCTTATAGTGTAACTTACTGGTCAAGTCACATGACTGGGAGCACTTCATTATTTCTATCTGTAAAGGTCAGGCAGCCTGATTCTCAGACACTTCACAAATATGATGTAACCATGAGAGACATGCAACCTCCCAGAGGACATTTACCTCTGGTGCCTGTAGCAGAAAACAAAAAACTGAAATGTGCCAACAACAATTGTAATCGTGGCATATTGTGGGAGCGTAAGGAAATCTTTCTTTCCTTAAAAAAAAATAAACATTGAAATATTTGAAAATTAAAAGATTTACAACTTGGCTGTCCATGTAATGTGTCTTACAATACAAACATAAGGAAAAAGGTCTCAGGCAAACTTACCTGCACCAAGGACTTCTCGATAGTCATGAACATCTCCACGTTTCGGTCCATCCTTGACGGATTCTGGAAGTCAAACCTGCGCCTACCAGCAAATTAGACTGGAGTTACACATGAAGCAGCAACACAGCCTGAATGCAACTGAGCACAGTTTGTGTGTCTGGTAAACATTTATGCCCGCTGGAAGCAAAGTCTTACCATCCTTGGTCACTCTTGAACTTGTAGGCAGCAGCCAGGATGTGGCAGAGAGCCCCTCCTGACTTGAAGTCCAGGAAACACTTCATCTGGAGAGACACAAAACAAAAAAACAGTTTCCAAAAAATGCCTCATAAAGTCACGTGGACGTGTGTGAGAGGAACATACTGGTAGCTTGGTGAGTGGAGGGTTGCTGACATGTCGACCGAACACCTCCTCCTGGAACTGGAGCAGCTGGACCACGAGGCTGGACAGGGACTTGTTGGTGGGGGGCTCGGCCTGGATGTACTGAAAGAACACCAACACAGAGAGGCGGTCAGAGCAGAGCCACGTAAAAGTAAACTACAGCGTGTATGGTCAGTTATTTTTTGAAAAAAAATGGAGGGAGCACAGCTATCACCGTTACGCTTTGAAATACCTATTATGGGGATTTAACTGATGAAAATCATTAATTGAATCACTGTTGTTATCGCGTTCTTAATGAATTGGCGTGGTTATTTAGTTAAATCGATGTGTCTCAACACCAGCACGCCGCTCACTGTTATTCTACGCGGGCCATGGCTTCAGTCGGCGCGGCGCGCCACAGAGCCAACATCTGGATCCGAGCTGCATTGCCGTTAGCCCATTTGCTAACTAGCTAGCTAGCTGGATGGCCGGCTAAAGTCACCCCTTTTTTCAAAAATATCATCTCCGCGGGACTGATTGAGTGCTGCTTTTGCATCGGTTCGGCTACAATAACGTGTAGGGGTGCCGCGGTTTGCGGCCGCATCTGTTGCAGATGTTGGCTCAGCATCCTTTTGTATCCCGGCTCGAGTGACTCAAACAGCTGGACGTTCAGCAGCACCCTCCCTCCTCTCTTTGTCACTGCCTCTGCCCAATAGGTAAGTGCCCGCGTTTCAGGGTGAAACATGTGAGCTCGGTGTGTATGGTCACAAAACATGCGGTCAGTACCTTTTTGTAATTCTTTCCCAGCCAGACGCGGACATTATCAAACTGAGAAACGGTATCAGACGCTTCGAAATATTTTACATTCGGGCCGCCGTCTTTCTTCCGCACCGCCATCTTTGACTGCAGACAACTAGTCGACGTCGCCTGCCGCCCAACGGCCAAAGTCTGGTACTACAAGTGCTGTTGGATGTAATAACAATCTATGCCCAGCAGGTGGTGCACACGGGTAGGGGATGATTTTTAATACTTCTTCTTATGAGAGATGTGGTAATCAGCGGAATGTACCAGTGGTGGAAGAAGTAATTTACTTGACGCGAAAATAATAAAGGGTCACTGTAAAAAAACAACAACAAAACAACAACAACAACTAAATTGCAAGTTAAAATCGGGCATCAAAGATTTCAGTCAGTTCATCACAGTCATGGCTTTCACTTTAACAGATACCACATATTCTAATAATACAATGCAATTGTGAGCAAAATCTTTTGGAGCCAAACAAATATTATATTGGACCACAAAAGTGGGGAACAGCAATACACACTGTTTGTGGTCCATATGTGTAAATTATTAAATGTATTTTTTTGTTGCTATACTCTGCAATAGGTCCGTTGCGTAAACAGTGACTTATTTTAACTTATAAGAAAATACATATAAGCTGCTTATAATACACATAGCAGCTCGTCAGAGCTTGCTGCATCTGTACCCACTTGAAAAAATGAAATGCTTTTCAGAATCAACAGGTAGTTTAATTGTTTACTAGTGCACAGTGAGTAGCAACTGAGAGAAACGTTTCTATTTTGAGTATAACGCAGAACGAGTATGATGAGAAGTATTAGCAGCGATCAAAGTTTCAATCTGTCATATGCTTCCTTGAGTGATGGTTGATTTATTGTCAATTCCTGGAAAATACCACACAATTTAAATAATCAAATAAAGCACTTAGTTGTTAATCTTGAAAAAAGTAAAAGAAAACATATTTTCTGCACTACAGCAGGCAGACCCATTTAATTCATTCTGCACCCACATATTGTATTTGCTAAAATGTGTATATATATATGCATGCTTTTTCAGACTTAAAAAATAGAATGATATATAATGACAATAATATTTGTTTGTTATTAAGAAATAATTGGGGGGATTATATTCCGGAAATTATAAGACTACAGCAAGTTTTTGTTATCCATACACCCAAATCAAGCAGACATGGGAGTACAGACAAAAAGAGCAAAATATAAACCATCAGACATATTTTATGTCCCTGACCTTTTTATTGGTTCTCAGTTAGTCAGAGGCTCAAATTAACCTTCATTAACAGAGAATAGGTGTGTGTGTGTGTGTGTGTGTGTGTGTGTGTGTGTGTGTGTGTGTGAATGTTACATGACCCAAGCTAATTTGTGAAACTCCAGCGACAACATTGAAGAGAGTACACAGCAAATGTGCCAGTGTTATTTTTTTAGTGTTGGTGTAAATTAATATATAATGTGTCATTCCATGTGAAAACAGCCAATGTCGGGGGACCATGTACATGGTACCTTTCAGATTTTGCCGAAAAGTGGTGAAAATATGCCTTATGTTACCAAAGGAGGGAATCTTCAGGTCAATATCTCAAACGGTTTGCCCGTGGCGTCCATTTCAAGTGCCACACCCCTTTTTGACACATTGGAATTTCAAAATGTTGGCATTTTTGGAGGCCCATAACTTCTGTTCTAATAGTGATAGAAGGCTGAAAATTGATGTGTTAGTTCAATGTAGTTTCTACTCCACAATTCTGAAGGCAGAATCAACATCCTTACTGTTTGGGTAAGAGGTGGGTTACCAAAATCAAATTTTTTTTGATGGCCAAAATTATTTAAAATTTTTTGGGTGCCCCTAGCACCATGATTAATGATCATATTTATTCTAAACAGGATTATTTGTTATATTTGGGAACTTTACTCTTGCCAAAATGAATTTGAAGGGTATGGTACCACTGGTGGGGGTTTTATGGGGGTCCAAAAACCCTTTCGGTCAGAGGTGACTCTTTTGGAACCCCATATTAGGACCCCCGAATGACCATGTGGACATTTGATGATCCTAATGGGATTTATACCAGATAAAGATACATATTTGTTCTTTCTTCTAATGAAATAAAACCTTTGACTATGAAGCTTCATCATATAAATTCTTCATAATGCACCATTTTGGACATTTTTCCAGAAGTCTGGAATGAAGATCAGGGAGAATTTAGTGATGATAAAGCATGAAAATAGGATCATATCATTGCTTGATACCAATTTCCCCAAATAAGATGAAAACATTATCACAGGATACAATATTCACAGATGTCGATGAAGGACAACAACCGGATTCAGAACACTTGGATACAGAACACTCGCAGTCAGATCAGCCACAAAACTCAATTTTCCAGCCGGGAAAATACATAGCCTGGATCTATGATGATGACTGGTTCATTGGAAACATTGTTGAATGTCCAGATGAACATGGTGACGTTTTTGTGAAATTCATGAAGTGTGTCAACAACATCCTCACATGGCCATCGGACCAAAGACAGATCCCCTGTTGGGTACCATTCCAACATATAATTTCTTGTGTCAGTGTGTCAGACATCTATGGACGCAGTGCTCGCCAATACAAACTGGACCAAAAGTACCATGACAAAATTTTGTCACTGCTTCCACAATTTCTTGGATAATAGTTCAAGACACTATTATCTATTATCCAAGAAATTGTGGAAGCAGTGACATAATTTTGTCATGGTCTTTTTGGACAATAATAAAATTGAGTTGAAATGAAAAACAGTAAGGAATAGTGAGCCTGCCTTCAGAATTGTGTAGTACAAACTACAATGAACTAACAGATCAGCCTTCTATCACTATTAGAACAGAAATTATGGGCCTCCAAAAATGCTAACAAATTAAATGTGAAATTCCAATGTGTCAAAAAGGGGTGTGGCACTTGAAATTCAAACCGTTTGAGATATTGACCTAAACTTCAGATTACTTTGTTTGGTAACATAAGGCATATTTTCACCGCTTCTCAGCAAAATCGTCTCACGCCCTCCACTTCAAGGGCTAGATAGTGGCACCCTCTTTCCTTTTTCTTTTTCCTCCTCCTCTTTCCTCTCTCTCTCTCTCTCTCTAGCAGGCGGAGGCGTGTTGCGGGCTCCAGGTGGACAGGTGCAGCCACTTCGTAATCAGCGGATTGATCCGTGCGGCGGGGAGGGGAGCGAGCTCATTCATTCACCTGCCGCCATAAAGCCAGACGCCTTCCACTACCCTACGCCGGACCGTAACTCGATAATCAGTCAATATTGAGATACCTCTTTCACATGTTTCTTGATCAACAATTACTGATCCCTGTCTCCGTCTCTGCCTCCAGTTTCCTTTCTCCGCCCATGCTCTCGGACCCGCCAGCTCTCCAGTTGCTTCCGCCGTGGTTACACCCAGCTCTTCGGATCCTCATTCCGGCTCTATCCAGAACGCTGCACCTGTCCGCCGTTCTCCGCCTGGCCGCACCACGCCATCGCCACCTGCCTCTCCCCCTCCAAGCCAGTTACCAAAAACTGCCCGGCTCACTCTCTCTCTCGCCCATTCTGGTAGTAGTAAATTCCAGCACCTGTCGCGCGCTTTTGCCGACAGCGCTTTGTGTTAATTGTTTGCTGCCTTAGTTCCCGGTTTGCCTGTGTTCACCTGTCTCGCGTTTTTTGCAGACAGCGCCTTTTGTTAATTATTGGCTGTCCCCCTTAGTTCCCCTCTTTAGCCTGTGTCTGCTTTGCATTTTTGGGGTTTAAATAAATACCTTGTGTTGAAACTGCTCTGGCCTGTCTCTTTGCCTGCACTTGAGCCTTGGGTTCTGTACCGTGACAAATCTGAGAGGTGTCATGTACATGGGTGGCTGAGTTGGCATGGAATGACCCTAATATATTTTCAGAAATGTGAGGGGTGTACTCACCAGGAGAAGGAAGCATGGTCAGGTAGATGGATGAAGGGTGTTTTTTTTATAAATATATACATACATACATTTGTATGTACTGTATATATTGTGGGAGAAACCTGAGCACCAGGCGAAAACCCTTTTACGTTGGCGGTGAGGAAGGACAGAGTGGAGGGAGATGGAGGTGACGTAGATGGATGAAGGGTGTTTTTTTACATACATAATATATATGTATATATTGTGGGCGAAACCTGAGCACCAGTAGAAAACCCTTTTACGTTTGAGGTGAGGAAGGACAGAGTGGAGGGAGATGGAGGTGACGTAGTTGGATGAAGGGTGTTTTTTTATATACATAATATATATGTATATATTGTGGGCGAAAACTGAGCACCAGTAGAAAACCCTTTTACGTTGCAGGTGAGGAAGGACAGAGTGGAGGGAGATGGAGGTGAGGTAGATGGATGAAGGGTGTTTTTTTATATATACATAATATATATGTATATATTGTGGGAGAAACCTGAGCACCAGTAGAAAACCCTTTTACGTTGGAGGTGAGGAAGGACAGAGTGGAGGTGGGGTAGATGGATGAAGGGTGTTTTTTTATATATACATAATATATATGTATATATTGTGGGAGAAACCTGAGCACCAGTAGAAAACCCTTTTACGTTGGAGGTGAGGAAGGACAGATTGGAGGTGGGGTAGATGGATGAAGGGTGTTTTTTTATATATACATAATATATATGTATATATTGTGGGAGAAACCTGAGCACCAGGCGAAAACCCTTTTACGTTGGAGGTGAGGAAGGACAGAGTGGAGGGAGATGGAGGTGGGGTAGATGGATGAAGGGTGTTTTTTTATATATACATAATATATATGTATATATTGTGGGAGAAACCTGAGCACCAGTAGAAAACCCTTTTACGTTGGAGGTGAGGAAGGACAGAGTGGAGGGAGATGGAGGTGAGGTAGATGGATGAAGGGTGTTTTTTATATATATACATAATATATATGTATATATTGTGGGCAAAACCTGAGCACCAGTAGAAAACCCTTTTACGTTTGAGGTGAGGAAGGACAGAGTGGAGGGAGATGGAGGTGACGTAGTTGGATGAAGGGTGTTTTTTTATATACATAATATATATGTATATATTGTGGGCGAAAACTGAGCACCAGTAGAAAACCCTTTTACGTTGCAGGTGAGGAAGGACAGAGTGGAGGGAGATGGAGGTGAGGTAGATGGATGAAGGGTGTTTTTTTATATATACATAATATATATGTATATATATATGTATAAAACACATCTTTATAGAAAGGCCTTTTAGCTAAACTATTTTTATCTGTTTTAATATGTTGGTTTTAATTATTTTTAATATGCTAGTATTCAATTATTTTACAATGTTTTTATCCTTCTTTTTGTGCACTGTAGCACTTTGAGGTCATTGAGTTGATGTAAAGTGCATTATAAATTACATGTATTATTATTATTATTATTATTATTATTATTATTATTATTATCAATTAAGGGAAAAAATAGAGAATAGGGAAAGAACATGGAATATGTGTTTGTTTGTGTGATTCCACTCTCATGGATATAAATGTGTTGGACAAAAAAAATAACAAATATTTGTGATGATTCAAATGTATATCTTTTTATCAAGATCTCTGAAATAAGCCTTAATTAATAAGTAATATGCCCCTCTGCTCCTTGAACTAGTATTCCTCAGGCTGTGTTTGTATTTGCTCTCTCTCTCTCTCTCTCTCTCTCTCTCTCTCTCTCTCTCTCTCTCTCTCTCTCTCCCTGTGTGTGTGTGTGTGTGTGTGTGTGCGTGCTGAAGGAGAGAGAGTGAAGCCTATTGATTATTTTAATCCTCCTATTTGTGAGTCTGTGATCCTCTCAGCTCAGCCTTCCACAGGGGGATTGCTAATGGGGCTGAACGCTTCCCTCCTCAGCCCTCTCTCCCTGTCCAATTAACTTAACACTGGAATCTGTAGGGAAGGAGCCCTGGGACTCAGAGGGTGGCTGTAGCGGTGGTGGGGGTGAGACTCAACCCCACAAACGCCACCCAGTCCAACATCTCACAACCTCTCGTTTGCACCAGCAAGAACTCCCTGTTCCAGAATAGCATTAGCTCTCACCTTTAATTAAAGATCCATCTGCTTGTTTTATTCTGGCGAGGTGAGAATTCCAGTCAACCTTCATGTTTCATTTTCACAGGGTGGCTTTGCAGAGGGCAGTGGTAGCAGCAGGTGAAGAATTACATTTTATAATGGGAACGCTACCTTCAAACAAGTCTGTCAGATCGCAGACATTTCAATACGCATTTGTCCAATTAGTGTATGTGTTCAACTCTCACTTGAAGCTAATTCAGGGACCAAACCTTTAATTATGGACCCGCTAATAAAGGAGTTTCTTGATTTCACAAAACTGATAATAAACCTGAGAAAGAGAGGTGGTGTCGATGTCCACAAAGTCACGTTGTTTCATCCCAGATGTCGGCAACCTTTTGTGATTTGATGTGCCATTTGAAAATGCCCTTGTTAATCAGAATCTCCAACGGACCTGCAATTTTATTCCATCTATGTAGGTAACTGCATAGCAACACAAAAAACTACATTTTTCTCCCATAATCAGAACATTGTAATTATATATGAGAGCACAAGACAAGAAGGCTGCCGTCCTTACGAAAATCCACATCTGACGTGAAATTGTTAACCCTACCAATTTTCCACCACTCTTGTTCATCGGCAATAAACTCATCAAGTTCTCCAAAACAGGCAGAGTACGGTGCATCTTCGCAGAATGCAGACGTGAGGAAAAATCAATCAAAGCACTGTGAAGAACAGGCAACTTCCAGTGAACGTGAAAACGCTTATTTGGCATGCAGAAGGGGCACGTTTAAAAAAACTCCCATGCACACTTATTGCTATTGTGTCATTGGTTAAAGGTAATATGCTATAAATTCCTAAAACACTGTATAGAAATCCCTGTCAATAATAACTTATGATCAACTAGTGTGTGGCGGTGTCTATCTGCAGAGATCCTGCCCTCTGCCTGTATTTTCTCGTTTCCTCTTGTTTTGCTGTGTTCAGGAACTTTCTCTGTCAGCATTTAAATCCCACTTGGGGTGTAACCCTCCAGCCAATTTGCAGGGTCCCTAAGGTTGCCTACCACTGTTTTATGCTGTTTAAGATTAAACGACTCCACTTCTCGAAGCAACATCAGATCTATCTAAATCCCAAACGGATGAAGCCACCCTCTTCCAAAATATGTATGTTTTGTCTGAAGTGTTATTCACATTAATAAAAAACATTCTGTCAACAATTATTTTGAAGGCATCTGAAGAACTTTACAGACTCTGCCAAGTCCCCCAAATATGTAATGATTGTCTCATCACCGCAAACATTTTCTGTTAACAATGTGGCAAAATGAAAGAAGTTCCAGAGCTGTAGAGCAAATGTACTATCTGTAAATCTGTTCATTTTAAGGAAATCTCTGTATTGTAATGTGTTTTCTGATTTTGGGGGCCTGTACAAGAAGTTAATTTTCAGTGTTTACTGATTCTCCACAAAATATACATAATAACATAATTATGGCATGTAAATTAATCAAATTAAAAAATGCATGATTATTTGAACACCAACATAAAAGAAAAAAAAAAAAAAAGTATAAATAAAAGCTTGAATGCCTCAGGTGGAAATGAATAAAGGAAATTTAACCAGAAGTTCTAGTTGCATTTGGCAATATTGCACCACCCCCTCTTAAAATTCAAGAAGAAATAAATAATAATACTGTACTAATAAAAATACAACTATTAAAAAAGGGTTATCAAGATTCAATGCTGCATATTGCATAATTACGAAAAAAGGAGGTTGCATGCAAGAGAAGGTTCAGGTGAAAATGAATTTAACTACTATTTTACTTTATTTTATAGCAGCACTCTGTTAGACATAAAAATAAAAAAAGTCAGCACAAATCAGGTAAAGCATCTCTGTTTCACCAGGATGGCCCTGAAGTGATGAACTAATCGCTCACTGTATCGTGATTATGTGTTGGAGATGTGTTTGTATTTACTATGTATTGAAATAATCTATCAATATGGCAGGTAAATCTACTACAGCATCGGTAAGGGAATTCTTAATTGTGTTTATTGTGCTCAGATGAGTCCATACAAATACCTCAAAGAGTTGTAAACTTGAGCACCTTGATGAAAATAACAATAATCAAGAAATAATTTTCAGGAGACAGATATTTTACTGCATTATACTTTATGTGCGAAACAAAGATATGGCAGGGTTATTGTTGGCTCTTGTTTGAAGTACTGGGACATATTATTTTCATATCTGAACCTCACTCAATGATATGTTTGGCAAATTCAGATCAGATCTTGGGATCTTTGCAATAATAAAATAAAACACCCTGAGCAGTCAGAATTGATCACAACATTTCAACGCCTGCTGACCTCTTGATTTCTCTGTAAAGTAAAAGGAGAGAATAAAGAATAAAGAAAGCATTGGTTTTGCTCTAACGCATTGATGGCAAAACCATCCTGAATATTTTTTTTTTTATTGTGTTTCATGGTCTTCAAGGGCAGAGAAAAATCTACGCTGATTTCATACATAACAAATACACACAACTCAGCCTGCAAAATACAGCGACAACAACGTATCCACACGGACCGTGAACAAAGGTAACAGTGCCAGAAAACACACAGCAGGATGCAGCATGACATGGAGGTTAGGTCAGCCACTCAGGAGGAACGTCTGTGTACAGTTACAAAAAAAACGTTGGGACCCTATTTCAATCACAGCACAAGAATGATCAGAAAAGTTCACATCCAAATCTCATCACGATCATGCTGTCGGGCTTCAAAGCCGGATCTCTTCTTCCACGGCACTACAACTACAACAGCTGTGCTCAAAAACAGTATTGTTTTGTACCCGTAATTAAATGTTAAATGTAATAATTTGGTTATAATGACATATTTATAATATTTCTGGATGCAGCTTTTTGAACAACACATGCTTTTTTGCCGTTAGTTCCCCACGTTTCCCACCGCACTGAATGAACCTTGGGCTCCATTTTGAGGGCTTTTATTTACAGCTGTGAGTTACATTCAGTTACATACAAAGATTCACAACCAATGTCCTCAGTTAGCATCTGCGTTTCTTTTAAGTGGTCGTCGGGTCGCCGTCCGTATCAGCTTATCACTTGGATTCAAGTGTCTCATGCATAAAAATGAAAAAAGATTGTGTAAGGCACAGAAAACCTATAGGTGTGGCATGTGGCAGTAACACATGAACAGTCATCTGCATATGAAAAACATCTTCACATGAGTATATTCACAGTAAAATGAAAGGAATACACTAATTTGAGTTAAATAGAACAATTGACACCACTCTCATATCCTTTCAGATATTATGCAGCTACAGTTAGCTTAGCTTAGGACAGAGACTGGAAATGGGGATCGAGCTACTGAAGCCTTCCTCTGTCCATAATATACCAACCAGCAAAACCACCTTGTTTTTACAGTAAAGTCTTTATATTAGTTAAACAGATGAGGTATAACATGTTATTTAGTGAGTTTTAAAGGTTCTGGCAGGTGGATTGTCTTACCTTTCGACAGGGCCAGGCTAGCTTACTCCCCCATTTCCAATGCTGTGTTAGCATTACAGCAAGCTACCAGTACGCCTCTTCAAAAGTGCTTGTCGGGCTTCCAAATAGCTTTAGAAGCCCCCTCCTTCCACATCTTTCTGGCCTCAGATCAGGGAGGCTGTGTTTTTAACATTTCTCTCCCATCTGTCTCCTATCTCCCATCTGACATTCATCCCCGTGACTGATTAGCTGTGCAAAAGAAAAATCTTTCATTTGATGCACAACTATTTCTGTCATGTTTAGACAGGCTATGAATGTCTCCCAGGAGAGACATGAAAATAAATATGTTCCCATAACCCCATATTTGAACATAATCACGTAGCCATCCCCTCTTTCTATGATTGGTGATTTTTCACTTGGTCTTCCAGCGTAACTGTTGATTGGTAACAATATTATTTTCTTGTGTAATCCAGCTCTTATGCTGTGCTGTGCTATTCTATGCTATGCTATGCTATGCTGTGCTATGCTATGCTAAACTAAGCTATGCTGTGCTATGCTATGCTAAGCTAAGCTATGGTGTTTTAGTGAATGCACGGATACGAGCGCGGCATCAATCTTCTCACCTAACTCGGCCAGAAAGCAAACAAGCGTACATACAGATGAGGTTGTAGAGAAAGTCTCAAGCTCATTAGCAGGACATGATGAGGCTCTGCCACGAGCTCAGGCTCAGGGAAAATTTGAAAGTTAAACCTCTGTATCGATGTACTGTGTGTGTTAAGGGACTGTTACCGACAACTTGACACAGAATGTGCAAGTCAAATTAACAGCGACGCGATGCTTTTTACTCCTCAACTCAAACTGAAAGTGTAGCACGCACATATGCTCGCACACTGCCATGAACACGGACATACAACACACTGGATTATGTTCATGGTGTTTGGCTGTATTATCAGCTGTGATCAATATATTCATGACTTTTCTTCATTTGGAAATCCATCTCACAGTGGAGGCGAGAGGCTGTAGCCAAGTGCACACGCTTCGATTTACAGTCGACATTCAGAGATCATTTCAGTCGATTTCAGACCAGTGTCTGAAATGGTCGTCTTGTCTCCGCGTGTCAGATTATACACGACGTTCACGTGAGCGCGCCTTTTGTGTGTTTATACAAGCCAATGTGTGCATGTGCAACAGATGTGAATCATGTGTTTTAGTCATGCATACACATACTGTACATGGCACAGAATATTGATAACACAGGTGTGTGTATCAGAAGTGAATGTTAACCGGTAATATGTACAATACTATATTCATTTTTACACTATCTCTCTATTTGTTAACTGTTATCTGGTTGTGTTATTACATTATTTGTGTACTGAATGCCATTGAAATGACAAATTACATGATGGAGGCTTGGTGGTGTTAAATGAAGAAAGGAGAGGAGATTTTTTTTGCTTGATAACAGAGAGAGAGTATATAAATGTGAGTATACTGTCAGTCAGGGTAGATGAGGAAGCCAGAGAAGGTGCTGTATTTGTTGGTGTTGCCGCCGTGTACTTTGCCCCCGTCTAGCTGTACACACACTTCGTCCCCCACGTCCAGGTGCAGGATGACACTGTTGGAGGCGTAGTCGTAGTTCTGATCCGCATCCTGAGCGATCGCACTGGCTCTCACCTGAGACAGAGACAGAAACAAGATGTTGATTAGTAACAAAGATGGAAAGAAATGGCTCTTTGCTTCAAAACAACGTCAACCATTAGACATGCTCACATGCCCATACATTCACTAAACGCATACATGGTTGGCCCAGTTATGTCACCAAAAAGGGAGAATTTCGGATAACAACACACACAGAGGGAGAGAGACTTCTCTGCTGTGGTAGACAGCACGTAGTTGTTTGCTGCTATATTAATGCTCTGAATAGTGAACCTCATTACATATCTTTACATTTTAGTTTTGAGGTGGTGAAAAATACATTCAACAATACTGAACTTGATGTGAAAATGCCCTCCGCCTGATATTATGCAGTTGTTTTAGGCTTAGCAGCTTTTTGAAGGTCATCCAGTTAGAATCTCTGGACATTCGACAAAAATGCAGGACGAGGAGAGAGAAGGTCCTTGGATTAAGTCGAACAGAGGAGGAATGTGGGGCTGTGTTCCAAATTTTGAATTTGGGGTGGTGATATGATTTTTCCAAATAGAATATTTTTAGATAAGCCGACAAAAATCATTCAAACTGACGCCACTGACACATTTTAGTCAACTATAAAAAAGGTGTTGTTGACACATGACACACTGTACAAACACTATTGGGCAATTTAATATTAAATTACGTTTGTGTTACTTTTGACATTGTTTTAGAATGTTAATGTCAAAAGAGCTCATTGAAAACAAAATGTGAATTATCGGTTTTTCGGATTGCTATCATGTATCTGTGATCATGGATGTATGGACGTCCCTTATTGTGTGTTGAAGATGAATGATTTGCACCTTCCAGGTTCCAATCTTTCATTAAGGGAAACCAATTTATTAATCTCATCCATGCGTCTCTACAAGCCTCTGCTCCTACAATCCTCTCAGCTCTTATTTGAATCACTGCTCCTCTCCTGTAGCCCCAAAACACTAATCATCACCTGCAACGGAGACATGTCCACTGCAGCCATCTAAATGTTAATGAAAATGTATTCATTTCTAAGTTCGACATGAAGAAAGCAAAAATGATATAATCCAGTGATCAAATCCAGATTTATTAATATGAATAATTCTCTAATCGTAACTGGACATTGCTTTCAAACCCAGTGTTTCATATTCAAGGCTGATGATTTTAATGAATGTATCACAGTTTTCACCAGTAATACTGGATGCAATCGGTGCCATTTGATTTCCAGTTTCATTCCGTCAACATAACAGATGCCTTCCTGTCCACTGGGTAGATGGATGGGATGTGCAGTGATCTTTGATCTAAAACCTCCATCTGAGAGCGCCACCTTTCTTAGCCGCTATCAATTTTTCCAGAGGATTGTTGCGCCTGATTCACCTGTTGCATAGAGGCTGATGGGGATTGCAAGGGTGGCATCAGGAAGGACATCAGTTCATTTGTCGAGCAATCACAGCAAACACAATGAACGTGCAGGCACAGACATACAGGCTGCTGATATGTGGACAGTTTTTGCAGCAGAACAATAACGATTGTTATTAGCAGATATTATGTGGCATTAAAGGTGGCATATTTCCACCTTTAAAGTTGGTATGTGAATTCATCCAGTAGATACCCAACATTAGGATTCATTCATATTTACGCAAAATAAATGTGAGACCAACATTCACTCTCCTCCCTTTTGGTCTCCACCAACTTCCGGGAAAAAATATCAGTCTCTCCAGCTGCTAAATGTTTCACAACGTTGACTCGCTGGTTGGCAATATTGGCTGGCTGCTGCAGCCCAAACTATATTGGTGAGAGTGAACCAAAAATGTTCTGGACACTAAAACCAAAACAACGAGATAAAACAAACTAAAATGTTCTGTAGAGAAGAAAATAACTGCAGTCAGGTGATAATTATCCACAGTGTGTTCTCCACTAATTATTGTTGTTATTGTTGTTTGCTTCGTATTTATTGGCATCTTGTGGATTTTCAGCAGTCGTGGTTGTTTTAATTTTGCTATACAAATCAAATTTGACTTGACTACTAGCAACCTGCAAAGTAATTTGATCAGTTGTTATTTTAAGGATATTGATCGTTGCAGCTTTGAGTGAGTCAGGGCAAAAATACATGACCCCGGAGAATGAAAATTGCCAAACAATGCTATCGACACTCCTATAACACCATTACAACAAGAGCTGGACATTATGAGCTTCATAAAACTTGCATTAATGTCTGTCACCCAGCAATTGCTGGTATTCAAAACCAACACTTTAAAGATATATTATCTGGTGTGAAGACCACAGAACGTGGAGCCTGACACAATTTAGAAAAGTAATACAGTCTGGTGAGTCATTCGTCACTCTTTTATCGACATCTGGACGGGTTTATGTGTGTGAATGTCTGATTAAACATGATGCTGGGTCTGTAATGGTATGGCCAGTCACTGAAGAGGAAGTCGTTACAGCTGACGATTACTGTACATGTTAGCAGTTAACACAAACAGTTAACAATACCTGCATATATATATATATATATATATATATATATATATATTACTATTGCTACTATACATGTTGCCATTAAGAAAAGAGTTTGTAATGTTTCAAACATTACAAACAGAAAGAGCTGTTTTTATGGCAAACATTATTCATTATCGAGGTGTTTTTGTTCAGTTCCAAGTTGTTTTTCCCCCCAGTAGGCAAATCTGCTTATAATAAATTGCGCTATCTTTGGGTAAGTAACCAACTATTCAAGCAGAAGATCCATTTAATAGTGGAAAATAAAGTACACAGGCACATACATATTAATGAATGCAAATATGATACCCTCACTCCATCCTTGTCGCCGGCTCTGGGTCTGACTGGTCCATCATCTCCACCCATCATCAAGCTTCCCCGACTCTTGGGATCACTAAGACAAATCAAGTAAGACTAAACTTCCCATTTCTCCTCATCTTCCATCAAACGATGAGATTTCCAACCCTCCCTCCCCCCCACCCATTTCATCAATCCAACTCAATATATTTCTCCATATGAGCTTTTCTTCCATGTAGGGAAGGTGAACATTTTTATTCCCGTCATCAAGATGGAAATTAATCGATACATTTCCTTTGTTTTAATTCTACTCACATCACTCCATTAATTGTTGTCTCTCCCTACACCTCACGCCCCTTCCATCACCTCGCACCCATTCGCTAGCCCATCGCTAGCCCATCGCTATCTCTTCATTCTGGACCCATCTATCCATCTTTTTGTTCCCTTACACTCCTATTAGATGCAGGTCACGCACACATTTTCTCTCCCCCGCCATGGCAGTGTTGGCGGGAGCAGCGACTAAGTGTGTCCCTGTCCAGTCTAAATCGGATTGATTAACGGCGTGCTGCTGTGGCAGGTCTCCTGAGGACCCCCCCCCCCTCCTCCATCCCTTCCCTCCGCCTCCATCCCATCCCCCATCGCAGCATCCCTCACCCCTCCCTGCCTCCAGATGCGTCAGGGTGGGCTATACATGGCTGCAGGCTACACTAATTGGTAGTCGGATAGCCATGGCAGCTCCCTGCCTAATAGGTCCAACTCCTCAATAACTCCATACAATCACAATAAATGGGGGCACAGGGTAGGCTACAGTGGTCAAATGGGCCCATGAAACACTAGCAGGAGGTCAGGATAAGAACCCCCCCCCCCCCCCCCCCCCCACACACACACATACACACACACACACATCTCGCTCTCTCTCCCTCTACATCAGAGGGGTTCTCTTTGTTTTTTATGAATCTCAAGCGAACACCTGAGAAAATCCATGCAGCATGCGAGACGTTTTGTTATTTTATACTGTTGGACTGTTTTGCTCTGAAGGGACTGAACGACTCCCCTGAGGAGACGTAATAGGTTTTAGGAAAAATATAACAGTAAAGTGATTCTGACATGTTGTACATCCAACATCTGTCTACATGGTTGAACGGCAGGATTCCCTTGACAGTATTGTCAACTGAGTTAGAGGCTGCACTTCGCTGCGAATAGAATATAAGAATGCCGTTAAGACTGGCGTACATCTCTGCGTGTGCATGGACAACATTATTACAATCTCTTCTATTAAAGTATGTGATCAAACTGCACGCAGCACATTTAAGACAGACTGCTGGATTCCGCCTGTGTGATATTCACACCACCTCACTGAGATGCCCGTGAAACATGAAAATCAGCTAATTACATTATCCAGCCAAAAGGCCACGAAGTTATTTATATTGTCTTTATGAATGACTTCCTTGTGAGACACGTAGGTTTACTTAGCCTCGACTCCACTAAACTGTAGAGATGCTGACATTTAATGTGCTATGTTTATGATTAATTCATGGATGCATTCTCCTCCAAATAGTTACCCAGTGGACACGTTTCCATATTGTATGCACATATTTTTAGTAGTGTGGCATTTAAAATATTATCACAGGCAACATCAATATTATGGCCCCAAAAGAATATGAGTTTCAGTCAACCGTCATACTGAAAGAACACATATTATATTAAATATGAATTAAAATATATTTTGATTGTATGCTACTTTATATACTTTTTCAGATTAAGATTTAATATTAAAATATATAATGCATTTATAAATAATGGTGCTTTTATATAATTAAACTACCCTCAGCAAATAAAGTAAAACTAGCTCCACCTCAAGCTACAACATTTAAATGCTTCTTATGAAATTATGCATCAGCATTGAGACTCTAATTCTTATTATAATAACATCATTCACAGGGGCTATTTTTGGAGGTATAATGTACACTGTAGGTATTCTATATAATCTGACAAACTGATCTTCTTTAAAATAAAAAAGGAAACCGGTTACCTTGAAACAAGTTAAATATAACAAATATTTTAATAGTGATTACTTTAAGGACGTACTTGTTCTTTCTACGTGTGCAACATATCTGTGATTTTATTCAAGATTTGGAGAGAAAGACTTTAACTTGTGATTTAATTTTTTTTTATTGTTATATTGCTTTTTTTTCTTCTTTTTTCTAAATACTTCCGTCACCACTTGTATATATTTTCTTGGACCAAGCCCGAGCTGGTGTCATTGCAGAGCTCTGTGACATTGAAACCAGCACAGATGAATCTGCAGGTTCGGCTGTCACTAACAATCACAGTGAAACCCTGTTTTCTTAAAGGCGGTGGGGGCTTGGGAGTGAAAACAAGAGGGAAAGGCAAATCAGGATTATTGTCAACAGCGGCGGAGATTGATAGCGACAAGGGAGTGAATTTCTGTCTGTTGGCTCAACGCTGTTCTGACTTGATCTGCTGCTGTTGGGGAAAAGAAAGACCCGCGGGGCAATAGAGAAGATTACACTGCCTCCACTTTTCATTAAGGGGCAACATTAAATGGAGAGGGAGACTGAAAAAGGGTGGAAGAGAGAGGGAGAAAGAGGAAATTGACGGCATAGAAATAATTCACAAACACTGCAATAAAATCTACATTTTCAACTGTGAACCACTGATTTGTGTGACATATTTAAGGGCTGACATACTGTATTTAAAATGTTTTTTTAGCAAAGGACTTTCATCATTTTTATGTGTATCGACCCAATATCAAAGAGCATGTTCATAATGTTTATGTCTGAGCTTTGTCTCAGAGAAAAATTATGTGAGGAGGGCGTCGGGTAAGGAGAAAAAAGAAGGGTAAGTAAAAAAGGAGGGTGTGATAGCAAAAACTTGGATAAGGACATACGGACGGTTGAGCAGCTGCATGCACTTTAACAGTCTGAGCACAGGATTCGGGAAGCTAAAGTAGAGGAGGGGCTTTGAGTGATGGGGGGGGGGGGGGGACTGTTGGATAACAAACTGATCAAGCATGCCTGCTTCAGAGGAAGGGGGGTATAAATGAGTTTGGGGTAGCGGGCTGTCCATGTAGTGTGTTATTTTTTCAGTTTTGTTTTGCAGGGGTGCCTTGATCCTCTGGTAATAAAACTGACAGGATTCATTCACTGTGATGTACAGACCTCTCAGAGCGGAGCGAGGCGATTGAGACGGGGTCTCTTAAACTTACCTGAGGGACCTCTGAGGGTGAACTGGGAGAGAGAGGAAGGGCAATTGAAATGGCCTCCTTTTTTTTGTAAAAGCCGCTGTGTTTTCTCTGCCTCCGCCCATGTGTACCAGGTATCTTGTTTCTATTATGCAGGTTGAAATGTAACCCTTCTCCTGCATTGCAGACTCACACACTAATTGGCACACTAAATGTTAATATTTTGCCATGACACTGCCAAGACCCAAACTGTCAAGATATAGATTAAAAAAAAATCTCTAATTGGCTGTAGACTGATACCTTTGAGGGTAGGAGATGCCTTAATTGGATATGAATGGGTTCTGTGGTACCGCCTACCTGCAGAGCACCAGCTAGACACAAAGCCTCAGCCCTGGAGTTAAATTCTATTCCTCGTCTCATCGTTACTCTGTGTATGTTTTACAAAGATATGTGCAGAGGGACACAAACAATAGACATTAATCATATAAAACCTGCCCCACTATAGAAGCGGAGCAACACTACTCTATGTGAAAGAGATCAAAACCCTACTTCTCTGATGAGGAGAAATAATGACATAATGGTGAGGCAAAAGGAAAGCACAACAAAGCCACGACAAAACACAGTAACAACCAGCCAAGTCGTTTTAGTTGGCAGAATATAATGGTCTCAGCCATTATAACAGAAACATATAGTCAAATAATGGCTGTGTGCATGAACACACTCTTAAATGTGTGCATGTGTGTGTGTGAGTGTGTGTGTGTGTGTGTTCCCATAGAAAAAGACAAGAAGAGAAAACAAGGACATGCTGCAGGGCATGAGAGGACCTATTATGTTGCCATCTGAAATGGTTGACTTTTATCCCTTAACAGAAGATTTTCCCCATTATAATTATGTCTGACACTAAACCAATAAACCACTGAGAAAATTAGTCATGATTATTAAATATACATCCAACACACACAACCAGAAAAAAAACATGATTTCCAAAAGGCCAAAAAATAAAAATAATTTGAAATTGCCTAATGAAGTGCCATACTGACACCTAATCTGACGTACTGTAATCAGCAGCTTCCACCTCCCACAGAGGCCACATCACACCTACCTCACAGACAGGAGGCAAGTTATTCCTTTTCCTCTAATTAAGTACACGCTTATCATCGCCATCTTGTTTTTTTGTAACCACAAGTGACCCCAGAGGATGGAGTACAACCGAACGCTAAGACATGTTTAGGGGGAACCTAAAATGTTAAAATTTTATTCTTCGGCTGAAAACACACTGTGAAAGGGTTAAAGTTGTAAGACGAAAAGATGGACAGACCAAACAAAGCCATGGTTACCTCCCAATCACAATGTAGTCACACCCTGAAGCACCCCACCTCCTAATTTTCCACATTGGCTTCATACTCCAGAACTACTCAATCCAAACCCTTATTTCTAAGAAGAAGACATTCACCCATGCACAATGGTTAAAAAAAATGCACCTTTACTCCGAAGTTTAATAGGCTACTCCACTTTTAATTCTTCTCTCCTTCAAACACCTCACACCTTACATTGTTAAAGCTGAGCAAAACAGTTTCCTCCTCCAACAAGTCAAATCCGACCTAATTCCACTGACGCATGAGGTCACCACGTGTCCGTAACAGGTGTGATGCTGGTGTGCTATTATCATGGTAATGGTAATCTCACCAAAACTATTGTGTATACAGTGTGTGTGTGTGTGTGTGTGTGTGTGTGTGTGTGTGTGTGCGTGCACGCGTATGCAGGCCCAACAGACCAACTGACCAGCTCGGTTTCTCCCATATTGGACCGACTATAAATATGCATACTCCCTCTCCATGCTCATCACTGTAAAGGGCAAAGTACATATTGGTGGTGAATTATATATCCATTGAAAAGGTCATCGACGCCAACACCAATCTTTTGATGAGTTATGGGACACGATGAGTAAAGAGGATTCATTACATTGAGTGATTCATCTCTGCAAACTTGGTGCAAACTTGCACATCAACTACACATTTCGTTAGCCAACAGCTGGCAACGTGAGTCGGATTTGTTTCATATGTCTTAGATATCTCCTCAACTCCTCCCTCCACCAGAGAACAGAGGCTGCTCTCATGTTGCCTTTTCTATCATCCTCCTCTGTCCACTCTCCGGTGAATATCTATCCATCCATCTCTCTGTCGGCCCACTTGTCTCTATCCTGCCTGTCCCTGCAGTGATCTGTCCTCAGGATGTGTCTTATTCTCAACTCCCTTTGACAAGACATCGATTAACACGATGCATATCAGTCTGACAATTGTTGTAAACACACACAGACACACACACACACACACACACGCTGCAAAATACCCCATCAATAGGTTTTAAAGTACTTGTATTTCATTTTGAATTTTAAGGTTGTAGGGTAAATATGTCGGCCTAGCTTAAGGCAGCAGCATAACAGTTTGGCAAATACCCTCGTTCACAGAAAAGCCAATTGTGATCTTTACAATACATTTTTGTACAAATGAAGCAAACCAGATAAAATTTTACAACAGTTTATAATTTGAAATGTAATGGCCTGTCTCTCACTCTTACTGATTCCAGAACGCCCGTGGAGAAATGCACTTCCCAATAACTCCACAACTGCTTCACTTACAGGCTGTGTGTCTTCTTAGTTTGCTCACACAACACACTGTGAGTCTCGAAGCTTCACAGAAAATGGGACTGTAGGAGTGCTAATGCTTGTAGTCAACAAGGCTAACTTTAAGCTAGCTGTTTACAGTCATTAAAAATATAAGCCGGATGCTACCAAGATGTGTATATGTGGGGGTAGAGGCTTTTGGAGTCGTTTTAGACACCTTCGTAATGGAAGTTTAATGTATGTTTCTGAGCAATTACTAATAATTACAAATTACTTTCACTTGTTTACATTTTCAGGGATCTTGCCCAGTGTTTATAAGAGGTGCTTCTAGGTGGGTTTTGTTGCCTTCGAATAGAGCCTCCCCCTGTTTCCAGTTTGTATGTTAAGCTCAACCAACTACTGACGTCTGTATTTAACTGTCCAGATGTGAGCGTGGTATAAATCTTTTCATCTAACTTTTCGTAAGAATGTCAATAAGTGAATTTCACAAAATGTTCTCACTTACAAGCTGTATGTATAATCTCACAGGGGGACAAAGTTGTCTTATAATGATAACGTTAAAATCTGCACGAACAAAACACCCATTTCTTACAAATAAAACTTCTTACAAATAATGACACAAGTAATGTCTTCATGAGTCTCTAAATCGACAAACTTTTTCAGTGTTATCCTCAAGGTTTCTCTCATTGACCTAGCTAGTTCACTCTGCTACGAGAGCAATTGTTTATTCAGAGAAAAAATATCAGGTGCAATGAAACTGCGAGGGCAAGATCAGCACTGAATTGGGTTAAATAATTTAGTTGATGGAAAAGATAATTAATGGGGAAGGAGTCAATAGCCAGTGTGGGCAGTAAAAGTGTGTGTGTGTGTGTGTGTGTGTGTGTGTGTGTGTGTGTGTGTGTGTGTGTGTGTGTGTGTGTGTGTGTGTGTGTGTGTAAAAGGAGGGGCACAGGTGGAGTGGAGAAGATCTCATCTAAAGGCTATGAAATATTAAACAGCAAGAGAAGACAGGAATGACAATGCCTGTGAAGGCATGCAAAAAAACACGTCCTCCAATTATATTTGGCATTTAGCTGCCTGTCCTCTTTACTCTGCACTTTATGTACATCCCGTAAAATCGATGAAACAGGAAATAACTGTTTTTATGGACTTGATCAGTCACAAAGAAGATCTATAACATAATGATGTGTGTATTTGGGGAGTCTATGAAACCAAACTAGTACAAAGAGAATATAATTTGGGACCTGACATTTTATTGATTTTACCATAGCTGCTCATGCATAATATCTCAAAATGTAAAATATGTCAGTTGGATCTGTTGCAGTCTACGGGACAATGGACGTGTGATGCTTTTGGTGCAGATTCGGGAATCTATCATTGCAAAATAAAGCATAGGGGAACATCTTGTCATGAACTATTGCACTTATTTTAATTCTAAGTTTGCACATCTATATGTGATTTGGTGCAGATCTAGATGCAGTGGATTGTGCAGACTTGTTAGTAATCCCAAATTTAAACAACTTTGGAAAATCGATTTCTCTGTATTGTGTCACTGTAAACTAAATATATTTGGGTTTTGGACAGTCAGTGAGGCAATATGAGAAATAACAACATCCAGATCTGCCCAATTGTGATATAATGTAATGCATGTGCCAGTAATGTTCTATTAAAAAAAATTAAAAACAAAATCATCTTGCTACCTTGCAATGTTAAGGAATTAAAACAACCCCCCAAAAAACTGTATAGGCCCATGCCCTGATTTTGACAAAATTTCAATTCAATGAGGTGATGTTTATTTGAGACATCGTGCTAACTAACAAATTGACCAGGGACCATGTGGTCCAGGGGTAAACCTGCAGTAAACCACTGCACCAAACACAGGTTTGATTCCCAGCAGCAGGCCCCATGTTCTCAGTGACGTCATAGCGCTGTTTTTAATTGCAATGATGGGAAAGCTAACAAGGGCAGCTGCATGTCCTTGTTGCTGCACTCGAGGCTCCTAACTGTGCTGAAGTGTAGCTGTGAAGCTCATCGATGGCAGGTGATAAGAACTGGCAGGTGATGCCATGTGTTCGGCTGCAGCTTTCAATTTGCCAACACTAGAGTTAGCAAGAGTGAGTGATTAGGACTGCAGGAAAATATGTATTGAAAAATTGAAGTTGACGCTGTTTTTTACTCAAACAGGGACCAGAGCACTCAATGTCCAGCGTTTGATTCAAGCTGTGGACCTTTGTTCAGTGTTTTATGCCTTCTGTCTATCTCTGCATCACAAAGACCTTAACTTAAAACTATAATGACAATTTTGCATGTTCACATAATATGGACCAACATGAAACTGGGCGTTTAGTGAGGAGTTTCAATGCAAACCGCAGGATCCTGTTTAATTCTAACTGGCCCACTTGCTGTGTCTAAAGTCTTTTAAGATGTAAAAAGAATCAGGGAACAGCAGCCCAGCGGTGCGGTGGTCTGCTCAGCAGCAAATTGCTGTGCGTTCATGTACCGTGTAAATTATGTGTTGAGAAACCGCTGCCGTACCATCAAACACTCTGACTTGAAACAATGCAAAGCATGTTCGTTCTTCTCTGGTAATCCCCAGGACGTCACTCTTCTGTTCTGCAGCACACATGTCAGAATTAGGGCCCCTCAACAGAGTGAGGGCTTAGTACTTCAAGCTTGTCACAGATCTCCAGATGGAAGCATTTGCGGCTTTTTGCCAGGCAGTTTGTACTTGTTTATTTATTAGTGTTAAAGTCAGAGTTCCTCAGAGGACAGTAGCCAGCTGTTGCATTTTGGCTTTGTTCCACCGAGACATGGAGGATTGTCATCCTCGTGATCGCTTGGCTGTCATTCTCTCTCTCTCTCTCTCTCTCTCTCTCTCTCTCTCTCTCTCTCTCTCTCTCTCTCTCTCTCTCTCTGTGTGTGTGTGTGTGTGTGCGCAAGTTATACAATTCATTACAGTTTTTCTTTTCCGTGTAAAGCTGTTCTTATGCCCACCTTTACCTCTACTTCTACTTTTGTTTCTTTTCTCTTCTTTTTTGTCCTCCAGAGAAAATCTACAACTTTTGGCAAACCTTTTAAATGTTTCTGAATAAGAATTATTAAACGGATGGTTGATTCTTCTTGGAGAGTTTTTCTTCACACAAGAGCTGAATTACAGCACCAGTAATTGTATTTGTATTTTAATAAGTATACCTTTTTGGGATATTTTGTGGAAACCTTTCCTAAACTTTTTATTGAGGCTCTCAAAGCTCAACTAAGAAACAATTCAACATGGTAAAAAACTGCTTCACCACTCCTCCTAATGCTTATGGGTTAAATGCAGCGGTCGGATTTCATTATGTAATAATGTGCCAATTGAAATTACGTTGTTTTTTAAAGATAAATGTTCTTTTTGTATTGTCCCAATTCAAATAAAGAACTGTGCCATGGTGTCGAGTCAGAAAACTATTTTATTTTGTCAGTGTTTGTGTTTTAGGATCTGTTCAGAAGACTTTGATATGTTTCGCTGTTATTATGTCCCCTGCTGTTGGTGGATTAGAGGGATAGTTAATCAAACTCTGTACATGACAGTAGAAAAGATGTTCTCTAACTTTGGTTGAGAGAGTTTGTTTCAAAAGATGGAGCTTTTAGATCACAATATAAGAGGGATATCACACACAAACACACAAACACACTCACCTGTCCGTTCTTCTTCAGGTCAGCCCACATGCTCGTCCCATCACCTCCTCTCATCAGTACGTGGTAGGTGAAGTAGTAGATGCCAGGCAGAGGGCAGGTGAACTTGCCGGTGCTCGGTTCATAGTAGTTCCCCACATTGGTCACCACGTCATCAAACTTGAGTATTTCACTCCCTTCGTGTTGTTTCCGGAGGCCCGCGTAGAAGGCGATTTTAGGACTGTAGAAGGATTGGCCGTAGCCACCGGGTCCAGGCCCTGGTGGACCAGGTGGGCCGGGCTTGCCGGGCTCACCGGGAGGTCCTTTTGGACCCTGAGGACCAGGAAGTCCAGGGCTCCCTCTGAACCCCTGTTTACCCCTGCGGTTCGATAAGTCCGGGGGCTGAGGGGAGACGGCTGTCAGCTCTCCCTGTGGGGGGGTGAAAGTGTCACACACCATCTTGCAGCTCCCAAGCATCTCGTAATGCGTGCCCCCTCCTCCGGACCCTCCCCCCTTGGTGGTGTGGACCAATAGGGGAATGGCCACCAGCAGGACCAGGACCATGGCCACGCCGACTCCAGCCCCGATGACACGTTTCTTGCGGCTGAGGCGGGAGGCGGCCAGCGTGAGGAAGTCCTCCTCCCCCTTAGCTGGAATGGTTGTCCCGGCCAGACTGAAAGCTGAAGAAAGTAACTACTGGATTGAGAAGGTGGTGGAGGGAAATATGGGATTGGGTGGGGCAGACAAAGGAAATGGAGGGCTATTCTAAGACCGGGACAGGCAAGTCTCAGAGAGAATCAGAAGTCGGGGGGTGAATAACAAATAGGTTTTTCCATTTCTTTGTTTTGTATCCTTTTATTTTTCAGTTTGTTCTGGTTGACAATGGCGGAGGGCTGTCAACCTATCTAAAGATAAATCATTATTTTGCAAGACAAAAATAACATAGATATTTTATATCTCTTTGTCAAAAATGAGCATCACTGTTGAGATGTTGGATTTCATGCAACAGCTTTTTCTTTTCTTTTCTTTTTTCAATCCAGCTCTTGCGAAGACTCCAATGAAAAGCTTTCAGTTGCTCAGGCGGAGAGCTGTCAGGTGGGGTCTACAGTATTCCCACTGGAGTTCATCTCACCCACCACATATGGGGAAAGGTGCTTCACTCGTCTGTCGAGGAATGAGGAGAGGACGGGAACGAGGAAACTGCTAAATCTCTGTTCTTTTCTCCCTCCTTGTTTTTGTTGATGGAGCCTGGATTAGATTTATCTCAGCAGTCTACTCCTCCGTTCAAAGTACAGATTTGCTACAGGTCATAAAAAGGCAAATTCTGAGGGAAGGGGCAGGTCAGACTGCAATGAAACTTGTTTTAATGACCGCTTGGATGAAGCAGAGAACATTTTAACGCAGAATCGAAGGAGACCACTGAATCTAGAAGGAAAAGAACACACACACACACACACACACACACACACGCACACACGCACAGACAATTAAATAGGAACCAGCAAAATCATTAACTTTTAACTGAAAAAGCACACGCAATTAAAAAAATGAAACGCCTCATTTTGTAATGAATTAATTTCAATTTGCATTCAGCAATTTAAACAATAATCAAATATTATCATACAGGATGCAGGGAGATTAAAATGCCTTTCTGTGAGTTAAACAGGTGTGTCATTTCTGATTTAAAATAAATCAAGTCTTGGGTAACCCCAGTAATAATCTAACAAACTGTGGGGTCACAGCCACATGTTGATATTATTACAGGCCTACATTTATTATGGTCTACAAACTATAAACAAATATTCTAATTGTATTATAGGATAAATCCTTATTCATAAAAAAGGTCACTTCAATTTTAAATTATTATTAATAAAAAAAATAAGAAATATGGGTTTCACCAGTAAACTTTTGAGCAACTCAGTTCAACTTACCCCGTTCTTTTCTCCTTTCTAACCGTCTCTCAGTGTTTTTTCATGCTGCGGGTTGAGGTGGAAACAGCGCAGGAGACGTGGTCCAGGACACCGGATGAAATCCTTCCAAGACTTCCTCTGTCGCATCGGATGAAGTTGCGCTCCGCTGGAAACTCACAGTAAAGTCATATTTAAACTTGCAGCATCGGATCCAGGATCCCGTTCAAAACCCTCGAAGCAGCGCTGACGGGCAGTCCGAGCCGACACGGGAGTGAATAAAAAAAAATAAAAGGAAGAAAGGAATAATACTATTAGGCTACAATTCAAATAAAATCACACGTTACTTTCACAGACTTTCGCCCTGCAGAAATCCCGCTGCAGAGCGACTTTATTTGCAGAGCAACAGTTCACTCACTTGTTGTATTTTCCGTCCTGCGTCTCTCTCCTCAGCATCTGCCTACTACCGCTCCCCCGCCCTCTCTCCGTATCACACACACACACACACACACACACACACACACACACACACACACACACACACACACACACACACACACACACACACACACACTGAGATTCACCCTCCCATCCTGCTTGTGACCTTTTCACAAATCAAAATGACTACATCTGTTTAATAGTTTAATCAAAGATTGTCATTTTCTCTTCACATATTGAATATGTATTTGTTCAAACCAAAATCATATTTATAGTGTAAATGTTTGATATTAATCTGGCCAATTACTATATATATATATATATATATATATATATATATATATATATATACTTTTTTTCTGATGTAATATTCCCCTCAATTTCTTTCTTAAACTTATATTCAGATTTTTAAATCAATATTTCACGAAGGCCATATTACTGCCTTCCTTGGCCAAATACAGTTTTTTCCCCGTAAGGTGTAAGTTGTGGAGCTATGTTTGGCTGAACAGCAGGTGTTAAGAGATTGGAGTGCGAGTACGAAACGTGGGCTGCAGATGTGAGACTGACACACATCACGCAGGATACTCAGTGAAAAGGATGATGTGAAAGGAGGAGAGTGGTGTTCTCAGGGTTGTTGTCGATGTCTGTGTTTCTGTAGCTTTCAGACCTCGTTAGAGATGAAAGATGTATCGCTGCTGACAACCCCCCTCCTCCTCCTCCTCCTCCTCCATCTCCTCCTGATCTCTTTCTTTTCCTTTCTCTCTCCCCGACTTTACATTTATATCATTTATAAATTAATTCATTCTTAATTGCTGTTTGTTTTTATGATATTAAGGGGTTCCTCTCAAATATTTTTGCCGGGTGTTTTATTTCTGTTGGACCACACTCAGTTGTATCATAAAACACAAACCTGACATTATAAACACTTGCGTCCTGAAATGCAGTATTTTTGCTTACATTTTTATCAAGACATATTGGTCCCGGGGCATTTACACAAGACAGTAAACCATTTTGGCAACCCCCCCGGTCCTCTAAGCCACAAGTGTAGTTGTATGTACTGTCAGTCTTGCTCCTTGTGTATTCATCTCCCAACTTTACTGAGCAGGAGAGCGAAGCAGATATTGAATATGGATCAATAGATCACTCCCCAGAATGCATACTGTCAGCCGACTGAGCCCTCAGGCAGATGCCAAGCCTCTGGTCACATTTGCATTTGGAAGATAGAAAATAACAGCTTGTCAGAAAGTGGGAAAACTGTAGTTTCTACAATTTAAAAAATGGCAAATCACATATAGAGGCGAAGGAATTGTCTGCGTTCATGGACATGTGCTTCTACAGTATACTCTCTGCCTACTATATCTACTGCATGCCCGGCCGCGCTTCTTTATGTGCCTTAATGGCATGTGTGTGAGTGCCTATATGCATACATATGTGCACACATACACATATCATTTACATGTGAGCTCTGACACACTGGTGGCACACTCAGAGGCTCCCTGCATTTAAATTATTATTGCCAAGAAGGGAGGACAATTTAGAGAGAATGAGGTTTTTAGAGCCCTATGAAATATTAACTAAGCCGATGAATATATCAGCTGTGAAGCGATAATGTCTGTCTCTGACTCTGTTTTCTCGTGATATATGATATTATGTTCTTGTCTCTAATATATCATCCTCTCTGTGTTTAATTAAAGCTCAAGATTACAGGAAGAAACACTTTGATCTTTTCCTTTGATTTGTACAATTCTGAATGTTATCTGACAAAATATTACTTTGTAACTGGTTATCAACACAGTTATGTGTCACAGCTTCTTCCTTGTCCTTGACTCTGACATCCCTTTTCTGACCTTCAGGTGTCTGAGCTGTAGAAATGGGATTGCTATAAAGGCTTTATAGCAACAACAGGCTGGAAGATCTGAAGACCGGAGGTTTACAGGGTTAAGTCTCAGGTGGGACATGGCTGCTTTTGTTAACACAAAGGTCTGCTGACTCAACTCTGTCAATAAGCCAGAAGCCAGGAAAAGAAAAGTCAAATGCTGGAACAGAAGATGCTTTTTTTCACGTGAGTAAAACTTGGTATGCCTGCGTGATAATTTGTCATTAAAATCAAAGAGTGGCCTTGAAGTCGAGTTAAATTAATTAAAAATGTTTTTAATCAGATTAATCACAGGGAAGCTATGGATTAATCACGATTATTTACCATTTGTATTTTTGTGTATTGTTGTGGGAACAGAAACACCAGAATTTGAAGCCTCTGGATGCACCAATACCACTTATTTTACTTTAAGTACGTACATTTCAGTACTTGCCGGTACCAAGTACTAATATGAGTACTTAATAATACCATTACAGTTCTGACAATAACTTTGAAAACACTAAAATTAATATTTTCCTGATACAGACAGAGCAGTGTTTGCAGTAGGGATATTAATAATAAACTGTTTCACCTGCTATCACTTAAACAGTTAAAAGAAAAGATGAAAAAGCTAAGAGACTCAGAGGAGCAGCTTGGCACTTTAAGGAGAGTAGTGCTGGTCCACCTTAACGGTCAGCCCACCTTATGTATTCCTGAGTTGTCACTAACTTCAGGGCTAACCCCCTTCATCTACAATATCAGCTGGATGAAAACAGCACGTTAGCTTGTGTCTAGTTGTAGCATTTATTCACCGACAGATAAGAGGACTGCACTATGTTCACGCTGTTATGTTACCGATGACTACTCAACATCACTCTCTCATTTCACAATTATGGATTATTGTAAACATAATACATCCTCTTAGGATATTTACAGCGTGTCTTGCTGAAGCTTCCCAACAACACAGTTGGGTGAACTCAGGTTTCTGCAGGCCAATAGGCTACTATGTTACTGGATGTGTGGTCATTTAAACAGGTTCCACATGTTGGAATGAGTCATTCCAGCTGATAAACTCCGGTTTTCCAGACAGCATAGATGACATGGATAAGGTTAGATGGATGTGATTTACCAGCAGGACAGTCATTCTCTCTGTTCAGAACAATCAGGAAAACCGATCAGGACATGAGCAGAGAGTCAGCATGTGATCAGAGAGGTTACCATGGTATTAACCAGCCCGTTCAAGGTGGGGGCCCAACACAGCGAGACAAGCCAAGTAAGTGGCTGCGGACAGGGCTTAACCTGACCTGCAATCTCACAGGTCAGAGAGCGAGGGACAAGGAGAGAGCGAGAGCATGGGAAGGATGGAGAATGGAGAGGCAGGATAATGGAAATGTAGGGGTCATAGCATCACATTGTATACAATAACATTGGATTGTTTGGTGTGTGTGTGTGTGTGTGTGTGTACATCTACCCAGTGTAAAGTGTTGTTTTAATTTTTTTCTGCATGGGTAGGCAAGGCTGTCCTCACCAGAAGTTATTTCTTCAAATACAACCATTAGGTTTACCTGTCAAGGACCCTTTGTGGCTGTGCAAATAATAACTCTAGCTGTGCATCAGGAAAGTAAAGGGATGTTGTTACAACATCTCTTATGAGGAAGACCAATGGCAGTTTGTTAGTGGAGTCAGTGTGGACCATGAAATAGTTCTTGGCAGACTGGAAAAGTGGGTGGGATTATGTGATACAGTCTTGAATTGGCTCAGATGATAAATGATACATCTGAGCAGATCACCATGACATGTGGAATCCTCTGGTGTTCGATTCTTGGGTCAAATCATTGCCTCACATATGAAGTAACTATGGTTCTTTAGACTAATTTTATACATGCCTAGAACACATAAGTCAATCCTCAGGCTTTTCTGCATTTCCTCATCATTTAAAAAGTGTGTTCTTGGTTTTAAATGTTCCATTATGGACATTTCTACAATCACACAGCATTTTGAGAATCCTATCCTCCTTAAAGTGTCCTTTTAGAGTTCAGTTTAAGGTTAAGAGCATAATAGTGATTGGGTTATGGTCAGGGTTAAATGTTCAGAATAGTTTAGGCCGGGGGGTTGAATGCTACTGTCGGTGTTCCTCGTAAGTGTGTGTTCATGTGTACTTGCATGAATCCCCTCCTCTCGTACATCTACCTCTGTCTGTGTGCAGATCTGATTATGGTCCTTGATTGCGAGTGACAGTGTGCAGATTGAGTTGCACAGCCTCTCTAATTCTCTCTATTAATGAGTTGCGCTCCACACTGCTGCCCCGGACCCCATCTATTAATCACAATTTGTCATCTGTCTTGTGCTCTCCACACCCTCCCTCCCCCCTTCTCGCCTCCGTCCTCCCCCCCAAACCACACTCTGCCTCCTCTACCTGTCCCTAACCTCCCAGCTGCTGATTCCATCTCATCCCTTTATCTCCTCCTGACTAACTTGTCCACACATTCCCCGCATAACACTCGCCTTTCAACTTGATGTCTTTCTGGGCGTTGTTCTGTGCTCTGCACCTGTTCCCTTTCCTGCCGTTTTTTACTTGCATCTCCATCTTCAGCTCTTGTGCTCCTTTTTCCCCCTCTTGCACTTGCGCCTTGCTCTCTTTCCACAGCATGGTCGAGCATACTGAGTGGGTTTCCCCCTGAAAATACCCATTTTAATTCTGCCAGCACTCCAAGGTTAAGTAAGCCCTCTCACATCGGTAAATAATGATTTATCACTCCAATTCATATCTGTATTGCCACTCTGTAATTAGATATTTTGCCATAGACATATGGCTGTTGAAAAATACTGAACAGCTTATTTAAAAGCCACCTCAGTTATGTTTGTATAACTGTATAACTGGTCTAGTTTTGATGAGGCTACATTTGAAAGCATGACTAACACAGCTTTGCAGTTTATGTTATGAAGTTGAATGATATCGATAAGAGAGGCAGAATAAGAGTACCATGTACAGTTCATTACTCGTGGATCAACAGTAGCACCCGAATCCCTACTGAGCAACTGTGTCAGAAATCCACCCCACACTGTTAACGTTAATTAAAGCTCGTCTGTCCCAAAAACCTGCTGCTTCCACCAGGAAACTGTGTCCTGCATCTCTTCAACATAGGAAACACAGAGAGAGACCGCACTGGGGTTC
Source organism: Eutrigla gurnardus (assembly GCF_963514095.1). Classification (NCBI taxonomy): domain Eukaryota; kingdom Metazoa; phylum Chordata; class Actinopteri; order Perciformes; family Triglidae; genus Eutrigla; species Eutrigla gurnardus. The sequence continues at coordinate 18,686,408 of NC_139916.1, read as the reverse complement.
ACACACGAGATTTGACCAGATGTGAAGCAATATTGAATGTTGAAACTGGGACACTTTTATACAAACAACAGAAGACAGTTTTGTTTATATATATATATATATATATATATATATATATATATATATATATATATATATATATATATATGATTATCTCAGTTTGGGTTTGGGATTGTTGTAATTACATTAAGATGTTTGCTAAATGCATTTGAACAAATCCTAACTCAAATAGGAATTCAGCTTCCATAGAAACACCCTTAGTGACGTTAGCATCATTTTGCTCAGGGTGACTTCCAGACTGAGGTTCCAGTACCTCTGCCGTTGGCTGCCATACCATTCTCAATCATTCTCCATCATTCTCAACCCTCCCCATATGATATAATTTTCCTTTTTTTGTGTTTTTCTTGCGTAGCAAAATAGGCCTATAGATTGATACAACTATGTTGAGATTTTTGTTGCACAATCCAGTGTTGTACAATGATAATATATGAAACCTTGAACCTTGACAGAATGAGTGCCAATTAAAGAAACACATTTACAGACATAGTTACGAGAGGATAGGGTACAGTAATTAATTTAGGAATTGCCTCTAATGGGAAGATATGATTTTTCCTATTTTGAAGCTGAAGTGAAAGCTGCATAATATGACATTGGGAGCATTTAATTGCCTCTCAACAGCTGTCAACATGGCGACACCACAGCCGGTGGCTGGTAGCCGACAGAACGGTGCTAACCCTGTTTATCTGAAGAGGAACTGGAGGTGGGTGGTAAGCTTCCACAACAAAGCTGTTGGTCATGGCAGCAAAAGGCGTGTTTCCAATCATGCATGCGCATGCATTTGCCTCGCATAACCAGGCATTCTGGGATAAAAACGTCAGAAATGCTGGTGATAACTTCCCTTTGCGACATGTCACATGGCTTTAAAAACTCGGGGTATCTCCAGGGTACGTCCCTCCGCATGCTTTTCTGTGCAGATGGTCTCAAATAAGTGCGGACATAAGACACTCCCCTCAACGTTGCCCTAGTTGGTTAGAATTACCACGTGAGAAAATTCCTCACCTTTGCTCCTCAGCCTCCATCAACAAGGGGAGTTCCAATGCCTCGAAATTCGTCCGCGACAAAAAAAGCCAGCGCCACTGGGTAGGCCATATTCTTTGTGCAAAGTCCGTGAAGTGCACCTGTGTGGTGCACTTGACGTGGTGGGAACTTGACGTGTTTATGACGAGTTCCGGCGGATCCTCTTAAGTCTCGTGCATGCATAGGCGCAAATGCATGCGATCCGAAATGCAGCCTTTATCGGCAGTATCCTCAAGCGCAGTACAGATTGGTGGCCCAGCTATCAATCAGTCAATCAATCAATCAATCAATCAATCAATCAATCAATCAATCAATCAATCAATCAATCAATCAATCAATCAATCAAAATGTATTTATAAAGCACGTTTAAAAACAACAACAGTTGACCAAAGTGCTGTACAATAAAACTGAAATGGCTAACAGTCTAAAGAGACAGCCTTAATGAATTATAAGCCAAAGAATACAAATTAGTTTTTAAAAACAGGAAGTGTGGGGACCTGCCGAACATCTAGAGGCAGCTTGTTTTAGCTATGTCAACAAAGCAAGGAGAAGCATAGATGGATGATAGAACAAGCAGTTATGCTATTCTGCTGTAATGAGGCCCCAGGACGTCTGAAGAGATTCATACATGCTGTTAAAACCCTGAAGTAGATCTACTAATCTCAACAGTTGCAAAAAGCACAAAAATCAATAATTGCTAATGCAAATGCATGAAACCTTTCGTTTTGATTTTGACATTGACCCTCTTTGTTCAAATTGTCCTTTTTTCTAATACAAAGTGTTTTGTAAGAAATCAAACCCTAATTTGTAATGCAACACATTTTACATAGAAAGTACAATAACCAACACTGTTGATTAGGTGGATACAATTAGAGCCTGATACCAGAGGTGTGTGTGCAGTGTTAGCAGGTTTGACACATAACTGAAAAATGACACCCTATTAGGTGTCATTCCAACTCATATGTGCAAAAACCAACATGACAGTGTTACAAAATTACATGGAACTTGTAGAAACGTTAGAAAAAAGACACACACAACAAATATTCCTCACAGCTGACGATGCTTGATTATATTGGCTGATTTAGATAATTATATGATTTTAATTTCTGATTTCTCCCAAAAAAGGATACCTGCATTTAGTTAATTTTCATCAGTGCCCGTACCTGTGAATATATAGAGTATAAATGTATTATTTACTTGTTACACAACTCATTTGCAGGTAGTCTGGCCTGATGCAGGACTCTGTGGCTGAGTACAGCCTCGGCAGAGCTGCTAGTGTGACTGAGGGCTCTAAAGTTCATGGACATTTACAGGGTCACATTCTTTTACAGAACATTGACTCGCCATATCGTTTCAGATAAGTGAACTGCACACCCAACCTTGCCCTGTATTACACCCAGCTACAGTACATAGATGTAGTATTATGGTATATAAGATGTCCGGAGGTGATATAGTGGAATTTAATCTGATATTCATTTGCGAGAGCCTGTCAGGAGATGCAGCCATTCTGTCACCAGAGATAGCAGCTGGGAAAACAGTCAACAGTTCATTTAAACCCATCAAATTGTCCAGACACCTCCCCACACCCTCACATTTCCACAATTTAAAAAAAAGAAAAGAGTTGTGAATAATTTAGGAGCAGTGATCCTCTCGCTGCTCGGAGGTCACAGCCTCTCTTAACGATGACAGGCGATGGATCCGGCAACTCCAAGCATGTCTTTTTTTTCCCTGGGACTGAATGACAAACCTGGACTGGTCTGGGACCCTTGTCGTTCTCGCACCGTAGCTGTCTCGCTGCCTTTACTTTCACAGTTTACAAACACTTCCTTCCGTGGACCGTGAATCCCGCACAAATAAAACCAGTCCAGAGGAGTTGAGTTCAACACGGAGCAGGAGAGGAGTGAGAGAGAAAAAAAAAAGAAAAAGAAGAAATGGAACACAGCAACCCGTGACGAAGGACAGAAAGACAGCCGGGGTGGAAGAGAGAGCGAGGGATCATCCAGCAGGGATGACAGGGGCAACAGAGAGAGGAGAGGAAAGGAGGGAGAGATAGTGAAGCGAGACATCGATGACCTTCTTTTAGCTCTTAAACCATGCTGTTCATGCCATCGCATCACTCAGAGACAAGAACACCTCCTATACCCTGCTGCTGCGACATGAACATGACAGGGGCTGTCTAATATACTGGACAATGCAGTCCAACACACACACACACACACACACACACACACACACACACACACACACAATTTTATTTTTGAGCTTTTGTGTGATTACATCTACAGTAAAACATCAGATGTTCATGTATTCCTAATTTGACTTGCCTTATTAGAACAAGTTATATGCTATAACCCCTAAATCATGTTACACACATTACTGTGGCTCGTCTTGCTTCAATTTGTCTACTATTCTTGAAAAATACCCCTACAGACATACTGCTGTATTATTTATTCTTTAATCAAATTTATTTATTGACGATCAAATTAACTCCACATCTTTTCAGTGCCCTTCAGAGGTTCTCTTTATTTAGAATGGCTGTATAGTTGTTGTTTTTTCTTATAGAGCTCGATAGTCTTTTTAACCACCGTCTGATGGTTTACTTTTGCAGGGTTTTCCAGATTCCAGTTTCTAAAAGTCCTTTTTTACACTCGCTTGAGGTGGTTTTTTTCCTTCGCCTTGTCAAAAAAGAGTTGATGTGCAAAAATGGATTATAGAAACCCCTTTAGCCGAGTAAATCATGGTGTAGTGAACATTTAACTCACATCACTGATCAGCTGTTTCCACGGTCGGCATCTTCTCGGATATTCTCTTGACATAACTTGACATAAAAGAACAATGTTGAAAGATCCCTCTCCATTTTCTCTTGTAGATGAGTTAGATGGCCGAGCCAACTTGTTTTTTTTCCTGTTAGCAATTTCTTTTTTTCTTTGTTTTTTGAGCGAATTTCAGCAAATTTGGTACCATCGTCGTCTTGCACTCAGAGTTGAAATAATTTGGTGATTTTTTTGCTTTGACTGAAAATGTTATATGCTAACTATGATAATTTCACACAAATGTCTAATAGGTTTAAGTTCTAATCAGTTATTAATACTAGCTTACTAGCCTCTACCTGTCTTCTTCGTTGCTCCAGACCCCCCCTCCCCCCCTCCACACACACACACACACACACACACACACACAATTTCTATTTTCCTCCCACACTCATTCGTCCTCCTTTCAAGCTTTGCTCTTGCTCGCTCGCTCGCTGTCTCTCTCTCTCTCTCTCTCTCTCTCTCTCTCTCTCTCTCTCTCTCTCTCTCCCTCTCTCTCCCAAACGTAAAGGCCTCATTTATTTTGATCCTGAGGTTAACAAGGTTTCATTTAGCCTGTGTTTGGATAAACTGGACCTCAACATCTCTCTCTGTAAGAAAAAACTTGTGCAGGAAATTCTCACAGCTGGAGCGTTGGTCGTTCAGATTTTAAAAGCATTACTTTTTTCAGCACTCTCAGCTTAATTGTGTGATTTAATCTCAGAGCTTTTGGGATAAATGGCTCCTGTGAGTTTATGACTGGTCATTGATCTTTTCAGATAATGAGTGGATGATGCCATCAGGCATTCTCATCAACTATCTAATGGTGCATTTTACTGTAGATAATGCGTTGCTGAGGCTTGTTTAATAGACTTATTGATGCCCTTATTGAAAAAGTTGGACAAACAGATGTCGATTCTTCACCCATGAATACTCACCAGGCTGATGAGACTCGCCATGTGAAGACTCCACTCACGTTCCCATAAAAGTACCCACGGAAATACAAATGACATACAATGTACAGGCAAATTAGTGATATCCCTACAGTAGTGGGCTTCAACATTCTTCAAATAAAATCTTGAGTAAGTCCTTCAAAAAGTGAGACCGATCTTGTCCAAAATTAACTTTAAGCATAAAATGTCCAAAACGAGGCATATTTGGTTGTTGACTCCTCCTAATACCTATTCATTTATCTAATCAATCTCATATCTGAATGAATTGCATTTCTGTCGTTTTTTTTTTATCAGGCTGAGGTGCAATATTTTTAGATTTTGTTCTGTCCCCCCCCCCATTTCTATGTAGTCTACCATTTGGTAATACACATCATATTAACATTTCCTCTGGTTCTATAAGTTGCTCCATTACTTGTTGCATTGGATCCTAATTTCGTAAAAACTACGGCTCAGTTTCTGAAAACAGTTTTGTTTTTTGTTTTTCCTAAATATTCTCATAAGGTACAGTTCCAAATACCCCCTTTGGCATGTTTTCCTAATTGTGAATAATTTTGAGGTCCATTTTCAAAACACAGTTATTTTTCAAATGTATTTACAAAGCAGGACGAGATGAGAAGATGTGGGTATAATCCTCATGGTTTCTCTGCAGCCCCTCAAGCATTTTGGTGTTATTGACTGATAGAATTTAGCTTGCTGAATCTTTTGAGTTGATATGCCAAACTTTGTTTGCAAACAGTTGATGTGTTCGCCCACCTGATGAATTCAAGTCTTAACTTTAACTTTGTTTTTGGTACCGTCTTTGTTTCTCAATTCCCCACCCTACGACTTACTGGTCAATGTTGTATCGTATACCGTGCATTTAAACATTTTCACTGACGACCTGTACCTTTCTGTGAGCTAAGCGCACTTTATCTAAGGAGGGAACAGGGGTTGAGTGATGTGTTGGAAAAGCAGAGACAAGATGGCCAGGGATTGTAAGAATATATCAAAGCTGCTTAGCTGGTGACTTATTATTTGCTGCATTCACAGCCGTGACAGTAAATCTCAGCTGACCAAACTCACTCCCTCTCTCTTTTTCTGTTCATCTATCTTTTTTTTTCCAGAGGCAGTCTCCCAACATTTCTCTCGCGCCCCTCTTTGTCTTCTTCTCTTTTTGCTTAATAATGACTATGCATCACAATTGCTTCATTCCAGCAAATTGCCTTAGTCATTATCTATTTAACCCCTCTCTTTGCGTTCTACAGATTTTGTGATCTATTGCAAAACATTAATTGTTTGCTCTTTATCAACAGGCTGGCTAGATGCTAACAGCCTGAAATTCAGCTCTGTCTTTGCTCAGTGTGAGTGAAAAGTGGCGCTGGGTACCGTAGGACCTGAATAATTCATGCCCGGCTCCAGCCATGTATTTTAAATACTGACTATAGACCAGGAAGCTATGAATCATTCATCAGAGGCGATTAAAGTCTGCTGTTAATTAACCCGTATCCTTTCACAGTAGTATGGAGGGGGTCAGTGACCGGCCCCTGCCCTGACCTCTCAGACCACCTGCTCCCTCACTCTCTCACTCCAGATTTCTACTATCTGTCTTGCTGGTGGCAGTGTGCCAATGTTCGCCTTTCCTTGGATAGGAAAGGTTGATGCAATTGAGACACGAGGAGTTGGTCCCATTCTGAATCACCCCAAAAATTCAGAGTATACTGTATTGTTCATTATAAAAGACAATCTGTATACATGTTTCAAGCGAGTAGCCTATGTTAACTGTTAAACGTGTGTACACGTGGGCGTGTGTGTGTATGTGGGTGTCTGTGTGTGAGGGAGTGTATGTGTGTGTGTAATTGCCGTGACGAGACAAGATGCTGAGAACTCAGCGATGCATGTCGTCAGAGCGCTTGAACGCTCCAAGGACGGCCCACAGAGAGGAGGCATGAAGGAGAGACAGAAGGGGGTAGAGGGATGAGAGGAAAAGAGAAGGAGAGACTGATAAATGAATAAACAATATTTATTGTTTAAACAACAGTGAACTTCACAGAGATATCAGAGGGAGTAGCTGTGATACTCTATGTTGGTTTAAGACATTGTGTGTGTTTAAGCACTCAGGTCAGACTCATTTCATTGGACCCAGCTCAAAATGTCATTCCAAATGTTAATTACCATACCATTTTTTTTCCAGTATACATAGGATATATAAGCTGTGTGTGTGTGTGTGTGTGTGAGTGTTTGTGTAATACGTGTATTGGAATCTGCATTAAGATTTGGATGAATTTATTGGCCTGTGAATGTGGCAAAGGCATTAACTTTATTTATTCTGTCTCTCTTCATTTTTCAATATATAACTAAATAAACAACTAAATGCAAGATTGTGACAACATGACTGGAGACGATGGAGTGAGTAAAGGGAGAAAGGAGATTTTAAAGTACAACAACTTCTTTCTCAGTTATTATTAGGCAGTCCAGTATATGGCTGGTGTAGTTAACATGATCAAATAAAGTGGAGGGGGTGTCAAATTGTTACTAGAGGCTCCTCAGAGATATTGACAGTGTGTCATATCATTCAGATTCTAGTTATGAGCAACTGAGTGAAACAGAGTTAAAACTCTTGGAAATTTAAGTACAAAAGTGGCAGTTCCATCTGAATAAATCTGATATACACACTAATAAAGTTTGTTAAGCTTATTCAAAATTAGCAATGCACTGTTTGTTTGAATCAGGTTTCACTTGGAAACAAACCGTAAAGGCAGAAAGGGTAATTTGGAAAAACCACAGACTTTGAACATTGCCAACTGAAAAAAGTCCTGCCCCCTTCGTTCAGATCTCTGTTCAAAGACGCTCCTCCAGAACGCCAAATGAGTGTTTGAGACTTGTTTGATTGGACGGGGTTTTCACAGTCCTGCCACGGCCACAGATGACATCTTTGTTGTGTCAGCGCATTTCATTTATTCATTCCTATCGGTATGTTACGAGGATTTTAAGTAATATAACAGAAGGTGTTTCTGAATAGAATCGCCTACTCAACATTTAATATGTTACCATTGGAAATTAGCTAATTTAAGGCATTTAAATATTTCCTCTATAGTGGAATTAAACATCTTTGATTAATCCGTAAATGTTCAGAAATTGGAATAACAGGAGTTTTTTCTTGTTAATTCCAGTTCTGCCCATGTTACATGAATGCAGCAGTCAAGGATGAAATGCCTTGCAGTGAATAAGCTAGTGAGTCTCACAGGAACTGAGGAAATATCTTCAGGATACAAACCAGTAAAGCAAGAGAGGCTCAAACAATGTCAACAATTTTAGTTCTAATTCGGCATCTAAACAAACTGTCAAAATAGATCTGTCATCAGTCTTTCATTTGATGATTTAATTATATGAAGATATTATATATATCTTCTGACTGTTGAACGTTATGTTCCTCTTCTTGTCTTACCCCTTTTGCCTCACCAAACACTCCCTTCAGCTCATTTTGCACAAGATTCATCTTTGAGAAAGAAAGGAAGGAGTAGTGTTGGAAAAGGGGAGTGGGAAGGAGATGAGGCCCCTGAGGACCCTGTTGATTTCTGTCAAGTGAGCAGCATTTTAATTCCTTGTTCCAAGGCCAGCAGACTGCAGATGGACATACACAAGCATAGTCTCATGTTTTTTTATGCACATTCCATTGGTCTCTCTCTCTGTACGGTGTTTCTCTCTTACACTCTCAATATACACCGCTCCAAAACATTAAAGGAATACTTAATCATCCCAGTACAACACAGTATAACAAGTCAGTTAAACTTCAAGGATATCAATCTGTCCACGTAGGAAGCACAAGTAATTGCAAATCAATGCCACGTGCTTTGGAGAACATTAAAGTGCAAGTGCCCAATGCTTACAATTACAAGTGCAACGGAGAGGCAAAAACAAGACAATCCCAAAAAGGGAATGGTTTTGATGTGGTGGCCACAGACTATTATTCTCTTCTTATCCTGCCTGACTGATTCTTCTCTAGTTTTGTGTTCTGCAAGTGCCCTTGTCACTACTTGCAGCATGAGGCAGGATCTGCAGCCCAATCAGGTTCACAGGTAGTCCGGCTCCTCCAGAATGGCACATACATGATGTCACATGAAGTTTTGTTGTGTCTCCTGCACAATTTCAAGAGTGTGGAGGAGATACCAGGAGACCGGCGGTTGCACCAGGAGAGTAGGGCTGTAGAAGGGCATCAACCCAGCAGCAGGAGTGGTATCTGCTCCTTTGTGTGAGGAGGAGCAGGGGGAGCACTGCCTTGTGTGGCAGTCCTGGATGCCATTGACTGGCCCTCATGTTCCCCTGACTTAAATCCAATTAAGCACCTATGGAAAGTTATGTATCGGTGCAACTGATGTTGCCAAGTACCACCACAGACTGTCCAGGAGCTCACGAATTCCCTGATCCAGGTCTGGGAGGTTGTTGGGAGGCTATACAGGCAGGCGGGGGCCATACACACTACTGAGTCACATTATGAGTTGATGTGCTGAAAGTCATGCACATTTGATCAGCTTGTGATTACATTTTTTTACTTGGATTTTCAGTGTGATTTTTGAATCCAGCTCTCAATTGGTTGAGGATTGGTTTCCATTGACCATTGTTACATTGTGTTCTCAACAAATTACCTATACAATGTACATCAGTTAAGATTTTCAACTTGAATATTCCTTCATCAAGATCTGACGTGTGCTTGAAGTGATCCCTTAATTTTTGGAGCAGTGTATCAAACACTCCACCTACTACATCACCAGTGCTGTTAACCTGCAACCTGTCCAGTTTCTATTCACCACAACAACCTTTTTGCAAAGGCATATAGCAGGTAGATTGGTGATTCTATGGACAGTATATCATTGACAGGGCCTGGGACTGATGGAGTGTGTGTGGGTGTGTGGGGGTGTGTGTGTTTGACTGTGTGTAGCTGGTGGTGGTGGGAGAGTGACAGGCAGTGACGGTGGGTACACAGCATAACCTTTAGAGGAGAGCCACAGGAGCATGACGGCCTGACTCTAAGGTAACAGTGAGAGACAACGAGAGGTGTGCGAAGTTGTTGGGAGGAGAGGCAGAAAGTCGACAGGTAGGGTGATAGAAACTTCAAGGTATTTGTGTCATCTGCTCTTTTGTCTGTTTGCTTTGCGCCGTCCCACTGCAAAACTGCTAGCAGCCAACAAGTTGCATTAAAAAAATGTCTGTCTTAATGCAATTCTCACATTTGTTAATGTGTTCACTTTTCTGTAATCATTTAATTCTATACACTGACCAAAAAGTGATCCTTTCCTAAAACAAATGCACTGTAAATGTAAATGATGATGGCAAAATCCACAGTCCTTGTTCTGTGCAAAATGCATGCTAAAGTTTAGCAGACGCTAATGCAGCACACAAATGCAACTGCTGCCCAACACCCACACATCTGATCCCACTCCTGTAGTCAGACATAGAGAGAGTGAGAAAGAGCTGCAGAGGGTGTGACAGAATTTCCTGGATTCCATTTTGCAAGGAGGAGTCTTAGAATGCCTTCCTGTCCAGGGGTGTATCTGAGTACAGGGGCACATTGGTGATTAGCATGTCTCTGCATCTTGGTGGAGGTGTGGTGAAAAGCAGGCCTGGCTCGTCACCAAATCCAAAAGCGACCACGCATATGGACTTGGACTGAGGGGACTGCCAACTCTTGATCCTGTGCAGGAAACAATGGGGGTTGGTGATCAAGAGAGCAAAGAAAAGGAGACAACAGGAGTCATTGGGCAAGGTGTAATTAACATATTCCACACAGGGAAGCGGGAACTTTGATTAGAAAGAGGTGAGACAGGGGAGCGCAGCCTCCATCTCCTGATTCATTCTCTCAGCCATTGGGGATGATACCCCAAAGAAAGACTGTTTGTGACCACTAGGGCAGCACAAAAGACTCTCCAGCATGATGTCATCCAAATATACAAACATGAACTTGTTAAGCATGGCACAGAGTATATCATTCACTAGCAACTGGAAACCAAAGTCAAACCAAAAGGTCTTACCAGGTATTCAAAGTGTCCCAGAAGAGTATTGAATCCTGTCTTCCATGCGTCACCCTCACGGATGCTGACGAGATGGTAGCCGTTAAGCAGGTCCAGTTTGGTAAAAATATTGGCTCCCTGGAGAGGGGCAAAAGCAGATCTGATTAAGGGTAGATGATAACGGCATAACTGGAGGGTTAGTCTGTGGACCGGCAGGCTGACCAGGACTTCCACAAGAGGGAAGCATGGAGCTGAAGACGATGGGGAGGAAGACTTGGCTGACCAATATTTCTCCGATTATAAGCAAGACAACACTTTTACTGGGCATGTGGAACAGGTGGCGATGATGTGGCCAGACTGGCCCCAGTAGAGGCACATCTTGGCCTAAGACAAGCCGGGCTCGCTCTTCACCAAGTGTTTGGCGGTTGTTGCAGATGGCTTAGTGGTGGTTAACTGATTGAAGTTTCAAGGCATTTTGAAAAGCTCCCTACTCAGCCTCATGATTCCACCCATTCACTGCAGCCAGGGGTCTGGAAGTCAACTACCAGCTCAGCAACACTGTAGGAGCCGTGCAGGAGGATTGGATTTGGAATGGCTGAAGGCTGAATGGGAAAAATCGGCTGGGTTGTGGCTGCATAAGTACGTTAGGCTATGAGAGTAGAGACTTGATTGGCAAGGCGACCGATTTGAATCATGCATGACCTGATTGATTTCAGTGAGGGCTTTTAAAACCTGCTCATGTTTGCCCAGGAGTTTTCCCAGGTTGGAGAGGGCATTGTGAATAAGAGACATGCCAGGGGTTTCCTCGGATTCTGGTTCTGCTGGGTCCATCTCATCAGATTAAGGGGTTAGTTATGTGTACTCAAGTGCAGACACAACTACTCAGAAAGGTGGCTGAGTAAAATGAAGGATTTATTTAACAAAAACTCTAAATTATTAATTGAGTCCTTAGTCAGGGGAGGGCAGGGACAGAACCGGGGAAATGGAGCAGGACAAGGAAGTTGATGCGGCGGGGGAAGAAGACAGGCAGAGTGAGCCCAGAAGATCCAGGAAAGGGAGAGTTGATGCAGAGAGGTCCAGAGATTCAGGAGTGGGTCAATGGCAGGTATTGGGCTGAACACGTGAGTAGCTGAGTCCATGATCTGGCAGTAAGTAGTAAAGTAAAGTTTCAGTCATGTTCTCTGTGTTGTTCTCTCTTGTTGATGACTTTGAGACGGCGCTTCTTAAAACAACGTAAAGCCATCTGGTGTTGCATTACGACATGATGATGTATATACAAGAGGCAATCGGGCCGTGGCTCATTTGGGCTGGAGCAGTGTGAGTGTAAACCAGCGGGGGACTGGAAAGGGGTGACGGATCAGTGGGAGTGGCCTGCGGAGCTGTGCATTGTGGGAGTTGTTGTCTTCCCTCCACATGTGCCAAAAAGTCACTGTGTGCCTTTTCTCAGTCAAGAGGGCATCAAATTCTAAAGTTATTTTAATTTTCGACTACATATATGATTCACTCTCAATACAGAATCATGTTTCCAACATTGAAGTATTCCTTTAAGCATGAGTGTGGATGTGTTTAGCCTGGCTTAGCATATAAATAACTAATGCAATAATGCATCCATTGATGCATACTTTATTGTAGCATCTCCAGTTATATCTGCCCTGTAAAGCCTGCAAGTGTGATAGAGCTGAGTGCGTTTCCCCTATTCCACCATGACTTAATTACACAGAGACTTAATCATTCCTCTTGTCCGGCGGCACTGATGCTAATTAGTTTCTCTGTATACACCCTGCACACACATGCATTTCAAGCACACACCCCCTACATATGTAATGACATGATGCCTATTTACACTTTACACACTCTGATGTGCACGCACTGACACGGCTGGGTGTCTCCCTGCAACATATTCTCATTAGGAACTCTGTCCCGTCAATCGCGGCTTGGTGAATAATTTATAGATATTGGAGAGAAGATAGTCTGCGGAGGATGTGAGTGTCCAGCCCAAGTCCCTGGTGTGAGTTTTTAAGCTTCCACAAGTCACGGGAGTCTTTGAGCCAATACTGTCCGCCAGCTAAGAACTCCTGTTCATTCACACCTGTTCATTCAGGCACACACACACACACACACACACACACACACACACACACACACACAAACACACACACACACACACACACACACACACACACACACACACACACACACACACACACACACACACACACGCACACTCGCATTCACCTTGCCTTTCTGCTGCATAATATTCCTGTTCTGTGTGAAAATATTCATTACAAAAAAAAATAGAATCAAATATTGATGTGCAAATTAATCAATAGTCAATCAATCAATAATTGACAAATACAAAAAATTGGGCATAGTTGCTACAGATGGACATTGCACCGCAAGAGTGAATATTATAAGAAAATAAATGAAATATTGGTGAATATTTAGCAGGCATGTTATATGAACATATTGCAACTTGCTGGAAACATTGTCAACAATATTTCCTTGCTATTTGAAGAAGTTGTGGGTCTATGTCTTGTTTGTTTCTGGTACGTTTGGTCGTGGTTGGTTTATTTTAAGGTGATTTTTGAGTCAGTTACAGTTTTATCAGATTGCTAAACGACAGCCGGCACAACTGGAGCCGCATGTGCAAAACTCTAACTACAGCATTACCAACAGTTCATGTGCAGGCCTACCAAACGCTAGCTTGTTTTTCATTGCTTGAACACAACAGTTTTCAAAACTCTTCACACTTCTCTCCCAACTTTAACCACAACCTGCACAACACTAAGGATTAACAGCACTTTGTTCTAAACAAACTGCTGTCAAAACTGTAAACCACACATTCAAACCAGAATGATTTCAGCCCGATGCATTTCCAAACACTGATAATTGTAATTTTAGCTTTGACAGTTTTAGACTTGTGAACACATATAGATATAGGGAAAGAGACGAAATGGACCAAGGATGATGGGTTGGTTGAGGGAGAAGAGTGGCAGGGAGTGTGCTACATGGAGGAAGACCTAGAAGAAGACAAAGAGCTGTAATCTTCAATGAAATAAGGGCCACAAAGACCATGTTGTAGTTTCTAGTTGTGGATCCTGGACTCTCATAGAGAGACTGGGGTTCAGGGTACAACCCAATCTGCAACAACAACAGTTTTTCCACCAAACAAACAGGTGAAAGTTGCATCCTTACAGTAAATGAAAACATTACAGGAACTGAATTCTGTATTGCAATTATAGAATATTTACACAGATGGTTTTTACTGTAAAATATATTTTTACAATTAAGGCTGCCCCTAACAGGAGGTAGAGAAAGGATCTGTTCAAATGAGCAGGAAAATGCTATTGTTAAGTGTTTCGCTGCACTGAGCCAGTTTTGTGTAAAGAGTTGTGTTGTTTGGAGTGAGTTTTTGTAGCTGATGTGAACTGTTTAGCTCAGGTGACTGTTGGTAATGCAGACTGTTAGAGTTTTGCACATGTAGCTGCAATTGTGCCCACTGTTTAGCAATCGAAAAAAACAAAAACCCAGATATGTCCACTTGTTATCATTTCCAATTACAAATAATTATGGGATTCCAGAAAACCGGCTTCTTATGCAGGCGTGCATAAAGAAATTGATACATTATACATGCATGTTCAAGCACATTCATATACAGTATATATTCATATGCACCTACCTCACACACACACACACACACACACACACACACACACACACACACACACACACACACACACACACACACACACACACTGCTTGGACCTAGGCCTGTGACTATGACAAGCCCTGCTGTCTGCCTCAGTCCTCTCCCAGGCTTTGGAAGAGGATGGGGAGGAATGCTAAAGAAACCAGGAGAAGCCAAGCATACAGTTCTACCATGGGGGTGGAGGGAGTTGGAGGCTTGAAGTAAGGGAGGAGGGGTGAGGATGCCGCTCACCACACCACACAGCTCCCTTTCTCTCTTTCCCCTTCCTCTCTGAGCATCCTCTCAGTCTGCAGAGACCCCATGTGTGTCAGCCAAGCAGTGGAGCATCCCTTCTGTCTATTTTACCTATTGTTCTTCTTGCTGTCTCTCTCTCTGTCTCTCTCTTTCTGTCTCTCTCTCTCTCTCTCTCTCTCTCTCTCTCTCTCTCTCTCTCTCTCTCTCTCTCTCTCTCTCTCTCTCTCTCTCTCTCTCTCTCTCGCTCTCTCTCTCTCATCCCCCTATTCTTGTGATCCCCTTAATATTTTTCACATGTACTTTTTTGTTGGCTAAGGACGGTGCAGAAGAAGAGGGAGAATGCAAGGAAAAATGAATGTCCTCTTCTCTTAAATATACTAAAAAATATATATCGTTCAAGACCATGATTGATTATTGGGTTTATTGCTTTAATGTACGAAAAAAAGAACACAATTGCAAAGAAAGAAAAGAAACATTGGTTCGAGAGAGGCAGCTCAAGTCATTGTCAGTGTGTGTGTGTGTCAGTGTGTTTCCTGTTAAACTTCTCCACAGCAGGTGTCAGCTGAAGAAGGAGGCTTAGAGGCGGAGACATGGAGGAAGAAGGCAATTACTGTTGTGGAGCGTTTTTGTTTTGTTTGTGGAAGCAGCATTGTTTGGCCTGCTGCTAATGAGGCACAGCGAGCTTGATAATAATGAATTGGGGAAAAAGGTGACGTGTGTGTGTGTTTGTGTGTGTGTGTGTGTGTGTGTGTGTGTGTGTGTGTGTGTGTGTGTGTGTGTGTGTGTGTGTGTGTGTGTGTGTGTGTGTGACCAAATCAATAACAAACAGCGCTGTGATACCACATTCAGCTGGGGGCCTATCAGAGAGAATGTCAACATTCTCTGGTGAGAGATCACACCAACATCGTCACCAACCCTCTATCTCTCTTTCTCTCTCTCTCTGTCTCACACACACACACGCACACACACACACACACACACACACACACACACACACACACACACTCACCTGTCCATGTCAACTGTGTTTCCTGAGATTTCCCTGTTTATTGAAAATGTTAGTATCGTGGGCGTGATTGGAACCTCCAGCATTGTTTTGAGGCAATGGAAAACAGCTAAAGCTCAAGATTTTAGTTGGAGCAAATGCAATTGGAAGCATCCTATATGAGTCAGTGATTAAAAGGTAGTTTGGAAGATAGGAGGTTCCCATGAGGACCTATGTAAAAATTGACACAGTGCCTGTATATATATCAAGCAGGCTCCTGTGATTGTGACAAGCTTTCTTTTCATTGAATTTAATTGTTGGGTCTCTGTATGATGCTACTTAGTATTTCATGTATTTTTGTGTTGAAATGTTGGTCGATCGATCAGTCCACCGCTATAGTCCTGACTGAAATATCTCAACAACTATTGGATGGATTGCAATAAAAATGTTACACAGACATTCAGGGTCCCCTGAATTTTCCTCAAGTGCCACCATGAGGCTGCAAAATGACATTCCCATCACTTGTATCCCCCATAATTTAATTCATCATTCCAGGCGACATTTTATCCATTACAGGATAGGTCTGTAATAGACATCTCACAGGACAAGCCAAATGAAGGATATGTCATTTGAAAAATACTGTGTGAGGTCAATTTGAGACAAAACCCCCTTTTCTGTATCCTCACATCTAAATACACAGACACGATACATACGTCATTCAGTGTCAACGAAGCGATTGAGGTGCCCTGTTTTACACCGAGCTTCACCATGTTTTAGACGATCAACGCTTTAAATATGTGCAAAACATGACAGGGGATGTGATCTAAAAGGGCATTCCTCATTTCATCTCAACTTTAAGAGCCACTACTATTTTTGGTAATTGTTAGACAGTGTTGAGCACCTGACGCTAGCTTTTGAAAAGCCTCCTTTCAAGAGCTCACATATCTTTGACTTTGTCATTTTGAACCTGTTAGCATGCTGAAGTTAGCCTGTAGCTCAAACCACCTCAGTGCCTATTCACAGCCTCACAATGCTACCAGCATGGCTGCAGACTATTTTGTGATGTTTACTCCTGTCTACTCGCTGTCATGTAACAACCTTTTCTTTAAAAATCAATACTTATGTTGTTGTTGTTTTTTATGCCCGTTTGTAACTGACCTCTAATCTTTCCCTGTTTTAAAACATTATTCCTCCTCATAGCAGTGGTGTTCGTCAACTCTGGGTAACCGTGAAGAGCAGAGGGATTTGGGCTGGATCTGGGATGAGAGCTGACCACTATGATAACAACACTCATTGCTACACACTCACCTGTTCTGTATTGAATGAAACAGTCACCTCTGCGTAGGTGTGTGTGTGTGTGTGTGTGTGTGTGTGTGTGTGTGTTTCAGCTGGGAGGTTGTGTCTACGTTGAGTGGGGGGTGGCGGGTGGTGGGGTTATTACTCCCTTCACTTTGGCGTCCAAACGAAGGCCCTTAGATTCCTCCAGACTAACACCTCCCTGAGGAGAGAGGATCAGACGGTCTGCAAAAGGAATGAATCTGTGTGTGTGTGTGTGTGTCTGTGTGTGTGTGTGTGTGTGTGTGTGTGTGTGTGTGTGTGTGTGTGTGTGTGTGTGTGTGTGTGTGTGTGTGTGTGTGTGTGTGCGCGTGCGTGTGCGTGTGCGTGTGCATGTCATGTTCGAAGGTTTGGTTAGCATGGACTGAAGACCACTGACAGCTTGGCTACCTCTCCTCCATTACATTTCCTCGCCTCTCTTTGCACTCCAGCTCCTCATTGTCCCTCTCCATCTTCATTGTGAATACAGCCTGATCCTTCCATTCCTCCTTTGAGTCTTTCAGTGTACCGTCCGACTGTTAATAGCCTATGTCAACACCAGCAGTCTTTTCTCCGGCTGTCTACTTTTCTCTCTCTCTCTCTCTCTTTACCCTTCCACATTAAAAGGTGAATACTTTCAGCACCCTGTCTGTTTTTGACACTTTCTCCCACTGCTTTATAAACCCTCTCTCTCTCTCTTTCCCCCCATGTCTTTCTTCCTCCCACCTCTGCGGAGACGGCGACCAAAATATACACTCTGGGTTTTAAAAAGCACACTTGTGTGTCTTCTCCCAGCTTTTCTCTCGTCTCATGTCTCCTTTCATTTCTCTCCCGTTCTTTTACTCATTTGTATCCGGCTGGCGAGAGCGGGGACATGAGGTGCATTCTCCTCCTAATTTATTACTTAATGTATTTGGCTCTTCCCATCGCCTTCTTCCCCTCTCTTATCTTGTTTCCACCTGACTAATGGACAGACGGATATTTTAGACCATCTTTGAGTGGAATGAATGTGTTCATTGTTCACATTCATGCGTATCTATGACTGTGACTGTGTGCTGTAACTGAGTCGAACATGGTGGTCTCTTGTCGAACATGAACCAACCCGAGGGGCTTCTTATTCTCTCTCTCTCTCTCTCTCTCTCTCTCTCTCTCTCTCTCTCTCTCTGGTCCCCAGACCAGCCTGTCCCTCTAGGGTGGGGCAGAGGAGAATCAAGTGGACCATTGCGGACCTTGTCTATTTTCCATCCCCCTCTCACCCGGTCCCTCTCTGACAACACAGACGGCCCCCCGATACCACGACTGACCCATCGGTCAGCTCTCATCAGCCGGATTGACAGCTGTCAATCAATTGTTTGGGCTGTGTTGTGACAGGGTGAAGCACTGACAGACAGGCGCTATGTTTGTACGTGAGTTTACACTCATCAATGGTATGCTTATTTAATATCATCTGCCATTCAGTAAAGTGAAAGTAAAATGTGTGATTATAAAAGTAATTATGCTATAGGGCTCATTACTGGGGCTTGTAGGAATTCAGCCTCTTTAAAAATAAAATCAATCTGATGTAAAAGATCTCCTCGGCTGAATTAAGCTTGTTTGATTTAATATTATAATGACTGAATAGTCATTAAAGTCAGTCAGGTCAGATTCAGCTTAGGAGTTTTTATTCAAACATGCCTCAGTAAGACACACATTTCCAGACGTTTGAATGTTTTGTAGCCGGTGGCAAAAAGCAAAGCCGTGAGGATTTCTCAGCTCGCCTCTCTTTGTTGTGTGGGAGTAGAAACATCCATTGTTTATCTGCATTATTATTCTCCATTGCCACCAAATCACTAATGACAGGGCATTCAGATCAAAACCCCTCTATGTATGGCAGCCAGGATGGAACGCAAGCTATATCCTGCAACTGTTTCAAATTAATGGCTGAACTGTGTGACCCTGTCACGTAAGGCAGGAGGAAAAAAATCCAAACCCTATTATCGTATTTTTCTACTACAACATTTTTCTTCTAACACCTGGAGGTGGATGAGAAGTCTGCGCCTTTACTTGAGAAGTTAAAACACTTTTTTTGCATATACAATGTCAGCTCTTTGTCAATCTTTTTTTATCGTCTCTGTAATATCAATGTCTCTATTGTGTTATTATAATGTTTCATTATAAAACTACACTTTATACAAATAAAATGTCTCTATAAATTACACCAGTGCAAAAAATGCCCTCAATCTTAGGTGAAATGCAGGAAGAAATAGTAATTATCACAATGGAAAAACCCTGCATTAAAAATTTCACTCAAGTAAAATTACATGCATATAATGAGCAAAATGTATTCAAAGAAAACGTCCTCATAATGCAAAATGCCCCCTTTCAAGAGAGTTGGCAGAGAAGGACCTCTATGGGCGACCACGGCATTACAATCTTGCCTTTTCCTGCTACCTGTGAACCTGAAGCATCAAAATCTAATTTCACACAAATTATTCTCTTTTTTTCCATTGACTGTTAAACATCTCTTTCCAGCCTCACATTTGGATGTGCTTTCCAATCCTGGCACGGCTGTGACTCGGTTTTCTTTGCTGACTTATTTTACGAAGATACATTATCATGTATATTTCTAGGCTTTTGCCTTAAATACTTCTCATCCTACCCTAAATTCCACTACCTGACACACATCATTCTTAAACTCAATCCAGATAACAAATGATTAATTTCTAAGGTGTACACTTTGATACAGGACTATGTTCCTTCTCATGGAACTACACCAGGGTTGCTTGGGAATCAGACATAAGTGAGGACATCACATATGAAGTATGGAACACCATCCTGAAATCAATCCCCCATCTTTCTGTGTATTATTTGATAAGTTGGCCAAAAAGTGTCCTTCAATTCACCCCGACTGTTCTAGATGCCACCATGCCCCATCTCAACATGTCCTGTCCCATCTCTGGCTGGCTCTGTCCACCATTTTTGATTCATTAATATGTACTAAACTGAACCCACTTACTTCCATCTTAAAGGAGTAGTCTGAATGGAGGTCGGCCTTTCAGGTCAACTGAGAAGTGCTATCTGGTTTGCCTCCTTGCTGGCAGGAAAATATTTATTTTATGTAATTGGAAGGCCTTTACTCTGTGGATCCAGGAGGTGATGTCAATTTTGAAGGTAGAAAAGATCAGGTATGTTATATGTAGATGAAGCAAAAGATTTTACTGTGTTTTTGTTTAGGTAGTTTTTTCTCGCCACTGTCACGCTGTCAATGCTTGCTCCTGGGTGATGTTGGGACTTTAAAAAAATTAGCATGTTATAGTCCTGGTCGATGTGTAAAATGTCCTAAGATAACTTTTGTTGTGATATGACACTATAAATACAATTTTATTAAATTGAATTGACAAAACCTTGTTTCTGTATGTTGAGGGCTTTTAACGGAATAAGTTATAAATGCTACAGTAGATATTCATACTGGGCCACTGAATGTAAATATTAAGTCTGGCAACATCTTGCATTGCATTATTTTATTGTTAATTAAGACGTAACAATTGATTGACAGGAAAAATGTCACCAAATATTTTGACATTCAATTGATCATGAAAGTAATTTTGTATATAATAATAAAAAAAAACTATAATGTCAAAGGATGCTGCTTTTAACCCTATTAGATGTTGAGATTGATTTCTGCCTAATTATTACATTTATTCATTTTGTATTATTAATATTATAATACTGTCACTCACCTAATTTTTTAACAAAGAAATAATAATATAGAAATGTTTGTGTTTCAATGATCTCTAAGTAGCTACTTGTATAGAAAATTACATTAAATCTGACATGGTCTTGTACTAATGTCCCTTATGTGCCACTAGAGGACTGTAAAAGCACAATTATCATGCATTACTGACAGCTGTCACCCTCAAGCTTTTGTCCACACATTCCTCATATTTAACATATAGGGAAGCAGTTAAAGATGTCAGTTCCCAGTTCAGGATCATCTGGGAAAATGAGGATGGGAAAGATAATTCCCAGCACCCCTTCTTGATGGCTACTGTGGAATCCCACTTGAACCAAAAACACCTAAATCCAGCAGCAGAAACCATCCAAAACCACCCAGGTGTGAATGGAATTGAAGAAGTATTGAGTTTAGTTTTAGCTCATTTAGTTGCACAAATATTAAAAACACAATAAAACAATAACCTCAAAAAAAGAAAAACTCTCAATCAACCTCTCAGTTGGTTTAACAATTCATCATTATGTGTAATGAAAATCTTATTATCTGAAGGCAGTACAATTAAGACTGTGATTTATATGACTGCAAATTAACATTTCAATAAGCCTTATAGGAAATGTCTCATTAATTAGTCATCCTTTAATTAGTCCTGAATGCCATTAGCACACTGTGTGTGTTAACCATTAATAATATTACCGCGCGACCCGGACCTGCATGACCAAGCTAAGATTAGTTTAACTATTGTTGCCATTTTAGCTGCTGCATGGTAATGTGTGTGTGTGTGTGTGTGTGTGTGTGGGTTATACAGTGTGTACGTGTTAAGTGCCTCCCATGCCCATGCTGATGCACAGGCTGGTTCTGCTTTGATCAATGGCGCCTGGTATTGGGGTGTGGGGGGGGGCTCGAGGTGAGTTGGGGGTTGAGGGGGGGTCTGAACCTCCCACTGGTGCTGATGAAGACGAATGAGCTAACAAGACATGACGGAATTGCTTTTGCAAAGAGGGGGGCTGAATGGTTTATCGTGATATTGTGTTGAGGGCGGCTAAAGGGGCAGGTTGATTTATTGTTTCAGCAGCAGATAGCCACCGTTTTACCTCCCCTCCCTCCCTACTTATTCACAGAGACCCTTCGGTCTTTAATTACAGCCCCCAACATCCTCCATTCTCTCATCCATGTCATTATGAGAAGAGTCATACCACACATCATACATCCACGCTGGCAGAGGACAACAATAAATACGAGACAAAGCCTGAGGGAGGACGGGAGGATCGGTGCCCCTAAATGTCATGGCCATGTTGATTTTGCATTCCGGCGCTTGTGGTCGGGAAAACAGGGAAGAAAACACAGAAACTGGGGAAGAGCAATGAAGCCAGGGACTGAAGGTCAAAGAGGCAACTAGAAATAAAGAAGGAGGTGGAAACAACGGGACTGGATGAAAATGGACCGATTAAGATATGTACATAATGGGGAAGAGGGATGGGGGGATGACAAATAGAGAAATAGAGCAATCCTCAGAGAGAGGAGGGGGAGTAAAGGTATGTTAGATTGTGCGGGAGGCCTGTGAGTAAGGTGGAGCATGGCGGTCCAACCTGATGAATTCATAAAAGGCCTTTGGAAAAAAGAGGACAGCAAAACAATACGAAAATGCAGTCTTGAAATAACAAAAAGAGAAGAGTTGGAGCATTATCAGTGAGAAAAAGCAGAATCAGCTGCAATGATTGCTTTGCTAGCAAATTACAGATTAGTCTGTTTGTACTGAAATTAATATTAATAATCTAATTATATAGCATAAGACTCCCCTGCACCAATAAGTGGACAAATAGCTGTACAGGTCTACATTAGTGATTCTCTGCAGCGAAAAGTCAAGAGACGGGGAGAGATAAGGTGTTGGTGGGGCGGAGGGGGGGGATGGGGACGGCTCAGCCCACACAATTTATCACTGCATTGCCATTCGCTCTCTGAAATATCAGCCTATTAAAACATTCATTGAGATGATTAAACTGCAATAAAATCTAAGAAAATTTGCACTGACACTTTCAGTGCATGATTTATTAGGCCAAGGCTTTGCATGTGCTTCTCCAGCCCCGATAAACACAGAGATGGGAAAGATCAGATGCTGCTGCCACCTGTTGGCTGACTGCGAGCTGAAGGAGCTCAGTCAGGTTGTCAAGCAGAATGTTTACTGAGGTAGAGCAAATGATTGACTTCAAAATGAATCTTTGATTACCTTTTAACAGTAACTTGAGTCCTTGTTTGGTCTGCTGACATATTCAAACTGCTTGTTTGAAGGCGTTAACCTTACTGTCATAGAGATGGCAAATGTTCATGTTTGAGAAGCTGGAAACAGTGATTTATTGTTCTTGAAAAATGGCAAAAATAATACATACAATATAATACATACATTTTTTTTTTATCTACAAATTGATTAATCTACTAATTAATCTCGTAGACCGAGATCCAGACTGGATTTGGAGAACCGAGAGCAGAGTCTTTTGTCATCCCCAAGATATTAGGTCGCATCTGTTGCAGCTACAGTATGTAACTCTAACAAGTTGTATGTGTGTGAGCCGATCCCAGCTGACATTGGGTGAAGGCGGGGTACACCCTGGACAGGTCGCCAGTCCATCGCAGGGCCAACATTCACACCTACGGGACATTTAGAGTCATCAATGAACCTATCACAAACCTGCAAACCCCCCTGGACTGTGGGAGGAAGCTGGAGAACCCAGAGAGAACCCACGCTTACACGGGGAGAACATGCAAACGCCACACAGAAGGAACCCGAATCCGACCCGGGAATCGAACCCACGACCCTCTCACTGTGAGGCGACAGCGCTACACATAACAGCCCTATCAGCTACTTGGCAAATATATTTACAAAGAAAGAAAGAAAGAAAGAAAGTGTAGAAGGCACAATGTATCATAATATAATGTTAGATATGCAGCTTCATATTTCTAAATGTCTCTTTTGCAAAACTATTTTCCAGTCATTGAGAACCGTGTTGCCATAATAGAAGTCATTATCTAACACCCCATTCACACAGTATGGTCTCATATCACTGACTGTATGGTTCACATAACTGGAGATTTGTTGGGGGGTCAGACTGTAACAATATCCAGTCCACATTTCACTGCATTAGCTGAGGTGGAAGTGTTTTGTGTTGAACTGGTGTCGTATTGATCCAAATGGTTTATTCCAGGCTGTGTTAGTGTTAATACTGTCCGGGAGGACAGGCTGAGGATTACCTGGAAATGGTGCTATTGATCGTGTTTGCCTCCAGAGAGAGCTAGACGTCGCTCAACCCACCAGAGGCACACAGTATTGGCAAAATGCTGCACAAACCAACACCACAGGAGACGTATGTTTATGCAGAGCTGTCTTTTGTCCACAGTCATGTATCTGCCTTAGAGGTCAGTTTGCGCGTGGGAAAGTGTGGCGTTAAAGGAGAGTCATGATGACCTTCACATATGATATGAGTTGATGAATCCCATCAAGAGCAAAGGCTTGTTTGTGAGTTTAGACTAGAATTAGGTCACAACCACATTGTTGCATAGCTCACTGTCTCGTGGCTGCAATGTTGAGCGGTGATTTAAATAACACTGGCGTCGGGCTGTTACCTCACACCATGGCTACATGAATGCTTTCATGTATAGTGTACCTGCACAGTAATGCAGTTCACCAAACGTTTCAACAAACTTTGTCAGTTTAATATAACTTGATTCGACTTTTCTCCCTCTGAGTGAGGCAAACCTGGAAGAGCATCAATGATTACTTTAAATGTCACGGGAAGTCTTAATATGGCATATTGTGGTGTATATGGGAGTAATACACGGACCACTCAACACAAATTTTGCCTGAACGGTATCTGAAGGATATCTTTATTTTTATCGAGCACAAAGACATCCATTATATATAATATAATAATATTGTGTTTTTAAGAATATAGAGTTGTTGATTCAATTGGGTTTTTAGAGTCGGTAGATTGTTATGTGGTTGCATTATGGTTAACAGAATACTTCACACTTAAAATATACCATATATATCAATTACTTGCCACGCTACCTTGAATGCTTCAAGCAATTCAAGGTACAAGGGTCAGTAATTGATGTACATGACATAGCTGAACATAAAATATAATGTTTATGTAATATACATGCAGAATGGCTATAATTTAGCATATAACATACAAAATGTAAAGGCACAATACTAACAATATAGTAAAATATTATTGTTTCATGGTGATGTTTCTCAAATGAAATAAGTACTTTTTCAATTGTAATTATAATTCTGGTGATTAAGGTCAAAGTGTTGAAAATTGATTGTTACAATGTGCCATAAGCCAAAAATCGGTACTATCTGAATATGTCAACATGCTCTTTATTATTCTGTATACAACAATGTGTTGTGTTACGGCGCCCTGCTCTACTGCCCTCCGATTATTACAGACACTGGTTGTATCTGATTACAAGCCATGCTTTAGTGATGAAGGTCTACTCCACAATGAAGTGGTGACATCAAAGCTATTAATACTGTTGGGATGTAGAATGGTTTCTCAAGAAGAGAGGTGCGGTGAGGATGTGGGACCCGGGCGTCCTCGCGGCCCAGTGGCTCCTCTCCGTCACACTGCTTGCCTGGCTGCTGTTCTGGCTCAGAAAGAAAAGTGGAGGTATGAGCACATCGTGGATTTGACTGTTTGTGTCTTTGTTTGTGTGTGATGGGTCATGTCAGTCTGTGCACCTATTTGAATGTGAACGTAATAGAGGCCTGTAGTTCATGAATTGCATTCCACAAGCTTATGGAAACATCCCGTCTTCTTTTGGTAAATATACATATTTAATACATATTTAACTGGTCGTGAATACACAGGCAGGACATGTTTCTGACATGTTCAGTTGTAGGGATGACTGTGCAGTTTCACAGTAATGGCGAAACAAGAGGGGAGGGGTTCCCGTGTGTTTTATAGATAGCCGCACGGTGTCTGCATCCAGACATTTTGTATCTATTTAAAGACAACTCCAGTAAACTGACAGCGAGAGACACACTTCTCACTCTCACTGATGTCGCATTGATTATTCCTTCTTTTTTTTGTAGGTGTGTAGTACTCATTTCCTATCTGAGCCATAATTCCAGGACAGGAATAATTTAATGTGGCTGCTTGTCGAAGAGGAGTCAATTCAAAAGTAAATGACAATTGTGTCCTGAATTGAATTCCCTCTCATATAGAAATGACCTACAGACACATTCAAATGTTCATGTGAATTATTGGCTTTGTGAGTAGGAACCATCTATTTATAATGCCCAGAGGTCTTGTTTGTGTGCAACCAATTTCATCTTCTAGCAAGAAATACAACATTAATCTTTATTGACCTGGACATATGCGATGCGCTGAATTCAGAGGAGACTTTTTGTTTCTTTGTTTTAATAAATGGAGATGTGTAAAATATGTGTATGTACTTATCTGGTCCCCATTCCCCAGTAACAAGCCTATCAGCTGCAACTCATAGCAAAAGACATGCTAAGGCCAGTGGGACTAAACTAACCTGCCTTTTCATCATATTGGACTTATTGTCATCACAAATGTGTGACATGAGAGAAAGGGCTGAGGAATCATTCTTAAGCATGCTGTCTTTTGTAGAAAAGGTCTATCATGTGAGTGAGTGGCTGCCTTGCACTCTGGTGCGCCTTAAGAAGAAGTTTTCTATAGCACCTCCACTTGAGTCTGGAGGCTGGTGTTTCATGTGTTACCATTCTCCCTCCTCAGTTGGTACTGACCTCTCAGCATCTGAATGTGACAGCAAGACGACCTTGAGCTCTCATCCTCCGGGAGATGCTGGTAAGCAGCCGCTAAGACAGTTAAAGAACTATCCCTGTCATTCTGATTACTTAGGCCTAAAGACTTAAACCTAATTGTCAGACCTTCAATGTCACTGTCATTTAATTAATGCTGTGACAGCAGATTGTAAATTATAGTATGATAGATACAACACTGAATCACAAGGGATGTTAATGGAACTTTTTGACGCCAATCACCAAACACCTACTTTAAAAAATGAAACAATTAAGAACTAAACTAGAACTAAATTAAGTGCCGGTGAAAAAACAAAGAATACACAATTTGTAGTCCCTGAATGGAGCTGCAATCAAGGTGACAAGTATTCAACATCCATCCATCCATCCATCCATTTTCTTCCGCTTTATCCGGGACCGGGTCGCGGGGGCAGCTGCCTGAGCAGGGACGCCCAGACTTCCCTCTCCCCGGACACTTCCCCCAGCTCCTCCGGGAGGACCCCAAGGCGTTCCCAGGCCAGCCGGGTGACATAGTCACTCCAGCGTGTCCTGGGTCTTCCTCGGGGTCTCCTCCCGGTGGGGCATGCCTGGAACACCTCCCGAGGGAGGCGTCCAGGGGGCATCCGGTACAGATGCCCGAGCCACCTCAACTGGCTCCTCTCGATGTGGAGGAGCAGCGCCTCTACTCCGAGCTCCTCCCGTGTGACGGAGCTCCTCACCCTATCTCTAAGGGAGCGCCCCGCCACCCTGCGGAGGAAGCTCATTTCGGCCGCTTGTATCCGGGATCTTATTCTTTCGGTCATGACCCAAAGTTCATGACCATAGGTGAGGGTAGGAACGTAGATTGACCGGTAAATTGAGAGCTTCGCCTTTCGGCTCAGCTCTCTCTTTACCACGACGGACCGATACAACGACCGCATTACTGCAGCCGCTGCACCGATCCGCCTGTCAATCTCACGTTCCATCCTTCCCTCACTCGTGAACAAGACCCCAAGATACTTAAACTCCTCCACTTGAGGCAGGAACTCCCCCCCGACCTGGAGGGAGCAAGCCACCTTTTTCCGGTCGAGAACCATGGCCTCAGATTTGGAGGTGCTAATCCTCATCCCGGCTGCTTCACACTCGGCTGCAAACCGCCCCAGGGCATGCTGGAGGTCCTGGCTCGAAGGAGCCAACAGGACCACATCGTCTGCAAAAAGCAGGGATGAAATCCAGTGGCTCCCGAACCAGATCCCCTCCGGCCCACGGCTGCGCCTAGAAATCCTGTCCATAAAAATAATGAACAGGACCGGTGACAAAGGGCAGCCCTGCCGGAGTCCAACATGCACCTGAAACAGGTCTGACTTACTGCCGGCAATGCGAACCAAGCTCCTGCTCCGGTCATACAGGGACCGAACAGCCCTTAGCAGAGGGCCCCCGACCCCGTACTCCCGAAGTACCTCCCACAGAATGCCACGAGGAACACGGTCGAATGCCTTCTCCAAGTCCACAAAACACATGTGGACTGGTTGGGCAAACTCCCATGAACCCTCGAGCACCCTGCAGAGGGTATAGAGCTGGTCCAGTGTTCCACGGCCAGGACGAAAACCGCATTGTTCCTCCTGAATCTGAGGTTCGACTATCGGCCGAATTTTCCTCTCCAGTACCCTGGAATAGACTTTCCCGGGGAGGCTGAGAAGTGTGATCCCCCGATAGTTGGAACACACCCTCCGGTCCCCCTTTTTGAATAGAGGGACCACCACCCCGGTCTGCCAGTCCAGAGGCACTGTCCCCGACTGCCACGCGATGTTGCAGAGACGTGTCAGCCACGACAGCCCCACAACATCCAGAGACTTGAGGTACTCAGGGTGGATCTCATCCACCCCCGGTGCCTTGCCACCGGGGAGCTTCTTTACTACCTCGGTGACTTCAGCCCGGGTAATGGGTGGATGAACCTCCGAGTCTCCAGCCTCTGCTTCCTCAATGGAAGACGTGTCAGTGGGGTTGAGGAGATCCTCGAAGTATTCCTTCCACCGCCCGACGATATCCCCAGTCGAAGTCAGCAGCTCCCCACCTCCACCGTAAACAGTGTTGGTGGAGGGCTGCTTCCCCTTCCTGAGGCGCCGGATGGTTTGCCAGAATTTCCTCGAGGCCGACCGATAGTCCTCCTCCATGGCCTCCCCGAACTCTTCCCAGACCCGAACCTTTGCTTCAGCGACTACCCGCGCTGCAGCACGCTTGGCCTGCCGGTACCCGTCAGCTGCCTCGGGAGTCCCCCGAGCCAACCAGGTTCGGTAGGACTCCTTCTTCAGCTTGACAGCATCCCTTACTTCCGGTGTCCACCACCGGGTTCGGGGATTGCCACCACGACAGGCACCGTAGTATTCAAGTATTCAACAACTTAATCTAAAAGGTCCAACAGCTACTTATTTCCAAAGATTGCATAATGAAGACAACAAATACTTTCAAACAAATCTAAGACATCATTTCTATGGCACTTTATATCTATCAGGGTACATATTTTTTAATAAATAAAAATATATAATATAGCAAAGTTGAATGTCCCTTCAGTTTAATGTAGTGAGTCAGTCTTACACCAAATCAAGGGACCCATCAGATTGACCACAGAGGTCACTCTGTGATCATTGGTGGATTGCATTCACAAATCCAAGAAGCATAGACTGTCTCCATGCTGACATTAATAATCCTCTGCCGTTTCATACGGGAAGAATATGTTCAGAAAATAAAATTATCATTGCGAACAAAATTACAATCCAAAGAAGTATCCCAGATAAAAGTAAGCAAAATATGCAAATACACGTTTTTAACATCATACATGTGAAAAAATTGACCAATAGTGGTCTCTGTGGTAACACAATCTGTGGAGTCACAGAATTTGATAAAACAAAAATGATTTAACGGATGTTGCAAAGGTCATAGAAAACCTGCTACCGAAAATGTAAAGCATATAAATGAACAGGGACTGATTAAAACAGCAAAACAATACCGCTGTTGGGACCAAAAGGCATGGGTTTTTTTTCAAAACATGTCCAAAATGACATCATATCTGACGATAAGACATTTTTTTTGACCAAGTAGAAGCTTTAAATTGTAACATTTCAACAAAATTACTTTTACTTATAAAATTACCAATTTTCTCATTTAAAATTTAGCAAAAAAACTAAAATGTTTGGGGGGGAAAAAGCCTAATGCTGCCTCTGATTCAAAGTTCAACAAGAAAATTTGAAAAAATGACAAATGGGGTGGGAGTTGAGGAGGGGGGTTGCATACTTTTAATAGGCACTGTGTACTTGTGCCCATCTAAATGCGTTTGTGAAACTATGTGTGTCTTGATGTCTGGCTGCCAAGAGGATAGTTAAGCTGAGCACTTTTGCAACTGGTATTACTTTACCTTCACCGTCAGGCTGAGAGGTTCCTTGTACTCCACACTGTACAGCAGGGACTCTTACACTCAAGGCCTCTCTTCCTCAGCCAGCTCCAGCTCCAGGACCATGGCAGAAACGGCTTCCATCGACCCTTCCAAGATGGGAGTGGGTCGGGCGATCGCCGTGCTGACCTCCGGAGGCGACGCCCAGGGTAAGAGAAGGGTTTTTTCAGGGTGGCATGAAATGTGGAGTGTCAATGCAAAGCATGTCTGCTGTGTGTTTGCCTCAACAGGCAGGTGAGATTAACTAGTGTGTGAAGTCACTACTTCACCAATCAACAACAGGTTTTCATCACAAAGAAGTATTTGAGCCCTAAAGTGATCATCCATCCATCCATCCATTGTCTACCGCTTATCCTGTATTCAGGGTCACGGGTAAAGTGATCAGAAACCTAGAAATATAGAATTTTGATTCCTCCTAATATGATTGCTTGTCTTTGACAAGCATTGCTGCTATGGCTCTGGTCTAATCAAGTCTAGCCCGTTTTAATGATCATGATGGCAGCTATCTGTTATATAAAATGTGACAACTCATATTGTTTTGTTATCACTAGTAATACTTTAGTGAGTCATGGAACTACCTTATGGAAAAGGGCAGCATGAATCCTTTACCGAAAGCTGCTATGACCACAGAGTGAGACAGCCTCTCCCCTGACCTTTAACTTGATGAGGAATATCGCCACTGTGACCTTTGGGAAGTGTGTCGGTGACCCCCACACAAGTCTGGGGTTTAAGTGTGTGAGACAGAGATCTTTTCTCTGTTTTTTCTGCCGATCGGAACTTTATAAGGCTTTGGTGTGTGTCTAAATGCAAAACTGCATAACGTGTTAACCCTGTTTTTAGTCACCATGATATCCTCAAGTATCCAGGTGTCTTGCTCTGATCCTTCTTCCTCTCTCTAACACTGTATGGGTGCTAATTTTAGAGGCATGACCTCCTTGCCATGCGTCTGTAAAGTGGTGAGTTGAATTGAGACGGCCGTCTTTTGCTCCGTTTCTCTCCTCTCCTCCTTGACACTGTAAGTGGAGATGATCTTGGCACCCTTGAAGCGAATCTATCCACATCGTGTCCTTTAAGCGACCCCCTGAATGTTGAAAGTCACCCACTTGCCTTTCCTGCAATACAAGCTTTTCACTATCACTGACTATTTAACTGCTGTCCACAGTGTCCAATAAAATTGTAGTATTATTTTTTAAAGGTTTTCTTTTCACCACCGTTTTCCCATAATTCCATTCAGTCATTCTTTCCTCCTGAGTTTAAATGAAATCACAAGGTCCTCATATAATAATATGGGCTAATGTGCACGCTGTGCTTACAGGTATGAATGCAGCTGTGAGGGCCACAGTCCGAGTGGGAATTTACACTGGAGCCAAGGTGTATTTTGTCCATGAGGTAAATACTGCTTTTGAAAGGTTTTTATTGTTCAATGAATAATTTGATCTGTCAAAACAAATACAAATGATAATGGCCAAAACCTCCACCATCAAGTTCCCTATGTGTCAGGTTCTATTTTCAGTTTGCATGTACTATCATGACTATCCAACAATCCAAAACCACAAAAGTTGCAGTTAACAATCATATAAACAGAAAAAAAGAACATTACCTAAAAGTTTGAATGTTTGCATGTAGCGTGAGAAATTACATATTATTAATAGAATAAAAGATTTACTCTGATCTACATATTGTTATCAGCACTATTCCATTGTCCAACACACTGTCAACTGTATAAATAATCAGCAAATCCCAACATAATTAACCCAAAACTCGTTGGACTGAAATGCACGTGGCAGAGTGAATCCTTTAGCCTGAAGCTTCTTCCCTGCAATGACCCCTTTTCACAGTCTTCTTTTTGTTGACAGGGTTACCAGGGTCTGGTGGATGGAGGAGACAATATCCGTCTTGCTACTTGGGAGAGTGTGTCAATGATGCTTCAGCTGGTGAGAACAAGCCAAGGATGGGAAAGCATATTTGTGTGCATGCTCCTCATCTCCACACTGATGTTTAACTTGTGATCAGTTAGTGGGGTATGTGTAACTCTAGTAACTCCTTAGCCTTTACAGTGCAGCTCTGTAGGTCAAACGGTCACTTAGCCTAAATGCCAAGGTTCATTAAATAGCATTAGATTTAATGGACCTTAGACATGACACGCGTAGGTTTCCGATTACCTAACCCCTGCTCCTAATCTGTCTCTGTCTAATTATTGTTTGAAACCCTTCCACCTTTCATAATGTCAGGGTGGGACTGTGATTGGAAGCGCCCGCTGTCAGGATTTCCGCACCAAAGAGGGACGCACCAAGGCCGCCTGTAACCT
Source organism: Eutrigla gurnardus (assembly GCF_963514095.1). Taxonomy (NCBI): domain Eukaryota; kingdom Metazoa; phylum Chordata; class Actinopteri; order Perciformes; family Triglidae; genus Eutrigla; species Eutrigla gurnardus. Next base: position 18,654,131 of record NC_139916.1, on the reverse strand, counting down.
GGTGAAGCTGGGAATCACCAACCTGTGTGTGATTGGTGGTGACGGCAGTCTGACGGGTGCCAATCAGTTCAGAAAAGAGTGGAGTGAACTGCTGGTAGACCTGGTCAAAACTGGTGAGAGTCCAAAAACCACTCTAAGGGACCGTTCGTTATTTATTTTAAGACCCACCGGAGAGATTTTCAGGCCTCTGATCACTTTATGCATAACCCCCCCCCCCCCCCCCCCCCCGGCGATATATTTACTTTAACATGACCTGCAATCGACAACTCAGACTAACCCCCCCCCCTCCATTTTCCTCCGGTGGTCCATTCCATAAATACTGAACGGTCCCTAAGCAACAAGAATAAATGTCTACTTGCACATATGTGTGCCTTTAGTTAGCCATGTTGGTAATTTAGGCCCCAGCCACTGAGATTCAACAGTAGTATCTGATAGCGTTGTCACCTGTGGTCTCAGGTAAGATCACGTCAGCTGAGGCCAAGGGTTCCTCCCATCTCAATATCGTTGGTATGGTGGGCTCCATCGACAACGACTTCTGTGGCACCGACATGACCATCGGCACAGACTCGGCCCTGCATCGCATCATCGAGATAGTGGATGCCATCACCACCACGGCACAGAGGTATGGACGTCACCATTTATGCATTTATTTAACGGGCAGACCTGCCATATGTCATTTGACGTGCTTTGTGTTTGTTCTGCAGTCACCAGAGAACCTTCATCCTGGAGGTTATGGGCAGACACTGTGGGTGAGTACGGCCTGTGTGTGGGCATGGGGGTTTATGGGGGTTTACAAGTGATGCAGCTCACGTGCTCTCAATGACAATGCTATCATGGTGACGTTTTGCTGGTTAAGTTGTTAGCATGCTTAACAGCTGTACCACAGGGAACAGCTGAGGCTATGACAGAAGTCAAATTTATGATATGAAGCATCATCATCTTAGCTTCACAGTTTTAGAAAAGACTCTTGAACCGTAGCACATGACTCTTTACCTACAGCTACCTGGCTTTGGTGACAGCTCTGGCCTGCGGTGCTGACTGGGTGTTCATCCCAGAGATGCCACCAGAGGATGGATGGGAGGATCATCTGTGCAGGAGATTGACAGACGTAAATGTCTTGTGCTGCATCATCATCAATGACTAATTCTAATCTAGTTATTTAAAAGTCTGCTTGCTGATCTTAAAGATTTTTCTCTTTCTCTCTCAGCAAAGAAGTCGCGGCTCCCGTTTGAATATTATCATTGTTGCAGAGGGAGCGATGAACCGCAGTGGTACAGCTATCACATGTGACACCATCAAAGAGGTCTGTAATGGCAGATCACCAAATATACCAGCACACACACAGTGTCTTCATATGGGAATTAAAATCACAATCCCTCTGTGCAGCTGATTACAAAGAAGCTAGGCTTTGACACCCGCACCACCATCTTGGGCCACGTGCAGAGAGGAGGAACGCCTTCTGCCTTTGATAGAATCCTGGTAATACAAACACTGTCTCATCTATAAACTGGTCAAATATGCGTACATGTGTACATGCTCTAACTGTCTGCTGTTCAATCTTGATGATTCAGGCCAGCAGGATGGGGGTGGAGGCTGTGATGGCGCTGCTGGAGGCGACACCAGACACTCCCGCGTGTGTGGTCAGCTTGTCTGGAAACATGGCCGTCAGGCTACCTCTCATGGAGTGCGTCCAAGTGGTGAGTCAAATCTGTTTAATATCTAAATTAAATCACCTTTCTTTGGTTTGTGCAAAACATTTCTGATCCCCCCTCCCCCCCTCCCAGATCTGATTCAATTCTGAGTTTCCCTTGTGTTTTTGAACTTCTGTCCCATCAGACTAAAGATGTCACTATAGCCATGGGCGAAGGGAGGTTTGACGATGCCGTGAAGCTCAGGGGAAAGTGAGGCATGCGCCTCTCTGCATTATCTTTTAAAAATTCACAAGAGAGGTGTTGCTTTTTAAATGTCTGTACATTTCTGCACGCTAGGAGTTTTGAGAACAACTGGAACACTTACAAAATGCTGGCTCACGTGCGACCCCCAGACACAAAGGTCAGGAACCAAGTTGAACCATCTTTAGTGTGCATCCACCGTCTCTTAGTCGATAAGTCTCAGTGGAAAATGCATTTATCCTGACAAATGTCTCTGTGAATGTGCGCGTGCCAGAGTAATATCAACATTGCCATATTGAATGTGGGAGCTCCGTGTGCTGGAATGAACGCCACAGTCCGTTCGACTGTCAGGACCGGGCTCCTTCAGGGCCACCAGATGTTGGCCGTGCACGACGGCTTCGATGGCTTGGCCCACGGAATGGTAAAATTACACAAAATTAAACAAAAACAATAAAGCTTTTACTTTCAGAGCGTGATAGAGCATGCACTCTGTCCCTGCACAGATTGAGCCTATCGGTTGGTCTGGGGTAGCAGGATGGACTGGAAAGGGGGGCTCCCTGCTGGGCACGAAGAGGTGAGATATTTTTGACAAACCAATCCTGTCCATTGGGATAACAGTGCATGTTTCACTGTTATTAAAAGTGCTTTTACCTTAACATTTGGCAACAATTCTGTGTTTTTTCCCCCTTTTGAAAGGTCCCTGCCGAGTGAATTCATGGAGGAGATCAGTCTGAACATCGCTAAATTTAACATTCATGCTTTAGTCATTATCGGAGGCTTTGAGGTGAGTATTGGGAATACAGTTGATGCACTAACACTATAACTCAGCATGTAAATTACATTTGACTTCCTTTTGACTTCCTTCCTGTCTTCGCTAGGCATTTGTTGGGGGTCTGGAGTTGGTGCAGGCGAGAGAGAAGTATGAGGAACTTTGTCTTCCCATTGTGGTTATTCCTGCAACCGTCTCCAACAATGTTCCTGGATCTGACTTCAGTGTTGGCACTGACACCGCACTTAACACTATAACCATGGTAAACAAAAAAAGAAAAGGAAAGATTATAGAGCTCAAACACCAGACAAATCAAAAACTGAATCATAATCATTATATTCCTCCTTCTCTCTTTCTCTTTGTCAGACATGCGACAGGATCAAACAATCTGCTGCCGGCACCAAGAGAAGAGTCTTCATTGTTGAGACAATGGGAGGATACTGTGGCTACCTGGCAACCATGGCTGGATTGGCATCTGGAGCTGATGCCGCTTATATTTACGAAGAGAAGTTCAACATTCATGACTTAGAGGTCTGTCCTTTTGAGTATACAAAAGAGAGGCTAAGTGATGACATGCTTCAGTGGTCTGAAAAATTATTCGTTTCTAGATAAATGTGGAACATCTGGTGGAGAAGATGAAGACCACAGTGAAGAGAGGACTGATTCTGAGGTTTGTGGGTATTCATGTCATTTCTGTTCCTTTCTAGAATCTAATTTACACTCTACACCCTCACTGTGGCTCCATATCTCACCCAATATTCTTCTTTTGTTTCAGAAATGAGAATAGTAATGTCAACTACACCACTGATTTCATCTTCAACCTGTACACCGAGGAGGGCAAGGGTGTGTTTGACTGCAGGAAGAATGTCCTCGGACACATGCAGCAGGTGAGACGGCAAGATGCACATCTTCTGTTTGGAGTACGCAAACATATATTTGCCAGATTTGATAAACATGGGGAAATCTATCTTCTGTTATTAGGGTGGAACACCCAGTCCCTTCGACAGGAACTTTGGCACCAAGATGGGCATCAAGTCTGTGTTATGGCTGACTGACAAGCTGAAGGATTGCTACAGACACGGTGAGGACATGTTGCATACAATCGTGGTGTAAGAAACCCCTTCCTCCCTGTGCTAATTGTACTTTGTTTAATCCCAAACCTCTAGGTCGTATTTTTGCCAACACCCCGGATTCAGCCTGTGTGCTGGGCATGAAGAGGAGAGCCTTGGTCTTCCAGCCTCTGGCAGAACTTAAAGATCAAACTGACTTTAAGTAAGACTTTGATGCTATTCGGTCAATCTATTTCCTTGTCATTTGTGCTCTTTGGCTTTGTTTGTGAGTAAGTGGAACAGCAACAGGGTTAAGTCTTGCACACGAGTTTATAGCGAGGAAGAGGACTCCAATGTCACTATGGTTGTGCTACATGAGCATATAGGCAGTTGATTAAAGCTTAGTTGGCTTTGGAGTCGTTCTGCCCCCTAGTGGTCAGAAATCACTTATTACAGCTTTAATTGAATGTCTTGCAAACATTATTTGGCTGCCTAGTGTTTTGAGAGCGGTGTTGCGTTCCTCTTTGTACTAACAAATGTTGTACTCCACAGACACCGTATTCCAAAGGTACAGTGGTGGCTAAAACTGAGGCCCATCCTGAAAATCCTGGCCAAGTACAACATCGATCTGGACACAAGTGAAAAGGCTGCAATGGAACACGTCATCAAGAAGAGAGGCGTAGTTCCTCAGTAATCTTTGGATGTCTGACCATCTTCTTTTAAAAGCACTTTGTAAACTCTGCCTCTGATAAGTGTAATAGAAATAAAGATGATGATTATATTGCAGAGCCACACACCTCATTTTGCTGTCTTCATTCACAGAAGCTCTTTATCCATTGCAGCTATTGTGGTTTTGGTCTGTCTTTTGATCACGGGGTCTGTCTTGTGCTTCCCAGCCCCTCTATTTTTTTAACTTAATTGAATTAAATACTGCTATTCAGTCATTTCCAATTCAAGCTTCAATTAATCAGAATAAATATAATAATAATACAAAAAACAGTAGGTACATTTTGATGTGATTATGACTACCGGTAATACGTATTAAAATTAAGTGTAAGAGGGAGAATATCATTTATAATTAAAAATATAATAAATATAATAATTATTAATGTCTCCAAACCTCCATGTACCACCACTTTGTTACAAATTCAAATCCGTTTCAATCCATCTAAAAAAGACCAAATACAAGAAATGAAAAAATTATTGTATTTGAATTGGTTTACTGTTATTTCCGGGAGATTTTTAGTGTAGCCCGCTGGAGCCAATACAAATGCAGACAGATGCTTAAAACGTGTTTTTATTTCATGGACAACTCATTGATTTGACAGTTCATTGTCAAACTAATTACGCTTCTTGATTTTACGTGCGAGTGTGCGTGTATCAGCAGTTTGAGCATGATTATAAAACTACAATACCCATAAATCCTTGTATTTCCGGGTGAAAGCGGATGTGCTGTCGGATTGGTTAGCAATCGTCTTTCAAATACAATGCGCGCGGCTACAGTTTCCGTGAGTGTTTAGCAGCAACATTACCGCTGCTTGGTTGTGTTATTATGGACAACACGTCTGGTTTGTGTCCGCTGTGAACACAAGTGTATCCACAAGTGTCTTCTCTTTAAAGTAAGTCACCCTTTGTTCTCTGGAGTAAGCTAGCAAACGTTGGTTGAACAGTGTCATGTTGTGGCTGACGTTGACGCAGACGTTAGCTTAAGCTAGGCTCCGCGTTTTATTGACGTTTGGATTTAAACGCACTAACAATGTGTTTTCCACAGCTGCCGACATGAAGTGCTTGAAAGTGGACGAATACATCAAGCGGACCTCCTCCGTGAAAGACACGGAGCTTTTACTTCAAGAGCTCGAGGTTAGCATAGTCGTGATTTAAATGGTTCCAAACCACTTATTTATAGTTACGTCACACGTCATTATTTCACTTGTCCAGGATAACTTCTTCAAAGCACTGGCTTAATCCATAAAAACCTTCAAAATGATCAATATGCTGTGTTAAAATTAGGCAGGTTTTCATATATACACAACACATTACAGTCATCTATAAATCATTTTTTTTAATATTTATGTTTTGCAGAATTATGTGAAGAGTCGATCAGGCCTTCAGGGTCGGACACTGTGTGACAGGGTCATCAGAGCCTGTAACCATCAACTTGGAGTTGGATCACCTACATTGGACCATGTCAGTCAGTTGGTCCGGCTGGTAGAGCTTTCCCTTCAGGGCTATGATATTTCTGCAGCACTTGTTGCTCAGAGCAGTCCACTGTACATGGAAAAGATAATTTTCCATATTGTCAAGAAGCTAAGCTCCCTAGAAGCTCACAGTCTATGTAGCCATGTAGCTGGGTTGCTTTACATCAGGCTTTTCCCAGCCCAACAGGTATGTGTCAATATTTTTTTTAGTTTATTTACATTGGCTGTATATGCCACATTGCATTGCATGATTGCCTTTTCAGTGTCGGCATTAACAAGGTGACCACTGTTGTATGGTCTCTAGGCAGAGGACTACTGCGTTCTTGTACGGAGCTGCTTCTCGGTGCTTTGGAACGGACTATCTACGACCAAAGACGGGGAAATCCTGAATCCCCGTGACAAACTCCACTGCCAGATGCGAGCTCTGAGCTTCCTGATGTTGTTGGACACAGAAAGTGCAACCCCCTCTTTCTCCAAAGCCCCCATATACGCAGAGGTTGCCATCACTGCATTTGAGAGTAGCTGTGAAGCTCTGACCACGGACGATGCTTCTTTTCTTCTCCAGGAAATGCACACATTGTTCAACAGCTGTTGGACTGGCGTTCAAGGCTGTGAGGAGGACGTGTCCAAGCAGTCTACTAAGACATCAAGTCTATATACGCTTTCTGAAATAGTGATTATTATAGTGAAGGTGCTTTGTAAGTTTGGCCACTACGGTCTGGTCTCCACCTTTCTGAATGACACTGAGAGAAAGGTAAGAGACTGTGACTGTCGGTGTACAGCTGCAGTGCTTGCCAGATGGGCAGTAAAGATTCACTCTACAATGAAAGCTGGCGGGGAGTGTGCCCAAGCTTTGATAGAGTGTGCCAGAGCCTTGAGGTCTCTTTCAGCTGACCTGGGGGACAGAGAAGCTCATGCAGTCCTGGAAGGTTGTGGAATAGTGGTGTGGGCTGTTGAAAGTGGTTACAGCAAGGGATTAAGTGGACCTGGGCTCCTGGCTTGGTTTTCTTTTAGTGAGGAGCATCAAGACCTGATGGTAAAGATGCTAAAGAAGGTGAGTGTAATTACTGGCCTTATTCAGTTTTTTTGTGTGTGCGCTAATCGGGGAACAGTCTGTGAAATTAGAGCACTGTTGGGTCCATTTAAAAAGGAATATGAAAGCCACTTTTATTTTCTTGAGAATTCAAACAGATTTCTCACCTGCTTGCTTTATTAACAGGATTCGACATGCCAGCCTGAGGGCAGCAAGCTGCAACAGGCCCTTTGCTTCAGTATTTACCAAGGCTTCGTATATGCTTATGAGAGCATGCTTACATCACAGGTGAGGCTGCTTCTATAGTAACCGAAAAATAAGAGTCACCAAGCTACACAATGTTGCCATTGTTCTAGGTTTTAGTACTGATTGTGATTTGTTGTTCTCAGCTGGAGAACAGTGACACACTGAACAGAGTGCTGCTGTACTGCCAAGCCACAGCTGGACAGATGATGACTGAGCTGCATAAACTGACAAGTGAAAACCTTCTCATCAAAGCAGGTGATTATTGCACCTAGATCCTTAGTGTTCCCGGGTCTCTTGAGCGGTTCTGAAATGCTTACGTAAATGAGAATATGTAGACACTTAATATGTAATTGTTCTGGCATTTTGCTCATTTTAATATTACATTATGTCTGTGATATTTTCAGTGATTGCTTTGAGCAACTTGGCATGTGGATTTTTCAACCGGCGTCTCTATGACCAAGCCTTCACACTTGTTGAGATCCTCTGTAGGGATCTCTGTAAGAATTGCCCCGTCTCACTCTCTGCCGATAGGGTAAGCTCTCCAAGCGTGTTTTGTTTTATCAAACTAATTTCGGATCATTTAATTATACATTTTTTATACTAATCTGTATTATTAACATGGCTTTTGACTACCTAGTTGAGCCGGCCATTCATGCTGGCTGTACAGACGTCTCGGCGGTCTGGACTGCTTGAGCGAGCCCTGGACTGGGTGATCCTGTGGCTGAAGGCTCTGGGGGACAAGATCACCACTCATATGACTGAACCAGTCACTCTGTGGGTTAAAACGAAGACGGACGCTGCCCGTAACTCTGAGGAGGACATCCGTCTCAGGTATAGACAAATTCTAGTGAAGGGTTGTTTTTATTTTCTGACAACATTAAGATCTCTGAGAATGTATTTCATGGACTATAAATGGAAAAGAAAACATGTCTCATTCTGAAACAGGACATTACGTGATGGTTTTGGACCTGACTGCCCAGATGAGCAAGTAATGCTCTGCCTTCTGGAGGAAGAGTTGCGTGCCTATAAGGAGGTGACGGGAGACACGGCCCAGGAGCGTTACAACACACTCTGTGATCTGTTGGACATCTGCCATGAGGACAGCGCCCACACTCATCTGCGTGCTGTCTACCTCTGTGAAATGGCCCAAGTTGTCTGTTACCAGGACTTCAGTGAACAGACTGACTGGTAAGAACCTTTTTATTTGAATAATTTTAATCAGTGGGGCTCTTTGATCAATAAAAATACACCCTTTTTTATGTGGGTTCAAATTGTGTGCTATGGGCAAACAGTTGAAATTGCTAATCTGAAGCCCCGCTGGGTTGACATGGGCGGAAGCATACTCTGTCAGTGTTCATTATATTGATTTGTAACTTTACAGCACGGCAGTTGATTTTACGCATGAAGCTTTACGGCTACTTGAAGAAGAACCAGAGACTCCAGAGAACGCTGACAGACTGAAGGATGACAAGGCCAATACTTTACTTTGGCTCTACATCTGCACTCTTGAGAAGAATCTTCAGGAGGTGAGCTTTATTGTATCTGTCAGTATATCGTGTACTGTTTTAATTTTTTGGTTGTTGTTGTTGTTGTTGTTTTTTGTGAAACTGAAATGAGTAACAGTATGATGGTATTCATGTTTTTTTTTTCAACTGTAAGAAGTTATATTGGACTGTCTGACTGTTCATCATTTATTATCTGGATTTAAGTCTTAGTTTAGTACACTGACCCTTTGTCTTGTGATTAATTAATGGTGCCTGTGTGTTTTTGGACAGACCATTGAACGGGACAAAAAGATGCGGGAGTTGCGTGAGCAGACACAGTGTGTGGCTAATCCCATAGAAACCAATGATTTTGATTATGAAGACAAGCAAAAGACACAAGACAGCCTCCTCGTCTATGAAGGCCTGCATTTTAACTTGGCTGCAGAGAACAGTAAGAACCATTATTCATCTTTTAGACACCTGTATGATGATGGTTAAACTTCAACGATGACATGTTGTCCACCAAGTGCTATTGGTGGGTCCAAGTAACTTGCTGTCGTGAGATTAACAGACATTTTTTTTTTAAATTCCTTTTAGAGTTGTGCAAGCCTTTAGAAAGAGCACTCGATGAGTGGTCTGCTCTTCTGCAGAGTCAAGTCCTGCCTTCCGTCAGAAACCCCAAACAGACCTGTAGCTCCATTGCTGTGACTGCAGCTCTCTTTAAACTCAAAGGAAAGGTAATGACACAGAATGTGGTCAACGTCATTCTTTAGGGTGGTTTTTGAAGAGATTGCAGTTCGGGGTAACTAGTCTTCACATCATTGGTGATTAAATCATTAGTATTTATCAATTCTCTTTCTCTTATGTAGCCTCTAAAGGCTTTGGAAGCTTACCAACTTGCGATTGGACTTTCACGTCAACTTGCTGATGCACACGGATGTGCCAGCTCCCTCTGTCAATCAGCCAGCCTCCTCCTGGATGTGGGCACCCCTGAACTGGCTTTGGTAATGCACTTTTATAATCTGTATCTGTAGCAAACGTACACGATCTCATAACATTATCTAACTTTGATTATTGTGCTGTTTTTCAGGCCCAGCTAGAGCAAGCAGAAAAGTGTCTTCCTTCTGATATGACTGCTGACGGACCTTCTTCTCTGGCTATGCTGACCGTTCTGTTGAAAGCTCAGTACTGCTACACCACTGGGCAGGTAGGTGACTATCTACTAACTGTATTTTGTGCGTTATTTATTTATTTTTGGCTGGAATAGGTGATCCTATCAAATTGCCCCTTTCCTGTTTGACCATATGTCAGGTGGATCGTGGAGTATCTTATCTGTGTGAGGTGCTTAAGGAAGTGAACAAGCCGAGGCAGTCAAAGAGCTGGTACCTGCTTCGTGCTCGGATGCTCCAGACCTGCAGCTCCTACCTGAGTTTGGACACAGCTGCGCTGCCCCAAGCCCAGCGAGGCCGTATCACACAGAATGGTTCGATTAAAGCATTTGTTGCACTGAATATAACCAGATGGATTTCCGTTTTGATGTTGCATTATGAGAATGTAGAGTTTTGCATCTTCAACTAAGCAACCTATGATTGTGTTTCAGGTGTAAATAGTCCGGACACTTCCCTGTATGACAGTTTGAAGCTTCTCTGCAGTCTGCTGGTCACTTTAGTGGGGAAGGGCCTGTATGGGTCTAACAGCAGCAGCAGCTCAGACATGCACTTCATCGACCAAGGTACTTTTCTCCCACACATGAACTTACAATGAATAGATTCCGACACCTTATTGATGTCTCTTTTAATGCTGACTGCCATGTTGATTCTCTCACTCTCGCCCTTGATCTATGAGCAGGAGATAACTTGGTGCTGAAGTGGCAGCTGCTCTCAGAGCTGTTAAACTGCTCTATGAAGGTTGTGGCTGTGAGGAGCAGCTGCGGGGCCGTCAATGATGCCAGGCTCCAATGTCTAGAAGCTCTCAAACTGGCCATCAAGCTGCAAGCACTCAGCCGGTGTGTAAATATGCATGGTAGTGGATTAAAATGTAACTAGTGAAGCAGGGATTTTACTACAATCTATACAGTATAGTTTTCTTGCGTATTAATTAAAAAACGGTTGAGTTATAGTTCACCTATACAGCCCACTGCAATCCAATACAACAGTCAGTTGCCAGTTATAAGAAGCTTATTAGATACAATTTTTAGATGTGCTGATTCAACTAATAGGATATACTTTGTAGAAGTGTTCCTCACTGCTTTATATTTAAAGGTGCAAGGCTGTTAAATTTGCAGTGTTGGATTGTACATGTGCACCTTATTAAAACCGATATAATAACCATATTCATTTGTTCCTTTAGTACACGCTGAATAATGCTGTTCATATAATAGACCTTGAACACCGCACAGTATAGATATGCTGTACAATAGATACAGCTAATGTGGTCACATTACAAACTTTTGTAAACTTTTATGCAATTCACGGTTTTCTTTGCTATTGGTTTTGCCATTGTTTTAGATGTGCTGAGCTGCTGGTGATGAAAGCTGAGTTGGAGCTGATGCAGGGGGAGAGAGAGGAAACTCGAATTGATTTAGATAAAGTCAGAAACATTCTGGAACTCTGTACAGGTCTGTACAAAGCTCCACCAGTGAAATAAGGCTGGACATCTATTCAATACTAATTTTTTTTATTTTCAGTAAAATTGTTTCATCATTTAATCACACTGAGTTATTAGTTTTAAAAAATTGTGATTTAATTTCAAGTAACTTGTAACTTAAAAGAACACTTAAAATTATTTAAAAAATATTGCCATTTCTGTTTTATGTCTGGACTATTGTCTAATGTAATAGAGTACCATGTCCCTTGCCTTTATCTACTAAATGTACTTATTTCTTTTCCTCAGATTTTTCTGATCAGGTGCAAAAGGCAGAAGTGAAAATCAAACCTAGGAAAGGCCGACCGGCGCAGAAATGTCATACACCCCTTCCTGCCCCAGAGGATGATCTTAAGGACATCCTGAGCACTAGGTGGATTGGCAAAGAACCTGTGGTGAGAGATCTGTCCAGCTCCCCGCCCCTCAAAGCCCAGCCTCGCCGCTGGCTCTCCTCCCTGGCACATGAGTCTGACTGCCACTGCCCCTGCTGCTCTGAGCCCAGTCTGGGCCGTGCCACTGCGCGCTGGGCCACCACACAGGCTGATCTGGTGCTCCAACTGGATCCCAATGAAGCCAAAGTCAGTTTGAAACTTCAATCAGCAACATTAGCTCGCTGTAAGAGTATTGTTGCCAAACTTGGTGCTAAATTGGATAAACTCTTTCCTCCCTGTGGCCCTACCAAGAGCTCGTCTAATCCTGCATTGATGCAGGACATAGTGGGCCGCGTGTACCTTCGCATGGCCCTGTCTGGTCTGGAACCAAAGCTTAACAAGGTCTGTGGTATATGGAAAGTATTGGAAGCTGGCTTGGCATTTGTTGATTCCACACCCTCTCCTGTCCTAAGACCTGTTAGAGCAGGCCTAATGGCAACCAAAGCCATTGTGTCATTGGTTGCCTTGGCTGAGAAAAAGGGTTGCACCCCAGAGGAGCTCTTCTCAAATGCTTGGACTTGGAATGCACCAAAAGACGATGAAAAGCTGAAATCAGAAGAAAGATTGGTGCCTCCCTCATCCTCACTTAAGAATCCTAAAGAGTCCAAAGACCTAGATATTACTAGCAAAACGAAGGAGGCCAAGAAGGTCAAGGTTGTCAAGCCAAGGATTCAGGTGACAAGCTCCTCAGCCAAAGGAAAGAAACTAGTTCCCATGACACCAGTGATGGTGAAGCCAGAGAGATCCGTTAGGGACCTTGGCTCTTTTGACTTTAACACAGTGGTACCTACTTTGGCCTGTACTCCTGTTCAAAAGATGAAAGCCCCTCCCTCGGTGCAAAAAGCACCAAGGATCGCCCCTAAGCTACAGTTTCATGTGTATGAAGAGCTGTCGCCAGTTCAAGACAAAGCCCAACCGGTGCCTGCAGCCCCCAGACGCACAAAGAAATCCAAGTACATGGTATGCATCCAATCGCAGTAGAGGTTTTATTGTTGCAAAGAATAAATAGCTTTTTGTGTGTTAATTAAAAGAAAAATCTTCTAATATTTCAATACAGATGGAGTTTAGCGATGAGAGTGACACAGAAGACAACACCCAGGCGGAGGCCAAAGAAAAAACAACGGATGTCCCCAAAAAGCGATGCACCACAAGGAGAGCTGCACAGAACTGTAAAACAGCCCCAGATCCACCTGAAGAGAAGGTCCGACCCAAGAGGCCAACCAGGGGTACGAAGACCACAGCGATGCCTCGGACCAGTTCTGATGATGACGAGACTTTGTCAGTTCGTCCGTCAACAAGAAGAGGAAGATCCAGAAGGGAGCTATCCAGGACAGATGTAGATTCAGCGGAGGAGCCAGACAAGATGAGGACCATTGATGAGGAAACACAACAAGTTCTGGACATAAGCATTGAGCAGCTCAGGACATCAGACTATGAGACTGAAGACAATCCTGCTTCAGGTAAAATATACACACTTACCCGGCATTTGCACAAAATGATCTTTTTTTTCTTTTTTCTTTTTTTTTTGAATACATGAACATGATGATGAAATATGTTTTTATCCCTTTCCTAACTCTCTCTAGACATACATTTTGAGGTTTTACGGAGGGACATGTGTTGTGATTTTGAGAGAGACGACTTGTCTGAACTGAGGAGCAGAGGTCAGCTGACCCACCAGGCCCACCTCTCCCATTCATACGGCAGACCAGGTGAGGCTTTACACTACTACAGTTACATTATGACGCTTCATCTTTATGTCCTGTCGTTGGAGTTCAACTCACAATCTGATAATGATCTACAACATTTGTATGTATATGAGAAAAGTGAAACAGCAGTAATTAATCATAAACTTTATTTTCAGCGTGGTGACATAAAAATGCACCTTTTAATATAATAATACATGCTTTGATGCCTAAACTGTTAACCAAATAAAGATGTAAACAGCCTGAAACTCTTGGTGGTAAGTCTTTAACCTTCTTGGCTCATAATCACCATGTGTTTGTAATTTTTCTTATCTTTTCTCAGACAATCTTTCCCTGGAAGATGTTGAGTCATTGCTCCGCTCAGCATGGCTGGACCTCCACCACTTCCCCTCCCCCACTATCTACACCATCCTCTCTGGTCTTCTGGCCTTGACCAGCGGACAGCAGCATCCCATGACTACAGCAATGCTGCATGCCCACTCCTTGGGCATCACGAGTCGTCATCACACAATCAGGCATTTAGCCAGTTGTCTCAAGTAAGCATATGTCTTCAATGTATAGTGTCAAGTCGTGTTTTCCACCTCACCAACACGAGTATTTTTGATTCACATTGCTTTGACTTGTCATTCAAACAGAAAGCTGAGAAAGGCGTCCAATGAGCTAGCAGACAAGATGGATGCTCTGAGTCTAGACGAACCCACTACAAACGAGTCCAAGAACTCTACTGAACAGAGATTGTTGCAGTTGTCGGACATCTTCGCTTTCCCAACTGCTGACTCCTCTACTTTCCCCGAGAGCCACTGTCAAGAGTTTTTCCAACAAATTCAACAGCTTCCACCTGGTAAGATATTAATCTCTATATGTTTGATTCTGTCCAAATGGTGTTTTCCCATGTAAATAATGCATTATGAGAGGTTAAAGTAAACCTTTAGAAAGAAACTGGTGATTCAGTGGATTTTACTCTCAGAAAGTTTAGATTGTTAGTTGGTCAAACTCCCAGTACGTCGTACCTTTTGCTACTTGGTGGGGCCTAGCTCAGTGAGTGTGCAGTTTTTTTTGTTTTTTTTTGTCTCGTCCATGACCTGATTTAGTTCAGATTACTGGATGCCTCTGCTTGCGAGCTAAGCAAAAGGAGAATGTGAACTGCATTATGTGACCTATCCTTTCTCTGTGTTGTACAGGGGTGACGGTGTGTGTGATGTCTGTGCTTGGAGTAAAACCTGGGGAGATGGGTGACAGCATCATACTGACACGTCTTGAGAAGGGATGTTCCCCTGTCACTGTTCATACCCCCACCTATAAACAACAGGTGAGGATGGTAATTATGGTAGAACAGAATCATAGCCATTTTTTTTTTGTGTGTGTGTGGTTCTTCATTAACATCCCTGATTACTACTTTGCCGTTTGTGTCTTTGTTTTGCAGCACTCCATCAGTTGGCTAGTTCAGGAGATAGATGCTGTTCAGGTGGAGCAGAAGCTCGTGAGCTCCGTGTCTGAGAAAGCCAAGTGGTGGGAGGGCCGCAGGGCGCTTGACTCTCGAGTTGGGGTAAGTGGAGAAGACTTGCGGTCCTGCTGCGGAGATTCAGGCGCCTCACAATGCCTGCATTATTCACGTAGTTTCACTTTAAGTTCACAGTTAAGTTACTTGACTCGGTCAGATATAAAGACCAAAAAACAATAGAATGGTTTTGTCTAAACAACTGCCTGTCTTTCTTTCAGGGACTGTTGAAGGCGATGGAGGCATTGCTTGGATGCTGGGGGAGTTTCCTTCTACCCCCGTCATCAGATCCTGAGCTCTCCAAGCAGGCCAAGAACCTTTGCAAGTCTCTGTCTGCAAAGGGAGTGACGGTTGGTGAGGAAATATTGAAGGTGTGTTTTGTTTTTGTTTTTTCAATGGACCTTTAGCCTAAACGTGTAACTTTGGTCTCTGCTGGGAAAGGAACAGCAAAGCAACAACTGCTAAAGGTTTTAACTTTTGTGTTTCAGGTTGTGCTGTCTGCCTCTCCAGTGCTCTCACAAGAAGACCTTAAGAGATTCAGCCTGGGAATCTCTCCAAAGTGGGACATGGAGTGTGACCAGCTTCTCCATTCAGCTGTGTCCCAACTCACAGACAGAGATGAGCACCGCGGTCATGTGGTTCTCATCCTGGACAAAGTAGGCTTGATAAGCTATTAAATACTGCATTTTCCTATAGGCTGATTTGTACAGAAGGGGACTTTTTCCGAAGGGAAATTTCTCATAAATGAATGTTTCAATATGTCCTTTGTGAGGTTGGATAATGCTAAAATGTTGAGGTACCGTCTTGGTTTTGTTTTTTTGCAGTACCTTCAGAAGCTGCCATGGGAAAGCACCTCCATCCTCAGGTGTCACTCTGTCAGCCGGATGCCTTCTCTGCACTCTATAATTGGACTGAGCATTCAGAAAGAGGTCAGAATTAACTTCATTGCTGTGCCAATATGGCCTGTGGTGCAAATGTAATTAACATTCTGACAGTTAAGTTCAGAGGTAGTTATGGATATTCTTTATTCTAGACTGACACTCGGTCCATTCTGAAGCAAGGTGTGGATACAAGACAGGTCTTTTATGTGGTGGACCCTGATGCCAATTTGAGAAACTCTCAAGGGCAATTCAAGGAATGGTTTAGCAGGTGAGACCAGCACTCACAGTGGAAACCATTGGATTCGTCTGTATGTCTTCCTGTCACTGGTCTGTTTTCTTCTTGTTTACTACATTACCATTCTCATTCAAGTAAACTGGACTGGGACGGTGTGTGTGGAGTTGCTCCTGACTCGGGTCAGCTGGAAGAAGCTGTTGCTACCAAGGATCTGTACATGTGAGTTTGTGATCTTACGTATCCTCACAGACAGAGAGCGGAAATAATGGTTAAAGTTCACGACGACACTGCAAGATAATGAAAGTAATTTTGTTCAAATCACTCAGATGTTTGTACCAGATGAAAGCTGAAACAATTAGTCGATCGAAAGCTTTTTCTTTTTTCTTAATTGTTTTATTTATACAAGTATGGCTTGTTATTAGGCTCATTGATGTGACATCCTGTTGAGAGATGTTCCAATACCATTTTATCTTCCCGATACCGATTCCGATACTCGTGCTGTGGGTATCGGCCGAGTACCAGTTTGTTTGTTTGTTTTTTTTTTAAAGAAAAAGATCATACTACGCCTGCATGACTATGATATGATTATCATTGTGGTAAGGCCTGGCTCAGGAATGAATACAGCAAATGGAAGCCATTTATTTTTTGATTTCTTTTTAAATAGAACAGTATAAACAGTAGTGCAACAGCAAAATAAAGTCCCACTCGGCAACATGTTGTTTGATCATATTCACTGAAGCTGACACTATGCTCCGATAGAACAACATAAATCATCCGGTTTTAGAAAAAAACGCGCCTCTACGTCCCCGTAGAGCCTGTTTGTTTTGCAAAGATCGACAGCATCATCCTGTACACTCAGCACGCAGGGCTGTGTTTGTGCACACACAGAGCCCCTCCCCCCTCGGGCTCGTTACAATATCACAGGCACACGCATTGATATATATTGAAATTGTTTGTAGTGTGATGGTGGAGGGAAGTAGCAACACTAGCAAGCTTCCAATTCCTTGGTTAAAACCGAAGCTTGGAGGTCCAAAACAACCAAGAAAAAGAAAACACCGGTGGAAAAGCAGGGAAAAAAGAGAGAATACGACTGTGCCCCTGATAAAACCAATTCAACATTGGACCCGCGTTTCAAAGGTGGCGTGATCTAAAGGATTTCAAGGCTTCAAGCTTGATGCAGAGGTTGCTACATTCCTTTACTTTATTCTGTATAATCCATCTCGTTGATAGACGCTGAAGTGACTGGTGCGTTCAGGGAAATCTGGTGACGGGCACAAAGTCGAGGGGAGGGTGGAAGTGGGGGAGGAGCGTGAGAGTTGTAAACATTCAAAATGTGACAGAGTGCCCTCGATCTGCCGGACTTGCCGACTGCAGCTTTAACTAAATAAATATAGGAATAATTATTTAAAAAAATGAAAGTACAGCCACAATATTGTAAAGCAAAAAGGCCAGACTTTGCTGCTGCAGTACGTCCTTCTTTTTCCCCCTTAGCTTTGGTAAATTTGTCGTGCTCTTTAGCGTGACACGTCTTCAAATGTTTGATTAGGTTGCTGGTGTTGAAATTTGCAACGCTCGTGCAAATTGAGTTTTTGCATATGTTGCATGTCGCCGTCTTACCGGTGGGAACATCCACTGTGAAGTACTGCCAAACCGCCGACATGATGAGAGAACATTAGCTCCTTTTAACAGGTGTCAGGTGATCAATTCTTCTTCGTCCCTCTAAAACAGCAGCTGCCGATGGCAGCACAGCACAACTGTTTTAAGAGCAGTGAAGATGAACTGTGTCAAAGCTAACGGAGCTAACCAGTCAATAAATTCCTCTCTTTTTAGTTACGTGGGTCACGGTGCAGGCGCACGGTTCTTCGATGGCCAGGCAGTCCTGAAACGGCAGATGAGAGCAGCTTCTCTCATCTTTGGTTGCAGTAGTGCCGCTCTAGCTGTGCGCGGTGATCAGGAAGGACAAGGCATTGTCCTCAACTACCTCATAGCAGGCTGGTGAGATATGTCTTTACTTGCAGTTGAATAAGGATCGGTTAATACTGTCCTATTAATACATTTCTTTTCTTTTTTCTCCTTAGCCCCCTTTTTTTGGGAAACCTATGGGATGTTACAGATAGGGATATTGATCGCTTCACCAAGGTCTTGTTGGAGTCCTGGTTATCTGCTGGGTCTGGAGCTTCCCTCCTGGATTATATGGGCCCATCACGTCAGATCACACATATGAAACACCTTGTAGGAGCTGCACCTGTGGTCTATGGCTTACCAATTCACCTGCAGTAGATGGGTTGGTAAACCAAAATTCTAAAAACAGGATGTACACAGTCTACGCAGTATCTAAATGTTATGGTTTCAGCACATAAGCTTGAGGACATGACTTTAACTTAATCTTTGGTTTTGCACATTTTGGCAAGATTAAAGTACTTTTCTTTTGTTTTAATCAATGCTTCAAATTTTAAACAAATGTTACTATAGTGTGACTGATTTTAGATATATATTTTAAATTTTTTTATGAAGTGTTTGAATGCAATGTGTTAATTGAAAATGTTTTTAATAAATGTGTTCTTGCAAACAGTCAGTGTCTGCATTGTGAAAATTATGCTGGAATTGGTCACATTTTCGCGAAGAGTTGGGGGAAACCTGAAAAACAGTATTTACAGTATTATCTTCTATGACCAAGAAATATGTTGTATGTGAGCAAGTTACTATCATTCAGAACTTTGGGGACAAATCAGTACATATAATTAGATCTAGTTCTTACAACACTAATTTATATTTCCTTGTGACACTGTCTTCTCATTGCAGTTAAAAGTTGTACTTATGATTCCTAATGGGGAATTCATTTTCTCATATTTTACTCTGTATATACTTCGCTCTAGAAGCATATAATCCAGAGTTTGTAAGTGTCAGCTGTAATTTTGAGGTTGTTTGAAGGCTATAGCACAAATGCTGAATAATATCAGGGCTAGCAACATTATACGGTCATTTAATGTTGAAACTTTCAGTTGAATGTACTTAATATCTGACAAAATTAAGAAAAAAAAAAACCCTGCCAAATGAAAATTAAAAATGATTGTCACTCCCGCATACAACTTATGTTATTGAAGTTTCATGTGAAATTTACTGTGGGTTGTCTGACCTGAACTTCAATTATATTGTGATTTTTGACTCATGAAATGATACCAGTTTGCAATGAGCCAGTGTTTTTGTAATGTGCCAAATTGACATTGAATGGGGATGACTGAATTTGCCTTTTTCAAGTTTAGGTAGAGGCTTGAAAATATGGATGACAATGACAGAGGCGTTTTGGGACATACCAAAAATGACTATTGAATTATTTGTCCCCTCTATTTTAATGAGGAATCAAAAACAACAATTGTGTATTGTATTACATTGTATTATGTCCACAAAAATGAGAACAGATATGTCAACTCTACACTTCAATATAATATCACCTTTACGCATGCAATGAGAAAGTAATACTATTATAACTATGGCGTTATATTAACAAGAACAGTGTAAGCGCATTTTAGTTGAAACCGTATTGGTAAGCAAGGAGAGTCTTCATGAAAGAAGCGGGTGCATTTCACGTCTTGTCCACAGAGGGGCGATGTTTCAGACTAATGACCGCCCACCTCCATCACCCGGAAACTGTCGCGCAGGGTCATTTGGCATAGCGATTCCAACATGGCAGTGAATCTCACAGACCTCTCCCTGCCTCAATTAGAGGGATTGAAATCCCAAATAGACCAGGTAATGTAAAAAAGTTGAGTTTACTTAAATTGTGAGTGCGTTATTCGTTGTCGAAGTTATTTGGTCGATAGTCTGAATGAAAACGGGAGGTTGGTGTAGCTAGCTAGCTAGCACATCCCAAGCTATCGGTACAAATATCCCGTCAGGCAGCGGTGTGACACATTAATGTCAGTGTTATGGGCATCGTCGTTTCGGTCATTTCCACAGCACTAAACTTGTTATGAGATGTGTGTAAAGCTGTCGTTGCTATGCAATGCATTGTTGGATTTAACCGGACGAGGCCGCTTTGACTTTATGAACGTCGGTTGTTTTGTCCATTTTAATGTTTTGCAGGAGATAGAGTTCCTGACGTCTTCAATAGCTCAGCTCAAGGTTGTCCAGACGAAATATGTCGAAGCAAAAGAAAGTATGAACGTCCTGAACAAAAAAAATAAAGGTGAGTTACTACTGCAGTGGGTGATTTAACAGCACAGCAGAGCAGTAGGCTCAGTCTACATCCGTGCACAAAATATGCTTTAAGTATGCTTTTTTTTTTTAAGCTGTTATATTGAAAGTTTGTGAAACCCCCTATGCATCTGCAGCTGAAGTTGATTCATTGTTAATTCCTCCCCCCCTTTCTCTCTGTCACACAGGGAAAGAATTGCTCGTGCCACTTACCAGCTCTGTATCCTTCCTTTGCTGTTTTGTGTGATAATGTTAAGTGGATCATGTTTCTTGAGAACCGCAAACTTGTCCTTGACAATTTTCTTCCCAGATGTATGTCCCTGGAACATTAAATGACGTGGAAAACGTTTTCGTGGATGTGGGGACAGGATACTATGTTGAAAAGGCAAATACATTATTTATGTATTTTCAAATGAAAATGTATTTTTACCAAATGTTTTATTCAAATAATACATACTCTTCAATAATACGTACTCTGTATGTCTTTCTCTGTAGAATGTGGAAGATTCAAAGACTTTCTTCAGACGCAAAATAGAATTCCTCACCAAGCAGATAGAGAAAATTCAGCCTGCTCTTCAGGAAAAACATGCCATGAAACAAGGTAATGTTCTCACTACATTTTTCAAAATAAAAGCTGGATATTTTGTTTTCTTTTTACTAATATGATGCATATGACAAGGTAAGACAAATATTTAAAAATGTAATACTGTTAGTTTGCATAGGGGTTTGTAAATTAATTACAAAGTTATATTCAGTTAACTTTGCTAGCCTTTCACTAAAATGTAGAAAGTAATTGTTTTAAAGTTAACATAACATATACTATTTTATACCACTAAAAATAAAATGAATTTACCAATATACATGCTACAACAAAACATGATAAATAACAAACCACCTCAGTCAGATTTATTATGGTGGCAACCATACCCTTACATATAACACACACATTTAATTTCCACGTTGTCATCTTTCTTACAGCTGTGATTGAAGTCATGAATGTGAAGATCCAGCAGCTACAACAGAGCCAGCAGGCATCCCAGGTTGCTGTTCCCACAAAGGCATAATGAGAACATCTGTTTGGGTTCTTCGTGATAATGGGGGTGGGGGATTTTTGAGTTTGTGCACAAATAACTGAAATCTGATGTTGTAGGACAAGCAAATGCCCTCCATTGATCTTATGAAATAATGGTATTTGTGTCTTATTTGAAGCAAGTGCACAAACCAGTCACCAGTAAATGATTAGTACCCTATTCTCACGATAAGGAAATCATTTGTACTCTTGTCAATTTTAAGTCCATTTAAGTAAGTGTTGGATTAGTTTGCATAATTAAAGAGGTCACTGTGCATACAATGAATATTGTGTCTTTTTAATTGTGTATTCATGAGTTGGGTCACTACCAAGACCTCTTTGTACATCCACACCAGTGACAGCTGTGACTAGAGCAACACCCACATTTGAAGCATTGTCTACTGTCGTGGCTACAACTTTGTTGTATCAGAATGGGCTTTATTGGCTGAGCATATGCACACATGCAAGAAATGTCACTGTTTTTTATTGATTTGGATGCCAAGGTACTTGAGTCCACTCTTGACATCCTCTCCGTTGATGGCAACCAGGGTAGGGGGGCTCCTGTTACCAATTATCCCCCCAATTCTTTCTCCCCTGATCTTTAAATTGACATCTGGTAGATGACGTAATTCTCTATGGCTTATTTTAACATTGAACACTTTAAAAATTCACTTGAATATCAGGCAAGTACTGTTTCGCTCTCAGAGTGTGAGCAAATGCATGGATGTAAAATATATATATTTTTCTAATAACGCCATCAATTTTATTTATATTACACAACCAATGTTTCCCACACGGTGTCCATCTGAGAACAACAATATAATGATATTGCTATAATTCAATGGCAGCACATCTCACATTTTAATGTGTATCGCTTTAGTGGAAAAGAGTGGAAAAGATAAGTACATCAAGCTGCAGTTGAAGGACGGGATCCGTTCCAATCTTCATATCGAGTCGTGTCCTATCAGGTAGTCGTGAATACCTGACGTTAACGATTATCAGCCAGTAAATACTCGTTTTGTTTGCTTTGTATGGGGAAATACAGATCGGTAAACACGGTATACATGAACCAGGCTTGCGTAGTCACCGTAGTCCCCCCTCGGAGGAGTCACTCAGCGCTGGCGTTTAGCGGCATGTGCAGCCTGTTGCGACGGACCGTGACAGACAGAGGACGCAGCTGTCACATGCTGGAGGAGCGGTGGTGCATCGAAGCTGACCTGCCAGATGAGGAATTGATCTTCAAGAACACCTTGTCAAATGGAAACGCCTTTTTAAACACGAAAACGGTGGTTAATGTTATAAGTTGGACGCTTTTCGAAGTTCCGCGCGGACGCACCGGTTGGGGCTGGAGTGCGTTCGGTCGTTTGAATTAGCGTTACCGGGGAGACGGTAGTTGCGAAGACTGGGACGCTAATACGTACGAAGGCTTTCAATTAGTTAAAAGCTAAGACACCCAGCCGGGTTATTAACGATAAATCTACCGGAGCCGAGTAGGACCCGAAAGGAAGGCGAGCACCGAAGCAGCATGGTGAGTTCTGGGGCCTGGGAGAGGGCAAACTAGCTAACACGAGACAACCTGTTTGCGTCCTTTCCGTTTGACTCGTGCTGTCTGAAGCTCGATCCAACTGCTTAGCTCCGTCGTAACTTTACACTTTTAGCGGTTGGTAATGTTCATGCTACAGAACCGTGACTTTTATCATTGTAAACGCACAGTTAATCACATGTTAATGTCAACCTTTAAAACAAATTGGCTTTGGTTATGAGTGTAAACTAAGGCTGGTTCGAACTGGTCTCCGCTCGTAAACTTAAGCTAGTTAGCTAAAGGCAAGTATTTGTGGAGTCGCTAGTCACAATATGGTAGACTGCGAAACGTCAAACTGGCTTAACGTTACGGCACCAACACGTGTTTACAAAACAATGAATTGGAGGGATTACAAATAGCTTCATTACACATTCTAGATTAATCGCGTAGTTTAATTATTTTACGTGCCATGTGTAGCGCCTAACGTTATGCTCGGTTGTGTCTAACGTTAGCTGTTAAACCACTGTAGCTAAACTGCTACAGTCGGAGTCCCGTCTCTTCGCCGTCGAGACTTTGAAAGGGGAACAATGCGGTTTTGTTTAATCAATTAACCGCACACGTTTTGTATTTAGTATCTCCTCTACTTAATCGGACTTATACAGATAAACCATCTTGAATACTGTCGCATATGGCATGGGCACGCTGGCACCATGTGCTCTTTCTTCCCAACCCCCCAAAAGCAACGCTACTTGGTTTCACTGCAGACCCCGGAGCCGCTAAATTCTAAGCACATTTTGGATATCGAACAGGTTTCCCCTAAGTCTTACGATACTCGAGAGTCACGTATTTGGGGTTTTGCATCAATGACTGGAGCACAGTCGGTGTTTTGCAACTGATGACAGGTCAAAATGCCTCGCTTGTTGCGAGTCACGCTAGAGCTCAGAGGCGGATTTACGCCTTGTATGGTAACGTGATCGTTTGAGAGGCGGGGTCAAAGGGACGAGGAAGTCAATGGAACTTGTCAGTTTGTCCGTGTGTGTGAAGAACAAACACTGAGAACTGGTTTATGGAATATGTGATCGATTAAGTCCATTCATGTGATTGGCTATGAAGTTAGGGAGTCAGAAATGAATGTTGTCGGTGCCACGGTTCAATGCTAATCTTATTTTTTGGGTGGACTAGGAAGTGGTTGCCACTACTGGCAACCAAAGTCAATGGTTGCCAGTGGCAACCTGACATTCTTTTAATTGTTGCGCCCTAGGTTTGTGTATTTAAAGCGTTGGTTCTGAGTAAAATACACCCTAGGTAATTTACACCATGACGTCCAGCCAAACATCGCGCTAGTACTAAGCCATTCGGCTGAAAGCCCTATCTTGACCAATGTTGACCATTGCTAAAAATGCTTCTGAGGGGGTATTTGGCTGGATGTCATGGTGGAAATTACCTAGGGTGCATTTTACTCCGAACCATTGCTTTAATAATTGTTCGTTTTAATAGAAAGATGGTTTGTATGCCTTTTACATAGTTTAAGACATCAATTCACAATTTCACACTACAAAACTGATGATCCACATTTAAAAATGTCCAACAGACATGCTCTTCCACATTTCCATCACTTTAGCCTCAAAGTCCTGGTTCCACTTCTGGATTCTGAAAGCAGTTTGAATACCTCTTCTTTTTTTCATGCATGTATGAAATCAGTAGTTGTGTTGAAGAGAACTCCACTCATCTGAGTGTCTGACTTAACAGATTACATCCCATCATATAAAGCCACTGCTTCAAAATACCCAAATGCTTATAGCTGCAATATTGTGCTTCTTGTAACGCACTGTAAAGTGAACCCAAGAATATTTTCTGTAACTGACCGTATATTCTTATGAACATGCAGGTTACCACAAAGGGAGCAGGTCTGAACCCCAATGCTAAAGTGTGGCAGGAGATCCCTGCCCATCAGAATGGCATCCCGGAGGGGACTGAGGATGCCACTTGGCTGCAGACCTACCCCCCTCCCGCTGAGATGACTGATGGTATGACCTTATTCAGTTATGTGTGCATTCAGTTTCTCTCCATCCTCCCCTCACTTATAATAATCATTAATTTAAAACAAAACGCTGCACTGGTACATCATTCAAGTTTGGGGGTTAGACATCCGTATATTAACTTATTGATCATTATCAAGATGATCATAGACATTTTATTTGAGGAAACTGTTAACGTTTATCATCATGGTTATGCAACTAAGACGAGGCATGACAACTTTGATGAGACCGTTAGATTTTGTGTTTGAACATTGTTTCACAACCATTTTGTTCCTGCTTGCCTCTTCTATCTTAGGTGACTCTGATGTTCCCTCTTCAAGGGGAAAAGGATATGATGCCGAATATCCTGACAGCAGTGTTGACTGTGCCTCTGTACCCACAGAGGGCATTGTTAATGGCACAGACCACCCTGACGTGGGGTATTTAGTCTTTGACCCACAATGCAAATTAGCCATAGATGGCAAAGATTCTGAGGAGCAACCAATGTCGGAGGAGAGCCTAAGGGAATCTTTGAAGAAACAGCTGGAGTTCTGCTTTTCTAGGTTAGTAGTGAAGAAATGTACAAATCCTTTTTCATGCTACATGTTTCAACTATTTCCAGTGTGCATACAGCTACAAGAACAACATCAGTAATGAACAATTTAATTGCCTTTTGGATGCTTTTCGTATATGCAAATAACCAGCTATTTCCACAATGTAGTATATGTATAACTGAAGTGCTTCTCCAATTATTATGACATTTTGACTGATGTTTTTATCCAATGTTCTTTTGGGTGTTTGCAGAGAGAACTTATCTAAGGACCTGTATCTGATATCCCAGATGGACAGTGATCACTTTGTTCCCATCTGGACCATTGCGTGCATGGAGGACATCAAAGCCCTTACCACTGACATGACCCTTATTCTGGATGTGCTGCGAGGTACCAGTTCCACCTGGTTTCACCTGGGGGGGACATATGTTGTTCAATAGGTGCAAAATATGTCCAGGGTTATGATCTAAAAGGGTTAAAAACCATTTTCTTTTAATCTCGACTTTAACTAAGAGTAAACATAAATGAAACACTGAACAACATTTCAAACCACAAAGTTTCACACTCAGATGCATACTCGTACTCCTGAACAGGGTTTGGTCGTGTTTTTGTTTAAGAACACTGAAACAACTTGCCAGAAGTGTTTATTTAAAAAAATATAAACCAAAATAAAAATGTTACTTCAGGTGGTGAAAACACATATTTATGCTGTGTTTTTGTTACAGCCTCTCCTATGGTGCAAGTTGATGAAAGTGGAGAGAAGGTTCGGCCAAATCACAGTCGATGCATCATTATTCTGAGAGAGGTGCCAGAGACTACACCAGTTGAGGTAAAGAAAGTTCCATGCTGCATGCTAAGCACAATCTTCCACGACTGCCAGCCAACTAACTGCAGTAAACCCTATGAACAGGAGGCTCCCACATGCTCGTGCTTGCTCACATCGTGAGCACACTAAACTACTGACCATCATGAAATTTAAAACATTGCTGTGCAATACTTGCCTCGCTGCATTTCGATGTTAACATTTTGTGAATGAATATGTTGTGGCGGGTATATCGTTGCTCATTCAAAATGTATTATTACAGAGCTTGCAGTGGGAGATGTTGTGTGAGTTCAGTTTTGGAGGGAGTAATGTATAATCCGTGCTTTGTATGTCTTACACAGGAAGTGGAGGCTCTTTTTAAGAATGAAAACTGTCCAAAAGTGTTAAGTGCCGAGTTTGCCCACAACAGCAATTGGTACATAACATTTCAGTCAGATATGGATGCACAACAGGTATGTCTCCACATTAGTAAACACATTTTAAACTTATATTTGGCTGATTTTTGACCACCTTGTGGTCTCATCATAAAGTTGCAATAGTTTTTAGGTGTTGTTATTTTTTTTTTGTAAGTATGTGGTGTATATAATTTTCTATTAACATTTACAATAGAAGTATTCATGAGATGAGGCTGTCATTTTGCTGTCCTATTATTTATTTGAAACCCCAGGGTGACTTCTTTGACCTTGGTGCAGGTGCAAGATGTGGATTTGATCATTCTTTAGTTACAGTTATCAGACTAGTGCTCCCGAAGTGAAGGAGAACAACACAGAATTTACGGTATTGTGAACATTATTTGTGTTTTTTTGTTCTCAGGCTTACAGATACCTTAGAGAGGAAGTGAAAACATTCCAAGGAAAACAGATCATGGTGAGTTCTGTCCCAGAAATGCATCACCAGTAGCCTAATTGACTTTATTTTGTACGCTACTAAAGTTACGTTTTTATTTCAGGCTGGAACACTGCTTATTATTGGTTCTCTTTTAGAGAGTAAAATGGAACCAAGCAAGCTGTGTGTGTTACACAACACAAGTGGTTTTGTCAGCTGTCACGTCACCCCTCAGTGGCTAGGCTATAGCCTCATGAATGACCTTGGGATTTGTGTACAATCTGTCTTGATAAGCACAGAGGTGCTTTTTCAGAACTGTTGCGCACCTACACCTATATCTCCAGACACTTTTATATCCCTTCTTATCACAATGTGCCATTTACCTTTGCATTTAGGGTTTCTGATACATCCTTTTTTCAGCTGGACTTTGGTTTGACCTTGTGTGTGCCCCTGATAAAACGGAGGCTATGACGTATTAAACCCCAGTGATGATCAGTATCGCGCTTGGAAGGACCCATATGCACTGTGGCTGGCTGGGAGGAATTTTTCATCTGTAGCTCCTTATCAACCTGCTGTAAATCTTCTTCTACGCTATACCTCTACTCTCCCCTCATCCTCTTTTACTCTCTCCCTCACTCCCTCTTCTTCCTGCTGTTTTTCCCCTAGTCAGTGCAGTGCTGTATGGCCTAATGACCGTGAGATTATGAGATCTGAGGGGACTGAATGACGACAGACAGACCTACAATGCTACACATCACAGACACAGTGACATCTTTACTCTTAGCAAACATACCTGATTGTCTTCCATCTGTCTCCTTCCTCTCAGGCACGCATTAAGGCTATTAACACATTCTTTGGTAAGAACGGCTTCC
Source organism: Eutrigla gurnardus (assembly GCF_963514095.1). Lineage (NCBI taxonomy): Eukaryota > Metazoa > Chordata > Actinopteri > Perciformes > Triglidae > Eutrigla > Eutrigla gurnardus. The sequence goes on along the minus strand of NC_139916.1, from coordinate 18,626,195 downwards.
GTACTGTGGACTCGGCGTTCGGTCAGCATGCTCAACAACGGGCTCAGTATGGCTCCCCAGTCTACATGCAGCAGCCATACAGCCCTCGGCAGCAGTACCCCGTTTACCCTCTGGTGTCCCCCTCCTGGAACCCTTCAGTCGTGCCTTACTTTGAAACACCAGTGGTGAGAACCTGAATTTGTTGTTGAGAATGCCTAAAAATTGAGATTTCTAATTTCTTTTAATTATTTTTTTCTTTTGGCAAATCGTGTCGGGCTGCAGCACTGTCTTTTGCAGTTAATGTGATAATCACAGCTTCATTCCTTACTTATTTGATCTCCATTACCAGGCACCTTTCCTGCACAGTGGATTCATGAATGATTACAGCAGTTCTGGGAACTGCGATGCAAACTCAAGCTCCATCAACAACACCCATCGACCCATGAGCAAGAACCGGTATGTGCAAGTCATGATGATATGATAACTTTCTCATTCACTGTAATGCTGTCCAGTTTTGATTAACTTGTCTTTCATGCCATATATATCAGGGGTCAACCGATGTGGCTTTTTCAGGGCCGATACCGATTATTACTAATCTAGGAGACTGATAACCAAGATAGAAAAAGATATGTCTGCAGTAAAAAGGGTGAATAGGTGTTGAAATTTAGAATATCACAAATTCTTAACACAAAACTTTGTTGAAATTCCTTAAAGCATATGTTTAAAAACAAATAAATAAAATGGTTCTCTGAAGTTTTATAAAGTTAAAATTAAGACCAGAGAGTAGTCGGAGCCAAAGTATCACCTTTTTAAAATTCAATTATTTTATCTCCAAATCGGCTTTAAAAATTACTGATACCGATTAACCATGAAAACGCTGGTAGGTGCTGATAATTGGCCGGTCTGATAATTGGACAACCCCTGATAAAATTTTAAGCACATTTAAAACATATCAATATGCATAGAGTATCAAAATGTGTTTTTCCATGGTAGTATTCAATAGTAAGAAATGTTCGTCCTTTTGCGTACACCTAGAAACCATATTAAGGGTCACCCTCGGCCTGAAAGCATGCCCTCTGCTTCGACTCCGGTGCCCCTGATGGAAGGGCATTCTGGTCCATGGTCACTCCAGACATCAGGGACTCAGACTGGTACCACTTCAGCAGCAGCCTCTCTGTCCTCATTGAGCCTTAAAGACACTTCACCACAGGACACCATACCCAACCACATGAGTGGGGCTGCACGGGGCAGGTCAGTGAATACAACCAGAATGTCAGACTAATGCACCTTGAGGTGTGTTCTATGTGCTGTGAATACTTTTCTGTCTATACCCTGCTGTCACGTTTTGTTCACCTCTCAATATTAACACTTAGTTAATGGAAATGCATCCAATGTAAATGTTACTTTCACATGTAAAATCTTCAAATGTCAAATGATCTGTCTTCGTTGTAGGAGAGGTAGCAACAGAGGCATGAGGAGGAAAAGAGAAGATGAACATGCCACGGTCAGCATATTTCTTCTTTAAAAATAAACATTAATTGTGATTTTGTCCTGTGTAGACGGAGGAGATTCTGATGGTATCTCCTGAATAAGTTGTTAGTATAGTATTTTTGTGGCAAGATTCACATCGTTCTTCTCTTACATTTGACTTCAACTGTAATTAAAATTACAGAGGCCTGTCCCTCTGATGGAGGCAAAGGTACCCCCTCAACCAAAGTTTGACCTGGCATCCTCCAGTTTTCCTCCTTTGCCGGGATCTGTGGTCAGTATGCGGGGAGAATCTAGGCCAGAGATGCGCCTTTCTGATGTTGTGCGTGGCCTTAAGGTCACCAGCAAGGTAAAACTCTTGTCCCCTTTGGTACCTTTCTACTGTGGAACCTGTGTAAGCATCATTTAAGTTACAGTTGTATAAATGCTCCTATTTTTAAATTCTTGATTATTTCAGCCTGTGAACCGAGAGGTTAATGAGAGCCATCAAAAAAAAACCTCTGAAGATGCTGTAAGCAAACCAGCTTCTGAGACGCCGGTTGCTAAACTTGCTCCAGTGACACCCCTCAAAGTGTTCCCACTAGTCTTGAGGTAAAGTTTACTTCAAGCTAATAAAATATCTTTGAATACAAAGGGCATATGCATAGAAAATATCTCATTTTACTTTTTGTGTCCATTTTAGTGGTTCTCCTCCAGTAAAGAACGATCATAAAGATGGACCTTGTATTCCAAAGGAACAAATCTTGTCATCCTCACCGGATGCCTCCCCAACAACCTCTGACCCTGCTGCCTCCCCAACAACCTCCGACCCTGCTGCCTCCCCAAAAGCCTCCGACCCTGCTGCCTCCCCAAAAGCCTCTGACCCTGCTGCCTCCCCAGCAGCCTCTGACCCTGCTGCCTCCCCAACAACCTCTGACCCTGCTGCCTCCCAAAAAGCCTCTGACCCTGCTGCCTCCCCAGCAGCCTCTGACCCTGCTGCCTCCCCAGCAGCCTCTGACCCTGCTGCCTCCCCAACAGCCTCTGACCCTGCTGCCTCCCCAGCAGCCTCTGACCCTGCTGCCTCCCCAACAGCCTCTGACCCTGCTGCCTCCCCAACAGCCTCTGAAACTTCTCCTTCCACCTGCAGCCGATCTGATTCTACAGAAGCGCCTTCCTCATCTCCCCCAACTCCAACATCAGAGCTGGTAAGGCCTGCCTTCTGATCACAAGTGCCACATTAGCTCACAGCGTCATCAGCTTATAGCTCCTCATTGAGGTCATATGTCATTAGACCTGCTTGGACTATGCTTTGTTGCATTGCAGCGCGTGACTGCTATTGATCTCACTGTGCGTGCATGCATGTGTCATCTTGGAAAAATACCTGTGAGACACCAACTATAATAGGAACTAAAACAGAAGTTGTTTTGAGTTCTTTGCCAGCTGTTTATAGGTCTGTATGTGGACAGATCTTGTCGCTACAAATGCATTAAGTTGATAAAAGGTCCCGCCCTAAGGTCCCGCCCTGAGGACAGCAAGACCACATCCTCCTTTGCCTCCCACCACCACCACTTTCTTGCCTCTCCTACAGGTGTCGCTGTTGAAATATTTTAATCAGAATTTTAATACTGGACTGTGTGCAATGAGGACAGGAAAACTAATTTTTATGAATGATACTGAGTTCTTTAACGGTTTAATTTGACCTTGAATTCACCTGTTTTTATATTGATCTCAAAATTAGAGGAGCAACCTTCTCTACCTCTATGAACCAACCTCCTCTGACATACAGATATTTGTGTTATTCTTCTAAAATGTAGCTTGATGGGTCTGCATGTCTGATTTAGAATTCATCTCAAGCAACATGCCTCACTATCATAATCAACTTTAGGCTTTAAGTGTTTTTTTTTATGTTTATTAATTGTAAATTTATTTTTGTTTCTTGATCATTTATTTTGCATATGATTCTTCTCATACCAGGGGGAAAGAAAGCTCAGCTATGCAGAGGTGTGCCAGAGGCTGGCCAAGGATCCGCCACCAGCACCGACACCCTCTCCTCCTGCTTCCTCAGCCAGCCAACCTCTGCAAGAGCTCAGGGTCAACAGGGTTGGAGAGCCTCAGCCCAACTCCAGGCACGTGACAGAAAAACCTGGAGACAGCCGCCCTCCTCGTCAACCATTACGCTCCTTCAGAGGGGCAAATGGCCAAGTCAGATCCGGAGGGCTAAAGACTCGGGAGCATCAAAGAGGCCTGAATACTGGCAAACCATTTTCCCCCCACCGGGGTCCCAGACACACTGGTAAAGAACAGAACATTCCCCCAAGGTCACCAAAATGACTAAAGAAAAAGTAACCTATCAAACGTGAAATTAAATAATACATATGTAAATATATGTAAATAGACAGATGAATATATTTCATTTGACAGACTTCAGAATCTTTATTGTTGCAGGCCTGAAATTATTTAGAAAGACTAAATAGATTTATCTTCCCCCCTTTTTTTAAAATAGGAACATGCATGTCTGTTGACAGGACTTCCCAAAAAGATGCCTCCATAAGTGGACTAGATTGCGTATGTTTCAGCATGAAGGGGAGAAATATGCATCTTGTTACTTTTAAATATAAGGTAGTCTGACTGTATTTAGCAAATATGTTGTCAATATCCAAAATGAATGAGGCACATATGGTTTCTTTCTGAGTGATTATTGTTTCATGTTGAGCTTTTAAAAAAAAAAAAAAGGATTTACATATGATTCCATATGCAATCAATGGCAGAATAATGGAAACGGTGTAAAGTGTGATTAACTACAGAAGGTAGTTAATCACAGGAACAGTCTACTGGGAACCATAAAGTTGTAACATATGGTTACTTTGTTTTCAAGTTGAGCTTTAAAATTCACCCACTGATTAAGTTGGGAAAACATCTCATTACAGTAAGATGCTCAATATTTTTCAGGCAATTTCAAAGAATTGTCAAAAAATGTTTCATTTTATAACAATTCTTGTAAGTTTTTGCATTGCTACTTGAGTAGCAGTGTTTGAACTAATTATTATTTATTAGAGCCCTGTGATAGACTGGCGACCTGTACAGGGTGTACCCTGCCTTCGCCCAATGATAGCTGGGATCGGCTCCAGCCCCCCCCGTGACCCTGAATACAGGATAAGCGGTAGACGATGGATGGATGGATTATTTATTAGATTTATTATTCATACATTGATTACAATGCTTTGGAAAAGTATTTACTTCTTGCAGTTTTCCTATTTAGTTCCATGACGACCTGGATTTTATTTATTTTTTTGATAGTTTTACTTAATCAATTTTGACTATTTTGTGTAGTTCCATTACTTAAAAGCCAGATAATAATTTGATCCTGGTTTGCAATGCAACAATTAGGGAAAACTCCAAGTAGAATGCAAGGAACTGCATGTAGAAATTATCTACAAATGAGTGATGGATTCAGAGCATTGTGTTGCATAATGATCCTAATCCTTCAATGTCTTTGCAGTAGTTGTCGTTGTGATGCAGATGTTGGATCAATACTGTGGCCTCGTCTGATTAACAGCTCTTTTATGTTTGATGCCATGGCCAGCCTCTAAACTTGATTTGGGGACATTGATTGCTTGCATTATGTTTTGTTTTAATTCATGAAGCTTCATACGAATGTATTCCTTTTAGCATAATACCTTTTTGAGCTTTGGTTTGTACATTTCCAAATGTTGTAACTTTCCTTGAGAGCGTTTGTATATACAGATTCATTTTTGATCTGATTTCTTAAATGTACTTGTTGTTCTTGCTAAAATAGTTTTTCTTCTCATGGTTTTAAATGTTTGTGTAATATTAACAACTTAGTGTGTAGACTGATCTAAGAGAGTTTTCTTGACAGCTGAATTGGATCGATTGGATCAGCCACTCACTGCTCGGCAATGAGCAGAACATGCCTGTACCTTTTAGTGGGGTGAATTGAAATGCACCATCCTTTTGATCTCAAGGCTTTCGGAGAAGTTAGAAATGGAAAGCTGTTACAGAGAACGGCTTAAATGCGATTAATTTTTGTGTAAATTCATCAGAGTAGTCTGTAATGTTACAAAAGACGAGCGAGGAGATAAAGACTTTTTCAGTATTTCAGGATTAGAGGGATAAAACAGTTTGCCTTAGAAAAGAGTTTTGAGTCTGCCACTTGTAGAGACTTGTCTGCAGTGAACAGTATTGTGTGTCTTGTAATCAGTAGTTCAGTTGTGTTGTAGGCCGTGTTGTGTTTGTGTAGAAGTGTGTGTAAGATGTGATTGCTTCTGCTTCAGACTGCATGGAATGCTTTTCTCAAACCAATCCTTCAGTGCCTTGAACAGGGTTTCATTTCTGTATAAAAAGTGCAAGAATTGTGAGCATATCAATTTGTTACACTTAACAAGGCTGGTTAATTGGTTTTCAAAATGTAAAACATGGTTTATGACACTCAAAGACACTAGATCCTGCCCAATGTTTAGCTTTAGTGTATTGTAAGTGCAGCTGCAGGGCGTGCGCGTGTGTGAGAGAGAGTTTTATTTTGTTAGCTTGTCAATCAATGTCAGTCTTATTTCAAAATCCTGCTTTTAACTCGCGATCAATCATGGGATTGCACATTTTCAGGCAAATACACACTGGCTTATGAAGTGATTATGTTGTTGCTGAACCTGAGGTATGAAAATAAAGATTTATTTTCAAACTGCTGTGTCAAATACTTTGTATGTTTGCATCACATGTTAATGCATCCGATCCAATACTGCAGATGTGAATACGATTGATTCTCTTTTTTTCGTTTTTTGTTGTTCTATTAAGCCAAACTGACCGGATAGAGTTGACCGGACAGCGACAGATGTGTGCACTGCCAATATCCTGTTTTTTTGTCGTCTACCATGTATCCGGAAGTAACTTAAAGCATTATGTAACTATTGTATGCCTATTTAGCTTTAGTGAGTTCTGGGTGTCTCCGACCAACATAACGGTACGACATTTCTATTAGATGTGAAACAAAGATGAAGTGGTCTATTGACGGGGGGTCGCAGGGTATGCCAAGATTCAGTTAAAAAAAAACGATCAATATGGAAATTCACGTTTCCCCCGACGTCAATCCTGTTGCGTAATGTTAATACCGTAATACTCCGCCGTGATCCAGCTCTCGCGGTGTTGCTAATGGAAGTGTCAGAGTGTCAACAACGGGTAGCCAGCAGAGCAGCAGCACTGTCCGGATCAGGGAGGGGGGAGTCAAGAGGCTGTTTAAACGTCGGGTGAGTTTAGTCACATCTCGGATCATCTAACGCAAAAAAAAAAAAGTGATATTTTGCTTAGTGTGTCCAGTCAACGTTCGCGAAACATGATGTTTTTATGCGTACGGCTGCACCTTTCTTTAGCAATAGCGTGCTAGCGTTTGGCTAACGTTACTAACTTGGCGGACCACACAAGGTAACGCTAAGCTAAGTGACGCTTCGGTTAGCCGTTAGCGTTAGCTAGCTGTGTTGTGACTGGTAGCTGCACTGCAAATGTCGCTTTGCCGGGTGTATCCGGTCGTCCTTTATCTGCTATTACTATCAGCGACGTTAGCTTCCATGACCATTATCATGACATGGCTGTCGCGTTTCACAATAAAAATATGTTTGCGTGGTTAGCAGTGAGGTTATGCTAGTTTAAGGCCCATCTCCTATAAAGGCAACTGGCCTGAGAATTGACACTTCAGGTTAACCTATACTATTACTAGCTACTTAGCCGTACGACCTCGATGGTAGCCAGCTAGCGAACACGACTTGATGACACTGGAGTGTGGATTTCATGGTAGCTTTGGCTCTGCTGTCTCATCATTCCCGTGTAACGCTAGTACCAGATTTTCCGAGCCCGAAGCAAATGTTTGAAACAGGGCGACGGTCTCCGGCCTGTTTACCTCCCAACCAGTTGTCACCAGGATGTTTTCTACGTTTTTGTTGTGAGGTGAGCACATGTAGGTGTGATGGCGCTAAACTGATTGTATTTCTCAAATATGCATAGTGATAAGTCATGGTATAACTGTATAGAATGATGCTGCCGGCTGGTACATTAGCCAGTTAAAACACAAGCTAACATACACGAATAATAGACATTTAATTATCTTCTGGTCAGCCAGTTGCTTCTGGGAAATCACTGCCAATGGTCTCAATTGTATTGAAACAGTCCTTAGTATTCAACCACAATCAGTAGTGATTGGTGTCTAATGATCTCAAGTATCAGCTGTTTGATTTTTATTTTTTGCTCTCTTTTGCAGAACATTTGTCTGAGATGGGGGATGATCGACCTTTTGTATGTACTGCGCCCGGATGTGGGCAGGTATGATTTCTGAATGCATTAATTCATATGCATATCTCTATGACACCCCATTTCACTCTCTTTACATTTCACACATCTGATCATCCAGCCCAGAAATCTGAAACAAATGCATGCGTTGTTGCATTTTACTGTTACCACATGAGCTTAATGCAATTTAACTTACAGCCAACCTTGCTGTTAAAGTTGGAGTCACTGTTTCAAATCCATTACGCTTTTTGTCAAATTCAGCAAATATGTCCTCACACCCCCGTTCGCTGTCAATTCTGTGTGCTCATATTACATTTTAATTATATACACTAATATCACAAATTCACCTCAGCAGGCTTTACAATCTGTATTACATACAGCATCCTCTGTACTCCTCATACATTCATGGAAAACATCCAACATGTTTCAGACTGAAGCACACAACACTATTCCAGACATTACAGGGGAAAAGTCCATGGAGGTATAATGAGAAAGGCAGTGGGTGTCAAAGGGACACTGTGTTAGCTGATGTGTTTTTTTTTTTTTTGCAGAGATTCACGAATGAAGACCACTTGTCAGTCCACAAGCACAAGCATGAAATGACATTAAAATTTGGTCCTGCCAGAACAGACTCGGTTATCATTGCAGGTAATGACATTACCGTTTACATTAGTATTAATTAAATGAAGCTGAAGGTTAATCAAGTTGCCAATGCTCTGAACATGTTTATTGATATACTACTGGGATATCTGTTGCCCTCTCGACTAATGTTATATGTTGGGTTTTTTTTTCTTGCAGACCAGACACCCACACCCACACGTTTCCTGAAGAACTGTGAGGAGGTTGGGCTATTCAATGAGCTAGCCAGCTCCTTTGAACATGAGTTTTCAAAAGCACACGATGACGAGAGGACAAAACACCCGGTGAGGAAAAATTGTTAATGTACTTGTTAAATGAATGGCACGCTGTTTCATGAGGTTTTCAATAATAGAATAACCTTTACATTTTATTATTTTTAAATATCTGAAAGGGCATATTCATCTTCTGCTCTCTGCCCAGGCTGCGCCTTTACAAACACCGTCTGAAGTCAAAGTTGAGGATGAGGGTCCTTTACAAGTGGATTCTTCCTCTCCTGGAAGTCCGGATTCCTCCTCCAGCATGTCAGATAACAGCAGAGACTCAAGGGTGAGAGGCAAGGTACACTGCACTGCCACAAACTGTACCTACGTGTGGCTGTTTACAGATTTAATCTCGTTTAAGGGGCTGATCGATGCATTAGTAGACCAGGCATTCCCATTTTCTGCAAGGTAAACTTACTGTTTTTGTCAAAGCAGCGTGGTGGCTTTGAAGATGGAGATGTAACTGCTTTAGTTCCCTGTCAGAATGGGCTGCCTGATGGCCAAGCAAAGCAGTGAATAGTATAAATATAGCATACACTAGGGTTGGGCTGATATCCGGTTTCACCGGTTCTGTACGGGCTTAACCGGTTTAATTTATGCACAAACCGGTTGAACCGGCATTTGTCCTTATCACACGTTCTGGGAATTAAAAATGTTAGACCTGTGCCGATGGCGTCACGGCACTAAATCCAACATGCTTTTCATTAGTAATAAGCAGTAATAATAACAAGTGATTACAATAATATTGTGTTTATTTAGAAACAGATCGGTGAGTGTCCAGTCGGACGGTGCGGAGCATTTAACAAACTCAGAACGTAGATGAAGAAGATAAAAAGACACTGGTTGCTCGCACGAGGCCGCCGTTGTATCAGCAACACGTATATGATGCACAGCAACTTCACTTGCGGTTGGAGACTCGTGTAAATATACAAGACAAGCTAATTGGTCCCATTTTAGAGTAAAATAGGCTGTAAAGCAGGGTATGCTTTAGGGCGTGGCTACTTGTGATTGACCAGTCGCTACCATGGCCTCACCGCCTCGCTACTGTCACTCGGCTGTCAAGTTTACCTCGAATTCTAGAAGGTAACTGTTGACAGCTTCACACCAGAAGCCAGATGTAGCCAGATGCAGTAAGGTTGCAGTTTGAGGTGCCGCTCTGTGGCTTGTGTTCGTGACATCCACCCGCCGCTTCTCCACAGTCCAAATATATGGTCACTTCTATTCAAATCAGATATAAATCTGGACTCATCAGACCACTTGACCTTTTTGCATTTGACCATGGCTTGATGCAGGCCAATAATTTGACTCTTCTGAAACCGAGGAACGTCTTTTCCACGACCACATGATATGACTTCCAACATGGTTGTTTAAGAAATGAGAAGCTACTCACTGCATCACTTACGGTTAAATAACTTGTTGCCAGCTCAAACATATGAATCACTACAGTGATTATCCAATAGACTGCTCTTACCTATTTGCTTAGGTAAATCCAGGTGGTGGCTCTTTTTTTTTTTGCCAGACAGTGAACAATCTGGCCATGGATTTTCTGCTGCTTCCAGTAATTTTACATTGCAGAACAGGGGAGTACACGTACAACACCAAATCTGAAATAGTGCTAGCGTTCACATCATTCATAACCTTATTGATCAACTCAATTTGGTAACCTGTGTCGCTGCTTTTTGCTAGCCGCTCAGTGGGGTGAAAATCCTGGAAAGAACGCAGATGGAGTCAACCTTAAAGACTTGCTACTTGAACATTAATAGAATACGTTGGTGAATGGAAAATATATTGTATTCTTATTGATGGTTTGTTAACAGGAGATTCTCACAAAGCCTGTGGCAAGCTCGGCCCCCACTCCAACCATTGTGCGTCCAGGTTCTCTTCCCCTTCACCTGAGCAATGACACACTTCACCCAACTCTGCCATCTCCAACATCTGTCATCACGCAAACGCCGCCCTCCAACAGACTCAGGTAAACTACAGTTTGTTCCTGTTGTTTGCATTTCTTGAGTCCTGGGGGGTTATTTGCAAAATATCTTCAACTGAAGTACTTCTGGAAATGTAAAAAAAAAAAAGTCAGCCTTGCACAGTCCTGCTTGGTTAAATAACGGCACTAACTTGACGAATAATGGACCTTTTTAGTTAATAACACTATGTCTAAGGGGCCTATGACTAATGACGTCTTTTTAAATCAAAGCAAATATATAATTCTAAATACAATGAATAACTTCCTAATAATGTGAATTGTGTGGTTTTTATGCAAATAATCACCATAGATGACAATAATAAGGGAAAAGGATAACATTTAGAATTTGACAACTTACACTGACTTCGGAAGGGTTGAAAGTGTTTTTCAGGACAGTGATGTTATGTAATATGCATGTCATGCACCACATCCTAGGCTGTCGGATTGAGCTGTGACAAGCTCATCCATAAAAGTATGAGGATAAATATCCTCTTCAAACAATGTTGAAGAAAATGGTAATATCCCAAATAAACAATAAAAAGCAATGGAGGGATGCTAATCTGTCATACATCACCAGTTAGAGCGGTGACATGCTGTCAGGATATTGTTGTCATAGAAACAACACCCATGTGCAGCACTGTGATGAAGCATTCTCCAGCGCCCTGCCAGCACTCTTCTGCCAGAGAAAAAATAATAATCACTATATGGACAGACGACCTCTTGCAATATTGGCCACTGATTTTGTTTGTAATGAACTACGTTTAACCTGAGCTTCTGACTCGATAAGTTATGCCTACTTTTGAGAGATCAAATCCCTTTTAAGTTGATACCTCATCTGCATATTCTGTTGCTCCAACTGCCGTATCACTGGTTTTGAGACGCTAGGTACAGATAGCAAAATAAAGAACTTGTGTTTGTAAACCTGTCTTTTGTCGATGGGCACAGAATGGAGGAGCAGCCATTTACAAGTATGTGATTTTTTTCAACAGCTCCCCAACAAGCGCTTATCCACTGGTGAGACTTCCCAATGTGCAGACAATTCCTCTCCTGCCCAGTCCTGTGCAGATGACCTCAGTTATATCTGTAAGTTATGTCAAAACATCGAGAGTATATGGCAAATTCTACCTTAAAAAAAAAAAAAAAAAATTCTCTAAACGTACCATATCCCGCCTCTCTCTCCCCCCCCACCCCCCGTCCCTGTACTTTTTGAATGTGGAGCTTGCGAGGCCAGTGAACTCAGTGCCTAACATCCCTGGGATTCCAGGACCTCCAGTTGGCGGGGCCAGCAGTGGGTCTTCCTCTCCATCTGGGTACAGTCTGCACTCTGACACAAAGATGGTGAGATGATGATTCATATTGGCATCAGTTGTGTAGGTGTATTGTTTTACATTTGTAAAAAAAAAAAGCGAATACACTCACATGACATCTGCATCACTATTTTAACAGTGCTTTTAGTGATCTTAAAGTTAAATTACCCACACTGAGCGTTGTTTGCGCGTCTTTGTAGCGGCTTAAGGCAGCTCTAACTCATCAGGGCCCAGCAGCACAAGAAGGGGCCAGTGGGGGGACAGGATCCTTCCCTGCTGTCCCCCAGCGACAGGAACAGAGCCAACAACCCACTCAAAACTCTGATGCACCATCACCTGCCCAACCCCAGGTAATTCACATGCCCCATAGCCTATATACAGATCCTAACAAGGGTTAGACACAAATGCCTACGGAGAACTTTTTAATTATCATGAATGAACACAGTGACATGGGTACATGTAATAATAATACACCCAAAATCTGTCTTGGATAACATACATTCAAGCCCCAGTTAATTGAGTAGATTGTGCCTTTGGGGAAGCCAGCTAGAAGAGTGCATTCAGTAGAGATCTCCACCAGGTGTGTCTGGGGGCATGTGAGTGGGAGGGAGAGCAGGGCAGGCTGTGTGTCCAGTGTGGTTGCATGACAGTAGCGGAATGAAGGGAGACAACATGGAGGTTAATTATTTAGCTAGCCCTCTACCCTTCATTATCAGCATACAAATACCTCAGCCGCGTACTTCGGATCGGGTCAGGTTGGCCCACAGTGCTCAGTCGCAGCGGCTCAGGACTAACCCCCCATCTGACCATCGAAATTTCGTTGTATAATGACAATAAAAGCACCTTTTACCTTTTAACTTCAGTGAAGAAGAGGAGTAAATGTATCTGGTGTCTTTCATCTCTGACAGAAGTTTGTTAATGTGTTACACTGATGGCCGTAACTCCAAACTCAAAGTACTTCCCTCCAACTGTACTCGGATGAAGTACTTTTATTGACTGTAAACTTGTTGTGTGTTTAGCTCTATTAGCTCCAGACGTCCTTCGCCTTGAGCCCTGTTTTAAACTAATACTGCTGTAATGTTTGAGTGAATACAAACAACAATTGTCTTACCTAGGCATGCAAATCTGGACAGGAACAATTCCTAATCCCTAGCAGAGACAAGATTCCAATCCAAAGTGAAGCACCTGTTGATCACTTGCGGGCCCAACCAGCTGGTTAAGAGGAGTTGGGAGGCAGCAGTCAATCACGGTATAAAACAGTCAATAAAATATTTATTTAGAAAAATTGTTTATCATCGCAACCACGAAGTCCTTGAGCATACAGTCATAATCATGCCCAAAAAACCTATTAGGCTGATGGATCCATTAGTATGTGAGATTAGCTGTGGACAGACAGATGCACACACAAACAAAAGCACAACTTAAGCCTCACAGAGATTATGGATGAACGTTATTAACTTGATATTTCAATGTCAAATGAGCATAACAGTGTTTTAGTCTTGGATGCTACAATAATACAGATAAGGTGTATGTCACTTCTGAATGAAAGCTTTCATTTCAGCCCCTACATGGTGTCTCAAAGCACCGTTGAAACGTAATACGGTACATCACATTGTGTACTGCTTGTGCCTCAAAAGCAAAAACTCGCGAGCATGCACCTCTTTCCCCAGGTGTCCCCTGCTCAGCCAACAGGAGGTCGGCGGCGTCGAGCGTCAGAGATGGACCCCGACGAGAGGAGGGAGCGCTTCCTGGAGAGAAACCGAGCGGCCGCCTCTCGCTGCAGGCAAAAACGAAAACTGTGGGTAAACTCGTTGGAGAAGAAGGCGGATGATCTTGCCAACATGAATGTGTCCCTTTCGGTGAGTCTTCCATTTCCCCGTCACTCCGGGATTGTATTGATAATTTAAACATGTGCAGAGATTGATTATGCTGGGAATGATTTGTTTTTTTTGTTGCTACCAGAATGAAGTAAGTCTACTGAGGAATGAGGTGGCTCAGCTGAAGCAGCTCCTTCTGGCCCACAAAGACTGCCCGGTCACTGCCATGCAGAAGAAGGCAGCTTTCTTAGGTAACCACTGAGGTGACAAGTAAGGCTGTTGGAATGAACTTCGGGAATCGAATATAATTTGAATAGTAAAATAATCAGTACTATTCGAAAGCTGAAATTAGTATTCGATTTATAACGGTAAGCACAGGAGAATGGCAATGTGGTTGTTTTACTTTCTTAATGATTACAGAAGCTGTCAACTGTTGGTAATTCAGCATGTTTATTGGTCATATTTTTGGAACGCCCTCTAGTGGACAGGAAGTAAAACAACCACATTGCAGATAATGGCATTGGCAACATATGAAAATGAACTGTTTTGTGTAGTTCATTTTAATAAGAGGCTGAATTTGAGTTTGAATTCGAAAATTGAAAAAATATGGAATGAAATTTACATAGTATTATAGAGAAACATTGACAGCTCTAGTGTCCAGTAGAGTTGTTTAGATATATTACTAGTTTTGTAAATGCCTCCCATGAAGCATAAAAATGCAGGTTAGTGTATCCGCGATGCACCAATCCGATATCATGACATTTATCAGCTCATTTACGCGTCACTCGCTACTAGTGGTGGATATTGTCAGTCACCTCACCATTCGATCCAAGGTCACGATTAGATTATTAAACTGTTCTCAATGTATCTCTTTGCATCACAATGCATCTTTATTTTTAATTTAAATAAATGGTTAATTTCTACCCATTAATACAAACAATCGGGTGAATTAAAACCCTTTTATTTATAAAATTCTCAGCTGTTAGAAAAGCCGGACGGTGGTTTTATTTCTTTTCTCAGTCGCAGCTTCTCCGCCATTTGTTGAATGTAAACACTGTGCATGAATTTTACTTAGCAGTCACTCCCCTAACTAAGTTGGGCGGTCTGTTGTATTAATAATCGATTATGGACTTTCCTGCATTGATGCACAATCGTTCTACAAAGCATCGCGATGCATCATACAATCTATTATTTTCCCACCTCTTCTCACCAATCTGTATATCCTGCCTGAACGGTGCATGATAGAAGTAGTTAATAAGTTAGCCGTCTTATTTTTTTCTCATCTCTGGTGAGAGTTGCACATGTGCAGTACCGGTGGGGCAGGTGCTAGCGGGGAGTGCAAAGTTAACCACAGCTAGCATGATGTCAGGAATTTGGAAATATTTAACACCGGAACTCTGTCTAACTAGACGATTAAAAAAAGAAAGGCATAAATCATTCATGCTCTTTATGCATTTGTTAATATTTTCCAAGAGGTTTAACCTGTGCCCAGCCATACAACAATGATCCATCTATCATCTCATTCATCTAATGTCTTTTTACTCGCTCACCTCTCTTAAGGGTGAATGTTTCTTTCTCTGTCTCTAGCTGCAGGAGGAGAGGAAACCTCCAAAGATGCTTCCAGTGAACCCATCAGCTCCCCAGCGGCAGTTATCCAGCATAGACCGTCACCACCCGCCTCGGCCTCCAGTCCAGGGGCCACCATCAACGGGCTGAGCGTCCGTGCTGCAGAGGCGGTGGCTATGTCGGTCTTGGCCGGCATGGGATCGGGCCAGCCGGGAGGGGTCGTCATGGGGACGCAGTCACAGTCAACCCCGAGATGATGTGCAGACGCAGATAGCCAGTATGAACTTGAGTGGCATTTGGAGGCTGGGGCTGGTGCAAAGCATTTTGAAAAGAGGGACCCGCCCTCGGACCCCCGCCCCAGACTGCAACACTCTCGACCCCTCACAGCCAATGATAATCACACAAAGACACGGCACAGTGCCTCCGTCAACCCTCCAGTCCCAACAGGCTCCCTGTTCAGAGACGCTTTGTCACTCTGTGTTTGTAAATATGAAAAGCACGTCGGATACACACGCAGTCATGACGGTTGGAAAAAGTTTTAGATTGGGATGAACTGTATGAATGACTTTTTAAATGTCAGATTCTTCAATTCATTTGCATTTCCCCCCCCCCAAAAAATGCAGCTTCTGTTCAACTTCAGTTCCACACACTGGCTGTGATGAGGTTGGATGCTTTCCAGGCTGCAATATTACTTGTATCTTTCATTTGTATGAAAAGATTTTTATGCCTGATACTGGTCGTCGACATAATGTTTGCTGATGCAGTGAAAGTACGGGGAGAGATTGGCTGGCTGATTTCAGGAGAAGGCAGCCTGGAAAGTTTCTCCTATGCTCTTTTAATGTTTACTTTTCTGTCTTTTTAGTGTTCTGTCCGTGTGTTTTTTTTTAGTTAATTCACCTTGAATACATGTGGTCAGCAAAGTGCATAACAAACCAAATTATCGATGTGCGTTTCATAGTTGATGTTGAATGTATGCCTGACTTTTTTTTACCATCGGTTTTATCCCATTTGGCGTGTTTGTCATTACATTCATCGTGTATTTATCAAACCCCTATGACTGCATGGATTACTCAAGGCTGAAGAATACCACTGTTCGTTTGTACATCATCATACTATCACCTTTTTATTGATCTGCTTTTATTCTGTTTTAAAATATGAAATTACTGATGCAAGTTCCTTGTTATGTAAGGATTACATCCTCAGTCCTAATGTCACTCTTGAAATGGTTAGCTTGAGAAGGCCTTTAAATGATAATCAAACTTAATAGATTTTAAATCATTTACCCTGGCATTTCAGTTGAGGAAAAGAGTAGTGCAATATATTTTTCTATTGAATATCAATCTTGCATTTATCTGTCATGTGCAGCCCAGCCACTGAGGGGGGATCTTGCCTATTTCAGTTGTTACGAGGAGACTAGAGAATATGTGAATGAGTTTCTTGAGTGAATGAGATCCATGACAAGTGCACATCTGTAGAGAGGTGCATTCCAACAATTGAAAAGCTGTCTTTGTGTCATGAAGTAGACTTAATAGTTGTGCAAGGTGCTTTGAAATTTTAAGTTTTGAAATGCAGATTTTATACCGCAGTGTACTTCCAAGAATATCATGGTTTATTTCCTTTTTATTGCTCTCTTGTTTTGCCTTTTTTTTTTTATAACATCATTGTTTTTCCTCTGTGGGCATGTCAGGCTCCCCCCCTCCATCATGTGATTAGTATGTCCCTTTATTTTGTGAAAGAGCATAGATGTCTTATGTGTTAACGCAGGTTGAACCACATGAAAAACATGTCTGATATCTGTATGGAGAGAGTGTGTCAAATACTCAGGCTTCAAGATGGGGAAAAAAATACTTGTGTATGTATAGTCTCAACAAATGAGTAAGTTGTCTCGGGCAAATAAAATAAATTAATGAGAATGAGAAGAAACTCATTAGCATGTTTCCACCCACTTTGTGCCCTCATACATATCCATTACATTGAAGTCATAAGAACATAAATAAGTTCATATGAATATGAGAAAGAATTAGCAAACAGTGATGAGCTCTATTTGAGAAGAAGCATGTTTCAGAGCAGCCATTTTGACATGTCATTGCAGGGCAAATTAATAACATTCGTTGTGGCCCTGTTCCATTTAGGTTGGTCTGGGACCTGGTATCCTGTATGGTGGCTCACTGCCAGGGTGGTGACACTAAATGCATATCTTCTAACATGTGGACGAAGTGAATTAAGTCTGCTGCATGATTGAGATACTAAGTCATTATTTTTGACATATTAAGTCATTATTTTTGACATATTAAGTATTTTTTTTGACATACTGAGTCATTAGTTTTAGATACTAAGTCGTTGTTGTGATAAAGTGTCTCTTCTTTGCTGATGTGGCGTGAATGGGCTTCCACAGTGGGCTCTGTCGGGGTCGATGATCATGCATGAGAGGCACGAAGTGGGCCTGGCCTCCTCCACCTGAGGGCGGAGGTTGGAGGGTGGAGGGTGGAGGAAGGCAGGGAGGCAGCCAGGTGAGTCGGATCCGGAGCAGCGCTGTAGAAACACAACAGCAGAGGGAGCAGAGAGTCTGTCACAGCGATCGCCGTCATCCCGGGTCACGTGACTGGAGGACTCCTCTGGCGAGTTGTTCCCATCTCCCACAGTCATGGCGGTGTCGGGGAGTCGCGGAGATGGAGTAATCGCCACCTCCAGTACATCCTGATCCGTTCCCGTTGTCGGCTCCGCGCTGGACCGGACCTGCCCTCGTCAGAGATATCGCAAACATCCCGCGAGCCGCCGCGCCGCCGACGATGGCCGACCGCGGCGTCGACCCGTCGGCTCTGCCTAAAGAGGTCAGGGACCAGCTGGCGGAGTTGGATCTGGAGCTATCCGAAGGTAAGGCTGCCGCACAGCGGGCGTTCTCGTGGGAGCCGCGGCGGTAATGAAAGCAGACGGAAGTTGAAGTGTGCACCTCGAGCGTGTTTACGTGCATCCGACAGTCCTCCCGTGTCGGCGGAGTGAGACTCCGAGCTGCTGCAGTGGATCCGGGCACGACTACAACAAACAACACACACACACTGACCTCCTTTTCAAGCTGTCATCTCTCCATCTACAACCATTGTTGCTTTTATCGTACGTAGAGGCATTTGCGTGTTGTTGTTGTTGTGAATAAATGTGTTTATGTAAGTAATGCGGCATGTTTTAGACCCCCCCCCCCCCCCTCCATGTTCTTATGATCCACATTATCTGCCTGCATTTATGTCATGCATTGCTCAACACCACAGCCATATAAGCACATATAGAAATGGGTCAAGTTTGTCATCCCTTAGGCCCTGTGTGTGTGTGTGTGTGTGTGTGTGTGTGTGTGTGTGTGTGTGTGTGTGTGTGTGTGTGTGTGTGTGTGTGTGTGTGTGTGTGTGTTTTGCAACCTCAGACATTAGTGGACACTAAATCATGCTGTGCCGTCCGACACTTGGCTGCACTCGGAGCCTGAACCCCTGAAACTGCTGCAAACACGGGAGGGGTATTTGTTTTATAAGAATGACTGTGGGGAATGGGAATATGGCTGTTATGTAAGTCTCCTCCTCACACTGTGAATCACAGTGCAGCAGCTTGATTGGTGCTGTGCAGCTCCCAGGTGCATGGTGGGGGTATGAGTAATGTTGTGTTTCACATGGAAAGGCAGACAGGCAGGGGGGGACAAAACTAGGAGGGGGGGCAAACAAGCTGCTGTGGATCTTGATGATATTCCTCACTCGTCCCACTTCAGTATCTCAAAGTGCAACCAAGCTCAGGGCTTATATGACACAAACTCATTTGGTTAATGGCTGCATGTTGTTTGGGGGTATCAGTTTACCTTGACAGTATGTCATTCATTATACAGGGTGGGGCGCTTTGACCTGAGCTACTGTAGTGTTCAGTCTGTGTCCTGGTTAATAATAGACACCAATTAAGTGCGTGATAATGAGGCTGGATAATGGAGGAGGGGATGTTCACCCTGCGTTCAACTGACTTCACACGGGTGAGAGGCGGTGCATGATGGAAAATCACTGTGTAATCAAGTGTACGATATGCCGATTGTTATTTGAGCACAGTGGCACGTTTGCAAAAGTTCGGTAGAACCGTATTTAATGTAAGTGCCATAGAGGAAAAACATAACTCACGTTTGTTCCACGTCTGAAGGCGAAGTTTTGAATCAAGTCTATTGTGAAAATGTGGAATAACAGACATGAGATAAAAAAATGAAAACGGTCCAGAGACAATTTATAATATCTGGAATAAAACGAGTCGATGCGCTTTTCAGTTGAAGCTTATGTTAAAAGACTGAAGACTAACTGTATTCAATTGCATTATAACACAGGTTGTTAACTGAATTATAGAGCTGCAAACTATGATTAGTGTTGTTCATCACAAGTTTAAAGACCCAAAGGTGCCGTGTCCAAATTGCTTGTTTTGTCCAACCCTTCAAAACACAAATATAGTTTATAATAACATAAAACCAAAATGATTAATAAAAATTGTCGACAGTTAATTTGTCAATCGTCTAATCATTTCAACTACTGGTTATATATGCAAAGTAAAAGTCAATTCTTGAATTCATTCTTAGGGATTCAACTAACGATTATTTGCATCGTCGATTAATCCGTCGAATAGTTTATGATAAATCTGTTTGGTCCAGGATCTAGCTCTAGTAATTCTCTTAACGTGTCCATCAGATCTCCAGATAATAACTTGACTAGAGTCAGGAATGAGTTGAAGTCCTCTCTTCTGTGTTTCTGCTGCAAAGTGAGAGTCATCTGTGATGATCTTTAGTTTTTTAAGGCTAAAGTTTTAAGAGTGGTAAGGTGACACACTCAGAGTGGCTGAGCCTCAGAGGATAACGGCTCCATCGTTTGTAACTTTAGATCAGAGGCGGCTCTTTCGCTAATAAAAAGGCCCGGTGCTACCCAGATGCCCCGCTCCTGTATCCGCGTCATCCAGCCCGATTAAGTGCGTTCGCCATCTGCTCAACACCGACGGGACAGGAGAGCAGCAGCTGGCCGCCCCGACCAGTCTGAAACCTTCTCATGGATATCTCTTACATGGCAACAATCACCCCATTGTTATCGCAATGCATGGGACTCCCCTAGCAACAAACGGAGGAAAATATGCATCAGCAGTTTTTTGTTTTTTTTCTTCACAGCAATAGTTGTTGGCTGCTGTGCGTGTGCGAGAGAGAGGAGAGAGAGAGACTCCACCTACTTTAACCTCAGTGACTGTAAGGACACAAAGAAAGCCATTGAGGGGATCAAAGACTTGGTGATTGAGCCAGACTGGAATTTAGAGCACTGAACTCCAAGTGTTTAAGCTGCTCAGCGCAGAAGTGTGTGGCCATTATAGTGTCTGCCGCTCTTGTGTTTATATGGAGTGTGTGACTGACCGGCGACAACAGTCAGTGAATAGCATCAATCATCATAGGTCATACAGAGTATTGAAAAAGTGCCTGGTACCCAAAGTTGGCATTAAATGTATTTTATTCTGGCAAAGTTACGTGGCTGCTTGTATTTAGACAGGATTTAATATTTGAGAAGTTTAGAGTATTTTGTTGAATGGGGGTGAAACGCATCTTGTACATATATAAGGTGTGGACCAACCTCGACTTTTGCTGCAACACGACGTCATCCAACAAGCCACGAAAGTCACCTGAAAACCATTGTGACAAAGGATAATATAGCTGCCACTGTGATAATCCAAAAAAACCTAAAATAACCAGCAATGCAGCACCAGAAACACAAAGTAGAGCCGAGGCTGATGGGAATTCCATTAATTTGGTCATAAAGCAATGCATTGGACACATAATACGTGTTGAGCCGATCACCAAAGTTATTCTAATTAATGCTGGTGGGAACACGGATGTCTATTTCAAGGCGATCCATCCAGACGGTCATAGCGGTCGCTTGCGTGGCTGAAACACATTGGTGCTGAAACTGGAACGTTGCCACGCTTATCGACACATTTGACTCACAGTTCTGCTCATAAACTCTGGTGCACGCCATCTTATATAAACAACTATATGTGACACATGTCCAGTAAAGCGGGCGGCTCTGCACAGGTCACAGAAGTTCAAGCTTTACTCCTTAATAAATCGCCGTCCCGTTCTGTGCTGGGACCGCCCGGGCTGATAAGTGGATGTGTGGATTTTCTAGCGACTAGCGTCCATCCCGCCGCCTGCCTGTGATGTTGCTGTGAAGAGGCAGGTTTTCATCTTGGCAGCATGTTCCATACTGAGAGAGAGCTGCAGAGAAACGAGAGATTACGCTCCTGCCTGTGTCTCTCGATCTAGGTCACAGAGCATCAGGGGGCAACAGGCCTGGCTCATTTAGCCTGTGAGTCACACTGGGCCAGGCCCGCTGCTGGGGATCTCTCACCCACCCTGACACCACCACTGTCTTCTTCCTAACTGTGAGGCCGCCGCTATTCAATGACCAAAGCCAACAATGCAACTGTCTTTCTATACATTTCAGCTTCACAACCTCGTCTTAGGCACTCTGCCTCAAGGTCGTTCCTTCCTAAGATGTTATGTTTTACCAGTGGATCACAAATATATTCGTTCCTTTTTTAAATGTCCTAAAACGGCTGGGCATGGAAGTTTCTAGCAAACATTACTGAAGAGGAGTAAACGGTGCATTTGTTGGGGATTTTGAGCCGTGGATTAATATACAGCTATAGCGCTAGTGAGTATTTATGGAAGCTGGATGATAGATGTGTGGGACGATAAGTCGATAGTTTCTGAGTTGGACATATTTAGCTTTTCCTTGTCATGGTAAACTCAACAGTATTGCAGGGATGACTCATTTTTTAAGATAACCAGGCCTAAAACCTCATTGCTGAGTTTCATGACTGCAGCATTGTATATGTTTTTATGCATTTGTTTTTGAAAATATACAAAAATTACAATCAATTGAGAAGTGGCAGAAGAATTGATGTAGCTTTAATGGGAAATCAACTATATTGCCTATGGATACGTTTATTGCTGGTTTTGATCTTTCCATGGGATTTGATTAAATATTACCAGATGTCTCCTTTAGTCTGATGGGCTGGAAAACATGGGCTGTGTGTGTGTTTGCAAATGTGTCACCACGCTTACACAAGCAGTAATTCATGCATGTGTTCACGCAGCATTGACAGGCTAAATCACCTTCCTGTCCCTGTCTATTTAAAAGCTCATTAGCTGTTGCAGAAGAGGTGTATGTTGATCTCCAGCCAGCGCCGCCAACCATGTTACACAAAAACACGACAGGAATGCATGTTTTTGGGTTATGTTTTTGGAGTATTATATAACATCTTGTGTGTCAAGACCTGAGGATCTATTGAAGCCCTGTGTACAAAAAAGACTGAATAATTTAGAACAGACTTGAGCACAGGCCTCTGCACAGACACGCAGACCAGCATCAGCTGACTCGCTGAACCGCCCACTTTCAAGTCCAACGTGTAGTGTAGGTGCATGGCTCTCAACCAGTCTGATTTTAAAGCTTCACTAAACCTTCTGGTCATTTGAAACTGTTTTTTAGGATTTTCTGCTTTCCTCTGTTTTATAAATGTAATTATTTGGGGGTTTTAGATTGCTGGTTGAACAAAATGACACATTTGAAGACGTTGGCTCACACTCAGTGAACTTTTTTTCTGATTTGAATAATAGGCATGAACAGCTTCCTTCTGTATATGTATTTACTTCCGAATGCATGTGATCGCCCTCATCATACGGTGCTGGCCTGTATCATCACTATGGTGTTATGTAGAGGTGTAACGATTCATTCGATGAATCGATGAATCGATTGTCAGTCCTATAGATTCTACTAAATCAATCTGCTACAATAAATAAATAGAATGAATCGTTTTGGCTTCACCAATAATCGATATAAATGCATTTAATCGGATTAATCGTGATTCTTACTTATGATTAATGTTTTAATACGTTTAAGACACTCTCTCCCCTGCCAGCATGTAGTCTACTGAAAATGTAAAAAATAACCAAGCATATTTTAATTACATTTTTGTATTCAGCATAAAATATTATGCAGGTTTACTTTTTTATAGAATAAATATGTTATTTTTTCACCTTTCAGAAGAATACAGATAGTCTCACTCGCATTATTGCATGTTTATTTAATGGATATAGAACTTTGGTTACAAGTTACTGAATCGAATCGTGGTTTAGAGAATGGAATGGAATGGAATCGTTACAAAAAAGAAAAATCGTCCTTGAATCGAATCGCAAAATACTGTATCGTTAATCGAATCGAATCGCTGTGAAGCCAAAGATTCACACCCCTAGTGTTATGTGTTATGTTCCCTCGTGCAGCGCCACATGGACCTGATTCCTATGGACACGGCGGTGCCCGAGCCCCCCTGCTTACACACACACAAACACAGTTTAACTTCATCAATTCTCCATAAAGCTTTTCCAGATTAGAACGTCCATATGTTGGAATCTCACATACAGTAACACAATCGAATGCTCCGCTAAGCTGTTAAAACCGTTACAGAGGAAACACAAGCTTTCTGCCGCTCCATCAAAACTCGTCGACAAGCTGTGTTCTTCCAAAGGCTGCTCAGAACCTGACAGAGAATGTAGATCTCTCTTTGGCTGATTCTGGAGGATAATTCATCCTGTGTATCATTAGCAGCCCTCACTGTCACATAAAGCATAGCATAGCATGGCTATCCAGGCAATCCTCATCAACCCATGAAGTCAGCAAATACGTGACCATGTGGTATTTCCTGGTATCTCAGCTCAATAGTCATTCATTGAATTAGTCATCATAAAAGCCACTGATGGTATCCGTCCTTGTGATATACTTGGATGATCTATGATTTTATGAGTTGATAAGGTGGACTGCTGTCGTTTTGATGGTGATCCAACCAGAGATCCTAATCCAGGCCCTCCTGACCCCTCAGACCTGGAATAAGAACTCATTCCACTTTTTATCAGCCTCTTGTTGGATTATTATCCAGGTTTTGTCTTTTGTTTTTGTACTAAGTGTAAAAACTGCCTTCCCCCCATTTATAGCCCCTGTCCTAGCTAATTCCCCCAGTTTTTTTTTTTAAGAACAATCTCCCCTTTAAATTTCCTCTCTTGGTGTTTCTTCCATTTTTTTCATTATTTGCTGTGGTGTTTTTGAAGTTGTTTTTCTCTTCTTTATAGAGTGGTTGGGCTGGAAGCGTGGGTATTGTGGGCCTGTAAAGCGCACTGAGACACTGTATGTAGAAGTGGGCTGTGTAAATAAACTTGACTGCAGCATATGCTCACCAGATCACCTCCAGTGACGGCAACAAAGAATAAAGTCTTTTGAGTTTAACAGGCAGCATTAAACGCCATTTCCCCACACATATACAACCGTTTAATTGCTATAATGGAGGGGGAAAAGTTCCACAGAATGTTTCTCTGCTTCAGAGACTCCCGTATCACTGGGATTACATCATTCCCATGAACTACTCAGGGCTTCATACCAGGGAGTAAATCCCACAGGAGAATATGCTCTTGTAGGTGTTATGTTGCATTTGTAACAGCTTTCCACTAAGTGTTGAAGTGTGTGTGAAGTGTAGTATGTCAAGTGTGTGAGCCGCGCCCTCTTTCCTTCTGTTTGCTCTGCACAGACGGAGAAGAAACGTTTGACAACGGGGGGTGGGGGGGTGGGGGGGGGGGGGGGGGTGGTGGTGGAAGGGAGTCACTGTCTAAGTCACCGCTTTTCAGTTATCTTATTTATGACGTGCGTGTGTGTGTG
This sequence comes from Eutrigla gurnardus, assembly GCF_963514095.1. Classification (NCBI taxonomy): domain Eukaryota; kingdom Metazoa; phylum Chordata; class Actinopteri; order Perciformes; family Triglidae; genus Eutrigla; species Eutrigla gurnardus. The sequence goes on along the minus strand of NC_139916.1, from coordinate 18,601,160 downwards.
TGTGTAGGTGTGTGTGTGTGTGTGTGTGTATGTGTGTGTCGTCATTCCCTGTTGGAGTTGAGTTTAACGAATGTGTGGCGTGAAACATGAATCACTCTGTTACCTGAGGTGGCCGCACCCTGCCTGCTTTTCCAGAGGGAGAGAATCACTTGAGACCTGCAGAGAAGTGTGTGTGTGTGTGTGTGTGTGTGTGTGTGTGTGTGTGTGTGTGTGTGTGTGTGTGTGTGTGTGTGTGTGTGTGTGTGTGTGTGTGTGTGTGTGTGTGTGTGTGTGTGTGTGTGTGTGTGTGTGTGTGTGTGTGTGTGTGTGTGTCAGGGATTTAGGCGTTTATAAAGCACTTCTTTCACTCACCAATCCCGTCATACCAGTTGTCTGAGTCAACATATGTACCTGTATATCTTCTCCTTACGAACTTGTGAAAGAATAGTATAGTTGAAAGAATAGAGTACACTTAGCCAGAACCAGAAGTGCAAAAAGTATTGTAAATACTAAATGAGTATATAAATATTGTAAATATATTGTGGTAATCCATCCATCATCTACCGCTTATCCAGTATTCACGGTTGGAGGGGGGCTGGAGCCGATCCCAGCTGTCATTGGGCGAAGGCGGGGTTCACCAAGGACAGGTGGCAGGGCCGACATGTAGAGACAGACAACCATTCACACTCACATTCATACCTACGGGCAATTTAGAGTCATCAATGAACCTATCCCCATCCTGCATGTCTTTGGACTGTGGGAGGAAGCCGGAGAACCTGGAGAGAACCCACGCTTACACGGGGAGAACAGGCAAACTCCACACAGAAGGAATCGAACCCGCCACCCTCTCGCTGTGAGGCGACCCTGCTACCCACTACACCACCCTGTATGTCTCCTCAGACACAAGTGGCTCGACCTTCTCCCTGTAGGCAAAACCACCGTTGTCATCTGTGTGTGTTGGAGACATGTACAGGCGTGCAGTCGTAGATGAAACGGGAGTAGAGGACAGGACACAGTGTGGCACGTTGATATTCAGAGTGAGAATTGAGGAGTAGTACTTCCTAACCCAACAGAGCTGAGTCTGTTGGGTTAGGAAGTCCAGTATCCAGTTGCAGAGGGGGGTGCTGATGTCTAGATCATAGAGTTTGATGATCAGTTTGGAGATGGTGATGGTGTTGAATGCTGAGCTGAAGTGAATGAAGAGCGCTCTCACATCAATGTTGTTGTTGTTGTTGTTCAGGCAGCTGGCCCCCCTCGCACATTGCATTTGCATAATATAGGAGGCCTCTGTGTGGTGGTTTCGGACTGGAGTAGGCTTTTGTTCCTTACAAGCAGTTAGCTCCTCCAAATTAAAGCTGTAAATGTGTCTTTTTACACATGTGTATATACAGATACAACGCTTAACAACAGGATTGTTGTGGAACTCAAATTGTTAACTGGACTGGTATTATTTTATCAAATTAGGAAATACACATTAATGTAAAATAATTAACCAAAGTACATCATATTGACCAATATCCCACAATAGAATAGAATACAATATAGAATAGTAATATCATTGATATTTATATAATTCCTGAAATTCAGTTATGGCTTTGGTGTGCCTCCTCAAGATTGTAAGTGGCCCCAGTGACCACCCCAATGAAAAAAGACCTGCGCCACTGCAGGTGGGAGAGGGTGTGGCAGGGTGATGAAGTCCTCTGTACTCCTGTTCTGGTCTTCGGCAAATCGGAGGGGTCCACTGTGGGTGGTCTGCTGGTATTGATGTGAGCCAGGACCATGTTGGTGGGAGTGAATGCAACAGGATGGAATTCATTAAGGCAGATGTGTGTTTAGGCACCTGCACAATGGCGGTGGTTTTAAAGCACGTGGTCACAGCTGCTCTGGCCGCGACGGGTTGAAGATATCTATCAGGACCTCGGTCAGCTGCCCAGCACAGACCCTGAACACGCACCAAGGAATGCTATCAGGGCCAGTAGCCTTACGTGCTTTTATCCTGCCGAGTGCAGCCCACACATTGGTGGGGGAGCTTGTGAGGTCTGCTGGAAGCACAGCTTCGATGGCTGCCTCGTGGTTATCCATGTCAATACTGTTGTGCTCATCAGGGAAGGAGCTGTCATTGGTTGGGTGGGTGGCGTTGGAGGGTTTGTATAGTCCATGCTAGCCTGGATGTCCCAACCCAGCTTGTGGCTGTGTGTGGCACTCTTGATGACCCTCTTCCGGTTAGTTCTGGGGGAACTGGACCAGAGGATCACCTGATCTGAAAGTGGTGCTGTACCCCTTCAGCAGGAGGTTAGGAGGTTTTGGAGGTCTTGGGATGTGTTTGGTTACTTTCCAGTTTTATTTTGAAGTTCCCCGCCTGTCTTTGTGGCTGTTCCCTTTAGTTTCCACCAATCAGGTTTTGGCCCTCATGTCTTCCCACCTGTGTCTTGTTGTCTGCTTCTTGTGTATTTTTTCCGTGTCTTTCTGTCCCGGTCAGGTCGTCTGCCTTATACCTGCATCCATGTTCCTGGTGTTTCTGTGTGTTCCTCATTTGTTTTTGTTTTTAGTTCTATCCCTTTTGGTGTTTTTTACTTTGTATTTCCTCCCTAATGTTATGCGTACTAACTCATTATCTTTAAGTTCAAAACACAACCAAAGAGATTGTAACTAACTTATTACATTTGGAAGATCCTAAATTGGAGCCTAAAGGGATGTTGTGTGGCATCTTATCTTCAAACCTTGTTGAGAGTTTTCTGTGAGATACCGGTAACCCCCTAAGTCCCCGTTTTCCCCATATTTTAATGTGCTTGGATCATTGTCGGTGAGCAGGTGTCGACATGTGTTCAAACTGTTATCATGAGAGAGCTGCTGCCTGAAATGTGATGAGGGAGAGGGAAAAACAGGGGAAAGGAATAGAGGTCAGTAGCTAATTACTATTCAGATGAAGTGCCTGTGGGGTAGAAGGAGAGCAGTCTTGCTGCAATTCAAATAATCCGAGGCGAGCGAGTTTAAGAGCGTATACGGAGCTTTGATGTTTCTCTCTACAGCGTCGTGGAAAAACAAAACGGAGCGAGGTGTTCTTCTTCCCCAACGCAACAGTCAAACAGACGAAAGAGGGGAGCTGTGGCAGCGTTGTGTGTTAGGTTCCTCACTGAAATGGATTGTGACCTCCAGCATCAGGACAGACGCGGCGGGGTCACTGTGGGAAAGTCGGTTAACGAGAGGCCCTCGTCACCTCAGCAGAGCTATGCTCTGCCTCTTAAGCAGATTGTTTATTTGAGCGTCAACTGGGAGCAGACAGGAACACATTCTCGTTTTAGGCTTGAAATGAGTTACTGCAAATTATGTTACTTGTGAAGCAGTTTTCACACATGCATTACGGCACTAAGAAACTGATGAGGTCACATTTTTATATATATTGGATATTCCAGTTGCCAGTTTTGCCACATTTACATTTACTGTCTGATATTATTCACCAGCACTTTCACTGATTGGATGCACCGCTTCAAGGGTTTTACCTCTTCTTCCACTGTTGGAGCCTGGATCTGATGATTCAACCATAAAAATAAAAACAGATGCATTTCAAATCATCCAGATGGAAGAGTGATTACATTGGGACGCCAGCCCCTCCCCCATCACCCACTCCTCTCTTTCTCCCTCCCCTCCCTGTGTGGGTCTTTCTGCAGAGAAACTGCCTGTTCACATGAGCTAAAAATAAATCATGTGACTGAGCGCGGCCAACTGTACCGTTCATGCATTACTTATGGAAGTGTTTTCTTTTCTTCCTTTTTTTTTTTTTATTTCCCCTCGAGAAAAGTCCCCGAGTAGATATTGTGTTGCAGTGGACTCGCAGGCAATGCCTCAGTTTGTGTCAGCGTGGAGCGTGTCAGCCTCGTGGTGGTTTAATTGAGGGGATGTTGTAACTGTGACAGACAGCCAAAAACTACAAAAGAAAAGACAGAAGTTGTAATAAAGCGGAAGTATCCTTTTAGTATTGTGATGTATTCTTCTTAATACCACGATTGAATTTGACGATATTGCCCCAGGCGTGTACTGTATGAGGCTGTGTGTCTCAGCAGCCTCATTTCTTAAATGGGGGATTAACTCTCCAGGAGATGAAATAATACAGTAGAGTCACTGGTGGTCACAAAATGGGATCACTTGTCCGATCGGCCGATACCATACAGAGTGGAAGTGAAGCAGGGTTATTACACAGACTTTTTAAACAGGATTGTTATTCTTATATATACTGTAAATCACTGTGTCTTCATGATGAAGAGGAAGTTTGAGAGCGGCTGGACACACTGAGCTCCTCATCGCTTCTAAACAGTAACTAGATAAGTGAATGCAGGCTCTCCAGCTGGATATTTAGTATCTGACAGATTTCCTCACAGAGGAATTTGGCCGTCAGTGCTGGGCTGTCGACAGGGGGCACAGGAGGGACATTTGGCTCTACTGCGTTAGGAGATCTTCTGTCTCCTGGATGTGCCGTCACTCACCTCGATCACTCCTTCCACTGTGCCGCTGGCCTGTTTTATATTCGCACGTCCCCCCCCTCATGTCTTATCCTCGGCGTTCATGCCTCTCTGTTTTCTCTCCGCATCTCTGAATCATCCCATCTCCTACCCACGCTTCCTTACGTTTCCAAATTTAGTCCTGTTTTGTTTTCTCCCTCCGTGTGTCATACTTGAGGCTGGAAGAGAGCCACAGCTTTGATGCCTTCAGCCATCTCCGGAGATTTACTGCAACAACTGTGTGGACCCATCTGTGTTTCCATCGAAGTTTTACTTTGTCTCTGTTGCTCTATCGCCATTGTTCTGCTTAAAGATGTGGTGATAGACCGCATTCGGACCAGTTCATCGTATTATCAAACCAAGAAAACTGTCATTTGGTCCTTACCAAAGCATAAGTCATATTTAGATGGGTCTATTTTACTTTCAAAATGACTCATTTTATCAAGCATGTAGAAATATCTGTTATGTAACGCAGAATGGAAAAGACTAGAGCTGAATATTAAGGCTACTGACAATATGAGTGAAGTGATGTTTATTCTAATCCTATGAAATATAAGTTATAAAATATATAAGTTAATTTGACTTGGTCTGTACGTTTTTTTCTCTGTTTTACAGGCGATATTACACAGAAGGGTTATGAGAAGAAAAGGATCAAACTCCTGGCCCCCTACATCATCCACACTCCAGGTAAAAACCCACCACCGCTCATTCCTGGTTAGCATAACCATGTATACACTATTATGGTTATAAACAAAAGTAATCATATTTCTCTTTTTAGTAAATGTATCTAGTATGACTTTAAATTGATGACTTTGCCATTACTCACAGAATAAATGCTCTGCATAAATTGTTAATGTAAATGTATTTCTTTAATTTTTTTTTTTTTTAATCAAATGGATGGTTTACCAGGTAGCTGATGGAATTTACTAAAATGTTGGTTGATGGATAGAACATGTTTCCTGTTGCTTATCAGGCTACCTGATCAAGTAGACTGAAATGGGTGTGTATATATAATATATAGGATTTTTTTGTAATATAATTATAATAATCTTGATCCATGAGATAAATATGGAATAAGGGAAAGAAAAAATATATATACAAAATGATGATGATGATAATAATAATAATAATGATAATAATAGCTTAAATAAAATATTTAAAAAATCAAATTTTATAATAATTCAAATCAAAGCATTATTCCCGTCCCTAAACTATATCAGATATCCTGTAAAAGTAGTTGAGAGAAATGGTGGCTGATTCCGTTATCAGAGAAGTAAGACTATAAGCAAGATGTGTTAATAATACACTTAATTAATGTTTGTTGTGTTTATTTGACAGTGGAACCACCCCGTCAGAATGAAAGGCAGCCTCCTGCTCCCAGTTCCTCCTCCAGCCATGCCCCTCCCCCCTCCAGCTCGTCCCGTTACCGAGAACGGCGCTCCCGCAGGACACATCGCAGCGGAGGAACAAGGGATGACCGCTACAGATCAGGTCAGAACATTAAAAACAAACTATGTTCAGCTTCCCTTTTTTCTCCAAATGTAAAACACCCCTGAGGGCAGTAGTTTGCTCTGATAAGCTTACAGCGTTCACTTTAGCCGACGTCAGTTTAACTTGTTGTGCAGGCCCGCTTTGCCGCTCAGACACTGGGCTGTTTCAAAGGGACCAATTAAAGAAGTGCAGCCCTGCAGCTGGGGAGCCTCTCAGTGAGGACCCCCCGTCTGTGAAAACAGAGTGATGTCACTGCCTGGCTATGTGTGAGGAGAACAGGAGGGATACTGATCTGCAGGGGAAAACCTGATGCTGACAGAGATAAAGGAAAACAGAGCAGTAATGTGGAGGTGAAAGAGCACAGCGCATGTGAGGAGGGTGTCTGAGTGTCTGTTAGATCAGACTGTAAAAGCATCCTCCCTCCAGGCCCACACCCTGCTGTTTCACTCTTCAATTCTTCCTGTTTCCCCTCTCATACTCCAGCAAGCTAAACACCAGGCTGACAAGTCTAGAGTCTGCTAGGCCGGAAATGTATGGCTGTCATAGACAATCTGACATAAGTAACAGACTATGTATCATCTGATTGGAGGATTCAGAGGGACATTGAGGAGCAGGATTCAGCACAAAGAGGATTGGAGCTGAGAAGATAGAGGCAAAATTAAAATTGGTGCAATATATCAAGTCTGGACTGAGGGGAAGTGGTGCTGTTTGGCTTGGAGGAGTTGGCGTTTTGACTGATGGGTTGAAAGAGACGGCTTTGAGGAGGAGGATGAGAGGGATGATGAGCCTTTTGCCATATAACGAGCCGTCCGTTTGCTCTGTTTGCTGTGTAGTAAGGTTTCAGGTGCAGTAAACGTGTTTTATAGGCTGCTTTCCAAGGAAACAGGAAGGCCTGTCTCCTATCAACCCCCAGTTATTACTCTTCTTAGCCAGCAGTGTAACAACAGAGTATCCAAAAATACTGGTGTGAGGCTGCTGCCGCTACAGTTACACATGTATAAAAATGATTCCAGTACGTCAAATGTGTACTTCTACAATATGAAAGGCCAATATATAAAATACACCACACACCCTTAATGTGCTGATCGCCACGGAGACAGCCATCATCCTCCCAGACATGTGTAAGGAGTCATCCTCTCCTCATGCACCTGTGTGAGGGTGGACGAAGATGATCCACTGATTTGTGATGAGCTAGCACTCAATGGTTTACTTAAATGTGTTGAATTGGAAATTGTGTCTCATAAATAAATAGATGTGGGATTTGGCAACGACATTCGTTGCACTGGTTTTGTTATGTGAACGCGTGGCTGTTCACGGGTCGATGTGCCTGTGGGTGTCATCAAAGTATATCTGCATTTTTTACAGAGTGTGTGGGCTAATGCACAGCTTTGCTCTCTCCTCCTGTCGTGGTTCACTGTTTCAGTGGGAAAACACAGTCTGAGGAGTATCTCCTGTTATGTTGATTCGCTGTTTCTTCGTCAACACTGAGACAAACCTGAAATGTTGCTGACCTTTTATCATTTGATGACATTTTCATCTTTCAGATTTTGTACACTGAACAAAGTGTACAAACGCTTGACTCCTTTTTACCGTTTTCCACAAAAGGAACTTTTCCCCGAATGTTTTAAAGAAAGCAGGATGACCTTTACCTGTCTTTAGACTTGAGGGACCAGTACCTCACCTTAGTTCCCAGGTTGTGCTTTTCCTTATTTTGGAGGCTTTCAGGATGGTAGATCCCCTTTGTTGGGCCCTGCTGCTCGAGAAGACTCACAACACAATTAAAATGAAATAATAACATCAATCAAGGCGCAGAAATGATAAAGCTGTTTTTATTCTTTCCTTCATTGTTCCTTTGCTGTGAATCAGATCCAAAGCTGCCGTTCAAAGTGTGTATTGTCGTCTGTCTGTGCAGATATCCATTCTGAGGCAGTACAAGCCGCACTGGCTAAACACAAGGAGGAGAAGATGGCACTGCCCATGCCGACCAAACGACGCTCCACTTATGTCCAGTCTCCCATCGAAACCCGCACACCACCAGGTAGGACGGGAGGAAGGAGAGCCCTCCCGCTCCGTCGTAACAGTAATTCAAACTCAATGCTCTCTCTCTCTCCTGCTCGCAGACTCCTCATCAGGTTCTGAGGATGAGACGTCTGCGCGCAGGCAGTCGTTGCTGGTCGCCGCTCCGCCTATGCTCAATCCCAACCTGCAGAGCCCGGACTCTTGGATCAACCGCACCGTCCAGGGCTCCTCCACCTCCTCCTCTGCCTCCTCCACCTTGTCTCACGGGGAGGCCAAGCCACAGCCTCAGAGCCAGCCTAAGCCTCAGCCTCAGCCACAGTACAAGCCGCAGTACCAACCTCTGTATCAGCCTCACTACCAACCACAGCACCAGCACCAGCACCAGCACCAGCCTCAGCCTCAGCCTCAGCCTCAGCCCTCAGCCAACACTGCAGCTGTGACGGACATGTTGGCTCACAGTCGCATTGGTGAGACACTAGGCTCATTTATGATTTGATATTCATAGACACCACCTATCTTATTCTTATCTTATATCTTATTACCTGCTGTATGGTAGGTCCTTATTACGTGCACGCTTGTCAATATCCAACACCTGGTATTGTAATTAGAAAGCCAGCTGAAACTTCAGGATTGGCTTCATTCAGACGGTCCTCTCTCTTTACCTGCAGCCCCCCCAGAGAACAGCGCCCCCCCTCCAGATGTGACGGCTATGGCCCCCCCATCCAGAGGGCCGCGGGTCGACCTCACTAACAACGCCATAGTCCGAGGGATGAGCCGCGGGCAGAGCCGCTCCAGCATGATGGAGACTGCGGACGGTAAACGACCAACGCTGCATAAAACTTTAATCTGTTTGTGTGTCTTTGAGGAATCTCACAAATCTCCTCTCTCTTCTAAATAAGCGCTGACCACCAACCATGACATACTATTAATCAGACTGTACTGCTTTCTTTTCTTCTTGATCTTTCTCTACCCTGTCGCATGTTTATTTGACTGGCTGATAGGAAGAGGTAATGTCCAGAGTAAGGAAACCCCTTAATGTATAATGTCTGTAGCCTCCGTTGTTTGCTGTTGTGCCCTTACTCTCCCCCCGTTTTTAATGGATGATTCTTAAAAATAAAATACCACAAAAACAACCTCCACGCACAGAATGAATCCTCACGTGTGATCCCAAACCAAAAAAAACAACAACCCCAGCTCTCGCTGTGTTTTCCTCATGTCGTTGGCACCTATGTGTGCTGCTTTTCATTCCCAAAAGGTATCAATTATCAGTCTGAAATAAAGAATGCCATCTGTTGTGTTATGGGATGAAGAGCAGCAGACTATGAGACGTTTTAGTCGTATCGTGTTTTTGTCACCGGTTGTTCAAGCCACCATGTGTGTGTGTGACTGTGTGTTTGCCCTTGTCCACCTTCATCCACCTTGTAGGAGTTCCTGTGAACAGCAGAGTGTCCACTAAGATCCAGCAGCTGCTCAACACTCTGAAGAGGCCCAAGAGGCCTCCGCTCAGCGAGTTCTTCACCGACGACGCAGAGGAGATCGTAGAAGGTACGCCGCGTCAAGAAAAACTTGACTTTGAGTGTTCCCAAGAGGCTGTATTACATCATATTACAATCTGAGTTTGTGCAGATTTTATATTTCTTATGTATATGTGAATAATATACAGTATTTTACAAATACATATTGGGTACCACTGATAAGTAAGCATTTATTAAATCTGTATTAAATGTCACTGACAGCTTTATCCATGGTTAATAAATCATTAACTAATGCTTTATAGATAAATTATAAGCGATTAATTAGGGCAACATCTGGGTTGTCAGTTTGTAGCAATCGATTTAGGTCCAGCCAAGTAGAAAAAAGTACACCTGTCATTTTAATGGCTTATAACTGATCTGTAAAGCATTATTATTAACTGAATAGCCTTACTTATAAGAAGGTTGCACCCATATGTGGGTACAACATTTTCTATAATTCCCATGTGCAAATTAAAAAAACATACTTAACGTGTGTTATCATCCGTTAATTATAGTTATAATTACTCTTAAATATATATAACAATAATCAGAACACATTATAAAGCATGTTATACTGCCTCATAAGGTCCATTATCATAATACTTCATAAATGCTGGAGATGATGTATGGACTGCATTTAATCCCGGTGGCCTCCATAACGAAACTCATTCATCTGTGTTGTGTTGTCCCTACAGTTCCCCAGCCAGACCCCAACACACCCAAGCCGGAGGGCCGTCAGATCATCCCGGTGAAAGGGGAGCCTTTGGGAGTAGTTAGTAACTGGCCCCCAGCCCTGCAGGCAGCGTTGGCCCGTTGGGGGGCCACTCAGGCGAAGAGCCCCGCCCTCACTGCACTCGACATCACAGGCAAACCTCTCTATACACTGACTTACGGTGAGACACACGACTTCTAATGAGTTCCTGTTCAGACTTCCTTCAGATGATAGAGTGATGGGTGTACTCTGTGACATAGGTTTTTTTTTGGCAGTGGAAAGACAGATAAGCTACCCTCCTGACTAACCTCCCCCCCGCTCTGCCTTCTGTCCGTTAGGGAAGCTGTGGAGTCGCAGCGTGAAGCTGGCGTACACCCTCCTGAACAAGCTGGGCACCAAGAACGAGCAAATCCTCAAACCTGGTGACAAGGTTAGAGAGCAAGCACCAACCCGCCATATGAATATAGCCAAGAGCAATGCAACATTTGTTGCGGCAATGAGGTGCTGAATGTAAAGTTGAATGTCTTGGTAGGTGGCGCTGGTGTACCCCAACAGTGACCCCGGTATGTTCTGGGTGGCCTTCTACGGCTGCCTCCTGGCTGAAGTTATACCTGTACCTATTGAAGTACCACTGTCTCGCAAAGTAAGAAAACCATCAAACATGTACATTTTTTGAGTACAGTTTGTTTCTGTTAAATTGTTAACGTGTGTGTGTGGGGGGGTCTATCAGGACGCAGGTATCAGCCAGGTGGGTTTTCTGCTCGGGAGCTGTGGCGTTGGTCTGGCTCTGACCAGTGAGATCTGTCTGAAGGGTTTACCGAAAACACCCACTGGGGAAATACTGCAGTTTAAAGGTCAGCTCTTTGTTTCGGCTAAATCTCAGGTCACATTCAGGCTGTATGAATTATAGGCATCAATGTTCCCAAAATGGTTGTATAACTTACTTTTCTATAAATAGCAGTGTGATTATTTTACCTTTTACGCATGGCTTTCTCTGATAGGCTGGCCTCGACTAAAGTGGGTGGTGACGGACACTAAATACCTGACCAAGCCTTCCAAAGACTGGCAGCCGCACATCCCCACTGCTAACACGGACCCTGCGTATATAGAGGTAATAGAGCTGCTGATATAGAGCCACTGGTTTTATGGAGACTACACTGTATAACTGACTGACCTGCATGTTAAGTAAGTTAATATGAAAAGCAAAGCACATTGAGGTGATCCTCGTCTTCTCCCTCTCTGTGTAGTACAAGGCAAGCAAGGACGGCACGGTGGTGGGTGTGGCTGTGTCCAAAGTAGCCATGTTGACCCACTGCCAAGCACTGACCCAGGCCTGCAACTACTGCGAGGGTGAGTGGAGATGTGGCACGTCCTCATTATCCATCGCCTGAAGCTTTCTCCATCATCATAGTGGTTGTGAGTCTGACCTCACTTGTGTCTTTCTTCACTTTAAAGGGGAAACTCTAGTGAATGTCCTGGACTTTAAAAAGGATATGGGCCTGTGGCATGGAGTTCTCACGGTAAGTGTGTGTGTGTGTGTGTGTGTGTGTGTGTGTGTGTGTGTGTGTGTGTGTGTGTGTGTGTGTGTGTGTGTGTGTGTGTGTGTGTGTGTGTGTGTGTGTGTGTGTGTGTGTGTGTGTGTGTGTGTGTGTGTGTGTGTGTGTGTGTGTGTGTGTGTGGACTGTTTTAAAAACTACATTTAGTAGAATGTACCAATATGGGTTTTTTGTTGTGATGTAAAAAACGGTTTGTGTTTCCAGGCTGTGATGAACAGGATACACAGTATCAGTGTTCCCTATGCAGTCATGAAGGCGTGTCCTCTCTCCTGGGTACAGAGGGTCCACATCCACAAAGGTATTACTTATCTATAAGCTTGAGTGAGGCCATATGAATCTAATATAAATGATTAAATAAATAATAACATAATATAATAGATTTAGCGTTTAGTGACATGCCACTCTTGTTCCTGTGCAGCTCGTATAGCTTTGGTGAAGTGTCGTGATCTACACTGGGCCATGATGGCTCACCGGGAGCAGAGAGACACCAGTCTGGCTTCACTACGTATGCTGGTTGTTGCCGATGGTGCTAACCCCTGTGAGTACGCCGTGACCCCCCTCAGCTTCGTGAAATTATGTCTTTTCAAACGACATAAATTAGATGTAATCTCTTGAATGCCTTTTCAAAGGGTCGGTTTCTTCCTGCGATGCCTTCCTGAACGTGTTTCAGTCCCACGGGCTGAAACCTGAGGTCATCTGTCCCTGTGCCACCTCCCCCGAGGCAATGACGGTAGCTATACGCAGGTATGTCACCGACTCGATGTTGTGATGGATTACTTTAGCATTATATGAGAGGAAAAAGACAAACACAAGAAAGGATAGCAACCCCTTCCTCCTTCTAATCCACCAGTCTCAGCTGCCTTCCTCCCACCCTCACACTCTCCATTTCCAATCCACCGCTTCACTTGATTTGTAGTTTTTATTGGTGGAGGCAGGGCGGATGAAGATGTAGTCTGCTGTGTGTGTCTATAATGCTGTACATGGGTGGGTGGGCAGATGGCTGACTGTAAGAACAGATGGAATGGATGGAAATGCTCACATTTGATCGAACTCTTCCCTGTGCAGACCGGGAGTACCGGGCACACCCCTCCCGGCCCGTGCTATTCTTTCCCTTGGCGGCCTGAGCCACGGTGTCATCAGGGTCAACACAGAGGACAAGAACTCCGCCCTGACTGTACAAGACGTGGGTCATGTCATGCCTGGAGGTGAGGGCAGAAGGAAAGATAAATTAGTCAAAAAGGATGACATGGATGTAAACCAATTGCAACATAGTGGCAAAATGATTGTATGCTTGTGTGTAAACGATTCAAAATCAATGTAAAATGAACAAGAATCCTATGATGGTGATGACGTTTATAATTAGTTTGTTTTATTACCGTGTTTTTATGACTGTGGTCCAGGCACTTACTTCAGTCAGTACAGCCAACACAACACGGATCACATAGAAGTTAATAGAGCCATCTGCTATAAGAATGAAGCAGGCCAGGTTTGCTTACATGCATGCAAACCATTTCATGAAGTAGTGTCATTATTACATAATTGTATTATGTGTATATATGATACAGACAAACATATTTCCACCTCTCCAAAGTTACACCTCTCAGACAATATATTCTCCTCATGAATACATTTTTGTTGGCAATCTTCAATAGTAAGAGGAGGAGTCCCTGTTTTTAAATGTGCAACTGAAGATCTTTGACATTGCAAAAAAAGATGAAACTTTATCATCCAGGAGGAAAATGTCATGTGGTGTAATGTGCAAAATCCTCGTTTGATTCCTTCCATTTATGACTGTTGCCTTCGTGTGTCTCCAGCTCTGATGTGCATCGTTAGGCCAGATGGGCCTCCTCAGTTGTGTAAAACAGACGAGATAGGTGAGATAATCATCAACTCCCGTGCTGGAGGCAACATGTACTACGGCCTGCCCGGAGTCACCAAAAACACCTTTGAGGTATCAAAGTACAATCACACCCACAACCCACCTGTGGTGACAATCAAACAATGAATTGCTTTCTGTCTGTGGTGTAACTCCATCCTTCCCGCCCGGCCGTGTTCAGGTGATACCGGTAAACGCCAACGGCGTTCCCATTGGAGAGATTCCATTTGTGCGGTCGGGACTCCTGGGATTCGTTGGCCCAGTAAGTCACAGTATAACACCAGTGGTAACTTGAGCTATCCTGGAAACCATCCGTCTCCCTCTGCCTCTCAGCACGGGACTTACAGTATAATGTGTGCGCTCCGGCTCCGTACAGGGCAGCCTGATCTTTGTGGTGGGGAAGATCGAGGGTCTGCTGATGGTGAGCGGGCGGAGACACAACGCTGACGACCTGGTGGCTACCGCTCTCGCCGTGGAGCCGGTCAAGACCGTGTACCGTGGGAGGTGAGGAGACCACGAAACTATATTGTGTAGAACGATTGGCGAGCGCAGTAAAGTGTGAATCCTAATTGACCACTACTGACATCTGGTGGTACAACACTGGGCATGCTGGATGTCATTTTGGTGCTGTGTATAATAGATGTCTGACTTGCACACCCTCTGAATAATCTTTAATATATTTGTGTGTGTTTTTCTGTGCGTCAGGATCGCTGTGTTTTCAATCACAGTGTTTTATGATGAGAGGGTGGTGATTGTGGCGGAGCAGAGGCCGGACGCCAGCGAGGAGGACAGCTTCCAGTGGATGAGCCGAGTGCTTCAGGTAAATCACCTCATCATCTTCTTTCTAACGCTTTTATTGTGAAGCAGCTTTTGCACAAGTGACAGGAAACCATATACAAAATGTAGCTCCGTTTTGTATACAAACATTGTAGGAGGTACTTCATTAGTATGATTATTTTATTATTTATTTATTTTTGACACTAGGGGGCACCCGGTAAAATGATAACGGTGGGAATGTCTGGTTATGTGTCAGGGAATTTTTTTATTTATTTTTTTTGACCAGAGAAAGCAGCAAGTGTGTTTGCTTTGGAGCTGTACATTAGTACATGACTCTTGTTTCCCTCTGCAGGCTATCGACAGCATCCACCAGGTGGGCCTCTACTGTCTCGCTCTGGTCCCAGCCAACACCTTACCGAAAACACCCCTGGGCGGGATCCACATCTCTGACACCAAGCAGTTCTTCTTAGACGGCAACCTGCACCCCTGCAACATCCTAATGTGTCCTCATACATGTGTCACCAACCTGCCCAAGCCCCGCCAGAAGCAGCCCGGTAGGCAATGTTCATCTGCAGACAGTATCCCTAAAGAAAAGACACGTGGAGGATTGTCCTGCATGTTAGAGAGAGTCAGTCAATAGTTTGTCTGCCTTTTCCGTCTCTGATCCTCTTCCTCTCTTGTAGTTGGTGTCGGTCCTGCATCCGTGATGGTGGGCAACCTGGTGGCAGGGAAGAGGATTGCCCAGGCTTCAGGCAGGGACCTCGGCATGATCGAAGACCAGGATCTCGTACGGAAGGTAGCATGACCGTGAACGCTGTTGGGCTCGCTAACTTTGTATCTGATAGCTTTTGAAATCTCCATGTTCAAAAGAACCCGCATGCATGTCCTTCTATGAGCAGGAAACACACGATCAGTACCGATGCCCACACTGTTTTAGCATAGCGAGGTCTGAAGGCTTCCCCCTGCCTCTGTAACAGTGGTCCATGCTCAGCCACAGCTCACTTTTATAGATGTAAGAACAAACCTGGACTCTTCTCTCTTTGTGCTTTCCTTGGATGTAGCTCTGTATGTGGCCCACTGTGATGGTAAGAACGACGGCCCCCTCTTCTGGAATCTTCCCCCCCCATTTTTGTTGATTCTTGTCATGCTCTTAATTTATATTCTATTGTGGTCTTATTTTGTGCGCTTGTGTTAAAATGTGACACAAGCTAAAGTTTGCATGTATTTTTCCTTTTTTCTTTTTTTTTTATATCCGTGTTACAAAATATGCACCTTCTGTTATTTCCCTTGTTTTATTGCAATGGTTCCCTTCACATCCTAAGTTATTGTTCATTATTTTAAAAGCTGTACTGGCACACAGCATGTGGTGTAAATAGTTTGAACGTTGGCAAGAGATAATTTATGCAAGACAGCTGTGTACTGGGGTATGTAGTCTTTGAGCCCCATCTTATTTTGTTTAATTTAGTATTAAATTAAGTCCTTCCATCAGCACATTTTCCTCTGTATAAGCCCTCCGTGGTTGTTTTGTAATAACGTACAAATACTAGCAAAGCACACCGTCGGATATCAGTACATCTAATTATTTTAATTGTTTATTTCAGCATCAGTATTTGACAGAGGCTCTACAGTGGAGGGCACAGACAGATGCAGACCACGTCCTCTTTGTTCTTCTCAATGCCAAGGTATCAGACTGATCTATTCATACGCTGAGAAATATAGTATGTTTTGACTTTAATGCACAAGATTAAAGATGTGCCTTACCCCTTGGGTTTTTGCTAACCTTGTATTTATCCCCTCTGTGTATCACCCCTGGCCTTCAGGGTGTAACGGTGAGCACAGCGACCTGCGTCCAGCTTCACAAGCGTGCGGAGAAGATAGCTGCAGCACTCTGTGAGAAAGGCTGCATCAACACCGGAGAGAACGTAGTTCTGCTTTATCCTCCTGGTGGGTTCTGCCTCTGGTTTATTGAGATTGATTATTGAGGTTTTTGTTTTTACTTCACCTTTATCCTCCATCTTTCTCTCAGGCATTGATTTGATCGCCGCCTTCTACGGCTGTCTCTACGCTGGATGTGTTCCCGTAAATGTCAGACCTCCACACCCTCAGAACCTGGCAGCCACGTTGCCTACAGTCCGCATGATTATTGATGTAAGTGTGTATGCTCCGGTCTTATTGCATGCTCATACATGTGTGTTCATTCATTCCTAATCAGCTATTTGTAGTGGCTCATTTGTAGATGTTATCATTTATAACCAAGAAATATTGAACCTACCTACCTAAAATAACTTGACTGTTCTGTCCCATTTTGTTATTTAATTTGTTTCTGCTAAGTTAGACCTAAATCCCAACCCAAAAAAGTGCACCTGGGTGCACAGAAGGGAGTTATTTGGCTTGTTATACCCAGCCAAATTGAATATGCTACTTAATTAAGCAATAGTTAGCTAGTGGAAAGGCTTTCTGGCAGAAAGTAAAAGCAATCGTAGCATAAAGAGTGGTACTTTTAGGGAGTATTTTCTGTGTCTGCAAATAAATGTTGGCTTCTGACGCCTGGGTGCAAATATCATCTCACATAGAAAAAAAAACAACTGCAGTTGCACCAAAAATCAATAACTTTAACTGAAAAAAAGGGCCGCTAGTGTGCCTGAAATGTTTCTCATTTTATAATTCCATAATTTCTCAAGGCAATCTTGCTTACACAGTAGGTGTGTCCCATTTTAAGTTGGGTTTAGTATTTTTCTCAAATCAATATTTTATCGTCCTCAAAAATCCAAGATCACTTGGTAGATCATGTTGTGTGCATCTGTTTGTGTGCTTTTGGTTGTTTTCATTTTCAGTCATGTGCAGCAGATTTTCCCGTTTAAATGAATCCTGCTTTTGTTATGTTTCCAGGTCAGTAAAGCTGCGTGTATCCTTACCACTCAAACCCTCATGAGGACTCTGCGCTCCAAAGAGGCTGCTGCTTCTGTAAACATTAAAACGTGGCCAACAATCATTGACACAGGTAAGATGCCAAAAGATAGGACTTTTTCCCCGACAACACTTTGACTTGTCATAGCAGGAAAAGCACTTGTGTTACTTATAACGTTAAAGATGGCTCCGGGTTAGAATGATCCCAGTAAGCTGTAACGGAGTGAAGCACCAACCGCTGAGGCAGCTACATGGAAATTCTTTTTAATGGTATTATTTGCACCCGTTTGTGTCCAAGCGTCTTCTGTGAGAAAGGCCTGTTCTCATGCAGAAGCATTAATCATATGCCAATATATTATGTTGAGGTCGTTTTTCATTTCAACACAAAGTGTTGCAAATGAATTTGAAAAGGGAAAATAACATCCCTCTGTCGCCACTATCAGTCCAAAGTTCAATTTGAATACATACTTACATACCACATTAGATATGGAGAGTTTCTTGACAGATGGTTTACTTAGTACAAAGTATTCGTTAAAAAAAATGAATATATTGCTAAATTTAGAATACAAGTTTAAGGATGTTGACCTCATGAAATTCAAAACATCCCATGAAGTCGTTCTGTCAGAAGTGCTCGTGTCAGTTGTTGTGGACCATTTGCAGCATTACGACAAACAGGAAGTGGGACATTTCTCTGCAGTTCTTGCTCTAGTTATTACAAACATTGCTCAGTGGGTTTACAAACTTGTGAGTAGATAAGTGCTTGGTGCAGACTATGTGTCTACTTTGTTCTACTTTTAGTGTGTGGGTATTATATTCTGTCAACCTCTTCGTAACAGCATAAGAATTGATATCTGATTCTAGTACTATCTGAGCACGATAGTATCATAGTGTATGATAGAGAGTATAAAAGCATCTGTTTATTTTTTATTGTGTCATTATTGCTCAATATATTTAATATCTGTTCTCTGTAAAACATGCGCTGTTTTTTTTTCTTTTTTTTTTTGCAGATGACCTTCCTCGCCGCCGGCCTCCACAGATCTATAAGCCGCCCACAGCAGAGATGATTGCTTATCTGGACTTCAGTGTGTCCACTACAGGCATGCTCACTGGGGTCAAGGTGAGACAGACGACCTTCATTGCCAAACGCTGCAGTGTTTGCCCTGGATCCCAATCCAATAAACACTTGCTGTGACTCACGGCTGCTGAGCTCCTATGTGTCTTCCTCCCTCATTTGCCATCTCAAAGTGGCTATAATTGACATATTTATTATTAAAATGGTCAAATGATAATGTGTCATAAAGTATCAGCGGCAGTGATGGACATACAAGTGAATCTGCAGCTCCCCTCAGCTTTACAGAGCTTTATAGTGAGTTTCAGGTCATTGTTTAGCTGTCCGGCCCACAACTTTACTGTTATGGTTCACTCTCACTGCTTCCAGAGCGTCTATTTCATCAGCAGCAGCTGTCGTTGGTGAAAAAGCTCTAAAAAGCACAATGAGTGAAGTGAAAATTGTGGATTGACAGCCTCAAATCAATAGCAGCTTAATAATGCTGCCGTTCTAGGCCGTTATTCAAAACAAGCATAAAATCAATCACAGAAGAGATACATACCTGTAAGCTGGAATATTATATAATGCAGCCCTGTTGCGGTTGAGGTATTCTATGTGAAGGATATTTCAAAGTAGAAGGAGGCAAGCCCGCTTGACAGAAATAGAACATTAGAAAATCATTCCCGGATATGCTATGATATTTCCCTTTGAGTTTCTAAATGTGTCTCGCTGTTTGTCGCAGATCTCTCACGCGGCGGTCAGTGCACTTTGTCGCTCCATAAAGCTGCAGTGTGAACTGTACTCCTCTCGCCAAATAGCCATCTGCCTGGATCCCTACTGTGGCCTCGGCTTTGTCTTGTGGTGCCTCGCAAGGTGCAGTAAACCTACAACACACACACACGCAATGCAGCGTGGGTTTTTTCCCCGTTGTGTTGTTCCCCCTCCATTCATCCGTCTTTTCTCCCTCATTTTCCTTTTTTAGTGTTTACTCAGGTCACCAGTCCGTCCTGATTCCTCCCTTCGAGCTGGAGACCTCCTTGTCTCTGTGGCTGAGCACGCTCAGTCAGTACCGTATCAGGGACACCTTCTGCTCCTACTCCGTCATGGAGCTCTGCACTAAAGGACTGGGTACCCAGACTGAGTTACTCAAGGTGAGGGCCAAGTACACAGAGATTCATGAATGATAGAGGTGGAATATTTCTGAAGGATTTGATCATTTTGTGTGTGTGTGTGTGTGTGTGTGTGTGTGTGTGTGTGTGTGTGTGTGTGTGTGTGTGTGTGTGTGTGTGTGTGTGTGTGTGTGTGTGTGTGTGTGTGTGTGTGTGTGTGTGTGTGTGTTTCAGGCCCGTGGTGTGAGCCTGTCATGTGTGCGGAGCTGCGTGGTGATAGCAGAGGAACGCCCTCGACTAGCCTTGTCGCACTCCTTCTCCAAGCTCTTTAAGGACATCGGGCTCTCGTCTAGAGCCGTCAGCACCGCGTTTGGTTCCAGGGTTAACCTGGCCGTCTGCTTGCAAGTACACAAACCCACTTAACCTTGCTTCACATAGAAGCACACTTTGAATTATGCCGTGATGAGAACCAGTGGGACCTGTATGTACCTGCTCTTTTGTATGTTAAAGGGCACCACCGGTCCGGATCCCTGTACAGTCTACGTGGACATGAAGTCTCTCCGACATGACCGGTAAGAACACATCATTTCAACCAAACGAACACAAATGTGTCCTTAAAGAGTTTAGGTCTTAGATGATATTCCAGAACTGTTAGATATTCTTGTACGCGTCTGCTTACGTATGCGACTTCTGCAGAGTGAGGCTGGTGGAGAGGGGAGCACCTCAGAGTCTTCCTCTGATGGAGTCTGGCAAGGTGAGGCGCTGCATGTGTAATCCCATTGTACAGATTCAGTCAATGAATTGTGACGTTAAAAATGGTGCATGTTGATAATGTATGTTTTCTTCTACAGATACTGCCAGGCGTCCGGGTGATCATTGTAAATCCAGAGACCAGAGGTCCACTTGGAGATTCTCATCTGGGAGAGGTGAGATGTGTTTACTGCACAACATGACCCTGTCTTAAGGTAATGGCGGGAAAAGCCTCACTCCTTCTGTGTCCGAGCTGTCACCCGGTGTGTTCCTCTCTCGCTCAGGTCTGGGTGCACAGCCCTCACAACGCCAGCGGGTACTACACCATCTACGGAGAGGAGAGTCTTCAAGCCAATCACTTCAACACCAAGCTCAGCTTTGGAGACCCACAGACCTTATGGGCCAGGACGGGATACTTGGGTTTTGTGAAGAGAACTGAGCTGTTGGAGGCCAATGGGGGTGAGTAGAGCGTGATGGAGTCTGGATTTGAGACGGTCAGTCTTGATGAGTTTATTTTGAAATAGGTTGTAGATGAGTAACACTTTTAACGCTCATAGCATACATGTCTGGGTGGATTACGTTGCCTGTATTTCTGTGCTCAGATCGGCACGACGCCCTCTTTATTGTTGGCTCACTGGATGAGACCTTGGAGCTTCGGGGGCTGCGCTATCACCCGATTGACATAGAAACCTCTGTGTCCCGGGCTCACCGCAGTATAGCTGAGAGGTGAGACTGGTCTTGAATGGTCTTCCTGACACGCTTCATTAATGTTCTTAGGAAACAACATTTTGACCATTAATATCTACTTCTAAAAAGCAAACTGCTTACATTCAATTACACTGTGACGAAAGCGAATATGTGTATTTCTGAAAACTCTTCCTTTAACATTGCTTTTGGGCTCTCCCTCCACACAGTGCTGTGTTTACGTGGACCAACCTACTGGTGGTGGTGTCCGAGTTGTGTGGTTCGGAGCAGGATGCGCTGGACTTGGTGCCTCTGATAACCAACGTGGTGCTGGAGGAGCACCACCTCATCGTGGGTGTAGTGGTTATTGTGGACCCCGGGGTGATACCCATCAACTCCAGGGGAGAGAAGCAACGCATGCACCTTCGTGACTCTTTCCTCGCTGACCAGCTGGATCCCATCTACGTTGCTTACAACATGTAAGGGGTTGTGGTGATTGGGGCTTTTTTTGGCCATCATCCACAGTCTGGATGCTTCTGCATCATCATCATCACCCCAGCACTTGACTACGGCTTTGGCAGAGGGTGAAAAGTAAAGGCATTATTGCTACCCAGCCCTGTGTGACACCAGCATATCTTGGCCACTGCATGTCTGTGATTGGACCTGCCATGTTGGGAGTTCTTCACTGTGTTTTATAGATAGAATTTTGCAAATAGGACTTAACTTATGGAGCCATAGGAGTGCCATAATAAATAATACAGCTGTAGACGCATGAGCAAATAAATGTGGAAATATGAAGAGGAATACATGAAAGACTATATATGTAAGTAAATATAAAACATGGAAACATGTAGAAAATTAAATAAAATCATTTATAAATTAAATGTGGAAATATAAAGAGAAAATAATTATTATAATTATAAGCATTTTCATTTATTTTCACCTTCATTTGTTAATTTATTTCTGTATATATGTATTTATATATTTTAAATACAATTATTTATCTATTACGGAAGAGCATTAGATTTGAACTCAGAACTTGAAATGTTTCACACGTGGCCCTAATACTCTTCCGTAAAAAATGTTTGTATATATATTTATATATATATATATCTCTTTTTATGTATCGACCTGGTTTGGGCTAAAATATGGGAATCCCAGATGTTATCTCAGGGGGCGTGTTATGTAATAAAGTGGGCATAGCGTGTAGCCTGCAGGACTGCAGATAAACTTCTTATAGCATCACTTCATATGTGCAGGATAGTAATAAATATACATCTAAAACAATCCATAGATGAAAAAATAGAGATACATGAAAATGCTTAAAATTATTCTTTCATATTTAATTATTTGTCTTTATATGTTTCCTTACTCTTAGATTAATTTCTCTTTATATTTCCAATGTTTTTATTTATGTATTTATTCTTTTATCCGTTTATTTAATAGTGCCGTATTTTTTAATTTGCGTATTTATTCCTCTTTATATTCCCATATTTATTTTTCTTATTCACTTACAGATGTATTATTTATTGCGTCACTCCACAATAAGCAACATTTACTGCATATGGCAAAGACTAAAAGCCCTGTGATGCAATTTGTTAAGGGAAGGGTGAAACACATTTAACAGGGCCACTCTTGAAATTAATTCTATATAAAAACGTGCTGTCTTATTCTGTGCTGACCACAAACCCCACGCAAAAATACTTTCCCTTATGTCTCAACACAAATTCCAAGAGCTATTAAAATATTTTTTTATGTGCACACTTGAACGCATGTGCTGAACCCTTATTTTTAACATGGATAAAAAAAAAAGAGGGCGGATAAAAACAAACCATTAAAAAAGTAGTCAGTGCGCGTGCATTATTTAGAAAGACCCCCCCCCCCCCCCCCCCATAATAATGATGCCAAATACAACGTTGCAACTTTCCTGCCCTAATACATTTCCTGCCTTATAAAACTTCAGCCATACATTCCTATCTTCATTTTTAATGAGTCTGTTATTAATGGCTGTTTACTCTTCTTTGGTTTTGACTAGTAGTGGAAATCAGACAGATATCCAAAGGGATCAAAATAAAAGAGGACAGACGCCATATTCAGTACTGTACCTAAAAAGGTGTGTTGTATTTTAGATACTGTAC
The DNA here is from genome assembly GCF_963514095.1 of Eutrigla gurnardus. NCBI lineage: Eukaryota > Metazoa > Chordata > Actinopteri > Perciformes > Triglidae > Eutrigla > Eutrigla gurnardus. The sequence continues at coordinate 18,578,104 of NC_139916.1, read as the reverse complement.
TTTACTGTATAGATATTTTTAATTGTATAAATGTATAAATGATTGACTTGTCTGTCTCAGTTGATGGTTTATGGATAGATAACCCAGCTGAGGGGGGATATTTGTAGCAGATTGTGGATTGTAAATAAGATTTAACAGTTTTGACAGTACTTTTGAAATTGAATAATGGTTGTATAATGGAGGGTAAAGATAATTCACTTTAAAGCATCGTTAGTCATAATATAGATATAACATTGCACTTTCTCAAAAAATGTCTATTTTATTATAACAATGAGGCATTATAGCAAATGGTGCAGGAGCATATATTGAGGAGTCTTGCTTGAGGAGCTTCGAGTTTACCAGGAGGGCTATCACTGTTAATGCCAGGGAACTTTCCTGTTGGCCAGAGAAAGAAAAAATAAAAGGAAAAAACTTGGCCAAAAATCAATATCATGGCTATTTTCAGGCTTCCGGGTTATTTTGTTTAAAACCTAAAATAAAATAGGCCCACAACTGTCCATCTAATATCCTTTGCCATCGTACTTTGTACTACTAAACAGTTACACCCTTCTCACGTTTGTATTGCATAATAGAGCAAGTGTTTGAGAGTTTCTCCCTTTCCTTTCCCTCTTCACACTCTAAGCTCGTTCAAACTGTATTTTGTCATTGTGCAACTTTGTAGAGGGTTACTTTGAATTTCAACAGGATTGTTGTTGGTACTTTAAGTCAATAGAAGTCATCATGTATCTGGATTATTTTCTGTGTTCAGTCACTGGATTTAAAAGCACTTGTGAATGCAGTTGCAAAGCTGAGCCACGTATGAAACATCATTGCATCAAGATGTATTTTGCAAAAATGTATTTGTTTTCCTGTAATGATTTCCTTGTGCTTCTTACCATTATTTATCGGTTCTTTGTACTGGGTTATACTGTATTTCAGTGATGAACACTTAATGTCGACATGTAAATAGTTTTTGTTAATTTTTGGACATTTGCAATTGTCCCATTATAACATTCAATCACACCAATAACACATTATTAGACAGGTGTGTAATCATGTAAAGGTAAACAGGAATATGATCATTGAATTACACTACACTTTGCACTGGTGGTATCACAGTAGGTGTCTACTGTGTGGACTTACTATCCCCATGTCGTGTTGCATTAAATGTGTTACTAATTTTAGAAATATAATGCTTGGCATTTGCTCTTGCAGAGTTGAAGTCCACCTAGAATAAAAACTAATAGCACTTAATGTTAGCTTTAACATTGCATCCTTCATTTGCAGCAGAATGTTTGCATGACTCAGCCAAGCACAAGAAGAAAATCTGCTGGAGGCACATCTCATCTTGAGGCACAAGCGGGGGAGATATATATATGTATGAAATTGTATATTCAGGGAACACAACTCATAACACAGGGATGGACCAGGCGGTCCCTTGGTGCAATCTGACTAATGCCCATAAAATGTAGACAACAGAAATCTCCTTGTAATTAATGCAGAGCTTATGGGCAAAAAGAGGGGTTACTGACGACCAGTGTCCACCGACCATCTACCTGCTTTGGAAGTCTACAAGGGCTTCTTTTGGTTCCCGCTCTTTTTCTCCATCAGAGTTCTTACACACTATGCAATCCAAATGACAGTGCAATTTAATTTCAATGCTTGCACAGTCAGGTGAAATAACGTGATGCTTAAACATTTTGTAATAACTAACAGAGGACTGATTCAATTTAACCAGTAGTGTACTTAAGACTGTGCTCTCTTGAGTTGTTCTATCGATATTTTGTGTATGCACTCTTGGTATGTTGTATATTAATTATTTAGTGAATTCTAAACTGCTCCGTGAGGGTGTGATCCACTGATGAATCTGTCATGTTGGGGGGGGTTAACTGGTATAGTTAAGAAATCAAAGTCATCCCCTTCCCATTTTTCTCACTTATTTTCTATTTTGGTTTGTTGTACTGTGTTTTATACTTTATGGAAAAGTAATACCGAATAAACAAAAGCATTTAATCATTTCAGATGCCCTGATGCCCTGTGTTTCTAATGATGTAACAATCATTTAAATTGTCCTTAAAGCATAGACTCTTTGGATTATTACACTTCCATCCGTATAGTGAAGGCATCTTTAGAATTCATTATAATGAAGGGAAATATTTTTGTGGCAACACACATGTGTGTGGCTTGCAGAAGTATTATTAGCCACATATTCTTCCTAAGGTTAGTTGAATGCTCTATACAGAATGTACAATTTCAGTGTTATTGAATAGTTATTGCTGTTGCATCACTGTGTAAGCAGCATTTTAATGTTCAAGCACCTGAAATTAGTATATTCTTCTACTAAATAAGGTATATAGTAGCGCCAAATGAGAGGGACTTTCCCACTCTGTTCTTCTGCATCTACCAGTTGCTCAAACTCTTCACCAATCACAACGCCTAAAGAAACTATTACGTAATGCGTCTTTGCCAGACAGCTCCGCCCATTTCCTTTGGGAAAAAGTGGTCAGCTATTTTTTTTAGCTGACATCTTTGTATTTTTAGCTGTTAGCCACTTCTGCTAAGTAACTTTTCAAGGTATTGCTTGTGTCAAAGTATACACACGAATTGCACGAAGTCCACGCTGTGAGCAAGAGCAGTTACGCGGCCCTTGGAAAGGTAATTTTTGTCTGGTCGAGCGGTAATTTTGTGCTCGTCTAGCTCTCTACTCCGCTGTGGCGGTAATGGCGGCTGTTGCTTCGTCAACTCCTCGCCGTTTTACGAAAAGGGAAGGTGTAGTTAGCTTAATGGCTCCCCGTATCGCTGACGTCTATTGACGCGGTAACTTGCGTGCCAGTGACAGAGTTACACATATTTGCTCAATGAGACAAAAGCTCATCCATCCCGTGAACCATAGTAACAAAACTTGTCCCGCGTTTAGCTCGAAAACTGTTGTTTTTTAAACGTTTTAAATCGGTTAACATCCGTTTAACTGAACGTTAGCTCCCGTTAACTAGCAACGGTAATGTTGGGGTCGGAACATTCTAGGAGTTATGACTGAAAGCGTATCTTAACATTTAGGTTGTAGACGTTTGTTTGCATGACGTCGCCCATTCAATTTACATTAAAAATGTATTAAATTCATGAGAGTGGAAAGTTAACAGTATTGACGGTCGGGCCTAGCATTGTTCCGTATCTCCATGTTAAATTTGGTTGCAATGGCTAACGATTGAACCAAAGAAGTTAATATTTTTTAAATCTAAATGAAAAGCACCAGTTCAAATTTAGAAGAAAGGTTTAGCCTAAATAGTATGCAACTGATTGTGATTTCGCTCTGACCTGTTTTCGGGAAGAGTTGTTTAGCACTTAGGCCACAGCGGAGTATAACAAATTACAGACAGACATCCCCGCCACAGACTGTTGTTGTGTTACGTTAGTGCCATTGTAAAACGATAATATTGATTTATTTCTTCCCAGTTACTATGGAAGAAGTTCAGCAGGGCAGCAATGGCACTGAGTTACAGGCTGCCACCATTCCCACCACCATCACAGCCTCTCAGTTCTCACAGATAGCCCAACAGGTAACTAGTAGACCCCTTCAAAATACAGTACCGTTTTAAAAAAAGATTATAAAACTGCTTTATTGCAATGTAGCGTTTGCACTGCTATTACAACAAGTCCACTTTGTTTATGGTTGCCATTGCTGAAGGCACACGTTAAGGTCTTGAAGTTGGCTTATAAATACAGCTACATTTTCCGGTTTGTTTATTTAAAAAGTTTGTTTGAACTAATGTGTACGGTGATCAAAGAAGGAAGTCACTTAAATATGAATGCTTCCATGTAGCTCTTATTTGTTCAGCCTTTATCATCTAAGTTAAGAGAAAGTTATTAATCTACCCAATGGCATTTCAAGTAGTAACCACCAAGTATAAATGAAGTTACTACTTATCTGCACAGTCTTATCTGTACATTTTGTAATTCAGTAAGGGATGACTGAATCTGGGATTTAGTCTGACCAGTCTGTCTGATGGCGTCTCGCTCCTCTGTAGCCGTCTTATTTGTTGATGTATCGGAGTATGTTACAATTCATATCTTTACAGTCAAAACATATGTTCCTGAAGTAACTTAGGTTACTGTCTGAGTTCATAGCATCTGATGATACATTGGTCCTTAACCAATGAGCAGAGTCCGCTGAGGTCCTGACCGATGCAGATTGCTAACTGGCCTGACGCTGGAATATTGTAGCTCCACCTGCTACTACTGCTTTTTGGTCTACAGCGACATGGTTGGGATGGATCCATCACAGCGTGGCTGTGCCTGCTGCCATAGACTACTATTGCTTCTGTTAATGCCACCACTACCAAATGCAGTTGGAACCCAAGGGTCTGGGCTGCATGAAATTTCTACCTAAAGCCTTAAGGCAGTTTTTTCTCGCCGCTGTTGCTGTAACGCTTGCCCCTGGGTGATATTGGGACTTTGAAATTTGAAAAAGCCTATTCTAGTCCTGCTCAATGTGTTAAGTGTCCTGAGATTACTTCTGTTGTGATATGACACTTTAACTAAAATTGATTTGAATAGAATTAACGTTTATGAGGATAAATAAACACATAAGTAATCATGTTGCAACAAGACCTATTATGTGTTCACTTGGATGAAATGGTGTAGTAAGTAAGTTTCTTAAAGTATATCTTAAATGATAATTTCACCCAAATAGCACATTTTCCTCTAATCCCTTGTGATATCATACAGATAGTTTGGTTTTGTGGCATATCTATCTCGAAGATTTCAACCCATAACATTTTTGTTCACATTTATTATATAAGAGTGGTGGCAGATAGATCTCAATCCTAGGCACATCAAATTGTCTCCATGGCTTGATGTCACTTGAGGTAAATGAGTTTACAAAACATTTGGATGAAATTATTGCAGTTTTTAAACAAGTGTCAATGAGCTTCTGAACTCACTTTTTGAGCACACAAATTAATGACAATTGCCATCATAATTATGTTGTTGTGTTTGTTTTTTTGCAGATGTCACTGCACGGGGGTGGTTCTGTGGCCGTTGTGCAGCTGCCAGGGGGTCAGTTTCAGGTTCAAGGGGTGATCCAGTCTGCCCAGTCGTCAGTCATTCAAGCCCCTCAGATGCACACTGTGCAGGTGAGACCACCTGCTTTCCTTGACACTGTAATAATTGTTTCTAAATGAAAGCCTATATTTTATTCATCTCCTAAGTTTCTTTTTACAAACTGTAAATATGCCATTTTATCCAATTGCTCCTATGCACTTCTTAATCCACTTCCCTCTTTCAAGGCCCTGGGTTCAGATAGTGACGATTCACAAGACTCCTCAGACAGTGGAGCTGCATCCCATAAGACCAGAGAAATACTGGCAAGACGGCCTTCATACAGGTAAAAACAAAAAAAAAACACAAGAAGCAAAGACAACACACTAAAAAATGAGACTAATACTTATTCATCCTTTCACCTTGTAGAAAAATCCTAAATGAACTATCATCTGAGGAAGTGACACACATCGAGGGAAAGGATAATAACCAGGTATCCACAGGAGTGGCAGTACCCACCACCCAAATCTACCAGACCAGCACCGGCCAGTACAGTATGAACTTTTCCCTTCATTAGTAATAGCATAAAGAGGAGTCAACCCCAAAATTGATTCAATTGACTGCTGAAATTGAGAATTTGTTTTTAAATGTCTATAAATCTTTTCACCTCAGAATTTATTTAAAAAATGGTGAATTCTGGATAAAAACGATTGTGGTTTAATATTACTTACTTACATATGCTCTCATGTTAGTATGCTTACCAGACAGAGCTGTATATCAGAAACTAAACTTCTTGTAAGCTAATGGGTAACATTTAAAAAAAACCTGTATGGTTTTTGAAAAGTCTATACAAACAGAAGAGTACTCTGCAGTACCCAGAATGGTAACCTAGCCAGTGGAAATGGGAATTTTACTCGTGCTTTACCCAATTCTGATGCCATCTGTGTGATTATTCTAGTAACTATAGCAGCTAATGGCACAATCCAGCTAGCCACTACTGGGTCTGAAGGCATTCAGGGGCTACAGGCTGTCACCATGGCCAACTCTGGAGCCCAGCAAAACACGACCATCCTTCAGTATGCCCACACACCTGACGGACAGCAGATACTGGTGCCTAGCAACCAGGTTGTTGTACAAGGTAAGCAAAAAATGCCTTATTTTAAGAAAATGTATCTGAATTTCTAACATTTTCAAGTCAGTTCGATCTGCTCACATAGCGTTTGTTCTGAGATTCCAGCAGGTGACTAATTTTACTGCTGGGCAGATGCTAAATGTGTTAGGTGTTGAGACAGACAATAAGGGAGTTTTCACATATAGTACTTTTTTAAACGAACCAAACTTAGTCTTCTTAAAGTGGACTGAAAAGTGGACCAACACTAAAGGGACACATTCTATTTGTGTTAACATTGTCAGATCATTTGAAAGAGGACTCAGTTCTGTTTAGGGTCCATCTCAGCTCTGATGGGCCCTCAGTCCTGTTCCTGTTCACACTATAGTTCATTAAGGTTTATGCTTTTCCCTTCAATGATGTGATGTTTAGTGTCGCTTTCACACAGAATGAACTCTGAGCTTTTTCTTATTAATTCCCTCTAAAATATCAATTTTATATTTATGTGAATATAGTTTGGTTTGTTTAAGGAGCACTACATTTGAAAACACTAACACTATTGTCAAACATTACATTGTCCAAAGTCTGTCCTCAGGTAAACTAGTTAATGTATTTTCATTAGCACAAGTTTGAAAAAGTCTCAGTATTGACAATAGAACAGTAGTAGTTTAAATAACTTGCAAATCCAATACAAATCTCCTGACAAAGCCATTAGTGTGTTAATGTTCACTTAAAGCGGTGGTTCGGAGTGAAATACACCCTAGGTAATTTCCACCATGACATCCAGCCAAATACCCCCTCAGAAGCATTTTTAGTGATGGTCAACATTGGTCAAGATAGGGCTATCAGCTGAATGGCTTAGTACTGGCGCTATAGTACATTTTGTATATCTCGTAAATTACCCCACTAATAATGCATGGAATGTTACCAAACTTCTGCAGTAGTACACATAGGGTCTGTACTCACAAAACGAGGCATTTGAAAGTTTGTAAGTACATCAGGAGTTTATTTAAAAGAACACTTGCCTGATAGCTTCTATCCTCTGCTGCTAACGCTAGCGCTGCGTCGACGCCACTTCCATGTTTACCCAGCCGATGCCGTCACGTGAGTTTCACGCGAGAGTATGAAAAAGTTTCGCTGCATTTTTATAAATGCTTGTATTATCAGGTCAACAAGTGTTGACAAGTGTTGACCTGATAATACAAGCATTTATAAAAATGTGTTGACCTCATAATACAAGCATTTATAAAAATTCAGCAAAACTTTTTCATACTCTCGCGTGAAACTCATGTGACGGCAAGAGGGGGTATTTGGCTGGATGTCATGGTGGAAATGACCTAGGGTGCACGTCACTCCGAACCATCGCTTTAAAAATGATTGGTATTTTTCAAGTGAAATAACTTTTCTTCTGATGGGATCTAATGTTATGTTTGTTTATGGTTAACAAATTACTATCTAAATTTCACAATTGGGATTGTTTCAAGGGACGCATGCATTGTGGCTGAGTTGTTATGATCTCTGTCATGTTTCCCTCAGGTGCAGGAGGAGAAGTGCAAACATACCAGATCCGCACAGCACCCACATCCAGTTCACTGCCTCAGACTGTAGTTATGACCTCTCCTATGGGACTATCTCAGGGAAAGAGTGATGACCCAACAATGAAAAGGGAAATCAGGCTTGCAAAAAACAGGCAAGTGTGCATATTATTTTGGCATTTTGTATAAAACAGTGAAAGCAAGAAAAATGTCATATCTCCCACATATACTGAACTAAGAAAATCAAGCGGGGGAAAAAGGTTTTGTGGTGTTGCAATGCCTCCATTACAGGAATGATGTCGTGCTGTTGCTTTGATATATTTTTATGCCACAATTGTGACAATACTGTGCATTGTGATTTGCTGACAGGGCATTAATTGCATTATCTTTCAGTTGGACTTATTGCATATTTTGTTCCTCTTTCAGAGAGGCAGCCCGTGAATGTCGAAGGAAGAAAAAGGAATATGTTAAATGCCTCGAAAACCGTGTAGCTGTTCTTGAAAACCAAAACAAGACGCTGATTGAAGAACTCAAAACATTAAAGGACCTTTATTGTGTTAAAACAGGTTAACCTGTTTGAATAGAGGTTGAGGATTGGGACATGATGTGGGAGCGGCACAGCTCAGCCATTTGGACATGAACGGGGTTTCTGGGAACACTTCATTTCAGGCTGAGGTCCTCCAGTTTTTTTTACTCTGTTTGATATAAAAGTGACTTGTGCTGGCAGTAAGATATACTCGTCAAACAATGTTTTTCCACCAGCTGTTTTTTTTTTAAATTGCTAATGTGATAACATTTATAGTTGTGTACATTTTTCATACTGGGAAGTTTGAAATGGTGAGCTTTAACTTTGAGTCTCAGTTTGTAAATGCATTGTTTTTAAAAAAAATGTTGCTGTTTTTTAATCTTCTAACAACGTCTGCAGAATTTTGACTATAATTACCACACATACCTAATTCCTGTTTATATTGTGGACCAGCAATTCCCCTCATTTCTCTATAAGGAGAAGTTACAATTGTCATTCCTTATTTTGTGCAATGGAATATAAAGGGTAACAAGTGATGACATAGTGTGGTTTGTTTGGTTGTTTCTTGGCAGTTACTTAGACAATCAGGGAAAAAAAGCACAGTGTCCAGGTAATATTTATTATGTACATCTTGGGAGGGGTGGGAAAGAAGAACAAACGGTGTATCAAATGTTGCTGATTCTGTAAGTAAATAAATATATTTTCACTCAATAAATGCATTAATAAATGCAGTGGCCATTGTATTCTTTTTCACTGTAAATTAAAATATACAGATTAACTGCTTTTGATAATAGCAAACCTGCAGACTTAATTTGAACCCAGTGTTTTCTTATGAAATTTAGACTGCTGCCCATTCTCCCATGTAGTCATTTAATGCAATATCCCATGATATGTGGCCTTATCATCCGAGTAACCTCTAGAGCCTCAGCATGTTTTAGGTGAAGTTCAGAGAATCCAGCTGCCTCTAGATCTTTCCATGTTGCTCTGGTGATCTTGCATCCATCTCCTAGGTAGTACCACAGAGGCTCAAACACATGCTGGAAGAAGTATGTCCAGGAGGCGGGATCTGAGACCACATGCTCCAAAAAGTAGAAGGCTCCACCCTGCAAGAAAGAGTCACCAGATTGTTGTCTACATGTTTTAACAAATCTAGACAGATCTGGCTGCAATATCATTGTTCGAACTGTAAAGCAGAAAGGCAGATTATGTGGGGACCCAGAAGTGAATGCAATAGATGCAAATTCATTTGTACCAATGTGTGTAGTGTGGACAAAATAAGACCAGCTCAAACTTGTAATATCCAGGAATAATGCAAATTATTTTTTTTATCAGAACTTGACATATTCTACTGCCTCGTGTGTCATGTGGTAAATATAGCTTTACATTTGCATGTTACGTGTGCACCAGAGGACACTGTTGGCTTTGTTTTGTGGTCTGGCCCCTTTAACAGATTATTCTCTATACTCCAGCCAAATATCATATTATTAGACGCAGTGTTCGTGAGGTGAGTCACCAATGCAATATTTCCTACGGCATTTGAACGCAGCCTGGTGAGACTCACCCTTTTAAGGATGCGCCGGACCTCCCGCAGTACACGCTGCACGTCGCTGACGGAACAGAGCACCAAGGTGCAAACAACCACGTCGACCGACTCGTCCTTCACCCCGTCCATGTCCTCTCCGGACACGACCAGGAACGTGTCGTACGTCAAATGCGTGTTCGCGCCCATGCTGATCCGCAGGAACTTCTCGAAGTGCGGGTTGGGGTCTGTGCAGATCACCGTGCAGCCGTAGGGGTAGAACTTGAAGTTCGCCCCGCTGCCACAGCCGATCTCCAGCAGGCGAAGGGTGCCGTCTGTATTCGCAAATTTGCCTACATTTCGGAACAGGTTCCTCTTCGTCTCGTGCATTTTATCGTTGTATGAAAACGTTATGTTGTAGGCAAGCCAGGGGAACACGCGTTTGTACATACCGTACAGGCCCGTGATCTCCATTAGATGCAACGGTAGAGCCAAGGCAAAACAAAGCAGCCTGCATAGTTTCATGAGACAAGACTTCATTTTATTCTGAGCTACACGAAGCCTTGCTTCCCGAGAGCGACCTACAAGATCAAAAGATTACATTCTTAATACCTGAGCGAGAATGTCTGTGTTGCACGTTCACCACAAGATGGCGCAAATATACCGTAGTGCGCTTGAGGGGCAACTGAGAAGTCCAAATCCCCCTACCTTTTTTGAGATCATATCAACACTCGCATAAGAAAAACAATTATCATTCAGCAGGGATAAACTCTTTAATCACAAACATTGACACACAACCCCACCAGCCAAAAATATGTTTTTTAGTCATGTCACAAAAGGTAGCCTAGAAATGACTTCAGCAGTAGCGCACACTAACAGTTAGATACTCTCTTTGGCAGCATCATGTTGATTTATCATCAAGGAACTTCAACAAAGGAAATGACACAGAAAATCAGACAAATATTGTGCAGGAACTAGAACGAGGACTGCGTGGGGTTAGACTGGCCTGCCCTGCTGCAGTAAAGCGAAGTTTTCTCAAAAGGGACTGTGGACTTTGTCCACAAGGGGGCAGCAAAAACAACCCTAAATTAGAGTTACTCATAGTAACTTTAACATATAAAATTAGTATTGTGGCCTGTCTTTGTAATCTTTACAAAACACAAAACCTTCTTCCACTCCTTTATTAAAAATAGTGTTAGCATTAAAGTGATTATCATTAGTCCTTCACTGGTGGTCTAGCATATCACTAACAAGACGGGAGGCATTGAGGGTTTGGCATATTCTGGCACTGGTTAGGCAGGTTTACCATGAAGCTACGTCATCATTTATTTTATAGCACAACCTATGATGTGTGGTCTGATTAGGAACATGAGTGGGGATTCGATGTGTCTCAGTTTGAGTTCAGAGAATCCGGCTGCCTCCAGATGTTTCCAGGTATCCCGGATGACCTCACATCCATCACCAAAGTAGTACCAAAAAGGCTGCAGGACATGCTGGAAGAAGTAGGTCCAAGATGAGGGATCTGCAACAACATGCTCCAGGAAAAGGAAGGCTCCACCCTGCAAAACATATATTTGTCATGTGTATACTGTGCAATTTCAAAAAGTAAAAGGTTCAACCTCATGCATGTCAGTTATTATTCTCGCCAGAAGAAATGGGTTTCCATACTTTCCTCATGTTTTTACAATAAATACATTTTCAAAAATACATCTCCGTTTTCTGTAAAGCCATAATGGAACTGTCCTTTCAAATACAAATACTTCTCACATATGTTGAATAGTGAATAGTGAAAGTCTGAGCAAATTATACCTCATCGATGGCACCATTTCTCGGTTCAGATATGTCATGCTGAAGATGGCAACAGTGTGGTTGGTTGGTAGTCATTGGAGTTGCAACAATTTAAAGATTTAAACATTAGTACTTTGGCTGGTGCACTTGTGGGGGTATCATTTCTCTGCTTTCACGTTTTGCTTAGTAGATTATGTGAAATAAATACAAATAACTTAACTTTCAGTGGGCGCACTGCCTACTGTTAGCAGTTTGATTAGAATAATCCAGGCCACGGTTGTAAATCAGACATTGTATTATTGTGCCTGAACGGACTTTAGACGAACGGTTACTTCGGGAGTCAGCAACCCACTTACTGGTCTCAGCATGCGGCGAACTTCCCGCAGAGTTTGCGGCACGCTGTTGACAGAGCACAGCACCAGGGTGCAGACAACAACGTCCACCGACTCGCTCGCCACGGCTCCCATGTCCTCCGCCGATGCCATCACAAATCTCTCATACGTCAGGTGGTCATTCTGGCTCATTGCCTCCGTCAGATACCGCTGGAAATGAGGATTCGGGTCGGTGCAGGTCACCTTGCAACCAGGTGGATAAAACTCAAAATTGGTGCCGGTGCCGCAGCCGATCTCCAGGAGCGTGAGCTGCCCCGTAGGCTTGTTGAATTCGGAGAGATCCCTGAACAGCTCCTTCTTCTTGTCGTACATTTTCTTGTTGTACATTATAGAGCACCGGTAGAGACAAAACGGGAAAACACGCCGGTATAGTTTATACAGGCCGACCGCTTTGATCAGATGAAGGGGCAGGCATAACACGTTGGTAATTAAAGTGCAAACTTTCATGAGGAAAGCCATTTCTGCTGCGACACCCTCAGTAGCGCACAGTCGCATACAGCGAACCTTGCTCACATAATAAATAGAACGGTCTTCTTCTTCTTTGGTGTTTATTGGCGATTGAAGTTAAAGGCGCATTACCGCCACCAGCTGGACTGGAGTGCGGAACTGGCGATTGGACAGGAAATAAATAAAACAATTACAACAACGAAAAAACTCTATTCGTTGGGCTATTCCATCTGATTTTAAGAATTTAATTATCTCCCTGTATTTCTTCCCTGCTGCTCTCATGATCCATGACATTGTTAAGTCACGATGTTGATTCCAAAAGACAGTTTATCTTATTATTATGTTGCCTACAATGAAATAGAACATCTAGACTGTCTCTGGTTGGTTGCAGTGTACAGTTCCCAGTAGGGTGCTTTATGTTACGTGTGATTGAGACTTGGGTGACCTACTCTCAGACGAGTTGTGTCCTAGTGTTCTTGCCACACAATTGTGTATATTTCCTGATGAATCTGTTGGCTTCAGGTTTATGTTATGTTTAGGTTTATTTAATTTTACCTGTTTGTTTCGCCAGAATATCCACTTGCTCATTTCCCTCCAATCCAACATGGGCAGGATCCCAGGAAGCATGGTCACACACTTAATTTTCGCCCTGGATATTATCAGGTATATCTTGCTGGTAACGTCTGTTATGGTTGGTGAATTGCTGGATTTTATGCTTGATAGTGCTGAGAAGCTGTCAGATGTGATAACTGTGTTTTTGATGTCTTTCTCCTCTATCCACTGCAGGGCCAACATTATAGTAATTCAGTTTGTGTACACCGATGAATGGTTTCAGATGGTTTGATTTGTCGACCCACCCAAAGTGGATAGATTGAATCCCCATTTCATTGCCCCTTTTTTCAACTTTATTTATTGCATTTTGTATTTTCTTATTGCTGTGTGTCACAGAACAGCCTTTTATCCACAGAGCCCCATCATCCGCATAAACAGACTTCCCTATGCTTTGCTCAACCCTCAAACTGCAGTCACTACCTCGGGGAGTTCAATTCTCCTCTGTCTGAACGCTGCAACATTCTTCACCTACTTTTACATCACTGCTGTGGCCCGATCCTGCAGATTTGCCCTCTACAATATCCGCAGGATTCGGACCTTCCTCACAAAGGATGCAACGCAACTCTTGGTCCAAGCGCTGGTCATCTCCCGCCTTGACTACTGCAACTCTCTCCTGGCCGGACTCCCGGCCTCTGCGATTAAACCATTGCAGCGTATCCAGAACGCTGCAGCACGCCTTATCTTCAATCTACCCAAATTCTCCCATGTGAGCCCCCTCCTCCGTGACCTCCACTGGCTCCCTGTTGCAGCACGCATCCAATTCAAGACGATGACACTGGCCTTTAGAGCCATCAATGGAACGGCACCCATCTACCTTCAAACACTGGTCAAACCTCATGCCCCGAAGCGAGCACTTCGCTCCTCTACTTCAGCTGGCCGGCTGGTACCACCATCGCTGAAATCAAACAAATGTCGCTCAGCAAAGTCCAGACTCTTCTCTGTTCTGGCGCCTCAGTGGTGGAACGAACTCCCGACTAATGTCAGGACAGCAGAGTCATTTGCCATTTTCCGAAAAAGGCTCAAGACTCACCTGTTCAGACTTCACCTCGACTCTACATAGCATGACCCACCCACTAACACCCCCCCCCCCCCCCCCAAAAAAAACCCCTTACCTATAGCACTCTGATCGTAGCACTGTTGCTCTTGAAGTACTAGTTTACTCAGATGAGGACCTAACACTTGTTCTATTTTTAGCTCTTACTTTATCAGCAATGATACATTGTGGTTTCTTTGTTTCCTTCTTTTGACAAATGTACTTAGCGTCTGCTAAATGACCTAAATGTAAATGTAAATGTACTTTTACTTGTATAGTTCTTTCAAATAAAAAGTTCAGAACCTAGTTGAATGCTCAACCAACAATTTCCTATTTCTCCAGTTTTATTAGAAGTCCTTCTTAGAGCATGCTTTCTCCACATCAAAGAAAACAGCTGCAACAACTTCTTCATTATTCTATGCTTTCCTGATGTCTGCTTGGAGACATATTAATGAATCTGTTGTACTCTGACCCCTACGGAATCCACTCTGATGGCGACACAGAATAGCTTTACAATATGTAATACATTAACCTCTCAGTAGAGGTGTAACGATTCATTCGATTAATCGATGAATCGATTGTCAGTCCTATAGATTCTACTAAATCGATCTGCTAAAATAAATAAATAGAATGAATCGTTTTGGCTTCACCAATAATCGATATAAATGCATTTAATCGGATGAATCGTGATTATGATTAATGTTTTAATACGTTTAAGACACACTCTCCCCTGCCAGCATGTTCAAAATAACTGAGCAATGTTTAATTACATTTTTGTATTCAGCATAAAATATTATGCAGGTTTACTTTTTTCTAGAATAAATATGTTATTTTTCACCTTTCAGAAGAATACAGATAGTCTCAATTGCATTATTGCATGTTTATTTCATGGATATAGAATTTTGGTTACAAGTTACTGAATCGAATCGTGGTTTACAGAATCGAATCAAATCGTTACAAAAAAAAAATCGTCCTTGAATCGAATCGCCAACTACTGTATCGTTAATCGAATCGCTGTGAAGCCAAAGATTCACACCCCTACCTCTCAGTGATCATTTGTTCCATCCTTTGCTGTCTTCTCTCAAAAAGGTCCAAATAAATAACTGCTTAGATGTATTCTTATGGCATATGACAATATCAGCCTCATTCTTTCAGCTGCAATCCCGGCGGTGTAAAATAAACATAACCTGCTCTGGAGCAGGTTAGCTCTGCAGCATAAGTTACCATGGTGAGTTGAGTTGACCCTAAAGTTACCCAAATCCTACTTCAGGCCTGTGGTTTTAGAATTGGCACCGTTAATACTAGTTTCCAGTCTGAGGGAAGTTGGCCGACATATCCCAGTGTGACATCTGTCATCTTTGCCAACATTTTGTAACAAACCCCATCTTTCCCAGGAGTTCTCTTTCGAGCACATATTGCTCTTTTCAACTCAAACACAGTGAAAGGCAGAACTGAGGATCGCCTGATCTCCTTTTTCTCTTTTACTTTGGGGTTTTCTGTTGAAATGCTGTTTCTACACTGTCTGGCCTTTTCAACCTACTCTCACCCAACTCAAAAAGCCCATCTCTGACTCTAAAATAGAACATCCGGTTGAGTTTTCGAAATAAAGGTCCGTCGATATAAACAGGCGAGTGTAACATTAAACCAAGTTATTTATTTGCCTTGTCGTCGAAAATACGTTAGCGTTATTGTAAAGGTAAATCCTACTGTCATTAACGTTTCAATAGGCATGATGCTATCAAAATTCATGACCAGCGTCAACGTTCACCTACAGCCGTTGTGGACCAAACTTCGAAGGGTAGGTTTTTTTTTATTATTTTAGGACAATTTCTATGTTTAAATAACTTCCATAAGCGTTTAGCTAACATAGTGTTTTAACTAAGCTAGCTGCTTGAATTTAACATGCAGTATGTTGCATTAAGGTTAACATCTAGTTAGCTAACGTTAGCTGTAAACACTTATAATGTGTTATCTCTCTAATCCAGTGCATTGCATTTTGAATTCAACGGTAATTGTGACGTTTCACGGTCCTTAAGTTCATTAGTGTGTTTTTGACACTTGCAATACTCAACCTTAAAGGTGCGATGTGTAAGATCTGGTCTGAATGTTAGCTTAAAACATAACAAAACATGAACTAACATTATCAATGTATCAGTGTTGACGTTTTATCAAAGACGTCAGACCTCTTAATAATGTTATGGTGCAAGGATGATGTATTTTTGTAGGCCAACCCTGGAAGTTAGCATCACACTGGTTCCCTTGACAAAAAGCCACATGGGTATTGCAGAAAACTAGCTGTGTGGTTCAGCAAGATGTTTTTTGAAGTGTGACTGCAACAGCCAGAAGTAAAAAGCTAACGTTAGGCCATAAACCAACTACACCATAGGCGAGTATACACAGAGGTGTTGATGTGTGATGGTCTTTTGTCGTCTCATTTAGCCACTTGTTAGCAATAGCCTTTTTTAAAGATGCATAAGAGTCTTAAAAGTCACGAAAGGTCCTATTTCATAGTAGGATAAAATGTTGAAAATCTTTCTCTTGAGCTTGTATTAACTACACACCGTATTTCATTAATCTAATCAAAAACCAAATAATTTCCAAATAATTTCTGAGTTTTTGTGACTCATTCCTGCTTGCACCACATATAGAGATAGCTACTGAAGTGTAGAGATGACGGTCTGTCTGAAGAGCTGGTTCTTTGAACCTGGTTAATTATAAAGGTTTACTTTTGTCCTCTGTTACAGTACCAGAAATACATTACCTGCACTCTTACCAAAGCTAAAGCTTTGGCAGGAAGTCCATTTTGTTCTATGGTGTTTAGTCTCCTGGTCCACTAGCGCCTCTACTGCCTATGTGGTAGCTCTACATACTGTGAGTATGACTGATTACACTCACACAGAACCGCCAACCGTGAGAACTGCAATGAGACCACAGCTACAGCTGTGTCTATACTGCCTTACAAAGGCAAAGTGCAGTAACGTTTGGTCAAAATTGAGTTAAGACTGGAATCGGACCTTGTGACATTTGTTTATTTTGTGACAAAGTTTCCTGACTCAATTGTGCTCCATTTTTGAAAAAAACAATGTCAAATTTGCAGTTACTACAAAATCCAGGGAAAAAAACAAGGCGAGTGAAGTATGGGCTTTGGTTTTGTTTGATTGACTTTGACTGTAGATACTTAGATACTTAAGTCTTTATATTATCCCAGGCTAGCAAACAGTGCTTCTAGTCAATTACACACAGACACAGACTGTTTTGTCAGTGGTTATGGTTCTTAACCATAAAAATGTCCTTCCAACAAGACATTACCACTAATCTACCTATAACACATTTGGCTGGACAGTTGAAAAACTTTAAAGGCATTTGTATGCTATGCTTTGCTAGTATAGCTCACTTGCTGAAAACAAAGACTGGTACTGGCAGATTTTTAACCAATCCCACTCAGTTGGCCTACTCTTTTGCTGCGGCTGCTCAGACCATAATATTAACCAATCCCTTAAACTCTTGCGACTACTCAGTTCTTGTTGACTGAATGCTGCAATCAATGGATCCCAGAGGCCATTGCAAGGTTTTAGAGCAGTTAATGAAGTGGTGAATATTACTTTATAATGCATAAGTAAACTTTTTTTGTATAGCACATTGTAAAAAAACAGGAGTTATACCAAAGGGACTTGTCAGCTGCTATACAGGTAAAAATTTGACTGCAGATGCAATTTTTATTCCATATTCTGGTCACTCAGTACTCTCAGGCCGACCGTATAGGCCAATGAACTACCGGCGATCCCAATTGCAAGGTTTTGGTGCACAGTTTGACAATGAAGTGGTGGATATGAAATTGTAACGCAGAGTCAAGTCAAATTAAGTCAACTTCATTTGTACAGCACATTTAAAAACAACAGGAGGTACAAACAAAGTGGCTTGTCATCGTATTTGGTTGAACAGAGAGACAAAGTCCCGCCCCTTTCGGTGAACCACCATGGGACGTTATTTTGGAAAAAATATGTACAGTAGTCAATGGCAACTGGCAATAACCTTTTTGATCCCATTTGAACCCAGCCATGAATTAGATATAAGATGTTTGTCAAGTCAAAAGATAATTTTGCATTGTATTAATTGCATTTGTGACATAACCGTTGAAGATAAGAGTGTGAAAATACTACACACCCAAAAATTGTGTGAGTGAAAACTATATGTAAATTGATGAATATCACATGGGAAATTCATGGCACTTTTCAAACGGGATCAAAAAAGCATTAGTCTTTAAATTTCTTCTGAAATAAGGACCCCTGGAGGACAATGGTAGGAGTGTTATTTAGCCTCTCTACGAAGGCAAAATCCACCTTATACAAATTGGAAGTGAAGCAGGCTGCAGTGTCGGCCTGTCTGTTGGTTGTATGCTTAACACAGTCACTTACTTCATAGTTACTGCTTCGTTTCAAACAGTCAAACAAGAAAAAACTGCTCTATTGAGTGCTCAGTAACTCCCCTATAACCGAGATATTTGTGTAGTGACTGTGAACTACTCTTTAATCGTAGTGAGAACGATTTTTTGAGATACATTTGACAAATAATTAAACATAGGCCTTGATCCCATTGTTTTGTAAAGGTAAATCATGTTGTGTCAGAATACTTTCTATCCATTTTCAATCACCTATCTGGGTCAAGGCTGTGTGGGTGCAATGCTATAGGATGATGGAAATCACAACTGAAACCCCCTTTCCCTATAGTTGATGGCTATTTTTTAAGTATTTACATTGCTCACTATATTGAAATGCACTGAAATGCAAAGTAGCTGAATGAATGAAAATGCATGCCAGCCTTTTAATTTCCAGTAGACCTCAATCTGCAGTTCTTCAAAACCCCACCAGATAGAGACATTGTTAGGTCAAATTCAAAACACCTCCTTTATACAAGCCTGTTTTTTCCAGGTTGAAGGCTTTGGTTAAAGGGTCACAATATAATGAAAGTTATTTATTTCACTAACCACTGTGCAAACAACAAAAGCTTCACCCTGCTGCAGACATTAAAAATACTAAAATACTAAACATTCAGATACAGTGATACACAGTCTGCTGAATGAGCCTGACAATAGTCTGTATAAGAAATGGAGTTGTCTAGGAATCAAGGTTTGAAGCCCGAGTTGTGTAGGACATGCATTTAATGGGGCTCACAACCTCTATATCCATTGTTTTGCGTTGCATTTTGTGTGTTACATCAGGGAACTTATGCTGAAGGGAAATACCAGAATATGGATGGAGGATTTAGTCTGTTATCAGGAGGGGTTTATGTGGTTTCACAGACAGTGCTTTGAATATGCATGCAGAATAATTGGACATTTTGGACATATGCATCTCAGTAACATTAATAGGCTAATTTTAAAGACTGTATTTTAAAATGTCACAGTAAAGAACTATCATAATGAACAGTGAGTGAATTCCATTTAGCTGATTCTGTTTCAGGGTCCTGGTCATTTTCATGCTGGCACACTGTCAAGGCATATCGGCACAATTGAATAGAACAAAGCCATTATGAATGAAACCTGCTTTTCTTCTATGGCAAGTCAAAATGTCTGCTGAAATAAATTTGTATTTACAATCTATTTGATTTTAAAAACAAAACAAATTTGTGTAACAAACAAAGCCATTGGAGTTAAGGCAACATATGCCGCCACATTGTTCCCATACTTAAAATTAACCATTTGTCAGCGATTGGATTTTTGGGTCCACCTTCTGGTGTTAATTAAGAATAAACAACGCAACATGATTTAACTGCATCTCTGGTTTGTATTAGACATAACAATAACTTTTAAATTCTAAATTTTTGGTCACGCAGCTCTGAAGTCAAATTAGTCCCATTTATTACCAAAATTGTCAGGTATTTTGTGTAAAACTTTAACCTGTAAAATAATTGGAAGAATGGGTCAAGATGTTTAGGTAGGCTAGATAAACTCCATTATAAACTCAGGGTTAATATATAATGACACATTTAAGTGATTTCCATAGCGGATGAAGATTAAAACAAATGTGCTGCCAATGGCAATAACAACCCCAAACAGAACACCAATGACTGTTGTTACATTAACAGTGAACAGTGTTTTTTTTTTTTTGTATGTGTTTTTTTTTCTGCTTACGATGCTGCGGTTTCTTGTCCGTTATTGAAACTAAAGGCATTTACCGACACTCCCTAACAATTTGCTGAGAGTCATCAATTATGCAGGGTAGCCGCACGCACTGGGAAGGAAGATAGCAGCAACAATATGGCGACAGCCGCAGTTACTCTCGACTGTTTTCTATATCTGCAGTTCAGTGACAGCTGTCAGGATTTCTGTTAATGCGAGAAAAAGTAAGTAGACTGTGTTTTCTGCTTTGCCCGGTGTGCCGTGTCGCGGGATGGATGCAGTCCCACTTTGTCGACTGACTGCATCCCAGTGCCGCAGAGCGGTCCCTCTCTCTCAGCATCTTTTTCCTGGTGTCTGTGGAAGGTTCCTCGCCAGTACATTGGGAGAACATGTATGCGAGCTAGCAGTTGGGAGAAGGGCAATGTGCGATTTTTTTTTCTCCCTCCCGAAAAGGGAGAACGAGGATTTGCGACGCGACGCGGATAGAAAACAAGGGGAGACGGCGGGTTATTTGGGGTGTTGGCCTGCCGCTGGATGGAATGACATTTCACTGTGTCAGAATGTGAAACATACGCATATGGGATGTAGAAGTGAGATCACGTCAAACTTCTCCGAGTGGCGACAGTCACCCGTCTGCATGCTCCGAGTGCACCATTAATGCGTCGCTTGCAAAACATTTTTACGGATCAATTTTCATCGCTACCATTATTTTATAACTATGATAGTTTTGCGCCCCCCCCCCCCCCCCCCCCACACACACACACACACACTCTGCGCCCCCTCCTTCTCGCAATTTCGTTGGAGACTGTATTGCGTGAGGAGGTAGGTGCGTCTTTAGTTTGGCAGTCCTCAAAGGGGCCGCGGCACCGTTTTCTGCTATTTTCACGCTGTCTCATCCATTAAAAACATGTCCCCCATCACGGTATTACTCAATCAACCTGCACCACACGAGTCTCTGGGTCTATGTCGCCCAGACTGTCTATACGGGTGTGGTGTAGCCTTGAGGCTCTTTTACTTTCTCTCTTTTTTTTGTTGTTGTTTTTTTTTGGTTGTTGCTGTAAATAATTACAATTTGTTCTATGCGTGCAATTTAGGCGGTGCGGGTGTGCTGTGGGTTGCTTTGATATGAGGCCACAGGGTGTGTTGTTCGGACATGGCTCGTACGTTCAACTGACCTATATGAGTTTGTTAGTTCGAGCATATAGCAGCAATAAACCACACTGCAGTATTCTAGGCTTTGGCCCTATAGGGCAGCGGCGCGCCTCGCTGTTAAACAGTGGACTTCGCTGGGGGGCTACACGGGCTGCAGATCTCTCTCATGTAACGAACCGCACTGGCATGACGAGAAAACGCAACGCGGTGCGGAGGGGAGCGGCGGTGAACGGGGTAGAAAGTTCTCCGGGAAATAGGAGGAGGTTTTCTTTATTTGTCTCTACAGTGGTCTTGGTGTCCCATGCTTCACAATGTCCGCCTCCCCTCCTCGTCCCTCATATGTCCTTTGAAGATAAATAAAATAAATAACGCGTTAAACTGAATTAGCATCACTCATCGACGTTTCCAGTCAGGACGTCATAACTTTACCTGAAATCGACTCCACTCATGGCACCCACACCCCGTATAGCCGACAGGATGTGAGAGGCCTCTTAAATATTTGGCTGCCACAGTTATTCACTCGGTGATGTTAGACTTGGCCCTACCTATTCTCGGTGATGCTGTGAATTTGGACTGAGGTGACATCTAATGCCGGGCAACATTAATACGGCACCCCTGAATGAAGGAGGTGTAAGTTATTTGCCCGCCCACGTGACTCAGACGCGAGTGCCCCGTACACCTCCTCCTCCTCCTCACCCGGCACCGTGTCGTAGCGGCGTCCGGTCAGCCCCATCGGGTGTCAGGTCGTCATCATCATCATCACGGTGACTATAGAAAGACGAGAGAACATCTTTCCAAGCTGACGGGACGGAGGCCGCGGTGCGTTTGGGTGTCTTTTCTCCGCGCAGAGGACGCAGCGTAGGAGCGTTTCTGCTAAATACCGCACGGCGTTCAGGCTGTCTGTTCCCTGGGAGGGAATTGCGGGATTGCCGAGGTTGTCAGTTCCCGCTGTCGTCCATCTGTTTCTAGTTCAGGACTCACTTGGCTCATAACGGATTTCACGGAGCCGAGAGACGTGATGGGGTCGTGCGCTTCTAGAATCCACCGGCTAACGGACGTAAGAGCGAATTCCGACTAGCGTTTCTAAATTAACATGCATCGGTCGGATTGTTGCGTTCAATGTCCTGTTACTGACACGCTGGGGATCGGACGCATTGGGAAGCATACGTAACATTTCAGTCCGGTCGCCGTGCAGTTTAGCTGCCTGGTTTTAGGAATGCCCCGGCGCTGTGTGTACAGTGTAGGCTCCACGCACTGCTGGTCATGCTATTGCATCCTGGTTTGAATCACCTTGACGGTAGATCAATCGATGTAGCTCTGGTTGAAAGAGACTTTGAGGTTGGGTTACTTGAATCGGACTTCATCCCTCTCCTGTTGGTTGTGCTTTTTTCCTCGAAGATACGCTGCTGTTGGATCTTAATCTGACTGTGGATTTTTTTTTTTCCCTCCTGATTTCTTTCTGATTGCTTTCCAGGTCTGTACCCTTGTCATTGTCTCCATGAATGTTGCGGACACGGTCCGTCTAATATTTGACAGTCTTAACTGTGAATTAACAGCATGGCCATTAGCCAACATGGGGAGAGAAATCCATCTAGGAGGCTGAGAGATGCAGTTGATAATGTTATTACAACCTTACTGTTTAAACAATGAGTCAGAGCCGCAGAGGTTGAATCATTTCTTTTGATTCATTTTAGTTACTGCATTTTTGTATGCTTGATTACCAGTCAGTCAAGTACAATACATAAGAATGCACACTTCGTGGCCACTGTTGGGTTCACGTATACAACTCTAGGCCAGGTGACAATTAATTTAATAGGTTTTCATTTTTTTTCAAGCAAAAAAAAGGGGCAGGTGGATGTGTTCTAAAAACAACAACAAATGTTTACAATGTATTTAAAAGACAACCCAATATGATCCTCCAACAAATTAATTGCCAACATCTCAATCATTATCATGCAATAAACCCCACCTAACCATTGTTTCTTTACCACAAATCCCAGTTCCATTAACTTATATCTGTATACCTATATCTGGACAAAGTAAACTCCAAAACAAATTCACAGTCAGGGGCCTTGATACAATATCAACTCATTAAGTTCTTACAGTGAACAAGTAGCACTCGACTCTTTGCTAACTCATATGTCTGTTTTACTTGGCTTCGCTTAAGATTATGTGACACCTTTTCATTATGCACAGGACAGATATCATGTCATATCCTGTATCCTGGGAGCCACTTTTTCAATTATTTTATATCCATCGTGAGTGAGAGCTGTTTGGACTTCACTAGCGAGACCTCCAAGCTAAAATAACGTTCTTAAAGTGCAGTGACTACTGCAGCTGCAGACCTGCTGTCTATTCTCAGTGAGACCAGCGGTGCTATCAACACATTAATATCCCATGTAGGCTTTTATTGTTAACATCAATACTATGGACTCAATGCTGCATTTGGGCATGGATAGATGCAAAGGAAGTGTCCTGAGAAAAGGATGAAGCGTTTATAATTTGTGAGCATAAACACAGCAGGACTAAAGTCAACTTGTCTCCTTGAGAAGCAAAAGGGAATTCAACACTGTCGCCTGTATGTGCTGGGTACTTGAGTTTAGCATTTGTGGATAGTCATTAGGGTTGATGGAGAGAGCAGAGATAGTGCCTATTGGCCCATGTTCCAAATGTTTGCATTTTTTTCAGCTTTATTTTGCTTTGTTGGCGTTCCCTGCCAACACTAGAACATTCCATCTGTGAGGCTTTGTGCAAAACTGATAAGGGATGCAAAGCAACTGGTCTATACTATATAGCCCCCATCAGTGTTATTAATACAATGGGACTGGCAATTAAAACACTAGATGAAATTATTTTAAAGGATGCAATGATTTTTTTTCTTCATTTATCTGTCACTCTTCCATTTGATCAGTGCCTTATGCTCACACTTTCTCCCTCTGTGTCCCTCTCGTACTGTCAGAGCTGTAAGTCTGGGATGGAAAACAAATAAAGAAGAAATAGCTGCAGGATGAAAACATGGCCGCACCCATTATGGCAACCCCAGGCCCTCACAGCTTCAAGAAATTCACTCCGGAGTCTCTTATTAACATCGAGAAGCGCATCAATGAAGAGAAGAACAAGAAGCCACCCAAGCCCAGATCGGACAGTAGTCACCGGGACACGTCTGATGAGAATGATCCCAAGCCCAACAGGGACCTGGAGGCTGGGAAGAGCCTGCCGTTCATCTACGGCGATGTTCCTCCTGGAATGTCGGGCACACCGCTGGAAGATTTGGATCCCTATTATCTGAACATGAAAGTAAGTAAGACACACGGGCCAAATGCACTACCCATGGTTTCCCCCAAACAC
The DNA here is from genome assembly GCF_963514095.1 of Eutrigla gurnardus. Classification (NCBI taxonomy): domain Eukaryota; kingdom Metazoa; phylum Chordata; class Actinopteri; order Perciformes; family Triglidae; genus Eutrigla; species Eutrigla gurnardus. The sequence goes on along the minus strand of NC_139916.1, from coordinate 18,553,510 downwards.
TCAAATCAAGAAACATTTGTTTTTTTGTAGTGGAGAGGTTTATGGATAGTGAAAAGTTTTACTGATTGTGTTGTTATTCAGCTGTGGTGCTGAACCTTCAAATTGGCTTTGTTTTTTCCTTTTCCTCATGTGAAATACATGAGTAACAGACTCAGGTTTCATATACATTTATTAAAAATAGAAGTTATTATATTCACCAGAGAGATATGGATATAATCATGCAAAGATGACCTTGAGACAATTAAGAGCTTTTGAGGTTTTTAGTCACTGCTACTGGGTTTCTTTTTAATTATTTGATCATACAAGGCCTGCGGTGAGTTTTGTTTAGTACACTTGTACAGTCCAAACAGAGGCAGAGGGACGTAGTGGCTCTGATCCTGCAACACTGCAGGCTCGATGTGGAATGTAGTTCTCACCCAGTGGTAATTCTCATAAAGGTTTCTGCAGTGAAACAGCAGAAACACTTTGAACAATCGTCATGGCGACAACACACGCTGTCACTCAGAACACACTGAGAGGAAAAATACTACCATCAAATACCAATACACAAGTTAGACACTTTTCATCTTAACAGTTTGAATAATTGGAGTGACTTCACACAAATCAATATTTTCTTTAAAGAAAAGAGTGATATTGTTATGTTTATTTTATAACATACCAGTTTTTTAGGTAAACAAGAAGGAATGAAAATCAGCAGTTTGCTTCAATAGATATATATTTCTCAACAGTTTCTTCGGTGGAAAATTCACATTACAGATGCAACTGTATAGGTCTTTGCAGATTGGGTTGCACCCTCAACCCGGCCTCTCTCAATGAGAGACCAGGATCCACAACATGGTCTAGAAGTGTGGCCCTTATTTCATTGAAGGTTACAGGTTTTCCTCCATGTAGAACTCTCCCTGCCACTCTTCTCCCTCCAACCCATCATCTTTGGTCCATTTCCTAAAAATGGCTTGCTGAGCTTTCCCTATATCTATATGTGTTCACTACCAAGTCTAAAAGAAGACACCAGCTTAGGCTTTCAGCTAAAATTACAATTATCAGTGTTTGAAATGCATCGGGCTGAAATCATTCTGGTTTGAATGTGTGGTTTACAGTTTTGACAGCAGTGTGTTTAGAACAAAGTGCTGCTAATCCATAGTGTTGTGCAGGTTGTGGTTAAAGCCAGGAGAGAAGTGTGGAGAGTTTTGAAAACTGTGTTCAAGCAATGAAAAACAAGCTAGCGTTTGGTCCACATGAACTGTTGGTAATGCAGACTGTAGTTAGAGTTTTGCACATGCAGCTTGTAGCCGCTGTCGTTAAGCAATTGAAAAAAACTGTAATTATCTGTGTTGCATGGAAGGTGATGTCATATCATTTATGTTTATGTGCCATCAATACTGTAGCTAATTAAATTATTTTGTGTCAAAATACACTTAGTTGACAAATGACAAGAGCTCTGTCCAAAAGTAGGTGTGACTGATAGCTTCCCAGCATGCACAGGGGCAGTGGGATTATTATAATTGTATCTAAATTGCTGTGCTATGAGTGGTCTTTCCACAATGTTGTACGATGAATTCAATACGAGCGAATAGGATTACGCCACAAGTTATGTTATGCACTATCGTATGACCATATGATGCACTGTCATACGATTCTTTGAATTTCACTGAGTTGGAAGCAGTGGGAACTATTTCCAAAATCCTGTCTCTTGTATCAAAAATAAAATGAATTGGGATGAAGTAACATATTTGAATTGTAATTAAGTGTAAAAGATTTAACTCAAATTATCTGAGCTGGCTATAGCTGGCTATATATAAATATAGACTGAAGATATTCAGTCTATATTTCTTTGCGTTTGTTTTGTTTACAATTTACAGAACCCATGACTTTTTATAGACATTGTATTTTCTTCTTTATATTATCATAGCTGTCTCTTCTATTTCTATTAAATACATTGTGAGAAATGCAAAAAAAAAAAAAAAAGACTTGTATGTTAACACATACTTGGCTAAAGAAAAGGCTGATTCTGACAAAACGGCTTTAAACCCATCCTAAACCTTAAACCACAGCGAAGCATAAGAGCGGCATTCCTTATGTTTGCATGTGTATGTTGACACATTTATAGCAACATGGGCATCTGTAGTTTTTCTCTCAGCTTTTTTTAATAAACATTGCAACTACGTTTAATAATAACAACGTTGAAGCTTGTTTCGGTGTTATTGTTAAAATAATCTCCTCATCTAAGGAACACCAACTACTGAATTAATGTGATACAAACTCAAATCCTCGTATTTTCTCTCCAAATCATGCAATTCTTATTAATGAGAGACGAGATTTCAAGGCATTTTAGGCTTGTGTCCCATTCAACCTCTAGCTTGGCTGTGCTCTCACTGTACTCTCCACTAGTGAAAGAGGAGTGAGGAGTGAAGGCAGAAGATGGCAGGGGAGGACAGGAAGTGGATAAAAAGGAGCAGGAGTATGCTGTAGTGCCTTCAGCTGTGTAAACATGTGGACTAGCCAGTCTCCTGTGTGGTGACAGTGATAATGTGTAAGAGAATCTGCGGCCTGTACAGCAGCAAGAAGCCCAGTCAGCAGGACTGGCAGTCTCAGCCAGCAGCACTGGGGCGGATGAAATTATCAAGTGTATGTGCCTTTTGTGATCTATTGATCCACAGCCCTAGTTCAGCGGTGGCCACAGGAAGGGTTACGTTCTTGTCTTATTATCCTTCCCCACTTTGCTAATTGTCCAGCGCATGCTTCTTTAACTCTTCTTACTTTCCTCTGTGGCATCTCACTTTGGTGCTCAAAGCAAAGTTGCTGTGGTGTTCGGAGCTTTTTGTCTCAGCCGTGTGACGGTTTGTGTGCACAAGAGACTGCATTGAGAAGTAATAACAATACAAGATCATTTCAAAAAGGTGTTTTTTGATTGTAGATTAGAGCAGAACTTAGGCTCTATGTTGAAAAGCTTGCATGAAAACTCACCCAGATGAGTAAGCAATGGTTAAGAGTCTCAAAGATTTCCAACGCACCGTAGTTAAAATATGTTCCTCTGAACAGTTTGATTTCCAAATTGTGATATATATTATTTGTTTTTGAAATATGAATTTGATAATAAACTCAGTCATATATATGCATTTGTATGGCCCCAACCACAAAAATACCAATTCATCTTTTTCTCAAATTTTCATTGGCAATAGTTGTGAAATATGTCTTACATTACACTCCAAAGCAAAAGATGGTTAATCTACAGAATTAATCTTATTTCCAAATGGTTGTTGGTCTGAATTGTGCACCATTAGAAAGATTAGTGAATACTTTGTTAGCTGATGTAATATCCAACAGAATTATTGTTTGGTAATGGATGATTGCTACAGATGCATGCAGGGATGTTGTGCCTGTATAATGAGTGTTAAGATGAGATCCATTAGAATAAAAGTGTGTTTGTGATCGTTAACACATCACTTTGTTTGCTGGGTCTTGAGCAGCTCCACTGGTGCAGTCATGGCTACGGTGCCTTGCTGAAGGGTACACCTTTAGGGAATTTTAAAGGGGAGGGATGGTTTTGTGGGCTTTCAGACTGCCAGCTATTATGTGTATCTAGGGTATTGCTTATACCACATGTGTATCAGTAGAGGTTCTGGCTTCTCTTCATTTTGCTTAGTCAACATCTGCTAACCTCATCATACGCATCCATGTGTTGTGTCAGCAAGTTCCCTAAGAGTCATAGGTTAGGACCTCGCTGTCCCTCTCCATCTTACTATCATTCACGTCGAACATTTTCCCAATCCATTAATGTATTTGTCCTTTATCATAACTGAGGAAGTACCTCCAAATGTGTTCAGCGTTAGCATCCATTTTTCCTCCGCTGTTCTTGACCTCACCTTTCCAGGTTGCCCGTCTCCTCTACTCGACCGACAGTCATCCTATCGCTCACCATTGCACTGTATGTCAATGAGTGTGTCAGCTGCAGGAAACCTGATCACAGCACTCATGCATCAAAGAGAGGAAGAGGGGGCACTGGTGAGGAAGAGAAATGCAGCGTTGCAGTTCTTGTTTTCCCTTGTGATGGGGAGAGGACTGCCTGGGCTTTTCAAATGTCTAATGTGATTAGGCAATGTTAAAGCTGCCGTGGTCATACAGGAAGAGCAGGACAGGATGGATGATGGGCATACTTGTGTTTTAGCTTGCACTGTGTACATGCACACATCTGTGTGTGTGTGTGTGTGTGTGTGTGTGCATACATGGAAATGCAGCCATATGATTTAGCTTGAATTGGCGGCTATGGACAAAATGCCGTTTGAACAGCTTTCAGGTTTTATTGATGCAGAGGCTTTCCTCTCCTCCTTAATGTGGCATTTAGGACTTTCATATTACAGGAGGGTGCAGCAGACCAGTCATTTCTGTTCAGACTTCTGTAGGGCTGCAGCTACTCGTGAGCACACAAAGGGAGCTCACGGCTAAAGCACCAGCAGCCTCTGAATCTCAGCACTGTACGGTAGTACTGTACACACCATTACATTATGTTCCTGTCCCACCATATCTGTCTCTGTGTGCATTTCTGTCCATTCCCCTGCTTTCCCCCCTCTCCCAACCGCCGCCTCCTCTCTGGCGTTTTTTTTTCCAGGGTGTAGTGTAGTAAATTAGAGGGATGGCCAGGCTTTAGTGCTCTGTCTGAGTCCTTAGTCTCTGATGACACAGCATCCTCCTGTACTGGGATGAGTGTGGAAGGGATGGGTTGGGGGTGGGGGGTAGAGTGTGTGTGTGCTTCCACTGCTGGCTAGGTTGGTATTAAGAAGCAGGGTGGGGTAAGGAGGGGGAAGTGGGGTTTTGCAGCACAGCATACAGGTAAAGAAGTGGGATGATGCATTTTTTTGATTGCAGTCATACATATTTTGGTGAGACATTACTGGTGAGTCCTCACTGCAGTGGGCTCAGTCAGAAGCACATGAGTTATGTTTTCCGGCTATAATGCAGTTTTCCGGTAAAAGTTGCTTGTGAGATCTGTGCAATTTTTGTCACAAAGTATCAAAATGTCATAGATGGACAATGTGAAGGCTGTTGATATTTTTGGGTCTTTGTAAATTGAATCAAGATGCACTTAGTAAATTCAAGGTGCGTGTTACAGAATGGGCATAAAGTCCAGATAATAATTTATGTGTGTCATGTTTTCTCTTTCCAATCTGCAAAGAGGCTTGTGAATCCAGATCCATTTCTTAAAATATCTTTTACGCTCTGATATGCACTATGTTTCTGAAGGTCATTTAGGGCTCCAAATATCAATTTATTGAATTATTTTTTGCAATAAATTGATGAATAGTGTATTAAATATGTAGTGGTTATTACAGTTTCCCTGTGCCATGGATTGTGTTCTTGTTGAAAAAAGACAATCTCAAAGAAAAACCTGAAAACCCTAGGTTACTACTTTATTTGAGTTGATATATTAAACATGGAAAAGAATCAAATTCACACAATGTTGGCGATTACAAGTTGTCTATTCGATGTTGTTTTTATCAATATTTTTGGCCTCAAGTTTATTGCCATAATCGCATAGTTGTACAGTCCAAATCTGCAGTCAGGTTTGTGATGTAGGCCAGTTCAAGTCAGGCAGGGGTCCTGGGATGTTTAAGAGAAGTGCAACACCCCCTCCTCATGATTTAGTCTCCATTGTTTCCCTGCTTATATCTCACTCAGCTCTCTCTCTCTCTCTCTCTCTCTCTCTCTCTCTCTCTCTCTCTCTCTCTCTCTCTCTCTCTCTCTCTCTCTCTGTCTATCTATCTATGTCTCTGTCTCATCCTCCTTTATCCTCAGTTTCTGTCTCTGCTGCATGCCTACCCAGTCCTCCTCCTCCCTCCGTCTACCCATCCATCTTAGGTTTGGCTGTCTCTCCTCTGCAGCTCTCTGGCTTTCTGTTCTGCATCACTCCCCCTCCACCCCTCATCTCTCTCTCTTTCTGTCTCTCACTCACTCTCTCTCTCTCTCTCTCTCTCTCTCTCTCTCTCTCTCTCTCTCTCTCTCTCTCTCTCTCTCTCTCTCTCTGGCTCTCTTTGCTGCTGTCCCATACCCTGCAAGCCCCTTCCATAGTGCTGTTCCAGTATTCCTCCTCCTCCACACACTCACGCACACACACACACACACACACACACACACACACACACACACACACACACACACACACACACACACACACACACACACACACACAACACACACACACACACACACACACACACTGTCCTTGCAGCTGCATTCTGCCTCCTGATTCTTGCATTATGTGCGTTTTGCCTTGAGTGCTCTGTGGAGAATTATGAACATTTCACCAGCGCTGCAGCAAATAAGTGTTCCTTACAGTAGAGCACAGAGCATATTGTATACAAGTATGGATGTATATTATGTAGGCAGATCAGTGTTATAGTGATGTGTGTGTGTGTGTGTGTGTGTGTTTGACTTCAACAAAGATTGTGTTACATGGATATTGTTTTATGATCCATAGTACCTGTCCACTACTAGTCACTCAATATTTAATGTGAATAGATGCAATTATTCCTCATTTTGCTACCTATTGCAACCAATAAATCAATCAGTGCTAAGAATTTAAACAATCAAGAATATATCAACCAACAGTATGGTGTATGCATTGTTTCAGTGGTTGGACAATAATTCCATACTACAGTGAACTGTAATCAGAGCCCATGATGTGTGGACAGAATGGTTTCCTATACAGCAGGAACAGCACTATATATAATATAGAATAATAGATTTTCATCCATCAAATTCACAGTATCTTCTTCCTCTTGTGCAGAATTAACTGACTTCTCTGACAACTAATCTCTGACTGCATAGTTTTGCTCATATTTGTGAATTGAAATAAGTTGTCTGATCTCATCAGAGCAGTCTATTTTATTTTTAGGCTACAGCCCTTTTTTAATACAAGAATGTGACAAGAGCTTTTATGTTTAATCACATACATTTTGGCATCATTTCATCCTCGTCCATTCACGATTCAAATAATTGACTTATATTTGTTTAGCTTGTGCTGTGAAAATAGCCCATCACAATGAAGAAAAGAGACGAAAAAGCTGATTTTCTGCCTAAATTGAATTGTACATTTTTCTGAACATTTCTAAATTTCCATATGCTGTAGCCTATGACCAACATTGAAACCTAGACTCAATAAGGACAAAGCAGACAAGGACAAACCAAGTCTTTTTGGAAGGTTTCTATAAGATGTGTGTGTCTGTATATCTATGCATGCTGTAAAGCACTATATCGCTCATTTTACATCCTCTCCTTCCATCCACATACTGTATTTGCTTGGTCAGCATAACACTTGACCTGTAAGAGAAAGATTTACACTTCCCACAGGACTGGTTGTCCTGTGTGTTCCTGATTGTATTGTGTTGATTGAGTAGATATCATTATTTTATTGACAGGGAAGATAGTGATATGATATTTTAAGAAGTGCAGAGGCTCTATAAGCAAAAAAAGAACAGGAAACGGAAAGTGAGGTAGAGAGGGGAGTCTTCTAATGCAGAGAATACATTTTGTCTTTCCCCAGACTGCAGACGCTATTTTTAATTTAATTAGATTTCAGGACACCACTCGTCTCAGGACCACCCCCCCACCCCCCCCCCCCCCCCCCCCACACACACACACACACACACACACACACACACTCCTTCTAGTGTTTCCCATGCTGTGGACCAGAAACGTGTGCTGTTGTGTGTGTTTTGCTAGTTGCTGGTGCTATAAACACACTGAAGACCTTCTATTATACATGCATGCTCATGCTATTATCGATATCACTGTGAGTGCAGTGATCATTATATCCAAACATAAATGGCAAGCAATATAGAGTGGGCTTTTTGATCTGCTGTTATTGAATGCATGTTCTCTGGTGCGTACTGTGACAACATTATTATTTGTAAATTGAAGTGGAGTTTTTCAAAAACCCTAACCCTTAAAATATTTGAAATATTACTGTATTTTTTATAAAAATGTTTATAACTTCATTTTGAATGTAATGGACATTAATATCTTAAATTCAAAGTGAAGAAAGCTTCTGATATTATTTGATATTTTCATTGTTCTCTAATACTGGTTACATACAGGACAATGCAATGCCTGTATGTAACCTGTAAATATTGACAGGCAACATTGTCAGCGGTGTCATAAATACACTTGAGGGGATGTGGTGAAGCGGGGGAAAAATACCAGTACTCTAGGCATTCATGACAAATATGTCAATGACAATCTGTGAGTTTAGTATCCCAGATGTCCATTTGTTTACAAATAATGCTAATACTTCTTTCTCAGACCCCATATTCTCTTTGTCCAAAATTGGGCACAAACATTCACAAACAACACACACAGGCAGGCACTAACAAACAAACAAACACACAGTGCTGAAATGCACACTGCTGCCTCACCCCAGTGCACAGCCCCACTTGGCCCAGTGATGTTTATGGATAGGGAGTGGTTGTTGAGAGCCTAGAGTCAGCAGATCTGCCCCTGATCGATGACAGCATTTGCGGTTCTCTTCCAGTTAAAGCTTTAAACTTGGGGCGAAGAGAATCGCTTGGCCACGAAGAGGGAAGAGCTTCCCATGCACCCGTCTGCTGATCAAAGAGCAGCTGTCATGGTAGAAAGCTCGCCAGGACAGAGACTCGATCCGACACAACTCGGACGGTCCCAGGTGACAGGCCGCATCCATCACTGGAGTAAACCTTGCGTCCCCATCCTCCTGACTACCTGCCCCTTTCCATGGCTTTATAACCTAACCTATACTGTTTTAATCCTGTGTGCTTTGTACGGTGTAAGGATTGTATTACCCAAAGTACTTGGGTAGTAGATTTCAGTATGATGGCAATCAGCCCTGTAGTGTAGAGTACACCACGACTCCGAGGGGAGCTAAGGACTTCTAGGTCAAGCTACATTCATCTCTTTCTTTTTTAGATTAGCAAATGTTTTCAGCCCATTTACTATGATGCATGTGACATATAATATGTCCTCGAGATGTTCTAACTGTCTTGTTATCTCTCTCTGTCTCTCTCTCTCTCTCTCCACAGACATTTATAGTCATCAACAAAGGGAAAACACTCTTCCGCTTCAGTGCCACGCCCTCCATGTACATCTTAAGTCCTTTTAATCTACTTAGGCGAATAGCTATTAAGATTTTGATACATTCATATCCTTTCAAGTGATTCATTTTGCCGTGTGTTGCAGTGAATGAAAACAAGACCTTTCAGTATTTCCAACATGTTTCCATTTATCAGGAAAGCGAATGCACTGTAATCCGTAAATCACCGTCTTCAGATTTCAGTTGTGTCATGGGCAGCACTGTTCAAACTTTCCTTAACTGTTTCCTCACGTTATTCAGCATGATCATCATGTGTACGATTTTGACCAACTGTATATTTATGACATTTAGTGACCCCCCAGAGTGGTCCAAACAAGTAGAGTAAGTACACTTCCATATTACTTCTTTATTTCTATGCGTTTCATGTGTCACCGTTGTGTCACTCTCTCCTCTCTTTATATTCAAGGTATACCTTCACAGGTATCTACACGTTTGAGTCGCTCACAAAAATGGTTGCTCGAGGCTTTGCTATAGATGGATTCACATTTCTCAGAGACCCATGGAACTGGTTGGATTTCATGGTCATCTCAATGGCGTAAGTATTTTAACTCCTAATTATTAACAATAAAAACCTTCAATAATGTGAATGATAAACAACTATGTTCAAATGTAACAGGAAATATCACCAAAAAGAGGATAGAACAAAAAGTTGTGAGACGTGATTTTTTTTATAAGACGTACTAGTTTGAAGATAACAGCAGGTTAAATCCCAAATGGACAACACAAGGCATGATATCAGTGGAACAGAGCAATCAATCAAGTTAGTGGTGGGAGTCAAATGACTGAGCCGTTTAAATTTCCGTTAAAAAATGTTACATACCGGTACACATTTTCGTATTAGTTAGAATTTGACTTACAGATTCCATCATTGTGGGGGCATAACAATTTCAATCCCGACAAACTCTTGTTTTTGCAATCTGCTGGAGACACGAGAACGAACCGGTAAACATAAACCTGAAGAAAATGTTTTTGTCAAAACATTTGGGTTGGGTCTTTCCAAACATATCATATTCCTTATCTATATGTGTTTCAGGGATAGTATTTTGGTTCACATCACCTCGACTGTGGACTTCGATTCGTTTCCAGGCTTGTAAAGGCCAGACTGACTTTTACATGCGTGAAAACCTGATTTGTTGTTGTTTAATGATTTATGGTGGGATTTAAGGTAAATTTGCTAGATATTGCAAAACAAATTCTAAAGACAATTGCCCACAGCACCTTCAATCCACATCAGTCCATCATACCGCGTTGATATGCTTATTAAAATACAATGTAACAATCTATTATTTCTCTCCTGTGTTTGGGATGGCTGCTGAATAATTGTATCTGATCCACCTTGCAGGTATATAACAGAGTTTGTAAACCTAGGCAATGTGTCAGCTCTGCGTACGTTCAGGGTTCTGAGGGCTTTGAAAACAATTTCAGTTATCCCAGGTAAGACAGTCCAGGTGTGTGTGTTTGCGGGTGGGCGAGTCACGGGGGTTGATGTTAGGTGTGGTTTTGTTTCAGTCCCTCTCCTCTCCTCTTCCTCCTTCGTTCTCTTCCCGCTGGTCGGACAGGCGATCTCTCTCTCACCGTGGTGTCCCCTCCCGGTCTTCGATGGTGGTGCTGGTGTCGTGCTCTTGCGCGTACATGCGTGCGTGCGTGTGTGTTGTTATCGTGTGTGTTGTGTGTCATGGGGTTCTGTTCTGTGTGTCATCCTACCTTGTTACAGATATATAACAGAGTTTGTGGACCTTGGAAATGTCTCGGCGCTGAGAACGTTCAGGGTTCTCCGAGCCTTGAAAACAATTTCTGTCATTCCAGGTGAGACTCCCATTTAAACACTAAGGCTGAGCTTATTTTATCTATTCCCTGTCTTTATTTCTACTTAGTTTTTCTTATTAAAAAGAGGATGTTTTAGAATTTTCACCATTTCTTGCTTTACTTTTACTTTTTTATGATGATCAAAAATGGTAGCAATACATTTTTGATAGGCTTAGCAGTCTACTGGCAGTCTTGTGGGCTCACGTGTCCCCTATGGACAGCTGGGCTTGTACAGCACATCAGGATGTCTGTATTTCTAACCCACGTTAAATAGAAGTTAATGTTCAAAACAATATATGTGATAATATGTGATAATGTAGGGGCAGTGTTTAGATATGACTTCAAAGTAGTTGACTTTCAGGATGTTATTATGAGGGGTTAGACGTACAAACTATTTAAGGAACAAACATAATCATAAGTAGTTTAAATCTGTCACCTCTTTGCACATTTTGTTTGTGTTCAGTTTTATTTCATACTTTGATCCAAATTCTTACATTCTACGACATCGCCTTCTTGTTCCTAAAGACCATTTGATTCCCTAAGACTGCCAAGCCTAATTTGACAACACATTGATGCTGCATGAAGCTTTGAGACACATGCTTTTCAGAGTTTGGCTTTAAGAGGCTTTTCTTTTGGATTTTGTTGTCTTTTATTTATAAGAGTTATTTGATTCAGGGTTCAGACTTTTTTCTTTTGAAGAGCTTTGTCCATCCTGGGAGTTAAAGGCAAACATAAAAAATAAATAAGGAACATTTTGTCTATGTGTCAAATTCCACACAGTAAACATTTTCTTATACACAATATCCACTCAAAATTATAGTTCAATAATATGACACTATGACGCTACTGTATCTCAGCAGATATACACCCACATGCACATATAGCGCACATGCACACACACACACACACACACCCACACACTACAGTACAGTACAATAAGCTCAGCCTCCAGCATACAGCACTCAGTTGTGCTCTGAGGGCTTGATCAGCACTGCAAGAGTGGGAGAAAGAGGTGCCTGGGATGGGAACGGTTCTTCAGTTAAGGCAAGGTGACCATCACAGTTTACAGACAGGTGATGCTAACACCAAGTCAATTCCTTCAGCCTTGGCGTTTAAATGACCTGCATGCCACCTCTCATTGCCCCTCCCCCCAGCCACCAACTCTTCCTCGCCTGTCCTTTCTTTCTCCTCTTCACTTCCTGCTTTCTTAACTGAGCCTGGTCCTGTGCGCTGTTTGTGGTGCTGCTGCGTTCAGTTGATTTGTTGGATGCAGTATCATAATTAACTGCAGCTAGTCAGGGATGTTCCCATAGATGGACACAAGAAGTAAAGGGAATTGTCATTTCAAACTGCCCTTGAGCCAGACACACCACATTTCTCCCTGGACAGCAGCCCACTGCTCCTAAATGCTTAGGATGGGTAAAATATAGGGGTCATATGTGTATGATGATTGGAAAATACAGTTTAAAGTTTATACTCCCATGATACAATTTCTCTTCTCCAGATAGATCCTAAATCCAGTTGCACTCTTAGAAATAAAGGAAGGACGTTTTTTTCAAGGGTCCTTTGTAAGACTAAGGACTCAAACCCTTTTATCGAAAGTACCCATATTGGAAGAAAGAGTTCTCCACGTTTTTTTGAAAGCATGGGCATTAAAACATCCTTCCAGCCCACATCCCAAAAACTGTGATTATGAACCATCCTTGTTGTGGGTTGCCCTGCACCACATCAGCCTCGGCCCTTCAGTTGCCTTATGGCGTGGCTCTCATGTCCCCAGACTTAGCTGTAAAATTAAGACCAGTTATAATGGAGAATGATCTGTTATATGCAAAAGGGATCTTGGTAGAACCGGATGGGTGGGTTCTAGATAAAACCCTTGGAATGTAAAACTGTTCTCGATATAACCCCCTGGTTGGATTCTTGGAAGCACCCTAAGAAGGTGGAATGTTTCTGGATAGAACCTCCAGAGAGGGTTCTGAGTGGAACTATTACACCATAAAATGGTTCTCTGTAGGACCTCTAATAGGGGGTTCTTGGTGGAGCCGTTCACATATATAATAAAAGTTCTACCAGTAACCAAAAAGGGTTCTCAAATGAAGACAAGCCAAGGAACCCTTTATTGTTCTAGTTAGCACATTTTATTTCTAAGAGTGCAGTGCTGTCTGTTCCTAATGAATGGAGAGCTTTTCTGCTGTTTCAGCTGCTATCAAGTATTTACTGTAAAGTGAAATTGTGTCTTTCTGATGGAAACATCCCATACAGCTGCAGTGTTTGTTGTGGTTATTTGTTTAGGAAAAAAATAAAATTGATTGCGTCTATGCACTATTGTAGTCAAATCAGTGTGCAGTCATTAAGAAATAGATAATCATGTCTTTAATTTTATTGAATGTTTGTTGAAGTATCTCTATTTGTTAACGATATAGCCATTAAAATCTGGCTAACCTCCTCTTATCACTGTTGTATAATATACAAGCTTTGCCCCTTTGCTTTTGTAATGTATTTGGGCTACATATGTATTTTTCTGTTATTGTTTATTTAACTCTGAGCACCAACTAGAGGATGCTTGTATGGATGTAGTTATAATAACACGTTTGGTGATATAAGAACATAACACTCACCGGCAACGTTCTAGTGTTCGCCTGACCGATCTGTTCCCACAAATGGGCTTTTCAGTCTTTGTTATAATAATGTACGTCTGACAGACGAAAAGTTCAGGGATTTTCAACTTGAAGCGATTAGAGCGACTGCACAAAAAAGAGGCTGCCACTCAGAAAAAAGACGCTATGTGGACCATTATTTTTTTTTATTTATACAGGCATTATTTATTAATCAAGTTGAAGAGTCCAACAGTTTCTGGTTTGATCAACTATGATTGACAGTGGCTGGGAACATGAGCAAACTCCCCACACTCATCAGATTCAGGTTCAATGTTGGTAAATCATGATTGGTACAGGGAAGTATGTGACAGTGACATCACGTGTTGCAACTGAGCCCTGCCCACTTTCAACCAGAGAGCACAAATAAAGATACAAATGAAAATTTAATTTCTACATTGCAAAAACCAAAAGCTTCGCAATATTGGCAGAAAATGATTTGCTTATGTCGGACCTGTTAATTTATAGTTAGAAGCTGATTGAGAAAAAAAAATCTGGTTATCAGTTAATATGCATCTACTCTTAAAAGAAGGTGCTGAGTATAATGGTGCAATATTTAGGATAATGATAATACTGAAAATTGTCAAGTAGAGCTTCGAAAGAATGTAACGGATAAAGCAAAGGAATAGAACACATAGTGTAATGGTTCTATATTATCAACATATCCTATTTGTCCTTTTTTAACAAATTCATGAACTTTATCTTTTATTTGATATTCTTGACTTTCCAATGACAAAAACATAAAGCCACATTTCTTAAATTATATCACACAGCTTATTAAACCTGTAAAAGAAAAGGCATCCAGTTAGTAACATGATATGGGAAATTATTGTGCAAGATATTGGGCACATATATAACGCAAACAAGTGGGGCATACATAGAAAAAGAGGACAGAAGACATTCAACTCCTCAGATATCTCGACTTAAACCTGCAAAATAGAGAGCTACGTTTAACACTTGAACAATAAACGTATTCTCTTCAAACAATCAACTTACTATAATTCTATATATTTTTTGCATATTGCAAATATAACCATATCTGTAAGAATCCACTATCTTTTATGTCAAACACAGCCGTTTGCCAATTGTGACCATGGAGGTGTTGACATTTCTGTCTCTGTATATGATTAAGTCATAGGCCAAGTAAGTTAATATGTACAACATGGCTAGCAACTATCTGAATAATTGAACAACAAAAAGGCGCGAATGACGAGAAGAACAACAACAAGCTCTGTCAACACACTGGTTTTATACTAAAAAAATCCACATGGCACACTGAGTCAATTTCTGGTGTTGAGGCTTGGCAGCCTGAGCGTAGGTGCTTGAGAGATAATTCCAATGTCTGCCAAGTTTTTTATGTAATAGTTAAATGCAGGATTAGATATACGTTACCTAACTTAACATTTTCTGTGCCTTTTCTGTGAGTCAGTTCTCAATTGCAGCTTAAAAAAGAAAAGAAAACTCGGCTTGTGCGCTGTTGTAATGCCAAAATGTTCAATTATTTGTTTGTGTGTGTGTGTGTGTGTGTGTGTGCATTTTAATTTGTTTGCTGATGCGAATGTGTATTTGAGTTTGTCTGTTTTCATGTTTGTGTGTGTGTGTGTGTGTGTGTGTGTGTTTATTGTACATTAATTGACAGGCCTGAAGACCATTGTGGGTGCTCTGATCCAGTCTGTGAAGAAGCTGTCGGATGTGATGATCCTGACCGTCTTCTGTCTCAGCGTCTTTGCTCTGATTGGACTGCAGCTCTTCATGGGGAACCTGCGGCAGAAGTGTGTGATCTGGCCAATCAACATGACTGAGCAGTATCCGAATGGCAGCAGGGCATTTGTCTGGATGGAATACATCATGAATGACAGTGAGAGTTTACTTTGACACTTGATTTTACTAGTTGCACATGATTACATAAATGGGACTTCAAAGAAAGTGAGTGCATCCTAGCAGTTCTCTCTTCTTCCTATTGTTTTGCAGTTAATAAATAACAGTGTATACTTATAATGCGTACATTTTCCCCAAAGATAAATATATTTGACTGTTTTCTGTTTTTTTTTCTTATAGCTAATTTCTACACCCTCCCTGGTCAGCTTGATGCTCTCTTATGTGGAAATAGTAGTGACTCAGGGTAAGTTAGTGCTTCACTCATGAAATGCATGCCTCCATATTTATACTTTAATGTTGTTAGCAGGTGTCTCCCATTTTTCTGTAGTTCTTTTGCACATTGCACATGCAATCAATGATGGAACCAGGTGCTTATGCCACCCTCAAGCATCTAATTTTGGCCGGATCTTCAGGCCACATTGTTTTTTGCAAACTTTACCGTACACAAAACAGGACAGGTGAATTCCAATTAAGAAAACTTGGAATTTTGCTGTTTGTTTTTGGCTGTGGCACACCGTTGACTTCTCTTAAGGGAAATAGTGTGGACACCCTGATTTAGACAGCCTAAACAGTCTAAACATGTATTCATAATTCATGAGCCAAGGTTTACTGATGCTGTGAAATATTACGGTAAATCATATCAATATTCTACTGCTAACAGTTTCATGTAAGTATGCGTGCACAAGCAAACAACAAAACACACTTATCAAGACTTTTCTTCAGGCCCGTTTTCATGTCCCTGTTGTATCTTAGTGTATGTGATCCCAAGTGTGTTGGTGCTCAAGTGGCACATTTCAGTCATTTGTTAAGCCAGTTTTTGTATTCCTGTGTGTTCCTTTCAGACGATGTCCAGAGGGCTATATGTGTATGAAAGCTGGAAGGAACCCCAACTATGGTTACACCAGCTTTGACAGCTTTGGTTGGGCTTTCCTCACTCTCTTTCGTCTCATGACCCAAGACTTCTGGGAAAATCTCTACATGCTGGTAATGCAGTGGTTTCTGATATCCTTTTCTCTTATCCTTACATTAAAATTGGTAGGATGTAGATATAGAGTACTTTATAATATAATAAATAATAAATATTTATATATATATATATATATATATATATATAATAAATATAATAGTACCAGACAGTCGAAATATGGAATATAGCCTATAACCTTAACTCTGACTATTTTTTATTTAGGAAGAAAACCTGCCATGCAGGTGGCAGTTGCTAATTTCATTCCCTTGATGAAGCCTTTGAATGAAGCTGATTTAGAGATCTATAAAGCCTCATTTCATCATAAACATTTTACATCACCATCGTAATACCTGGATGAATCCGCAATGGTGGCTCTGGAGCTCTCAACTATCACATTATTTGCCCTCTGAATAAAAGGAAAGGGAGGACAGCTGATCAGAAATATTCTGGTTAGGAGTGTGTGACTAGCAACTACAATAGTACAGGAAGAAAATCATCAAGTTAATTATTTTGTTCTGAAATTACCTTTAGAACAGTCATGATCTCTGCCAGAGACAACTCAACCAGTATTACACCTTTGCCTTCTTTCGCTCTCACCTTCTGTTACTTTTAAGGACACACATGCATGTACAAAATATATAACATGTGTATAAATCTGTAATGTTAAACTACACTTCCATGACGCTGCATTTGCATTGTTCTCCTCCTTCAGACCTACACCACTGCAGCCATAAGAGACTTTCACTGTGTGTGTGTGTGTGTGTGTGTGTGTGTGTGTGTGTGTGTGTGTGTGTGTGTGTGTGTGTGTGTGTGTGTGTGTGTGTGTGTGTGTGTGTAGGTTTAAATCTGGGACTTCCTGCACTCTTAGGCTTCTCTCCTGTCTGGAGGTTTTAGGAGAAAGTCAGGAACCAAATATAGAAGCACCAGCAATGCTGCTTTATATGTTGGGAAGAGGACAACATGTCTGTCTATTTTTCCATGTTAAATGACTCTAAATCCCTGATTTGTTCTCATTGCTTTCTCTGTGTGTATCTGTCAGACGCTGCGAGCCGCTGGGAAGACCTACATGATCTTCTTTGTGCTGGTCATCTTTGTGGGCTCCTTCTACCTGGTGAATCTCATCTTGGCTGTGGTGGCCATGGCTTATGAGGAGCAGAACCAGGCCACTATTGAGGAGGCAGAGCAGAAAGAGGCTGAATTTAAGGCCATGCTGGAGCAGCTCAAGAGGCAGCAAGAGGAAACACAGGTTGGTTTCATTCTCTCTCACACACACCTTAACCTGTGTTTCCTAGTTATGGTTATCATGCGTCTTTTCTTTCCCTCTCAGGCTGCTGCCATGGCGACATCTGCAGGCACGGTGTCAGAGGCTGCATTAGAGGATGAAGGAGGAGGGCACTTGTCACGCAGCTCCTCCAATGCCTCCAAGCTAAGCTCCAAGAGTGCCAAGGAGCGTCGCAATCGCAAGAAGAAATCGCGTCAGAAAGAGCAAGACAAAGAGAAGGGGGACAGTGAGAAGGTTGTAAAGTCTGAATCCGATGATGGCAGCAAGAAAAGCACCATTCGTTTCCCAGGAAGCCGGCTGGGGGGGAGGAAGACATCCATTATGAACCAGGTAAAGTTAGCAAAAAGGAATTATTGGATGGTAGACTAGGCCTCAGCATGTGTCCATAAGGAAAGTAAGCTTTATCCTCCTCTCTTGAGCCACATCCATCTTGAGGCTCTTTTTGCTTCTTCAATGAACTTGCTGATGACTCGTCTTCACCACTTTCTCTTAATGTTTAGTGTATTGCAAGGTCTGAGCAGAGATTGAGATTGCATTCAAAAGTCAGACCTTGCTTTCCAACCACCAAAATATCTGCTCCAGCAAATGATTTGTTGACTGGTCAGACCAAAAAACAATATTTGGTGTGATCTGAGTAGTTGCAATGTGCTGGGCGATCTTCAACTGCCCCTTCGGGTCTACAGTAAGGGTTTTATATTAAGGTTTTTTAAGTAAGTGGGTCACATTGCCGTGTTGGGATTGGGTTGGGATTGGGTTGTATTGTATCGGAGTAGTTCTACAAGTACGGATACCTGCCTGCACAGTATCGGACCTGATGACCAATATTGGGATTGGTAATGGTCCTTACTAACAACGCCTCTACACTAAACTCCTTTTCCCAGAATAATTTAAATGCTCAGCAGCCATTTTCTCACAAGATCAGTTTTGAAGTGCACATGTACAACTCTCAACGAAGATGAGAAGGAAGCAAGCTGGAAAAAACAATGTGTTCAATATTTTTTTTCGGTAAGTGAGTTGCTAAATTTACTAGCCCAGCGTGGCGTTTTACTTGCCAAAGAAAATCCTTATTGTTGAACCCTTCCAGTCCAGGCCAGGATTCTGGTTGAAGTCTCTGCTATGGGTAACCACTCTTACTGGCCTTGACTCCACTTGCTTAACCATCTCCTCTGCTTGACACTTTCCCTGCAGAATCCAACCATAGCCTAGTATGGGATGTGATCTGATGGTCAGGTCGTCCATAAGAGCCCTATCGGTGTTTGACTACAGTCAGATTTGGTCTTTGGGCCTTCCAATTCTGGCTCTGCTGAGTTGGAGATAATCTTCATCACCAGAGAAAACAAGATGACAGAGATATGTGTTGTGTTCCTCCTGCTCCCGCCAGAAACGTAATTCTTGTCTGGTGGAACTTCGAACCTTGTTCAAGTAAATTTTGGCACTAGATTTTCCATTCTTACTCATCAGGCTCCCCTGGGATTATGTTCCCATGAGATTCTCTGTAGCTTGGTTTTGGGCTCCTCCTCGCAGATGCTGCTTGCCAACCTGTTCTACCCCGCTAAGCGACACTGTCACTGTCATGGTTGATAACCTGTCTTCCCTAGTCACCACTGAATGGTCAGCTTTGCTTTCTACAAAAAAAACTTGTAGGCTTCTAAACACATCATCAGGGATGTTCCTGAATTCGTAGGATGTTTTAGGTATTTTTGCATCGTACACCTTCCATTTGACTCAGGTGGGGTTGATCAGGCATGAGCTTGTGTCTAGATGTTAGCTAGCCTACGTCCCCCCTTTGGCTCTGCTCTCTTGAGCCACAGCCTTCTTGAGGCTCTTTCTGCCATTTCAGTTCCTCCTCTCTCACTCAATGCCCAGCATTTTATACCTATCTGGCTGGATATCAGGCTGTATGTTCTTCAACTGCCTCGCCTACATTCACTGACCAGTCCCTCTTCCTACTCAAATGTTCGTCTGAACAATCCTCCCTGGGCACTGTTGGCTCCACAGAGATTTTTCTTTCTTTCTTTGGATTAAGAAACAATTGCACACAAGGAAGTTAATAAAGCATTTGTTGTAATGAATACTTTCTGTAGAAAGTCAAATAGGACAAGCGTTTAACAAAACTAAACTGCACTATAATATTACTTATAATAATAACAAAACTCTCCCCCTCTGCATCTGTTTCTCCATCTCCAGTCACTACTCAGCATCCCAGGCTCTCCCTTCATGTCCCGCCACAACAGCCGCAGCAGCATCTTCAGCTTCAAAGGCCGTTCCAAGGACATGGGCTCAGAGAATGAGTTTGCAGACGACGAGCACAGTACAGTAGAAGAGAGCGAAGACCGCCGAGGCTCACTATTCATCCCTTACCGCCGCAACAGCTACAGTGGCTACAGCCAAGGCTCATCCCGCAT
Source organism: Eutrigla gurnardus (assembly GCF_963514095.1). Classification (NCBI taxonomy): domain Eukaryota; kingdom Metazoa; phylum Chordata; class Actinopteri; order Perciformes; family Triglidae; genus Eutrigla; species Eutrigla gurnardus. Next base: position 18,533,400 of record NC_139916.1, on the reverse strand, counting down.
CCACCCGCTGGCACCCCACTCTGGAGGGAAGAGGAACAGCACAGTGGACTGCAATGGCGTGGTGTCTCTCATCGGCCCTGGGCCCGGCAGACGACTTCTGCCTGAGGTGAAAATAGATAAGGCAGCCACTGATGACAGTGTAAGGACGTCCATGGGACACCAATACAGTTTAGGCATGATGGTGGTGGCCCCGGTCTCTGCAGCTTCACAACCTCTTCCCCTTGGCTCTTGATCCTTTTTCCCTAAACTCAGTAGATCCCTTTTCCTCCCCTGAATATCTAGATTATGTCTTATTATTTCATCTTACACTAACATTTACATTCTCACATTTACCTAATGCCCCTTTTCCACTGCTCATTTTTAACAGCTCTTGAAGGCACTAACCAGCTGAAACAGTATCCCCATGCCTTACCAGCATCATGAAAATCATTTCATTGATTAAAATCTAACAATAATGCAATATGATATCAGCCATCCACTAACTTCCCCTAACAACTCTGTCACTAAGCTCATGCATATACACTCATTGTCATTCATAAAAACAAAACCGACAAAACATTTTACAAAAAAAAACTCACTCCCTAATTCTACTTCTTTCATTATTAGGGGATTTCCACAACCAGGCCCACACTGTTTTAACCCCTGCTTGTATCTATTCCTCTATTTCTTTCTGTCTCTTTCTGCCTTCCTCTCTTACCTTCTTGTTCTCATTTATCCTCCGCTCCTGATCCGCTGGATGGTGCAAGAACAAATCTGAAACCTTTTTTCTATAACAATATTTCTCCTCATTCTAGCTAGCATGGTAGACCCCTCTTTTATTCTCAACCAATCTACCTGCTTTTACCTTTTTACCTTTCTTAAAATGGAGCATGGTGTAGCAACAATTGAGGTCTTGAATTCCCATCTGTTCTTGACATGCATGTGACTGCATGCAGTTTAATGTTGTTTACTTAGGGACTGACGCTATGTTATGCACAGTAAACGATGAAAGGGTTAGAAACTGTACCGTAAATTCTCAAATAAAAGCCAGTACTTCAATACTGGCCACTTACTAAAAATGTAATAAATGGAATACCATTATCTCAAGTAATAGTGTGATAGTTTGAAAGTCCTGGTACTCTTCTCAGTTGTGGTAAATTAAAGCAACTATTTGAGAATTGGCAGCATGAATTTGAAATGTGTTCTATGATATGTTGCAGAAAATGCTTAAACTAAACAAATCAGGTATTTTTGGGGAAACGTGAAAAAGATTTGAATGATCTGAGGTGAAAAGCTACATTCATCATTAGTTTTTTCATCTTCTGAGCAGACATATGGCATCATTCATAATTTATTTAGCTTCAGAGCATGAGTTTCAATGTGTGATGTTTTCGCTTGTGCATTAATTTTAGTACTATCTCTGACTGGTCATTGTGTCTTTCTGTGAGTACAGACTACGGACATGGAGATTAAGAAGAAACACTCTGGTTCTCTCATGGTGTCTGTGGATCAGCTCAACTCCTCCTTCAAAGGAAAGGACCGAGCCAATAGTCAGATGAGCGTAGTCACCAACACACTCTTGGAGGGTACAGACAGTGAACATGTTTCCTTTTTTTATTTACACCTTTTACCAAAATATGATCTGTATTATTCAGATGAAAAAATCCAAATGAACGTTGCATTTACACCTGTAGTTAAATATAGGTTCTTGTTAAACATATGCATGCTGTCTGCAGTAGATCTGGATATAGAAATTGCAAGTATGAAGGCAGTCTGATGTTCACAAAACAGATGTCAGCTGTATTCTACAATCAGTGAGCAGATTCCTACTCACCAAAAAAATACTGATGGAGATGTGTTGACAATTCGAGCCAGCCATGTTGCACTAGATACTTTTTCGTTCATGCCACAAATTTTAATTATTTTCTTGATGCATACAAGGCATCCAGATACAGATGAAGTCTGTTACTCAACATTTTTTGAAAAAAAAAATTTGAAAACAAAAAGTTTTTTTCTTCTGTCACTTCTCACCTTCTTGGTTTCTTCTTCTTGTTGTCCTCCTGCAGAGTTGGAGGAGTCTCAGAGGAAGTGTCCTCCCTGTTGGTACAAGTTTGCCAATGTCTTCCTCATCTGGGAATGCTTTCCCATGTGGCTGAAGATCAAGCACGTAGTCTACTTGATTGTCATGGACCCATTTGTTGACCTGGCCATCACCATTTGTATCGTCCTCAACACCCTTTTCATGGCCATGGAGCACTACCCGATGACCCCCCATTTTGAGGGAGTCCTGGCTGTTGGCAACCTGGTGAGAAACTGTAGTTCTTACATTGGCCTTTCTGATACCACTGACATTTGCCTTTGAAACTGTTTATGCCTGCATGGACCTCATTATCTCTCTCAGGAGTTACAGAAGCATGTTTGCCCCACCTACCTGCCTTAACCTCAATCCAATACATCAGTGCATCATTTGGTATGCGCACTTAAGAATACACACACGCATAGTGAATATAGGACTCTGATGGGGTCTCATTAAAGATTTAGTTCCATTTTAATGTAGCCAGCCAGCCTGCTCCCCAAACTCTCATCACCCCCACTCAGGTCACTCTCCTGCTTCCGTTGCATCCTGCTTACCTCAACTCTACTGAACTCTGTCAAACTCTCTCTCTCTCTCTCTCTCTCTCTCTCTCTCTCTCTCTCTCTCTCTCTCTCTCTCTCTCACTCTCTCTCTCTCTCTCTCTCTCTCTCTCTCTCTCTCTCTCTCTCTCTCTCTCTCTCTCTCTCTCTCTCACACACACACACACAAAATACCAGATCTAGTAATAAGTGCTGCCACTCATCTGTCCAGGAGTGGTGTGGCAGAGGACATATTAACCAAATGTACAGCAGACATTTTGATTTGTCTGTCAGATATCACAGGGCACAGCTGTCTGTAGACAACAGTATTGGCACAGTGTTGTTACTAAGACAGGAAATGAAGTCAGAGAGTTTGGCATGCTGTCAAAAGTGAAACAGGAACAGAAGTCAGAGGAATCTACGTGATGGATCATGGTGCGGTATGAATCATTGGATGTTCTCTGCAACACTGATTGGGCACATGATTAGCTGTTTGCTGGACGATATGGGACAGGCTAAAATACTACAGCCCCATACTAGTTCTGCTTGAATATGATTCTTTCCCCCAATTGATTTCAAGCGCCCCAAAGACGGTGTAAACAAATTTGGAATGTTATCCTTTTACTTTGTTAAAGTTATCTATAGAAGTTATTTAAATGATAAATTCTTGTTATTATTATGTTATTATCTGATCTGACGCCGCATGTTTTGGGTGCTGTTCCATTGATGGCCTTGAAGGCCAGTGCCATCATCTTGAATTGGATGCGTGCTGCAACAGGGAGCCAGTGGAGGTCACGGAGGAGGGGGGTCACATGGGAGAATTTGGGTAGATTGAAGACAAGACGTGCAGCATTCTGGATACGCTGCAATGGTTTAGTCGCCGAGGCCGGGAGTCCAGCAAGGAGAGTGTTGCAGTAGTCAAGGCAGGAGATGACCAGTGCTTAGACCAGGAGTTGCGTGCATCCTTTGTGAGGAAAGTCCAAATCCTGCGGATATTGTAGAGGGCAAATCTGCAGGATCGGGCCACAGCAGTGATGTTGGGGGTGCAGGATAGTTGGTCATCAAGGATTACACCCAGGTTCCTCGCAGTTGACGACGGCAATACTGTGATGCCCTCGACAGTGACCGACAGGTCCATGCGAGGGCAGTCTTTCCCCGGGATGAAGAGGAGTTCGGTTTTATTCGGGTTAAACTTCAGGTGATGCGTGGTTGTCCAGACAGAGATGTCTGCCAGACATTCCGAGATGTGAGCTGCAATGTGAGTGTCGGAGGTTTGGGGGAAAAGAGAGGAATAGCTGGGTGTCATCTGCGTAACAATGGTAAGAGAACCCATGTGATGTGATTACAGAGCCCAGTGATCTGGTGTGTAATGAGAACAGAAGCGGTCCTAATACTGAGCCTTGAGGGACACCTGTGTCCAGAGAACAGGGTTGGGACATAGAGCCATTCCATGTGACCTGAAGAGAGGGGCGGAGCTGTCAACTAATGACCACCTGGTGGTGAGTTAGGTCAGAGGATGGGGGAAACATTTGGACAGACCTGTTAAGCCCAAATGGGTAGTGCAGATGAACTGGGAATGGCTGGAGGAGCCCCCTGTCCGAGAGATCTTCAACTCACACCTCCGGCTGAGCCTTTCTGGCACCCCTATGGATGTTGGGTGCATCGAACCTGAGTGGGCGACGTTCAAAACTTCCATTGCCGAAGCTGCGGCAGTGAGCTGTTGTCTAAAGGTCTTAGGTGCCTCAAGGGGCAGTAACCCTCAAACACCATGGTGGACACCAGTGGTCAGGGAAGCCGTGCAACTGAAGAAGAAGGAAGACGCCGGAGGCAGTTGCAGGGTACCGACAGGCCCGAAGGGCTGCAGCCTCTGCCGTGAGGGAGGCAAAGCAGCGGGTGTGGGAGGAATTCGGAGTAGCCATGGAGAAGGACATTCGGTCAGCACAAAGGTGCTTCTGAAAAACCATCCGGCACCTCAGAAGGTGGAAACGGGAACCATCCAAGGTGTATACAGTAAGGATGGGACACTGTTGACCTCAACTGAGGAGGTAACTGGGTGGTGGATGGAGCACTTTGAGGAACTCCTGAATCTGACTGATACGCCCTCTATTGTAGAGGCAGAGTTGGAAGCTGATGGAGGATCATCGTTAATTTCCCAGGTGGAAGTCAGTGAGGTAGTCAAACAACTCTTCAGTGGGAAAGCCCCGGGGATTGATGAGATCCGTCCAGAAATGCTGAAGGCTTTGGTTGTGGAGGGGCTGTCTTGGATAACACGTCTCTTCAACATTGCGTGGAAGTCAGGCGGTCCCCCTTTTTGAACAGGAGGGGTGTGTACCAACTACAGGGGTATCACACTACTCCCTCCTTACCTCCCTGCTATACTCCAAGGTGCTGGAAAGGAAGGTTCGGCCGATAGTCGAACTTCTGATTGAAGAGGAACAATGCGGGTTCCGTCCTGGCCGTGGAACAATGGACCAACTCTTTACTCTCGCAAGGATCCTGGAGCGCCCCCTGGGAGATTTTGTGGGAGGTGCTGCGGGAGTAGGGGGTGAGGGGGTCACTTTTTTGGTCCATCCAATCTCTGTACTCCCAAAGTGAGAGCTAATCGGGTACTCGGCAGTAGTGTTGTTTTTGGCGTCCTGTTTTACTTTTAGTTTTAGTCTAGTCTTTGTCTCAAGCTATCATTTTAGTTTTTATCAGTTTTAGTCATGTTCATCCTATTTAGTCTAGTCTAGTCAAGTTTCAGTCGACTACAAGTCTGATCATTTTAGTCTTATTTTAGTCAGAATTGTCCATGACTATTTTAGTCTAGTTTTAGTCGAAGAAAACTGATGACATTCTAGTCTAGTTTTAGTCAAAGATTGTATTTAGCCAAACCCATTTCACAATTCAAACAAGGTTATCTTATAATTATATTATTATTACCTTATACACTCAAGAATACATCCATTCCAGACACAGAAGACGCTCTGATTTGAATTTACAACATATTATTTTACTAACCAAAAATGTTATCGTCACATGACCAGCATTTTCGCATCACGTCTTGTTTGTTGACGACAATATTTAGTCATAATTTTCATTAACGAAAGCAACACTACCCAGATACACATTTAATACAGTATAACTGTCAAAAAATAATGCCAATAAATATGACTCATATTTATTGGCATTATTTTCTACTTTATATTTTTACACTTATTTGACTCTCTTTCTTCTCTTTCTCTTATAACTGCAGCTGTATAACTTCCCGAGGGATTACTTAAGTATTCTGATTTCCACAGATATTTATGAACAAATATAAATAAATGCGAATGAGGTCGCAAACTACAAATAGCCTACAGATCGCGTCTAACAGTCTCGTCTCGTTTTCCTCACGTGATAAAGCTTCGTTGACGACGATATTTCGTCATCATTTTCGTTAACGAAAGCAACACTACTCGGCAGTAAGTTGAACTTGTTTCCAGTGGGGATTGGCCAGGGCTGTGCTTTGTCACCAATCTTGTTTGTGATATTCATGGACAGGATATCGAGGCGTAGTCGGGGGAGGGGGGTTTGCAGTTCGGTGGGCTGTGGATCTCATCGCTGCTTTTTGCAGATGATGGTTCTGATGGCATCATCGGTCTGTGACCTCCACCACTCACTGGATCGGTTCGTAGTCGAATATGAAGCGGTCGGGATGAGGATCAGCACCTCTAAATCTGAGGCCATGGTTCTCAGCAGGAAACCGGTGGATTGCCTGCTCCTGGTAGGGAATGAGTCCTTACCCCAAGTGAAGGAGTTCACGTACCTCGGGGTCTTGTTCGCAAGCAATGGGACAATGGAACATGAGATTGACTGGAGAATCGGTGTAGCGGGGGCAGTATTGCATTTGCTGTATCGCACCATTGTGACGAAAAGAGAGCTGAGCCGGAAGGCAAACCTCCTACCCTCACCTATGGTCATGAGGAATGGGTCATGACTGAAAGAACTAGATCCTGGGTACAAGTGGCCGAAATGAGTTTTCTCAGGAGGGTGGCTGGTGTCTCCCTTAGAGATAGGGGGAAAAGCGCATTCATCTGTGAGGGAATCAGAGTAGAGCCTCCTTTGTGTCGAAAGGAGACAGCTGAGGTGGTTCGGGCATCTGGTCAGGATGCGCCCTGGGTGTCTCCCTTGGGAGTTGTGTTTCAGGTGTGACCAGCTGGGAGGAGGCCACAGGGAAGACCCAGGACTAGGTGGAGAGATTACATCTCCTAACTGGCCTGGGAACACCTCTGGATCCACCAGTCACAGTTGGCTGATGTGGCTCGGGAGGGAAGGGAAGTTTGGGGTCCCCTGCTGAAGCTGTTGCCCCGGGACCCGACACCGGATAAGATGTTTAAGATTAGAGATGAGAGATTCAAATTATTAGGCATAATAACAACAATAAAACTTTTATTTCGCACTATGATGGTTTAACCTTGTAATTAATCCATCATTCACATGCCTGCCGAATAGTGCTAGAGGGGGGATCTGTACAGATCAGAGATCAACAGTCCATTACACCACTACCATGCTCTGTCAGAAGAATCCTCACTCTCAAATCCCAACACATTTTTACATTTAACTTGAAAGATTTTTCAAGTAAAAATATATTTTTTTTATATCATTTTTTGACGTTAGATTGTACAAAGTCAATCCTATAAACTAAATTGCAGTCATCTGTTACTGCTACTGCTACATTCTGGGAACCAGAATCCTCAATGAAGTCATGCTGCACTAGTGAGTGTAGCTAAAAAAAAACTAACAAATACATAAGAAGTAAACATAAGTACAGGAATCCCACTGAAATCACATTCTTGGATCGGCCGGTATTGTTATCGGCCGATACTAAAAGCTATATCGGATCGGAAGTGCAAAAAGCTGGATCGGGACATCATTTTACATCTAGTAAAAATTCTATTTTCCATTTCCTTTTTAATGAGAAAAAAGACATTGTGGGCTTAATGTAGTATTCTGTGTGGGTCCACAGGTTTTCACAGGCATCTTTGCTGGGGAGATGTTTGCCAAGCTGATTGCCATGGATCCCTATTACTACTTCCAGGAAGGTTGGAACTGCTTTGATGGCTTCATCGTGACTCTGAGTTTAGTTGAGCTGGGACTGGCTGATGTGGAAGGACTATCAGTGCTCAGGTCATTCCGATTGGTAAGTGGAAGAGAGTAGAGACAAGGATGTCATTGTATGTTTACCTCGTCTTGTGCTTGTAATGGATCAAATTAAGTTAAAAAGTCAGTTCAAAACCAAGTGCTTTTCAATCATCATCCTAATATGAATAACTGAGGAATAACTCTGTGTTGTGTTTCTCTTGTAGTTAAGAGTGTTCAAACTAGCCAAATCGTGGCCCACACTCAACATGCTGATCAAGATCATTGGTAACTCAGTCGGAGCTCTGGGTAATCTAACCCTGGTGCTGGCCATCATCGTCTTCATCTTTGCCGTGGTGGGCATGCAGCTGTTTGGCAAAAACTACAAGGACTGTGTGTGTAAGATCGCCCTGACCTGTGAACTGCCTCGCTGGCACATGCATGACTTCTTCCACTCCTTCCTGATTGTATTCAGAGTGTTGTGTGGGGAGTGGATTGAGACCATGTGGGACTGTATGGAGGTGGCAGGACAGACTATGTGCCTCACCGTCTTCATGATGGTCATGGTCATCGGAAACCTGGTGGTAAGCAAAGACAAAGATAGCCTAGTGTAGAGGCTGTTGATAATAGCCCACTGTAGATTCCCAGTTGTGAGTTGCATGGGTTCCATATTTTGTGGTGTTTGTTTTTGAGGTGCTGAACCTGTTCCTGGCCTTGTTGCTGAGCTCATTCAGTGCAGACAACCTCGCTGCCACAGATGACGATGGGGAGCCTAACAACCTCCAGCTTGCGGTTGCCCGCATAAAGATAGGAATTGCCTGGATAAAGGCTCACTCGCGGGTCGTTGTAGCAACAGTGCTCAAGAAGGTACCATCTAAACATATATATGCATGAACAATTCATAGTTGTTTAATAACTTGAACTATAATTGTGTTTTTTAAGACAAAACTCCATGATGCCATTCTTGGTTTCTAGTAACCTTGTTTGTTTGTTCTGTTTTCTCACTCCGGCAAGCAGCCTGAAGAGGACGAACAGAAGCCTCTGGATGACATGTACGAGAAGAAGCTCAACTGCATTGCAAACCACACAGTAGACATCAACCGTGAACTGGACTATGCTAAAAATGGCAATGGCACTACCAGCGGCATTGGGAGCAGTGTGGGAAAGTACATGATTGATGAGGACTACATGTCCTTCATCCACAACCCCAACCTCACTGTCTGCGTTCCTATCGCTGTTGGCGAGTCGGACTTTGAAAACCTTAACACGGAAGACTTCAGCAGTGAATCTGACGTGGAGAACAGTAAAGATGTGAGTAGGAAGGACTGATAATATGAGAATGGAGAGTTGTTAGCAGGGAGATGGCAGTGGTGTTAATTATTGCTTGACAGAGGGAGAGAGGTATACCACACCTGTGATAATCATTCTGTTAATACTCTATTTACAAGTCTAGCTTTTAGGTCAATTAATCATGTCACATTAGGTGATGTAATAAGTCACAGAGCAGGTGTGTAAATGGGTGTGTTTGTTTGGGCTTGTGCCCATGTGGCATCTTTTGATCCATTAAGCATAACTGGTCTGAGCCGCCACGCTGAAGACGTTTAGTTAACTTGACATTTCAGAACATCTATTTAGACAGAAGAGCTGTAACACTGAGCCTGATTGCTGACCCCGTAGACAGACAGAGACAAAAAGGAAGTCCTGATGAGATGCGTGGGTCACCTTGACCTGGTTTGTAGTAGGAAGAAATAAGATAATGCGGCAGCATCACTACTGTACCTGCACCAGGTTCATATTCCACTGGGCTTCCTCAGCCAACCACATAACAATCTACCTTGCACCACAGCCAGCCACAGGGAACACTGCAGGGAGTAGACACAGACAGAGCTGTTAACAGCCAATCAGAAAACCAGGGATCCATCTGGCTGTTTGGTAGATAGAAACAACAAATGTGGTCCTCTGCTGACGACTTAACATTATAAAGTGCAGTATCATTCTCTAGTGAATTGACTTGGCTGAGTGCCTGCATGTGCACGAGTGTGTACATACTTTATTGCAATAAGACTGCTGTTATACAGTGCTAGTTTGCCCTGGCTCACCTTGACCTATTGTTAACATATGACATGATTTATTGGTGCAGGTGAACTTCATCAAGCCATGGTTTTAATGTTTAAATATGACAGTTTCACATTCCTCTTTACTATACTTTTAAATGTTTATGTATCAGACTGACTTTTACATGCATTTCTTGAATTCTTTCATCAAAATAAATAACTGAATAATCTATATGTATGCATGTATAACAATGACCATCACAACAAGCACAATCAATCACTGGTCAAGTTTAATTACTTTCTTGTGAATCTATTAATACCTGCAAAACAGGTGGTGGCAGAGGGAGACTTAGCTACATTACATGGCTACAACATGTATACCTCGAGCAATAAATCATGTCATGCATATAAACCCATAGGGGATTAATGTAATAGCTGTATTGGCACTGTGCCCTTAGCCATATGCTCTCAGCATCTCGCTGCTGAGCCTGTAATGTTCAGAGAGAAAGTCAGAGGATGAACTGATCCCTTTGGTCCTCTGTTTGTCCTAGCTGGATGACACCAGTTCGTCTGAAGGCAGCACAATAGACATCAAGCCGGATGTGGAGGAGGTTGCAGTGGTGGAGGTAGTGGAGGAGTATGTTGATCCAGAAGCCTGCTGGACAGACGGTAGGTGGTGTTTATTATCTGAGTTTGTGTCAATGATAACAATGAACAGACAGAAATTATTATTGACAGCATGCATACTATCAATGCCACTGTGATGCATTTTGCATCGTGTCCTCGGAAGTATAATGTGTCTGTCTATTCTGTGTATATCAGCAGTTCTGTTTGTATTTGTCATACAGAGTGTGTGGCCAAATACAAGTGCTGTGACGTCCCCATCACTCACGGCTGGGGGAAACACTGGTGGTTCCTGAGGAAGACCTGCTACCTGATCGTAGAACACAACTGGTTTGAAACCCTCATCATCTTCATGATCTTGCTCAGCAGTGGGGCCCTGGTAGGAGCGCACACACACACACACACACACACACACACACACACACACACACACACACACACACACACACACACACACACACACACACACACACACACACACACACACACACACACACACATTGTTCATTTAGAGGCAAGCAAGCAAGATCATCTGCTGCTTTTCTCCTTGCAACTGCTCTTGATATGATCGTTGCTAATTGACAGCAAAGTGCTGTAATGCACCAGCCTTTCAACCGGCAGAATTCAGCTTAGGTTTGCAGCTTTGTGGAGGGGGAAGGCCTGTGGCCAAATCACAACACTTATGTGCTGGAGAATGGCTGCAGTCAATGGAGAATGGAAGAGCTGTGGAGGAATGATCAGTTTAGTTTGACATGAAAATCTCCTTCATCAACTTGATTTACTTTGGTATGTACACAACTCATTCTCCACAAAGGTAAAAAAAAGTATGACACAAGTAAAGACGTTTTAGAACATTAACAGATCTGCCATTCAGTGAAATTCAAAAACGCCCCGTATAGATAATAGTATTGATTTCACGCCATTTTTCTTTTTTCCATCAGTTTTCTCAAAATCAAAGATAAATCAAAATGTTGTAAGGTGTGGCTTATTTGTAATGTTTTAATGGTAAATGCTGAAGGAGATCAGTTGATGATTCTCTGCTGCTCCTTAGGCCTTTGAGGATGTGTACATTGAGCAGAGGAAGACAGTCAAGATCATTCTGGAGTATGCTGATCGGGTTTTCACCTATATCTTCATCCTTGAGATGTTGCTGAAGTGGGTGGCCTACGGCTTTGTCAAGTACTTCACTAATGCCTGGTGTTGGTTGGACTTCTTCATTGTGGATGTAAGTACATTTGCATACCATTTTGTTGTTGTTTACTAAACTCAAAGTACAAAAAACACAAGTGATTTGGTTCCACCATTCATGATAATATTTTAAGATTGTACCATCAAAAGAGATGCATGTATTTGAGAGCTTTTCAAGCTGCACTTCACTACAAGTCATAACAGAGCTCTTTTTTTAATCCACAGGTTACATAATAGTGTTAACACTAACAATGTTTCTACATTTTGGATAATCTCTACAATATTAGCCTGACTCTACAGAGTAAATGCTATATTGGGAAGATTTTCTGTTGTTGAGTAAATGGCCCAGGGTCTCAAAAACATGGTCTTTTTCTTGAACTGAACTTTGGAGATCTAAGCACAAAGCAGTTCTCATAACCTAGAGTGTATTGTTTTGAGTACCCTTTGAGTCAATAGTAGCCTAAAATGTTAATGTATCTTACGTAACAAAGTATTAATAGGTCACAGCTTGAGAGACACATTTCATTTATTCCCTGGTGATATCTAGGCTTTGCTGCAGTGCTTTAAGGCCACATTAAAAGTCCTAAAATGCTGCAACTTTAAATGTTATTGTGTAAGGAGGTAGTATGGTGGAGACATATCAGTGCTCACAGAAATGTAGACATTGAAAGTGGACATATAATGTGATATTACTGCCAAATTGATAAGGGTTATGTTTTCCTTACACCGCTCTGTTTCAGAGTGCCTGTCTAGCACTGGACCGCTGAGTCATTCAGTGTTTTCCCACCTGAAAATTACTATTGCACACATATGGTTTAACCTTTTCTTTAATTTCATGTGATGAGTTTCCCACTTGAATTTCTTCCCGCGTCTGGTTTGCTTAAAGCAAGCATGAAATATGGTCCTTAATTCCTTAAATACAGCCAGACCGAACAAGCAAGCTAGGCAAATTGCAGGAAACTGCAGCAAATTGCATGGGATGGGGTAGAAAAAAGTGTCTGATTATGGGAGATGTTTGTGGCGCCTGCCAGGTTTGCCATGTTCTGTCTGGCTGTACCTTTTAATGTATTTCCTGTGGAAACAGGAAGTTAAGATGGGACATAAAACAGCACAAGTTAATTGTTAAAGCGAGATACCAGGGACATCAGTTAAGAAGAGAAAGCCAGTTGATGAGCACCGGGACAGAATTTATTATTCATACCTACCAGTGCACAATGAGGTCAGCATGAAATATTCGCTGCTTTCAGGAAGGTCGCACTTTTCCAGTGAAAAAGTCCAGAGACTTATCTCAGAATTCTGAAAAAAAGTCAGAGTAAGTAACGATTGACTATTGAATTCATAGTATGGACCACTATTTTGTAAGTCTGCCATTTTGTAGTGTTGTCTAAATTCCCAAGTGAAAATCCATGTGGCCTATGTAGTGGGCTACAATCACCTCTTAAAAAGTAAAATGTGGTGAACAATTAGTGGTTGCTATCCTGCATCGTGCATGACCGAAACAATATCCAAATCGTTTTTTGACATACAATTTCCCTACAGTTTAAGACTACGACTAGACAACAATTTCAAATACAGCCTCTGACTTTTTTTCTTATACTTTATTTTATATTCTTTTCTTAAAATCGAAATTGAAATTAAACTGAGAACTCATATTTTCTTGTTGTCCTAATCCTCTTACTTGTATTTGATGATGTGTTTTATGGTGTGCTTAGTCATGGATAGGTTGTTAAGTCGTCCATTATCTCTAGACCACCAGTTTTCCACTGTCTGTGACTGCAAGGCTCCAGTCTTTCGGTGATTCAATATTAACATCCTTCGTCACATGATATGGATGCACTAATGTATGCTGTTTTTCCTGTTGGTTTTCTAAACTTGTGTTTGGGTCTGTCCAAATGCCCACACTTGCAGTATTTAGTAGTCAAGTCAGTAGTCAAGTGCCTATTTGTGTAAGGTGTTTCCGGTGACTGTTTCAGTGCCCGTTAAGAGTTTATCAGAGCTCACTGGGACATACTTGATTAATGAAGACATCCTGTGGCTTGCGCACTTAAAAGATATATAACATGATATTATTTTGAATGGGTGAATACTTTTACATTAGTCAAAAAAATATTGATAAAAGGACATGATATCCGATTTAATTATTCAATATTATTTTTTATCAGTCTCATTATGAAAAACAGACTGGTCAAAGTAATAAGCGAAGATAAATTATGTTTCTGCCATCATTTTTGCAGTATTTGGCTATGAATAATAATATGTAGCATGTTGCAAACTTCTACTTCCTCATGTCTGCTGACTATTGTCTGTCCTAAGTCAATCTTATAAGTGCATTACTGCCAACAACTGGGTACAAGTTTTCAAACATGGGGGCAATACTCGCCGTCTAGGCTGAAGTTTGTCCTGAGGCACTTTAAAAATGACATTGGATAATTAATATTAAAAAGGATTTATCGCCTTTCGTGTGTTCAGAAAATGTAATGAAAATGTCAAATGCAATATCAAGTTCAAGAGGAGTCTCAATTCGGCGTACGCTGACCTCAATAACAAGCACACTCTTTCGACGTAAGGAACACATGTTCCCTTGGCTGCATCCCATTGGTCAAAAGTTCTCTGGCTGACTTTGATTGGACTTTTTTTAACCAGGAAGCGATTAAAAAATAAACACTGCTTGTATGAGATCCCGCTCAACGTTGGTTTACGATCCACAATTCAATGTATTATAGAAGATTCTGGTCAGAACTTCCCAACATGTCCCAATATGAATTTGAGGAAGACCTACTGGGAGAAGTTGAAAATCATTCATTTATGGCGCCACTGTTGAGTCGTATCAGTACAAGCCTGAATTTCACAGTCCGATGTGTACTTTTCAGCCAATCGTTGACCTTCTTTATACTTTGGCCCCGCCCTCTGAGCTGTCATCACAACAGAGCCAAGACAGCCGTTGAGCCGGATGTTTCGACCTTGAGTTTGAGCTAGAAGGAGGATTTTAATGATGATGTGAGTTTTAACTAACATTGACCAACATTTATGGTACATTCTGAAACATTTATTGAAAACCGACAAAACGTAAGCAAACAAACGATCTCACAATATCTAAAAATACAGCAATTTTGGTAAACATGGTGAAGGTTTATGTAAACTAGGTGGCCGATGTTGTCAATGGACAATGACATGTATTAACACTGGTATGGTCCTTTAAAGCCGGATTGAAGAAAAAAAAGGTAAATAAAAAGCAGAAAATATAAACTGGGCTGTAAATATGTGTCAGGCTACTGTTAGCTGTAATGACCAAAATAAATTGTGATTCCAAATTTAATGTATTCAGGATCATATATTTCCAAACACTTTGCTGGTATTACTGGTACAGGGTGGCTTCCTACATCTCTTATTTGCTTAAAAAAAATCAATACATTTTGTGTCGCTGCATCACAGGGAATGTTGGCGTGTAGCTGCTGAGACTTCAAAAGAGGTGTTGATCCAACTCTATGCTAATTCCTTACATTTTAGTCGATGGTCTTGTCGTATTGGAACGCATTATATTGTACAGTGCTTCGGATTATTTGTCCACCCAGAAGAAAAATAATACTATATATATATTGTCATCAGAATGATTTATTCCCAAATATATGTATTGGCCCACGACAGTCAATTAGTTGGTTTCCAATTGTCATGAAAGTAGTGAGAACTCACAGCACATGAAGTAATCAAACTTCTACCAGTGTGAGATGGCTCCTCTTCTAAAATAGAAATAAAAAAAACATTTTATTTCTCCCCCTTTTTGTTAGAAGCCTAGAGTATGGATATAGCTTGTGATAGAGGAGAGCTGAGTTAGGTCCCCCGGGTTATGTGGTGAGATCCAGTGTTGGTTCTGATTGCAGAAATGTCATTACAATCTACAGTAAAGTGACCTGTGTGTTTTGCAGAATACTTATCCTGACTCTCCATGCAAATCTCTACCCTAATATTGACCTGTCCTCTCTCTCACAGCAGGTGCCTATAACTGTGTCTCTCTTTTAGTTAAGAGAGACATTGTGCAGCTGTCGAGAGGGACTGAGGGGTCGGTGTATGAGGGTCCAGGGTAAGGTTTATGTGCTGTGTTGGGACTCGTACTTTCACAGGTTACCCTCTCTCTTCTAACCCTGAAAGTTGTCCTCAACCTTCTGCGTTTTCTCTCCCCCTCTATAAGTGCGATGCTCACTGGTGTGAAAACTATACTGTTTTGTACTGTGTACCGTGTGTATATTATCGTGTCACATTGATTTAGTGTTTGTGAATACATCTCTCCTCTAATTTTTTCCCTTCGTTTGACTCTTTATCTTCTCTCCCTCTCACTGTGTCAACCACAAGTTTCTTTCCAGGTGTTAAGCTGGTTATCAACCTAGACTGGCTTGCCAAACTAAACCAAACACAAACACAAGCAAACAAACACATAAAAAAGAAAACTTGTACACTTTATTGACCTTTGTCTATTGTAATAACTCATGTTTAACCTTATCTTGTATAGATACATATACTTGACATATATAAACAATATATGTTATTATATATATAAATATATATGTCTGTATATAACCATTCAGCCATCCTTAAAGTATACAGGGCCCACCTTTCTCTCTATATCCCCTCTAACTATGTGGGTCCTCTCTTCCTTTCACTTTGTCTTTCCCTCTCCTTCTGTCCCTATCTGTGTAGGTATCTATAGTCAGCCTTATAGCTAATGCGTTGGGCTACTCCGATCTAGGCCCGATTAAATCACTCAGGACATTGAGGGCCTTGAGACCCCTCAGGGCCCTGTCACGTTTTGAAGGGATGAGGGTAAGACCTAAGACACCAGACAGCTGGTCCTTCTGCATGCCAATTAAATAAAAGCATCAACGCATGCTAGAGATGGCAATATAGATCATTTCAAATTAAAAGTTTTTAGGTAAAAGCTTTTATCAATTAGAAGCTTTTTGCATGCGTCTCAGATGAGCATAATACATCTGATTTGATTTATCATATTTCATTTCATATATTAGAAGTTAAGTGCTATGTTATGGCAATTTACAGTGATTTGTCCATTAAGTATTAATAAAACGCCTCAAAAATCTGTACTATGCGTTAGGTAGCCCTAGACCATAACAGAGATTTTGACCTGAATGATGCAACACATTTGAATAATTACTCAACTCTGATGTGTTCAGTACCAGCTAAGAAGAGCAACCAGAGGTTGGTATGAGCCATCACACGGAATGTGTTTAAAAAGAGTCACAGGACTGGATTCATGTAGACTAAAGTTGTGCAATCTGAGCAAGCAAACTGATACCTTAGAGTGTTTCTGAGCTAAAGAGCCCACCAGTTGGCATTTGAATGACAAACAAATTGATGAAGACATTTGTGCAGATGGTCAAATAAACTGTGTCTACATGTTTACTTTACAGTTTTACAGTATGCACACATTTGATTAATCATTGACCGTGTGTACAGTTTCAATGTCGCTCATTTTGATACCAGGCGACCCTTGGAGGATCGCTATACTGAGCATCGTCTTTCTACAATGATAGTTGGGTTCTTCTGATCAATTCAATTTTCAATTCAATTTTATTTATAGTGTCATATCACAACAGAAGTTGTCTCAGGACACTTAACACAGTGAGCAGGACTAGAATACACTCATGATGTTCAGAGTTAATACATTATCAAAATCCCAACATCACCCAGGAGCAAGCGTGACAGCGACAGTGGTCATTAAGTGAATGTGTGATTGGTTGGATCAGCCTCTGGTTGTTGCTGAGCAGAAAGTCTCTAAGCTCAGCATCCTCTGACTGTTGCTCTGCCTCAAGTGTCCTGTTATCTGATATTCTCACAGTTTGGCTTTGGCATTATCACACTGGAAGATCAACAAACTTCTGGTTGCATATCTCCCCCTCCCCTCGCCATCCTCGCTCACCACTCCTCAGTGAATGTCATCACCATGATTTTCATGATCACCATTTTGCAGTAGTTATGTTAAATAATCATAGGGATGCTTTGTCTTCATATTATTAGGCCAAATTCTAAAATAAGAGAGTTACCGTAGATTGTTTTGGTTTATTTGGCTTTCTGTTACCATGGCACCTCTGTGTTTGGAAATGCACATTCATATGGTATCCTCCTTGCTAATAGCTTTATCTCCTCCAACATGCACACACAGCTTCAGTGCAAAAAAGGTTTACATAAGTCACACTCATATGCTCAATTGGCTATATTTTTAACCCTGTAGCAGTTATAAACAGTCACTGTTTAGAGATAGTCTGCAGTGTGTGTTTTCTTTAAGTTGGGATGGCACAATATGAATGTGGAGCAGAAAACCGATTGTATTTATTAGTTACAACCGCATGAACACACTGTTAACTCAACATTTTTATTTTTCAGTTCCATTCATTTATACTATTTTGTTATAGATGATTCTATTATTGAAATTTTGAGACCAAAACTGAGTAACAGTTGGATGCTCACATTTGGTTTTCATTCCAAACTATGACTCTGAATTGGGTCACACTAAACAATGGGCTGACGGTCCTGTTATCCCCCTAGTATTCTGTTGTGATGGGCTTCATATTGTGCCAAAAAATCAGATAACACATCTAGAGCCTCTAATGGAGGGAATAATGTGCATTTCTATGTGTGTATGTCCATGTTCTTATGTGTGAACATCTCCTTTCAGTTGCTATGTGATTGCCAACAGCAGCTCTGTCTCCTTGCTGTTCTCTTCAGGTTGTGGTGAACGCCTTGGTGGGTGCAATTCCCTCCATCATGAATGTGCTGCTGGTGTGTCTCATCTTCTGGCTCATCTTCAGCATCATGGGCGTCAATCTGTTTGCTGGAAAATATTACTACTGTTTCAATGAGACATCTGAGGAGTACATGTCTGCTAATATCGTCAACAACAAATCGGATTGTTTCAATCTCATTAACTCAAACTACAGTGAAGTCCGATGGAAAAACGTCAAGATCAATTTTGACAATGTGGGCGCAGGATACCTGGCACTCCTGCAAGTGGTGAGAAACCTTACCTGTCACATTGCTTTTGTTTGTATCCTCTGAGTGTTTAAACTGTTTTCTCATGCAGTTTCTGCCCACTTAACAGGCAACATTCAAAGGCTGGATGGACATTATGTATGCAGCAATCGATTCAAGAAGGGTACACTTTTTGCAGTTTTAAAATCTTGATTTCCAAGTCAACATGTAGTCGCGCAGTTTTGCACATACATTTCCACTTTTTCCACTTTACAGGTGGGGGACCAGCCTATCTATGAGGACAACTTGTACATGTACATCTACTTTGTCATCTTCATCATCTTCGGCTCGTTCTTCACCCTAAACCTCTTCATTGGTGTCATCATTGATAACTTCAACCAACAAAAGAAAAAGATAAGATTTATTTTCCTATTTTAATTTTACCATCTGAGAACAAGCTGCTGTGTAGTTTATTTAAAGGAATAGCTTTTGGAAAATGTGCTTATTCACTAGGTGTCAGTTAGGTGAAAAGGTCAAAACCACTCTTATTTCTGTCAATTAAACAGGAAACTTTGCCAACAGCCAGGTAGCTTAGCTTAGCATAAAGACTGGCAACAGAGCCAGGCTAGCTATTTCCCTGTCTCCTGTCTTTGTGCTAAACTAAGATACCTGGCCACTGGTAGTAGCTTCTCATTTACTGTTCAGTTGTCAATGTATTACTTTAAGCTTAGAATATAACATGGTAAACACATCAGTTTTCAGTATTGCACTTGTCAAAACACAGTCACATGAAATGGTTAACTGTATCTGGATTAGTACTGGAACTGAACGAGAGGTTTAAGTCAAATTGTAACCAAATTGTTTTTCTCACTTTACTTTGGAGGTCAGGATATCTTCATGACAGAGGAGCAGAAGAAATACTACAATGCCATGAAGAAACTAGGGTCAAAGAAACCACAAAAACCAATACCAAGGCCTCAGGTAAATATGGTTATTATATTTCCTACCAAACAGGTGTGTATTTGTACTTTCTGAAGATTAAGAACATGACTCATCCCTCCGTTTACTCCCTCAGAACAACATCCAGGGCATGGTGTTTGACTTTGTGACGCAGCAGGTGTTCGACATTTCCATCATGATCCTCATCTGCCTCAACATGGTAACCATGATGGTGGAGACAGATGATCAGACAGATGATACAGAGGTTGTGCTTTACTGGGTCAACTTCATCTTCATTGTGGTCTTCACTTGTGAGTTCGTATTGAAGCTCTTTGCGCTGCGCCACTACTACTTTACCAACGGCTGGAACATCTTCGATGTGGTTGTGGTCATCCTTTCAATTGTGGGCAAGTATTTAAAAAGTGTTATTTATGAACATCAGAATAAGTGCGAAGCTGCTTAATTGGATCCAATCAACACTATGGAGCTCCAAACATTTTTTTATCAGATGAGTTCAAACGTCTTACAGAAAAATAAAAGGATAAATCAGTAAGCTG
This sequence comes from Eutrigla gurnardus, assembly GCF_963514095.1. NCBI lineage: Eukaryota > Metazoa > Chordata > Actinopteri > Perciformes > Triglidae > Eutrigla > Eutrigla gurnardus. Next base: position 18,513,368 of record NC_139916.1, on the reverse strand, counting down.
GATTAGAGTCTAAGGGAAATATACAAAGCTGTTTTTATTTATTTTACACCTCATTATAGTTATTAAACAGACAATAATATTCATGGATGTATTCAATTATATTTTTGACTTACTGATATTTTGGGGCTCCTTGAACAGCTAGGTGTTTATCCAGAAACAATGTCCTCCATTGCTCTGGATAATAATATATTACATATACCTGAAAGTTTTTTTTTTTTATTGATACTACTTCTTCCACAATTTGCACGAAACTGTGAATGTGCAGTTCTTGTGTGTATGAAGTAAAGCAGTCAGTGTTTCAGTGATAGAATCCCTACGTTTTAACCACATGGATGTTTTGCTCCCTTTCAACTTCAGGAATGTTTCTGGCTGACCTGATTGAGAAGTACTTTGTGTCACCAACGCTCTTCAGGGTGATCCGTTTGGCTCGTATCGGCAGGATCTTGCGTCTCATCAAGGGGGCCAAAGGAATAAGAACTCTACTGTTTGCTCTCATGATGTCACTTCCTGCCTTGTTCAACATTGGCCTCCTACTTTTCTTGGTTATGTTCATTTTCTCCATCTTTGGCATGTCCAACTTTGGCTATGTGAAACACGGAGCTGGAATCGATGACATGTACAACTTTGAGACCTTTGGCAACAGCATGATCATCCTGTTTATGATCACCACGTCGGCCGGCTGGGATGGACTGCTGCTGCCCATCCTGAACTACCCTCCGGACTGCGACCCCTTACTGGAGAATTCCGGTACCCCCGCCACAGGAGACTGTGGCAACCCTTCTGTGGGCATCTTCTTTTTTGTTATGTACATCATCATTTCCTTCCTCATTGTGGTCAACATGTACATCGCCATCATCCTGGAGAACTTCAGCGTGGCCACAGAGGAGAGTGCCGACCCACTCAGTGAGGACGACTTTGAGACCTTTTATGAGATTTGGGAAAAGTTCGACCCTGACGCATCCCAGTTCATCACCTATGCCAAACTTTCTGACTTTGCTGATGCACTTGAACACCCACTCCGAGTCCCCAAGCCCAACACTATTGAACTGATCGCCATGGACATGCCTATGGTGAGCGGCGACCGCATCCACTGCCTGGACATCCTGTTTGCCTTCACTAAGCGTGTGCTGGGTGACAGTGGCGAGTTGGACATGTTGAGGCAACAAATGGAGGAGCGTTTTGTGGCAGCCAATCCTTCCAAGGTCTCTTATGAGCCAATCACCACCACTCTGAGGCGCAAGCAGGAGGATGTGTCATCCAGAATCATTCAAAGGGCCTACCGTTCCTACCTGGCTAGGAGGGGCTTTGTCTGTAAGCGCAAACCAGCCAATAACAAAGTGGAGAATGGTGGGAACAATCCGGAACAGGAAAAGAAAGAGGGCACTCCCTCAACTGCCTCCCTGCCCTCTTATGACAGTGTAACCAAACCTGATAAGGAGAAAGAGGATGACAACAATGAGGGCAAGGGAGGGAGGAAAGAGAAAGGAAGAAACCAAAAAGACATAAGGGAATCTAAATGTTAGAGCGTTGGAATAATAATCACAGTAATAACATTAAAAATTATAATAATGTAACTTCAAGCAAAGCGAGAGGAAACTCACCCACACAGATGTACAGATTATTTCATTTGCAAGTCAGAAAAAAATAATACCCAATAATTTTGTTTACAGACTTCATTCTTATATTGATGCAGAGGGGAGCAGCTTGGTCTGTTACAGCTTGAAGACTCTTGAACTTCAGTCAAACCAAACATAATCAGCATACTGTGTGACATTGTTGTATCTAGACTACTGATCTTAACAAAAGGGAATGAAAAACAGACTAGGAAATGTCTGTGTCTGCTAAAAGGCAGATTGCTCACTTAACCACTGGTCTACAGATAAGACAAGTAACTCTACACCAAGAGGAAGAATGGAAAAACTCAAAAGGAATTATGCGCCTGGACGCGATTCACAGATTTCTATGGATGACAGTGTTGTGAAGGAAAAAACAAGGATGCTGCTTGATGCTGAAGAATTGTCCTCCTAAAGCAACCAATGAGTGCTTCTGTGTCATTTAGTACAGAATTGTATAGAGGAGAAAAATGATCCACTCACTCTATAAGAGCAAACAGAAGGATGACTGGTGAGTGAAAGACACAAATGACAGAGAGCGTCGGAAGTACTTCTCTGTTTTATTAAAGCTAGAAATTGTTCATTTGAGCAGCAAAAATGCAAACAGACAAAAAAAAGAGAACAATATTCAACATTTTGCCCATGTCACTTAACTCTTCTACTCATTTTATCTTTGTTATACCCACATCAAAATGCTTTTTTTTACATGGGCTTTCACAAAAATTGGTTAAGGGTCTGTTTATTATGGGGTCAACTCGGGCCAAGGGCTTACATTTACTCAGAAAGATTTCCAAACAAATACATAAATAATTGTGCTTGTTCAATGCATAGAAATGACTTGCATGATGGCATGTTTTGAACAGAAATCTTGCATGAATTATCATAGTCCACAAGACACTAATACTCAGACCACAACAGTGGCTTGACTGTAAGATTGAGACATTGTCAAAATTTGAAAGCTTAGAGTTTGGAGTAATTTGTTTAGCAAAGATAAGTGATATTGGGGTTGATAATCTTAAAATGGATCAGAATTTGTATCTCATTACTCAACACATTTCTAATGTTTAAATTGTAGCCTCTATAGACAGAAGAATGGAATGTGTTGGTGAATAATACCAACAAAGTGGATCAGTGGGTGAAATCCAAACTATTTATTTGCTGCTCTGGAGATTTTGAGTGTGTAAGATGTGGAAACGGATGTCTGTGTGTTTCATGGGACTGAAATGTTTGTTAATTTGGACTGAAGTGTTTTCAAGGGCACAACACTTTGAAACAAAATGCTTATATTTATAATTTGTATGCACCTATGTAATGTTTCATACCATCTGCCTTTAGTTTTGTGTGAGCGGGCATTTTGGGAGTCCTGTAAGTGGTTTGTGGGGATTTCACAGGTATGGCAAACTCCTTTCTATTTCTGATGTTTCTCTATCGGCGGTTAGCCCTTTCTGGAAGGACTGAGAAGAGTTTTGATTATTGTTCGGTTTACATCGTTTTATGTCATGTAGCTTATTTACATGCATGTGTGTGTTGCTTAATTTTAAATTAATTTATTCCCTGATGTAATTTTCATGTTTTGGTGGATAATGAGTCTTATTTTACACACTTTATGAGCCACATCTAAGATGATGTCAAGGAAAGTCTTTTGCGGGAACGTATTTGTCGGGCGTTAGTAATATCCTATTTTAATGAGAAACAGAAAATGATGAATGGGTAATGACAACATTGTGTGTGGAGAAGCCAAAGAGATCTGCCTTGTTATCCCTTGTTGCCCTTTGTCCATGGAGTGGGATTGGGTGAAGTATGCCCTGCCCATTCAGTTTTTTCGCTGTCATTATTAGACAGAGAGACCCTAGAAATGTATGCAATGCTTGAAAAATTCATCCCTTTTTCTCAGGAGATATTATAGATGTACTATTATGAGCTCTGCAACAAAATGCAAGTGAATGTGATGGGAGTATTTATGAAATCATGTTTTACACTTTTTATGTTTTGTGCCATGTTGATGGACAATGATCTCGGCGGGCTGCCTTAACTCGGCAGCCGCCTGGTCAGGGGCCAGTTTGGTGCTTCCAGCTTATGACGCTTAGAAATATAGGGCTAGAAGCATCTCAGTGAAAAAGCAACATTTCGCTCGCTTATAATGGCGCCGTTTATATTGATAGCAGATTACCATTGTGGTCAAGTCATTATGGACTGTAGTCTGGTCTCAATTAATTTCGATTAACAAAATAATAATGCCCCCCCCCTCCCCCCGGATAGCAATCACAGATATAGGAAACACTGTGAGGAGATGTCATGAGAGTGAATTGGGATACGTTGGTTTGAGCAGCACACTAGATCCTTTCCGAAGCAGAAGTGGCATGCTCAGAGGATGTGGCCCCGAGTGCTCTGAGCCTCTCATTTGCCATTTTTTTGTCATATTGCTCTATTGCATTACAAATACCAAATAACCAACAGAGCACTGGATGCATTCTAATGGTACTGTGAGCCTAAGCACCACACCACAGCTTTTGCACTTCCTGTTGTGCAGTGATGTCACCTCCTGTTAATGAATACCGCCCTCATTCGTTCTCAAGTCCTTGCTGCATGAGATCTCCAAAATCAGTGTGGGTGTTACCTTGAACCAAATAAAACTGAATGATAAGCATAAAAGCAACCGCTGTCCATTTTCTCCAAGATCACCACGAGTACACAGATGCGTTTTACAGAAAGAAACCTAAAAAAAAAAAGAGACACACATACATCCATTCGGGGAAAAAAAGAAATAAATACAGTTCAGGCTATGTTCTATACGGCACAAACTGCAAAAGCAAAGAATGGACTTTTTAAGAAAACTATAAATAATGTAATATATTATTTTATTTTAACGGCATGTGTAGTTTTTTGTAAATACAGGATTACTTAAAAAACTACAGCTATTAATCTAACACTAAATATTAATAACCGTAAATAGAATGGCTTCCAGCTGACACCCCTTGTCACACTTGTTAGGCTGTGACACATTTGTTAGATGGAGTAGATTTTTTTCAGTCACTTTTCACACAAAAAAAGAGGAGTAAGCTAAAATCTATATTAAAAAGCAGAATTGTATTTAAAAAAAATGTATAAATCAATACACACATACAGAGCTATATTACATATATATTATATATATATATATTGTATATATATATATATATATATATATATATAGTATAAATATACTCTCCTGTCCACTCCTTGCATTGAGGTGATACCAGAACCACAGAGTGTAACTGATCATGCTTCTTTCTTTGTGTGGTATGTTCAGAGAATAACCAAAACTCTGGCCTGCCCAGGACTTCTGCATACTGGGTACCAGCGTACAATGCATGGTGTTGTACTGGCTGCTTGCTGAGAATTGTGGAGCCTGCCTTGGGGAGAGGATTGCACTACCAGCATACCCTTTTGTACATGTGTGAAGATGTCTTGCCCCTAGTTTCCTATATTGTACACACAAAGATAACACAGATGCAGACAGACACACGCACACACACTTACATGCACACACACACACTCACTCAAAGCCTTTTACAGGCGATCGCTGGCTAACCAGTGTGCCCCAGTACGAGCCACAGCTCACTTTGTGTGACAATTTTTTATTTTGCTCGTTTCAGCTCTAACCCTCTTCCATGTTTCCCCTCAACACACTGCTGCAGTTTGGAGTTGATCTTTAATTTTCGCTGTCACTTTCAATAACGATATATCAAATGATTTAAGGGTTAGTTGTCTTAACTGTCTGTGTGTTTGTTTATGGTGCAATATCTCTTAACGGCACGTGCCTTTTTAGCTTCCTATTTAGTCTGTCAATAAAATCAGCAATGAGGATCTCAAAAACCCATGGGAGTGAATCAAAACGGAGCACGATAGAAACGATGTATTGAGTTGAAAATCAACTTGTAAACTGAAAACTCACCACCTAGAATAGACTGTCTGGACTAACATCTTGTAGAGTCATGTAGTACAAGTGCTCTCTCTGTGTGTTCTGTTTACCAGCTCTTGGGCTGGTAAAGGGAACAGCTTACCTTCTGTTTTACACTTCTGTTTATTTCCAAAATGTTGGTTTACCAATCGGTATATGAGGCCATTCTTTTGTAGCATGACTGAGATAAATTTGTTTTCTTTCCTGAAAATAGGCTAACTGAAAAAAAAATCTTTTGACTGTCATTATCTCTTGCCACTAATACAGTCAGAGAGAGGACGTGTGTTACACAACCACATGGGACAATTAAATGAGAATCAGTGAAAGAATATCTTCATTTGAGCACGAATCTATTTCCAAACAATAAAGCAGCCTTCCAGTTACACCTCTGGCTGGTGTCGTTTTTGGATATAATATTAATGACTGTCACATTATCATGCATGTTATGTTTCCACTTTGTCTGGCAACGGATGCTTTTGTTTCTCCCCATTGACTGTAATAACTGCGAATTTAAATGCTTCAGATTTTTAAGTGATGTGGTACACTATGACATGTTTTTTTTTTGTGTGTGTTTTCTTTTTTTCTTTTTTTTTTGCAAAGAAATCACTAAAATTCCATGTGTACATTGCAGACATGGAGACAAGGAAAATATTTGAGAGCTACACAGAACAGGGCGGGACACAGACAGAGCAGCAAGAGGAAACTACGCTCTGTTTTCGGTTTGGAAACAACAACACAGTAGAAATGCCACAGTCACATTGTCTCTGTTCATTTCTTAATAATACTAAATAATAATAATAATAATAGGATTGCTATTTGAGTTGATGTGGTTGGGTCTGCCATCGTGCGACGGCGTTGAAATGACCATAAAAAAGGTGTGTGTGTGTGTGTGCGCGCATGTGTGTGTGTGTATAAGGTGGCGCACTGAATGAGGGAAGGAGCAGGGAAGGGAGGGGGGGAGTAAGCAGAGACAGCACTGCAGTGCAGATAGATGAATGCAGTGGCCTGGGCTGAGTCAGCAGCCTGTTCCCAATAGGCTCAGACTGTACAGTGCACTGTATAGCAGCTCCTTAGCCACAGCAAGCAAGCAGAGGGAGAGTGAGCTACAGCAGGAAGATGAAAAGTAAATGAGAACAATGAATAGAGGCACACACACACAGTAGCAAGCGAGGCTGTTGCTACGGATTCATCCTTCACATCCTACCTGCAGTGCTGCATGCATTTAGAGCGCAGCAGAATATTTAGTACAGCTCGATGCTCTATTTTACACCAGATCTGTGGTCTAAAATACTGATAAATGCAAATGTTCATTACAAGTGCTCTGAAATGATGATAATGAAAACATGTAACCGTTTATTTGATTTATGTGTAAGAATCGTTGATATACTCTACATTTCTTTTGAAGAGAGACACACAATCAAAATGTCACACATACCTATACTGTGCTACACACATGCTTTGTCCTCCCCCCCTTTAGGTTTCTGCCCTGCATCCATCTGAACAGCAGGACTTGGCTGCAGAGGTGGGATGTGGATTAGGTAGGACGTTGGTGTGATCTGTCGGGCTGTCTGAGCAAGTTTGTGTGAAGGAGGGAGGGAGCCAGAGGGAAGGAAGTGTGTGTCAGGGATACAGAGAGAGGGAGACTATGTCTTTAAGGAATCAATAACATGAAACCGGCTCTATTGTTGCGCTAAAGTATCTCGGTGAGGTGGTTGTTGTTCTCTCGTAGTTTCTATATGTCTGTGTTGGCATATAAAGACCCAGTTTCACTCACTGTGTAAAGAGGAAGTGTATAAGGGACATTATTGTCTTTAATTCAACAGTTTCCACATGATTTATATTGCCTAGCTGAGAAAGGAATTTAAATGAATTGCATTTAGCCAGACTAGAATAAAAGATGCGATTGATTTATGCCAATGTTTCCCTGGTTTGGCCACCTATGCCTCCACTGCTCATCCATTATAGAGCATGGCCCTCTCTGACCCCTGTGTAAAAGTGACTGCAGAGATCATTGCCTTTATCTATGGTGTTTATTGATGTACCCCCCCAGAAAACATTGGTTAAGTGTCTCAAATGACTTCTTACAGCTATCTAACTCCCTCTAGTGGGACATGAAGGACATAACTCCAGGCAATGTTGTCACTTCCAAAGGTTATGGGTTAGGTCATATTTGTAGACGTAATGCTCCCTGGTATGATGTATATTGGCTGTAGGTCCCATTAACAGTTATTTAATGATGCAAATAGCGTACCTTTAAATGGATAGAAGTTGAATTTCATTACTCTACTCTCACAGCTAACCTGCTGGTCGGTGAAGCACATTCACAGCCATCTTCCAGTCCTCGAGTACCCCTCACTGGCCTTGGTTTGAAATGCTTAGTATATTCTGATAGCTGGGGGGTTATGAGGACATGTATTGGTCAGATACCGGGAGTCTAGCCTTGCCAAGAGGAACATTTTAGCTAGGATGTCACCCTTTTTTTCGTATTGATCACCTTCACAACATACTTTTTTTTGTTGCTTGCTGCATACTTTAATGTACTCAAGTGTTTTGAAAGCTTTGAAAATGTGATACATCATTATTAATTAAAATATCAAACAGTTTTACATTTTTAACCAGGTTGGAAATAAGTAGCCTATATTCCCACCAAATGCTGGTAAAATACATGCATTTTCCTTTATAAATTTGCTTCACTCGCCAGCAAATGAAAACATCAACAAATACAACAAATGAATTGTGGTAATCTAGTCAGTGACTGGTAACATTTGAATATTCATACAAATATATCAACCTGGTCTCACAGACATCCGTGAAATGGCCACGGCCCCTCCGTGAAATAGCCACGGATCCTTAAGTCAAAATCTGTGACAATATAACGGAAACACCCGAAATTCCGTGAAATGACCACGCAAATCACGGTAACAAAAACAATGCCACGGACCTCCCGTGGTCTACACACGGAATGCCCCGTACAGATCTCACTCGATGGACGTGCTTTCTGACTTGGAAACGCAACATTTGAAGCAATATTTAGTTCATTTTCAACACCAAATATATCACCCTGACCCTCACAGTTGCTGAAGGTTCAGGTTGTTGTCCTGTCATCAGTTCAATTCTGTTCCCATAGCGAGATTCTGTGACATACACACGGACAGCGAGATTCGTGATATAGACACAGACGGCGAGATTCCGTGATGTAGACACGGACGGCGAGGTTCCGTGATATAGACACGGAAAAAGAATAGCCTACTTGTATTAATCTTTAATCTGAATACTGATTAAGTTGTGACATTACTTATAGACTGCAGATTTTTTTATATCTGGGCCATCCTCAACCTTTTTTGGGCTCGCTAAATTAACCCTCTGAGACCCATTGTAGCGTATACGCTACAAAAGATCATGTTGTCTTTAGAGCGTCATAACTCCGTAATGGTTTGCGCTAGAAACATGTGGTTTGTTTCCTCTTAAACTAGAGAAACGGGGCTAAATAACGGTACTGTCTCCTCGTCTCCGTGGCGCATTTCTTCGTTTTGTTTAAGTATAGCGATCATTATTTTTCATCCGCCATCTTGCTAGTGACGTATAGAGTCACGTTTATGCATCGGACATTCGTATTGGCTCCCGTAGCGGCTTTTACAGCCAATCGGAAAGCCTGATCTACGCTTGCCCGTTGTGTTTGCCCAAACGGCAGACACAGAGGAGGTCAAAGCAGAGAAAAGGACGGTCAAAAAGTTACTGTAGTGCAAGAGAAAGTTAAATAAATAAATGGCACAGAAGAAGTACACTATATACACACATATATTAAGGGCAGGGAGAGGAAAGGACCATTCCTGACAAAAAAAACAAAACAAAAAACGCCCATTGACACTACCCAAAATAATATCCATATTTCTAAGACAGAAGGAGCTAGAAGCTTCAAATAACTTCTAGAACAATCCAAACAAGTGTGTGAAACTTTCTATGTTGAGCTTTTCTTTCATTATAATGGTTTGCAGTGGGTTTTTTTTTTTTTTAATAAAATGTGTAAAAATTCAAGGTGCGTTTTTATTTATTTTTAATTTGTGGGCTATAATCCCCTATTATAGTGTATATAAGTATTTATTGAGTGATACACACAGTTAGCTGAGGTTGTGCTGATTCTGGGGATGTGTATAAGTTGATGATACTCTATATTGTCTGGCCTAAAATAACCTATTTATGCTAATTGTGCAAATTGCAACTTTAGGCAACCAAGTTAAATTTCATCCAGTAGGCCTATAGATGACATTTCTGCAATAAAACTTTACAGTACTCAACATTTCTGGGTTTACTATTGGGCCTATGGGGATTACGACTAGACTAATAGGGCAATACACAAAAGTATGACAAGACGGAAAGTTCTCTATGTGGGTCTCAGAGTTAAATACATTGTTACCACTGACATTTCCGTGGAACACACACAGATTTTATACCAATGCAAGTTGCAGACGCTCATCCTGTGGCCCACACACGGATCCCCGTTTCAACCTGCAGATTTCGCTCAACGGATGATCTTATGATATTGGTAAACACTCTTTTGATACATTCAGTGTTGTTGTTGTTTTGTTTTTTTTCTACATCATGTCTGTGTAATTTAGCCTGTCAGGCGTTGCATTTCATTGCATGTATGACTATGTAGTAGCCTATGTACGCATTGCATTTAAAAACATCACTTCCCATAATGCCTTGCTAGTTGAAATGACATCACTTCCCATAATGCCTTTCTAGTTGAAATGGATGAGAACAATATAGATGTATGGCTACAAATACCCTAATTCCTTCACTCTGAGATTTACGCTAATTATTTTAATTAAAAAAAAAAAAAAAATACTAAGATTGTACTTTTTCATTGCCATTGATATTTTTTTTTAATTTAAGTTTGTGCGTCACTCATGCGAAGATCCCAGAAACCATTGCCTGGCGCGATACAAAATTCAAAGGTCATATATCTGAAAAATAAGCCTTGTGGCACATGAGGGACATCCATCTGAATGTTTCAGAGTTGGTTTGATGACTTGAGGTCAAAAGGTCAAGGAGAATAATACGTTTATAATACATTTATTAACTTATTTTAATCGTGCAAAAATTGCCAAAATGACATATCTGAAAAAGAAGCCTTGTGGGATATTCATCTGTATGTTTTATATGAAACCAATGAAATCATGAATTAAAGATCAACATAGAAAGTTTCACACACTTGTTTGGATTGTTCTAGAAGTAATTTGAAGCTTCTAGCTCCTTCTGTCTTTGAAATATGGATATTATTTTTGGGTAGTGTCCATGGGCGTTTTTTTTTTTTTTTTTTTTTGCTTTCCGATTGGCTGTAAAAGCCGCTACGGGAGCCAATACGAATGTCCGATGCATAAACGTGACTCTATACGTCACTAGCAAGATGGCGGATGACGTCACTAGCAAGATGGCGGATGAAAAATAATGATCGCTATACTTAAACAAAACGGAGAAATGCGTCACGGAGACGTCACTAGCAAGATGGCGGATGACGTCACTAGCAAGATGGCGGATGAAAAATAATGATCGCTATACTTAAACAAAACGGAGAAATGCGTCACGGAGACGAGGAGACAGTACCATTGTTTAGCCCCATTTCTCTAGTTTAAGAGTAAAACAAACCGCATGTTTCTAGCGCAAACCATTACGGAGTTATGACACTCTAAAGACATGATATTTTGTAGCGTATACGCTACAATGGGTCTCAGAGGGTTAATTTAGCGAGCCCAAAAAAGGTTGAGGATGGCCCAGAACAATTATATAAAAAATCTGCAGTCTATTAGTAATGTCACAACTTAATCAGTATTCAGATTAAAGATTAAGACAAGTAGGCTATTATTTTTCAATTGGGCATTCTCTGGGGCAACCTAACAACGGTTGTTGTGTTGGAGGAGGACGTCCAAGATCCGTGTTCATATGACAGAATTGGCTAATCCGTGTTTATTTCACAGAATTGAGTTCGGGCTATCCTACCGAGCTGTAAAACGCGATCAAACTGCGGTCCATGTCTGTCACGGAACCGGGACCTCGCCATCCGTGTCTATATCACGGAACATCGCCGCCCTTGTCTATATCACGGAACCTCGCCGCCCGTGTGTATATCACAGAACCTCGCCGTCCGTGTGTATATCACAGAACCTCGCCGTCCGTGTGTATGTCACGGAATCTCGCTGTCCGTGTGTATGTCACGGAATCTCGCTGTCCGTGTGTATGTCACAGAATCTCGCTAAGGGAACAGAATTGAACTGACGTTTTATGATGACAGGACAACAAGCTGAGCCTTCAACAACTGTGAGGGTCAGGGTGATATATTTGGTGTCGAAAATGAACTAAATATTGTTTTAAATGTTGCGTTTCCAAGTCAGAAAGCACGTCCATCGAGTGAGATCTGTACGGGGCATTCCGTGTGTAGACCACGGGAGGTCCGTGGCATTGTTTTTGTTACCGTGATTTGCGTGGTCATTTCACGGAATTTCGGGTGTTTCCGTTATATTGCCACAGATTTTGAGTTAAGGGTCCGTGGCTATTTCACGGATGCCTGTGAGACCAGGTTGAAATATATGCACATGTATGGCTGAGAGAGAGAGGACATCAATATATTTTTTTCATGATTTACCCTATGCAATAAAATAGCTGCTTGAATATTGCAGATCTTGTTTCATTATTTCCATATGTTTCACACTGCTGGTTCAAACAAGAGAGTGGCTGGTGAAAAAATAGCAACCAACTAAACTGTCGTGTTCATGTTAATACATAAGTCACGATACCTCTAATGTAGTAAATGTGAAAGGCAGAAAATAACAGTGATGGGGCCATTTGCTTTGCCAAACCACTACCTTTATTTTCAATGCCATGAATCTATGTGCTGATAATAATTATGTTATACAGCAACTTCTAGTGCGTTTTACTTTGGACTTTGTGGTACATTCACTCCTTGTGCAGGACACACTGACGTTCCCCCTCAGCCTGAATGCCTTTAGCAGAGCAGTCAGCAACAACAGCCTGAGAGCTGAAAGTCTCATTCATTTCCTTAGAAAGTCTATTAACCAGCATCTGTACTGTTTGAAAATCATACTCCATCAATAGGTCCTTAAATATAAGCTCATGTGTTCATATGTATATCATCTTCACGATATTTTGTGAGTGACTTTGTTTCAACAAGGCACTTCTTACCAAGACCCTGTAGGTGTCACTGTTATACTTCAACTCACACAAGGAATAGCATGAACTGGAGAAGAAATGTATATCATTGTTAGAAAGGCAGAGCCACTGCATTTTAACCCTGCAAAAGGGACCATATTTTCATGGGTCAAATGTACCTGTATGATTCATAAATTGTAGATAAACGTTGAACATTGAACACAGTTAGTTTGCTGAGCTGATTGCTCAAAATGAAAATGAAAAGTGAGCCTGACTGAGGATCATATGGGAATAGAGGCTGAGTGAAAGCTTTGAAGGAAGATGACTGGTTCAATGCCTGCAGCCAGTGACAGGAATGTCGTTTGAGGTTTGTTGATGCTAATGATCATTATTTTTAAAGATAAGTTTCATATGAAACAGATTTGGACAAAGGCGAGTTTGCTGCGAAAATGCATTGATGCTTCAGCAGGGTTAGATTCACTGTGGATGAAAGGACAAAAGTTTTGGACATCTGTCACACGCCAGCGCATGCCCTCCGCCCTCCAGACAATAAAGCTGTGGATAGGGGGTGGTGTCCAGGGGGAGAGGGTCAGGATCCTCTCCAATCTTCCTGTCCTTTCATTCTATACTCTCTTCAGCTTCTTATGCAGTCTTTAGATGACACAAACCTCTGCGGTTCCTCACCACTTCCTTTGCTACTTGGACTAAAAATACTGATTTAACAAAATTTCTCTCAAGAGAAATACAAATTTGTGTAACACTTGATTTTACTGGTTGTTTATTTCTTAATCATTTACTTGAAATGATTTGAGTTTAAAAATATGCACTCTGAATGTATACTCTTGGTTAATTCATCGGAATTAATCTGAATATATTTCAAATTAAATGGGTTTTTCTTCAGGAAATGTCCTCGGAATTGATTAGGACATTAGGACATTGATATGAATATGAATAGCAGTAAAATAAAGCTTTATCAAGAATTTAATTTAGCTGTATAAGATTGTTTGTGTGTGTGTGTGTGTGTGTGTGTGTGTGTGTGTGTGTGTGTGTGTGTGTGTGTGTGTGTGTGTGTGTATTTTAGTAAGTGACTGAATGACACTCAAACCTCAAACACTCACAGACAAAAAGACAAAGTCAAGGATTTTTTTTTTTTTTGGTGTGGTATCTTCATTTCCATGACACAACAGTCTTTAGTGAGGTAGACTATAACAGGTCAAGAGTTAGAAACATTGCTCCTTAAACTGACATGTTAAATGACATGAAATAAATATTTCCATGTACAATGTCTTCAAAATGAGGTAGAAATGGTTACAGAGAATGTACAAGATACAACAAACTTACAACTGAATTACAAAGATAACACTGAAATGCCATTTTTCCATCAGTTGGACAAATTCAACTACACTTACTTCAATGATGAGACGCAGCAAATATTGTTATTTGCTGCAGAGTGTAGGTTAATAACGATCACATTCTTTGTGTGGCATTGAAGAGCATTCAATTGTTGTAGCTAAGCGCTTAAATACTTTTAAAATCTGGTGGAAAGAGTACATTATACTTTGTGTAACACCTTTTTATCAATCTGTATTTTTTCCCCCTCCAGCATAATTTGGAGCTAAATCTTTGTGTGACAAGGTTTATTTCCCCCTCAGAAAGTTCAATTTTATGAATGTGCTTATATTTCCAAATTCAAATATATTTTCAGACAAAATCTGAAGCTGCATTTCAGCCTAAATCTTTCTATTAAGGGATCCACTTGCCATGCATGCTTTTAGGCAAGACTATTGTTGTTTAATTTTGCAAAAGATATATTTGTATGGCACAACTTATGAGGGGTTGGCACAGTGGAGCAACAAAGCTACAACTCTGAAAAAAAGTGGTACATATTTTCTGACAGTGCACATACTTGGTAAATATTTAACTTCTCCCTTCTTCATGGTCTCAATTCATGTTAGAGCTCAAATCAAGCTAGTTGACTGATGACACTGTGTCAAACGGTTTTGAAAATACTGATAAATGAGATTGGACACTTTATTAAGATATTTAATAAACATACCTATTATAGAGCATGTACTGTAATATGTGTACGTCTTGATATGCCAACAGTTGTTAATCAGGAGTGCTTTATTTCGACAGTTTGTCCACTAAACCTTTTCCCCCACTGCTAACTACACTAACACTTAACATTCATTTCTCCACCAAAACCTATAAGAGAATTACATCTATACATGAAGAAAATATGTTTCATATATCTAAAAACATCATGGCATGTATTGTCCTTAAAAAAAAATATCTGAATTACATTCATCATTTCAGGCCTTGGTACAAAAACCTCAAGTTTAATTTCCAGAGCTAAGAAGCTGTGTGTGTGTGTGTGTGTGTGTGTGTGTGTGTGTGTGTGTGTGTGTGTGTGTGTGTGTGTGTGTGTGTGTGTGTGTGTGTGTGTGTGTGTGTGTGTGTGTGTTTCCTGTTTGTATCAAAGGCCTTGTAAGTTCATTGTTTCCCTGAAGTGTTCAGATTATGTTCTGCTCTCAATAAAAGCCATGGCTCCATTTTCATCTTGCTCCATAAAGCTCCCTACAAACACATAACGGTAATAACATACATTCTTATTTAATCATTCTGAGGTAACAATATTCTTCCTGAGTATTCAATAACATGACTATAAATCATCCTTTTGAGAGGCAAAAGCAAAGAGAATGCATATATTTAAAAAAAAAAAAAAAAAAAAAGAGTAAATCCTAAGCAGGTAGATCTTCATAGAGAATGTAAATTTAAAAATTGTCCGTGGAGAAGCATTTAGCCTCCACTGAGACTTGAATCCCTCAGTCTGGGCTGTGCATCCAAACACAAGTGATAAACAGGCTTATGCACCGTTGGCACTGAGTGAATTTTATGCAGACTTAAGCATGGTTGTTTTTTTGGTAGTTTCATAGATTTATATAGTCATTGTTTCTTGTAATAGTGTGAATATTAAAGGCGTACGTTGCACTGTTATTCTCAAAAATATACCTGTTAGTTTTAGGATCAGGATCAAATAAACAACACGCTTCAGGGCGATATGCATATACACGTCATTGTGTGAATGCTTAATACAAACATTAAAATGTTAGATTATTTCCCCACTCTTTCTTTACATCAAAACTATTTCAAAAAGGGCGGCTTCATGTATACTATGTAGAAATTTGATACGCAGCTTGTTATGTATAAAACTGGACAAAAACAAAGGTTGTTCAGCAATGAAATAGGGTGAGAACAAGAAGCGGGACGCCGGATAGGATAAAGTAAAGAACACGAAAAGAAGGGTTAAAGAAACTGGGGGAGAAAAGAATTAGGGGGGAAGCGAGGGATGAGCAGGGAAAACATTCATTTCTCGAGGCCAGGTTACACACCGAGCCTTGGAGTCAGCTGTGTAAAGTAGCAGTGATTGTGCTGAAGTACTATGGCAATTTCACCATTTAAGTTATTGCTCTCTTTACTTTTTGGTCGGTACTGATTTTTGTGGTGTGGTACAACGTATTGCAGTCAAAGGCCTTTTACATACATAATGGCCACAAATAATTACACCCACTTTTAAAACGGCAACGTTGCAGGTGCAGTGCTGCCGCCGCAGTAGCCAAAGGAAATAAATAGGATCCTGAGAGAAACAGACACTCATACATTTAGACTGTCTTAAAGCTAACTTTGTAGAGAATGCCTTAACCTCGCCCCTTAGACTTACCTCAACCTTAGAGAGCCTCTGTGAATCTTTGGAAAAACATGAATAATGAAAATGTTGAAGATGCACAAGAAATACCAGTCTTGTGCCCTCTTGTTGTTCACTAGAGAAATTAAACCTTTCATTGACAAATCCAATTTTGTTCCCCCAAGTCTGTCAGGTTGGTTTCAAAGAGTGAGCAAATCCTCTCAAATGCAGACCGGTGTTGTCAGCGCCCTGCGGTGGGGTCCTCGGCCCTTGTGTGCGATCCAGGTATCTTCATAGACATTCTCTGTTGCTGAGGAAAGTTGTGCTCCCCTGATCCACTCTCTCCTGGGAGGCCTGATGGTGGGCTGTAGTCCCCCGCCCCGCCATAAGGGGGTGACATCATGGGCTTTCCAGATTTGTAGGCCTGTGGCTCTGAGGCTGAGCCGCTCATGTCGTAGCCGTTGCCGTGCCCGTTGCCGTGACCCTTGCTATGACTGCTTCCATGGCCGTTGCCATACTTTCTGTAGCGTGAGCCTTCAACCTCTGCTCCCTCCTGTCCATCCTCTGCCATCTCAAAGGCCTTGCGTTTCAGTGGTGGTACCCCTCCCTCGGAGCTCCCTCCAAGGCTGTGAGATGGGTAGCTGTAACTGCCCCCCACCATGGTGGGCCGAGGGGCCAGAGGAGTTGGGGCACTGATCCCAGGGGGCAGATAGGAGGCACTGGGGTGGCTGTATCCAGAGGACAGGCTGGTTTGGGGGTAGCATCCTGGAGGGTAATTGTAGATAGCAGTGCTGGTGCTGTAGCTGGGCACTAGAGTGGGTGCGGCCTGCAAAGAGTGTAGAGGGGCAGGCGGAAGTGCTGCGCTTGGCTGAGGGCAGTATCCTGAAGACAGGTAGGTGCTGTTGTAGGCAGGAGGGTATTCCTGAGATGACGGGGCGCTGCAGGAGCCAGCACCACTGTAGCCTGGCTCAGAGGCCAAGTTACTGCTCACTACTGTCACACTTCCTGTGGATGGGATGCCCACAGATGCCGAGCCCACCTTGGTGCCAGTTAAGGCCTCCAGTCCAGGGTAAGACTCCATGCCCTGACCCAGAGCCCATGGCTCAGATTCAGTTTTCAAGAAAGTTCCAGGCTCTGGGTAGGCCCCTGCAGGAGGGCGTTCATAGGACAGCTCCAACCCTGAGTACTTCTCTGCATAGCGTTTGAGCAGAGACGAGGCGGTAAGGGCCGAGATGTCATCGCTGGCCCACGGGTAACCTGTCGGGGCAAAGCCGCGGCGACCAGCTGTAGCGTAGGGGTCGTGTTTGTGGGCAGATGGCGGCGAGGTGGTAGAGGTGACATCTAGGTGCTGCTCAGGCCACTGAGATAAAGGGGCGGCGTGCTCCGGGGACCAGTGCATCTTCAACAGACCTGACAGAAACAGAGCCAAATTAGTCCACACAATTGTTAAATAATGTATCACATGTTTTAAATTTTCTTTTTTCTTCACCAGATATATCATGAATATCTAATCATAACAATTATCATCATATCTGCCCTCATAATCACAAAGGCTAGCTCCCCCTTTACCAGAATCATGTCAATGCTTAGCCTCTGCTCTTCTACACGGTCTCATCCAGGCAGGGGACAACTGCTCTAATCTTTATGTGAAGTCGGCAACATAACCCCCAGCCTGGTCTCCACGGCGATAAGCCTCTATCAGCCCACGAGCTGCTCTCTGCCTTTGCCTCTCTCACATTAGGGCCATTGTTGTCTCTCTGTGACTCTCTTAGTCCACAAAGCCACCCCCACCGGGCGTGTGATCTAATTCGGCCCAAACCTCAGGGGTTTGCTGGACAGGGGGGACAGGAGGTAGGGGGGGGTGGTGGTATAGAGGGGCTTTTCATCGTACTACACAGAGAAACTGGACCAGTATATCTATGAACACTATTACAAGCAAACCGACGGGTTGAGAAGTCAAAAGATTCTGATTTTCATGTGCCATGTGTGATTATACATGCACATTTACACAAACAAGGAACCCACTGGTTTAGTGGTCGTGGGCTTTGATTGGCTTTTGCAGGCCTTGTCTTTTTGAACTGGCATTAGGCTGACATTCCAGGCATTGCAAGGTATTATTAAACTGTCCTGACCCCAGGACGGAGCCAGAGGGGCTTCCCTACAACAGTACTCAACAGAGGAAGAAGTTACTACTGCAGTTAATTTAACATGAGTTCTAAAAAGAACTCTGATCAATACATTGCCACCAATATTTTAATATGTTCTCTTGCAATATTTGGGCATACATGTTCTGTTCTGATTACTGGCCTTTATATATATATATATATATAATTATGTACCATAGATGATTGTCTTAGAATTTTGGTTTATGAGTTATGCATTGATTTAAGACGTTGCAACTAATGATTATTTTGATTCTTGATTCTTTAGACTAATTAATCAATATCTTTCTAAATTAACTGAGATACAAATGTGGAAACATTACAGTCTGAAAACAAAAGGAAAGGAAAAGGGGGAATCAGAAAACTCTCATTGGCGAAGTTTTAACCAGAAATGTTTGGTATTTTTGCTTCAAAAATGAGAACGATCAAAATAATTGCTGATTAAATTATATCTCAATCAAAGAACCAGCTCTATTTAAGCTACTGTTATTCTAGATGTTCTACATAATAGGAAACATCTCTTTTCAATTATTTTCTTCTGAAAAATACAAAAACAGGCAGCTAATTTTAGCATTAGTGGCATGCTTTTATACACACACACACACACACACACACACACACACAGACACACACACACACACACACACACATACACGTATACACACACTTACTCACTGCCATGTCTGGTCTGAAACTGTCTACATCTGGATTATGGCCGGTTGTGTCACATGTCCACTTGGACCACCAGATGGGATACAAACAGTCCACATGTTGATCCCTAAATTAAATGATCCTTCAGACCAATAATCCCACTCATCCAATCCAGGGATCGCAGCGCTCTCCACCAGTACAAGCTCCACCCTGTGCTCCTGGGAACTCTGACTGGCGATGGTGCTCATCCCAGGCACAAAAACATTATTGCTATACGGCGTTAAAAGGCTTATATTCCCACCAACATGCATACATGGCTGGAGGAATATACTTAACTGGGGGTGCTGATTCATCGTATGTCACAGTAATCTGCAGATCATGGCTGCATTACCCAAATGGGTCTCCTGGGTGCAGGGTTAGGGGACCCCTAAGCTCAGACCAGTGCAGCGACTGCTCTGTCATTACAGGCAAAGCCAAAGGGTTCAGTCATTCTTGTCAATGTGCGAGCCCCCAAAAGTCATTCTTAAAAACCTTTAGGTCTGTGTGAAGGGGCCATCACAACATATTCAGAGGGAGTGTTTACCCCCTCACGCTTTTCCCTCTGTATTGATACCAGCATCACTTCCTTAAGATATTTATTGGGATAATTGTTCTTTGAGGCAAAAGTTTGATTTGTGATTTAGGTCTCTAAACACAACACCAGAATTTAACTGGGGGAATGGCAAAGACCTTGTTATCACCCCAGTTTCCGGCTATACACAGTATAGTGTTTCTACATTCAGTTTGAGGTACTCTGGTGATGTATCTGAGAGTATCCTTCTAAGTCCAAGAAACAAGTTTGTTCATTTAAAAATTGAAAGCGATGCTAAATACATTGTAGTCATTTATTAGAAATGCTTTAATCAATAAAACAGAACATGAATTCTTCGATGTGAAATCCATCAGTATATGAACAATAAAGTGAAAAAACATCTGTGGCCTTGTTGGACTTTTTTACACTCATGCAAATTCTGACATCATGCATACAGACGGACACACATACACGGCCATCAGACTGATACTCACTGGTCATGCTGATTGCAGGCATGAGCCAAACGTTTGCCGCTTTGCCTTCAATCTACTCCTTTCCCCCGCATCTCTTCGCCCGTTGGTTTACAAACTATCTGAGACCTATAAGACCACAGTAATCTAAGGTGTCCTCATCAAAACGCAGTAGAGGAATGTGAAAACTGAGGATCCCTCTGAGATCAGACGACGGAAGAGTGAACTGGAGGGTCTGGATGGGTTAAGGACCAGACTGAGGAAACCAGACTAATGAAGGATTAGTACTTATGAGGCTTAAGCTAGTGTCAGTGCTCTGTGACAATTGTGGACAATAATTAAAGATGCAACTCCACTGGTGAGCTTATTCCTCATGTTGGCTGTAAGCCTGTAACATCCCTGAAGGCTTTATTGCAAAGCGTTGCAACAAAACGGATATTTTACTTGATCTTTATTGTGTGAAATGACACCTGATTTTAAAGAAATTGCATAGACATTATTTAGGCCGTTGCAAATTTATGGCTACAAAAAAGGCTGTCAGGATTACATTTTTTTAAAGAGAGAAAAATGTTTATTTCTTATATGTTTGCAGATGCCACTGTAGATACAAAGACATACTGTAGAGCTACTTCAGATTATGTGTAATTATTATACTGTTATACTATGTTATAATTACTGTTATATAATTATTATATTAAAGCACACATTAGTAAATTACCGTAACTGCTCTCTTTATCAGCTGATAAATATTATGAATTCAGTTAGTTATGTACACCTATATTCCCAATAGTAGATTCTCATTCTTTATACACAGAAGGATAGTCTTAGTTCTGAGACTAAAACGGCTTCGCAATAAGGCATTATTTACATATTGACACTGCCACGCTTGCCAGGAAATGTGAATTTCTCTGACAGATTAAAACCTCTTACTGGTAACAGGCGCTGTACCATTGGACATCTATGTTAAAGTGTGGATATTAGGGAGCAGGGTTTGGGTATTAGGGGGGATGAGTGAGGGAGCCCCTAACCCTAATCTAGCACCTCATGTTGGACCGGGGCTTAGAAACACCCCTCCATTCTTGGTCATGCTTGGCTTACCAAGAAACAAAGATGATCACTAAGCCGGCTTGGTACTATGACAGCTTTCCTTAATCATTGTGATCACCATACTGTCGCCCAACACCCGTGTTTCCTCTTTGTCCTGCAGCAGTTTGGTTACTGGACACGTCAGATGAGAAAATCATAGAAATAGGAAGATGAAATATCTATCTATCTATCTATCTATCTATCTATCTATCTATCTATCTATCTATCTATCTATCTATCTATCTATCTATCTATCTATCTATCTATCTAAAAACAGTTCAGTAAGTTGACAATTCAACAATTTGAGACCAATGAAAAATAAGATATGAATATTAATAATGTGAAGATGCAGGGAAAATGTAATTATTCGAAGTCTAATAAAATGTCTATAAACCATTCTGAATCAAAGGCCTGGTTGTTTTAAGTTTATGTTTAAAGACTTCAACACTTCCAGCAGCTCTCAGATCCTGGTTGTTCCTGTTCCAGCGGCTCGGAGCATTACGCTAAAAGCTGCTCGACCAGAGGTTTTACTCCTGCACTTTGGGACAACGAATAGACCCAAGAGGACCTGAAGGGCTGCATGTCAGACATATATACAAGACCATGTGGTGCTTTAAAAGGATTTAAAAAAAGGTATAATTGTCTTCTTCTGGTCCTGGTCAGCACTCGGGTCGCAGAGTTCTGAATCAGCTGCTGAGTCATTGAAATGAATGAGAATGCCTCCTTTGTACCTTTGCAGAGGACTTGAACACCTGACCTCTTTGTCGAGGTGACACATTGACAGGAGACGTATTAATAGTCATAAGTCTCTGTTTAATTCTCCAAGTTACTAACTAAAAGAAGGAGCAAACGGAGTTATGTCAACATACTCATACTCATTCATTTCTTCACATGCACCGGTAACACTTAGGTGGACAGAATGTTGACGCTTCAAAATGGCTTCGCTGGATGAAAATTCAGATTCACGTCTGCATCTTTGAGAAGAGCGAGAATACATCAGAAGAGGAGATGGCCTGTGAGAGCACTGAACGTGTCGAGGCAGGAGGGAATAAAGCGTGACGAGTGAGAGGGAAACACCTCACAAGCAGACCAATCCTGCACACGTGTGGTCAGAGGCATATGTGCTCTGCAGTGAAATCCTCTGGGAACCAAAAGAAACACCACAGTCCCCCTCATAGCTGCCATGACACTTTTAACTCTTCGTCTTTGCTCATCATCAAGACCTAAAATGTGGTTGTAGCGGGGCTTCGGGTTTCACCAAACAGCAAAACATGCAGTGTGTGTGTAAGGTAGGGACTGTGGTGTTTGTATACAGCAGCCTGATCTGTCCAATAAGGAGATGGACTGAGTTGTCCAAGCTCTCCATCGAGCCGTCAACAACCTCCACTTAAACCACTTTTTTTTCTTTTTCTTCTTGCCGCCATCGACAAGATGCAACAAATTCACTAAATGATATTCTCCTACGAGGACACGCACTTATGCAAGTCATGCATGTTTTCAGTGCGTCAGTGGCTTGACTCGTGGTCTACTGCATGGTCAGTATGAGTAATTAGGGGTTAATTAGATGAAAGTACATGTGGGGGAAGGGGCTGACTGGAAGGGGGATTTGGGGGTTGTGAGGCATCAGAGGCGGCTTGCTGGTTGGCTCCAACACTCCTCTGTAAGTGCTTCTTTACTCTACTCACAATAAACAAAGACTTACATTTCCTGAGGATGGACAGACACAGAAGCATACACGCCAAGATGCACACACACAGGATCAAGCAAGCAGTGTTGAGTTCCAGCTGGCCAACAGGCAGAGGAGCTCTTGGTCACCTATCGGCTGAGTCAGGCCGCTGGAATGCCAGGAATCTAACCTGAGATCTATTTACAAAGCACATAATATCCTCTCCATGCGCTCAACATGCACTGTCCACTCTCGGGCTTGTAAGGGAGAGAGGGAGAGAACATGCTTACTTGCAGCGCTGATAAATGACCTTATCAGCTGTTTGCACATTATTGGGCGATTTGTATTAGTTAGAGTTAATTCACACCATTGCCAGTGAGATCAATACAGAAGCCATCAGGAGGAGAATGGGATATGAATATACATGGGAGCATGTCAACATTCTTGTGGCAATGGACTGCACACATCACACCACTCTTCTGTCTTCCTGGCTTACGGTTTAAATGTGGGTTAGATTGTTATGTAAGCAGTGACCATAGTCTAAATGCTGAAGCCAGAGTGAAGGAGGATCTGCTGAGGGAAAAACCCTCCCTCTCCCACGTCTCCCCCCCCCCCCCCCCCCTTTTTTTCTCCAGCCCTGCACAGTCTCTCGGACAATCCACTACTGTAATATATCTGATTCAAGTTTTTCACATCTCTAACCCACATGTTATTTCTAACTAGGAATCACGTGACAATTTAAGTCAGAATGTGGCTTTTCCTGCTCAAACAGACCCATCACACATATTTATGTCAAAGCGACTGAGAAACTATTACTTTGGAATCATTTAGCCCTCTTTTTCCTCTCATTTGATTTTTAACTTAAACACTCTTTATTTTGTCCTGAAACATTCCTTTCTTGAGCCTCACTCTTTCTCTCTGTGCCGTAGGAAAAACAGGACCGTGTGTCCGAGCCTGTGTGGTCAGTTTCCCCCTCCCCCGCTCTTTTAGCTCATGCACACACACACACACACACACACACACACACACACACACACACACACACACGTAGTAGAGGCTTGCCTGGCCCCTCTTTGCTTATTGTGTCCACTCATATATCAGGCTGCAGCTGACCAGTCCCTCCTTGCGTCCCCTCCATCTGCCCTTCACTTTTCTCTGTCATTTTACCAGCAGCAGCATGGCTCTTTACTATAACACCTCTAAGGTGTGCTACAATTTGCTTAACAAGCTGTCATGATTACTATGGAGGACTACTGTGTGTGTGTGTGTGTGTGTGTGTGTGTGTGTGTGTGTGTGTGTGTGTGTGTGTGTGTGTGTGTGTGTGTGTGTGTGTGTGTGTGTGAATGGAGGGTGATGTTTATTTGTCCCTCTATACAGGACTAATGAGAAGCTGCTGACACCAGGTTACTAACGATCTGGCTTTCATTTACAGAATCATTTCACCCGGGTGACTGGCAGCTAAAAGGGCTAAAACTGCTAATCATCATTACGGACAGAGCCCATAATGAGGTGTAGGTGATTGTGATTTAATGTTTACTTGTGTGAGCCTGTGAGATTTAGTGGTTGTAAAAATAAATGTCTCATAGGATTGTGTGTATTTTGAAGTTTCTACGGTGGGAAAAAAAAAATCTAACCTTACTCTGTGAGTCTTTTTGAAGGTGGAATGTGACAGACGTACGTTACTAAAACGTCAGTCCACTCAGAAAACGCCCTCCTCCTCTGAGTTTTTCTTTTTCTGTAGTGTCTCTGTGCATCTGTATAGCTCTTAAGAATAATAAAAACCTTTAAGTTATTTCCTGTTGTGCTACTCCAATCAGGTTAGCGTTGTAATCCTGTTAAGGCTTAGCCTAATCAATAACCCAGTCAATCAATATAAGCATATTCATCAGCCTGGATAGCAACCTTCTCATGATTAGCACATATACAAGTGAGGCCTATACTGTGACATGTCACAGAGATCTAATTTAATCTGCTTTCACATACTAATAGGACGCGCATAGAAAACAGATATGTGACACTGGAAACTAAATGTTGCAACCCAACACTGGGTGTCCCCAGAATTTCAAGGTGTTTTACTATTGTTAAAAAGTATAACCAACATTGTATGTATTTTACATTCTTATAGAAAAGCATGTGAATTCAGTCGACCGCTCCGCTGCCCTCCTTCAAACGTCCACGCTTGTGAGAAAAGACTGCAGTGCTTTAGCTGCTGCATGTTAAAACTAATTCTCACTATACTAGAGTCTCATGGAGGGGCTGAGAAAACAGCGACTGGACACTTTCTGTGAAATTCCTCAATGCAAAGCCTGAGAGACTCAGCTGTTAAAGCCATTAGCATATCTGCAAAATGACTTCTCGCAGACCCCCAGCCCCTCTCTTCCCTCTACTGAGCCACGGGAGATGAGCTCTGGACAAAAGAGGAGCCAAAAGATGAAGTTGTCAGAAACTTCATCTTCAAAACAGACCCAACCCAATCTAGGTGGCATTGTTAACATACAACATGCCAAACCCACCCATCATTGGACATGACCATATTGATCCAAGTACAGGCTGTGTACACACATGGATTTAGAAAGTTGTGCAGACTTACTGTATGGGGTGACAGGACTGAGCATTCTGCAGCCCTGGCCCCAGGTGAAGAGGAGAGGACCAGGTCCACTTGGTGCTAGTAAGGGCCCAGCTGCATGCTGCGGGGCCTCCCTGGGCTACTGCTTCTCCTGCTGCTGCTGGCTGTGCGGCTGTTGGCTCGGCTAGGGACCGGCCTCTTGGACCCCTCCATGGGTCATTTCACAGTTCAACACAGCTCCGACACGCTGCCAACTGAAGAGCACACACATGCCAGTGTCAGAGCCACGAGACACGGCCAATAAGACGAGGATGTTTACTCAAAGCAAGACATAGGGACATTTTGACACAGGTTGACATATTTATTTAAAGCCCTAATTTGCTTGCCTTTAGTACATTTAATTCACTTAATTCAAGACTCCTATTAAAAAGACTATTATGAACACTTTCAGGAAAAACTTGCAGGAAGCGACTAATATTGACAAAAAGAAAGTAAGCACTCACGTTTGCTTTCCTCTGTTTTTCTGTTTATGTGCATGCACGTGCGAGCGACTGATCAAGGCAGAGCTAAATGTCCTGAAAGAGAGGGGGCTTTTACCCTCTGACCACAAAACCGCACGGCCAGTGGAGACAAGTTTCTAATTGTTTGAAGCCACCCACGTTTCAACACGAACACTGCGAACCGCAACAGCAAGAGGAACTTTGTACTCTGTGCAGAGCAAGGAAGCCACCGTGTCTAACATGGAATACATGAGGGGGGGCTGAAGAATGAGTGTAGAATAGGAGAGTGCATTTACATGTATTCTGGTTTGACATATAGAGGACAAACTACGGCATGTACGCCGGAGTAAGCAGCACATAAAAACAGGGGCATACCACATGGAGAGAGAGAAGAGAGCATTGGAAATCACAGGAATGTGCAAGAAGCAGCAGAGACATTGTCATTACTGCTGAAAGGAGATAAAAGCAAGATTATTTCTCAACAAGTGAGCAAATGGTTACTGACCTGATCATGCCCGGATTTGCTCGATGGATGGTTCAATTTGGGAAGTAATCCACTATTCCTACAACAGGGGAGCTGACATAAATGTGTGTGTGTGTGTGTGAGTGAGTGTGTGTGTGTGTGTGTGAGAGAGAGAGAGAGAGGCTTGTACTCTCTTCTGGGACCCTATCCTTCTCTCCTACACTCCCTCGCTCGCCCTCTAGCTCCCTTCTCCCTCCCCCCTCTTGCTCTCCCCCGCCCAGTGACAACAGAGCAGCACATACATCCCCTCCCCCAACCACGCCACCCCTCCCCCTCCTCCTTCTCCCTGTCTTTTGTTAAAACTATTTCAGCAGGAAGGGAGAGAGAGGGAAAAAGTGACCAATCATGCAGTGTCAGAGAAGAGCCTGTTTCCCCCTGCTGTGTGTGTGTGTGTGTGTGTGCGCGTGTGTGTGTGTGCATGAATTTCCGCTTGTGTGCATTTATTAATTATTATTTGACTTATTTGCAAGTATGTGTGCATGTGTTTTAGTGTGGTCCTTCAGTGATAGATGAGCATGTGGGACACGCTACTGAAAAATAGAGAATTTTCTCCTTCACTGATCACATGAGAAGTTCAGTTATTGTCAATGACTATTGATCTGGTACATTGATCCTAGTAGTGTTGGGAGGGCGGGGTTGAAACAACCATGTCAATATTACCTAATTCCTGTGGTACCCCATCCCCCACTTACACACACACACACACACACACACACACACTAGCCTGCACACATGCATGGGCAACAGTAAATGACCTCCACATTGGCCTCAAACCTTTGAGTAAGAAGTGGGTAAATTTCTTCACCTATGATTTATCAATATCTGATACTCCAGTGCATATACTCACACTGCTTTTATATAATTTTATTTCCAGGGACTCATTTAGCTCTTTCCTTTTAGTCCCTACTTTGCACTCCAATCCCTCATACATAGAAACCACAGCTGTGGTTCTGCATTTAGAGTTATGGAGTAGGCGGGACAAGCTGGTCCACTCCTCATGTTACTCTGCTGTAAACACTCAAGGCCCTGCAGGACACACTCCTTCTACTTTGGGCCCTGTTCCACACACACACACACACACACACAGGCACATGTTTGACATGTGTGAGCTGTGTTTTAGAAGGTGATCGTTCAAAGCTCAAATTGTAACTTTGGTTTTTTTTATTGGACCGCAATCACCTCGCCATGATTTAAAAGCAGCTCACCGCCTTTCGCTGTTCCACCAACCTGACAATAGTTGGTGATTGCAGTCCTTCTGTTATTTTGGAGATAAAGCCAGTGCCGCGAGCTAGATTTTATTTTTTAAATAATGGAGGTGGAGGCTTGTTACAAGACCTTTCATCAGGTGAGGAGTAATGACTAGTGCAGCGCTCAGCTCTTTCTCCCTTACCTGCTTTGCTGACGGACACTGAAAAAAAAAGAAAAAAAAGCCACGCTGTTATTTTGCAGGCTAGGAAACAATACATCTAAACAATCCCCAATGTGCTGCGGGGGCTTTTCTTTTCATCGTAGATAAGGCCAGGCTGTTTGATACATTCTCACTGCCGAGGCGAAGCCCCCCAGATGTGGTCTCTCTTCCCCACGTAGCCGCGCTGCCCTGAGCAGGTCACTGAGACAAGCACAGGGACAAAGGGCTCCGAGTGTGTGCTAATAACAGGTGAACAGAAAGGTGCCGCCATCAGCAGGTTAGAGAGCAAGTTTACTGAGAGAGAGGACAGAAATTCCCCTTACAACTCAACTACTGGAGCAGTTATAACACACACTGATTTACACACACACACACACACACACACACACACACACACACACACACACACACACACACGGCTATGCTGGAAATTGGACATTGTAACTCTAAACGTGGGTCCCGTTGGCCCTCTGGGTGGGATAGGTCACATGATAGCACCCCAGAGAAGCTCAGCTGTTTGCCACTCTAATTCCGTCTCGAGCAGCTGAGCACTGGCCTACTGCTCCACTGAACTGTCCCAGTAATGATCACTGTGAGTGTGTGTTCATGTGTACGAGTGTGTACAGGAAGAGGGAGTGGGCTTTAATAAGGTGAATAAGACCTACCTCCAAAAAACCAACCGCTGTTGTAGCTGCAGAGTTCAAAAGTTGGAATATAACTCTCTTTCCCATGTGACCAAGCAATTTCACATGTACAGAAACGATGTGAAGGGTGAATGATGAGGCAGAGAGGGAGAGGGCAAAACAGGAACAGGAAATCTTTGGGAAAAGAACAGGAAATGTGTGTATTGTCTCCCAGAAGCAATGTCACTGTCAGCGAAGTGCTGGCCTTGTACTTAACGGATAATATCTGGTGATGTTTTATATTTTTCTGACAACAAATCCGAAACTAACAATGAATCGACCCTTTTAATATTCCCTGTGTGTTACTCTGTGCTGTAGAGTTCCACGGTTAGTGGAAAACGAAAAGTGAGTCACACTGAATGAGGAGATGAAAAAAAATATATATAAACTACATGCGTGAGCTGATTTTTAAGATTTCTGTCTTCAGGGACAAATGAGCTGGGTTCTGAGTGTGACACGGTAGGAAGGTCAGAGCATTGAGAGAGGGACCAATGCCTTGTTGGCTTTTGGCTTCTCATGGGATTTGTTAAAAGTCATACATGTGTTGTATGTAATGCAAACATGCACAGCGGAGTATACACTCATCATGTTATTAATATTCCGCTCGCTGATGTTTTCGTTGTCAGCTTCTCTGGAAAACGCCTTATTAACTCTAATCCATATCCTTTAGAAAATATATAAGACAGAGCTGAAAAACACACGCAAGTCATCATGTGTCGTCTCTGCTCATCAAGTGCAGAATGTCAATTAGCCTGCTTCACAATGATCATACTGCAGGCTGTGTCTCTTCAAGGTTAAATGGCAGCTCAAGAAGCACAACTGTTGTCATTTTCTTTAAAAAGACAATTATTATAAAGAATAATGCAGAGCAGGACAATATTTAAGAAGATTTGGATTTGATGGATTTTTGGTTTTATATGTAATCAACAAACTTAAGCCTGCATGCATGCACACACACACACACACACACACACACACACACACACACACACACACACACACGCACACACGATTGCACAGATGCAATGCAATGCTCCATTTTAGAGTGGCTTATTGTTCTCTGGTATAGAGAACACACAATATCCAAGTCTAGTAATAGAGGTTAGATTAATTGCTGACAAATCTGTATTCAGCAGTTCCCTTTCTCTCCACTTGACAGATTTATGACAGAGATTGATGGAGGGGAGTGCCGAGCCGAGAGCCGCCCCCCTTCAGAGAGAAAAGAGGACAACAGCTCAGTGAGTCAAATAGAAACTGAGAAGAAAAAAACCAACAGGATTGTTTTGGTTGGATTTTACACATGACCAACAATTGTGTCTTTGTAGTTTGTAGGAATACGCTGTCGTATCTGTTGTAACCATACAAGTTACCTCCAAAAATATTGTTTTATCATTTTATTCATCTCACACTCCATATGAAACGTTCAAATTCCTCTTTAAGTAAAACCAAACAGATTATGTCTTTTTCACAGCAGACAGTTTGACTGGTGATGGTAGAAAAAGCACAGGTTATAATGATATTATTAACAATGGCTCTAGTCTATTCAAGAGTCCCATGACAGCCAGCATGAACACCAGGACCCTGAAACTGAAGCAGCATTATAAAATTCAACCAAAATCTATTTAATTATTACACCCATCCAAACATCTTTAAAATGGACAGGTTCACTTAGAAAGCACAAGTTGGTCTCTTATTTGATTTAAATTTAAAAAACAATGAAAAGGAAAACAATTAGCAAAATGAAGATTTTTTTTCAAGGAACACCTCCACACTTTGGAAAATATGCTCATTCATTTTCTAGCGAAGAGTATGATGAAAAGATCCAATCTCCAGTTTGTAAAAGTGCTAATAATCTTTTCATTTAACTCTTGTCAAGAAAGCAAATAGCTTTCGATCCCAACTCGCTCCTTAGGAACTACTCACAATTTAGAGTCCAGTATTACAAAGAGAATATACATGTTTTCTAAAATGACAAACTGCATCTTTAACCTTTAATGGTAGAGAACATTATGGGTCACCATGGCTTATTAAATGTGTTGAACTTAACTGAACCTGATCTGACCGCTTGGTTTATGTATTTTTTCGGCTAAACAAAATCCACTAGATGCCTCCTTAAACTGTATTCCTTTCATTTTACCTCCAGGCACCTTAAAGGAAGTTAGCGATACAAAACAACTCACACCACACATGAGGACTCTGTTAGGTCTCACTATAAGCACATTCTTTGAACATCTAGTTAGGTACTGAACACAGCGGCGGAAGTTTTTATTTTAAAGGTGACAAATTACATTTTCTGACATACTATACTATGACTTATTTGTGACATTTTTATTGCATACTATACTATGATTTATTTGTGACATTTCAATGACATTATATTTAATGGCATTCTCTACAGTTCCATTTTTATGGCATATTATACTATGACTAAACAAAAAAAGATTCTTTACAACCGATTTTAATGACATTTGATTGCATTCTATATAATAACATTTTTATGGCATTTAATGTCATACTATACTATGGCATATTTATGACTATTTTATGGAATACTCTAATATGACAATTGTGACATTTATTATTACAACAATATATTTTTATGATGTAATGATTTCTTGACATCCTACACAATTATATTTTCAAGGCATACTTTAAAATATTTTATGGCATAAAAACGTGATAAAATAATCATAACAAACAAAAACAACGACACATTTTTTTCCCCCACCTCCATCCTTCCACCTGATGTCAGAGCCAACAGCTC
Source organism: Eutrigla gurnardus (assembly GCF_963514095.1). Classification (NCBI taxonomy): domain Eukaryota; kingdom Metazoa; phylum Chordata; class Actinopteri; order Perciformes; family Triglidae; genus Eutrigla; species Eutrigla gurnardus. Next base: position 18,481,913 of record NC_139916.1, on the reverse strand, counting down.
ACCTGATTGGTCGAGGCCACAGCCCGCCAGCTGTTTGTAATCAGGAGCATTTGAGAGTCTGGATCACATGACACCCTCAAGGCACACATGCACACATAGATATATACATACAGGGTCCTTTGCAGTCAGGATCACCTCCAGATGTGCACACTGTTTTCTCACCTCAACATAAAAATACAAAATAAAGAACGGGGGAGGGGTGCAGCACAGGGAGAGGACAGGCCAATGAAAATGGAAACAGCTCAAAAGGTTGGGAGGCAGGTAAAAGAAAGAGGAAGTCTCGACTTATCATGTTGGTACCCTGTGGGACCGGTATCTGTCTTTTTAAAATGAACATCTTGAAATAAATATTAGGATTGTAAAGTCCTCATAGGCCAGTCTACCTGAAAGGAGTGTGACTCTGCTGCCTCCCGGTGGGAGAAGTCATTAAATAAATTATAATCAAAGCTCGAAACACATCTCTTGTCTGATCAAAATGTTTAAGCAAAAAGACACGATGCAATAAGAACAACACAAGTTAATTTTGTTTCAACTGTAATCATTTATTTTTCATTTGTCTATAATCAAAAATTAAAATACATATACATATAAAACATTACTTTGCTCAAGACTTGTCATTCAGTGGCCGAAGAGACAAGGCATTGCTCTTTCTATGGCTCCAAGACTATGAGATTAATGTCACTGTAGTATAGGTGTTCTTGCCCCTGAACGCCTCTCTCTCTCTCTCTCTCTCTCTCTCTCTCTCTCTCTCTCTCTCTCTCTCTCTCTCTCTCTCTCACCCTTTTCTTCTTCTGTCACCCGACTTTGTCCTTGAAACAGTCTTATATTTATCAGAAGGACATATAGGTTCACACAGTGCACAGTTTTCACTTTTATCTCCACATAAAAATAAAGCAGGGATTTCTTTTCGCAGGAGATCATTTTAAACTTGAGTCTCTTGCTGTAAGACAAAGACATTTTTACAAAATGGGACACAGTGATGATGGAATGTTCTCAACAGCCTGTACCTCACCAATGGCTTTGAAACGGTCTGTTTTTGATGTTAGGTGGTAAAAGGTACAAAACAGCACAACAAAGTGGTTATGTATTCTATGACAGGCACACATACTGCACGTATATTTATACTCACATCCAACCAAATGTGTGACCCCTCCAGGTCACATGTATAAGCAGTCAACCGACAGTATACTGAAGGCATTTAGCTGCTTACCATACATTCACATTTACATCGATGACTTGAAAATCAAGTTTAAGACACATGATTCGTATTAAAACTACTTAAACAATTGTATTTAATCATATTTGGCCTAGTCTTTTCTCAATATATATGTATATAATCACACAATGAATAATATTTAGTCATGCCATTTGTTAGTTTACTAATGGGTCCTCAGACGCACAAAGATTATTCACATTCAAAGGTCAAAGCAAGAACATGACAGCAAACACAATGTACAGAACATGTCTTGGAGGAGGTATTACTGCATGTGATGCTACAGTGATTGATTTCTGTAGTTGTGCACTTCGATTGAAAGTCACTTGAATAGAAATGATGACGACTATGGGAGAAGAAGCCCTGAAAATGGTAATAAAACTCCAGAATGAAGGAGTTTATAGATTTTAAGCATGACCATATTAATCCATCAAGTGATGGATCAAATATTCTAAATGGATCATTTTTTAATATATCATTAATTAAATATTAAACTTTAAAGTAAAGCTCCACCTTCAAATAAATGGTGATTCCAGGACCTTTGTTGCATCTCCTCTCTATAATAATAATAATAATAATAATAATAATAATAATAATAATAATAATAATAATACATTCCTGTTATTGTTCAATTAATTATCAATCAATAATTGATTTACAAGCAGTTTCAAGGATCTCTGTGTCCTCCATGGAGGACAACATTCACGGTGATGTCTTCCATCAGCGCTCTTCGCTCTCTTATTACATTATATACAGAAAGCATAGAGAACACACGGTAATTTTTATCTAAATATATAACTGTAATAGAGTTTTGTAAATTAATTTGATTGCTTAATAGACCCATTCAAAATAAAATATGTATCAAATGATTTATCTACAGGAAGTGCAACTACAAATAAAGTATTATTGAAGGTAATTTTTTCACACCAGACTCTCTCTCCAAACGGTGAAACTCAAAAAGAAGTCCTATCCAACATTATTAAAGACAACTCCCAGATTTGATCATGATCAATAAAAATGAGGTTGAGCGCATCACAGTTTATCCAGACTGACATGTCTCAGACATGTGCTCAAGACATGTTCCTCATAATGAAAATATATCCTTTTAATTGTGTGTGAGATTTTCCTTTTGGCACATCAAGCGTTATAGGCTTCAAATGTTACATTTTCCTGAACTGCCTTTCTTCCACATGAGGATGAATACAAATAATAATGTTGCACTGGCAATACAAACTCAAAGTTGTGTTAAGGTTAATTTGGGTTGGATTTGGGGTTTATATTATTGCTTAAAAGAAAGTCCTGCAGCCTGTCACAAAAAATAACACAATAATAATTATTTTCCTGATACTCAAAGGGACACACTCCCTCTTTCTCTCTCTTTCTATCTATCTATCTATCTCTCTTCCCCCCCCCCCCCCCCCCCCCCCCACACACACACACACACACACACACGCACGTAAACTGTTTCTCTGTTCTGGTTTTTACCAGAACAGAACCAAAACCGTCAACCAAAGTGCCTTGCGTGAGCTTTCATGAACTCATCTGAGGTAAAGAAATAAGACACTGTACTAACACATGACAAATATAAGAACGACCTCTATCGTAACAATCATTAGTTCAAAGACAAACAGCCATAAAGAGAAAAAAGATTACAGCTTAAAAAACATGTTATTGACGCTGCTGCTTCAACTGACGTGGGTCTTATCACATTTACAATGTTCAGTTTACGTCATCACACAAAACTGACACAAAGTTTTATGCTCCAAAGGAGGCTTTGTTTATGTATTACCGATACCTGCAAAGTTTTTTTTTTTTTTTTTAAATCTACCAAATAATCAACCATATCATCACTTTTAGGAGAGTTACACACTCATTGCACATGAAAGAAAAAGACACTCTAGATTTAAGGAACGATGACTGAGAAACGTACTTCGATTACTAAAAAGAACCTGGTTTGTTTTTTAAAGGAGCATTTCGTCTCCATCCTTTAGCCTAGTTAAGTGTGCAGTGGAGTGGGGATAGTCTACCTTGTTGTTACTGATCAATGATGGTAGTGGAGAGGTCATCATCGTTGTTGTTACGTGTGTGTGAGTGTTCTTCTATCTTTGTAAGGACCAAATGTCTTTAAAGCAACATTTTTGTACTAAATCTGGATCCGGTGACTACTTTTATTTGAAAGGAGTCATTTGTAGTGATGAAACAAGAATAAATGATCATTCAACTCAATTGTTTTGATTGTTTCAGCCCACACCTTCACTACTTGAGTATTTATTTTTCGGACAACTTCAAGCAGTCGAATCAGGCTTCTTATTGGGGTCACCCTTAATAAGAATTATTATTATAAGCTGATAATATGTCCATGTGACTTTACATCTTGTTTTTGGTTCCCCCAAGTGGTAAAAAATATATATAAATTATTGCAGATTTAAAACAGTATGACAATAACACATTTACATTGAAACTAATGTAGTCAGTTTAAGGTAAATCAACACTTTTCTGAAACAGTTTCAAGAAAAACTGAACATTATTAGTTGGATTTATTGTCGGTTTGTTGTATTAGAAAGAATTTGTTTCATATGCTTAAATGGAATAGAAGACAGCTGCACATATTCCTGGTCTATTGTTGAGTTTATGGCTAGTTAGTACAGAATTAAAAATACACCCTAGAAGCAGCAGCTGCGTCACCATGAGTTAATAAACCATCCGGACCTTTTGGCTGACAGACAGGCAGTCTCAATTCAGTGTCATTGGTCTAAATGTCATGTTGTGAGGCGGTTTGAGATTTTACATCCAAACTAGTTTTCAGCAAAGGTCCCATATCTCAGTGAAATCACCATGGCTGCCAGCAGCTGACACAGTGTCCTCCATTAGTGTCACTGTGAATGGAGTAGCTCCAGGATGCGTCTCCAGGTCAAATGATCAGACACAAATAAATTCAAAGTTAGCTATTCAGTAATCACGAGTGAATGCTGCTGTAAGAGAGAATGCCTTACAGTGGCATCCTTTACATCATCCTACAACCTCACAACTGAGACAGGAAGTCGAAGGCAGCAAACAGGCCAGAACTTATCAGTACGGGCGTTCTCCCCTGTCTGGTGTAGTAGAAGATGATGGTTGAGATCATGGTTTTCTTAACTGTTTAGTCAACTGGTTAAGATGGATTGCTGAGGTTGGCGTTAGTTCGAGTACCTTGGCTTTATTTTTTAGGGAACAAGCTTTTAAAATATTTCCAGTCCTCACAAAGATAGATGTGCATGTGTATGTCTGTCTATGTACAAGAGTGTGTACTACCTTCTCTTTGCCTGTATGCTTGAGGACAGGATTATGTGTTTGCATGTAGCTGGTGGAAATCATCGAGATGTGTGTTTCATTGAAGTAGCCGACGGTCGAATCAGCCAGATGGCAATGTCCTGCGGTCCAGAACTACAGTCTGTCAGGGTTGTGGACATCCTTTACTCGTCTATGAACGTGATCCCTTCAATCCTGCAGAGTAAAACAAACAACCATTAGCACGGCGCGGAGCACAGTTTGTCTGCCCTCGATTTGCAATTACCGGTTGGAGCAACGATTACAAAGCATGACAGAAGAGAGTGACAATGTGCAGCGGGATTATTTCCAGATGACAGGGGTGAGGAAAAAAAAGGGCCTGGCCTTGCCTTCTTAGGAGCCACAGGACGAGTGTCCTTTTGGTTGGAGTTGAGGGATTTCCACACGGTGGTTTTAGACATTTCATCAGATATATTAATATCAGAGGGGTCACACCTGAGGAGTAGGGAGAGGAAAAGGAGGGCAAGAGCAGAAAGCAGATAGTATGGGAGTGAGTTGGCGCTCAGGGAGAGGTGTGTTAGTGTTCACAGGGTACACTTGAGAGCAGAACACCACCAGACAAGCGTGCATAGTGATGGACAGAAAGGTGAAGCTTTGTCTCACATGATCTTGCCACTCCAGTCATCTGATGCCCATCCTGTCCATTTGTGTGTGTGTGTGTGTGTGTGTGTGTGTGTGTGTGTGTGTGTGTGTGTGTGTGTGTGTGCGTGTGTGTGCTCACCTGGGGTCATGTGCTTTGGGGGTCTGAACAGGTTTGCTGCTCTCCATGGGAATCTGAACAGCGTCTTCTTCCTTCTTTGTACTGAGCATAACCTGTGTTTCCTACAAGACACATCATCGCCCCAAACGTGTGTCAGTACTCGCACGGTAAGTCATTTTCATTTGTGTATTTTGAGATCCCATTCAGACTACCTCTTCTACTGTTTTGGAGGCATCATCAAGGTTTTTTTTCTTCCACTCGGGCATTAAATCATCCAGGTAACTTAGCTCTCGGTTGGAGAAACACCAGTCCAGCAGTTTGCGGATAAAAACCAGAGCCAGCACCTTCAGGCACAGGAGGAGACATTTAGAGACTAGCAAAGAGAGAGAGAGGGGGGATGTTATTGGTGCTCAACTCACCATCATGGGGAAGACGATAGCAGCGGGGGAGGTCTTAATGACCCAGAGCAGCACAAGACAGGTAAGCTGTGTCAGAGTGAACAGGTGCACCTTCCTCAAGGGGACGTGGCGCAGGTAGATGAAGTCCGGCTGGTGCTTTGCCGGCATGCCGAACAACTTCAGCCGGTCGAAGAACTGAGCAGTGATGGCAGGTGGTGGGGAATCAAAGACAGACACGGGTGAATAATGAGAGCAAAGCAGGGAGACAAATGATGAATGTGGCAAGAGAGAGGAAGTGATTATGAGTGACACATTTAGGTAGATCAGGCTGACTATTAACTGTCACACATCACTGAATTGTTACAGAATTAAGGACATAAGTATGAATAAAGTAAGTTGAATTCATATCTGCATGTCGCAACTTATTCACGTTTTCAAATCAAAATAAATAAATAGGTGCTCCCATTGACACTAGGGGGTGCCAAAGTCAGGCATTTCAAATTGTCAAACGCTAGTACTAGTGGGTTTGCTGTTAATCATCCTTATCACATGTTATAATGTTGCTGTTTCACATTTCACATTACCTGGATGCCTTTTAATGAAGAGACTCCCATATAAAGGAACACGCCATAAAGCACTGGCATAGGAATGAACTGGGGAGGAAAAACAAACAAACATCAATGAGCTTTGATGAGTAACATTTTAAAAATAATCCCAGCCAGAGGGGGGCAGCATTGCACGGCTTGTCCGACTAACCTGCAGGGCTCCAGTCATGAATACAGAGCAGCCCATGAGCAGGAAGATGACCAGGCCTGTGAGCCTCTGTTCTCTGATCCCCAGGAAGCGAGGCTGCTCTCCCGGAGCCGAGCTCTCTGATTCCAGCTTCAGGCTGTTCACGTGAGAGATGGACAGCACTGTGGCTGCTACGAACCACGGCAGCCCCATGATGGAGCACACCGCCAGCATCACCCCAACCATGAGCAGGTCCAGGTGGTACCCACAGCCCTTCTGCACAACAGAGAAGAGGACACAGAGGTTTGAGTACAACTGAGCTAGAGACTGCACCAAACAGTGCAGAGGTGTAAAGTAAAGGTACAACTCTAAATTGTGCGAAATTACAGAATCATATAGTAGTCAGACAGTAAACCTGGGTAGAAAGGGGGGAGAACAAGAGGAGAGGGGAGAAGAAAAAAATGGCAGCTCCCAGACCGGGAAAAAAACCTCAGCGACAAAGCGACATATGAGCACACTTAACATGAGAACTCAAAAAACAACAACAACCTGCATCGGGGGAGGGGGAAAAGGGGAAGGAGGTGTACCAACGCAGACAGGCGGCCAGAGGTACATTAATATTTCTTACTAGCAGTTTGTGCTCTTTGCGGTTGATGATGACAGCAGTTATCTGTTGGTCCATGAAGATGAGGATGGTGCAGAGAAGAGCAGGAATAGTTGCAGCCAGGACTGTCCACCATGGGTTGCGTCCTATCGGATTGATTAACCACCCTCGGTCATCTCTGGTAGGCTGTAGGATCCCATGAAAGAGGAGTGAGTCCATGATTCAACCATAACCACGTGGCGGGTCATACCAAGGTCATGTAAGCATTAACTCCTCTATACCTGGAATTTGCTGGGCACCTTCAACTTCTGGGAGGGCACGCCAATGACATAATCAAGCAGAACCATGATGGCGATGGTCAGGAACACTGCAAAGTCACTGATCATTGACCGCACCTGGACAGGGGAAACAACAACAACCAGAGATGACCAGTGGCTACTAATGGTGCACGTCAGGTTTGTCAAGGTCTGGTGGCACCTCTGCTTAGTGAGCGGTCATATACGTCAATTACCTTGGTGGGGAAATAACGGCTTGTCTTGAATTGTTTTAGGAAGGCGGACAGGAAGAAGGTGGAAAAGAACAAGATGGTGGACCAGAAGAGAACATCTGGGGTGTAGGGGCCATGGTGGCCACATGCTGTCCCGATAAAGTGGCCTTGCAGACCGATGCACTCCTGAAGAGAGTCACAGATTGTTTTAGAACAAAATTGCCTCAGATGACTCAAGAGAAAACAGATCGAAAGACGTATTTATCTTAATGATTTGACCAACAGGAAGGAGTCTACAAAGTGTTAAAGAATACAGAAGAAACAGGACAAGGCTTGGGTGTTCAGTTACACACACAGCAGTGGAAGGTTAATCGATGGAATGTGTGTTTGCAAAGGTCTTTAAGAGAGGTTAACTGCTCCGGGGGAGGTGAAAGGGTTAGTTGGATGTCAACAAAAGTAAACATGTCTGACCAAAAGCAGTTTTGTTTCCACATATTTAGATTACCTTGACAGTAAGATTGGTCCAGGGTACAGCAGAGGCTGTGATGTTTCTCTCACTCCACAGCTCTAAGGTTTTATTACTGGGATTATCAGGCTCTGCACACCTACAGCTAAGGAGAGAGAGAGGCAGCACAACGGAGGGAAGTCGGACTGTTTTTCCTGACAGAAAATGATGGGCTTGCATGCTTTTATCACATAAATGAGGACGAGACAAAACAGGTGAATCGCGATGAGGAGATTCTTACAGGAGGGAGAACGAAAGCTATACATTCTCAGAGAAAAGCAATGCACAGAAAAGAGAGAAAGAAAGTGAAAAATCTACAGGGCGAGACAACAGAGTGAACACTTTGCTACTCACTATGCCAGAGTGAGTTTGTCCAGCTCGCTGTGTGCGTTGAAGGGGTACACTTCCCCCAGGTGGAAGAGTTTCTCCAAGGCCTCGTAGATGAAGATGAGGCAGATCAGAGCGGCGAAGGCCTCCTCTGTGAACCTCGTGATGTAGCACACCAGAGAGCTGGCATCAGTGGCCACCAGCACCAAACACAGCAGGGACGTCCACAGGCCGATGCAAGTCCTCAGGGACAGGTAGGACAGGTCGTAGTCCCTGATGTACAAGGAGAGGAGGAGCAAGGGGGATGACAGGGAATACACAGTTCATTAGCAGAAGACCGGCGATAATGCAAACGTCACAGGTTACCTCGATACATACTTGCAGAATTTGAAGAGGATTTTCTCAAAAACCAGCACAGGGCCCGTGCTGCCGAGAATGGTGAGAGGCTGACCAGCAAACACGGAGTAGGCAATTCCTGTCATAGACGCACCGAGTAAGGACTCTATGGCACTCTACAACGCACGGTGGAGACAGAGAGTTCTGCATTCAGTAGCACGTACGCCGTCTATGCTGTATTCATAATCTTCTACTGCATCACGTTTCTGAATAAGTCTTACGATGCGTCCCTCTGTCGCCTCCCCCAGCAGTCCTCCAAAGGTGATGACGGGAGACATGCAGGCGCAGTAGAGGAAGAGGAAGGAGGCCACACACTGGAGGCTCATACCGTCCTTGAAGTCACTCAGATAGAATGGAGCTTTCCTCTTGATATCCAGTATCAGACCACCAAACAGTCTGATCAGGACGCACAACAAAAGCAGAGAGGTTTGGGATTTTAGAGCACAATCTGGTGAAGAGGCGATCGGTGATGTCACACAAGAACACACACAAGAAATAAAAAGGAGGAATGTGTTGGTGCGTGTTTGTCTTTTAGGCTATCGCACTTGGGTTGTCATTTGCTTGTCCCTCATCAGCTCCTCACAAATCTAAATTTAGATTTGGTGGCCCGAGCAACTGACAAAACATCGTGGAGAGTGCTAACTCAGCCCCAGGAGTCCACACATCCCTTTGGAAAACATCAGAGGTGCTCCATCCATTTCCTCCACTGTGTTTTATCCTGATACATAATTGTGGGGTATAACATATTTCTCCTTGACACCTGCTTTTGGTTTTTCTATATCTATGTTATATCTACAATATATTAGAAGCTGTTTCTGAAGCAACACGCCTGCGTGTGTGCAAATGGCAGCTTACTTTCCAGTTCTCTGCAGCTCCGGCCCGTGGTGCTCGGCATGGGGCTCTTCCTCTACCTGGCAGGCTGAGCCATTAGCGACTCCTGGCATCTTTCTCTTCTCCTACAGGCAGCCAATAACAATCCAGGAACAGACACATTGACATATGTAGACACACACATTATTTTATTGCACTTATCAAAAGCTGCCTGGCTAAAATTCAAACCTCCAAGTAACATCTCTGTCATCAGAGCTGTTTACCTGAGAGGGGACACTCTTTGGGGGCTCAATGCGGATGGAGGGGTCCCACTCTCCTGGTGGCAGGACCGTCACCTGGTCCAGAAATTCATCTATCCCAGCCAGCAGGTCACTTCTGTCCTTTGCCTTGTAGGCTACATCATGGAAGATCTGGAGCAGACAACAAGTGAAGCACAGAGGAAACTCAGCCGCCTGCCTTTGCATGACAGATGTGGTGATTTGATTGGTTCTGTGAATGTTTCCTGAATTTATATATTTTCAAAATTTTACTTCATCTGTCATGATGGTCGCCATGGAGCGCCCGATTTCGTGGTATTGCTGAGCCTTTCCATCCGGGCCCAGGAGAATGAAGAGGAACCTGATATTTGTCGGCAGATGGTTTTGAGAATGTCCTGCATTAATGAATTTACATTTGAATGTATGAATAAACCACCGTTTATGTGGCTGTCTACCTGGTGGGTATAGGGACCTCAGTGAGTCCCGTGAGCAGCACAGCAGGGGAGAGGCGGACAAAGGCCACGACGGGCCTCTCCAGGAATTCCAGTTCTCCAACCAGGACATTGGAGGCCTCTGCACCCTCTGGGATCTTCTTCATGAAGTGCATGTCCACCTGAAACAAGGCAGAAGTTAGGAATCTGTTCGACAGAACACACACAAAACATAATAGCAACAGTGGTACAGCGATGTCCTTGAATCAAGTAACTTTAGAAATTAGAGTGCAAACAGAAATAAGAGTCATTATACATACAGCTGTCCAACCACAGGTGCAGCCTAATACCAGAGAACCTTACAAGCATCTAAATGGTAGGGATATTAAATTATACAGATATGCACTTAAATCCCAGGTGGAAATGAATGGCTAAATAGCAGCTGCACTGGATGCACTTTGAACAAATCTAGTTTTCCTGTGATTCCCTAGGGGGGCACCATGTGACCTAGTTGTTGTCAGCACAGTAGACCAAACATCGATTACAGATCTTAGCATGATGCTACAGAACATGCATTTTTCTAAACTCATGTTCACCATAATGACATGCACCTACAGACACAAACCGTGTGGACTGAGAAACTAAACACACGTATGAGTGCCTGCTCGTTTACCTTGCTGAGGTCCACTTGGGTGCTCTCCTGTCCACCGCCGTTCTTAGGCTCCGACGGAGGCTGAGGAGATGTGGCTGACCCTGATAAACAGTATGGGTGTGTGTCAGTGCATATAAGTGTGTATGGGAGAGAGAGAGAGAGAGAGAGAGAGAGAGAGAGAGAGAGAGAGAGAGAGAGAGAGAGAGAGAGAGTACAAAAATCTACTGATCCGCCAAGTGCAAAGTGAAAAAAAACTAAGAGGGCAGTAATGCTTAGCTGCCAATATATCGTCCATTTCCTCAGCAACAGGTTTAAGCAGTCTGTCCCTGAAAGACTTAAATTTAACTGTTTAGAGATCAAGCTGTTCTATGTGTCTGTCTGGTTGTTTTTAGTCTTCTCGCGTCAACTTTTATTCCCTGCTAGTTCTTCGCACTTTGAGTCTGCCTTGTGTATGAAATGTGCTATACAAATAAAGTTGCCTTGCCTTGCCTTGCCTTCTCGGTCCATCATTCTGATTAAAACAATCTTATGTAATCTTAGCGTATCAAACAGATGTCATTATTATATATATTATTAGTCAACTCAATATTTCTAAGACTTTATACAGATTCTGAAGCCAGAAAAAAGTTGATTACTTTCTTTGATTCATACCAAGAAAAGAGCTGCGATAGATAAATGTCACCCACCTGTCAGATGGGTCTCTGACTGTTTGCGGGTCCCCTCAGCGATGGAGCGCACGATGGGCATCAGGTTCTTCTTCTTCTCGTTCTGGTGATGGTGTCTCTTCAGCAGCGCCTCGCGCACCTTCACTCTCATACTGTCGTCCAGCTCATGGGATGCCTCCTGGTGGTCCAGCACCATGTCTGCAGCACACGGGCAAAGAGACACGCACATGCTAGCGTTAGTGAAATCAGATTTTCAAACGACAGCTTTTATGTGTAACTTTTATTGTAAACTTAAATCCAATTTTCTGGAGTTAAAACGGAATAATCTGTCAACATGTAAAGGCATGCTGCTGACTAGAAAGCGTGTGTCGGAAGTGGTCAATATGTTGTCAATATGTGGTCAATATGTGTCCAACATATGTCAAGTGGGATTGCATCTCTCTCACCCTGCTCCCCTCCCCCTCTTTTACTTTTTCATACTGACTTGCTGAGTCAGCATGGGATTTATATTTCTTCCGTCTTTCCTTCCTTTCTCCACAGTCAATCAAGTGTCTGCACACGCACACACACACACACACACACACACACACACACACGCACACACACACACGCACACACACACACACACCCACACACACACACACACACACACACGCGCGCACACACGCGCGCACACACACACACACACACACACACACACACACACACACACACTGCAGTGACTGCATTAATTCTGAGCACACTTCAAGGCCAGTGCTAATGTGTCAAGCTTGTGCCGGTATAATAAACCATGTTTATAAGGACAGTGACGAGAGGCGTGCCTGAATTTAAATCAAACCCACATCTGGTGTCGCCTCCACACACACATAATGTACTTGAGATGGATCATGTTCCTTCTAATTTAGGACTACAGCGACAGCTCTGCCTCCTCCGGTGTACCACTCGACTGGTGGCCAACAGCTACTCACAATGACAATGACATCTCGTGTTCAAAGAACTGGTGTATGGATTAGATCTGCAGTCTGCCTCACGACTGAAAATATACAAGTAAAGACATAAAGAGCCTTTTTGTCTCGTCTACCATCTTGGCTACTGTCAGGAGTCCAGGTGCTGCTGGCAGGAGTCACATGGACAAAGGAGGGAAGTGAGAAGAGCAGCAAAGAGCTGGAGAAGAAGAATGATTGCAGGCAACAAGGCAGTCCAGGGTGTAAACCTGTCATAATACGACCATGAGGAAGACAGACTGATGGGGTGCCTTGAACCCTGCAACCCTGTGTGTGTGTGTGTGTGTGTGTGTGTGTGTGTGTGTGTGTGGATGGATGGACAGGAACATGAAACATAATTGACCTTACTTTAACGGCGTACTTGCTCACAAATGAGCTTGAACTGCGACAGCAGCTTTATGCAATCATGCAAAATGAGGTTCAACAGAAGTTTGGCTGAAATGTTCCAGGACAACACATAGTATCACACTTAGTGATACTAACGTGGCTTTTACAGCCGCTGGTGTGCTCTAGTTACGAACTGGACACTGGGCTTGTTTATCTTTACATCCCATAATGTAGAAAAAGTCTCAAGACTTTCTATGAGTGACTACTAGAGCCAGTGCGTGTCTGTTTATGTTTGATATCTGCATTGAGCCTGATCATGCTCTCCGCAGGCCTGTCCTGTGTGTCTCAGTTAGGAGGATAAATTGATTTATAGAAGACAACCAGCGGGCATCTCAGCTGAGAGATGGAGCCTGTTTTATATCGATGAATGTAATATTTACTCCAGGGCAGGAGCAAGACGTGACTTTGGAGAGCAGGAAAGAGAAAGGCAGGAAAACAAATCATATATCAATTTGAAGGTAACCAGTCACTTACACCAATTAAAACAATACTTTTACAATATCCTCACAATATCCTTACGCAACATTGTTCAGACAGAGCTCACTTTTTTCTCTCCGAATAGTTTTTGCATGTCGTGTGTGTTGGAAAAGTTCCCACCTGCGATCTCTTCAATGCTGTCAGCGTGCATGTCTAGCAGCACGCTGCCATTGATGATGCAGCTACGGAGCTCAAACAGGCTGTGGAGGGACAGAGTAGCGACGTAGGGCTTGCTCCACCTCTCCCCTCCATCCTCCACATCTTCCTCAAACTTCAGCCACCTGCAAGGCACATTTAAGAGACAGACATACTTGAAACATTTGGAGGGATTGTACGATGACTACTATCTAAAGCAATATAATTCATTCAGCAGCTATGTAGATTTAGCCTATTATTGCAATGCATTTGAACATTTCATAGGTACATCATTATGGTACAAAGTTGTCCTTGTTATATAAAGTATTTTGTCTAGGGAAGCCATCAAAGGCAAAATATTCTGGGATTCCTTTTTCTATTTATGATGTAAATTCAGGATTATTTTGACGTTTTTGTTGTTGTTTTACTCAATTCGGGCCTAAGAGACTGAAGAGCCTTCCTAACTTTCTAACTTGGCACAATTCAAGAAGATTTTTTGAGTTAAAAGAGCATGTTTTTTATTTGAGCTTGACTTGGATGTAACTATGAGAGCTGCTGGGCTGCCAGAAGCTTTAATGCCTAGCATTGTCTCCAACAGCTCCGAGGGGAGAGGCTGACCTGGCTGTTTCCTTCCACTCAGCATCCTTGCCATCCCTCACACAGATCTCATCCAGTTCAGTGAACAGCTCGTGGGCCACATGTTCAGCATCCTCCTCTGTGCCCAGAATGAACTGGACCCGCTGGGACGGCGTGTCTGACGAAGCGAGATTATGTGAGGAAGGAACGAGAGGTTCTCAAAAGACTTTTACAATCACACACAACACTGTTTAGTTTGTCATAACACACACACACACACACACACACACACACACACACACACACACACACACACACACACACACAATATACCCAAGCACATGCTCACACACATGCAGTATGCTGACTAGTCCCGTCTCTTTGGTAGCACATTAGTGGGCTTGTCAATTTCAGCCTGGGGTGCTGTGTGTGTGTGTGTGTGTGTGTGTGTGTGTGTGTGTGTGTGTGTGTGTGTGTGTGTGTGTGTGTGTGTGTGTGTGTGTGTGTGTGTGTGTGTGTGAAGTGTCCACAGTATTGATAGGTGTTGTTTCCTCTGGGAGGTTGCGGATGTGGAAGTCATAATGCTGCCATGACAACATGACCTATATTGATATCTCTGATTGATACATTGACTTGCATGCATCTAAAAAATATACCCTAAAATAAATCATAAATAAAACCCTAAAATAGACCCTGTCAAAAAAGGAGAAGCAATAACAGGTTTTGTGCAGTTACCATGACTGGAGGTGGCTGTCTCACTCTCCTCACTTTGCTGTGTCGCCATGCTTCCCGCCCTCCTGTCTCTCTTACGATGGCGAGAGCCGTGTGCCTTGTGGTGGCGATGGCTCTGCCTGGGCATCCGAACCCCCACAAACAGAGCCCTGTGGCCTGAAAGAGGGGCGAGAAGACATTTTACTTTTATGACTGAGTAATGCTTTTATACACAAACTTAGTGTCATGACTTATTGTGCAATAAATATGTAAACATTTGAGTCACTTAATTGGAACTAAGGTTTATTTGACAGAAATACTGTTTAACAGAGCATTGTAACCATAAAACATCATCATAGAGATATTAATGACTAATGATTCTGGAGAAGGACTGCAGTTTAGTGAACTACAGGGGTGGTTCAGGTTATGCTGTATATGAATGCCAATCTTATAAAGATGTTTGATGTCTTCAGATGAGCTTCAGGGCTTCCTGAAGAAGTCTCACAATGAACAAGTTATCTGATGAACATCATGCTGTCATTTATACTTTTTATACTTTTTTTTTTTTTTTATCAGATCAGTTCTTCAATTTTGGACAGCACCTTTACCACATTTTGTCTGTGAATACTGGCTTGACATTTTATCTGCTGTCTGTGTATTTGTACTTAACCTTCTGATAATTCAGCAGGTTTTATAAAATGTGCAGTTTGTTCCATATTCTTTCAAAGATGTTTGTCTGATTAACTCACTTTTCAGCTGCTACGTATACTCTTTATTTACACCGGTCCTACAGAACTCCTTGGGTTGTGGTGTTTGTGTAATTTTGTCCACTTTCCATACATAAATATATACATAAGTTCATTTCGTTTCAGGCTTTCTGATGAGATAATCAGAAAAAATCAGAATTAGGATAAACCCAGCATCCTCCTGCATTCCTGATGGAATAACTGCTAAAGGAGGACAGCAGATTTGATCCACGTTACAGCTCAGATGGTCAAAGTGACTGAAAGTGAAAGCCATTAACTGACAGTAAGGTGTTGAGCTCTCTGTGTCTCTGTCATCTCTAATTACCATCAAGGCTTCCAGTGTTGAAACATGCTGTGATAACAGCAAGAGACTGCATGCACACAATGCTGAAAATAATGGACTTTTGTTTGAATATTAAAGATTGAAAAGAATGAACAGATGGAATTAATAACAACAAATGACAAATGTGTTTGTTATGAAAGAACAGCCGTCTTTATCAGTTGAAGGTGTAAGGTGAGCGGCTTGGTGAGTGTCAGAAAACAATAAAAAAAATACATTTAAAAAAGAGGGAAAATGTGCAAAAGTGCGTTCTATTTAATTATGGCCTATAATGCACAATAACATGAATCATTCTGCATAAATGATAATCTTAATTTGTGGTGCCAGACAGCATTTGTCCCAGTTACCCAGGGCAACTGCAAGAAACAAAAAAGATTATCCCATCGGAACCATTTGAAACGACAACATAAATACACATATGGACTAATTCAAGAGTTTGACCATGTTTCCCACCTGGACGTGTTACTCACCTTCTAGCTCCTCCTTCTCATAATGGATGTTCAGCACTGAGCTGGTCCCTCCCTGGTCCACCACCACCTCCTCATCTGGCCTCTGATGGACACGGACACAACACATGTAAGAATAATGTAACTGTACTTTTCAGTGGCATTTCGTGCAGATGAGACGTTTCTTTACAGCCGCCTTTATCTCAGGCAGCCATATCGTTCTTATGGGAAAGTTCAACTTAGTAAAACACCTTCAACCTTTTAAGATCAGAACTGAAAAGGTCATTATGTCCTGTTAAAGATGAACTACTCACACTGCAACAAGTCACTAATTGGCCAAACCGGCAACAGCTTCAACAACGTGCATCAAATTCCAGACAATCTATTCTCAGACTGTCTGGCACAAACACACAGGGAAGGAATGGTGGGTGGCATGCACACACACACACACACACACACACACACACACACACAGCATGAGTCAGTTGGAAAATGCGCTAGGCTTCAATATCGAGGAGAAATCAAATCAAATTAGCAGAGTGCCACATCCATCAGGGTTGCTGCTGTGGGCAGAGTGCCGCAGGATGTTGCTGTGTTTAATGTCCTAGTGACGAGGCGATCTCTGGAACGGTGGCGTTCGCTCAAGTGCGTGGTCGTGTATCTATGATGGTAGGGCAGAGTGCTGCAGGAGCCTGAACTGTGGCTCCAGGGTGTCTCGCTTTCAGGATCTCTCTTCATCTCTAAAGTGCATGCAACAGTAAACAGTGAATTTCTAATCTCTACATCTCCAACATGAGTGTGTACCAGTGCACCCTTGTTTTTCCTGCCATAAATGTAAACTTTGACACAGGTTGCATGACAGACACATACCTGGATGCCACATTACGCCCGTGAACATCCAGTGTGTGAGCCTATGTCAGAGCTACAGTCGTTAGGATCAATACAATCTATAAATAAATGCAGATTAAGGGAGGCACACAAAGGCAGGCCGATAAATGCAGCTCTCTACATAGACATAATACATAATAGATGCTTCCGCCCACTCCTTATGAACACATGATATGTACGTACTGCATCCCTTCAAAGAGTGTGTGAGGGTGACGAATGTAGGATTTGTTCCAGATGATTGAAATATCTGCCATTTGGCAACCCTGTCACCCACATTGGAGTGTCGAACTCCTCGGGGGGGAAAGGAATCAATTTGGAAATGAATGATTAAATGAAAAGAGACAGAGAAATGTCACAGAAGAGTCCAACATCCAGCGAGCAGCGAACGCAGCACAGACTGTGGCAACACGACGTCCACACAAGTCAAAATAATTGCAAATTGTCTTCCTGAAGTGCTTTAGGAGAGAGCTGTGAGATTGTATTAGTGGAGCGGAAAATGAAAATGTTTTGGTTCAAGAATTGTATTGATTATATGTTTGGTTTATGAAAATATATATATACCTTATCCTATTAACGAGAGCGGTGGTCCAGTTTCCCAGGACATAAAACTACCTTTTCACTCAAGTACCCTGTATGATTGCATGTATTACTGTATCTGTGTGCACGGAGCGAGAGTGAGCAGTGATTTTTCTTAGTTCTCCTGGGGTTTGGATGATAAAACACTGTGCACAGTTTATTGACAAAAAAAAAAAACGCTTGAAACTGCTTGCAGTTATGAGACGTGATGAATTTCAGACTGTGTTCCACACACACTGAAGTCTCTTAGCTGCTTTTTTCTTAGCGATCTTATTCCTTTAGCGTCTCCGTGCAGCTAAGCATATCGACACAAGATAGTGAAATTAAAAAGAATTAACACGCAGTACAGACAGATAAACGTCTTACCTGATTAGAAGGGAAATTCAGAGCCAAAAAGCTTTCTGTGATGGTTTTTGTGTTCCACTATCAGCGCAGACGGCCACTTAGTTCCCACAACAGTTCAAAGCAGCTTTGGGATCCCTAGACATCCACTTAATCTACAGGTGTGGGTGGCCCGGCGCTGCCTTCCTGCCTGCTTTCTCCACCACATCAGAGTTGTGGGATTTCTTTCTCTTTCCATGACTGAGCGCTTCCTTGTCCCGAGACAATTCTGTCCTTGTACAGAATAAGGCCACTTAATTAAGAAGTCACGCTTGGGCCAAACACCAAATGTGAGTCACAGTTTTATAATTATGCTTATGCAAGGGATGGTAATGCGTTTGAATGTGTGACAGGATTCTCCTGTTCCCGCCAAAGTGCCTCTTTGGCCTCCGCAAGGGTCTAAACCAAGCTTGGTTTGGTGGAGATGCTCGTTCACTTTATACTGAAATGACATGGATGCTGGATAAAATGTCATTTAACTCATCGTTAACGTGAGTCGATAGCCAACTGGAAACTCCATCCAACCTGAGTGTATTTCACAACTTGATGATCTTTTTCCTCATGTGAGTAAAACTGTGTTCTCCCATTTTAAGACTTGATACGAACTCAACATCAATAATGTCCCCGCCAGAAAGATAGGGTCGCTAATTAAATCAATGCTCTACTTTATAACAAGCGACCCCTCTGCTAAGGGGCAGATTTTTTCATTTGGGGGCCCCTGGCAAAACCTTTCATCTTTTTACTTATCTTGGTCTGGGCAGTGGTAGAAGAAGTATTCTTTTATGCTTTTACATGTTATTTTTTTTATCATAAAGCTCATTTTTAGGGCCTTATCGCCTTCTATTAGAGCAGCTATGACAGGAAGGGGAGAGAGGGGGGAAGACACCCAGCTAAGGCCTCAGGTCTTTCATCACACACAGTTAGTCGTAACATCATTTTATATTTTTCACATCTAAACATTATAAATCCATAGCTGTTTTGGGGCATTTCTAGTTGAGGTCCCCAGGCAGCTGCAGAGTGAGAACCAGAGTGTATTCTGCAGAGTGTGTTTCTGACCGTGAGTAGCCTTGACATGTCATGGCAGGTGTACTGTTGAGGACCCGAAGAAGGGCAGTGTGGAGTGTGAAGTTGTTTGTAAGCAGCAACACCAGGCCCACCATATGACCTGTTCTGAACAGCTCTGTTCTCTGTAAATAACAATGATTACCCATTCAGTCTCCCTGGTTAAAGTAAAGCTGCTCATCAATGAGCTAAGATTCACTATAACGGTCCGTAAAGTCAAGGGGAGGCTCAGTTCAGCAGGTTCATCACTATGAGTGATGCCTCTAAAAGCATTTATTATAGCTTTTTAAAGAAAACCATCTTGTGCATGCAAACCTCCACTTGGCGAATCTCCCTCTGCTCTCACATGATTCCCACACACACACACACACACACACACACACACACACACACAGATAGCGTTATCAGTGAGTGCAGCTGTGGCTGGTGAATTAGGGCTGTGGGTTTGGGCTCAGGCTGGAGGCAGTCGGGTCCATTACAACTGGAGCTTTACCAAACATATAGGCACACAGCAAAGAGAATGGATTAGAGAGAGGGGGAGAGAGAGGGGGAGAGAGAGAGAGAGGGAGGGAGGAAGGGAGAGAGAGAGAGAGAGAGAGAGAGAGAGAGAGAGAGAGAGAGAGAGAGAGAGAGAGAGAGAGAGAGAGAGAGAGAGAGAGACTCCAAAAGCTCTTTGTCCCAGAAAGAATGGTAGAACATCAGACCATCAATTAGTTTGTCTGGATCCATTTGGTGCACACACACACACACACACACACACACACACACACACACACACACACACTCACTCTCACACACACACACACAAACACACACACACACACACACACACACACACACACACACACACAAGGAGCAGCACAGATTTGGTTCCATTTTTTTCAGAGAACATCGAAGATAAGAAACAACCTTGAGGTCATCTTTTGTGGGTGACCTCTGATTACACTGCTGTACGTCCTTGCCATGATCATGATGTTCCTTCTCCATAACACAATACGCCTCAAAGCCTGTAGCACAGTTCCCTTTCTCCTTAATGGCAAACGCATGCAGGTATGTGTTTTTTCAACAGGTTAATGGTTCCCTATCATTCACAGCTCACCTCCCTTGTGTCACATTATGTGCTTCAGCTAATTAAAAGCTCACATGCCACTCTACGTTTTGTTTGCTCTCTCTGTCTCTGGGGGCGAACACATCTGTGACCCTCAGAGCATGCACGTGTGCGTGATTATCCACTGACTGGGCCCATCATTTGTGTGTTGCTGCCTGTAAATCTCCTGGCAACCGTCCCTTCTTCTCCACTCTCGTCCTCCATAGCTTTGGCTCAGTCGCAGTGCCGGTGAGGGTTTATGACTCAAATATAATTCGCCACACAGATAACTGCCACTGCACCACAGAGGCGATTCACAGCCAGCTCCAAAATGGCTGCCTGTCCTTGAGTTTCCGTACTTTACGAGCATAACCGTGGTAACCGCCCATGGGAAACAGACCCTAGAGCTGCCTTCTTGTTATGACAAAAGAAGCACATGATAAAAGAAACAGCAGCTAAAAAGCACTGCATTCTAACTCTTTGACATTTTTTGCTTTGGTTACATTTTGTTATAGTGGCACCTAACAAGTATTCAGGGCCCAAAAGATTCAGTTTGGCCCTTCAGATTGTTCCACTCCACAGTAACGTAATGGATAGGTTTCAAATGTTGCATGTCTTGCTTAAAACACTAAGTGCCTTTATGAGCATTGAAACGTTTTTTGCTTGCTGGACTAATTCCTCCTGATTGTAGTGTTTACATGTTGAGCTGCGGTGGAGAAACAGTAACACAAAGAGGGAAATTGGTGCTAAAAATAAGCAAACTTCGAGAGAAATTCAGTTGATTTGTCTAAATCAGAATGCTGACGCTTCATAATATCTTTACATAAACTTTGGAATGTGTGAGGAAAGGATCTTTTATGGACAGGAGGGAAGATTTGACCACAGCAAGCAACATCGTTTCCATGTTTATGGGCACCTATTGTTTTAATCTTTCAACCTTGAATTGTGTTTTTTTTTCTATAAAGTAATTTAACACAAACTGATCCTTCTATGAATGCATGCAGATTTGAAGCGCCCCAAAGTGTCTCAGCATGTAAAAGCCAAAAATAGAGAGATGCTATCACTCGCCCACGTTTGATAACGAAACAAAAACAAGATTAATTTTCTGGCAGGCCAGATTGTCCCAGAAAGATGTTAGATTCCCAGAGTAGACTATGATACTGCAGTGTCCTACTTCTGACGCTGATGAACCTCCAATTGACGGCGAAAAATGACGGTGGGCATACACAAACACATGTCCGTACGTTGTATGTGCATTGTGTAAACTGTCAGTTAAGAATTACCTGTAGCACATAAAGTTGTTTTGAATTGAATAATTTTTTCCTGAGTTCTGGTGTTTGCTGGGAAACCCATCGAGGCTGCGTTGGCAGTGAGCAGTTAGAGTTCTCATTTCTCTACTTTCTCGGGGAGTAAAGTTTTTTTGATGGTAACAACTTCTGTCAAAATCAGAAGGAAATGTCAATGTGCATTACAGTGAAACGAATTGAACTGATCATTGCTCCGGACGAAATAGAGCAGCAATGATTTGCGTCTCGAACTGAGAGGGGCTAATCGATATGCTGCGCCAAAATGTTCTTTCACCCCAGCAGGACTGAGAGAGGAGCTTCAGAGAGCTGCTGTGATGGAGGCTTGAAACTCAGAGGGACGACAAAACTACATCAGCAGTGAGCAAACAGTGAACAGTCTTTCTCTCCAACAAAACATTTCTACTGAGACGATGTTCTAGATCATGTTTCCACCACCCTCTTTGGATGCCGACCCCCTCGCTCCTCCCTGAACAGGAGCACACTGAACTGACAGCAGAGACACAGATCTTGACTCTGACAACTGGGCCTGTCACTTCCAGACGAGGCTTCGTGTTTGAGAGCCAGGGTCGGCGCTCACCACCAAAGCCGCAGCCTCCCGCTGCAGGGACACATGAGGCAGAGCTTCGCTCGGAAAGGGGTTACCATGAATGGATGAAAGGACCGGGGAAACGGTGAAAAAGACAAAATAGAGAAGAGAGCTGCAGGAGATGAGATGAAAGAACTGTTGTTTTGACTGCTCCAGCCCACGAGTTGCATGAATCACACACACCTTCTTTAGTGCCAGAACAATTCTGCCGTTTCCACAGCCCTCGCCCTCTAATTGTTTTCTTCACAGGAAGATTACTGCAGCCTTAGTTGGTTGGGTGTAGTGTAATTAAAACTCTACCTTGCAATGACCATAAGGGCTTAAGGACTATTCTAAAACCAAAATAATGGAATGGAAATGGAAATTGAAAATATATCAATTATTTTTGTTGTCAATCTAACTTGTTTAACTTGACTCTTGAAGTAGAGATCACTCAAATGTTGAACTGATTATAGAAATCTTAGTACTTAAGTTTTGTGTAAAAAGGAAAATATGAAATGCTTATTGAACTACCAAGTCAGATATCTGTCTTAATTCTCATTTCCTCTTCTTTTTTTTCTTTTTCCAGGTCTACATGCTGACAATTTAAACCTATGTTGTTGTTCTTTTGTAAATAGCTTTGAGGAAAATAATAAAATGCTCATTGAAGTAACATCCATCCATCCATCGTTTACCGCTTTATCCTGTATTCAGGGTCGCGGGGGGCTGGAGCCGATCCCAGCTGTCATTGGGCGAAGGCAGGGTACACCCTGGACAGGTCACCAGTCTATCACAAACCTTACATGTCTTTGGGAGGAAGCCGGAGAACCCGAGAGAACCCATGCTTACACGGGGAGAACATGCAAACTCCACACAGAAGGAGGAACCCAAACCTGAACCAGGAATCAACCAGGGACCCTCTTGCTGTGAGGCGACAGTGCTGCCCTCTAAACCACTGTTATCTGTTCTAATTATCTTTTTTGTCCTTGAGGAAGAAATCACCATTCCATACCTCAGTGATTTTCCATCAGCTGTGGCAATGCTGCTCTTTACACTCAACATTGACTATCCTAGAGGCCTTCCTCATTAAGTTATTCAGAAGGTGCTCGTGGACATTGGTGGAGAGCAATCCTCTGCATTGGTTCATGGCTTGGGAAACAGACTCTTGAAGAAGAACATGTAGAGTTGAAGCATTGATCTGACCTAAAATATATTCTGAACCAAATGTGAACATTATTGAGTTGTGAACTGAGAAATGGTTTTATATCCAAGCTAAAGTATTTGAAATCTGCACACAGCAATAGTCTGCATTGGTTCATGGAGAAAGTGACTAGTTGAAAACCATGCATGTTTATGAGTTAAAGCGTGTATTATGTGTTGTGCATGTATGTGCTCTGGTTACAAAACCAATTTTCAACCATTTTCAGTAAAAAAAAAAAAAAAAATACATAAAATAAAAATGTTGGTCAGTGACTGCCAAAATGTCTGGTGATAGTTGGTCATTTATTCTGTTGAAAACATCCTTAGCCAGTATTAAATGTGACGTATTGAGCAAACTGAAATGGATTTACAGGTTAAAACGTAAAATATTAAGTACAAAAATGAAACATTGATAAAGTATTAATTTAAGCAACTTGTAAATTTAAGTACAACTCACTCGTTTTACAGTTAAATGAACTTATAAATGTAAGTAATCTTGATTGGGGGTTATATTCAAGCAGTTGGTAAATTTAAGTACAACTAACTAATTTTCTAGTTACATCAACAACAACAAAATGTCAGTACTTATAATGCCATTGAAGTTTAATCAACTATCGACTTTAAGTAGTATTGACTTAAGGTTAAGTTATATCAACTAAAGGTTTCAAGTAACATGGACTGAAGTTGGAGTTGAGTCAAATAGCAATATGTATTTGAGTGAACTAATTGTCTTTGTTGTCTTGACATTAACTTTTAAGGCAGCCTGGTCACTCAAATGTTTACGTTGAAACAACAAGTTGGGGGTTTGTGCACATATCAGTTTTACTGATTGGTGTTGAGTTTAAACCTTAAAATCTCATTAAATTGTGGCTTTGGGCAAATATGCTTTAATAGTTTTCATCATGTGGTGTATTAAGTGGTGTAAAATATTAAATAGAGAGTTTTAAGACACTTCACAGATGAAAAACTCAGATTATTTACAGAACTCTTGTTGCTCTTAAAAATACACAATCATTCATCAGATAGAAGACTTTGGATCACTCTAAAAAATTAACTGAGAACTGATTAAAATGAAAGTGTGGGAGGAATGCCAAATAGCGACTCTAGTAGGACTGAAAAATGGAACAATCTTGGGGGGGGGGGGGGGTGTACGATGTGGAGCGTAGTAAATTATTAGAAAACTGGAACTGGACTCACAGTCTTACACTATTGTCTGATAGTGACTCATCAAAAACTGTAGCATGTGATTGTCCTTGTTGTCTGTCTCACTAATTGATGTCCAAGAATCTCTGTGTTTCTAAAAAATACAGAGAATCAGTGGCAAAGTCGTCTTCCATCACCACAGTGCCCATCTACGGTGCAGGCAAACGTTGTGGATCGATGCGGCACTGAAAAGTACTCAATTCAAACAATGAAGAGGCCGTTCTAACTGTGAACCTGCACTTGAGGACAGTGTTAGAGAGAGCAGCGACAAGTACCTGTTTGGTGGAGAACAGGCTCATAATGTAATTCAAATATGGATGTGATCAAAGGGGTTAAAAAGACTTTCTTTTTTTCAGCTTAATAATAAAAAAATATGTTTATAAACTAGGTGTATAGAAATTCTATAAAAAAATATTTCTTTGGTATTTTAATCATGTACAGATATTCATTAATGATTGCTGGGTAATATATGTGGATGTTGTCCATTTGATTTGATCATGTGATCAGCGGTGTCTATCAGACAGAGGCAGTAAGAAACAGATGAGAGTGAAAAGAACAGGATGTGAAGGTAGCAAAGCTCCCTAAATTATATTCCTTTTGGCTTTTAATTAACAGTCGCAAGCTTCATAATTAACTGCCGTGCACCGGAGCCCATCATAAATACCTTATGCAACCCTATATCGTCATACCAGAAGGGGAGTTATTGTTTGTGGCCCATTCCTCTTGTGCCCAGAAAATATTTTTAAGCATATAATATAAATGAATCATCACATAAATGTATTGAGCTGTACTATTTGGGTACGAAATTTAATTTTGAAAAATCTGTTCTCGAAATGTCCAATAGCAATCTCAGAAATGAGGCATACATAAGTCCAATGTCTTCTTGTGCAGTTTTATAACTCTACTTCTTTAGAAACGTGTAAACAACAAATATTTGGACAGTTGGTCAAACAGGAATACAGGAAAACAGGGATTTGAAGGCAGGAGATTGTGATGGGAATCTCATTTCTCACATAGCATACTCAGATGAATCAATAATGGTTTCCTGCTGTCTTAAATTATAATGAAGCTTGTATTGCCAGCAACATTCAACATAATGTAACACTGTGTGTAAGTGCTCTTCTGCAGTGACGCCTTAAGTGGATTTTGGAACACACATCTGTTACTTGTAGCTGATTATTTTTACATCTGCACATTGCTGTTATTACTGAAGCAAATGGCTGTAATACCTTTCTCACTACACTTCAAACAATTAAACTTCCTTCAGGCGGGGACGGCAAAGATCCCAGTCCATGCTGACTGATGAGACACGGAAATCTCGGACAAACTTACAAGTTTTCTGCAGAGACAGTGTTTGAGGAGAGAGGCTCTCAGGCTTCCCTCCTCTCTGTCTGACGGATAATCATAGGAGAGACTTCCCAGCTCACCTCTGGTGCTTCTCATCTGTCTCCTGCCCTCTGACCGGATGTTATTATAAATGTGATGACATGACTCTGTTGAGGTGGGCTACATTGATTCCTTTAAGCTGTGATGCTGCATAGTTATAATCACCTATACAAGCATTGGGTATAATAAGGAATATAATATAATGTATTTGCCAACACATGTCACATGTCATGCAAATAAAGCCTTGTGAATTGAATTGATAATAAACACTGTAACCCATTTGTCCTTCCTCTACCTCAATCTCCTCATCTGATAATGAACCACACATCATCAAGACATCGAGGATGATGCCATTTCCCCCTTCAAACCTCACTTATAATCTGTCCTCGCGCTGGCTAACGACGCACGTGTACGGAAGCAGAAGCTCAGCAAACCTGGATTGTGGTTGGACGGTGCGAGGATGGCGTCAAGGTCATTTGAGGGTAACTGAGAAAACAACACGCCGTCAAAGCAAAGAGGCATCTGAAAGCGCCAGTATACTGTCCCGCTGTTACCCGTCTCACACACACGCCGCGACTTCGGCGCGAGCAGCTGACGTATTAACGTGTCTAAAATGCATACATTCATCGGTATCTGATCAAGAATCGGATGCGGTTACTGTGGCCAGGACACATGTATGCGTGCTTGAGGAACAGCCAGAAATAACTCGGTTCATCGCAATGTCACACACTCATAACACAATTAGTGCACGTGTTGGCAGCCCGGAATAACAAGAACAGCAGCATCCTCCGCATTCTGCAGAATAAGGGACTAATACATAGGCGAACATTGATTGGATTCCGCTTTAAACAGAAAATGTGCAACAACAACAAAAAATGTTTTTAATTATTCCCGCAAACTAGAGAATACAAAGGGAAATACAACAGTGGCAAAGACACCCGATGTGAACATTTAGCTCATTAAATAGTTCCTGAAATATGACACAGTCCTGCATTCCGCCTGCAGATGATGGATTTCTATCGGAGAATTTCAAACTGAGGGCTACAGTTGTTTAGCGTGTGAACAGTACAACGGTGCATTAGTCATTTAAAGGGCACTTTTACCTGGTAGCTCAGCATGCTCTCAGGGTCGTTGACGGGCATGCTCGTCGGGTTAACCTGCTCGGTGTTCATGGAGTGTCCAGGTGAGACTTCCACAGGGGGCGAACCAGCCTCTCGGCGCTGTCTTCAGGACGCGTTCAAGAAGCAGAGTTGGCAACAGCAGCTCCTGTTTCCGCAGACATGGTGAGTGAAAACATCTCTTCCAGATGAGGAAAAATGATGATAAGGGTAATTTTGCCCCCCTTGTTATGATGATTTCCCGGCCGCGCTTCCAGCTGTCCCTCCCTCCCTCCCTCCCTCCCGTCCTGGCGGTGGGAGCAGGATGCAGGGAGCATCGCCGCAGCCTCAGCCAATCAGAGCGCAGAGCCGCAGAGCGGGCTGCGACGCACTGCTGCTACCCAACACAATCAAACCAAGACTGTCAAACGCGTATACGTCACCCTACACAATGTCCAGTTTGGCAGCTTCTCACATTTCTGTTGCTAAGAGCTGCTGGATTGTGACCACGCACGGCCATCGTTGTTGTTGCTTTACTTTGACTAAGAGATTGCATCTATTCAAATCATTAGAACGGCGCTGACACAACTTTACATTAGCCTCTGTTTTCTTTGTTCGAAAGAAGAAGTGGTGGAAGAGGTGCTTGGATAATTTACGTAAGTGAGTAGCAATAAGTCAAAAATGCTGCATTACAAGTAGGCTACAGTCCTGTATTCTAACGTTTGCTCGAGTTAAAGTAGAGCGGAAATAGACTTCAACTTTATATCAAATAAAATGGTTTTAGATATTAATTTAATTATTATATCATATTTATAAATATAAGTTAAGAAAGTATTTACTAGGCCTGTGCAGTTATTTCCCACCACTTTAAAAGTCGGTGGGAGACAACCATGTAAGGGCAGCGATAATATAATCGATGTTCTCCATTTATCCTGTAAATCATCTTATAAATAATCTAATGGCGACATAGTCGTCGGTAACATTAATGCGAAAGTGAGTTATGAGCACATAAAATGAAAGAGACAACAGAGACAATGGAACACACGCGAACCCCACTAACGTACTAGAAAGCCTCGGACGCCCCCTTGTGGGAAGATGAAGCATTATGCAAAGTAGCCGTTATATGTTGTCTGTAATCTACTGGAAAAGTCGCGCGCACGTGTGCGGCAGACTGACGACTGTAGGCGTATTATTTAAGATGCAGGCGGGTACATCTGGTCAAATCTGCTTATGGTCGCCTATATTGATAAGGGAGCCATAACGGCCTCAGCATGAACTCTTCCACAAAACAAGATAAGTGTGACTCGCTGCCCACTTACACAATGTCAATAAAGTTGGCTGGGTTTAGTTCAGAAGCGGCTGATTTGAATGGTCCTTGCGCGTGAGGCCTGCACGCGCCCTCGCTGCAACTGATCGCGTCAGATGAGAGTATCCTTTCCTCAACGCATGGCTGCATCCGTCGTCGCCCTGCACGGCGCGTGTCTCCAGGGTAGTTGCGGTTGTTGTGGCAACTACAAACAGTCTGTTGGCGCGCGCGCGCGCGGTTGTTATGGGAACGATCTTCGGCAGCATGAAGGGAAGCAGGACGAGTGTGCGAGTCTATGGGCACAGTGGTCGGGTCACTGGGGAGGGGACAACATTAGGTTTGTGTATTAATGCTACAAATTAAAAATAATCCTAATCTCAGTTGTTTTTTTTTAGATGTATTTTAGGAGCAGAGAGCTGTCCCATACATCCATGTAGGCCTACTGCCGATGCGTTTTATTATTGTGTGCATGGCAGTGTGTACGGCATGTCTGCGCATGGGAGACGCTATGACAGCCTCTGTCAGCTCTGTCCAGATTTAGATTCCTGCTTGACCCAATTTACATCCTTCTTCTGCAGACACACAGTCAACGTCGGTGTCAGCTCATATCATATTTTCTCTGTTTATTCCTCAACAGCAGAGGAGACCAGTACTATCTACTCTTGGCAGTGAACAGCTTTATGTGGAAATGGTAAGAAACAATTCATCTGTATTATGATAAATAATAATACATCTGTATAATTGTATATCCTGAACATTGCTCCCCCCCACAGAACTGAACACTGATCAGCTGAAGAGAGAACAATAAAACAGTAACATGCAACACATGCCGGGTGAGTAAATAGATAAGCGCATGCTTTTGCACACAACAACTTTATGCTGAAATCTGACCAAGCAGTTTGTCTCAGTGTTCAAATCCTCGGTGGCTCCAGTGGAGGGGAGGTTACGTCACAGCGGGCCAAGCCTGCCCGTCATCAAGCCAGACAGGCTCAAAACAGCTAAAAGGCTGATGGAGAAAGCAGTGAAGGTGATTTAGTGTACAGGCCTGATGTCACCGTCACACCTCTGCATTCTCATGGGACTTTCTTACCTCTCTTCCACTCGTTCTCAGCGGAGGAAAGTGTTTTCAGTGCAGGGCCCCTACCCTGTGATCCGTGCAGCCTTATGGGCCAGAGGGTGGGTGGAACGTCGTTTGCCACATCCTGCCCAGAGACCACCCCATCGCCATGGCAATGATAAGGACGATGGCGACGACGGTGACGTCAGTGCGGATGTTACTGGTGAGACAATGGAGGACGATGCCCAGCAGCTATGAAATTAGACTATTAGAAAACAAGATGCAGGGTTGCAAATATCCTGAAATCTCACTAGTCTGACAAAAGAAATGGCTGTATGAAAGTGGTTGAGATATTTGGAAAATAATGGATGTGTATTTTAACACTAGAGTACTAGTACTAGAGTATTAGAAGGAAACCCCGACACCTTATAAATGATACATTGAGTCCCACATTGCATTCTACAGCCCTCTACACATGTAAACCCACATCACTCTTCTGTTATCTCCTTACAGAGAGAGTGGACGAAGGTGAGAAAGAGGAGAACCTCGGTGACATGTACGACCTCATGGTAAGAGATTGTTCTAGTGAACTAACGTGACGTTTTACACATTCTGGATTATTTTTTACTCACATCACTTCATTTCCACGTGTCCTTTTTTTTATATAATCATGCTGCGTATTTGAGCTCAGACAACTTAACTTTCCCAAACTGTTTCTAGTCTCGGCTGGTTCGAAATGAAACCACGTATTTCCACTGGACGACGCGGCGGGATTACGTAGACTGTCGCTCCTTACGGAACGACCAAATGACCAATCACTACGCAAATTCCTGGACGTTCACTACCAAGGTCTCATCTCTTTGGAGTTTTTAAATGATTGCCTGGCAAAAATGCAAAACTCAACTTTGGCAATGCGTCAGCAAGTGCTCTCTATCTCCCACAGTATGCATATAAGTCTGATGCTTTCAGGTGGGGCTCTGTGAGAACCTGCGTAACCTGCAGTGGTTCGATACAGCAGATCCTGACACCTTTTTCCCAAGATGCTACAGGCTCGGGGCAGAGGACGAAAAGCATGCATTCATAGGTCTGCTATATGGCTATATTATCACATTTGCTTTTGCATTATCAAAAATGCTAAACTGATGGACTTGTTTTAGTTAGTTTTGATACATTATATATGTATATATATATGTATAATTGATACATTATAAATAAAACAACATGCCCTTTCTCTCTCTCTCTCTGTCTCTCTCTCTCTGGTGCTGTTTTCTATGACAACGTAGAGGATTTCAGGAGGACAGCGTGCTCCAGCCTGATACAGCATGTCGTTGAGATGAGTACATGGAGGAGAGATGGTGATGAAGGTGAGGAACAAAAAGACCCAAAGCATTCGTGACTCGGTTGATCACAATCTCATTTCTCTTTACAGAGTTGGATAACGAGCTGCGTGGATTCGTCGGTCCGGGGATGATCGACATGGCTTTGCGAGTGTGTCAAGAGTTCCTCAGCGTTTTAGAGCACGGTGACATTGATGCAACTGTGAAAACGCCACCCTCGGTGGAGGAACAGCAGTGGGCAGAGTTTCTGCAAGACTACTACATGGTTGTTCAGTGAGTATGTTTCCTGCAGGATCTTTTGATAGAAATATCCTTATAGGTCACACCAAATGTATCTGCAGTGATGAAAATATTTCATTGACAAAAGTAAATCTCACCATAAAATGTATCTTACAGAAAAGTTCTTCTTGTGTGCAATGCAGAACAGATACTGTGTTGTTTTACATATATGGCTTTAAATAACACTATAGTTCATGTTAGGACTCAGCATGGGGTTAAACATAGACTCAGCTGGGTTTATGGTTCGGTTTAGAATAGAAACAGGATACAGCATGTTCACTTCAACACCACTGTATATGCAAAAACCTGAAAATATACATGATACCACATGATGATATATATAGTACATTATTTTTTGCTTGTAAACAGGAAATTGACCTGCTGTAAACTGATGGCTGGAGCTGTTGCTTCACAGTCAGACAATTTCTTTCTCAACTGCGAGTAGCTCGTCGATTTTCCTTGTGCGTTGTACTGGACAATAATCCATGATGTAGTTTTATTATTATTCATTGATATTTTTATTGTTCAATTTGATATTTTGCTTCCACTCTGAATATATAGCATGCCTACTTATATAATTGCTGTACAGCATGCAAGCAGACCTTTCCACTACTATTAAAGCATTATAGTCAGATTTAGTGAGTCGGTACATGAATAAAGTCAATCTGTGACTGTAATGTTTGCGTGTAGTGAAGGTGCATTGATCAGAGGGAGCGGTGTGTTTGTGGAGCACTGCCAAGCCATGTTGATCAGACTGCAGGAGGCGTGCCCTCAGCTGGAAACAGATGGACTGAATAACATCTGGATCATCAAACCAGGTGCCAAGTCAAGAGGACGAGGTGAGGTTAAAAGAAATAGATAAAGAAACATATACTTACTTCCTAATTTTACTTCCTCTTCATACAAACTGAAAACTTTTTTTAAAAGTCATACCACGCTGATTTGTGTTGCAACATGAACTCTGCCATACAGATGTCAAATTGTTTCATGTTTCTACATTGAATTGAAAAAAAATATATGATTACTACAGTTCCCCTCAGCTTCAGTATGAGGAGAGAATGTTTGTTTTTTGTTTGGAAGGTCATCAGAAACACCATGTCGTCTTAGTTTGATGTTATTTGCTTTTGTTCTTTTCCTCCACCCCCCAGGTATTATGTGTGTGAATCGCCTGGATGAGGTTTTGGCACTCGTGGATAGTGACAGAGCCCTGACTAAGGAGAGTAAGTGGGTCGTTCAGAAATACCTGGAACGTCCTTTGTTGGTCCACGGCACCAAGTTTGACCTCCGCCAGTGGTTCCTCGTCACTGACTGGAACCCCCTGACTGTGTGGTTCTATGGAGAGTGCTACCTTCGGTTCTCCACTCAGCCCTACTCGACAAAAACTCTGGACAGGTCAGACAGAAAGGACAAAGGATCGATTACATACTTGCACTTGACCGTTACTGTATCTTGTATCGTGCTTTGTGGAGGGATTGATTTAACACTTCAAGGAGACATCATGTACTCCTTTCATTCATAGCCCGTTCTACGCTTACCTTCATGGCCTTTGTTATGTCCCTCAGCTCAGTGCACCTGTGCAACAACTCCATCCAGAAGCACTTGCAGCCGTCCTGTGAGCGCCATCCAGCAGTGCCTGGGGACAATATGTGGTCCTGCTCTCAGTTTAGGGCTTTTCTGCAGCGGCAGGGCCGTGGGGCTGAGTGGGAGTCAGTGGTGGTCCCGGGAATGCAGCAAGCAGTGGTCCGTGTCCTGCAGACCGCCCAGGACCTGGTGGAGCCCCGCAAGGCGAGCTTTGAACTCTATGGAGCCGACTTTATGTTGGGCAGAGACCTGAGGCCTTGGCTTCTGGAGATTAATGCCAGTCCGACTATGGCCAGCTCCACCGCCGTGACAGCTCGCCTCTGCCCTGCTGTGCAGCTGGACACATTGAGGGTTGTGCTCGACTGGCGGACTGATCCTGGTGCTTACACGGGAGGCTTCCAGCTAATCTTCAAGCAGGTGGGAAATATCTCATGCCTAGAGGCAATAGGTATTCATTTCCAGGAGAATTCCGTTGAATAATAGAGGCTACACATTTATTTGTGTCTTACTCTTTCACCCTCCCAGGCTGCAGTTGAAGTTCCTCACTACGTGGGAGTGAACCTGCTTGTGGAAGGAACCACCATTAGGCAATCAAGACCTCCACGTCACAGACAAACCGTCACTTCTAACGCAACACTCGCCATCGAGTTCCCTCCAGACCAGTCGCCTTCAGAAAAGGTTGAAACGACACGTAAAGCATCAGGTCAGAAGTGCCATGCAGTCTACACTTCTCACC
This sequence comes from Eutrigla gurnardus, assembly GCF_963514095.1. Classification (NCBI taxonomy): domain Eukaryota; kingdom Metazoa; phylum Chordata; class Actinopteri; order Perciformes; family Triglidae; genus Eutrigla; species Eutrigla gurnardus. The sequence continues at coordinate 18,448,518 of NC_139916.1, read as the reverse complement.
ACACGAGCAAGGAGAACCGAGCTGCTGGAGAGAAGAACGGGCAGCTGACATCAACATCTCCTAAGAGGGATCCAAAGGGGAGGACAGATGTTCAAAATGCCTGCTGTCTTCACAGTTCCTCTCGCAGGCTGCCACGTGATCAGCCTCTGGTGGAACACACTGGACCTCAGAGGAAAGCACGGCGTTTGGGTTTGAGTCTTGGCGCCAACGGGGCGACTCTGGTCCCACGGAGCATTTCCTTTTCGCTCCACCCTCCTTACAGAATGTCAGACAGCAAATCTCAGGCCAACCCAGGCCAAGGAGCGCACAGCTCCAGATCGTCCCTTCCCAGGACAGCTTTTGAGCCTCAACACAGGACTCCTACGCGGGTCTTTCCTTTAATCCGGCGTCCCCTTCCTACCCTGGAGGCCTTCAGTTTACGACCAAACGTAGCTGGAACCCCTGCCTGTCCTAATCCAACATCATCCTCTCATCCCAGCGGCCACAGCCATCAGTTATTCCTCTGCTCTCGAAGGAAAGGCATGGCCAAAAGTAAACATGAGTCCACCGACGAGAATAATCACCAGTGGTATTAATTGCTAAAACAAACAGTAGGAACTGCTTAAGAGGTTTTGGTAGAAACAACATTGTTTTAAATGTATGTAAATGTATATTTAAATGAGCAGGGCTAATAAAGATTTCACAAATATTGTGTATGTAATATAATCTGTATATTTTGTTTGTAGAAACTGTAGACAGTCATGGTGAGTGGCTAAAATTAGACATTTTCTCATCATTCGGGGCTTCAAATTTACAAGACAGGACCGTTATCTGCTCATATAAGGAGCTAAGTGAGCATTAGATTTATGTTTTAGTTTGACAGACTGGAATGAATATGTTTTACAGTTATGTTATGACTGTAACACAATCAAAACGATGTTGAAGTGCATAAGTATTAATAAGAATTATCAAAAATAGTTATTATATTTAAGTGTCTCCAGTGTGATATTTCAAAGGTGACTTAATTAGACAAATACATAATGAAATGATCACTGGTTCAAGTGCAGAAAATAAGCAGATTTATCATAACAGGCTGTAGGTCTTTTAATGCCCAGCAGGTGGCAACAGAGGCTCAATGATCTAACTGCACTTTAATTCCAAACCGTTTCAAGGAGAGGGAATTCAAATAGAAAGCATCTTATCCAGATGTTGCCACATCTCCAGAAACCTCTCTTTAAACATTACGTCCAAATTAATTACTTAGACATCAACTTACATTTTAATTTAATGTCAACATTTTTAAAAAACTAGATAAGTCTGGGGGTTAGACTTAACTTTGTGACTAACAAACTAGTGAAAATGGCAAATTGATAGATATATTATCTTTGTGGCGTTTTTGCCCTGAATTGGATTGACGGAAATAAAAACAAGACAGGAAACAATGAGGGGGAGAGACAACGGTACGACATGAAACAAAGGTCAAAGATGAGATGAGAGATGTTGTGGTTTTATGGTGTGTGTCTTAACCACTATCCTTGCTAGACTCAGCTACTGAGATGAGTGCTGAAAGCATTATTTAAATATAGAAACTAATATGCTCACTACGCCTCGAAAATCAACTTGAAGAGAATTAGTTGCGAACAAAACTAGAGATGGAATTAAAAAAACACTCCTGCAGCTTATAAATCAGTGGAAACGAAGCAAAATATGTGGTTTAAGAGTTGGTGATATTGCTGTGTAGAAACAGTGTCAGATAAGTCTTGACATGCAAGCTCATTACTACAAAATAGTACAATACATGTTGTGGAGATGAGAAGTATTTGTGTAGTGTAAATACACAAATAGAATGTCATCTTGAATCACGCGGCTAATAAAAAATGTCTCCCCATCAAGGATGTTGAAAAGAAGCAGATGGAGCTCGATTAGTGCCTCAGGGAGCTGGACCGAAACTGTTGCATGTATTTACTTGTTGTTGTATTAGTCGGCACAGACGGTGAACCAGCAGGAGAGCTTGGCGACAGATCTGCCATTACATAAGTGTTCCCGTTGAATGTTGTGGCGGCGTAAAAGAACAGATTGCGTTTCACTGCGAGATGTTTCTCACACACGCACACACACACACGCACACACACACACGCACACACACACGCACACACACACGCGCACACACACACACGCACACACACGCACGCACAAACACGCACGCACAAACACACCTTGTCTTTCACATACAGTCCAAGCCATTTTCCACGGGAAAAAAAATACTTTATTAATACACTTATATAATGTATAACAACATTTATAGACAAAATATGTACATCAAAACATCTTTCATGTAGGTCCCAAAATATAAAATCCCAAGTACCTCTTTCTGTAGAAAACAAGTCTTCTGGTAAAACTTTTACATTCAACTTCTCCTCTCCTCGCTCCTTTAACTCCAGTTTTCATATGTTGTACAGAGAATGAACATCTGAGATTTATCAGCTTTTTCCTCAAGTAGAAAGGCAACAGCAAACACCAGGTTTGACTTGAGCGGAAACAGATGTTGAGTATGCAGACCAGGTCCAGCACAGTGCTACAGTATGTACACAGGTTTTTTTTTCTGAGTACACAACGTACAATTATGGGCACTCTGCCCACCTGCCGTCTCTCCGGGCGGACAGAGTGCCAGAGCAGGTATCAAAAATAGAAATGTACAAGAAGTCTATGAACAATAATTACAGGAAATCCATCTTAACCGTCTGTTTGTCAATGAAAAACGAGACTTCTCATTCACTGTGGTTGTGTGTTAGCCCACTCCTGCATCTACGCACGGGGCGTACCCTGACTCTCGTCTGTACACACCTGAGGAAAACCCTTGTGTCTTATGGTACCAGTCATCATAGCGTCTGGCTCCAAGGGCTTTCCCAGTGACCATAACGGTGACCTAAAGGACTTAGGCAACAAACTTTGGATGAACAATTACCACTAAGATTTGGTGCAGCACTTTCTAAAGTACAAAGATGGCGTGTCTCTATTGTAACAGCTACAAGTGAGATGCATCAGTGTCGTCGGCATTTAGACTTGAACAGCAGCATCTAAGACGTATCTTTCTTTACATTCAACCAAGTGTGTGTGTTGGTGTGTGTGTGTGTGTGTGTGTGTGTGTGTGTGTGCAGGGCAGGTCCAGCTTACATGACAAATTTGCACTGAGTAATACCACCGAGCATTTTACATTCGACACGAGCTCTCTCCTCCATCGTCACTTCTACGAGTCCTCTAGTTTGCTGTTTGACCTCCGAGCGGAGGAACAGAGGACTGGAACGAGGACGGATCATGGAAAGTCATATTTTCATTCCAACTGTCTTTACAACAGGATGACCTCTTCGCCCCGTCTCTCTCAGTCTTTGGTTTCCTGGTTGAGGGGTGGTACCTGTTTTAGTGCCTGAAGGAGGGCAGGCGAGTCCATGGCGCTCTGAGACACGGCTGGGGCTGGAGAGCCTCCCCTGGGAGACAACACTGACTGAGGTGGCGGCGGTGTTTCACTGCGCATGGCGGGTGCGGAGCCTCCCATTCCGGGGTAGAGCATGGGCATGGCCCCGGGGTACCAGCATTTCTCCAGCATTGGCAGGTAGGCAGCGGCGGAAGGTGGGATGAGGTAGAAAGGCATGCACAGGGGATGTGGAGGTGTAGGATGGCTCGGGGACACGTTCATGTAACTGCCATAACCGCTGGAGGACGATGACGTCGACGACTCTCCACCCGAGAGCAGCTCATCCTCGGACGACTCCACCCGAGGGCGTTTGCAGCGCAGCTCCTCGTCCTCCCGCTTGATGCCGGAGCTCTGCTTCTCGCCCAGCGCTCGCTTCAGGTGGCTCTCCTGACCGTAGTAACCCGGGCGTCCCTGTGGCGCCTTCTCCAGCTCCCCCCCATAGCCGCTGTCCGTATCCGTATCGCTGCCGCTCTGCTCGCTGCTCGTCGGAGCGTACGCCCGCTGGATGACGGGCACACAGTTCCTCCCATAGCCCTCGCTGGGTTTAGGGGGCGAGCTTGTTGGCGTCTCCTTGTGAGGCTGGCGCTGGTGGTAGGCAGGGATCTCCTCGGGTCGGGGGCTGAGAGGAGTGCGAGGTCGGACTGGACTCTGCAGCACCTCTGCGGCTAACTTGTGAAGGTGACTGATCATATGGGATGGCGTGAAGTCACCGTCCGTCTCGTGATTGCCCAGATACTGAAGCATTTCCTTGGCGCACATGTGGAAACCAGAGCGGAACATCTCCTCCGACTTCTCTTGGTTGACAGACGGCTGCTCTGTAAGGACAACAAGAAACCACGCGATCAGAAAGGCTGCAGTTTGACATCGATTTTTCCAACAACCATGTTTGAAGTCACGTATTTGCCTTGTAGCTCTGTCATGGTGTATTCATCTTGGTAACTCATTTGCTGCACGTGCATATTTGTGTGCGAGTGGTCTGCAGCTCACCAATTTGCATGCCATTCTGCAGAGCGAGGATCTTCTGCTGCTGCTGCTCCAGAAGAGAGGTGAGGGCCTTCACGTGTTTGAGCGTCAGCTCTAAAACCACAGCTTTCTCCAGATGGCCCAGAGTCTGTGGGAAAACACACAGTCAGCACATCCTCCCCTTTATATAACACACGGAGGAGACGACGCTTTACTGCTTGTGAGCTTATGATCTCGGCTGTTACGTCACCAAAAGACAACAGCGGCAACCATAAAGCAAACATAATCAATAGGAGTTATTAATGTGACATGGGATCCTGTGAATTGCGTAACTAATCTGCAGTATGGGGTGTTCATTATATTGCGATTACTTTAAAAAAAAAAAATGTTGTTGTATTCAATTGGATTGGATTTTTTAAATCCCTCAGTTTAAACAATTACACGACACGTCCTCTTTAGCCCGAGTGTCATTCACTGCTGACGCACTCGGCAGAGAGGGTGTATTACCACCGAACAGCCACTGGGGGGTGCATGCCACTTAATACAGTGAATCCCATTATCCCTCCCAACCACAGAGTGAACTTACCGTGAGTTTCAGGTGCTCTGGTAATAAATCTTTCAACTGAGCGATGCACTCGTTTATCCGGTCACGCCTTTTCTTCTCGATAAGTCTGTGAGGCAGCTTGTAGGTTTCCTGCAAGAATAAACGGCATTCTTTGGTTAAATTCTGCAGACCCGAGAGCACGCAGCAATGGCTGTTTATGATGAGAGGCACTCCGATAGGGAGGACTCCAGGAGTTATGTCATAGCACAAATTAGGACGACCATTTATGGTACTACAGGACTACTTCTAGACTAATTCCTCCTGTGTAGTTCACACCCTTTAATTAGAAGATTTGTGGTTGTAACTGAACAAGTCGGCAATAAGCAAAGTAATAACTGACCTTGCTCTCCTCTCCTCTCTTCATTCCTCGTCTGGGTTTATAAACATACATCGGGAAATCCATCCTGAAAAAAAAAAGACACAGATAGTGAGGCATGAACTGATGACGTATAAGATACAGAATAAATAGTAAAGTGTGAGGAAAGCATGTTTCTTTTTAAAGTAGAACTTACCCCTGCACGTCCGACAGGTCCGCCTGGTGTTTGGACAGAGGAGGTGGTTGCGCGCTTGGGATTCGCTCCATTCTTTTTACTCCAATTACGCAGTAAGGTCGAGGTACTTTTCAAATGCAGTCACAAATAAATACGCATTTATTTACCCGTAATGGAAAAAACAATAAAGTTGAAAAAAAAACAGCAGTCAGTGAAATGCACTAAAATGTTGTTTTTTTAAGGATCAATAATCAAAGCAATTTCGCATTATTTAATGCTAGTCGCACTGATGTGAAGGTTGTATTGCGTTCGTCAAGTTAGTCCTTGCGTTTTCTCCACGCGGTGGTCCTGTCGCAGAAGGAAGGCAACCCTCTTTGGTGGCGCGTTGGGAAAGTGTGGGAGGACAGAGCGACGAGTTAAATAAACCCTCTGACTCTCCGCTCCGCCTGACCTGCCTCCATCACATGAGCCTCACGTGTCACACGGCGCTGTATCCGAGGAGGAGGGACCGCCCACTTTCCCCCGATAAGGAGCCTGAGTGGGCGGACGGCGGCGCACGTCAGAGAGGAGGGCGGCGCGTGCCCCGTCTCGTGTACCACCATGCTGAAGTGTATTGAAACGAGGCTGTGAGCGCCAGGCAGTGAACGTGCTGGCAGGCAACCTGCTGTGTGTGTGTGTGTGTGTGTGTGTGTGTGTGTGTGTGTGTGTGTGTGTGTGTGTGTGTGTGTGTGTGTGTGTGTGTGTGTGTTGCCCAAGGCCAACGGAAATATACAACAACACAATTAAAATACTATAGTAGTCTATTAGACTATTAATACCCTGCAGGATTATCATACAGCAGCAACGCCACAAAATGTCAACAAGTGCAATGAAGCCACATTTAACTCCCTCCATCCATCCTCAACTATTTTCTTTTCAAGTAAGAGCAATAATAATATAAATATTAATAATAATTATAATAATAATAGCTCACACACACACACACACACACACACACACACACACACACACACACACACACACACACACACACACACACACACACACACACTCTCTGTATTCTATCGACCCGTCCCTGGCCTCTCCGGTATGAACTGCGGTCACAGTGGGAGCACCACGTGCACCTGTGCGTGGATGAGAGTGTGGACGGGGCTTGTTGTCATGAGGCGGTGCCGGCTGTCACGTTGGCTGTCCCATGGCCTCGGGAGCCCGCTGAGCGGGCAGGGCACAAGCAGCTCATCCAGCAGCTCATCCAGCAGCTCATCTAGCACACAGCAGCTGCTGCACCTGTCTGCTGCAGGCTGGAAGCACGGGTCACAAACAAGTGGGGCCTAAAGCCTTTGTTAAAAGTGCAGCTTTTCATGTCATTTTCTTTTTGCAATGTTAAAGGTAATGACATGATATTTACATTTAAATGATCACGATACCTCAATTATTTCCCTTTACTAGAAAATAGCACTAATAACCACAAAGTTGCCTTTAGTAACATACTCATTAACATGATCTCGGCAATAGAATATTTTGATTTAAGATACCTTTACTGGTCTATTACAGCCTCATGACCTATAATTAAGGATGATCATTTTAATACAACAACAATTTGTAGAAACAGGAAATGTCAATTATTATTATCATTAGAAACAATCAAATCCCTAATTTGTTCCTCTGCTACGACGATGTCAGAGGTTTAGTGAAGCTGTAAACATCTATCACGGTAGGAATTATAATGTAATTGGAGAAAAGCTGTAACATTTTCTCTTCCCTCAACTTCTTCTTTTTTTTTTCCATTTGACAATATCTTTCAGGATTTTTGCCTGGAAATCACGTTCAGCAAAATCCACACAGAAACCGAATCATATATTATGCTCTTGGTCATTTTGTGTTCATTTTGTTTCAAAACCATCTTTTCAAGAAAGAAAAACAAAATCCAGTCTTGCAAGTCAGATGAGGCTCAGGAGGCTGAACAAACTTCCCCGACACAGGATAGCTTGCAGCAATTTGGTTGTGTTTTTAATACAGCATTTTAAACCCAATTAAGTTTGATGAGCTATTTAGATATTTTGACTACTGACACAAAATGAATTAGCTATAAATATTGTATTTGAAGGCAGATTTTGGAGTTGTATCCCCACAATAACAGAGCTCATTGATTTAGACTATCCATATTGTCTGACAAACAGCAGCCGTCACATGTTTTCATAACTTCAGCGCCATCAGCCTTGAAACTTCATGATAAAGAATGTTTTTATATTATTCATTAAACAAACGGCCAGATGTCCTTGAGCCTAATGAATGAATAGACATGGGTTGGGCTACAGGGATCAGGAATTACAAAATGACTGTAACACTGGTCACAGTGATGGCACTTTAATTTTAGTTCTCTTCTTTTATCTTCTAGTATGATTTTTTTTAGAAGAAAAATAAAGTGTATTTCTGTTTTAAAGGACATTTTTGATGTTTGCTGATGAATTACAGTTTCAGTCATACATAAAGTGTCTGTTCAGAAAACTATAAAAGGCAGTTTAACAGTTTAAACATTCCAGAAATGTGCCATCTGTACTTTGATAAAAAAAAAAAAACCCATTTAAGGTCAACTTAAAACAAAAAAGTGCAACCCCTGTGGTTACCCAACATGCCAACATACTTCCTCATGAAATGTGGATTTAAGATAAGTGCACTTCCTCATTTGTAGAGGACAAAAGATAACAGGGTTCATCTGCCGGCAATTAAATGTACTTTTTCTGTGAAGCTCTTCATTCATCCGACTGTCGCACTTAAAAAAAAACAACACATGGCACCACTCAAGTTATCAACCAATAAGCAGATAATAACATGCAAACTTGCATAGCATCTCTACCATTCTGATGCAGATACCGTTTCACACTCATCAACAGATTATTTTACACACTTGTTTATTTAAATAGACTCCAAGACTGGAATGTACAATTCAGACACAAACCATCTAAGAGTAAAAAAAAAGGTTCAGTTTGGTCAAGCTGCATTCCAAATGACATGTACGATTCTCCTTCCCCTCACATTCACTCAAACACTCAAACAGTCACTCTCTCGTGGGTCGTTAGCAAAGTGGCATAACAATCATTTGTGTGCTACAGAAAATATCAGTGCTTTAGGACTACATGAATGGAAGGAAGATTACATAATTCAGTGCAGAGAAGAATTTTCTAATTTAACTAACAATCTAACATTTCTCCCCAAATCATATAAGTTTGGTTGGACAGTATGCTTCCAATGTGACTCCATGTCCCTACTATAATTATGGACAACATGGAACCAACTTCAGGCTGAAGCATTTAAATTCCTTCTTCTCCACAGTAGGTCATTATTGGTCGTTATCCAAAATAAGAGCTACTAACAGGTCAGTATTATTTCCCTTAAACGTTTCAATGTCTGCTCAAAAGTCCTCTAAAGTGCCCTGGAAGGAGTAGAACCTTCATTTGAGACTGCAAAAAAAAAAAAAAGGTGAAAATGATAGTGATTGAAAAAAGAAGAGATTTTCTAACAGCATTAAGAGTTTCAAAGTATGGTGGGGGTTTTTTTTTATTCTGTATGTCAAATATAAAATACTTCATTCTTATTTCGACATTGCATATCATTAGGTATTCCTATTGCTGTCAGAGAAAATGGGTTTGTACAAACCTTCAAATCCACATGTGACCGGAGTTTGCTGGTGCAACACTGAGGATTAAAACCTCAATACAAGGCCACTTGAGAGGAATCCCCCCTCAGGAACGATGATGGCTGATCTTTGGCATGCTGTCAGTGTGGTTCAATGCAGAAGGCATTTGGGGTAGTAAAGTTTAAGTCAGTGTTTTTCATCTCCTAAACCCACAGGGACTCAGGTCCCGAGGCACTTGGTGCACACTCCACCCATACGGACACATCCACACTAAAGGCCGTGAGTAACATACTCAGATAACTTCGCTTCACACACTCGGATGCATGCTTTTTGTAGAAACACTTGTGGTAGGAGTTTCTGGTGAAGTACACAGTCAGACATCGACCTAAATACATACTGGAGATGGACGTGATTTGGCATTCTCCTGTCTAACATGTGGTGCACCGACAGGAGTGCTGAGGCACCGGTGAAATTGCCCCCCCAAAGGCCCTCAAGCGGGCTGCTGGGGATTGATGTTCATGTGAGGGGGATGACCAAGAAGACCGATTCTTTGCTTCTGCTTCCTTTGCTCTGTCATCTGTATGGGGAAATACAAAGAGTCATTTCATCGTAAACGGAACAGCTATCCAGTTCAAACGGAGGTGAAAAACAAATAAATCATGGGTGATATGCTACAAAATGAGGGGGTGCATGGTTTGCTGTCACATGATATACCTGCTCCTTGAGCTCAGTCAGCTGACCAGACAGGTTGGCAACCAGCCTCATGGTCGACTCCAGCTTCTCCTGCAGGTTCCTGATTTCGTTCTGCTCCCCCTCTGCATCGCTGCTCACCAGTGACATGGCACGCATCCGTGGGAACCAGTCCAGATTGTGCTCCTGTGGTCGACCAAGCATATCAGCCACTGGCTTTTTTACATGTAATAGGATTTCACAAGGCTATATTATGTAAAAAAAAAAAAGTGTTGGTCATTTTAACAGTCAGGTGGAACTGTTTGGCAATCAAGAGCTTAACGCTGAACTCCAAATGACGCAGGCCTACAGTGTGTTTTTCAAAGTAACATGCTTGCGTGGTATTATTGCCACAGGAGTAACAATAGACCTCAGACTGAGCACATCCTGTCCTACAATGGAAAAACCCAGTGAACTGACCAACACTTTCTTATCACACTTTGATATATTTAAGGGTTAGACGGCAACTCATGTAACGTCTTGTACTGTCTCCCTGTCTGCACCAGTCTGTCATTAAATGTGCACGGCCAGCATGTCTCTCTGGTGAGAAGAGGAAAAAAAGGAACACGCTACTATACAAAAGGTGTGTGAGACGGGCCTGGACATGTTTACGAGTCTCAGTCAGTAGGATAACCTGATGAAATCTCCTCGATCATAGTTACTGTACCAAACATGTCATACATATCTCACCGCTCTTTCATTCCGGATTGCATCACCAGACCATAATCTACTCCACATCAGCACGGTCTAATGCGAATCCTCACCCGTATCAAGAGAGGAAAACAACACGAAGCAGGCCCGCCCTGAGAAGATGGATAAGGATGTGTGTTTTAAGGGCGCGTTTTGTTTACCATGATCATCTCGGCCACGTAGCTCTCGGGGCCGGTGTACTCGGTGGAGTCTTTCACTTTCACCAGCACGATGAAGAACAGGTAGTGCCACATGTTGTGCTCCTCTTTGATGTGCTCCTCAAAAGTCACCGTCTTGTTGTCAAACTTGTCCCTCTCCAGGCCTGTAGGGGGGCAATAAATCACATCATTTATGGTTTGGAAGTTACAGCATGTTTAACAAAGAACAGACGCTCGTCTCTAAAGGGAACAAGCCTCTTTATGTGAAGACATAAATTTAACTAGTGGGAGGGTGACAAGAAAATTATAAGATAGTTAAACATATGTATTCAGAAAGTCTCATTGAGAGACAGGAGAACAAATTAGATTAAAAAAAAACCTAATTTATCCTGTCATATCAATAGTGAAAAATCATTTTGAATTAATTATATATATATATATATATATATATATATATATATATATATATATATATATAAAAATAATGCACCGAACATTTAAGATGCATAACATCCACAATGAATCTCAAAGAAAAACAATGTACATAAAAAAACATTCCAACAATCAGTAAACCATCACATTTAATGCAAGAATAAAATACAAACAGAGTTGTTGATTAAGATATTTAGTCAGCTGTTAACAGGCAACCTGCTAACAAGCTCCTCTGTCCCCTGTTTTCTATACAAGATGGGGTGTGAGGTTAAGCCTGATTCTCTGAACAGAAATGATTTTAGCTAAAAGGTCAAAATCAAACCTGCTCAGGACGTTCATGTTGTAAATCAATCATTGGCTACAGACCCAAATACCTAAAAAACAACATAAGATTGAGAGAAAGATCAATGGCTTATGAAACCAAGCTGGAGGATGGAGAGCCACTTAAGCCTGCAGGGGTCGGCTCCTAATCTCTGCATCTCCTGTTCCCTTGTGGTTCTCCTGGAAACCATAGAGACGGCAGCTCCCCCTGTGGCCTGGCCTTCTTTAACATGGGTGAGTCAGCGCTGGTGGCTGTGCTGGGTGACATAATACTGTTCCCGTTCCATATGCTTACCACTTGTGCCGACTGCCTGACCCAACATATGCCACACACAGGCTCAAATACAGCATGTACTGCAGGGTTCACACACACACGTACTGTAGAGCCACGCACACACACTCTGCAGGATGTACTTTTGTATGCATGTACATATAAGGAAATGCAGATGCCGCTATGCGATGCGCAGAAAGTTGCACGAAAAAAATACGCTGTGACAATAAAGTTTATGCTCGAGCGTGTAAGACTGAGAGGGAGAAAATGTCTGGGCGTATGAGACAGATGTGAATTATGGAGGCGAGCAGAGCGGTGGCAGGAAGCTCTCATGACTCAGCCTTCTTTGGAACAGCAGCTAAGTGAAAAAGGGGGAGGAAGAGAGGATGGGAGACCGCATCGAACTACATTGGAACCTCAGCAGACGTACCAAAAATCACAAAACACGGCAAGGAATCAAACGCTCTGCGAGGGGATTTGGGAATTTACCGAGTGACATGAGCTGGATTGTGGTGGAGCACTAATGACGCACACAGTCTTTAGCAACACAGAGCCCTTCCAAAAACAGAGCACAGCCCTATCAGGCTGGCAGGGAGCCCCGATGATGACAGTTGGAGGTTTGATTCCCATGATAATAGCGCTTGGAAAATATTCCGACACAAGCTGCTGAATGCTTCACAGGGAGAGCCGTGCCACAAAAGCTAGAAGTGACACAGAACCAGGAAATATATGCAGGTCTGAGGTTGACTACGTGTGTACTCAACCTTAGGCCTGCAGCTAGATATTTAGCTTGACTAGATGTTATCATGGTTCTCATGGTTATCATGGTTACAGCGGTTTGACACTTTTAACAGACAGATCATCTCTCTTTCCTTTCTCGACTCTTGTATGTTGTTTTCGTGTTTTTCCCCGTCTGCTGTAAACCAAAATCCCCCTCAAGGAACAATAAAGATGAACTGATAAAGATGAAATAAACTTATCCTATATAGTGTCAGAAAATAAAGAAAAATATTCAGTGCTAGGGGCCAGAGTTGTCTTCCAATTGCTGATTTTGAAATTAGAAGTTAGAGTCTGTACTAGTTTAAAAGAGTGGTACATTGTCTGGTGATTGAGTAATTAATTAAACAACTAATAGATTAACTACTAGTCACCATGTTCCTACTGAAACAGGACATTAGTGAGCCTTCGGACGCTCTGTTAAGGGATTGGGTGAGCCATCTCACCGCAGATGAAGCAGGTGGTCTTCAGCACTTCTTCTTTCTTCTGTTTTTCACTCCTCAGATCAGCAAAGGTGTCGATGATTACACCAAAGATGAGGTTGAGGACAATGATGATGACCATGAAGAAGAAGAGCAGGTCGTATATCACTCTGGCGGCAAACAGTGGCTCCTGGGAAAGGAACAGAAAACACAAGAATGGGAAGAGTTCAGAGGTGACTAGAAAAGTAACATTAGTCATTATTAACTTAAGTAAACATGGGATTTTACTGTTTCATGGTAGAAGGATTGTCCCATTTAAATGTATGACCCAAAGGGCAGGTATTCACACACACACACACACACACACATGTGTTGTTATGAGTTTAAAATGAGGTTAACCTTCGTCCTAATGGATGTTAATGGAAACACAAGACCACAGGTGTAACCTGCCAGATGCTACAGTAATGGAGCCAGCAGAGCATGGCTCAACCTGTTTCTAGCAGGAGACAGGTTAACACACACACACACACACACAGACACACACAGACACACACAGACACACACACACACACACAGACACACACACACACACACACACACACACACACACACACACACACACACACACACTTAGATTTTATTATTTGTAATGGAACTATGCAAAATAGTCAAAACTGATCAAGTGAAATGAAAAAAAAACCCTGAAATTCTCCAAAATAAAAAACTTAAAAGTGGTACATGCATGTCAACCCCCTCCCTTGTTATGAATCCCCTAAATAAGATCTGCTGCAACCAATTACCTTCCAAAGTCACATAATTTGTTCAATTAAGTCCAACAGTGTGCAATTTACATGTCACATGATCTGTGAGTGCACCGTTAAATCCATTATTGCAAATGTGGCACTAGAACAAACCTGCCAAGAGAGGACCAATTCATGCAGACCAGGCAAGGAGGACATTAATCAAAGAGACCACAGAAGAATGAGCTGGAAAACTCCCTAGTGGAGACTGGACACTCGGTAGCCCACGTTGCATTGGGTTGTGAGGACATGAGGCACATTCACATCCTCTTTTGACATCATCCGTGGTTGAGCCTGAATTCAGTGGAAATCTATCTTGACGTTCAATTCTCACAACAGGCGGAGGCTCTACAACTGTAAGGAAACATTGTGAAACCGCCGATTCTGTCATGTTCAGCACACAATGCAAGCTCACATGACCCTGGCACACACACACACACACACACACACACACACACACACACACACACACGCACACACGCACACACGCACGCACGCACACACGCACACACACGTTTCAGGGGCATAATCAGAGAAGCATGTACCTCTTTGGAGGGCTTGCGGAGAACATCCCCTACCCCTCCTCCACTCCTCAAGCCATGGCTCAGCACAGTGACGATACACATGAGTAGAGAGTCGCATGTCCGCTCCATGTCCCTGTCCTCCTCACCGTCATTCCCAGCATCTGGGGATGCAGGGAGAAAAAGTACATTATAGTATTTTATGTGATGTTCATACACAACATGTACTTAAATTAGTTATGAACAAACAAACCAAGTAGAATATTAGCTTCTTTTGAAATAATTGTCTCTGATTATGAAAAACTATGTGTTAGAGTAGGAACTGATGGCCTTGCTGTCAAGGCGTGAATAAGGTATGATCTGATCTTTAATATATCCGTGGCTTGGTTGGAGAACCTTGTTTACATATTTTTGTTCACAGCGTGAAGGCGGTTAGTCAAAGCAAAAGTTTTCTTAAGATGAAAAGCAACAGCTTTGATCGAACTTGTTCTGGAAAACAAAGACCAACATTTTGGAAAGATGTATCCCGTTTGTAATCCGATCTCTGAGCGAGTCAAGTGGTTGACAGGATAGAACATGTCACAATCCCCCTGCTAACTGTGTTTATTATTGGCCAAATGTTACAAACTGTTCAGTTTTTACAGAGTTAATTTGGTGACATGTTGATGTCACATGAGGGCCAGGGAGCTCACATATGAATCGTCTCCAAATTTATGGTTATGGGACAGTTGACAGAGTCACAAGAATGAAAATGGCAATAAGCGGAACACAAGGAAATCTTTTCCTTTTACATGTTATAGCCTGACAAGGCCGAGGAGGATTTCCTGAATATTTCAAGTAGGTTCTACAATAAATGATTGCCAGCTCTCCACTTCTCTTAGACATCACCACAAACCACTCCTACATGAACCACTTCCACTTATCAAACACGGCAAATAGTCTAGAAACGTTGAGCCCAGGCTTTTCTAACCTTGCAACTAAAATGAACCACGTTATAAATCCCACTTATTCTTTTTTGATTCATGAAAGGAAATCCTCAGAAGAACAGAACATATTTCGTATAGAGCGATTAATGCTTTTAATAGAAATATTTATTAAACTCAGTGTTGCAATTTACATCACCTTCCTGCAGGGCTTCTGTTGTGCAGTTCTCATCGGTCCCTCCCGCACAGATTCCTGCAGACAGAAACTCATTGGCCAGACTGGCTCCATTTTCTATAAAGTAGGAAGGAACGTGTTCTTGTAACTTCAAAAAGAGACACCGGCAATCTGTAATCTCTGCTGTAAAATGATAAAACACAGTCTGTCCTCACTCAGAGTTGTGTTGGGGACACGATCCACCTCCAGGATGAAGTCGTCTTTGAAGAAAATGTAGCCAACGATGGAGAACAGGTAGACCAGGATGAGAGCCAGCACAGCGGTCAGCACGATGGAGCGGCCATTACGGGTCACACTCTTGATTACATTCAGCAAGGTCTCTTCTCTGTAAACCAGGTCGAACAGCTAAAGAGGCAAATCACACGTTATGAAGCAAAAAGTGTTCATAGATTCATTGCAAATTGACTTAATGACTCTCAGAAGGCAGAATCAGAAACTATAAGTAAGTAGTGCATTCATTGAGGTTACATGCTACCATCTTCTACATACAGTGAGCCTGACACCTCATAAAGCAGGGGCATTTAACGCCTCAACAACAAGATAATACAACAGAAGCAGGGAATGAGGCAACTTCTGGAAAGTAGAGCATGTCCTTGAATGCACCATGATTGAAAGCTAAGGCTACATTCAGGGAGATACATAAGATTCTACACCTGATCAGTAGCTCTTCAACCCTTTTGAGTAAGTATGCTTACATGTGTTTGCAAAGGTGTTGAAGCATGCGTTCTTAGTAAGTGTGTATCCACACGATGGATGTATTTCTCTTACCAGCAAACTGTAGAAAAAGACGTGGACAAACACCCCCAGAGAGCAGATGATGAGGTAAATGAGGTGGTAGAGGAACTCAAAGTCCAGCACCATGGCTTTATAGCCCCGTGTGAAGGTTCCTCGGTTCCCCACAAAACTTATCAGGAAGATGATTTTATTGCACACCTGGAAGATAAAGTGAACCTCTCTTTAGAATAATGGATAAACAACCAATGAGCATCTGTATATTGAGAAATCAACGTGGCCTCGGCTGAAGGCAGACACAGAACATGTTGCACATAGTGGGTGTGCCTTTCAAGCCAAATGAGGACACAATTAGCTGGTTATGGTTTTCTTCTTGGTCACATAAACCAAGTTACTGACATGTTTTTAACAGAGTGCGTGTGCATGATAAAGATAAAAAATAAAACCTAAAGTCTGACTAAGAACGAACCTGAGCTGATTGGGGGCTATTTGAAAAAAAAATAAAACACCACATGGTATAAAAATGCCAAGCACACTATCGGGGAGACATCTGACTACCGACCAGCTGTGTGTAAACTAGATTTTAGAGTAACCAGGTTACTGCAGTCCATGGTAACGTGTTCTCGGATATCCTGCATTAACCTGATCTCTCTCAATAACCCGGTTTCTTGTGTACATGTAAACACAGTGATTGAGGAGGGAGATGATGGAGGTGTGTGCAAGACTTTGTTTTGTGTGTGTGCGAGCATGAGCCTGTGTTTAACAGCACATCTACAATCTCGGTGCAGTGGTGTCGCACAGTAACGCACTTCATACACGGCAGCTAGGAGCTGCCAAGAAGAACTTCAGGGCCAGGAGACGACAACGCAGGCAGACGGGGCACCGGCCTGCCAAGTGGGCATGAGGGTGCGAGATGAAAGAAGAACTGGAACTAGCGTTGGCGGTTACTTAGTACGTGAAGGAACATACAGTAGTGCATGTGAATGGGAAAACAGTTAACGTTTTTAGCGTTTCTCTAGGTGAAATTACAACCAAACCTCACAAACACCCACAGGAGATACAAGAAACATGTCACGGGTCAGTTCACCCAAAATACAAACATTTTACATTAATTTGCCTTTAGTGGCAATGCAGATAGACTTGAATTAATTTGTCCACATTTTGAGATATTAAGAGATTTCTGCCTTGTTTTAACAATTAAAAGCATAAAATCCGCACATTTCAGATGCTTAAAACTTCTGAAATTATGAAAGCAGCCACTGATTCATTTTCTTTGGATCAATTAATCAACTACTTGTTTAAATTTGTTTGGGATTGCAACACACATTCTAGAGGCTGATATCTCAAACATCCGGGTAAATCAAACCAAAGCTAACTGCTTGACTGGATACCAGGACTTGTCATTTGGGTGAACTGAGCCTTTAATGCAGACTACTCACATTGAAGGAACCCAGAAGGAAGAGGGTGGGCTCCAGGCCAACAGAGAAGATGAGGCGGAGGATGCTGATGATGACGAGGGCACGGATGCCCAGCGGTTGGGGCATGATGACGACAATGGCCAGTGTTGCCAAGAGTCCCATCCACAGCAGTGCAGACAGGTGGGGATCCAGCATACCTGCAGAGGATAGATATAGATATAAAGGATGCCTAGTCAAATCTCTAAGCAACTATGTTACATAGCAAACATAGGTGGAAAATGAAGGTTGTAAAAGGCCTTGTCTGGATCAGCAGATCCTTTACTGGCTCCTGCTAAGTTCTGCCTCTCAGGTGGGCCTTAAAGGCAGCCAGTTACATAACACCCAAAACACACTTTTATGTTTATGTGCTTTAAGCTTCGGTGGGAGCCTACATGATGCTCCCAGGGGAAAAGCAGAATTATATCATAGTCAGGGGTTTCATGTGGCAACATACCACTCAGGATAAAACCTAAAAACAAGACCACACCCAACCTCCTGCCTCTGCTGCTGACCCCCGTTCTTAAAACAATGGGCGTACGTGTGGGCAAGTATGCATGAGTATGCACTCTATGAGCATGATCAGATGTAAAGAAAGAAAAACAGATGTTGACGATAGAAAAGGTGGGAAAAGATCAAGAGAAAACGGTGAAAGAACAGGAAAAAGGATTAAAACAACAGAGAGAGGGAGTTGTAGTGAATGAGAGTGCAGAAGGGGAGTTCTGCGGGTGAGGTAGTCCCCCCCCCCCCCCCCCTTTTCCACTCTCCCCCCACCTTGCCTATATCCGTCTCCTTCCATCCTTCCCTTCCTCTAGATTTCTCTCCCTCCCAATCCCCGGGGAGATCACATGACAGGTGCCACTTACATAACAGCCACGTCTAAAAATACCTCCGCTGAAAGATTCATGAGGAGCGAGCAGAGAGCGACACACGGCTCCGGTGATGTGGCAGACTGAAACCGGGCCGCTGACGTGCACTCCAAACTCCGTGGCTACCTTGCACTCGGATTCCTGTGTGCAGGCGGATGATTGTGCACAAACGTTTGTAACGGTTGAGGAGGCTGCAAGCATGTGTCGAGTTGAGTGTGCAGCGCTAACCGAAGCTATTTGTCAAAAAGGCAGAACACACTGACCTAGATCTCCTGCTCTTATAACCCTCATTCTAAAGCCCCAGGCAAAGAGAGAGGAGAGCAGAGGGAGAGCAAACGCAGTGTCTGTGTTAGTGTGTGTGTGTGGGAGAGAGAGAGAGTGAGAGAGAGAGGCCCAAAGCCATAAAAGTGCCTGTTAAAGCAGGCCAAAGGTAAGCTGGAGCCTCACGTGATGAAGTCTTGCACACAGAAAGAGTTCCAGCGAAAAAGGAGCATTGCAGTCAGACCGTCCTCATGTTGCGCACTTAGTGTTTTTACCGTAACTGCTATTAATTCTGCATATTTTTGGGGTTTTTAATAATTCACTACAAATGGGATGAAACACTGGCTTTTTTTGTAACCTAGCATAATTTCCAATTCCAACCAACAAGATGTAAAAAAGATTTATGCAAACTTGTTCATCAGGTTCATGTGGAAATCTTGATTGATTTTTCAACATCTGCGACGGCTACGTTGGTGTTGGTTTCACCTTGTGAGGCTGTGTGTAAGTCATCGTGGCAAAATGTGGCCCTGGTAGTCTATCTGTTACAGTAGCAGGAACCAACACAGAGACAGTTCAGAGTACTTTGTCAGGTTGTCATATTTCTCTTTATTCCATGTAAGATGCAGCCGTGGATCTTAACAGGTGTGTAGTTGAGATCAAATTGAATCTTAAGTTTGAAGATGGGTGTGGTCCGATGCAAGAGCGCCAGCACACATCGCAGGATGGTCTTAAGTATAAGATGCTATTCTTTTATTTGCATTCTTATCCTCACATTCTTTGTCAATATATGTAAAGAGAAATGGCAATTAAAATGTTCAAACTGCGTCATCCTGATCACAATAACAAGTAGAACGGACTCAGATGGAAAACTGAACCCACTGACAGAATAAACAGGATTTCGAAACTGAATGGCTTCCCTTGTTTGAGAAACAAAATGTGATGTAAGATCTTTTTTTGATCACCTGATGTGACTATGACTTTGTTCTACCTGAGCTTTATGGGACTTTAAAAGACACAGGGTGCTCCTGTGTTTATTGTGGTCTTTATAGGGGGAGACGGGGGAGGGGGGGGTCTTAAACAAAAGGCTTCTCAGGTCCTGCTCCCAATCCTGGTCAGATGAGGAAAAGTCAGAAGATCACTGTGGTCAAAGAAGACCAGTGGGTCAATGCTGAAGAACTAATGTGTTGCATAGCATGTCAATGTGTTTGTCCTCTTTTTCCCCAATCGCTGGTTGTATGCTTTATTGCTGCAGAAATGAGTGTTATAAATTCAACACAGCCCATCGACGTAGGATTTCCCCTGAATTGTTATTTTCACACCTGTTCAATAAGCTGGAAAATGTAACGGGCTGTTTGTAGCAGAAAACATATCCGCGTGCCTCTGTTCTTCCTGTTTTGCAATGTTGACGGCCTCACCTTTGTTTACCTTGGTTTCAAAATACATGTGAAGGCAAAAACAGTGCAACACATGCTGCAACAGACAACATCAACATGAATGAAATAACTGACGGTTAAACAGTTTTATATGCAAGAAAGAGGCCGAGGACTAAGTTGATATCCACTTTACGGTAACAAGCATACGCATTATTCAAAATGAATCTCACTTCACGTGATCTTACAGCGATACTGATGACAGCACGTGAGCAGGCGGAGGGCTCGCTTTTCAAAAAGCCTCTTCTCAAACTCAGGGGACTCGTCATGTGTGACTGACCTGCATGTATCCCCTCCAGGGGGTAAAAGAAGCAGACCAGCAGGTTCATGAGCACGGCCAGGTTGAAGGACACGTTACTCCACACAGACATGTTCCTGGAGCACCAGTACAGCACGGGTTGGGCTGAAGAGGAGAGAGACACCGGGAGACATTAGACATGTTTTCCTAATTCGATCATGCACAATAATAATACGACTCCAAGATTCCAAGGTCATCGAATTGCTTGTGTGTCCGACCAACAGTCCAAAAGTAAAAACAAAACAAAAAAACAATAGTTTGATTCAATTAAAATGATATAAAAGGCAGCAAATCCTCACATTTAAGAAACAGGGATCAATATGTGATAAGTTATGATGAAAAAGTTTTAACAAAGCAACAATCTGTGATTTAAGTGAGAAATATTGTTTCATAAATTAACACGAAGACAGTGTTGGACTTTGACAGAAATGACAACTTACAAGGCAAACACTGTAATAATTAAAATAATGAAAGTTTAAAAATAACGAAGAAAAGAACACGCCACTTTGACCTTTGACACACAATCTGACTGTTAACAGGCTATTTTCTTTCAGTGAAAAAAGGGGAAAAGATGCAGGGACTTTTCTCCGTCTGTGAGAGACAAAATACTGCTTTGTGTGGGTATGCAGTCTTGTACGTGGATTAGAAATGTGACCGAGTGTAGGTGCCAGTCTGTGTGTGTGTGTGTGTTTATTGTGCGTGAGCAAGCATGCTCTCACTTGTGATTCATAAGGGTACTGTACAAATGTTTCACAGCTCAAAGAGTATGGAAAGCCCCTGTCTGCTTTCAGACGGTGGAAACATGCACACACAGAACACGAGCACACACACAGGATGACATCGTTAGCCCTGCTGTCAAGTTGGGGATTCGCATCCATTTTCCATACCCGGTTAGAGGTCTGTCCAAGCATGCACTGGACAAGAGGCGGATATGTTGCCAGTCTGCCACTGAGACACAGAGTCACATAGCTACCTACGGCTAATTTGGAAATTCACCATTCACCCCCCCTGCATGTCTTTGGACTGTGGGAGGAAACGCATACATGTAAACTCCACACAGAAAGGCCGGCTGGCTGTCGGGTTCACTGAGCCACAACGCTGCAACCAAGTTGGAAATCTTCCTCACGTTATTAAAGCATCAAGATACTTACAGGACAAAGGCTGTGAAGGTGTGTACACCATCATCTGAACAGCATCACTCACATGTATAAAGACAATAAAGGGGTCAAGACGACCCAACAAGCTCACATATATAATGCTGTTGCTCTTTCCTCCTTGCTGCTGCACCAGCTCTGTAGTTTAAGATCAATGTCAATGAGCTCATCTATCTCCGAAGCATTATGTACAGTGCAGAAGCAAGAAGATGACTGCTCTATTAGCCAATAAAGAGGAAATTAATCAGCAGCAGGTTTGTCAAATGTGAAGATTGGCTGTTTTGAAAGTTTTATACACAGTTTGTTTAATTTTATATAGTTTAGCAATTAAGTTTATTTTGTTTTTTGGGGTTTGTTGGTCAAACTAAACAGGAAATCAGGAGATGTCACACTGGGTTGAGTCTTATGATACCATTTTCTGATATTATACAGACTGAACACTGAATCTGTTATTTACACTGTTGAACATACAGTATTTCATTCATTTGAACCGAATCCTGTACTTGAATTAATCGTGAAGAAACCACAGAAGAAGGATTTATCCAGCCAAATTCAGTGCGAATGATGACCCCACCTCGAAGTTTCTTCTGCCAGTTCATCTCGTTGTAGAGGTCCTCCGCTCGCAGGAAGAAGTCGTTGATCTTGCTGCCCTGCTCGTCTCTCTCTGTGGTGTAGTAGACTCGCAGCTTGGACTCAGAGGTCAGGAACTCACAGATGTTGGGCACGGGGAACACGATCTCTTCCATGGTGCGGTCCTGGCGCACAATCTGAACAGAGATACACGGCACCTCTAGGTCAACGCTGTTGTATATTTGCAAAGAAACGGACGCAAAATATACGCCTTCAACTAGTGACAAGGGTTGTGTTTTTTTTTTTACCTCTATCTGAGCAGTGTGTTTGGCGTAGAACTCCAAGGCCTCATCTCCCTCTCCATTGGCTCCTCCTGGCTTTAACATCATGGACAGCTCCTTATTATGACGTGCCAGCTAAACGGAGGAGAGCCAGAAAGTGCACCAAAAAATAAATAAAAAACACATGGATATGTGTGTCTCATCACATTCCAGTATGAATCGAGAAATTCAGTCATTATTTTATAAAATAATTGTTTAATATTGTGGCTCATGTGATACCTTTCATCATGGGATTAGAAAAAAAGAAAATGTTGCAGAGATGAAAAACAGACCTGGTGAGCTAAAATGTAGATGTTATGTCCAACATTTCGAGGGGAAGCGGCATCGTGTTCCTCCTCTTCCCCATTGTCCTCCTCCTCCTTTGTGTCCTCAAACTCTACCTCTCCCTGCAGATATGCCTTCTTTATCACCTCCACCTGCACACACACACACACACACACACACACACACACACACACACACACACACACACACACACACACACACACACACACACACACACACACACACACACACACACACACACACACACACACACACACACACACACCTCCATGCTCTGTGATACTGAACAGCTAAGGCAATAGCTCTGTTGCA
The DNA here is from genome assembly GCF_963514095.1 of Eutrigla gurnardus. NCBI lineage: Eukaryota > Metazoa > Chordata > Actinopteri > Perciformes > Triglidae > Eutrigla > Eutrigla gurnardus. The sequence continues at coordinate 18,425,387 of NC_139916.1, read as the reverse complement.
TTTGAGATGTAAAAAGCAACTACGAAGATGAAAGGATGCACATCTGCTCCTCACCAGCTCTTTAGGCCTCATGTTGTACAGGATCCTCTCTGCATTCTCACTGTCATGACGGCTCTCCATGATGGCGAGCAGCAGCTTGGACGCGTTGTTCTGAGAGGAAAAAGAGAGGAAAAGTAGGCAGAGGAGAAGAAGGCTCCAAGATGAAAAATAAATAAAAAAATGTCTCTACATCAGAGGGAAACAGACAGAAAGCCTGGTGCTCTGGGAAAAGGCACTCTGCAGCTATTAGTCTCTGCAGGAAAGCACAAGCACTAGTTCAGGTGAGATAAATTAACTCCTAAGCTCTTACTTGTAGCATGTTAGTGATAGTCCATCCTGCTGTGAAAGCAAACTACTGCACAGTTTTGTAATTTAACCCATTTCCTTCCTCGACTTCACTTATACCAACGTCTCCAACTCACCTTGAGTTCCAACACCAGGTCCATCCGCTTTTTCCCAAGTGGGTTGATGTCATTGAGGATCAGGGCGATTATGATATCGATTCCATTGGACTCATGTGTGGCAATGCAATTCTGGAGGAAATTAAAAAAATATATATATATTGGGAGTTTTTTTGGAGAAAAATGCATAGCGCCCTCATACAGTAACAGAGCTTTTCTGTGGCGAAATCTCTTTCTGTACCTGGTTTTCATGGCAGGGGCCTTGGCAGTACTCAGTGAGGCTCTCCAGAGTTTGGTTGATGAGGGCCACGTTCTTCTCGTTGATGTACAGACCCAGTAGACCGAGACCCCCTGTGGTGCTGCCGCAGATACAGTCCAAGAACTGCAGAGTCTCACACACAAGGTTGTAGTTGTTCTTGTTGTTTTGGCAGCGAAGGAAGTTCTGAGGAGATAAGTGATTGGGCTTTGTGATTGGGGTACGTCTGTGTGGAGACAAACCAATAATAAACCAAATACAGAATCAAAACAGAAAACAGTCGAAATGAAAATGAAAATTCTGACATTTACAGGAATACAGGAAATGAAATTTTAACATTTAATGCCACTAAGATATTCATCTATGAGCCGGTACATACTGTGTAATACAAGAGGAAATGGAATTTTAAGAAATTAATAGCACGATGATTTTAATTATCAAGTACTGTAGGACATCTGCAGGCATCACACTTAGGTTTGCAAAATGCTCTAAACCTAATACAGTTCTCCAGCTGCATCAGTGAAAGAGAGAAAAGGCAGCAGACTCTGTGAATACAAGAACGCAAAAAATCAAGTAAACTGTTTTCCTTTCACATGTCTTTAAATTCGGATGTCCCCATAGCCGAAAGATGACGGGCCTCTCAGATTCAGCATTGGTAATAAAACAATGAGACATGAGTTGAAAACCTGCTGCAAAGATGCAAAAGCACGAATGGATATGATTCTGAAAAGCATGGTTTAGAGCAGAGATCTTCAACCCCCTAGGGGGTCCGTAGTGTTACTGCAGGGGGTCCCCGAAATAATTTGATTCCAAACTTATTTTTTTTTCTTCCAAAAATTAAAATATGTCCAAAAATACACCTTAACATGAATACAACCTATATTAAGCAAATATAAATCTTCCTATTTGTTTACTATTATGTTGTGAATAGAATTAAGAAGATAGAATTAAAATATAAATTTGTCAGCAATTATTATTTTAATGTCTTAGTATTGTTTACATACATAATTATAGGCTGCACTACACATTATAATTGACCATATTATTGACAATATCTAATCGGGGGTCCCTCCACCGGGTCACTCTAAACCTTGGGGGTCCTTGGCCTGAAAACGTTGAAGACCTCTGGTTTAGAGGAAACAAGGTAATTAGGCAAGTGTGATCAACTCTAATGGATATCTGCAAAAATAAATGAGTGAGTCTGACGAGCTGCCCCACCTGTAGGTCACGGTTGTGATTCTCACAAAGCAGCTGGAGGAAGCGAAGGATGGGCTGCATGATAACAATTACAAAACTCATTTCTCCCTCATCCTGGTTCTTGTCCCCAGCGCTGGGTTGGCCGTCAGCCGAGTTGAAGTGGTCCTCGGGGTCCGCTTCACGCCGATACGAGTTAAAAGCCTTCTTGGTGGCAGATGAGGCCTCTAATAGCTGCTCTCTCACGTCCTCTGTCATGACAACTGCAGAGTCTTTAGCTAAACAGAGACAAAACAGGCACTATGGATACAGTCCAAACTCACATAAATCCTCTTTCTTGCCCCCAAATTTGCATTTCATACTTCAGTTTGCAGTATGTGATCTCTGACCTTTTTTGCGAACGGGGACGTCTTTGTCCTGGCTTTCATCATCTCTCTTCCTGTTTCCCAGATCGCTGGTATTTACCGTCACCGTGGCTTTGATCTCCAGCTGGGCCAGCTTCATACGGTCATAGAAGACCCGGAAGAACTTTTCTGATTTCTTGTCTTCTGTCAGACGGCAAAAGAACGAACGCTGGACATAAAGGACAAAAATTGAAAGAAAAAATTAGGGATTTTTATAAATCGATTAAATTGTTTCAATCAATCTTCTTTTCTCTATTTTATACCATTTTAAAATTTCAGCCTGTGGGTCGGACAAAAGTAACATTTTCACATTTTCACCAATTTCAACATTTTATCAAAGAAACGAGCAAGAAAAAAAATACATGATCAATATAGTTATTACTTTCACCCCTAATATAAAATCCTCACATGCATTACATATCCAACACTTTATTTTCCCATCCAAGTTCATACAATGTAACATATAGATTAAATTAAAAACCATTGAACAAGATGTTATGGACACATATTCTATCATATTAAAATCGTCAGTCAACATGAAAGCAGTCGTCACAGCCTCCAGCTTTCACAAAACATTATATAACTCTAGCAAAGCAAGTCTGGATTTCCTGCGATGGGAGGGTTTATACGCTGCTCTGGAATAGGGTCATGCAAAAATTGGAAGGCTTTTGAGCCTGCGAGCGCAATGTATACACGGTGTCCAAGGAACGGGGCTGTTGTTTTGATTATATAAGAGCTGTTATCTGCTGCAGCCTATGGAAAGGCCTCCAACAGCAGATGCAGCCTCACACATGAACCGGGTGAAAAATGACACGACGGGGAGAAGCCTGGCCTATTTACACACATAGAGAAACAGAGGAGTGGTAAGAAAAAGAGCTTGAGGCGAAAGACAGACACTAAAGAGTGAATAAGGGAGTTAAAAAAAGGGGAGAAAAAAGCAGAAGATTGAGAGAGGGGAAACAAGAGCAAGAGATAGGAAGGGAATGTTATCAGAGAGTATATCTAGGCCGTTGCTCAAAGTTGTTACATAACCATCTGTCTTTTCAGGTTAGATGTAAAACTGGGCTATTGGAGGAAACAAATAAATGAAAGTCACAAGGAAACCGCTCAGCAGAAATGGACAAAACAAGCCTTGATCCTCCTACTTCTAGGACACTGTGAGGGTGTTTTTTTAACCAAGCGGTTTCTATGCATTGAAATGTAACGTTTAAAAACACACTTTTAAATCTTTTAATTCCAAATTGAGAATAGCAACCAGCCAATTAAGCAGCCAAACTCAAAAGTGTATGCAGCTCATTCACAGGACAAAGAGCAGACCCAACACAGTGTTGCAGCAGAGTTTCTTCCAAAGAAACAATGACATAACTGTGTGCTTGCTGCTCCCAAGCAGATTCCACAGCCTCTCTGCCCCACCCGGCCCTCCACCACTGAGCAGCAGCCCTCCTGCACGTACACACTCTGCCAACACTCAGGGACGAGGAGATAGCAGACCCCCTCCCCCCTCCCATGTGGCCACCACGCAATAAACAACCTGATGACAGAGTGGAGGGCGCAGAGACGGGGATTAGCTGCACCACTAGCAGCCCCCTCACAGGTCACAACTCACAGCGTGCCTGAGGTGATGGTCATTCCTGCCTGTCTGCCTGCCTGCCTGCCTGTCTGCCTCTGCTCACATAACAGTGTCCTCCAGCAGACAGCTTAAGTGTGGGCCTGCTGGAGGGGAGAAGGTGAGGCATGAGGGCCAGGGCCAAGTTAACGTGCATCGATTGGCCCGGAGCAAACAGAGAGACGCTCCCCCACCCCCCCCATTACATAACCCGCACAGACAAACACACACACGTACAGTACAAGCACACACAAGCTGGAGAGCACATACGCTAAAACGCCCACTGGCTGTTACACTCACAAACTGGGTCAGCTGTCTCCAGCATAGGCACATGCCAACTTTGCGATGACACGCCCACGCATCACACATACAGTATTACATGTCCCTAAAACTCGCTCAACGCCAACTTCATTCTTACGCAATCACATTCATTTTTCCACTGCCTATCATTTTAATAATGTCGCAGTCCTCGTCGTCTGGGATATCCCAGGTTAGAGAGGCTGCGATCAGTCTCAGTGTGAAGCCGGGCAGCACAGTGCAGGGTTGGCAGGACTAGCTCTTCATCTCATGGATCAGGGTAAGCTTGAGCTCTCATGTTTCACTGCAGTGGAGGTGAGTTTGTTTGATTGATGTCGGCTGGGAGGTGAAAATATTAGTCATGTGAGAGTTATTAATTATTGTGTCCAATGCTGAAAGTCTTTTTACCTGCAGCAGCAGACTAAATGAGTCTTTTTTTTTTCTTCTTCTTCTTGTTTTAAATGGTTAGTTTCTAAGAACTGAACTGAGTTTAGTGGATGGAGTGCGTCACTGAAACAAAGACAAAGCCTTTCTACATAAAGCCGGGACTCCACAGCGAAGCATGTCAAACTTTCATTTTATGGCTTCTTCAGAATTGTATGCGAGGTGGCATCTTACAATGACTCAGACACGGAAACCTTGACCTTCATGTCTAACCACATTACTGCCTCTGTAGTGTTTCGATGCTGGTCCGTACACACACACACCCGACGACAAAATCCGTGCTGCCTCATCAACACACCATCTGTGTTTTTGTATCGGTGGAAAAGCAAGGAGAAGAGTGGCGTGGTGGAGGGGTGATGTTATGGATGAAGTAACACATGGTGATCACGCAGAGGATGGAAGTGATGGTAACATAGGAGGGTGAAGGGAATGAGAGAGAGAGAGGGGAGCATCTTAGTGGCCCCCTTGCAGCACTGGGTAAACACAGTGCCTGTCTGTATCCATGGCGACAAACCCTGAGTGGAATGAGACGGAGAGGAGTGGGGCGAGGTGGGGGCGGACAACACTGAAAAACAAGGTCATAGCGCTTTCCCTTCTCTCCTTCCGTTCCGCCACTTGGCGTCAACAAAGGGATGTTATGTAACAGCTATTTATACTCGCGCTCCCTCTCACCCTCCCTCTCACGTCAGGCACCACCACATGCAAACCAAATGCTGTTCTGCTCTCCTCCAAGTCCTTTTCCTCCTTTCCTTTTTTTTTTTCTTTTTTTACCTCACACGAGCCACCTCTCTCGTTAGTTTTCCCCCTGAAAGAGAGTTCATCTAACCGATTTCTGCCAAAGCAAAACGACGAAACGCACCTGCAATGCGTGCAGTTTTGGAGGGAAACGGAACAGCATGCCACGCGGTTCACAGGCCAGATGGCGGACAAGCGAAAATGTCACAAGTGGCCATGTCACAACACAAGTCGCAGCTGTTTGAGCTCGCTCATCGCTGTCACAGAGGAGCTGACGTGCAGCGGGCATAAAGAGGGGTGAGGAGCCAGCGAACCTAGAAAGCCCTCAAATCCAAAGACTTCCCAGGAAACCTTAACATTAGCTCTATGAGACGGCGTGTGTGTAAACGAGTGGTATTATTGCATGCAATCTGGAGTTATTCTGCGTGGTTTATTTCTGTGCGCCATGTGGGTCACGAGTAAATAGTTAACCGAGGAACACGAGAGCAGCGTATCCAAAACCCAACAGGTGCTCGGTTCGCGCATATCAGATGAAGACGCTGACAAAAAACAACTCCTAGTGTCTCCAGTGATTTCCCGATTGATTTGAGGAATTTGAACTTCAAGCTGTCCTTCATTCTTTTTATAAAAAAAACGTACACTCCAAGTGTTCAAAAGGTTGTCGGCCATTATACAGTAACACAAATATTTGTACTATGTGGCACATTTCTAGCACTGCATACAGAGTAGTCCCCCCTCCCCCCCCCAAACAAAAAGAAAAAAAAGAAACCTCTTTTCAGAACAAACTGAAGAATGCACGGGTGAGAGCAGCTCCAGTTTCTCTTCAATACCCTCTGTGTTCCCCCGGCCCTCCGCCCTCTCTCCCCACTGCCACAGTTCCGGGGGCCCAGCATGACCCAGTTTGGGCCGGCAGGAGAGCGCGAGGGAGCAGGAGAGAGGCTGGAATGTTTTGAAGGCTGAGACATTCCTCATTGTTCATTCACACAGGCCTTATGTAACGCAGACAGATCACGTGACGTAGCTCTGCAGCAGCCGTGGGAAGCCAAAGCATTATCTCCGCCACAGTGGCTTCCTCGCTCTAATCTGATTATGCAAGGCCCGTTCTTACACAACAACACGAAGACAGACAGAAAGATGGAGAGAACAGGCAGACGGAGAGAAATGGAAGAGAGAGACACAGATAGAGGTGTTAAGAGTGGCTCAGGTCATTTACGACGCTCAGAGCACACGTCGGCCCAAAGTGAGAAAATCAAGAATATTTTTTCAATATACGTATGAACAACCATGCAGCTGGGCTGGCCTTTCAGCCAAATGATATGTGCTAGATGTGAGTGCCCTCTTGGAAATGTATACGTGTAGGTAGGTGGCCCAGTGACCCACATGCTGGACATCCTCTTGTAATGAAAACCATTCATGGGACATTGTGTTCTTTTCCCTGACCGAGCTGCAGCAGATCATCTGATGATACACTGTGGGATAAGCTGAGCCTTTACAAAGATAACGGCCGATGAACTTAAACAGTGCAGATCAGTTACCGTGCATGAACTAGGTAAGTGTGTCATTTGTACTGTTTTACAATAACATAGATTCAGTCTTGTAGCAGATCGGTTGTTCCAAAGTAGACGGTCAGAAATGTCAGCTTCTGCCTTCCACATGTGTTTGGTGAGTGATTGGACGGGTTAACTGACCTGGATGGTGGTGTTTCCACCTTCCAGCAACGCAATAGCCAGGAGGATGCTCTCTTGGAAGACTCGGTCACTAGTGGTGTTCATGATGAGGTCAATGACCAGGTCAGAGGCTCCCTCTTTGTCCAGGTGACACTGTACCTCTGCGAGGCTCATTTCTCCACGACTCAGACCCCCAGGACCCCCTAATGCTGCAAAACAGAGACAGGGTGACAGGCCAGATCAGAATCAGATGGATCCGGTGAACAGCGAATGAGATTAATACCTTCTAATGTCATTTCAGATTATATATCAAATCTGATCAAATATAGTTCCATAGTTCAAATCATATGCATTTAAACAGGGGCTGAAAAAAAAGAAAATTTGCCAAAAACTGATAATCCCATTAGTGAGATACAGGATGTTTAATGATAATGAGACAATGTTACAATGTAGCAGAAGCCTGATCAGTTTTGCATTTTATTATTGTTTTAGCCTAGTCCCTTGAATTAATGAAAACTAACTGTATTGATATATAATTCTGGAACGAAAACATTTTAAAATATTCCTTTTATTTGATTTAGGATGTTTTTATATTTGATACATTAAAGTACAAAGCTTGATATTGAGATTGAACACGATATTGCACATTGGAACTTGAAAATAAAAGAGGAAAATGATGTAATTCCTTTAATCTATCCCTAACCCCGAGACATTAATGAATATAGGTTAACTTTAAGGACAGACTTATAATTGGCACATAAAAAGTCCCAAATGATTTATTTAAACTGGCCACAGCGGAGATTTGTAACAACGTTGACGCTAACCCTGTCCTAACCAGTGTTGTGCAAGTCATCGTACATGACTGCACGTTCCCCCCTCGGGCCTCAGCTTCAGGCTACATATGGAATTCTCAGTGTGGCTCTTCTTTCTGCAACAGGTGCAAAGGCTGTTTTTACAGGAAGTAGCAGCCCGTTACCTAGCAACAGTGAAAAGTGGAACAGACAGGAGGGAGGGGGCTATACTTCCTGTCCTCTGGAAGTTTGCCAACCTCTTGGTGCGCATGGGAGAGATGGTGAACTGGGAACAAGGTTGATTTTCTCTGTGACCTCAGTTAGAAATATTACAACTGTATAATACGTGTATATTATGGTTTCACACACGTGTTACACTGAATGTGAAAATGCTGCTTTTTCCTGCCACGGCAGACAACAAGTCATTCTGGTCACTAGGTCAATACGGCGGCACATTTATGTGGAATAAACTCACAGCTCATACCGTTGGCAGCAACATGTCCTCCAACATCTACAAGCAGATAAAATGTTACATAATGAACGTTGCCTATCAGAACCAATAACTCAAATACAAGGGAAAAAATGCAGCACATAGATTCAGTACACAATATTTTTGATTGCAGATATACAGTAGTAATACAATGACCACAGTATCAGGTGGTGATACAAGAGTTGATAACCGGCTCAGGGCCACACAGATGGAGTCCCATCCTACAGCACTTGCTTTACTATGACTTCAGGGGCAGAACATGTTTTGGATGACCAAAAGGAAAAGGTTCATCTCCACTCTTCCCAGTAGTTTGCTGCCAGTATTGAGTAGTTGTAGTCATTACTGGCAGCAGAGTCATGCATCTCTTTGGCCGAGGCTTTTAGTCAATGCTCCACAGAAACATCAGCTCCATTAGAGGTGTTGAAATCTGTGTTTTTGAGGACTTGACTGCTATCTCAACTAAACTCATCACTTCCTGCTGTAAAGAATTCACAAACGACATTTCTGTGTTCAGTGTCGAAAGCGAGCAACAGCTGTCCCACCTGATTGGTTTTTGCTGGGTCCAACCGGACTGAGGGGACCGTTGCTAAATGACGTCAGGCTTTCCCTCCGCCCACCACTTCGATAAAAGTTGCCATAGTAACGGTTCACCAGAATCTGTCTCAGCGCCTCGCCCTACGAGAGGGAAAGAAAGGGAAGGATGTAACGACGTGACGTCAGCAACAGGGGGAGGAGATGTTGTATAACAGGGATAAGATGCATCATCAATGATATTGTGCAATCTAGATGCACACAAAGACACCAAATCACACCCACTGACCTCCAAAAAATTATCAGGACCATACAATGTAATCAGTAGTTAGAAAACAACATATTAATATTTCATTTGAAATATTGAATTTAATTGAATTCCTACAGTGCTATGTGAGAAAAAGCTGCAGACGTCATCTAAAGTTCCTGTCATTCACCATCCACACAAGCATCACTGTTCAGCTGATCAGCAGCAGCGGCGTCCCCATGTAGTCACAACGTGCTCCTGGTGTTCACTTGAGCAGACCTGGAGCCAGCCCTCCCACACCGTGACTCATCCACCGTTGAGCATCAGCAGCACGACTTTGTCGTTGTTATGGCAACCATAGCCCATAGCTACCTGACAGACCTCCCATGGGATGAAGTGAAGGAAATGAAGGAGTTTTTTTTTGTGTGTGTTTGTGCGTGATTATGTGCAAATTATTGTCAGCTGTGGGTGGTCCATGGCAGACGATAGCGGCATTATGTAAGCCGGCTCCGCTGCCACAGCTACGCTGCAGTCAACATTGGTTTATGGAGGTGTGGAGAACACTATTCTCTTCTCTTATTGGCCGGTTAATAAACTGTTGTGTGTACCAGAATATGATGGAAAAGATTCCCTGGTCTCACTGAAGTGTTGAGTCATGAGCCAAATCCTAATGGTGTTTTGTCATCTAAACTGTATCTGGCCTATATCAAGGATGAAGAATTGACTGAAACCAGCCAACAGAAGTTCAAAGTATGTTACAAAGTCATAAAAAAAACACATTTTAGATATGGTGAAATGAAGACCCTCCTGAAACAGATGTTAGTGTTATCATGAGGACTGCTTGTTTTAATCAACAGCTGTTGAACAGCTGTTGAACAAACAATCACTCAAACATGTTCTTCTCTTGGAGATGATAAAGACATACTGATCAACTCCAAGCGATATTGTTATATTAGAATATCAATATCGGAGGCTGCCTCATGATTTGAAACACCCGAGGCTCAGAAAAGTCCCTGTGTTGCCATAAACACTCTTGCAGAAAGGAGGCAGAGGGAAATATGACGTGGAAGTGATTCAAATGGTTTTCTTTACCAGTTAAACATGAGTTCGCTGTAACTGGTTAGGTGACACTTAAAGCAGTGAAGGGGCGTGATCAGAAAGACAAAAAGCAAGACAACAGTCACCAAAAGGTAACTTCTGTATGTCCAAACGTTATTAACTCACTCTGAATCTCTGAAGTATTGAGATTGTGATTTAAGCGGCCATGCTGTTTGCAAGTACCTACCCTCTTCTGGTCCTTCAACAGCTTCTCAGGCTGGTTCTGATCCAGCTGCTGGGTGCAGTGAGGAATGTGAGCACAGTGGTCCAACAAATGCAAACACAGGGTTAGTATTCATACAGGCAATTGGCAGGTTAATAACCACACTGTGTACTTATTCACCTATTTGAAACGGCCATGCAAAGGTCTGCTTGGTGTGAATTGCCATGCATTCAAAACGCTATGTTAGAAACCAGGGAAGCACTGGGAGATGTGGAGAGTTCAGAGAGCTGAGACATGAGATGTGTACCGTGTTGACCATTAACACCGTATTAAAAGACATGTCCAGTGTGATTTGATCTTTTGTTAATTCTCCCAATTATGTTTTTAAATCACATTATGAGATATTTGCTGTGTTAGAGCGAGTTGATCATTGATCAAATGACTCTAATTGTGAGTATGCTTATCACAGATACCTGCATGAGTGGAGAATAAGTCGGTCCCGACGCCCGTGCATTACTGAAATATTCAGGGTTAATCCGTTAGCTTAGCTTAGCAAAACGACCAGAAGCCGTGGGAAACGGATAGCTTGCTCTACTCAAAAGTAAATCAGCATTTCTTAAGATCACCAATTAACAAGCCATCTCTAATTTCTATAATCCTAACAAAAAAAAAGTGTAAAAAAGATAAATGGGTTTTTTTCCGGTCCGCCGGTCGCAGTGACTTCCTGAAGTCTCTGCCACAATGACGATAAGAATCCATGTCAACAAAGACACCAAGCCTATCTCCCAAAATGTCAATGTATTCTTTTATTATCCAAGGAGAACTGAGAAAAAATTAAATCACACTAGAACAGTTACTTACAGTCAAGAAAGGATAAGCTATGTGGAAGGTTTCTGTTTTGAGCCATATTCTGGGCAACATGAATAATAATAATAATCAAAAGGTAGATCACTGAGATCTGTTTTTGTCCTTGTCCATTTTGTAATTTCTTTAATGGTCCACACAAACGATGGGAGTTCAGATTACACAGCGTTTTGTATCACATTTCAGTGCCTCCACGTACAGTATTCACCGAGGGGAAAAGGAAACTGATAAAAGGCAATGTTCCACATAATTGTTATGTAAAAGGACACACTAGGCGGGACGGGCGAGAGGAGAGGACTGGCGAGGGGCGATGGGGTTAGAGTTACATAACCACTCCAAAAGGAACCAGGTCACTAAACCAGTGACACAGAGCTGCTTACAGTGGCCATCTGTCACCAAAAACACAGAGGGCAAGAGGCAGAGAGGGTGGGAGAGAGAGTACAGCACGAGCTATAAACTTTGAACTAGTCCGTCTCAGGATGGTGGGCATGATGAATAGTACTGTGAGGGGCATTTGCTTGGTATATAGAGTTGTTTCTGCAGGTTATTATTAAAGGGGGAACAAAGGGGGGTGACATGTAGTGAAGGGTCACCGGCTGTGACTAATTTGGTTCATTAGGTAAAATCATGCCAGGTATGATTTTGGCTGGTGCCCCTTGAATTGCAGTCAATTCCCCCGCCACTCACTATGTTCATATATACTCACAACTTGGATTGTTATATATACTCAATTATACTGTTATATATATACTCACAGAAACTATGCAGGTCACTCACAACTTGGATTATTCCCAAAATACTTGAAAAGTCTTTTGAAAATTTACTTCATGAATTTAAATTGGAACAAACTGACATCAACTCTTGCTATTTATTAGCTATAAGGGCCGTGCGTCCTAATAGCTGCTCCTGACAAACCAGAAAATAGGGCCTATATAATAACCTACATGTTGGTGTTTTCTTTGTAATATATATATATATATATTATAATGATTTAATATAATAATATATTATATTTGCACTAAAATAGTTTTTTGCGAAGAGTAATAAAAGTTATTAATTCTGAATTCTTTTGGGGGGGAATTTATCCATGCTACCTTCCCCAAATCCTGTTTTTTAATGATGCCACAGAAAGGATCATCAGGTTCACCTCAGCTGGTGTCTAAAAATACCCTTCACTCAAACTGGTTACTTTATGTGACTGACTTTAAGGTTCCTCAAACAGTACAGGCTTTATGCAGCGAGGACGAGTCTGGATCAATAATTAATAATCGCTGCCCTGACAAAAAACATCGGTGCTCAAAAACAATGGCCTCTACAGCCTCCAGCCTGACACTGAACATCTCCAATGCAGAGAGACGGAGAGAGAATGTGAAAGTGACAGACAGACAGTGTGAGAGAGAAAGGGGAAACCCAGACAAGACACTGTGGAATACACACAATTCAAAATATGACATTTTGGCACATCATATTTAATAGCTACAATATTAAGTTGACTGTGGATACTTTTTTACTGTTCATGTTTTATTACTATTACTCATCATTTCTAATATTTCCAATATCTCCAGTGCTTTTGTTGACGAGCAAAACTTGTCTCGACTCCTAACTCACTTCTTAACAAGCACAACAACAGACTCGCTCCCGCCTAAAGAGAACATAGTGGGGCAGAGTTCAGCAGCAGGTCAAGGAGCCGTGAGTCTGTAGACAAGCCTCACAGTCACCATGTCGAACCCACAAAGCAATACGCTGATCAGAGTGCATGTGCATTTAATCGTCCCCGTCTGACCAAAGACACCACAGGGTAACCCTCACAGCCACATCTGCTCTGACTAGAGTGCATTCCACCAAACTGGAAACTCCCTGGGGGCAAACCCCTGATCAGTTTCACATCTCTCAGTTTGACAATATGTCACATACACATACACACACACACACACACACACACACACACACACAGTATGTGAGTGCATTCTACTTTATAGCTAGGTGTTTTTTCTGAAAGTCCATAGTGCAGGCTGAGACTGAGTCATGTTTAAACCCGTGGTGAATGACATGAACGCTGGTTGACCACATGGCTGCTTGTGATGTACAGACAGCAACGCAGACTCAATTAAAAGACTGTGCTCTGTCATTTTCATTGCAGCTGACCTATATCTTTACCAGCGCTGCAAATTGAATTTTTTTTTTTTTTATGTTTCTTGTCCAGAATGGGCAAAACACCACTGTGAGTGTGGGAGAAAATGTGTCGAGTGGATGAAAAGATGTGGGCCAGTCTTAAAATCTAAAATTCGATGAGAAGATTTCTCTTCTAAATCCATCCACCGACAAGCGAGAGCTTGCATAACTGCTTGGACTGGACCGACACGAGAGGGGAGCCAACACTGTATCATGAACTCGTCTTAGATATCTCTGACAACCAAAGAATTTAACTGATAATCACCTCCCTGACATTTAGCAACTGTGTGGTATGCACACATAGGGAAGGTCACGAAAACATCTCCTGCTATCTCTGTTTCATAGAAAGGCCCTGAGAATAACATGCAATGCAGTCTACAACTGTATAAGCCTACTTCATGTAGGATGAAGATACGTTTCCTGTTACTCACACAGGCTTCTCTTCAATCGCATCACATGAAGCTATACTGCTTTACTCGGAGGGTGGCAGAGCTGGTGACACCTACACAAACACTCAGAGCCGACCACACAGTGTGGCGGTGCGTTTGCATTGGTGTGAGAAAGGGTGTGAGTGGAAGTGGGGAGTATTTGGAATTCTATCGCGATGATTTATCAGGAGCCAACGGGGGGGAAAAGAGAAGAGGAGGAATATGAAGATTGGCACATGTGGTGTGGGGGGGGGGATGAGCGGGTTTCCACTCTCTCTTACATCAGAGTTGCTTTCCATGTGTAGACAGATGGAGATACAACATTTAACAGGTGTGTGTAGGGATCATCTCTCTCACACACACTCCCCTCCGCCTCCACGAACGCAACTTGCATTTTAAGGTGCACGTGCATGCACACGCGCACACAGAGCAGCAGTGTGGGTAAACAGCTCCTCCACACTTTTATTGGCAATTACTGCTGAAGGTCACACATCAGCGGCGAGGCTGAGTTCCAGGAAAGAAAAAAAAAAAGCCCCGGTTCTTATGTAACCCCAGCCAGGATTTGGCAGGGGCCCAGGAATCGTGCAGCTCTCAGGAAAGGGAAAAACTAGGACACAGCCTCAATGGCTGCCACAGCGCCTCACATTCATGGACATACACACAGTCACAGTGTCCCCCACTGGCGCCTAAAGGAGATGCAGGGGAAACACCCTTCGAAAAAGCTGACAAAAGACAATAAAACACCACAATGAAAAGACAGGAAAAAAGAGATGAGACTTTTATGGCTTTACTACCTTCACCTTCCTTTATGTAAAAAACAGTTTTCACTGAAATGTTCTGACCTTATATAGAATGTCCCATCAATTAAAGTTTTTTAAGTTAAATTTGTCTCTTATTTTTCTTTATTCATGTTTTTTTTAATGATTACTAATTGCTATAACCCTATAGTTCCCTGTTCACATCTGTTTTCTGTTATTATGCTGTGTGTTTAAGTGAAAAGTAAAATGTGTCATCAGTATTAAACTGAAATTCATGTTCCAATATTCGGTACATATGTCCCAAAATGACTTTTACTTGATGCGGTGATTACACTGGCAGAAAGTCGGCCACGTAAACGCAGCAATGGCAGTTCGCCCAGACAACAAGTGACTCACCTTGGAACTTGGAATAACACAACAGCTGGCATCCAGCCACAGTACTCATCTCTCTCTCTCTCCCTCTCTCTCACACCGTTTTCAGTTTGATCTCAACACCAGTTCATGGCAGGAACCGGCAGACTGCCATCTGTTAGCTAGAGCCTCCACTACTACTACGTACAACACAGCAGCCCCAGCTACAGGCCCGTCACAGAACAACTACCAGGGGGAACACAGACACCACAAACAGCGGCGCGGGGAGACGAGAGCATGAGTAGAAGAAAAAGAGAAACAACCTTAGGCATATCCATCTCATCATCAAAGGCCCTGAGCTGAAAGAGAACAGAGGGTTTAAGGGGTTAGATAACAACACGGCCAGGAGGAAGCTCAAGCAGAGGTCAATGATACAGAACCACACGTAGGTCACGTGAGTGAAGACTGCGAGACACTAATTCATTTTAATTATGGATATATTGAGTGAGTGGAATCAGAGCAGTGGCATCCCGTGGAGAGTGTGGTGAGTAAGTGGGTGGCTGGTCCTGCCTTACTGACTACAGAACAAGGGTACTCCCGCTGAGTGTGTTGAAAGGGATGCACCACTACGACTTAGTCACATAACTTATTACGTATATCTCATTGAGCTCTTTATATTTATAGTTCCTGCAAAGTGTTTACTTTGGAAATTTGAAAGCTTACATACGTATGCATCGGCCTCGAAACACATTTGAAAAAAAAAAAAAAAAATGAAAATATGCTTTCTACAGCTGAATTAATGCATTATGTTCAGCACAATATACAGTGTATGCACAGTTATATAGTGCACATGAAGTTCATCACCCCTCCTACCTTCTCTCCGTAACCGCGGTCTTTCGTCATCATCTCTCGCAGCGTCTGCAGGACTTTGATGCACAGCCTCTCCTCGTTTTCCTCCAGCAGCTGCTTGGTATGTTTGATCAGCCTGACCAGAGTACATCGTTTAATACGTCTCATTCATAATGAACGCACAAACTCACACGGCAATAATTAGACATATTTAGGTGATGCTTTCGCGGCTTACTTGCATATAAAACCTCCGCTCTCACACTTCTTGCGCGAGTCCGTGTTTTCGGGGAAGAGCAGCTCGGGCCGATGTAGCACGTCCACCAGAACCGACAACTCGGCCTGGACCAGCGGACGCAGACGATCCTCGAGCGCCGACACAATGTCCTGCAGTCCAGACAAAGAAGCGGTCCTTAGTGCTTGAAGGATTCAACACACGTAAGTGAGCTGAAAACGCTCGTGTACCTGCAGCCTCTCGATGATGTTCCTGTAGTCACGTGAAGCCGTCACCACAGAGTCTCTGCGGGCGGCATTGCGAGCAGAAAGTCTCCAGCTCATGGCGGTCTTCTGGACGATGTTGTTGGATTTCACAAACAGGTTGTTCACCTGGTTGTCCAGGTCCACGGGGATGGCTATCGCTCTGACTTTGGCTAGTAAGTAAACATGCAAGCCAAGTGTGTGAGGAGAAATCAGCAGTAAATGTAAATAAAAGCACTTAAACCAACTGTGCATGATAGACTGAACTAGACTTTAATGGATGCAAGTGTTTGGAAGGATCTAGATCTTACCGACATCAGAGAGCACCTTGATACAGCTCTCAACAGAGCCCTTCTGGACCGGGACCAACCAGTTACAATGGTAGACCCTGAACACTGCCTGCAACAACTGCACAAAGACCGGCTGCCTGGTCTGAGATGAAGATGTTCGGGGGGGAAAAAAAGCATAGAGGCTGTGAATTATTATATGCATCTACCTGGACTAACGCCTCTAGTCTTTAAATATGTCTTCGAACAGCACCACCAATCTGAATCGTCTTTGTCTTTTAATACAACACACCAACACACTTCTCCACACAGTGATGAGGCTTAGCTGGTGTGACAGCAGCACATGTAGTCCAAACAGCATGCTGACTCAGCGGTGGTATGTTACTTTTACGGGAGACCCATGGATCCCTGAGCAGACGTCGGCCCGAAACGAGCCCCGTCAAAATCAGTTCCCTCCCAGAATGCTCACACGTACAGAAATAAAACATTTCTCTCCAACACCCAACAACAATCTGAAACACCCAACACTGTGTTTTCCCACGCTGAACGAAAAAAATACCTGAAATATTTTCCCCAACAGAGAGGCCTGCAGCAGAGGATACAAGTAGTAAAGATATAAAACAGCCTGGATGCTTCACAAACATACTTATATACCAAAGACATTACTAAGCATTTCAGACAGCTGACATTCTTGGGCATATGTTGAGTGCTCTTTGATACAACGCTTGAAATCATGAAACAATGTGATCTTGTTTGTAAGAAGTTTGAGTTTATTGTCCAAAAAATCCTTCAGAGTTGACTAAAAGGATTATAATTATTTCACTGGAAGTTGTTAATAGAGCTCTGGAACTATATTTAACAGGAATAAAAGTTTCCTTTTATAGTAAAAGAAAATGTACAAAGGAAATGATTAAATCACACAACAGGATGCCTACAATCACAATCACGATTCACGGCTAACTGGTCCTAACTTTGTAATGTCAAATTCACTCTACAGGACCATGACTAACTCTGATTAACACAAACAAATGGGGAGAGAAGGGGAACATTCATTCTCCTCCATCACTCGCACGGATGTTAATCAGATGTCTAAGAAATAAAGATTCTGGGAAACCCGGCGGAAGCACTGATTTGACCAATTAAGGACTGTGAAAAAACACTGCAGTGTTCTAATCTTAAAATTAGGCTTTTGAATGTGGGGGGGGGGGATCTCTGGAAAGTCAAAAATGTTTTCTGAAACATATTCTACATAAAAGATATTCTATCTATTTCCTAAATCTCCAGATGCAGTAGTTGTGGTTACATACCTGCAGGCTGGTGCTCTGGTCAGAGAACGGCGAGCTGAAGAAGGTCGTTATGATGCCCATGACCGTCTCCGTCACGTAGCGCTCCAGAATGATGTCCGCATGCTTCCGGTCGCTTGTATTGTTGCATACCTGGAAGCACCAAAACAGAACAAAATTTGCTCGTATTTTCACATTTTCCTAAAGTGGCATGAAGAGTTACCATGGAGCCTCCCGGCATTGCTTACTCTACAAATGTCAACCAGGAAATTTTCAAAGAGTTTCCACATATGGTTAGAAGTGTAGATCTCCTTCATTTCCACTTCAGTGTCCACGTAGCAGTGGTTCAGGAAGTTGATATAGGCAATCTTCACCTGAAAGATTAGGGTTACGAATTAATAAGAGTGGAAAAACCATTACGCGATCCAACGCTGACAACTTAAAGAAACAATAGTGGATAATTAAGATACACTGAAGATGGGTTGTAAACCTCAGGGATGCAGTCCTCGTGGGTCACCACCCGCACTATGTCATCCAGCGGCAACAGGGAGTTGCACTTGATCTCCGTGTAGACGTTCTTGCCCTCAGTGCACACGGCCAAGAGCTCCACCAGGTGGATGTGGTACATCAGAGGACTGTTCTCATCCATGCGGTCCCGCTCCGAGCGCATCATCTGGACCAGAGTCTGGAAGGAGGCCCGGTCATTATAGAAGACCAGAACGTCTTCTCCAGCATTCACCAGCTGTAGGAAGAAACAGACACGGTTACATCAAGAGGAACGGCGGGAGCAACGTCCCAACACGGAGAACGGGTAACAAGGCACGACCTCTGCCATGACGATGTCCTGACACTTCTTGATGAATTTGTTCTCCGCCTTGACGATAGTCTGGAGGAACTTGAGGTACTGGACGTTGCGGCCGTGCGTTTCGATGCAGTGGACGAAGTGCTGAACCACGCGCTCGTTGATCTCGCTGCACAGCTGGAAGTTGTTCATGAAGATATGCTGCATGGTGATGGCCTCTAAAATCTGTGCAGAAGACAAAAAAAGCGAGAAGCAGAGCACCGAATGACGTTGTTTGAAGAGTAACACTGTGGGTATCCAGCGGTGTGTCTTCTGGAAGGACTGCTCACCCCTGGGTTGAGGAAAAGATTGATGTGCTTGTGTAGTAGGGTTTGGTTCTGCTGGTTTCCTGCACAGAAGTTCTGGAGGAACTGGTGGGCCAGCTTCATGATGTCCTGCATGCGCAAATCTTCTCCCTGGAGAGGAAATGGCTGGTGTGAAGGTTTGTCCTCATTTACACTGAACACTGAACATTTCACTGACAGTGAAATGTGTTTGAGTAATACCTTCTCGTAGGGGATCTGTAGGAGCTCAAGGACGACAGCATGCGCCCCCATGTTCCTCAGCAGCCTCTGCTGCTGTTTCTTGCTCTTCCTACCCGACAGACCTTCTTGGACACATAGCCTGCTGAGCCGCAGCAGGATCTGGTAGAGACAGAATTAAATCAGGAGGGGGGGTGAGGGATGTGGAAAAGGACTGTGCAACAACATTGAAATCATAGGCAGATCAGAGCTTGTTCATTAGAAGTGAGAGTGCTACCTCCTTGACCACCCTGTAGTTGTAACTGCTGGTGCTTTCTGCTTTCTTAGGTTTGTCTGTGCCGCCTGAATCCCCCTATAGGTTACACCAGAGAAAACGCATTAGTGACTCGCTTTTCAGTGTCGGTGTGGTTCTTGTGATGTACGACGTGCTGCACCTTTTTATGCTCTGGCTCAGTGGCGAGTCCCTCCCCGGCATCCATGCCCTCATCGGGCCCCTGCCTCTTGTAAACCCACAGCTCAGACTTCTCTACAATAGAGCGCAGCTGGTCCAAGTCGGATTTTATTTGCTTGTAATTTTCCACATCTTGGCTGGTGACCAGCAGCTGGACCTATTGAATGCGTACATGTTACGATATTGGGTACAAAGCATTTGTTACAAAAAGGTCAAAAGACTAAATGCCCAAATCATTTTAGTTTAAAATGGTATGATTTAGATGATGATATGATTCAATTGTTGCTGTATACCTGCTTAAAAGCCTGCAAGACCTCCTGCCTTTGGCTGAAGTGCCTAAAGAGCAGGTGGAGGGCTCTGGACACCAGAGGAGGATAGTCATGCATGGTTAAGTGGAGAAGGACCCTCAAGAAGGTACGGCCACCATGATCATCCAGGTCCAACGGGGTGTTCTCTTCACTAGACACACAAAACACTCAAATAAAAACACATCCTCTTTTCTTTTTTTAGGAGGGTTCCCTTATTGAAACATTGATTACCTTCCACCGAATATCCCCTCTGCCTGTTCTTCTATGTGCTCAAAATCCAAAGTCCCTGGAATCAAAAAAGACATTTTGTAAGCAACATAGTTTATTTCATTGGCCCTACATTTGTGTAAAATTAAACCATGAATGTTACCCTGACCTGGCATGTTGTTCGGTCCTTCCACTGCTCCAGATAACTCACTCTGGGAGTTGCTTTCATCAAACTCCCTCTTAAATATAGACAGCAGACAGGAGATTCTGTAGTCCAGGCGGACATTCAAGATGAACTGCGGGGCAAGACAGAACATTTTATGTGATGTTTTAGGTAAAAATATTTAGAGTGCAACTAACACACTGCAACTTTTTTTAATTGTCAATTATTTTCTTGACTAATAGATTCGTTTTTTTGGCCAATTCCAAATCTCAGACATTCAATTTACTTAGTGGAGTAAAGATCCTTCACCTGCAGGATCTCAATGATCTTTAACTTGGTGTCCATCACCAGTATGTCCTGTTTCTCAGGCTCAGTCTGGGTCTTGGCTGTGACTCCATTGGAGCTGGTGTTTGAAGTTGTGGGGAGGAAGCCCCCTCCTCTCAGGACCACTTGGGACATCAGCTCCCCTACGCCGTGAATGGACCTCATCACATTGCTACCTGGAGACAAGCACACGTTGCACAAGTGCAGACATCAACCTTTTGTCCATGAGATACGTGGCCCTCCACCGACCAACCGTGGTGTTCACACCTTTACTCTCTTCTTCTTCTTCTTTGTCCATGTTGATGAAAGGGAAAACCGTGCTAACATGGACACAGTCTAAAATAGCCAGCAGGATCTTGGTTAGTCTCAGCAGGTCACTGAAGTTGTAGAAGCCAAAATATATCAGGTTCCTGGCCAGGTTCACCACCTAGACATGTAAGATATAGTCATGAAATATCTACAGGTTTTACCATCAAAATGTGACATGAGTGGGATTTGATATCCCGCTATCAGACTGACCTCAAAGGTCAGCTTGTTCTTCTCTTTATCTGCAAACGGGAAGCTCTGACACACCACGTCTCTCAGGTAGTTCTCAACGAACTCCATAGTCTGACAGAATCGCTCCTTTATTTCATCCTTAGATGTCCCATCATTGTCATAGCTACAAATAAGGCACACAAAAAGCACATTTGAATCTACAACATAAAAAAAAAATTCTACAATGAACAGTCCATCACATTTGTCCATTTACTCACTCGTCAATGGCGATCTGTGAGGGGATCTCAGACCAGAGTCGGGCGTATTTGACAGGCGTCACCTGCTCCTGCGGATCCCGATCCACGTGCATGTGTAGCATCATGCGGCAGAAGGATGCGCGCAGATCGTAGGGCAGGTCTTCATCTGACATGCATCGCAAGATCAAGTCCACGTCCAGCTGACCAGAGATCTTGTTGATTGCCAGGTACTGGCGGTCCAAACACATCCTGGCAAACAGGTTGAGCTGGTACCTGTTACAGCAGATACACCGAGTCAGAGTTACATTGGAAACAAAATACAGTCATCAGCACCAGCCTCTGGCTCGATGATCAGTTAGATGCATTAATCACCCTACTCCCAGACAACCACATGAAAGATAAAGGCCAGTAGCTACCTGTAATAACTGATCACCTCCTGGTCCTCCTTTTGGCCCTCCTTGGCATCCTGGGCCAGCTCCCTGATGCTTTTACTGCGGATCTCTTTATTGCTGTCTTTCCAGAACAACCACACCTCCTCCTCGTCCTCCTCTGACTCCACAGAGTTCTCCCCGAGCGGCGCTCCCTCAATCTCAAATCTCGACAGTACGAGTCTAAACGAAGAGGGAGTTTTTGTTGTGATGAAAATCATTATTGAGACATATCAGCTTATTGATATATCCCGCTATGGCTGCCGTTAACAATTATTTTCATTACTGGTGAATCTTCAAGAGCTCAACGTGATGTCTTCAAATCATAGCACATAATAAAGAAGATTAAAGTACTGTAGGCGGAGGCAGATGAGTGACTACTCACTTTGTTTCTATGAGGATGTCTGCATTAGCTGGATCCAGCACTGCGTTACAGATGAGCTCCTGTGTCACAGGGATGGACTTATTCATTGACACGCACAAGTCTGACAGGTAGTCCAAGAACCTGAGCACGCACCCGAGATATGCAAACAAGACAAAAAACTCAAGATCAACTCACCCACTAGAGATATCTGAGAGTATAACAGCCTTGTACCAATGTTAACATAACCACACATTCCAACACACAACTCTAATCACTTTAACACGATACTGATGTATCGGGACATTATTAAAGTTGTACGTTAAAATGAAATTGGACATCTTTACTAATCGGTTGCTAGATGTTTGTGTGAAAACGCTTGAGTGAAATAATTGTGTATACAGTATGATCAGGATATCAGGATTATATTTTTTTATATATAAAAGATGTCGTTTAACACATGGTCAAATCATTTTTTACCCATGTCAGCGTTTTCATGGTGCACACACAAACCTGGGCTCGCGGTTCTTGCGGACCAGGCTGACGAACGTGTCGATCTCCGCAGCGGTGATGTGTTTCTCCAGCAGCTTGCGGTTATTGTGGAGCAGAGCTGTGATCGTGTCCTCGGCCAAGACATCATAGCCAATTTGTTTCTGCATGAAGCGAAACTGTTTGGCGATATACTCCTGCGGAACGGATAGACAAACAGTCTGAGGATACACAAACCCTTTATCTTTCTGCCTTTACATTCTCCAGGGGGGGACGAGGAGGCATAACGTTGTTACGTCTATATCCATTACTTAAATTGACCGAGGCCAATGTGGCCTTTGTTCGTCTTTGTGCGCGAAACAGAGCACGTTCACAAGAGCCAGACTGGCTCCTCAGTCAACATAATTAAATGACCCTCCTAACGTTTACACTCTAATGTGTTTAAGAGACATTTATTTTTCTGGGGAAATGGGAATTTACTGAGAAATTGACTTTCTGGGGAAATGGGAATTTAGTATTTCACATTCACAAGCATTTGTTCTAGGATGAACTTGTACCACTGTGTGGCTCTGTGTATTCCTATTAGCAGACAATTTGATAAAGGGCTGCGGCGGGTGAGCCTTGGAAAATGCACAGACCATTCACTTACACATCAGCATATCAAAAAGGCCTCTTTCACTTGCTTTTAGACTCAATCAAGGGAATCTGGAATGCACCTTTGCAGCACAAAAAAGCAGGCTTTTAGGTCTGACGCACTGCACCTGGTTCTTGCGGTAGTCCTGCTGGGAGTGACGCAGGACCCGGTAGCACAGGCGACAGATGTGTCTGAAGGGGGCATGGCGCTGGTCGGCCAGCTCCTCCAGCCGCAGCATGGGCCCGTCCCCGCTGTCTGTGAACGGAGCCTGCAGCAGCTTGAAGATCTGTGTACGGGGATACGGTTGTGACGATCGGAGCCGCACCGAAGAGCATGCCGACACTGAGAGAACCTGATCTAAAGAGTGCTTTCAAAATGGGATCACCTGCTTGAGAATATTCTGTTCTCTCATGAGCTTCTGTCGTTCCCTGTTGGGTTTGTTGACCATGATCTCTAGAACGTCCTGTCCGTTGTTGGGAATGTCTACCACAAAGAACACCAGATCCTCCAGCAGCTTGGTAACGGCTCTGATTGTAAATACATTAGAGAGAGACGAAGCAATAACACATGACTTGCTTGTCTTCTGTTAGAAACTGACAATCTGGTACTGGTAAGCATTTCTTACCTCCTCTCATTCTGTGTGATGGTGCCTTTTTCCAGCTTTCCAGCAATAGAGGCCAGCACTTTACTGGCATCATTGGCAAAGTCAAGGTCTCTCACCTCAGCGGGGGAGACGGGCACGATGGCAAACGCCTCTTTGTCCTCTTTCAGTGCAGACGTCCCGATCTTGAATCAGAAAAAAATACACTGTCATGATTCAGAGCCGTGATATTTTTCAGCACTTAGTACTCTGAGCATGAGTTCACTACAGGTAGGCTGCATATAAGTGCAAATATTAGTGCAAATGAAGGGTCACTCACGCGCAGCATGACGGGCTTTTCCTCCTCCTTGTCAATGGGTTGGTTGGTGCTGTGAACCCATGTGTTTGTGCACAGGTGCCTGAGACGCACATAGGAGTTCCTGGCAACACATTTACATATGTTTGATTGAGTTTTGGAGCACAAATACTAGACTAGTACATACTGACACTTCAAAAAGGTAATGTTTGAAATGACAAACAGCAAGAATATGCTTAAGAATCAAAAGCAAAAGCAAAAGTATTGCTCATCTCAGGGCTCCCATGTTCGGAAAAAAAACGCTTGCCACTTAGATGCCCCTATGGTCGATTAAAACAACTTTAATTGCCCCCTACGGTGGGCCAATGTGCATGAAAGTGGGATAAAGGGCCCTCCAGGGTGCCCTTACGATGAAGAAAACATAATGAGATGCACTAATTGGTGCCTTTCGATTTTCTTTGCCACCATCACTGACTGCACTACTCCATGTTGCAAGACAGGAACACCTTCGACAACACTGGCTCTCACTTATCAGCTTTTTTCATGTTTATCTCCGATTACAGAGACCAATATTTCTTGCTTAAATTAAATATAATATAATATATATTTGTGTGTGTTTGAATAGTGTTGGGAACGGAGCATAAGTTAATTACTGAAGAAAGAGTCGAGCTAGATTCACTAGATCAGATCGGCACATTAGTGAGTGTTTAAGTGAAGCTAGAGTTCATATATGGAGCCGAGTAGTGTTCCAACTTTAAAATAAAATCTCTTTGCCTTAAATTTAAATCTATCGTATCGTATGGAATGGTTGATGGCATAAATGTCCAATATCTGCAGGTAATGAAGGAGACCACAAAAACGATAATAATTAATAACCACAATAATGATAATTAAGTAAACTGGATGGTAAAACATTCCATCACACTCAGCAGACCCACTGATCACCTTACAGGAACAGCTTTGAGATACACAAGAAGCACAAAACCGTTAGGTCAAGCTCCAGCAAGACTTTGACATGAACACGTCACACATTGTCGGAAATTATTTGTCACCAACACGTCTGCTCACGCACAGAAACCTGTTTGATTCCATTTATTAGTGTGACTATCCGTATCATGAAGAAGACCAGCGTGATCCTGTCTAATAGAACAGTAAGTCAAACACTCTCTGACATTAACAAGCTTCAACACACACATAACTCTTCCCATGGTTTATTGTTTGGCAAACACATTAAGATGACTGCTTCTACAGGGGAAGTTCCCGACTTGTATTGCGCCAACTGTTTGGGTTTCAGTGGAAAGAGTGACACCAGGAAAATCTCTGTGTAACACGGGTCTGAGCAGGTCCTTCCTACCTGGGAACCAGCGAGTCTCCCCCTCTTAGTGTCGTAGGGTCGAGCTCAAATATGGACGAGATGTCATTTCCATCAGGTACGGACACAAGGGTGTACATGACTTTGTCCTGGACGTTTCTCAAACGGGCCCGTAAGGCTTCTTGCTCCAAGTCCAGCTGGAATCAAACAGCGTATGATTAAAAATGGCCAGCATTACAAAATAAAATCATCTTAAATGGCAATAACAGAGAGAGATGCCAAGATCAATAAAAGTGCATCAGTGAAAGGGTTCACTGCAGTATTACTGTGGACTGATTTGTAGAACCCTTTTCCTAAAATAGTGCAACCATTTCTTTTTCTTTTGTAAGTTGAATTTCGAAAATACATTTCACAACCTTTATTCAATAAGCAAATAATGATGACCAGAAAAGATATACCTAAACAACTTTTGATTTTTTACATATTAAAAATATGTTCTCTTATTTAGTTGAGTGGTGTTTTTTTTTGTTTTTTTTTAAACCGCTCACTTATTATTAAAAAAATAAATCATAAAAATAAAGTAGGGACAATTTTATTGCCATACTTAAGATTATTTGGGTATAGTGAGAGTTACATGCAAGATCAGTGAGCTGTGGCAGGCAACTGAACCATCACCCAGAAAGATGCATTTGCAGTGAGAGGCTGCCATCTGGTGGTGATTAAGATGTATTACTGATGGAAATCCTAGTAACTACTAGTACTTTTTTGTTTGTTTGTTTATAGGCAATTTAAGCCAGGTGAGCTTCCCCAGTGAGTAAACTGCTGTAAAGAATGAGTACAGTTACTATGGTTACTTGGAATTGGCAGTTGGAATTGTATGGAACTGGGCTTGATTTCAAACAATGATAATTTGTGTAATTGTTGACATATAAATGTTGCCCACTAAAAACACTTCCAGCATCTTTGAGTGTGGCTCACTTACTGAGGAGCGGGACTCCAGGCACTCCTCTTCATACTCTGGGTTCACCTGCAAAAACACAGTGGTTCAACACTTGGAAGACATTTATACAATTTCATAGTATTTTCTGAAATATTAAAATAGCTTAAATTTAACATAATTGTGTCTTCCCTTGGTCTTAGAGGCTGCTTTACAGTTAAGAGACACCTTTTTATGAGTTATACAAATACCTTCATTATAAGTAATATAAACAAATATAAATATAATCTACATACATCGTCAGTACTTGACATAGTGTCTGTGCTCCACTGACCTCTGCAGCCAGGTAGTGTCCAGTGGCCAGGTGTTTGAACCTGAACAGGCTGTTCCAGTAGCCTGCCCCCCCACGACATGGATCATGCTGCACAACCTGAAACAAAAGCACACACAGCATTAACATCTGATAATGCATATCATTTATTTAAACAGGTGAATTACCCCAAATGCTGTGAGCTGCAACATATTTATGGTTCCAGTGACAGTGATAAACTTGTATTGTAACACTAAACTGCACATAGCATAACCACAACCAGCAAACCCGACTCTAAATGTGCTCTTCCTCACCTCTATCTCCCATAAGGCTTTGCTGCTGGTTGCAGAGGTAGCTGACTGCCTTCCAGTAGTGCGGAGAAAAACATACTGTTTTTTTCTGTGATCATCGCAGGTGAGGAATTTCTCCTGCTCTGCGTGGAATAACCGTACCACGTCGCCCTGGAGAGAGGGAGACCATCCGTTATCGTTATAAGTTTCACTACTTTACATGTGCAAGTGTCCCAAAATGGAGTTTATACATTCACACTTTTCTTAAATATTTCAAAGAGGCCATTAGGCGTACTGTAGTGGCTATTTTTGGTGTTAATGTCCCTAGTGTAGCGCTGCTGTGTAATGAATGAAAGTAAATATAGTCTGTAAGCACTGCTAATACTGAACAGGAGATCCCGGATCCCTGATCCAGGTCAGGAGGAGATCCCCAGGACACCATCATCAGGAGCAGCCCAGACGTTGTTGGGAGTTTATACAGGCATGCGGGGGCCAAACACACTGAGTTAAGTGATGACGTTGCCGTGATGAAATTCACGCAAGTTGGATCAGCCTGTGATTTCAGTTTCTTACCCTGATTTTCAGTGTGATATTGAATCCAGCCCATAATGGGTTGATGATATTGGTTGTGTATTTATACATCTATATTTGAATTTGATATTCAAATATCAAATAACAGAAAAAGTGTTTGTTAAAACAGAATTAAAGATTGTTTTTTTTCTGGTTGCTACTATGAGACAAACCCCTTTCAGGATGATCTCTTGATTGTCGCTCCATTTCATAAACAAAACGATCTTCCAGCTGGTGTTACAGTTGACCGAGTTCACCTGAAAAACAAACAATCAGAGATTGAAATGACTGCAGGTATAATCTCTGGGCAGCAGCACTGCAACAACAATGCCTAGGTTAAAGATAGTCTAGTGTTTGTGGGCTTTTAATTCCTCAATACCCAGAGTGAGAAAAAAGAATGCATGCCTGTTTTTTTAAGATACGATATGAATACAAAATGTGTCTAAAGATTTATATGTTGTCTAAATAAACAAAACAAAAAAAGGATTATATACAACATTAAGTCCACATCCTGTTTACATGTGCCAAAGCAATATGTTTGTCTTTGAGGTCATAAATATACTGTGTGCTTACGTTCTTACGTATCGTTATACTGCTTGAATAGTTAATAATGGGGAATACATTAGTTTGTCTCACTCTTGGTAAACAGGGAAAACAAGAGCACAACTGCCACACATGTCCCAACAGACCACACTGTCATTGTTTCCACACTTTGTCAAAATATGTTGTGAGTCGTGAAGAGCTGTGTAGTGTAATGAGAGAGAAACAGGGCGCCCTCCCAAACGCAGCGTTAGCTGTAGTGCAGCCGTTAACTGCTCTAAATGGGGAGGGCAGGAAAACAATGCTGTAGTGTTTCACATCAGACAGTGGTTATGAGGAAAAACACTATAATTAGATTCCAACACTCCCACACAAACATCTGAGGAGGGAAGATGAGTTGCCGCAGCTCAGCCAAACCTCGTTGCAGCCCGGATTATCCACCAGTTGATGTGTGCTGGCATGCAGCGGTTGTCCGGCGTTCACCGGGTTAAGAACCACTTTGTCACCGATCACCACCTGCAATCACAAAGAAAAACAGACACAATAAAACACCAAAATGGTAAAACGGGAATAAAAGTGTAGCAGAGTTAGCTCTGAGTTATTTAAGAAAGTGGAAACTATCAGGATCATGATCTTTTGATCTTCTATTACCTTGTTTTATTTACATTTATGGAGAGTTTTAGTTAAAAAAAGAATTCCCTGTTTAAGCAATCTATCAGTCTACTCTATGAGAGCACAGTGAACACATGTTTCCTCAACCTGAAACTTGAATCTCCTACAGGCCAGAGAGCATGTCACTGTCTTCTGTCTACTCCCAGCAGGGATGGACTCACTCCAGTATCCGGTGCTGTCCCAGACCTGCTGCTTAGGCCTCGTGCCATACCTACATTGAGAGGAGTTTAGCAGAGGAGCCAGGTCTCTGTTGGCTAATTTTGTCCTTGGGCACGAGCCCACTACTTCCTGCTTCAGGACAAGATGAGCTGGTGCCAAGAAGCAGCTTTGTGATCAAACAGTAATCAGGCGCTGGTGCAGGTCCATTCGGGGATATGTGTGATCAGAGAGATGCCTCACATCGAGGCTTAGGTAAAGAAGACCTTTATTCTGCAGCCTTAACTTTATAACACTGCACTGACTGCACTAAATGCAAAGTAGCAATTCAATTTTAAAAACAGAGATGTGGCATACCACTACTGTATCCTAAAAAACACCTATTTTAAAAGTAAAATATGTATCATTCCAGGCGTGGTTCAGTCCTTTGCCTCGCCCAACGGTGATCGACACACAGGCATGGCATATCCCACAATGCACCAGTCCTACAGACATGTACATATGATGACTCACGCTGTCCCCGATGGAGCGTAGCTTGTAGAAGGGCTGGATGTAGAACCAGGAGCCCTCGTTTCCAGCAGTGTCCAGCATCACCCTCATGGCGTTCTTCTCCAACAGAGCAGGCAGACGCTTGTTCACCGTCAGGTATTTGTTGCTCTTCAGGTGGAGAAGCTGAGCAGAAGAATGAGACATGGACATGCTGAGTGGTGAGGTAGAATGGAGTGTAATGACAAGAAGAAAGCAGCTTGTATTTAAGGCACTGCTAGAAATTAACTGCCAAAATGGTTGTTTATTACCATGTCATACACATAATTTAAGTTTTTGTGTTTTATTTAAGGGTTAATATTGGGGAGCATGCTCAACATGCATTTAAGATACATTTAGGTATATTTCAATTTTACAATTTTTTTTTTATTAAATCCCCTCCATTGATGGCATGTCAGAGTCATCTCATTTCAATTAAAAACATAATAATCAAATCTAACTAAATATCGGAGGAACAAACCTGAATGACATTCCCGTACTGAATTACTGTTCCGAGCAGCTTTTTGTTTTCAGAGTCATTCTGCTTTTTCTCCAAGTCCGCTGCATGCTAGAAGACAAAAATGTGTGTAAAATTAAATAATTATCACATCCACTAACTGCAATATTGTTCATTAATACCAGTGACGGCATCTGATTGGTTAGCTGTGAAACAAAGCATACTAGTAACAAAGTTGTGGGCTAAAAGCATGTCAACAGAGGAGGTTTGACCAAAAAAAATTGGGCTCACATCTCCATGGAAACGCAGGCGAGATTGCAGTCTTCCATTTTTATGACTGTGTGGTCAGATAGCAGATTGCTTTAAATGGTATTGTATCTCAGCAGAAAGAGAAGAAGGAGTGTGTAGAGGGCACAAAGGTAGGACAGTAGGAGTGCAATGTCTATAAAAGGACTTTAAGTGCAGGTTTTAAAGTTAAAGTTGAAAAAGTTACTCTGTATATCGGGGGACTTGTTGACACGTCACTTACATGGAGCTTGTTGAGGAGCACTGTGTCCGTGTTCCCTCCGGGCTTCGCAGCCTTCCAGAACTGCTTTTGGGCCGAGTAGCGGTTCATGGGACACAGTCTGAACAGGCAGTCTGGACGGATAGACGGACACGAAAACAAAGAAATGAAGATGCATGAATACGTAAACAGAGAGCCAGCCTGGAAATGTCAGCGCTACGGTGCTGGAGACGGGTCACAGCAACAGCTTAGCTTTATTAAAACAAGGCGATACAAGGTGCTCAGTAAACACGGATGAAAAATAGACAGCAGGCGCAACTTATGTATATAACAAACAACATAAACACGAGCCTTTTTCATACACTCCTCTCTGGTAACATGTGTTTGTGTGTCTTTAAACTGCTATTTACAATTCTCCTCAATGGAGATCAAAGGGCTTCGTCTGCCTCAGAGGAGTAATGAGGAACAGGAAAGCCTGTGTGTGTGTGTGTGTGTGTGTGTGTGTGTGTGTGTGTGTGTGTGTGTGTGTGTGTGTGTGTGTGTGTGTGTGTGTGTGTGTGTGTCGATGTGACACAGCAATATGTCGTGGTCAGTCACAGCGCGTAACCGCAGCAACCATGAGTCTATGCCGTCGTCAGCACAACCCTGATTGTGCTGCTCATTTTCATAGATAATGTAGAAACTAGCCAGGAAGGAAAAACAGTCCCCTCATTTGCATGTGGACACAGTTTTCGAGAGAAGAGTTCCTCTTCTGTATCACGCTACACAAGGCCTGCAACACACGGCTGAAAGTTTCGTTTCGTTTACAGTTCAGGGCACGTTGACGACCATGACTTCTGCCCATCACCGACTCCTCCCTCCCAGTCCTGGCTTTCCTCCGACTTCACCTCTCATCTCACCAAAGCTCTCTATTCTGAGAGGGCGAAAAGAAGAGGGAAAAAAGAACAATCTGTCCATCCTTCCCCCTTTCTCTCACTCTCTCTCTCTCTCTCACTCTCTCTGCTATTGCTGCAGTAACATGACCAAATAAGGCCAGCCAAGAGAAGGGGAGTGAGATGACAGAGGGAGAGAGAGCAGAGGGTGGGGACTCCCTATCTTTCCCTCCTCAATATTCTGTCATCCCTCCTTCTGCTTTCTGAATTCCTCTAACCATTTCACACACACACCACTCTCTCCCTCCCAGTGAACACACTCTATCTTGCAAATCTTCCTCTCAACCCCCCTTTCAGCCGCCTCATCAGATACTAGTCTGACCTAAAATACAGATAGAACAACAAGGAAAAGGAAGTGAAAGAGAAATTAGGAAGACAAGAAGGGAGTAAAAGAATGCGACAGAGAGGGGGTATAAAGGGAAGGGAGAGAAGAATTGGGCCCCGTGTTGCTGAATTCTCACAGGAAGTGGATCAGACTAGCAAGTGAAAACCCCAAATAAAAATGAATACATACAAGCGCACAAACGCCCTGAGTGGTGAGTCCAACAGTTTGAATTCTGGCTGAATGTCACTGCATGTCACTCGCCGACTCTTTCCCTTCATTGCCCGCTTCTCTCCATTCCCTCTGAGGCCTACAATGCCAAAACAAACCCCCAAAAAAATGAACACACAAATAACTGAGAGCTCCAATGTGTTGAGTGACAATCCCCATCTTTAGATGCAGCCCCTTTTTTCACGCTATTAACACACAATCGCAGCTGCAACGTGAGCCCAGTGTGACACATGAGCCCCGCACTGAAGCTTGGTCTTTCATCATGGTGAGCTGGGGGAGAAAAGCTGTCAGTTCAGTAAAACTGAAACCTGGCTTGAGAATTCCTTCTGGGATCACTGGGCAGGAGAAGTGGTGGGACCGGTCCAGAGGGCAGAAAAGGCGAATGATTCGTTAACATTCCTCCAACTTCAAAGTTAGAAACGGGTAGAAATGCAGAACATCTTTGATGTTTGCTGACCCGCATGCTTTTACAAATGCTAAGCTAACATGATGTAGCCCTGAGGTATGCATTATGAAACCTCTAAGTGTGTGTCAAAACAAAGCCTGCAAGCTCATAGTGACTGGTTATAATGGTAAGAGACTTTATACAGACTGTGAGACATTGTTGTGTAAAGTCTCCACAAAATAATATAGCCAAGGTATTCTTACAAAACATGTCTAGATGGGGCTTTAAATTTGTTTGTAGACGCTTTCTAGTAATGCATTAGTATCAGTGGTATCATGCAGTACTGCTTTGAGTGGGCTTGCACAAGAGCAGCAGATGACTCACCAGCTTTTTTCTAACAAAATGCTAATAAACAAATCCTACAGTCACTGGCAAACTGATTATGAGGATCCAGAGGAAGATGCTTGTAGGCGCGGCAACCACGAAACCTGCTGAGTCAAAAAGTCAACAGGGATGATTTACTGAACCTCTGAGGCAGATTTTATCAGAGTATATAATAAACTGTAAATACTGTAAGAGCGACAACACACATGACAGCTTTCAACTAGATCAGCTGGGTGACAACACTAGGCTGCGTTATTCACAACTGTACCCAATTTTAAAAAAAAGGTCACGGTTTCAAGTGCAGAACAAGTAAACCGTCAAAGTAAAATCTCCATATCATGTCATCTACACTCTGCTACAGCTGTCATAGAAGCAGCTCGCACACCCCGAGAGACAAAAACTCCTGACACGTCCACATTACAAAGAAGACATCAGTGTTCAAACACAAGCAGGGAGGCCAACTTGTTCCTCTGCAAGAGACCGGTGCTACTCTTCCCTGGGGTAATTAGACAACTTCAGTCTGGCCACAGACCTTGAGAAATACATTGCATAAAGAGTCTTCTATGCTGTGTTATCAACAATATCCTCAACCATGTGGCTTGTGTAAACCGCTGTTCACTCCAAGGTTGTTATCCTGTCAAAGATAGTATGGAGGAAGCAACCACTCACTTGTAGTGCATCAAAAACAATAAATAGGTCTACGGACAGCAGCTTTCCTGTTTCCTACAAGACCTCATCTCTCTCAGCAGACAGGAAAGCAATATATGTGGTTATTAGGAGAGGAAGGGACCAAGGACAATTTGTTCCTAGAGTTGATATCTATCTATCTATCTATCTATCTATCTATCTATCTATCTATCTATCTATCTATCTATCTATCTATCTATCTATCTATATTAGCAGCAATGCTCCTATAGGTTTATTGGGGTTTATTAGGTTTAAATGTTTCTGCATATGCACAAGACATTTAAAAGGTACAATATGTAAGAAATCTAAAGCAACTGGCCGTAAAATCATCCTAATATGTCATAGAGACTCAGGAATAATGATCATATAACATACTGAACTCACCAACAACAACAGTACAGCCAAAATATTCGCATTTAAAAAAACATTTTGCAGACCGCATGTTTATGTTTTGGAAACATGTTTTGGCACGTGGCGCCACCCACCAGCGTCTACAAATCATTGCACTCAGTAGAGTCTCAGCTGCCGAGCAACCACGGGTTGCCAGTTTCGACTGAGATACAATGGCGGAGGCAACGAAACCCAAAAGAGCTCGTTAAGATTCACAAAAACACCAAGATAAAAACCAAGGCAAAGCGAGGGTCTATATAGGGGATGCAATGAACGGTGGAGACAGTTGAAAGCTGAGAGGAATTTGAAATCGGATGCAGAATTGGCTACTCTTCTCCTAGACAGGTAAGTTGAGCTTGGCTAACTAAGTTAGCATCATAGCTTGACGGGGATGGACAGTTCGAATACTTTGAACTGTCGAGTAACAACGTTATTCATTTCGATCATAGAAACAAACGTTAGCAGCACAGCTAACGCTAGCAGCATTAGCACTGTCCTGTTACGAGCTGTGCTGCTAATGTTTGTTTCTACGATCGAAATGAGTAACGTTGTTACTCCGCTGTCCGGCCGCCTTCGGCGCGTTTGGATACGTCAACAGCTCTGGCAACCTCGAGTCTGGAGGGGAGGGGGTGGAGGGGGTGGAGGGGGAGGCGGATACGACTCGCCGCAGTGTTTTGAATTTGAGTGTAGTATCGTTTTTGGCCACATTCTTACATATAGCGCCTTTAATGAAATTAAGGCAGGAGACGAGATATGAAATGACAAAGAAGTAGAAAACAAACAACCAAAGAGTTTCAGACATGTAAATTGAGGACAAATGGGATACAAACCACTATATTGGTCTCCACGTTATAAAATACAAACAAGCAGAACAATCTGCCTGTTTTTCTGTTCAAACAGGGGATGCTTTGACGTCTCTTTGAGATTATGTTGAAGATTTTTCCCTGCACAATATATATATATATATATCATAGGTGGCATTATGTTTGCCCAAAACAAAATATTTTTTACAATATGTGAACAGCCTGCTGACCACAAACAGGGGGATGGTGATTGATGGTTCAGCAAAGGAAAAAGAAAAGCAGATGATATTCAAACAATGCAGCTTTTAACACCCACCAAAAGCAACTTTCAAATTAAACTGGTCCAACATTAAACTACCGATTGTCCAACATATAAAATCAGAAGCCAAAAGAGGATTCTTTTAAAAACAACTAATACAACGTGTGTTCTCTGCCTCAGATGTGCCGACTGCTGTCAGTGTTCTCTCTGAACTCTGCGGTCAGTGCGCTGAGTGTGTAGGTGTGTGCATGGCGCTGGCATTTCCAATACTGTCCGGGTGAAATACAAAGCGAGGCTCCCGATGTCTCGCCGTATGCATACAGACAACATGAGTGAGAGTGTGATTGTGTGGAGGGTGCTTGTGTTTACATTAGGAGGAAATGTCACGCATGCCTCCACGATGACAGTATAAGGCCCTGCATGTGGACGTGGCGGGCCTCGTGCCCTCGTAGCGTCCACTTAGAAGGGATTATCTCTGCAACACTGTGTCCCTCTCAAGCACTCGAGGGGTCCTCTCCAACGAGGAGGAACAGAACAGTGGTTTTGCTTTGCCAGAGGACAACCAGAGGACTCAAATTAGGTGCTGGAGAAGGAGCTACAGATATGTTAAGAGATTTAGATGGCGTGCGTTGGTGGATGTTTAAAAAAGAAAAAAAATGTTTTCTTGTTAGGTCGTAGTAACATTTCTCACTTCTCAAGTAATCGGTGGCAAGTTCAAGTCAGTAAGGCAAATACTGAATACATAAATTGGATATTATTTATAAACCTCTTGCAAAACTGCACTGCAGCCCAGAATTGTTGTGTATCGTGGGCCCCCAAAGCATAAAAATCTGGGGAAAAAAATCAGTCAGTCTCATTCAAGTCAGCAGTATTATATTTTCAATCATCATACCAATTCATAGTTTGAATTTCCAACACTACTAGTTAGCAAATCAGAATTACAAAAATAACTTATCAAATGGATCCACGTAACCATCACCAACACCCACGGCTTGGTATAGAACAAACAAAATGACAATACTTAGCAATCACAGGCCTTTACTCAATCAAATGCACTAAAAAACACAGCAATCACCACAACTCTGACAGCTTGGTGGAAATAAAATAAAATAAACTACAGGTAATGTCACCTTCTGCCCCAACACCGATACAATCAGACATCATTGCAAATAAATTACCTCTAAAAATGAGAAAAACAATACATACTATTGCTAAATACAAAACAAACCACTCTCAAAACCACATAAAAACTAAAATAAAGACCACAACATCCACACCAGTAACCACTTCAGGAATACAAGATCACACCACACAGCACAAGATACACATAATGGGATTTACCAAACAAGTGTTCATTGTACAATCCACACAAGTGATGAGTACCTACATGCACTTTGGCTGTGTCCACAAATACAATATTTGTAGAATGAAGTAACCACAGCATTATCCCTATCCTTTTGCATTCTCTAATCTGAATATACTCAACATGTTCAAAACACAAATCGTAATAATATCCCGACTGGTGACCTTAACGATCACCAGAAAATCAATACTACTAAACTGGAAAAGTAGGGGGAAATCCACAATGGTTGATTCTCCGAACACAACAGTTCAATAACAATCAAATAGTCTTTTTTGCTTAGGAAGGTTCTAACTGAAGAAGTGACCAGAAGTAAACAATAATAACATGATAAGAGCCGTTTGAATTCTTTAAATGCAAAGGAAAGGAGCTCCAGTGCTTCCTTTGAGAGCTCCTTTAGCATCGGATTCAACAGATCTTTCTTTATGAAAGGAAAGGAGATTACGGCGACCCACAATTCTTTGCGAGAGGCACATTTAAAGTGCCGCACACCTCGGCCGTTCATGAATACATAACGATATGTGCATTTACATATTTAACAATTCCTTTCATGCAGACATATAGTAATTGGAATTGTGTTGATAAATGTGTGTGGACAGTGATACTAATTTAATGGTATTTATTTATTTCAATCATGTTACAAATTTGACAAAAACTAGAAACTAAAATCACAAATGAAATGTAAATACAGCAAACAGTCAAAGAGGAAGGAGGAGCTGCTGGAACTGAAGCCGGTCAGAGAACGAGCCGTTTATAAAACCAACAACATGTGGAGAAGTGGACGATGCACTTTTTGTAGTCCATTATTGTAGATTCTCCACCACAGACCGAAGTCTTTTCCGCCTTTCCGCCTCAGTGAGCGTTTACACTGACGACAGGGCGGAAAAAAGACGTAGCTTAATTCTCCCGCAACGAAAAGGCAGTGTAAAAGGGGCTACAGTTAAAACAAAAAGTAATAACATGTTGTAGTAGTACTTCATTGCAAATAGTGGTGAGACCCTGAAACATTTAGCACTTTCTTTGAGAAGCTTAATTAGCGGAAGTGTAAAGTGGCAGTTAGGCCATTTTCAAAGAAGACATAATTGAAGTGTCAAGGACGTTAAATAACAGGCTGCTAGTAACATTAGTGATGCCTCTGTTCTACTGTCTAAGTGTCCCAGCAAGCGCGTGACCGTGAGTCAGCATGCTCAAACACCCTGAAACTGAAGTAGCTCAATAAAATTTCACCAAAATTTTAGAATTAAAACCCGTGAAAAAGGGCCTAATACAAGATTTCCTGTTAGTATAAAATAATAAAGTCATTTGACTTACTGTATACAAACAACAGTATACTGTAAAGGCTGGAATAGTGTATGCAATTATGGAATTATGGATTGGGGAAACATATTTGGTTTGTCATGGTAATAAAAGCACAGCTGGAAGCATAACATGAAAAAAAGCTTTGTTCCATTTAACAGTGAGCCAGCATGCACAACACCAGAATCCTGAAACAACTAAATGCAAAGAACCATCAATGATGTACTGTCATAATGTCATAAGTCATAATGTCTGCTGTGAAAACCTCTTGAGACACATACAATTAAAACAAAAAAAAATCTTAGCAAAAATCACTTAAGTCATGTACCGGTATGTGCATCCTTATAAAAGCATACAGGACATTTTGTTATGCCAAAAAGGGCAATGACGACTTTAGCATAGCCATTTTAAAAGGTGTACACCAGAAATTTAGCATTGCACATTCATGGAGCTGGAGGACTAGAGGGTGACACATTTAAGAAAAAAAAAAAAAGGTCAATACTGAAGCAGCAGGGCTCAGTGGATATCCTGACTTTTAGTCCCTAATATGGGTGAAGTGCCAAACACCTACATTTCCCATAATGCAACAAAAAGCTTCACTCATTTCATCATCCCGTCTCTCAAACTCCTCACCTCCGCTTTGTGTCACAAGTTTGGGGTTATAGATTTTGCAAGTCCAATCTAAGATAACTGTGATGACATCATCAAGCTTAACTTTGTCAAACTTGATGAAGCTCATTCAGATCCACTGACATTACACAGCTATTTTAACATGCCGAGTAGTACTCCTCATGGTGAATATACTGCTATGTATCTGTTAGATAAAGGAACAATTTACTATCCCTCAAAACCAGTACATCTATTACACTGGAGTCCTTTCCTGTATGAACCCTTAGAACCCATCTTCACATATAACTGCCTTCTGGTAGACATTGAGGTCTCTCACAGTGACATGAAAGACTCTTCTCGTCAAGACCAGCTGACATAGTGAAGTACTTAACAACGTGTTTTAGAGACACATACAAGCACAAAAAAAATCGATTGAACTGCTTTTACATGAATTTCATATTTTGTGTGTTTGTTGCATAGAAATAACATTTAAAAAAGCAGGTCCATTTGTACCACAAAAATATCCTGATTGCCCTGCAGTGGGTCAGATTGAGAACAGGATTCTCCTTTGAGTACACCGTGCCTTGTGATGAGTTTTAGAGTCGGGTGGAAAAAGAGGGTGGGAGGATGGAAGACTAAATTAGGCAAAGTAATTGGTAAAAGACTTCCTGTACAAATGAACCAATAGGCAGCTTCCTCAATACAATCATGTTTGCAACTGAAAATAGTCATACAAAAGATTACAGTGAAATTCAATCGACAAATATGGTGCAGAATCCAACCAAATTACTACATAAATGCATCTATATCCTGTGGTTCTAGAGCCTGTTTACAGCAGAGACAGACAACCACAATTAAATAAACTGCAAACTCTAGAGGTTTTTGCTCAGATGACTGGTTATTGTGTTTTGGATGGAAAGAGATGTGTTAGACAAGTAGAGACATTGCTGGTATGTTTTTGCCACTTATTTCCACCTCTTGGTCAAGCTCTATAGAATACAATCGACAGTTGTAGAAATACACACAGCGACAACTCGTCCATCGTGTTGCTGAAGGAGGTTTCAGTCTGCAGCCTGTTTAAAGTCCCAGTCTGCAACATTCTTTTTATCATATTCACTAAAGCCGACACTATGCTCTGATAGAACAACATAAATCATCCGGTTTTAGAAAAAAATGCGCCTCTACGTGCACGTAGAGCCTGTTGTTTGTTTTGCAAAGATCGACATCGCCCGGGTCATCCTGTCCAATCAGCACGCAGGGCTGTGTTCATGCACACACAGATCCCCTCCCTCCTCGGGTCGTACCACTATCACAGGAGGGAGGCAGAGGGAAGTAGCAACAAGCTTCCAATTCCTCGGTTAAAACCGAAACGATGAGGTCCAAAACAACCAAGGAAAAGAAAACACCGGTGGAAAATAAGGAAAAAAAGATAGATTGCGACGGTGCCCGTGATAAAACCAGAGTCAACATCGGACCCGCGTTTCAAAGGTGGCATGATCTAAGGGATTTCAAAGGGCACGAAGTCAGGGGAAGGAGCTCGTTGGTCATGGGGGAGGAGCGTGAGAGTTGTAAACATTCAAAATCTGACAGAGTGCCCTCGATCCACCGGACTTGCCGACTGGGACTTTAATCACAGTGACAGCAGTTGTCTCAAGGGGGCGATAACCTGAGAGCTGGGCGGTGTAGGCCCTGCTCTGATCAAAGCTTTCTACTTTCTAAATGTGGTGCAATCAATCATACACTCCACAGACAGCAGATAGCTTCCTACATGCAAAGTGTGAGCATGTGTATGGAATGCTCTCCAGCAAGCTTCAAAGTCAAACTGACTAAACCCTAAAGCCTAGTTGCTTGGCATCGCAGAGACCAACTGACTGAGCCGCAGGCAATAAGAACCTTTTTTTAGTTATACTTTCTTAATCTATCAGACTTCATCAACCCATCAACATTCCAACAATGTTGCATGTTAAATAGAATAATGATTAAGCAGTGACCAATAAAAAGTTACGTTAATGTATAATGTAAAAGAACCTGCAGATATACTACCCAGGGCCTTTACACCCTTGAATTCTCTGTACAATGCCGGGCCTGGCCTCTCCCCAGAGATATAAACCTCCAGCCTGAGAACTGAGGGCCATGAGTTCCACTTCCTGTATGGGAGCTAATAATAGCAGTTTCACCCAAAGAGGCATCTCAGGGCTTTTGTTTGAAAAGCAGCTTTTCAAGCGTGCCGTTTTCCAACAGATCAACATCAGAGCCGATCCTCTCCATCTGCCTCGGTCCACGGTGGAGGTGTGCACACGCGGATATAGAAGACGGACGTGGATGCTGAAGCATGTACGTGCAACACACACACGCACGCCACTAACCCCGCCAAAAGGCAAGCCCTGTTTGAAGTTCAGCGGCAGATATATTGCGGCTGTCACCAAAGAAACGCAGCATAACACATTCAGCAGCGCTTCTCTCACAGAGCACACAGTATAAACACACGGCAGTGGGTGTGATGATGTCAGGCCTCGGAAGGACGAGGGGAGGCGCCTCGCCGTGTCTCTTACCTCTGAACTTCTTTGGAGGGTTGTTGAGGTCTCCCGCGTCAGGTTGGACGACACAGCGGTCATCCACCAAGCTGTGGATACAGACACGCAACGTCAATGTGCGTTTCAGATGGCTGTGCATTCAAAGGACACTTTCCTCCATTAAACCTAATTGACAAATATTTATGGAGGTGTATTGACATTTTAATTTGCTGCATGCAAGCCACTGCATCGCTTTGATCCCTGTGGGTTTGTGAGTAAACTGGTTTGGGTGTGTGTTAAACATACAGGAGGCAAAACCAAGTATCCCAATATTCTGCATGTCCTAAACTTATTTCCTATTTTCAGTGACAGCTCTCACGTCGCCACACGATAATTAAATCATTCTAGATGCGATGGCCTGTGAGCAGGCGGGAAATTCTGGTGACAAATTTTACTTTTACTGGCTTAGAATAACACTTGTCTGGACACGGGCCAAATCCCACATCCATTTCAGGCCTTTTCCCGGGGAATGTCTGCAGTTGTCCAAACAGACCCGTCTACTGCTCCAGTCTGTACACCTCAAGGAACAAGGCAGCGGACTCCGAAAAAAAAAAGTGAGAACATATCCGGGAGCGTTATGTATGTGTGGTCATCAGCAATTAACACCAGTTTATTATTTGGGATCATTTTTAAAAACATTTATAACCCTATGTTATAAATGAATGCTGCTCAGCACGAGAATGCGTAACGCTCAAAGAGCTTACTTTCTTCTAAAGATGATTTCTTCCTTTAAGGGCAGATGATCTGCAGAATGAGTTGGTGGAGGTGCGTGGAGAAGATGGCTCTCGGCCAAATCTGTCATGACAGTTTTGTAAAAATGTGCACTTGTATGTGTGAGTGTGTGTACGTGGGAAGCAGAGGAACACGATAAAGGCCACAGTGTCATATAGTGTCTTTGCTGTTGAGCATTCTATTTTTTATGGGGGGGGGGGGACACAAAATATGGCACCTTCCGATAAATACATTAACACATGAATGCAAGTTTTCTCTTATTGCCCTGTTTACATGAAGAAAAGGAGAGAAAAGGCTAAATGCAACAAGACAAGTGTGAATCATTGCGTGTGATATATATATATATATATATATATATATATATATATATATATCTATATAGATAGATATATATATAGAGCGTGTGATCAATATGCATCTTACTTGTAAAGAAATCAGAATGATGTTCCAAAGAACTAATGCACACACTGAATGTAGTATAAAGAGCCTTGAGAAGCTAGTTAGCTAGAAAGGTGCTATATAAATGCAGGTCCATTGTTTTGTTTTATTCCTCCAACTCTTCCCTCGTCACCCACTTCTGCCACACTCTCACAAACATACTAATACTATACATTATCATTAAAAAGGTACATTTGCTTTCCTTTCCTTACAATCAGTGGCGGGGTCAGCCATGGCCAAAACATCACTTCACCACCTCAGAACATTTTCTCCAGTGGGCTAAACTCAAATGCATTCATCTCTCCTTACTTAATTCCATGCTGTCGCTGCTGGTGGGAGGTGATACCCATGACACATGCAAACACCGAATCCAAAAGGAAATGTTTTTTTTTCTGATGGCACCAACATTTGGTTCACACTAATACAAGCGGTTACCATTAGTGTGACTTCCTCGCCTCACGACATTGCTCAGCTTGCATAAGAACAGAGAAAGTGTGAAGTTGGCCCACACACACACAATGTTAGTGAGAATGGACATACCCCAGGGTGCTGATGAAACCGTTGGTGGATCCCTCTGCATACAGGGAGCAGATGTCCCCGATGTGTAGGAAGCTGGACATCTTGTCAGACATGTTTGACACATACAGGGACCACCTACAGCAGAGGAGTCAAATTAGTCATAAATCTCACATTCCACAATCAGAAAAGTCTCAAAGGCACCAGAAATGACCTTATTTTTGCAATGTTTGTGATCAAGACTTACAATTACATCTCATCAGCTTCATAAATTGCTGGATTTCCATTATTACTGAGCATCGACCTGTGACTTTCAGTGTGCATTATCAGATACACTCACTCACATGCAGCTACAGGGTTCCCAGTTAGGTGGCAGTGCCATTTAAAATAAAAAAAGAGGGGGTTGCCTCAGAGGTTGAGACTTCACCGACTCTGGTTGCAAAGATTTGCATAGAAGCTGCAGGGAAATTCTGCAACAGTTGCCTGTTTGTCTTGTGGCACAGAGCTGGACAGTTAATGATTAGGGGCTGCAGCTACCGGGAAGGTGAATGCACCTGCAACAGGTCGCCGCTGCTGAGGCTGACATGTGGGCTCCACTTCGCTCCGGGATATCGGCCTGTTTTTTTGGAAGCCCTTCCCCTCCCACTGAGCTCAACAAATCATGAGCCGTCCGTCACAAGCTTAAAATGTTGCCATGTAAATCACCAAACGGTCAGCAATCTTACACTTTATCCGACCAATAAAACGCACTAGACTCGGGGGTTAAAGCGGCCACTTGGATGTCACTTGACTCGGCATCCACAATCAGTTTCACGGCAATCCTACATTATCAGGCTCGTTTTCTGATTGTTTCTCGTTACTACTAGAGGAAACGGGGACATCACAAGAGGGAGC
This sequence comes from Eutrigla gurnardus, assembly GCF_963514095.1. NCBI lineage: Eukaryota > Metazoa > Chordata > Actinopteri > Perciformes > Triglidae > Eutrigla > Eutrigla gurnardus. The sequence continues at coordinate 18,382,155 of NC_139916.1, read as the reverse complement.
CTTTTTGTTAACCATTTAAGGAGAACGAAGTAGATCTTTCCCCCCGGTACTGCAAGAGAGGATGGTAAACTTTAAAACTTTTACCTCGTTCGTGGGGAAACTCTCCGCTGTTCCGCTTTTCTCCGGACCGGCTACAACATGACTGCGACTCCGCTCTTCACCAGGGGGCCGAGGGGCGACTTCCAGCCGTCAGCGACGGGATTAATCCGGGTCTTCGATGACAGCTCCTTCACCTCTCCGCGGCCGTCGCTGCGCTCACTGAAGCAGGCAGCACACTGGGGCTCGACTGAGCAGCCTGGCTCGCTGCCACTTCTTCCTCTCGGGCGGCCGCGGTGTTGATAGCTGGGAAATGATGTCCATGTGGTCCTAACCCACCACCAGGGGAATCCGTGCTGTTTTATCACTCCCACGGCGGAGCCTTGATTTTTTTTTTTTTTTTTTTACAACCTATCTGATAGAAACTGTCAAACAACTCTACATTGTTTCAGGTTTTGTCTGAACAATAACTTGAATCGTGTTTCTTTTTCATTTACATTAAAACATCGAGCATGTATTATATTTACAATGCCATATCACACTTTTCAATGTATTTATTTTTAATAGAAATAAACAGACATGCACTCCGGGCAGGAAAGAGTTACACTGTAGACAGCTGACTGACCACGTGACTTGGAGACTAGGAAGTGAAAGAACAGCAATACAACATGAGCAGATCTTGAGCCGTGTCCTGCCACAATGGTGCGTTGTTTTGCTTTGTTATTCGTCTTCGTTTGCGCGGACAAAGTGTTGTGTATTCAGGGTTCTCGGTCGGAGCAGGCTGCCCCGCAGGCAGCAGTCGGCTGCGGCTGTGGGAACCCGAAGAGAGCCGCTGCTGTGGAGCCCGTGGAGGACAGGACAGCTTCTGAGAACCCAGCAGACAAATACTCAAGAGCCGCTAATTGGAGTCCGTCTGAGGCCCAGGGAGATGAGGAGAAGTTACAGAGTCAAGTAAGACATCACTGCCGTCCTTTATTTTATTTTTTTTACTTTTATTGGACAGTTCACAGCAGAGAAACCATGCAACAAGACGTGTGCTGCTCCTGCTGACTTTTGCTCAAAGGTCCACCAGGGAATCCTGAAGTGTTATCCATTATTAAACCCTTAACTTAAATATGTGGTACATAGATGGATGAACACATCCTTCCAGAGCAAACAAACGTTCATCTTTTTCATAAGGATGATCTGAATTCCTGAAATGTTGACATCTTCTACATAAGGAGCTCTCAATACAAGTCCCTGTTTTCATTAGTCTGGCAGCCAGGTTGATGTATCATTCTTCCCATTAAATAAGGCCTTAAACAAGATACTGAGAGAGTCTCAGCGACTGCAAAATTTTGCAAAATTTGAGACTTTAGTAGACTGATGAGCCTTCATTTCCTGCCGATGACTCTCCAACAGTTGTTTTAAATAACTATAGTTTCAGAAAGATTGAGGCTGTATGACTGTGGCATATTGTGGTTCATGTGAGTAAAAGTACGAGTTATATTTCATTGTTAGCGATGCATTACTCTGCTGGGTCTGAGGATTGGACAATGTGCGTCAAGCACCACAAATGACATTGTTGTTGCTGGAAACCTGAAAACACACTGAACCTGAACTCAGTCAACAATGACTTCTGGCTCCTTCTACTCTACTGCTGTTAGCCACTGTCCACGTAATAACGTATTATTGTATACTTATCAGGTATGCTGAATGATAACGAGCATTTTAATGCCATACAGAACATTATGTTGAAAGAGCATAAACTGTAATATTAGCATCAATAGAAAAAGACGGCCACCGCACACTGATAAGACTCTGCTGATATACTTTTATTATGAACAACGCGTTTCGCTTTCAGCGTCATCGTCGTTGTAATATTAGCATGTTAGCATCTGCGCAACAACACATGTAACTGTTAGCTTAGTAGCCCGATTGACATTGGCACGCTAGTGAACTCCGTTGTTATAAGCGTCCCCTCACTCAAGTTTTATTTCAAACGATTTACCACGAACACAAAAACAATCTAACATATGACGCTAACTGTTCTTTCGTTTATCTGACTTTAGCTCAAGCCTTAGCTAGCTAGCTAGCGGAATTCCTAATCACAGAAGCTACAACCCTCGTTTTCAGCTATGATCAATTTCACCGAATCTGCATTTTACGGCCACGAAGTAAGGCTTTAGCCAAGTGTGCTACTATTATTAGTCGTATTACCAGAGTTGTGTTTATTATCTGATTAATGTTACCTGTTCCATATAGGAAAACCAGCGTAGAAACGCTATGTCACGTGCACACTTGAACTCACGCACCACGTCTTCTTCTACGCTACTGGCGTTAGCTGTTGATGACGTATTGCATAGCCTGAGAGCGCCCTCTGCTGACGTTGCCATCAGCAAGGAATACCACACAATGCAGTAACATGTAACGAGCCACCTGTCAATCTGATATTGGGCTATATAAATGGCATAATAAAGATCTCCTGCTTTAAGGTGTGTTTTTGTTATACAATACATTTAATCATTGTGTTTTATTTATTAATGTGTGTACCTTCTATTGCCTTTCATATAATTTTACAACTTTATACCTTTGACCGGCCTTTTATTTGAATTTATGGACATACTGTGCCTATTGGTCTGATTATTCCCCAGTCTATCTTTGCACTCAGAATAGATTCGATTTACAGCCTTTTTAAAGTCTTGTAATCCTTGTAAATCTGTAACCTTCTTCAAATTTAAGAGATTCCAGAACCACATGTCTGCTTGTGAAAAGGTTTATTTGGTGCCTACAGATGGTGCTGATTCCTGGAGGAGAGTTCTTGATGGGAACGAACAACCCAAGTATCCCTGCAGATGGTGAGGGCCCTCAGAGGCTGGTGCATGTGGACTCCTTCTACATGGACATCCAGGAAGTCACTAATAAACAATTCCAGAGCTTCGTCAATGGAACAGCATACATTAGTGAGGTGTGTATCTAAAGATTAAAACCAAAGGCTGTATTTTTTAATTAATCAGAAATTAAATTAATCAACCAATCAGTAAGTAAGTATGTAAGCAAATCTTTGGCAGTGGTCATTTTCATTTTAAGTGGTTAATAGGTGTCATCTTGCTCATAACATTTTTATTGTTTTCCTTTAAGGCAGAAAAATTTGGAGACTCATTTGTGTTCGAGGGGATTTTGAGTGAGAGTGTGAAAAACCAAATCACCCAAGCAGTAAGTATAATTATTCAACTGTGGAAGTAGCTCTTCAACTCACTTTTTCTCACGCTGCACCAGCATAAAGCATTGTTAGTGCCATGATTAACGGAGCCCTGTAAAAATACTTCAGTATAAGATTTAAATATGTGAAGTATTGCTACTTCACGCCTCCTGTAAGAATTGTTAGACAGAATTTTCTCTTTTGCTACATGAAGAAAAGAGGAAATATACTGCATTTCACAATAATGATGAAGCAAGGAGAGTAATAGAGAGTGCGTAGTCATTATAAGGTATTTATCTAATAAACAGATTCATAATGCTTCCTGCCAACTATAAAATATCCCTAGAGTAGTAGAGGATATCCAGTTTTTCATCAGGCCGTGGTTAAATGGCATGCGAGCCATGAGGGAAAGATGATATTGCATGTTCAACATTATGTAAAATAAAATGTTATTTGATGCTATTATTGATAATATTTTGATGTCCCTCCAACCATGACGTATTAATACATTTCAAGTAATATATGTGCACTAAGCTTTATTTTGAAAACCTGCCAGCCTGTGGGCGCACAAATTTTAGGCTTGAGATAGACATGGAGCCAAACACTACTGTTATGTCTTAAAAGTATTCACAGATTGGGAGTTGGAGGCCCGAGGACAGAGGCCTCTCACAGATGAAAGCCAGGGAATTTACTGCTTCATCTCAGCTGTCATTGGTGGCCTGATCATGTGGCTGAGGAGATGCCGTGTACCCATTAGTGTGGCAATACTGGAAACCATTAGAACTTCCATTGCTATTCTGTACCCTAAAGACACTGTTAGATGAGCCCTGGAGTGAGTAAGTGAGAATAAATGGAATGAAGAGTATGAAAGGAGCATACTATCAGTATGTCACCGTCACCAACGTCGCTTTGTTATCAGGTGGCTGCTGCCCCCTGGTGGCTTCCAGTCAAAGGGGCCAACTGGAGACACCCTGATGGACCAGACTCCAACATCACAGACAGGTAGAAAGACACTCTGCATATACGAGAAATCCTCAAATACCAGATATGATCATTATTAGTAGTAGAAGTAGTATTATAGTTATAGTTATACTAATTACTCGCACCCATATCCATCAAACTCACTGCAGTCAACTAGCAGACAAAAACTACGAAACTAAATAAGCCAAACTACCACTTAACCACTAGCTGATTGGCTGCTGACATGCTCGTACACATGTGGTCCGATGAAAGTGAGGGGGCTGCTGTGCCAGAACTCCATGCAACATTTGCCTGTGAAACAATGGGTTTTTGGCATTTAAAAGACACTATGTTTGAACGAAACCTGATTAGTCTAAAAACTAAAAACAGCATTTGTACACAAAACAAACATTGTCGATTTTCTTCTCCATCACTTACACTGGAATGGCGGTAACAAGGGATCTCTTTACAACCCGCGTGACGAGTAGGAACTATTAAAACCATTCAAACATCGATTTGAAAGCTAATTCTCACCTCCCATTTTTATTTTACTATGCCAGTTTATGTTGGCAAAACAAACCCATAAACCAAATACAAGTAGTGATTCACTTTAAACCTGTTTCTTGTAGGCTCAACCACCCTGTTCTACATGTGTCCTGGGCGGATGCAGTCGCCTACTGCTCCTGGGCCAACGGGAGACTTCCTACAGAGGCTGAATGGGAGTACGCCTGCAGGGGCGGCCTCAAAGACAGGTACAAGACAGTATGTTATGTGACATAAAATACGTTCTGTGGTTCTCATGCAGTGTCCCATTTAAATTGCCTGATATACTGCCCCTGCATGTAGACTTTACCCATGGGGAAACAAGTTGAACCCGAAAGGGCAACACTACGCCAACCTCTGGCAGGGAGATTTCCCCAACCATAACTCTGCAGAGGATGGATACATCAAAACCTCACCGGTAAGAAAGGGGAAGATGGAGATATGCCGCCGTTATGGGTGTGTTAAAGGTGCATCATCATTCAGGTTAGGGAGGATTTGGGTGATTGTGTTCATGAGTCATTGTCACAGAACTGGAAACTGAGCCAGATTCTACAGGAAATGAAAGGTGCTGGAGATAAGAGCTCATTTCAGGAGCTGATGAAGTCACACCAGCAGTTCACAGCTTCCAGAGATCAGATGAATAACCATTAGATGATATTAATCCAATCTCTTGCTTTACAGGAGGAGCTGTAAAGCCTGATTTGGAGGTATCAATCATAAATGTCAGATTCAGATTCTTTAAGGGTCTGAGCTGCTGAAGGAAAGTGCACCTTTCTGATCCCACTTGCCTTAAAGGCAGGGATGTTAGTGCCTCACTGATTGTATGAACACACATTTAAGCAGCTTGGCATGTTGGGCAATAGAAAAAACAACATAGAAAAACGGCAGTATTGGTAAATCCAGAGTGAACACTGAATGATCTGTAATGTATGTCAGTTCTTGGAAGGGTCACATACTCATTCTGTCAAACATACAAATACAGGTGATGTCCTTTCCTCCAAATACTTTCGGTCTGTATGACATGGTGGGAAATGCATGGGAATGGACCTCAGACTGGTGGACTGTCCATCACACCACAGACCAACAACACAACCCAGTAAGAATACAGCACCTCCAAGCTTCCAAATGTTCTAGGTTTAGTTTTTGGCCTGATATCTAATAATGTCTCTCTCTTTCAGACGGGTCCTCCGTCAGGCAAAGACAAGGTGAAGAAGGGCGGCTCATACATGTGCCACAAGGTAAAGAAGACCATCACTTTTATGCTTATTGTGCTTTATACCTAAATCAAGTTCAATGTTGTTTGTTTTGGATTTAAGAAACTTGAAAATGGTGAAATGGAGAAGACAAGAACTCGCATTAACACACATATGGTACATTTACTTTATCTGCCACCCACTGTGGGTGTCATTCCAGTTTGCTTAGCTCCAGCATTGGTTGCCATGGGAATGTGACTAATTGCATGCAAAATAAGTCCTAAGCACAAAGGTCTGGTTTGTTTCATATGAATAAACCATGTGAGGGAGGAGAGGACAAGAGTCCAACATGCTTAATGAATGTGCACCCTAACAGGCTCGGGGCAGAAATCAGAAAAAAAGTGGTGGCTTAACTAAAATGGTCGCTGTGTGATTGTCTTTGTCTCTGTTTTTGTAAAAAAAAATAAAAAAAAATACTGTAACAAAGCAGTTTCCATTGCTGAGAAGATGAATTTGAGAGTGAATTTCTCTGTTTCCGTTCTCCTTCCCCAGTCTTACTGTTACAGATACCGATGTGCAGCCCGTAGCCAGAACACTCCGGACAGCGCCGCCTCTAACCTCGGTTTCCGCTGTGTCTCTCAGGGCCAACGATGACCTGACCTGCTCGTCTCAAACGCAGGGTCCATGAATTAAAGATGCTCTCTACCCCAGCGTTGGTTGTAGAGCAAACCAATGAAGGGAATTTCATAAAGGCATTGATGTGGAGTTGCAATTGTCTTTCATTCCAGCAAATATTCAAATAAATGTAACATTGTGATGCTTTTTTCCATAAGAAATTCATAGAAATGTCTATGTTGTTCCTGTTCTATTTATGAGCACATCATGTGGAGAGAGCACTGAATAGCTCGAGTCGCTGTGGCTGCACTGGGTCAAAGAACGTCTCAGTGGCAAAGATCAGCGCCGTCTTGTAAATGTCAAAATCATCTTTGCAAGTAATTGTACAGGTTGTCATTATCAGCAAATAAGGCTGACTGAGATACAAGACTAAATGTCTTATGTATACTAAACAGATTAATAAAATTAATCTGGAAGATTTTTGTAAAGTTTTGTAATAAAGTTTTTTGCAATCACTGATAATTCTGATGGGATCCTAAACGATTTCATTTGATTTCCTCTTTGTGTGTATTTTTGTGTTCTTATAAGACGTTAATGATTTCCTTCCTTCTAGGTGCGTCTATGACAACCATATAAAGCAGGTTTAGTTTGTAGTTGTAGCATCCAGCAGAGGGCAGTACATACCCAAATATATATCTGTCTCAAGAGTGTGTACAGTACTGTTTCATATCCATCCTGAGAAGTTAAGCTACACACTATCAGCTGTGTCTGTAAGGATGGTGTCAGGTTAGTACACACTGCTGGTTCGGGTTTGGACTGAGATGGGTTTAGGTTCTCCTTAGACACGCGCTTAATACTCCAACCTTGAGCAGTGAGTGCCTGCCTGAACTAAAAGGATAAACCACAACAAATGTCTGCAAAAGAACCCAAAAGTATTTATTGTCACTTCTTCAGCATACAGATTCAATGTGAAAATAACAAACTAAGCAATTAGCGAGAGAGAGAAAAGTCTAGCAAAATAAGTGAGTAAACAGGGAAAGGATCAAAAAAGTTTCTAGTGCACTCTATTAAAAAGACTCAAAATGTTTGAACAAACATTTGTATTTCTAGCATTAACATCACATTTATCAGCAAACTACAAACTCCTAGTCTCTTGCAATTTAAATCAGAAAGTTCAAAGGTATAGTTGATACAACATTACTGCACAATTGCTAACATTCAGTAGACAGTTTAACAAGTCTAACCCCCACTGTCAGCTTTTAACCGAAGTTCATACAAACTCCATGATCTATCAGTGCACAACAAGATAACCTGTTTTACAAAACAGAGAAAGAAACACTGATTTCTACTAAATGCTGCCAGAAGACCACCAGCCCCTGCTGCTGTAATATTAACCCAAAATTAAGTCAAAAATGTACCACAGAAACAAGAGCATAGCAACTAAGATAACCTGGAGGCTAAATACAGCTGCCATCATAGGGAGTCCAAAACAATGAAGTGATGGAAACAAAGGCGATACGCTATACTAATACAAATCCTGTCCTTTATCACTCTGCTGCTTATTAGCAAAGCTGAGAATACAAAAAAAACATTTGCAACTTTATTCTGCTTTTGCACAAAAATGGCAAAAGTGTGTCTTTTTGTGCTGCTGGGCGAGGCAGCCGGGCCTCCTCGCTGAGTCCTCACCACATGTAATAACTACGCGTGGTGTCGACAGGAGAGGGTTTCCCCTCCGCGCTGCCGTCTTTGTCCTTCTCTCCGTCGGCCTCCCACAGGTTGATGAGAGGGGGGTACAGCTCATTCAGGGGGATGGAGGACGTCTTCAGCATGTACTTCTTCAGAGAGTGATGGTAGTTTTTTCTCTTCCATCGGCGGGCGATGTAGATGCCCACAGTGGCCAGGCTGAGAAAGGCCAGCATGGTCGCCATGACGGCCAGCACGGCCGCACTCGGGTGCTGGTCGGTCAGGTCCAGGGCGAAGGCGGCGCCGCGCGTCGTCACGTTGACACACGACTTGTGCGTCTGCAAGTGGACGTTGGAGACCGTGAGGCACACCTCGTACTCGGTGGCAGGCTGGAGGTGCGTCAGGTTGTACTCGTGGACGTCGACGGGGACGCGGGCCGTGTAGGTGATGTGCGGGTTGTCGATCTTCATGGTGGCCGAGGCCCACTTCAGGTTGGAGGACATGACGTTGGAGTTGACTTTCCAGGAGACCAGGATGGAGTGCGACTCGGTCTGCTTGACGTAGATTTTCATCACCTCTGTGCTTCCGAGCAGGGTGCCGTTTACACGGATGGTGGCGACCCGCGTGTCAGCCCCTTCTGTGTTCTGGGCCACACAGGTGTAAAGACCGGAATCCTCCACCTGGACATGAGACAGCCGCAGGGTCCCCTCGTTGTTCAAATGGTACCGCTCGGACACAGTGTCCATTGTGATTTTGGACCCAAGAGGAGTCACCCAGTAGATCTCGGGGTCTGGCTCGGCCATGGCCCTGCAGTCGAGGCTGACGCTCATGCCCAACTCGAGGTTCAAGTGGCTGGGGAAGGTGTTGCGGGATATGAGGGGCAGGCATTGCTCCGGGGACTCCAGCAGCCGTAGCTCTCGGACTCGCTGGCCTCGGAGTTCTGGCGGGGAGGTGCAGAGCATGGCGAGGGGCTCCATGAAGCGCACGGTGGTCCTGTTGGAGCTCATCCATTGAATTACGCAATCGCAACGCAGTGGGTTGCTATGCAGACTGATCTCCCGCAGATTAGGCAACGCCTCCACGGTGTGCTGGTAAAGAGCAGTGAGGGCATTGTTGTTGAGCATCAGGCTCTCCAAAGAGGACATATCCCTAAAGGCCAACCTGTGCACATAAGACAGCTTAGGGTTGTTGGTGGCCTCCAGCTTTGTCAGTTCCGGCAGGTTGTCCAGAGCAAAGCGGTCAATTGACATCAACTCCATCATATTGTTGATGCCCAGCTCCTTCAGGCGTAACATGTTCCTGAAATCTCCTTCTTGGATTTTGTGAACCGGATTCTTGTTTAAATCCAAGAATTTGAGGTTGGGAACTTTTTGAAGGGCCAGCTGAGGGATTCTGACCAGTTTGTTGTCATAGAACGAAATACTTTCAAGACTATCCAAACCCACAAAAGCATTCGCTGGAACGTCAATGAGGTCCATGCCAGCCAGGACCAGACTCCGGAGGCTCCCTAGGGGCTTAAAGTTCATGTCTAGGAGGCCAATAACTGGATTCTCCCCGATCATAAGTATCTCGAGGTTGGGTGTTTCTTCAAACCAGCGGCTGTCTATGACATGGAGCCTGTTGGAGTTCAGATGGAGGCGCAGCAGGCTAAGCAGGCCTGCAAACGCCCGAGGGGAGATGGAGTTTATCTGGTTGTGGTTGATGTAGAGCTCCTGTAGATTGGAGAGGTTCCCCAGGCAGTGGTCTGGCAGTTGGCTGATCTGGTTCTCCTCCAGATGTAAGGTGGTCAGGTGGTTCATGCTTTTGAGGCCCACGGCTTCCACGGTGCTGAAGTTGTTCTGGGACAGATCCAACTCTGTCAGGTTGAACAGTGCCTCCAACTCTCCCCTGGTGCGGGAGATGGCGTTACTTTGGAGCAGCAGCACCTGAGTATCGGTGGACAGGTTGGTGGGGATGTGCGTGAGCCTCAAGTCATTGCAGTCCACCGTGGTCGCCTCCTTGTAGGTGGACTGGGGGGTGAACCAAGGGCGGATCTCACATACACACAAGTGTGGACATTCCTTGCCATACGTGGGCACCAGAAAGGAAAGAAACAAGCCCGTGTACAGCCAGAGTTGAGGAGGCCACGACTGCGAGTCGAGCGCCATGTTGCTCTCTCTACTCACACGAAGCTTAGCTGAGAGGCTCGGAGGGAAGGTTCATGAGTCTTCTTCACCGCTAGCTGGGTGCTGTTGGCACTTTCCACCGTTATTTGCAGAAGATCATCTGGTCCTAACTTGACTTTGTGCAGATTTCTTTTTGTCTCTTCTCACTTCCTCACCGTGAAGTTTGAGCCTAGAAAAAGACAGAAAGCAAGTGCAATGTTAAAGCCTGCAACACAAGAAACATTTTTGATTCCATAAAATGCAAAGAATTAGATCAACTGTCAGATAGAGAACGTGAGAAAGTAAGAGCGACGTATTTGGTTTCCTTGTAGAGGGTAGTAACAAATGAGGCAAGTGGCAGTTTTCCACAGCGCCACCCCACAGAGGACCATGTCGACGTGTCTAACAGGGCAGAATGCATCCGTCAAATTTGTCTTGTTGCCCTGCTGTCGTGTAGACATTCATTCACTAACTTTTTAATGAGCTCCTCCGCAGTCAGACCCAGTTTGAAAAGAGTTACTTCTGGATCGTGACATAAAATTGAGTGAGACCATGCATGTAAAAAAAACAAACAAACCTGACTTAACCATCATGCCGTTTCAAAGATAGTCTGGCTATTCCATTGCCAAAAATGTCCATTTATTTCCCTTAGAACACTCTTGTACGAGCAGAGAGGGAAGCACTGTTCCAAGATGATATGGTTGATATTAGCTCTGCTTCCCTGGCGTGTTGCGTATCTGTCTCCTCGGAGATTACAAACATGTTCTGCTCTCTGTGCTGGGTAGATTATCTCCATACCAGCTTGGTACCAGTGATCCTCTTGATTGAGTGTGTGGGGTGGGCACAGCCTGCAGCTCTGGCTGTGAGCCCATTACACAACAGGCTTAATAAACAGGGAGCGTGTGCTCTTCACTGTTAATCACTCACTACTTATGATACAGGCCTGTGGGAAGCAGTCACTCACACATGTGAGTGAATTTAGCTTTTTGCTTCTTTTTGAAAAGCAAGTGCTGAGATTTGGTCCAAGTGAGACAAGTAGAGAGAGATCGGAGGGAGCTGACAGGCTGCGACCCCAAAGGAATAGTAATTTTTTACTCTTTCGCTTTCATTTGTCGATTTCATGACACCAACTGCCAGAAATTTCTGTAGGGATGACAGGCCCAGACTCGGTTATCACGAGCAGATATGGTGTCATGAGGGGGTGAAGAAGAACTCACCAGTTTCTTAAAATGTATCCAACATTTTAAACTTGCAAACAACTTTGTTTAACAACCAAAGTTGTTTAACATACATGGAAGTGTGTGCGCGATGAGCGAGCTGTCAAAAGTTGCAATTATTATAAATAAACCCCCAAAAGGAATAAACAGCTTGTAGTAGTTTACATTAGCAAGAGAGAGAGAGAGAGAGAGAGAGAGAGAGAGAAGAGAGAGAGAGAGAGAGAGAGAGAGAGAGAGAGAGAGAGAGAGAGAGAGAGAGAGTGTCAGCTTCAAGCCTGACTCCCACTCATGAAAACTCATAATTATCCTCAGAAGTATACCGAGGTTAAGCATCCAAAATGTGTGCTACGGAGATAGTTGGATGTACTTTCACATCAAAACTGACAAGTTCCTCCAGTATGAACATAAAACAGACACAGATTGTTTTCCCCTCCCTTTCATGTGCTGCCACCTTGCGATGTGTCAACACCCTCTCCATTTTTTCCTCCGCATTTGCCTTTTCAAACAGCAGAAAAGCAGCTCGGCAGATACAAAATGGAGCACTACGCTGCGCAGAACAACAACGTCATGAGAAACGTTCAAAAGCAAATGCAGCAGAAGGTTTAAGCATTTGTTTTTGAGTAAGGAACACATGTGGCGCCTGGTATCAGGTATCCGGTCCCTACAATGACCCGGTCACACTGATCTAACTGATTCTCCTCTGTGACTGAAGTGTGGCAGCGGGGACCTGCACCTTCTCTCTGCTCTATTCATAGATCCCAACATGCTGAACATGTGGCTCCTCCTTCTTGCTTTTTATCATCCATCATTCAGATTCTCAAATAATCCATTCAAATGTGTTTCAATTAAACTACAATGTGCCGTGCCGTGCAACGTCGAGATGAACTCGGTAGATGCGCTTGTCCGTCCTCTCTCTTCCTCCACGCGTCGCGCCGCTCTGGTGTTTAATCGGAGGAGACAGGCGGAGTAATCGCTGCTTTCATGCTGAGCCCATAAAACTCAGACACCTGGCACCAGGTTTCTGGCAGACTGGCAGCACTATGGGGGTCTGCATCCGTTCCCACCTATCTCTCTCTGTGTGTGTATGCCTCGACCTTATTGACCCGAGGAAGCTCTGCCGAGCACATATGCCCTTTTCCACTGATGGCCTTCTTCATAATCGCTGCGGTACACAAATGTATACTTACAAGCAATTGCCGTTGGTCGCACACCAGCTCTGCTGAAGTGGTTAACTATTGTGTTTAACTCACAAAAGGTCTGACATTTTTTAGACCAATTGCTCCTTGAATTCTTGAAGAGAATTGATTGAAGTTAACACATGCACCTTTGCTATAACCTTTAAAATGCTTCAGATTCACACAGATGAGTAGCGTGCATGTGTTTTAAATGGTAAGGTGAAGATGAATGTATTTGGGAAGTAGCAAGCTAGGACTGGATGAATGAGACTGTAATTATACTGCATTGAGCTGTGTGAGACTCTGCAAAGGAATGTTTTTATATAGTTTGGCTGTTCATTTACTCCAATTCATCAATACTTTTCTGTTTATTATGGTTTCCTGCAGAGGCAGGTGAGAAAAATAAAGTTTCCTTCAAGAATTCAAAGTAACACTGGGTGAGAAATTGACAAACAAATCAGTTTCCTTTCTACAGTAACGTTTTGCTAACTAAATACATGATCCCTCACCGGTTTCCCACCTGTTGGCTCTCCATAGCCTATACGTTACATCTACATTACACTTAATTTACTTTGTGCAGCTTTCATGCAGACAGCATACGGCACACGTCATCCTGCACAGCATCTATAGATCTAAATCATCACACGTCAACGCATTTCCACATTCTGTTCCCATCAGACCATACCCTGTGCTGCCATGGTAAAGAGGGGATTCGGGTTTAGTTTGTTTTAGTTGTTCTTTTGTATTAGTTGTAGTTGACTTCCATCTTGTTTTCCCATTGCGTGTTATTTGGTTTGGTATATACTGTTCAATCGTGTCTAAGTATTTTAGGTCACAGTGTTCAGTTAACACCTTGTTTTGTTGCTTTCTTGTTGAGTAAAGTTCTATTTTGTTGACCTCTTTTATTGGGCTAGATATTAAGCTCTTTGGGGTAAAAAAAAAAAAATGTTTTTCTTTTTTTGTTGTTCTCCTCATTGCCTCACTGCTTGGTCCCTGACAAGTGGATATAAAAATGTGTGTGTGTGTGTGTGTGTGTGTGTGTGCGCGCTGGAAGAGCTACATTTTCTAGATCAAATGAAACGAAAGATGAATGTCATATGGACTGAGAGTGGGAAACTGATTAATTCATGCATTAGCACCCACTAGTAGCACCCATCTAACTATCAGAGCACACACTAATGCGTGTATCATCATTACTGACTTGACGCAATCTCAAAACACCAGTTTGATTGATGTTCTACAAAATATTTTATCATCACGTCTTTACAAATACTATGATTTTTGTTTCTGCACTCTTTTACAAAATGCAAATGCTATGAATTATGAGTAGAAATAGTCAACTTTGAACGCTTCAAAGGGCTACGATCAATCAAACCTGAAATCCACAGGGTCAAGGTTAGCTAACATCATGTTGTACAGAATCACTTTGACACCTTTCTGAACTCCCGATCTCTGGGATGCGACAGAGATTAAGACTGAGATTAATTCTCTCAAAGCAAGCAGTTGTGTGCCAGAACATATGTCCTTGAAATCTCTTGGCAGAGAGCAAAGACACTGTAAGGAGAAGGGATGCACTATAGCACCAATACCAGCATTGGCTATCAGGCTGATACTGACTCACAGGTATATGGTCCCATCTATTCAGTTCCATTATGTATACATACATTATATACTGGCATTTAATGTGTTGCTGGGTTAAACAGGTTTACACTTGAATAGTTTTTTTACAAAGTTGCTGATGCACAATTAATTATTTAAATGATAATTAAGTCAATTAATTTATATCTATTTATTTATTTGTCACATTTAGTTTTACAAAGTTAGAATAATCCCAGTTACTGTCACACAGTGAGGCAAACAGTTTATTAATTAAACATCCGTATTGGGATTGAAAAAGTCGGCTTGGTGCATCCCTACTAAGGAGCATGATTTAAAATACACATGTACATATGTCTCCATACCGCACCTCCACAATCATACGCAGACCACTGGTAGGAGGCAGAAAAATCCCTCAACACTTTGGGATTATCAAGTTGACTGTCTGAATTGATGCCTTCAGCAGGAAGGATTTACTCTCTTTGCTCATCCAATCCTGATAAGGTTTAAATCTAAGCACACATTAAACTTTAAAAACACAAACACACGCGTGGTCTACAAACCCACAAACACACACGTGGTCTACAAACACACACGTGGTCTACAAACACACAAATACACACGTGGTCTACAAACACACACGTGGTCTACAAACACACAAATACACACGTGGTCTACAAACACACACGTGGTCTACAAACACACAAATACACACGTGGTCTACAAATACACACGTGGTCTACAAACACACACGTGGTCTACAAACACACAAATACACACGTGGTCTACAAACACACACAAGGTCTACAAACACACGCGTGGTCTACAAACACACAAACACACGCATTGTCTACAAACACACACGTGGTCTGCAAACACAAATACATGCATGGTCTACAAACACACACATGGTCTACAAACACACACGTGGTCTACAAACACACATAAACACACACGTCATCTACAGACACACACGTCGTCTACAAACACACACAAACACACATGTCATCTACAAACACACACGTCGTCTACAAACACACACGTCATCTACAAACACACACGTCGTCTACAAACACACACGTCACCTACAAACACACACAAACACACACGTCGTCTACAAACACACACGTCGTCTACAAACACACACGTCGTCTACAAACACACACGTCACCTACAAACACACACAAACACACACGTCGTCTACAAACACACACGTCGTCTACAAACACACACGTCGTCTACAAATACACACGTCGCCTACAAACACACACAAACACACACGTCGTCTACAAACACACACGTCATCTACAAACACACACAAACACACACCTCGTCTACAAACAAACACCTACAGCAGCTGATATTTCCACGGAGGATCACTGGCCCTGAGGTTCAAAGCGAGACAGCGAGATGTAATTGTGGGACATAATGAGCTTTGTCGTCTTCATGCTAAGGCCTCATAAATCCAGTTATAGGACAGGATCTCTCGACAATACGGGGAGCAATGAAGATAATCAGCGTCACTGAGGAAACAGACCTGCAGAGCGGTCGGATGCAGGAGCGTCTCTCACTAGACTCCTTGCTTTGAAGGACTTGTTAAAATGATGCATCTTAGGTTGGTTTGAAGATAATTCCTTGAACTTGATCGTGAGTTTAGATTCAATGCTAACGCTGCTATGTTCCCCTGGTGCATCCAGGAAGGCATAATTTTTCATGGGGGGGAACTGCTTTGACCCACTCGATTCCCGAGGCCCTGCACCGGGTGCAAAATGTAAGCAGTGTTTCTGAATCGGCAGCCACACAACAGGCTCACAGACATGCCATCGCCATAGCAACGGCTATGCCACCGGCATGTCTGTTTCATAACCAAATGAGAAAAGCTATTAGTGCCACAAAGGAACATGTCAGCAAGAACTCCGACTGGTACAAGAGGGCGACGGCAGCACCAAACCACGAAACAACAATGAGCATAAACATATCACGCACACATGCACGCCATAATAAAACATATTTCTGGATTTCTACACTGAAGCCACAGTATTTTCTAGACAATCAGTTTCAGCCCAGCGATCACGTGGTGCTGGGAAGCTGAGTGGTGCTGCCTGATGTTTTCTCCATGTGCTCACTGCGCTGGCCTGCCTGAGAGACAGCCATTAGTATGCAAGCGTCTCACTTCACATCACACAGGGCTTCAGCGCAGCTGCTGATGGCAGAGGTGTAGAGCCGAGGAGGAGTAGGATGTATGTCCACTCAGTCAGAGAGATGAGAGTAAGTGAGAAGGGAGAGCTCTGCTTCCTTCAATTGGAAGGCCTCAGGAGGAAACTGCTGAACTAAGAACACACCTGAGCTAAAGGGCCAAGGAGAAAATCCAATATCCCATATGGAATTAAAAGAAAGTATGCTGCATACTTTAACAGTGTTTCTTTAGACCGCATTCATCTTAAAAAGTAACAGCGTCCCAAATTGTCTCTGTATTTCTATTTACTGCAGATCCATATGGCTTTATTTCCCAGTGGAGCTCAGATGGATCTTGACACAATTTTTCTTCACTGGCGCTGAATGGTTTCTCTCTCCTTGAGGCCTCACCCCCACCCTCCCCCTCCACTTCATCTATCCTTACAGTTGCAATGTCAGTGAAAAGCCAATTTGTTGTCATTGAAGCATCGATCAATCACACTGACAGAGCATAAGTCTGTGATCTCAGGGGAATTCCTGTTTGAAAAAGTGCAGAGGTCAAGGAAGCTTAACTTGCACAGTTGAAATTTGCATTTAAACAAAAGAAAAAGACAAAAAGTGTCATTAATAAAGTGTTTTAAACACACATCTCTTCATGCAATTTAGACACATCACCAGTGACGTAAGTGTCATTAATTTAATCAATTTTTTAAAATTAGATTTCATAACGGGCTTGTGGATCCAAAAGATGTTCAAAAGAGTTGTGTGCCCTTTTTACGGAGAATAAAAGTTCCTTTTGAGTTAATCGCTAAAAACAAAGGATGACAAAACAGCTGACTCAGTCATAACATCTTGATGACACCTTACAACAGCTGACTCAGTCATAACATCTTGATGATACCTTACAATGGCCCCTCATGCTTCCACATTCCCCTTCAGCTCACGCTCACAAAAGGGAGAAGGTCAAGCTGTTGCACCCTTGTCTCCGCTGCTGTGGGAAACGCACCGGCACCGACTCATGCTGCAGCGTTGCCCTTATGGCTCACAATGGCTCCTACCCAAACACATGCAGACACACCAAGACGTGTCTTTGTTTCGTCAGGTTCTCACACTCCTCATTGCCAGCTGAGGAGATTGCATCACGGTGCATTGTGAGCGTGGGGGGAAGGTGCCGCGACCTCCTATACTCCCACATCATTGGCTCACTGGGTGACATCTGGATCAATTGTCTGCTTTTACTCCCAAGAAAAAGTAGGTGTTGTTGTGGTTGCTGGAAAACAAGCGTGCAGATCATGCACCGCATAATGTTGGTCCTGATCAAACTGAAGGGGAGTTCTTTGTGGTGTACGCGTTCTCAGTAACAGGTGCTGCAACAACAGTCTACTTGACAAAGGTGACCCTTTCAATACTTTGGAGTAGAAGCTGCAGGTTGTATTTCTTTGTCCTCTGTGTCAGACATCTGCCAGTTTCCTCACTCCTCGGCATGCAAAGCCCATTGCTGCTACTCAGCTGTTTCAGCAGCTCTCAGCTACTGGTGAAATGTCAGGACTCCTGGCAAGACCTCAGCTGTAATAATGAGCCTGTTGGAGACTAACAGTTCACATCGATGCTTGGCTTCGTGGCTGAAGTTCAAGCAGAGAATCTATGAAAATGAAATAAGCAATGCACAGAAAGATTCACACTAATCAACACTATTGACTGCAGAGCACGTTCCTTTGCAAATGTAATACTGCTATACATCCTGTCGACACAACTGACCCGAAGCACACACACACACACACACACACACTGCAGATACACGCCGAGAACACGTCGATACATACGCACAACTTTTAGGATCTATTTTTTTTTCCGTCTAAATGAAATCTTTGTTCGTGCAAACTCAAATACGAGCGCTCCTCTCTGCGACGGTAACACGCTGCACGAGGACCCGCGGGGGGGGGGGGGGGGGGGGGGGATTGAGAGAGAGACAGAGAGAGACAGAGAGAGAGAGAGAGAGAGAGAGAGAGAGAGAGCACGTTATTTTGTTTCATTTAATCTTCGTTGATCAGTGCATTTCTTAAAACATAAAAAACCATTTGCGAAATTCAACCCTTGGATCGCTACGATCCTTTCCACCGAGCAGAAAATTAAATAAACCATGTGTATATACATATACATATATATATATATATATATATATATATATATATATATATATATATATATATATATATATATATATATATATATATATAAATAATTTATTTCTATCACAATGTCGGCACATGCATGAAATAAACACGTTGCTCTCACCTCCGAAGCGCCGTATCCTCTCCCTCCTGCAGGCTGCTGTGTCTGACCCATGCAGCATCCGCAGCTCCGGGATGATGCGCGTGCGTTTGCAGATTAATACTCTCGAATAGAAACTCTCAGCTTTATTAACGAGACCGACTGTGATCACCCACCGCCCGTTGCTTTTAATATCTGCTCTGATCCTGCAGCGCCGGAGACGCGGAGAATACTTCAGGAGAGGAAACGCTGCATGCGGCGGCGCGCAGCTCCCAGTGACGAGCAGCTGCCTGGTGCAGGTCAGCTGGACTGAAACGCGTCTGACACACACAGCGGTGCCCAAGCAGGCAACCTCACCATCTGCTCGGTTATCGTCACAAAACCATAGGAACGAAACAAAAAGAAAGTCCCACCCTGCCGGCCACGAGCTGCGAAGTGTGGATTTTACGGCCGAAGTGTTCGAGGGAAGCAATACCTCATTGTTTGAATGTCTCTGTTGTTGACCTCTTCTGTTCTGCTCCTCCTGGAGTTCACGTATCATCAGTTAGGGGGAAAGATTGTTCGAGAGGAGGTGGGTGGATTTGATATGAGTTGTAGCCTATGACTTGCTTATTAATTATTCATAATAATCACATGACATTAAAGTGGATCGGCCCCACTCTCCTTTAACAAACACTTCCACACAGGAGTCAGGTTGGAAGAAAGATAAGTCTTTTCTCTTAGAAGTGTCACTTGTTGGGATTCTTCCTCCTCTTCCTCCTCCTCCATCTGTCTCTAAGGGGAGCAGAGAAAATGACGTTTCATCACTTGCTGTTCGAGCCGCCTTACAGGTTCTTCATCTTTAGCTACAGAGATGATAAGTCAGTGTTCAAACGAGAATTGTCACCTGCAGGTAGTTTATATTGTAATTAAGCAGAGAAGTAAAATTATTTTTAACTGAAGATCAACACGGTTTTTGCCATTTCAGCATTCTTTCCCCTTTTATAAAGGCCTGAGCAGGTTCATCCAAGATGCTCCTGTGTTTGTATGGTTTACAGGCCGAGATTAATCCAGAAAGGACCATTGAAGCTTGACCACATCTATGCAGTCGTCTAAAATGTGTGAAGAGTAAACACACAGCTTAATGTATTTCACATAAACAACCTGCAACCCGTTTGACCCTCATCTGAAAAGTGTTTTTAAATGTTTGCCTACTTTCAGATTCAGGATTAATGCAGACTGAGTGCATGTGGCAAATACAAACACAGTAGTGAAATGTAATTAATTTAGCTGGGAGCCAACTGGAACTTGTTCAAAGACCTTTTATCCAAAAACTGCACTGTGGGAACCTCTCCTATCGCTCTGCCACCACAGAGAGCCCAAAGTTGATGCAGCAGGCACCCTGTGTGTTAGTTGCAACGGGCAAATCATAATTTCCCACCATTAACCTGCAGTGCTTGTGGTGTGGTTGCTATAGCAACAACTCCCTCCCAGGAAAGGCGATGCAGCATATCCACTGGTTTATTAGATCTCTGATCACACAGCTCCCTCCACATGGCCATCTGGGGAAAAAAAAGTCACACAGAAATGTATGCCCCACATTTTACCTTTCCCAAGTCTTCCCATCTCACACACACACACACACACACACACACACACACACACACACACACACACACACACACACACACACACACACACACACACGACAAACACTATCACTCTCAAGAGAAAAGTGACAGTTCCAATTTATTTCAATTTCCTTTTTCCAAACCTAATACCATGTTTGCCATGGTCCAAATCTCTGTGTCTCCCGTCCGTCAGCCCCTGGAAGGTAAACAAATAAGGCATCTGCTGGTGCGTGAAGACAGAAACAGCAAAACCTTACAATATGCAGCCTAACAACAACAACAGCTTCAGAAAATCCCCTCGGAGTTGAATCAGCACCTCCCAGGCTCAACAGAAATTGAACTTACGAGCTTCGGGTTGAATTTATTGCAGGGCTCATATTGCCTGCACCCCCACCCCCCTCCCCTATGGTTTGGATGGAATAAACAAACACGATATAACAGGTTAATTAGTGATCTTTTGATGTGCTGATTGGCAGATTTCTGTTACCTTCGGACACAGCCAGTGTAGCTGTTTGTTTCCCGTCTTTATGCTAAGACGACAGTGGTATCGATCGATTTCCGTCGAAATGTTTATTTATTTTACTGCGCATCTTTCCAATGAGAATCCTTGAACTCGCCTGTATGGTGAAAGTAATGAGGTGTTTAGTATTCATCTAATTAATCTAACACATCCTAAAACATTTATATATTCAGCTGCAGAATAGGAATAGCTGTACAAACAGTGGTGTTTAGAGGGATTTGAGAATGTCTGGAGACGAGATGAGCCATATATTTTGATTAATGACTTATCCAGCATAGTGTACAGTATAATGTTTTTTTTTTTTGCATGGTATGTGTTAACTGTCTCAATCATTTTAAAATGTAAGGCAGTTCTCTTCCACGACTGGCTGTTTACATCCGCTTATACAGCCAAGGGCACGAGGTGAACGTGAGCGGGGAAACGTCTCATCTGGATTGGTCTTAATAGCCACAGAGGTGGCGAGGGCCTGACTTCCGTTACACATGTCACTTTGCATTAGCGTCCACATTAGAGCCTGCCACTCCACAACCAATCACAGCCACTTAACAACAAAATCAACAGATCCCCTTCTAATTGCTCCTGAGCAAAGCAATTTAGCAGCGGCTCTTGAGGATTGACTTTCATTTGGGTTTGTCAAACACGGCCCTTGCTTGATTTGTTTTGGGCCAATCGACATCAAAATAGTGTGAGTGTGTGTGTGTGTGTGTGTGTGTGTGAGTGTCTGTGTGTGTGTGTGTGTGTGTGTGTGTGTGTGTGTGTGTGTGTGTGTGTGTGTGTGTGTGTGTGTGACAGAGAGAGAGAGAGAACTGGAGAGAGAGGTAACTGTTTGTACTCATTTGCTTTATGCAAAAGTTAATTAATAATGATAACTGTTCCGGTCCCGCTCAGAGATAGAACAGAATAGAACAACAGCCTCGTTTAATCAGTTCATCCTAGCCATCGTTCTTATGTCCCCACTCATACATACACTCACACACTCATAGATTAACCAGCAGAGTTTGCTCCTTCCTTTCAGCTCATCCTGACCAGGCCATTCATATTTAATTGACATGTGACATCAGCATCTTTTCCATCACTGATGTAAACTGTTTTGCAAAGGAGTAGAAGAGACCTGCTTTGGGTCATTTTATGAAGGGAGTGTGAAACTACAGATTTCAGACACAGCTGGGAAAACATGAGCAAAACACCATCCAGCTAAATATTCTTCGAGTCATTAAACTATTTTTCCATGCCATCCGTTTCAAAGTATGACACCACAGAGTTACAGATGTCTTTACCGTCTGTGTCTCATCATGATATAATTATCAACATGTTAGGATCATGGAAGCAGGCCGGTTCTCCAGACGCCGAAGCAACGACCGAAGATTCACAGTTAATAATGAAATGTTTGCTTTGCGTTTTGACTGTAGGTCACAACATGTCTCTGAACCTCCTGCTTGGAAGCTGCACAATTATTGAAAATGTTTCTATTCTCATTCTTCAAGAGGACGAGACACACTGCAAGCTTACAGGGAATAATATGAATATTGCATTGTATTATATACTTTACAGTAAGTAGGCTATCAATAATACATTGTATCGCATTAGAGCCGCCTGCAGTATGTGCAGCTGAGGAACAGGTAAAACTGTGTATGTCTATGATAAGTAGGGAACATTTTTTCTTGTCTGCTGTTTTTTTTTTTTTTTTGGTGCTCAAACAGAAAAGAGAGACGTCGGCATCTCTCCCCATCCTCCATCCTCATCCCTCCTTGTTCACGCCTCCCTCTCCTGCACCAGCTGAACAAAGACAACTGCTCTTTGTTAGCTGCATGCTCTGTCTGAGACTCCGAACGTGGCTCTTCAGTCATGCTGGTGGCAGAGATAGTGGTACTGCTACTGATGCGTGTGTGTGTGTGTGTGTGTGTGTGTGTGTGTGTGCAGGGGGCAGCTGAGATAGGGGGAGGAAATAATCCTGAAGATAATGTTAGGCCTTTGCCCACTAGGTTTTCTGTTCAGAGCCTTTTTCAGACACTTGGATGGAGTGGTGAATGTGTGCGGCGCTGAAGCAGCTGTCTCAGTAAAAGCACTTTTCACAGCACCTTTTCTTGTTCAGAACACTTCACCTTTTTGTTCCGCTGCTCTCGGTACTTCAACAAGAAAATATCTCGGATTTTCAAAAGGAGAAAGCGCTGCACTTTTCCTGTCAGGAGGACGAGATGTTTTCAAAGACGCAGTACTCACACACAAACACACACACACACACACACACACATTTTTATTGTTTACCCTCAATACAGCAAAGCACTTCATCCCTGCAGCCTGCCAGTGATGATATTTAAGGGGAAAAATGCCCAGTGGGTACAAGGTTTAGTTTTGAGTTAAATGGCAGCCGGGTCGCTGCACTTGGGAAGAACCAAGGCAGATAAAACACATCGGAGTGATTAGGACCAGGGGGGGAGAGGATTTGCATTAGGAGTTAAAAGTGAGGAGGATGATGGAATTTTGCATCCCTTCTGCCCCACCCATTTTATGGCAGGACTGATGTAAAGGAGGCTGATGAAGTGGTGTATCAGTGTGTTTTCTGAAGGTATTAATCAGGCGAGGAGGGGGGTTGGGTGGCCTCCTTTACTATCTCTATTCTCCAACTTAATATTTCCTTGTCAGCCTGTTTTTCACGTTACATTGAGAACGCTGATAGGCTTTTTGTGCTGGGCTGTATTGCTGGTTTACACTGCGAAGAAAAGGTGTATTGTAATTAATTATCTCTATAACATTATGATAATGTCTGCATAATTACATTTCTATATGTGCATGTCGGTGGGTTAAGATCCGTCAGTGTGTATGTGTGTGTATGAATGTTACAATATACAAGAGCCTCCCTTAGAGGGTAAATCCTGTTAAGGTCACCTGGTGAATGGGATCATTTAGCACCATTTCCCGGCTGGCTAATATCAATAGATGGAGAGTTAAAGAGCGTGAAGGGAGTGGGCGGCTATTAGCTCTTATAAATCACACTGGTTCTAGAGAGAGAGAGCTGGAGATGGAGAGAAAGTAGTGGGTGGGAGTGGAGGGTGTCAAGGAGAGGAAAACTCCAGAGAATTTACCTGAAAGAGTTTTAACTGCAATAATCTGACAAGGAGAGTATTTGATTATGGAAATACCGCCGGAGACACAAGACAAGCTATGAATTATTAGATCAAATTTTAGGCTGATCATCATCATGCAGTTTTTAGTGAAAAAAAACATACATTTTAGTGTAAAAACAGGCTTCAGGATTCCATAAATGTTAAACACTTTGTTAATTCAGACTTAGGGATCCACGTCCTCAGAGCTCCATCAGCTCCAGGACTAATTGCAGATGCAGGATTCAGTGCAGTAATTGGAATGCAATTGGGATTTTCTTTTTTAAAATAGCTTCATTAGGGTTAAATCAATAAAGGCTGCTCTCCAAAGGGACACAGTGAATCAGTGTTGCTCTTCCAAGCCTCATTATATCTGAATAATGACTAAATACATTTGAGTGAACAAACATCATGGCCCTCTGCCTTTTCAACCTCCACATCGCTGATGGCTGGTTCCACAACACCTCCCCCAGTAACGTGTCAAATATATTTCAACTTAAAGTCGTCAGCACATTATAATAATGCTCATACTTTGAAGTGCTCCTGGCAGTCTCTTTCACTGGCGCTATAGGGGGGGCTTAGAGGAATGTTTAATCACGCCTCAAATGATTCTGCCTCACAAGAGCAGATGATGTCGCCCCATATTTTCACATTTTCCAAATACCTCATGACTGATCCCACCTGCCCAGCCCAGTCGTTTCTGCTAAGCACGTGTACGTCGAATGGCACGTTTTTGCATCCGATCAGAATAAGTCACATAGTATAGAGAGCAGCCCTTATTGAAAAGTTACATAACAAGTATAACAAGTAAGGTCAGACGGGAGAGGTGGTAAATGGGTCAAACAAAGACAGGGCTGTCACCCAGGAGAAGCTGTCACCTCTGACCTTGCATTTGTTACATAATGTTGTTGTCCGGGCGATTGTTATTGCATCATTATTTGAACACAAACCATGATTTGTTTTTCTAACCTTAAGTGGTTTCGTTGCCTTGAACCAATCGTTTCCCAACTTTGACCATGTGGTGATGTGCATTTAATCAACATTCATATCCTGTGGTTTGAACAATATATGCCAACATTTCTTCTTTTCTGCAGACTGGGTTGATCGGCCGCGGCTCTGTCACCCCTCTCCCTCCCTCCCAGTGCTGCGGTTCTCGTCGCTCATTACATCTCCACAAACATGACAATTAAATATTAACCAGCTTCTCAGACAAGAAAGGACACACTCTCTGGGACGGTTGCACAGACGGTGGTAGCGGTGGCAACAACAGCCATCTCATTAGAGATGTACGCTCTGGTTTGATTGGAGTCACATGGCATGAATGAGTCTTTTAGGGCCATAGGTTGGCCTTTAAATCCTTGGTTCCTCCGGGGAGCGGAGAAAAGCATATTTAACAGGCAAATGTAGGCTTACATGTTTGACTGAAAAAGCATGTGTTTTTTCCTTGTTCAAAGTGCTCTAATTGGCTCACATTGAGGGGAATTGTTTAAGCACTGCTGAGTGGAGTGAACAGAGGTTGCCGTTAGCCAGCTAGCCGGTTTATGATGACTTTGCTGCTGAGCAACTCCGTGACCAATTAGAGACAGAGCCTGGAGGTCTAATGCTGTGGGGCGTAGAGACGCTGAATGAAAACGGAAGGCATGACGGAGAATATCCTCTCAGACGCTGCAGCGGAGGAATGTGGAGTTCGCATCGGGGTGACGGTATCATTAGATTACTGTGCTATCGCCCACCTCGGGCTGCAGTCGTGGGACGTGTCCGTTCATTTGACCCACAGCCGAAGGCAACGCAGTCACGCCGGGAGCGCTTCTGAGGCCGCTGCAAAGTACGTCTACCGGTGGTGCCACCCTGCCGCCATCATGGAAATGAAGCGGTGTGTTCAAGCATGCCTGTAGTTCCCCAGCGGAGAGCATGGTTCCATTTGGTATTTAAATGGGTCAAACTGGGGTGATTTATTCATGCTCTGAGTCTTTAGTGCCACTCAGTCTGACAGGCAAGCTCCAGGCTCACCCAACTGAACATAAACTCTCCCTTCTTTTACCCAGCTATATCTTAATGTAAAGTATCTATACAATATACTGCCTTGGGTGTTTGCTTTTTTGTATGCATTTGTGTGTTTTAATACAATTTTACATGTTTTTACAACTCATATTGAGGAAATATATGAAAGCAAATGAAATGATACGGGATTGGTCAATACAGAAATAGCCAAAGATAATGATAATTGAGTTGAAATTTTGCTAAAATGGCAAAAAGCTTCTTTGTCATCTAAATTACATAACTTTGGGGTTTGGACAGTTGGGCACAAAAAAACAAAACAATAAGGCGACCTTCGAATAATTAATTTTATCAATTAATTAATTAATTAATTTGCAGATGAATCTTTTAAGAATATAATGGTTAAGTGCAGCTCTGACATAATTAACTGAAACATGTTTTCTGATTTTTGGTGCATGAAGGAGAAGGGAAATTGATAACACAATAAATAATTTACTGGGCAGGGGGGAAATACTATAACATAAATGTAACACAACTATTATATGATTTTGATAACAAGTGATGGTTCTTAGTTCAAAGCCTGAGGATGCTTGATCCAGAACAAAGAGATAAAAACAACGTATGACTGCATCTGCACCTTGGCCTTGGCTCTAAGGGACCCATGTTTGTATTTCCTCTCTCAACAACCTTTCAGACACTGCTGTCAGATGAGAGAGGCATCCAAACCCTCTCAATCTCTCTTTGAAATCAGCAGCCTGTTTCTTCTGCTTGCGTTGACTCCGGGTCACCTGTATCAGTGAGCGACAGAAGAAAACAGGAGCATTGTTCACGGCACACTCAAAATCAAAACTACTCTTGAGACATACACAAATGCAGCCAGCCACTGACACACAGGGTTGCATTGTGTTTGTTCACCCCTGGGAGGTACAAATGATGGCAAAGGGGGGAGAGGGAAAAGAATGACAGGAAGAGGTGGACCCGTGATGGCCAGAGTCCCCACAAAAACCCACTCAGCGTGACGAACAGGGTGAGATTCTTATCAACGTCACCAGTCAGCTGCAATCTCTTACACATGCATATAGAAAGGTAATATCTCTTTGTACCAACACTGGGTCGACAACTATCTTGCACAAAAGGTGTCAGACTGTGATGTCGCCGGGGACGATACATTTCTTACGCAAATTTCTCAAGAGCCGGCAACAAAATCATCAACAACGAACCACAACCAACGAAACCACAACCAACGAAAGAAACATAACAACAATCATGTGAAACAAACGTGTGAATTCCCGAATGACATTTGTGTTTTTGAGTCAGAATCCCCTGCAGACACAGGCTGCGAAGGCGGACCCAGTGAGAACTGTTGCTGTTTTTTTTAGGCCTGGGAAATCCACCGTAATTACACTAATACGGCACCTTCTCAGCAGGCTCATTTGTTCAGCTTCCAATAGAGCCGACCAGATGGTCCCCCGAGTCTCGCGGCCTTCCATATTCATGAGATGAAGTTCGACCCTGCCACCTCTGAAGGGCTGACCTCTAACCCAGACCCTTTAGGACATCAATAGGATGTGGAAGACGCCAGAGGGAGACGCATCGCACCAGGAAAACAGCAACCCCCCAACCCACAGTCCCATGGGTGAGCCCCCGACCCCTCTCTGATTGAAAGCGTTGGATGTGAGTGAGCCCAAAGCTGGGCGAGCCTTCACACAAGTTCCCATGCTCCTACGGGGCGTCATCCCTGGAAGTGAGCATCTGTCCCATCTACACAGAGTCCTATACAGGCTGAGGTTTGGGGTGCAACCACAAAGCCAGGGAATCAAACTCATGATGTCACACCACGACAACAGTTTTCAAGAGTGTGGCAGTGACCTCTGACCTTCCTGCAGGATGTTTTCATCAGCATCGCTGACCTCTGGGAACGTTCAGTGGGCTCACCAGTCAAATAAAGTCAAGACGCTAACTGTAAATCAATGGTTGATGAACACTGTGTGGAGTGAAAACTCTCCACTTTATACGGTTGATTTTTTAAGGAGGAGAGTCTGATGTTCATTAAGAAAAGGAAGACAAAAGCTGGATTATGTGAATCACCGATGCAACAAATTTTGTTTTCAGATTATATTGAAAAGCTATCAACAGAACAGGAATATGTAACAAACGTTTATTGTGGATTGTTAATCTTGCTTAATTGCATTTGTGAAATATGTTTATGTCAATACTTGGAATAATAAAATTAAGCTATTAGATCAAATTGCTCGAAACAAAGCAGTGGTCTGGAAAACTGAGGCAGATCCATAAGAATATCTAAACAATAAACACATTTAGTAGAGAAAAAACGCATTATGGAAGAGTACAGGACACGCACAGACCTCCTGATGTGGAGGCAGTGAACTGACGACATATGAAAAAAAATACATGCACCTTCTGTTTTATTGTGAAAGCACAGCCAGAAGCAAGTGTTAATGACAATGTCTGTTTACTCACAGTCACTCTACTGTAACTCATTCGTTACGAATCATTGGCGTTTTGGATGTGTGAGCCCCAGAGACTGTGGTTCCCTCGACTGTAGCATTCGGAAGAAATGTAACAAGAGAGTGAAGCTCGTACAGCAAATAATGAACTACAGTATATTTATAGATTTTGTTTTAGTTTTATAGATTCTCTCATAGTTTCCTTTAGTGTGAACCCACTCATGCAAACATTCCCCGCCCCATTAAAGGTCGGCTGCCTGTGAAAACAATCGGCTGATGTCTTATGTGGCTCCGCTGGAGCTTAAATGATGAATTCAATTAGCAGAAAACATAGTTATGAAGAGAGCCATGGTGTGGTGATGAAGAGCAGTCCTTCCCAAAGATTGGAAGGTTTTATTAGGGTCGCCAAATATTCGCCTTTTTGAGCAGTTGATGCATCCTGTGTTTATTTGTCCCAAACGACTAATGTACCAACCGACCGGTATCAAGGATGCACCGATCATGTACCCTTGTGTGATTGAGGTCAGCATCCTCTGCCTTAGCTCACAACTCACTAGGAACCCTAGTGCTTCTTTACTCAAGGTAAAATATTTACAAATGTTACCCTCAGTCTGCGCCGTTCTGTGTGAATTCACCAATTGGTTTTAAAATCTGTCTTTTGTGTGATACTAAATCGTTGGAGTACTCAGACACTCTCATTATGGTCCATGAGATGAACAGATTAAAACAATGAGATAAAATGTGCGTATGTGAAGTACTTTGTTTTTACACTCAGGTAAAAATGAGAGTGGAAGAGAGTGAAGAGGCTTCAGAGCAGCGCTTTACTGCCCATTCAATAATGTTCCACTTGTGAATGGTACTAAGTGATATGTTAAGATGAGTATATACTGTATATAAGACAGCACACAATGGCAAACTCTGCTGGTGGTCCTTTATTACTGATCTTATCTGGGCCTGTTCGGCCGCAGCGTAGTGGAGAAGAGCCGGAGTGAAGATAACGCTGCACATCCATCTGACTAATTGACTCTACAATACAGCCAGATGGGGAAAACTGTGATTTATAGGGCTTGGGAATGCAGTTTCTCACTTTAAAAATATCTATCCTTCTCTAGCTTGTGCTCAAGCCTGATTACGGAGCCCATTTACCAATTAAAAACTTTTGTCAACGATCTCAGCTACACCGTTCTGTCTGCGATGCCCGGTTAATATGTGCCCATGACACTTCTATTGCGTAAGCTCATCGCGGCCATTTTGCTGCTTGCTGAGTGTTTGTTGTAAAGGCAGGAAAGAGATACAAATGTTGGGCCTCACAGCGATGCCACCTCTGGCAGGCTGAAAGCCTTCAGAGAGAGCTTGTACAAAAGGGTTTCATCCGTATAAGCCGATTATGCTCTTCACAGAGATGAACATGCAACACTTTATTTTAGGTGACCGCAAATTATCCACAAATGATGTGCACAATGGGATCTAATTAACTATTCATTGGTAATTTGCAGCCTCTCTGTGTTATTGTCCTGACACTCGTTAGGCTTAAACAGTGATATTGGTGGTTTAAGCATCTCTTTCACACAATCGGTGCCCCTGGGGGAATGTCACACACGGTGCCGACGTATTATCTCATGAAACAGTGTACACAGTGGTGTCTAGGCCCGTCACACCCCTCAGCACCGCCGCCATGGAAACATGTCACAATTTCCAGCACCGCACTTGTCACAGGGGATTCT
Source organism: Eutrigla gurnardus (assembly GCF_963514095.1). Taxonomy (NCBI): domain Eukaryota; kingdom Metazoa; phylum Chordata; class Actinopteri; order Perciformes; family Triglidae; genus Eutrigla; species Eutrigla gurnardus. The sequence goes on along the minus strand of NC_139916.1, from coordinate 18,351,945 downwards.
TGCCACCGCCGACACGGTCCTTGTCACAGCCGATGCAGGAAGTGACAACGGGGGAAGTGAGAGTTTGATAACAGTGACGTACGTTTATGTGACAGCATCAGAATTGTCAGACTGATCTCATGAAGTGGCGTATGTATGACACGCCAACTGTTATGCCATTATGGCATGTTATCAATACGCACTTTTCACGTGTTTATCAATGCCGAACCCTAACCCTAACACTAAAGGGCGTTTACATACTGTACACGCGGATGTGATGGGTCGTTTCACTAGAGGGCGCTGACAAACATGCGGATATGATGGGTAATTTCGCTAGAGGGCGCTGACAAACACGCGGATGTGATGGGTCATTTCAC